>NC_058189.1:54131314-55446314 GCF_907165205.1 Coccinella septempunctata | reverse complement strand
CCTGAGAAACACTCACATAATTGAGAACAGTATTTGTACACGCTGATATCGTGCTACTTGAGATTCGAATTTAGAAAGGACGGCAATAATTGATCACAATTTACGGAGAAATGAGGACAATAGAGATCTGTAGGATGCAAGCAGTGGTGAGATGGGTGGTCAGAGAGTGGAGGCACCACGTAGATTACAGAATCCCAACAGCACGAGACTCCCAGGAAAACCGCCAAAAACCACTGGTACAGAATCTGGACCTTAGCATCCCAATGAAACACAGGACTAAGTCCTAACGTAAAAAGAATTTAGGGACCATGGTTTGGGCTACATGTAGTATTCGATTGAACGTAGATGGTGATTCGCTACACTTACAGCAGGTTTCATAAAATTTTGGTTGTCCGAACAACGATTTGACAGTCGATCGATTTTTAAAACGAAATCACTGAAACCTTTTTATTTCTGAATCTATTAAAGAAATAGCAATTGAGAATAATTAAATGAACGTGTGAACATCATAATTCGATGCGAGAATGATATCCTGAATGATCATGACTGAATTATCGATTGAAAACTAATTGACGTCTATTCGTCAATCAAGCGCTGATTCCCCGATCAAGCTTTATGAAACCTGGGGTTGGACGAGCTAATAAGCTAAATACTTTTGACGGGCTAACAGTCCCTTCAAAATCATTATCTCTCTATCATACAATTCAACTAGTTAGCCATGGGATTCGTCTATGTATATTCCATTCACTTTCATAAAAGCACTCGGTTAGCAATGAAATAATTTTCTTCAGTTTTTGTACCTATAAAGGAGTATAGATAGCACATATTAATCTAAGGGTTAGCACTCATAAAATGTCGTTAATGTCATAACGACGTTGGCATAAGTAATATCAACAAAAATGGCGAAAGTGTTTGAAAAAGAGAGAAGAGAAGTGCTATTTAGAATTGAGGGTCGTTCATTCAAAAAAAAATCTACAATCTATCAGACGGTATTCGACATATTCCATGTAAGTAAATTTATATTATTTTTCGAATGAATCGAAACAATTTATAGGTATTTTAGCTGAATGTTTCGATAATCAGAAAAATTGTGAATGAAGAGTATGAGTAATTTTCTTCTATTGGGAGACACAAAAAGTTGTTGATATTTGGGGACTTTTTTCAGAAAAGACATGCAACAGCTAAAAATATGAGCCAGTTCTTCTTTCAATTGATAATTTATGTGAAATTTTTGTTTAAAGGTGAAGTTCCACTTGTATTATAAATCCCTTCAACTATTTTGACTTCTGTTAAGGCAATATGGTTCTGTTCTGTTGAAAAATTCAATATTCTTGTGATTATCCATTAATTCCTTTGGGAGATACCCATTTCCTACCACTGCATCAGAAGCATTTCATCGATGGGATTATTTTTTGAAATCCTACAACTGGTATAACATCTTCAACCTTTAGCCCAGGAAGTTAACCAATATTGACCCTTCTCAATAAGCAACTGCATATTTTTTTTTTTTTCACTTAAAGGCATCGACTGCTATGGTCATTAGCCTTGGGTAGATCATTTCTCCCATCGTCAGAATTTCGTATGAAGACCTGTAGCTGGGGCTTTATGCAAAACAAAGAGTGTATAGGGTAGCTAGACTGATCAATGTATAATAAATATGACTGGAGTAAAATATGACTAGAGTGAAATATGACTAGAGTAAAATATGACTAGAAGAAAATATGACTAGAATGGAGGTGCATGAATATGACTAGGATAATTGAAATTCATATTTTTCCCATCAAATGTGTCCTCTCTAGGAATTTTATAACTTTTTCTTCATGCTCAGGCTTCTCCATTAAAACAGTTTCAATAATGTCGCTCATGTTCAGTTCATTTCGTACAGCTCGGTATTTTTCACATTCTAACAATAAGTGATGAACTGTGAGTACCTGGTTACACTCCTGGCATCTAGGCTGATGAGATCCTCGTAGCATGTAGAGTGATGTGAGATTTGTATGTCCTATCCTCAGTCTGGTCAAAGAAAGATCTTCTGTACGACTGAGCAGATGTTTTAGTTTTCGCTTTTCCACCGTTTTTTTGACAGCCCTTAGTTTGGCATTGCTTTTGTCCCAGTCAATTTGCCACTCAATCAACTGCATATTATAATTTAATTCTCTTCCATGCAAGTAACTAGATTTGAAATCTCTTCAATCAGTTTGTATAAAAGTTAATTATACTCATGACTGATTTTAAACCCAAAAATGTTTTGACAAGCGTTATAACCTCACATTTTCACACTGTACCATGTGATGTGTCAAATTTCCATGGCCAACCGAGTGAATTCACTCAATTGAGTGTGTACTGATCTATTTTGCCAGTAGGCAACGTTTGATATGCCACGAAAAATGATATTGTTTCTTATCATCATGAATTGGTTGAAGATGTTGCATATTAAGAAGTCGATACCGGTTCCCCTAAAGGCAGGTACCCAAGTGAAATTACAATTTAAGTAAAAAACCACTCAGATAAGAAATTGTTGCCACATATACAGGGTGATTCACCTTGATCAAATATTAGACGTTCATGGAAAATCACATAATTTTCCCTGAAACCCACCTATACATGACAAGCACATATTTTCAAACAACACATGGAACATAACCGGTCTTCTACAGACAAACGTTAGGTTTACCTAACTGTAGGTTCATGCAGCATTCCAATCGACCTAGAATTGGCAGATGCCGATCAGCTTTTTTGCCAATAAGGCGAATCTCTGTTACGGTGGGTTTATATCCAGGCTTCCTGGATATAAACTAAGGAACTGAAGTATCCATAAAACAGTGAAAAATAACAGATCACAGTACGCCGATGCATAGGAACCAAACGTTTGGTGATATTGGGGTCATCTATCAGACAAAGAGCCCTCTGCTGGACCAATACGAGCAATACGTGAGAAGTTGGTGCTACAGTACCCCAATGATGGGTTCAGTATTCTAATCCTGGTAATACCTGGGCCAGCGAAAAATTTCCATGGAGATTGGTAAAGTTGGATGCTATGAGCAAACATTTCAGCTAGTTTTAGCTTAACCTTGTTATAGTTATAGTATATTCTGACCGCGACCAGATGTCGCTGATAGTGGAGAAACATTATTTCTGCCACTTTCCAAACACAGCCATATAAGCCGAAAGAAATTCGATGATTTCACATATGTCTAAAACTATACACTATTTCCTCACGCACTTTTATCTACCGTTGAAGATAAATTGTTCAATTGATGGAAATCATTAACGCTGAATATTTCTGCTTGTTTCGACAAGGAGGAGACTTACTTCTGTGTAATATCTTCACAAATAGTCACATTGATTCGTGATAAACATGCTACCTGCCTTTTAGCTTTTTAGTTTCATTCAAGATATAGTCTAAGACGTTCCTGGTTATACACCATGTTCCTAAGCATATTTTCTGCCTCTGGAGAAGAAGGCAAATCCCTTCGAAATGTCGCGCGTCAGCTCAGTTTTGGAAATTTCAATAAACGTGTTCAAGTTCCTGTGATGACCTGATGTTAAACCAACACAAAAAAAACCGTTCGTGTATGCGAAAAATTATATTGTTTCTTATCATCATGAAATGGTTGAACATATATTAAGAGGTCGATTGCCGGATTCCCCTGACTCGTACCCAAGTGGAATTACAATCTTAGGCCCCCCACCGCGAATGTAATATAAACGGTCTTTGAAATATCGAAAGAGGAAAATTTGAATACATTCCTCCCTTGCCACAAATGAAATTCTCGTGGCTATTTATTGAAAGTGAAAAACGACTCGGATGAAAAATTGCTGCCATATACCCCGAATCCCTTCCCGAAGTTTCCATATTTTAATTTCTAACTTCTTACATTCCTGCGTGATTTGAAATCCTCACGCCGCAGCCTCAAAGACCCCATGTGACATTTTCGCTTTTCAATTAGGATCGATTCTTTTGTGCACAAAGTTTGCGTTACGTTCGCAAAGTTTGCGTCGGTAGAGCCAAATTAATTCACTCCCGGTTTTGAAGGAGGAAAAAAGATAAATGGGGCCGGTTCGTACGTGGCTGCCTGAGATTTTATCGAGGGCCAGATGATAAATTAATTTCGTTTGTTCGTTAGTCACGCGGAGACTTTGCGATGCGAAATGGGTTCTTAATGGGTTACTAAAAGCTGGCTTCGATCCTGAAGGTGCATAATACCCTGTCCTGGCGAATATTCTGGTATATCATATTCCGTCATGGAATTATTTATTCATTACGTATTTTTATGGCGACAGGATTCGGCCATCTAATCCTTGATGGCTTTCAGGGCACTATGGAGGCGGTTTATTAATCCCAGATGTAGACTTCGCAAATATTTTATTTTATTCTACGTTCTACGGAAATTGCATTATGATTTATTCATTGTTTTTTCTCGATCCTCATTCGAAACTCTGTGGAATTAGACTTAATCCTACAGACTCGAGAAGGATTAAAAAATCGATAACTTTCAATGAATTATATACGAGCCAGAGGAAACAAGGAAAAGGTGTTTGCATTAGAACTTTGTGATTAAATTTTTCACATGGAAACGCTGCAAAGTTAGGGTAACAGTTTACCATTCGACGCCAAACTGGACAACAAAATTGTATCAATATTTTCTATGCTATACAAGAAATATTACGAAGATATTCAGAAAACTGAATCACTTACAACATCTAAGGAACCAAGTTGTAAATTAGATGTCTACGATCGGACAGTGAATCAGGTTAGGAGTTTCAGGTATCTCGGCGTCAACATTACCAGCAGCAGAACCTTAACAGAAGAAGTGAAAAGCCAGATGACGAAGGCTACAGTGATATCGGGTTTTTCAACACGTTGACTGTCCCCATTCTAATTTTTTTTTCACCCCCCACGTCCAACACATTTATCCAAAGAGAAGGGTTACTTTTGAGTGATAAAATATATATTCTATGAAAAAATTAATTCTGCAGCCATTTAAGGAAGTGTTCTTGTTCAAAATCTTCATGTCCAATGGACAGCTTGATGCTGACATTTCTTGAATCACGTATGATTAATTATGATTGAGGTTATCAATACATATTTCTACAAGACGTTCAGCCCATATGAACCGATCACACTGCATATTTATCTTGAACGTTAAATGAATCAATGAATCACATAGGTACGACTCATGGACTCCTGGCGAAAATCTTCATGTATCATATGTGATTCATGGGACAGTCAACGTGTTAAGGGACATCATGTGGAGAAATAACTGAAATAAGCATATGTCAATTCAGCAAAGTGAGAATACGAGGATGTATTGATATCTAGTTAGCCTAGACCAGTTCATGCATAAAAAAAATTTGATTTGAAAACGATGTAAACTTCTTAAACCGAATAATTATTATGGATGAGACTTGGGTACATTTTTACCATGCAGAAACAAAGCAACTATCGATGGATTGGCGACACTCAGGTTCTCCAAGACCCAGGAAGTTTCGCGTCCAAAAATCTGCAGGAAAAGTTCTTGCTTCAGTTTTTTGGGATTGCCATGTAGTAATCATGATTGATTTTTTGAATGAGGATAGAACAATAACCGGAGATTTCTATTCGACACTATATGACCACTCTTCGGGAAAAAATTAAAGAAAAAGACGTGGAAAGCTATGCGAAGGTGTTTTGTTTTTGCAGACAACGCCCCTGCACACAAATCTCATGGTGCCATCTCATGAAATAAATGTATCCAATTACGAGTAGAATATGTTGAGTAATAAAATATTTTGACATTGACATTTTGTTTGGTTCTTTAGTTGGCTAAGAATTTTTCAATATATCCTTGTATATAATGCCATTGTCAGACCTATCATGACATGCTACAGAAACAAGAGCTGACACAGCAGTTACCAAACGTCTACTCCGAACAGCTGAGAGAATACTGCGGGTTAGAGGTAAAAGAAGAAGCTGAGAAGATCATGTGAACAGGATGGCTAAACATCGGATAGCAAGAATTGTCAAAGATCATGTACCGAGCTGGAAAAGAGCTCCAGACAGACCACCGAAAAGGTGGTACGAAAGGTGGACCTCAACTTCCCAGGAATGAAAACGAGTCGTTGCTATAAAACAGGTCCATGTCCTAGAAAAAAGGAAGGGAGAAGAAGATATTGTGTTTCTTAAGTTTTGTAACGAGGTTATATTTCACTGCGACATCGTTCGTTTTTTTTTCTTACCTTTCAATTGAAAAGCAAACCTTCTTCTTTCTGAACATACAATAATATGAAAAGATTCAATTCGAATCATAGGTGAATGGCCGTATTTTACCAATGAACTCTAATGGTTTTTCCTTCTTTTTTTGCCGCCTGTCGTCAAATAACATGTCTGGACAACACAGGACAACGCATCATGTAAATCGTAATACCACCTGAGGGAAATCTCGTGACAGAGAATGAACGGGCATCATGTTATAATTTGCATATTCGCTGAATACTTGTCGAATGGCGGGATCAGTCGATGATAACGATATCATCCGTTTATCAAGTTGTGTACTCGTTTGTTCAGTCAGAACGAAGTTCCAGGTTAATAGAGGGACAACAGACCGAAATTTATGCATATGAGGATATGGGGAGGACTAAAATCGTACGGAAGCTTCGAAATGATGGAAGAATAGGATAAATCGTGACGACCCAAAATTTCATATTATTTTATGACGTTGATAAAAACATTGAAATATTATGAAGACAGGACATGGAATGTTAGGAATTATACTGAACAATGTTAGGTATTTTACAGAAATAACAGTAACAGGAATCTGGACTCCAAATATCCTTATTAAATTTCTTGTTACAATGCCGACGTTTCGAAACTCATCTAGTTTCTTCCTCAAGGCTAAAATTTCAAATGTACACAATCAGATTACAGTCATCAACACGTTAAAATACGAGGAAATGTTGAAAAATTCTTAGAATACTATAGACCCAAACAAAATTTCAATGTCAAAATATTTTATTACTCAACAAATTCTCCTCTTAATTGGATACATTTGTTACAGCGAACTTGCAACGTCTCTAGACCTTTCAAAAAAAAATGTTTCTTCTTGCTCTGCAAACCAAACCGCCACAGCTTTCATTACCTTCTCGTTGGAAGAAAATTTACGACCTTTTAAACATTTTTTCAGTTGAGGAAAGAGATGATAGTCGAATGGAGCCAAATCTGGTGAATAAGAGGGGTTCTAGTATTTCAAACCCTCAATCAAGAATTTTTTGCATGGCAACATGAGATTTGTGTGCAGGGGCGTTGTCCTACAAAAACAAAACACCTTTGGATAGCTTTCCGCGTCTTTTCTTTTTAATTTTTTCCCGTAGAGTGGTCAGTAATGTCGAAAAGTAATCTCCGGTTATTGTTCGACACTTATCCAAAAAATCAATCCTAATTTCTCTATGGCAATCCCAAAAAACTGAAGCAAGAACTTTTCCAGCAGATTTTTGGACACGAAAGATCTTAGCTTCTTAGCTCTTGGAGAGCCAGAGTGTCGCCATTCTATCGATTGTTGCTTAGTTTCTGGAAAGTCCAAATTGACGTGAACTATAGGACGAACGCAATCGTATGAAATACTCAGTGCTTCAGATATCCGTTTTAGCCCAATTCGACGGTCTGATAAAATCATGTCATGAACTGCATCGATATTTTCTAGGACAGAAACTGGCCTTCCCGATCGGTCATCATCTTCAATGGAAAATTTACCTTTTTTGAAGCTTGTAGTTCAATTTTTCACGGTCGCATACGAAGGACATTGATTACCAAGGGTATCATTGGGTATATTTATCTTCGTAAATCTGCTTACCTCTTAACCCTTTTAAATACAGGTACTTGATGACGGCTCGATACTCCAATTTTTCGATTTTCACAATTTCGGTGGACATCTTCTTTCTTTTAATTTATTGCGTAACTCTGGTTTATATTTTTGACCTCAAACTTCACACTGCCACTTCTAATGAATTATTTTTCGTTGCTATGGTAACGCAATATTTTTTTATGCATGGAACTGGTCTGGGCTAACTAGATATCAATACATCCTCGTAGCAGGAAAAAAAGCAGGTAAACTAATACTGACCTCATAACTTCATAATTTATTTTCATTTCATGAGTGGCCATGATGGGTATGAAATAATATTTACTATGATGTTGATAGAAATTGTCGTAAAACCATGCAAAATATTGTTCCTTCTGACCATGTCTGTTTTGTGAAAAACTGTTGACCGTAGGTTTCATAATGGATATAAATTTTCCAGGAAGAATTAGAATTTTAAACACCTCTGTCAATTACAAGCGAATAAATCAATAATAGAATGTTAATATACTTAATGATATGGATGATCTTGTTTTATCAGGAAGAACAATACCGGGATCCCACCTACATCCATCAAAAAACAATTAACAACAAACCAGGAGACATCTTCAAATCATTGTCATAATTAGGCCAAACAATGGAACAAACTCAACACAGGAAAGTTGAGCAAAAATACCTAATTTTAAAATGCATAAACTCTTTAAACTTTTTTTTCAAAATTGAGTCTATCTGATATCACAATTTATGGTTAGGGGAGAGTGGGGTAATTGGGAACGGCGGGTAATTGGGAACAGCTAGATAAAAAATACTTCCTCATGTGCGACACTGTCTTCAACATTTTCAACGGATGCATCTGGCGATTCTCAGGGCTTACTCAAAAGTTGCGGCGATAAGTTGCATATTTCCTGTTACAGTGAGTCAATGAATGGATTCCGCATTTCAACTATAATTTTTTCTTGTGTTAATAATAATTGTAACTATCTTATTTTGAAGTTTAGAGGTGCCATATTTTGTTGATTCCATACTGGTACTATGTTTTTCCAAAACCTACGTGATTTGAAGTTGAAAGAAAATGGGTAAGTGAATGCCAGCCATTTTTGATTCTTTTGATAACTTGAGATAATTAGGAGCGATGTCAGGTGGGTAATTGGGAACGTTCCTTGTGTTCCCAATTACTTCTGTGCTGCTCTGGTTGATAGTTAACAAATATATTAACATTGAAATGTGTTCTATCTAGATGCCAAGGAAATTATAGAAAAAAGACTGAAACGAAATATAAAATTGAATATCCCTGCTGTGTGTTCGAAGATTCAAGAAACGAAAAGCTCACATCAGGCTAAGCTTGAACTAAATACTCCCTGTTCCGAAAATTGAAACAAAATGAATTCAAGATATTATCAAGTTCACTAATGAAAAATCAACACGAAGGAAAGCAAAGAAGGCAAATACCTACAGAGAAATTTTAAGAAAGAAAAAATTTAACATAGAGAACCTAAAACCAACATAAAAAGGGTACAAGAAGGCACGCCAAAAGCAAAGAACTGAGAAATTCAACCCAGGTCACACAGAAGAAGAATTTTTCTGCATAATTTGCTATGTAAGGTATGAAGCCCCACCAATGGAAGATTGGATCATATGAGATACCTGTAAACTAGGGGCACATGAAAAATGTACTGCAAGAGAAACAAGACGTGGATACTTGTGTGATATGTGCCATTTCTAATTATTTTTATTTGCTCCAGGACTGTTCACAATTACCCCATACGGTGTCGGATAAATAGAAACGATAGTATTTTTTGATTTCGTTGATATTTTTTAGGAAACGTTGATTTTTTATAGTTTTTTGTTTCCGATTAGTACATAAATGAGCAAAGTTCATTTTTCAGTGGAACTTTAATACTTTTAGTGATTTTTTGTATAATTTTTCAGCGTTTTAAATTAAGTGTTCCCAATTCCCCCACTTTCCCTTATATTGTGTTAAAAATCTAAATGAAAAATAAATCATTTTGTCGAACACACATCAGAGTTAGATTTTTCGGGATTACAGAGTGTTTGATTGGATTCGATAGAGTATCTCGAGAGTACTATATCATATTCTGTTATTTTTCACATGGTTCGATTAATTATTGAAAATTTTATGTTCATTCTTTTATTATTAAATGCTGAATCTTTATAGGGTTTTTGACTCGACTCTTTTCTGCAAATGAAATAAAAAAATTAAGGAACATCTTAGTGTTATCTTCGTCTGTCAACGATTCACTCCAAGGGTGTTCTGAATAAAAGCTTAGTTTTTATTCTTTTTGCTCACCTCTGTACAGATCAATAAAACGCAGTAACAGAGGACGACATCTGAACAGTACCAGGGCCCGTATTCTTGAATTGCAGGGAACAATCGAGAGAAAAGTGAGATGGAAACATACAAGCGAACTGCGATAAAGTAAGATCAAAGATCCGCTTTCATTCTATTGAGCTCAAGAATACAGGCCCTGGATGGATGACCGATACTGTTATTAATTTGAAAAAACGTGCAAAATAACGCCATGGCCTTCCTCATTTTTTATTATCGCGTGAGTAAAAACTCTGAAATTTTTGAAGGACACGAACAAGCCTAATAAGCGTAAGACGTAAATTTTCTTCCGAAGACGCCCCTTTACATATTCCTCAGCCACACGAACAAAATCGACCAAATAAAGATACCATTCATCATATCGCCCAAAGAATGTCTTCTGAAAGGAGTGTGCCATAATTTTATTCCACGTTATATTGTCTGCCGTGGCCTGAAACAATGTGAACGGCATCAGAAAAAGGCATTTGTCTCGGGCCTGAATTGTGTACCGCAAGCCGATTCGGCTGCTTTGAATGGTTTTTGTTCGGGCAAGAAAAGCATCTTCCACC
This sequence comes from Coccinella septempunctata, assembly GCF_907165205.1. NCBI lineage: Eukaryota > Metazoa > Arthropoda > Insecta > Coleoptera > Coccinellidae > Coccinella > Coccinella septempunctata. The sequence continues at coordinate 55,435,584 of NC_058189.1, read as the reverse complement.
GAATCGTTCCCTTGATTTATTTGCCAAACAGCATGTTCGAAGGTGAATTTTGTATCCCCTATCGTCCGACCGCGGCAGAATCAATTATTTCTCCTGATGGATTGGCCAGGTGTTCCGGAGGCAATGGGGGCTTTTAAAAGAAATATTGTTTTTCTTGCAAATTCAATTTGTTTCTGGCGTTCTGATAGACAAGGGCGAATTTGGTGTTTGGACGTATGTAGAAGTTCTTCCGAGTTCGGGGAATGTTTTTATTGGTGCTGTTATTGTTTTCGATTACAAGGTATTCGGGTGAAATTGGGCTCGAGTGCCCACTAGGAATAATTCGGTATTCTATTCAGTTTTTGTTGCCTCGAATAAAAAACTTTCGAAATGGAGCTCACCTCGCAGTTTATGTAATAAGAACTGTTGATTCTGTAGGCCCATAGGAGAAAGGTAAGTTTAGAGATTCTTCTGCAGACTGAGTATTTGAGTGTGATATAAATGGTGAGTAATGAAGGACCATAAAAGGAGTCAAAAATGGGCACTCAAACATCTCTTATGCCTACTTGTTTCTGAGATACTAAATGTTTCCTGAAAATGATAGTATTTTCAAACTCCTTAAATATCTAAACTGCGTGTTGTCTCTGAGACGCTCAAAAACATCCAGAAGCGAAATTCAAGAAAAACACAGAACTGCACTCATTTATACGTGAACCAAAACAACACATGTACCTACATAAAAAAACATTCTCTGTTTCGCGAAGAGGAGAAAAATGCTATGGAAATCAAAAATAACTCTGTTCAACAGAGCAGGCTCAAAAAACCTGATTCATTATCGTCCTTTTAAAGATCATTGAAGTCAGATGATTATTTCGAGAATTATACAGGGTGAGTCTTTGACTCGTACAAATACCTATTTCAACAGTGGATTCTTGAGATCAAAAGAAACACTTTTTTCCTATACCATTTTTTCCGATTTTGCCCGGATGAAAAGATATAGCCATTTCAAGTTTCCATAAAAAGCTGGTCCACCCCTGGAAACACAAAATTACCTTAATATAACTAGTTAAATCTGTGACACTATACATCTGTGAATCTTTTAAACAGAGTTGCATTCAGCCAAACTACCCAATTTTTCGAATTTTTGAACATAAAATTACTTCAAAACAGAGCATTATACGAGAAAATTTGAAGAATGGTTTCATTTCATAGAACGTTCAAATATTCATTAGATAGCTTTCAAATTAGTTTCAAGAATTGGGTTATTATCTGAATTTTTGGAAGAGGTGGGCGATATCTTGCGTTCGAAAAACAAAACAAATAAATGAAAAACTATATTCCGAAATTCATAGGATAGAACAACAAATATTTTTTTTATGGTTTTTTAACAGCCTGTATATTATAAACGGAGCTGATTCAGAAAAAATGGTAAAGTAAAAAAGTGTTTTATTTGTACATCAAGAATCTACAGTTTAAATATTTGTACGCGTCGAAAACTCACTCTTTATAGATTATCTATCTTTCAATGAAACAAATTGAGATATTTTCTTCTTCGATGGCTGTACTCCATACAAATTTTCGTGCCATTGGAATTTATTATTGATTTCCATAGCATGCTATTCTCTATTGTCTTCACGAAACTTACATTAAAAATTTCTTTTTCATTCATTCATTGCTGAATCTACAAAAAGACTCAAAAATCGGACTATCGGTGCGATCAAACTCATAATTTCTTAGGGCTTCTTGCTAATGTGTGCCCTCATGTGACTGAAGAGACCCAACCGTGACCTATATATGTCTCCATTATAGCTGTGGACCGAAGTCCTTCACTCATAGATGTATAATACTTACTACTAATAACTAATAACGAATACTACTAACTGGTATTATAGGTCCCTGCCTCCACTGTGATCTATCAAGCTAGTTGTTTCCAGTTATGATTGGCATTAACTGATTTTAGGGATTGATGCAGTATATCCTTGAACCGCTTATACAGATTGATTGTCTGGCACCCAGACATAAAAAATTAACCCTTTGTAGCCGAAGATCATAAAATTTTAAATCACTTTAGCATATGATAGGTTTCAACAAATAAAAAAACCCGTTTTTCTCAAAAATTAAAAAATATTTATTATTATTTATTTATTTGACAATTTAGGGAGTGTAACATTGAGTGAAACTAAAAGAAAATACACTTATGAGGTATGGAAGGAAGATGTGTTCCAATGACTTATTACCCTTGGCAATTGAATCAATGGCATTATATAAGTTGCACCAATAAACTGCTGGATATCGGTATCGGTAATTTGAAAGGATTGGTTTGGTTTTTTTTGTGTTATGTAAAGATTTGTTTGTTCTGTAATAAAAGTTCAATTCTTTTGAAAAAAAAATATAGGAAAAATTGAATTGGTGTATCAAGCTCCAGTAAATTTGGCGGTAAAGTAGTATTTCTGGTAAATCGTAACTGCTGGTCGTGAAGAACTAGGTGTTGTTATTGCATTGTAGTTGCCGCTTTTTTTGCCTTTGATTAGTGGAAGCTTTATTCGAATGGCTACCTTGCTGTCCAGGATGTGCAGACGTGGGGCCAGCAATAGGCTCACTGCGTTCAGATTTTTCAATAATTCGTCTAATAACGGCTGAAAATCTGGATCAATAACGCTGTCATCACCTATTTTACATGAATATCCAGATACTTTAGTTCCAAATAATATTTCTATCGTCACCCAATGTGACAGAAATGTTACAAACATATAAAGTTACGTTTTGCACTTAAAAACGCAAAAATATGCTTTGGTAACAATATAGGAACAAAGTCAATCACTTCCCTATAGGTTTCGACGAAAACAATACAATTTTATACACTTTTAGTGTACCTATTTATATAATATTCAAACTTCCAAAATGTTTTTTCTTGTCACTTTAATCAACGCACGAAATTCAAACCCGCTAAATGCATCAAATTATACCTCCTATGATTTATATTTGATGCTAAAATGTTCGGTGTGGTATGTCATAATACTGTGATACTGATTTGGATGAACTCAAATGTTGAGTATACATTTTAGAAGGATTATTAAGGTTTGTTACAGAAATGTCACACGAGGCTACAAAAGGTTAATCATCTAGTGCAATCTTTTTTTAAAATTGTTGCTTCTGAATTACTAAAAGTGCCTCTTAAGCAATGAGCTTCCAAAATTTGATCAAAATCGAATCAACAGTTTAGAAATTATAGGGTTTTGAATATTATATGATTTTCGGGAAACGCCTATAGTATTTCATAATCTAGAAGCCGTAAGAGATATTTGCGTGCCTCTCCAATGAGGTTGGTCCTCAATTACTCCCATAGACTTATTGCCCCTGTTTCAAACTTTCAAACATATACAATAAAACTCCTGATCTTTAAATACACCCGTTTTCTGGCAATAACCTTCTAACCCTTAGCTGTACCTAACCTCATTCAACTTCCTTTTTTGAAATGGAAATAAATATACCATGTGTGATATCATTGGAAAACTAATGAAAAACTGAATCTCACCATTATCTTGAAAAAAAAAAATAGAATTAACAGATTCTCGCTTCGCGTAAAACGTAAGTGGATTTGTGCATTATTCTTAATGAAAATGGCTGTTTGCCTAGAATTCAAAAGCCAAAGCTTTCTGTAGGTATTATTTTTTTAACTATACTTACAAAGGGTGGCCAGTGGCGTATTCAAGTTGAAACCCCTTGTAATGTAAAAACAATATAAATAGGAAACCCGATCCTAGGTACACTATTCGCCCATGATGGATAACGAAGCTGTTATAATCATTATTGTGGTAAGAGGTAAGAACAACCTCTTTGTGTATTTTCAGTGGAAATAAGCTCCCTTCAAGGTACATGGAAGGCAGAGGGAAACACATCTCACGACCCCACTATTCACAAGGACGGAATTCACTTTTTACCTCCTTCAATTAACTTTGTAGTTCTCTTGGAAATTGTTTCCCTTCGGTACAAAACGAGGAATAACTCACGGTTAAATCTAATTCGGAACGTCCACAAGTAATAAAACAAACGTCGCAAAATAAACGTAATTTTCTGGCGGACATTTCCTGAAGCGACGCAGGGTGGCACTCAGACAGCATTCCTTCCCGTCGATTTTGATACATTCTGCACAAATGAGAGGTGTAAGAAATACCTATTCTTCTTTTTATCACTCACGGTTTGTTTTTGAGCGTTTGCCTACACTTGCCAATACCTAAACTGTGCAAATTTCAGAATGAGTTTCAATATTTGGTTGGGGAGCAAAAAATCCATTATTTTCTAGGTAGATGTCTGTAGTGGTGGATATGTTGTAGAATATCGATCGACAATATCAAATCTAGGGTCCGTCTGAAAACGGAAGTCAACAAGTAGAAAATTCGTTAGTTTTCACAGTTTTTCTTCGATGAAGGCCAAAATGCGAAGCAGGCGATCAAAGTGTGGGTGGTGTTTATGATCCAAATACTGTAACAGCCAATAAAATGCGAGGTTGGTTTCGTCAATTCTGTTCAGGTATTTTCGAGGTTATTCAAGTTAACACAGTTAGGCTCGTCGTTGAAAATATCAAATCACAGAAATAATTGGAGTTCACGTTAACAGTCGTAGGTAGCATCGGCAAGGAGCTAAAGATCGACCATAAAACTTTTACAAACCATTTGCACAAAGCTGAATTCAAAAATCTCGATGTTTGGGTGCTACACTAATTGACAGAAAAATCATAAAAGGTTTCTATCGGAGAAGCCGATGAGAGATGAGAAATGGGTGACATCCAAAAAAAAAACTTACTATCAGGAAGGATTTGTTGTGCATTCGGTCAAACTGTAAAGCAATAATGAATTATGACATGCTTCAAATATGACCAAACACTGAATTCAGATCACAACTGACAATTGGACAGTTTGAAGCTAGAGACTGACCAGAAACAGCTATAATTGGCCAGTAAGAAAGGTGTTTGCCATAAGCACAACCCCAAACCACAAACGACTATTACATAGGACTAGCCAAAAACTCTAAGCGCTTGGTAGTCTGTCATCAGGCGTTTAACATTTTTTTTGCATTGTAAAGCTTCCTTAGGGATTAAGAATGGACATCAAGGGAGATTGTGAAAGTCGATTAGTTTTTCACCATAAGGACCCAGGCTCCTATAATAGAATCATTATGAAACTACCTCCAAAATGCCAAAAATGGATTTTTTCAACCTTATATTTTTTCGTGCCCAAAGCCACACTTATGCAAGGTGAGTTTTTGACTCGTACAAATATTTTAACAGTGGATTCTTGAGGTCAAAAGAAACACTTTTTCTATACTATTTTTGCCGATTCATCCGTGATGAAAAAATATAACCATTTCAAGTTATCATAATGAGCTATCCCACCCTTGGGAAAAGAAAATTACCTTCAGAATAGCTAGCTAAATTTGTTGGACACTACACATCTGTGGATATTTTAAACAGAGTTGCATTCAGCCAAAGTACCCCATTTTCCGAATTTCATAAAACTACACATCTGTGGATCTTTCAAACAGAATTGCATTCAGCCAAAGTACCCCATTTTTCGAATTTCATAAATACTTTTTAGTTTTTTAAAACATCAAATTACTCGAAAACGGCACATTATACGAGAAAATATGAAGAATACTTTTATTTTATAAAACGACCAAATATTTATAAGATAGCGTCCAACCTAGTTTCAAGGGTTGGGCTCTTTGAATTTTTAGTGTTACATAGTACGTAATGGTCATAATGAGAGAACTGGAAGACGTGGGTGGTATCTTGTATTCGGAAAAGATTCATCAAATAAATGGAAAACTATATTCCGAAATTCATTCAATTCGATAGAATCGTTTGTGAGATAGAACTAAATATCACATGTTTTTTCAAGAGCCTATATCTTTTAAACTGACCCGATTCGGAAAAAAAGGTGAAAGAAAAGAGTGTTTCTTTTGACCTCAAAAATCAACTGTTGAAATATTTGTACCCGTCAAAGGCTAACCCTCTATAATGAAACTTAAAATATCCCACACAACTACAATAACTTTACCTATAGGCTTTCTTTTCATTATTTTCAATTAAGGGATATTCATTTTACTGTTAATCACGTTATCCCAGCTAGCAGCCTCTCTAAACCAGGATGATGGTCATCTGGGCTCAGCCCAATCAGGCTATGTGCCCAATCTTCAATCACAATTCAACAACAAAGTTATTCTATTCACGAAACATTAATTGAACTAATTTCAAGTAATATATTCGTCGTTGAGTTAAAATACTAGTTTGAAATATTCATATTAATTGGAGATTCAAAATGAGAAACGAGGAAAAGTAGACATCTCGCCGTGAACAACATTTTGGAACTCAATTTATGGTTACCATTTTCACTCCTTTAAAGTGCCAATCCCAATCGACACACTATGCTCCCGGTAAATCTTCCTGTGTTCTCTGACGTCGGTCCTGTTCCTCGTTCGCAACTTCTGGTTCACCAGTTTGAATTCGTTATGTACAGTATAACAAGTAATACACTGCTGTATCAACAGAGGTGACTTTCGGAGGAAAATTACATTCGCCAGTTTATTTCGATTTCTCCGTGGAGGTCAGAGGAGACTGAATGAAAGCAGCCGATTCCATACGATGTTTATTTCTTCTCGCAGCGCTGCCAGATGCAGCTCATGCGGAATGGATCCTTGAAAAATTTCAATCAGGATCGGATCTTCAATCGCGATATGTGTACCTTTATGTTTGTCCACTACGGAGAGTCGTCTTGTACGACATAATTTGTTGGAAGTTTTAGGAATGGTTGCATCTTCCGTATATTTGAGGAATTGGCTTTTCTTCATCTTCTTGGTAGGACATTCGTATCCGCTATGCTATGTACGTCATTGTCAACGAAGGTCGGTAGCTATAAGATGAGCTTATGGGGTTAGGCCCTCCTCATAATACTCGGTTTTTACCTTTTAACCGTCGTGTTTCCAACCGAAAACAATCGGATGAAACTCGATAAAAGTACCTCTGGATCAACGTGCTTTTTTTCGTTCCAATAATATCCTAGCAATTCTGAGAAGATTTCTATCCATAGAGTTCGAATTTTTTTCGATGTTTGTGAATGAAAGAAATAAATAACAGTACAGATGAAACCTGATGAATTTTTTTTCTGGTCCTCTTTGTGTAAAGACCAAAAGTTCAAAATGAACAGGGGTGCCATGGGATTATTTTCAGAGTGGAGTTACCTTCGACGAAGAATTCTGTAATGAAATTACAGACACATTTACATCTGCGTTTCGGGCATTGAGCTAAATTTCAGGATTTAATGAAAAATTGAGTAAATTGGGAAGTTTCTATCGGAAAATTTCAACCTGAGCTTTCAATTGAACACAATACCAGAGTATTTGTGGAATTTTTCGATTGGATTTTGAACCGATCGTAACTGAGTCTAGGCATCATGTTTTCATTTGAAGTTCTTGATGTACAAGATATTAAGCACTTTCCAACCTCACTTGTGTTTCAGATTAGCCAATTTTATTTCAGAGAGCATCAAACGAAAACGTAATTCAGATTAGTCAATTTCATTTCAGAATATCAATTTTAAATTCAGTGTTGTCAAATTTATTTTAAAAATCGTCAATTGTAATTCAACTTAATCACATTAGCTTCAGAAAACGTCGATTGTATTTGCGAAAATATCAATTGTAATCCAGAAAGAATTCTATTCTTATTTTCTTAATTACAAATGGTGATTTCTGAAATACCTAGGTATGATTAATCTGATTTACAATTGATCGTTTCTGAAATGAATGTAACTAAACTGAATTACATTTTGTGGTTTCTGAAATAAATGTGACAAATTTTAATCACAATTGACGGTTTCTGCAGTAACCATGAATAAACTGAATTTCAAATAACCATTTCTGACATTGAATTGACATCATTCCTGAATTATACTTGTAGTTGGGGAGCCCAAGAGAGAAATTCGGTGACCTCTACCGAAAGTTGGAGCAATATATAAATGAATTATCAAGGTCAGAGATATATGTGGTTGATTACATGTTGCAAAGTATACATCCTCTTAATCTGATTTACGCGTGACTAAAATGTGTAGAAAGGCGCCAAACATGCAAAAAATAGAAGGTCACGTGTACATTCTCGAGCGGGGTGGCTCTTTTTTTATGTTAAAGATAATGACTCAAGAATAACGGAAAACACATAATCTGACAGTTTCAGCAAGCCGAAACAATAAAAATTGACCATAAAGGTCACAAAAATAAGTTTTTCTGAATTATCTCTACACCTGGGTTTCAAATGGTTTTCGCATTCTTCTTGTGATCTGGACGATTCTTCCTTGTGTCCGAATGAGTTCAATAATTTCTTCGTTGATTTCCCTACTGCGCTGACTGAATGTCTGGAGAGAGGTTCTAGCACAGAGCGGGACAGACTTGATAAATCCTTCTATATGTTTGATGTTACACACGATGAAGTTCGGAAAACAGTTAAAGCTCTAAAAAATAAACTTTCATGTGGCTATGACGAGATACCAATCAAGATACTCAAATTATCGATTGAATTCATTATTGCACCCCTTTGTTTTATAGTTAACCGCTCATTCAAAGAGGGAATTTTTCCTGACCAACTCAAGATTGCTATTGTGAAACCCTTGTATAAAAGGGGTCCTGTTGATGATCCCAATAGCTATAGGCCTATCAGCATTCTGTCTGCTTTTTCCAAGGTCTTCGAAAAAATATTGACCAACAGATTACTGAATTTTTTCTATAAATTTGATGTGATTTCAGCTTGTCAGCATGGATTTGTGAGAAACAGAAGCATTGAAACTGCTACTTATGAGCTTATTAATGAAGTCTTAGTTTCCCTTGAGAGTGGTGAGGTGCCTATGGGACTATTCTTAGATTTAACAAAGGCCTTCGATTGTGTGGAGCATGAAAGACTGCTGGAGATCCTTGATGACTGTGGAATAAGAGACAATCAATTAAAGTTAATAGATAGCTACCTTACATCTCGCAAACAGATAGTTGTTATGGAGGTTGATGGTGAATTAGTCAAGTCAGACATAAGAGAGAACAAGATGGGCGTTCCTCAAGGAAGTATTCCGGGACCTATTCTTTTTATCATCTACATCAACAAGTTACCTAAGGCAAAAGTCTCAGCTAAGTATTCTATGAGGATGTTTGCTGATGACACCAACTATTTGCTAAAATCTTCGGATATAGTGTCAGCTGTTGTGGACTCGAACAATGTCTTGAAGTCTGTGGGTGATTGGTTTCAAGATCACAATCTTATCTTAAATATTGACAAGACACAGTGTATTTTCTTCTACACTGAAAAATCCAAACTGAACTATCCTTCATCAGTGAATATTGCTAATAGCAATGTTGTGGTCAAACATAGTGTTGTATTTTTGGGACTTGTTTTAGATAGACACTTGAAGTGGGGAACTCATACTGAACAACTTAGATGTAGGCTCAACTCCATTTGTTATATGCTCTTTATGTTAAGGGATCAGATTGATTTTGACCTAATGAAGATTATATATTACTCTAATTTCCAGTCAATTATGTCCTATGGGATTATTTTTTGGGGTAACTCTTCCCATGTAGGTAATCTATTCATAGTTCAAAAGAGAGCTTTAAGAACTATGCTCAATCTGGGCTTTAGAGAATCTTGTAGGGGTTTATTCAAAAGTAATAATATTCTTACCATATATGGACTTTACATATATAGATTACTGATTTTCTTCCGCAATCATAGCCGCTATTTTGAGTTACATAGAAACCAGAATGCTACCAGAAGAATGTTTCCATATTCAGTTCCATCCCACAAGACCTCATTAAGAGGTAAAAGCGTTGAATGTATGTCAATATCTTTATTCAATATATTGCCCTCTCAGATTAGAAAACTTTCATGCCCTTCCAAATTCAGAAAATCTTTGTACACTTTAATCTTGAATTGTGAACCATATGATATTTGTGAGTTCAAAGAATTTTGTAAAAACCAATGATATTGTATATTTGGCTTTGACATGTTCCATTTTTACAAACTTTGTAATTATCTGGAATCAATAAATACTATTACTATTACTATTACTACTATTATAAAAGGTGCAGAGCATAGCATTTTCTACAAATTTTGTTTGAAGCAATTTTTTTTAGGTTTCAACGTTTTTGTGAAATATGACGATGAATGTACATTAGACTGGGTTTCTACATTGACCTTGGCCTTTAGTATGTGTGGCTAAGCTCCTTGCCCTCTAACTCGAAAACGGTTAAGAGAACGTAAAATTGCTTCAGACAAAAGTTGTATAGAATTTTATCATCTACAACTTTCATAATGAATACAAAAACGGAATTGATAAAAGATTTTGGGTTTGAAAATACCCAATTCTCATTTCACAGAAGTCCAAAATACAGTTGAAATCAAAACACAGACTAGTAGGAAACGAGCTGTGCACTCCTTTCAAACACGTAATCTGAGCTGCTCAGTGACGAAGTTTTTCAAACGTTCATATTTTGCCGACATAATGATTAGTTATATTTATTCGCCATCCCAAAACAAACATATTGTAGAATATATCAGCCGTTATTTTTCAAATCATCCAGATATTCTACTTATGAAGTTCATTAATTGATTATACTCATGATTGCATTCGCAGAAATTTTCATAACTCAACTGTTCTCAGTGGTTGTGGGGGAACTCGAAATCACAACACTTCAATTGTTACAGGGAATTTACATTGCATCATACCATATCGCAGGCTGAATGTATGTTAGAATAAACCCATCATTTTATCATCAAAATACAATTATATCGAGCACTAATGTCCATAAATTTCTTCATGTCAATTTATCCACTAAACAATGCGCATAATGCATTCAGGAACCATCATTTCCCCACATCAACCGCAAACAACCATCGGAATTGCTACAACGAACAGCTTGAATACACCCGGTGGCACGTGGAATGTTTATTCCATCCAAGCATTCCGTGAATTTGGCAGAAAATCCACAGAAATGCATGCATAGTTTTCAATGTACAATCGTAATAACGACTTTGAATCCTTCCGCTTTGCTCTATTATTTCTCGAGCTATTTTTGTCATTACATCGTCTATTACTATACCTACCATTTCCAGATGTTATTAATTCAGGAATTATTCTTCAATGCGCGAGAAAAAAATGCTCTATACTTTATCTATCAGAACTAATCGGTTTTCCAAATTTTTTCCTATAATTTTGCATGATCCATTATCTCCGAACTATGAATGATGGTATCGACTACAACAGCAGACTCAATTTGCTATCTTAAGTACTGATCAACAACGAAAAAACGATATCAGACATATCTTACGATGATTAATGAAGTTAACGAGGGTGTTCAACAAAATGGTGTTACCTGTCACGGCAGCAAATTTCATCAATCACTTCAGGGAGAATAATCGCTGGTGCATTATCTTTTATTAAACCTCTACTACATGAAACCAGGCAATCCAGTTCCATTCATCAGAAGTTGAAGATACACCCACACTGCATACGATTAAATTGACATCATATGGACAGGAAATAAATGAGGAAAAAGGTAACTGCGATTTTGCACGCTTGTTCGAATTAAAATTTGAAGCGATCGTACACCCAAAACTCTTGATATTCACAAAAAATTTTGGAAGATGATATATTGTCAAAAAACTGAAAAAAAGAAAGAGCACATAAATCAAACAGTTCTACGCAATTAAAAATCAAATTTTCATCATGCATATAACAGAGGCATACGTTGATGAAGTTATCAATGGTGTAGACTGTGTAGAGTGTAGACCCACAATTTCATGCAGCTATTGGAGAATATTCCTTTTCTTTTGGATGATAATGCACTGCCACATAGTAGTTGGGGAGCGCAAAAGGGAAATTCGGGTTTTACTCGAGCGTCTCAGATTGATATAAGGGCAGATACCTTCGACCCTGTAGACTACCTCTACCAAAAATTGTATATAGGGGGAATCGTCTAGGACAGCCTGTCAGAATATAAAAAAAAAACGTTCATTGTACATACTGGAACCTGTCAGATTAAGATATATGTGGTTAATTATATCTTGAAAAGTATATATTGCCATGATCTGACAATTAAAGCTTGTCGAAAGTGTATGGGATAGCGCCAAACTTGCAAAAAAAAACGTCACGTGCACATTCTAGAGCGCGGTGCCTTTTTTTTTTCTTATTTTGAAGCTAATGATTCAAGAATAACGAAAAAAATATGATCTGACAGTTTTCGCAATCCGAAAAAATAAAAAATGTCCATACATAGCAATTTTTCCTACGTTTGAATTTTTTTGAGATAAATGGCGATGAAGGTACACTAGACTGGGTTTGTAAATTGACCTTGGTCCTTTCAGATTAAGAAAACCCCCTGATTAGTATCAGATTAAAGGGTCAACACATCTGCAACACCGAGATTAACCATCTGTATGAAAATCTGACACGCTCGAGCATGAACAAGTAACGATTTTTTTTTGCATTTTTGAAGGACCGCTGAGACCTTCGTCACGTCCGAATTGTCAGTCTCTCGAAAAGTAGCTTCCTTTGGGTCCAATTAACATATCGTTCAAAAATCTGACACGCTCGAAAAAAATTATTTTTTACCATTTTAACTCTTCCGTACGGCCAGTCCCACCACGCAAACTGTCCGATTAACATGAATTTATTATCAGAGATACATAGACCATATACCGTATCTTAATCTGACACGCTCGAGTATGTACACCTGACGTTTTCGACATCTTTGAAAACCTGCAGACGCTTTCCCCACCGCTGAAAGTGTATACATCATAGAATCTTCTTTTCTTTCTACCATCTTATCATCAAAATCCACTAGGTCTTCACGACGCTCGAGTAAATCCCAATGTAGCATCGTCGGGTCCCCAACTATAGTTCCTACCAGGTGATTTCTACTAGAAAACCCAGGATATTCCACATCAAGCATTACCTCCAAGATTCCCTGTCCTAAATCCAATCGAGTATGCTTGGGATCAACTACAAAGATGCTCACTTAAACACTCCAAGATTTTTTGCCACAATTTTGGAAACAAATTTTTTTTTTTGGTAGAAAGTATGTAAGGAGAAAAGACGTCAAGCATTTATTGATGTACGTGAAGGTCAAACTTGTGTTCAAAGTTTCGGTTTTTCATACAATTTTAAACTTTTTCTAATATTGTATTTTTATTACTCGTTACTGTTACTGTAACGAATTGACAGAGGGAGCCCGGAAACCAGGATGCCAGTATAAGCAGTTTAATGATATACTGCATCAATCCCTAAAATCAGTTCATGCCAATCCTAATCTGGGAACAACTAGCGTTAGACAGATCACAGTGGCGGTCTTTGGTCTACGGTTATAATGGAGACTCGAGAAGAATACAGCGGCGGCCAGATCTGGTTGGTGACTATCCATGCCCAGAGTGTGTAAGGATCTTGTGGGTCACGGTTGGGTCTGTTCAGTCACCGGGCACACAGTCGCAAGTAGTGCTAAGAAATTATAAGTCTGTTTTTTTATGTCTTTTTGTAGATTTCTTCCCGGTAATGGGATACAGCAATGAATGAATGACAGAGTGGTCCAACGAAAACTCAACATCTCGATTTTCCGGAATTAAAATGAAAATGTAGGCAATCGCTCCGACCCGTCAATTTCTGATTCTAGGGGGAACAACTTTTCCGTTCTTTGAATTCCAGTTACAGAGTTGCGATACCTTATAAGGAAGATCTTATCGAGTACCATTCACTTCCACGCAGTAATATAAGTTTTGCTGAAAACGTTCACGTACATTACTCAAGATTTCTGGTGTAATTTGACGGCATTCATTAATAATAAGAGTTCACAAATCATCCAGTGACTCAGGCAGGGTGGAGTAAATCTTGTATTTCAGATGACCCCATAGAAAAAAGTCCAGTGGAGGCAGATCAGGTGATCTGGGTGGCCACTCAATATGTCTTTTTAGAAAATGATCGTTTGATGATCTTCTGCATTCTTCGATACTTGCACAAAAGGGCTTGATGAATAGCGTTGTCCAATATATCTAAATAATTTTAGCCAGTAAAATTACTGGGTGTAAAAAGGACCGATTATGTTATTTCCATAAATACCCGCCCAAACATTTAATTAACGAAATAATCTTGGATTTTCATCTAACCAATACCCACAGTACTACATTCGGTTTTTCTGAAGCGAAAACAGAAATTCATTCATCTTCAACTTTTGACGAGCAGTTTATTTGGCATAAAACCCTTCCAAGACAGAAGCTGACAGAGGTCTCCTACTTCTCCGAAGTAACCTGTTGAAACGTAAACTGTCCAAACCAGAAAAACCGAACAGGTTATAAATAGGCTTATTTGTGCTATTTCCAAGCTTTTTATCGTGTTGACACGCGGGATTTCTTGCGAATTGATGTTCGCGTCCCCATAACCCACACTGCGCAACCGATCCGTTCCTTAAAAAGTTCTGACACCCACTATATCAACGGACAGAATTCGGTCCGGGGTCGCCGAAAGGGCTCTCAATCAATGCTGACCCAAATATAAGGGTAGAGTCGAAACAATATTCGGGCCATCCGAGGAAGAGTTATAAGAATATAAATTCGGATAAACGCGGTTCCGAAAGGAATAAATGTATAATTGATTTATTGGGCCGGTTGACAGGATAAAAGAAGGATTTCGGGCTGGAAAAAAGGACGAGTTTTCCGAATTCGTGGTTCGGGGGTTGGCGACTTCAAAGCAATTCCATATCTCGCGTTAGGTTCGAGATGGAATAATTTATTTGAGGGGCTCTTAGGTATTCGGCGAGTTGAAAATTGTGGAGTGAATACTTTTCGCGAATCGACGCTTCTTCAGGGGGGGAACAAATACAGGGTGAGTCTTTTAACAGTAGATTCTTGAGGTCAAAAGGAACACTTTTTTTTCTATACCATTTTGTCCGATTCGGCTCTGATAAAAAGATAAAGCTATTTTAAGTTTACATGATGAGCTGTGCCACCACTGGAAAAAACAAAATTACCTTCGGAATAACAAGATGAATCTATGATACTACATATTTTTGGATCTTTTAAGCAGAGTTGTATTCAGACAAAATAACCAATTTTTCAAATTTCACAAATACCTACTATTTTTTCGAACATCAAATTACTCGAAAACGGTGCATTATACGAGAAAATAAACTGTTATTTAACATATTCATTAGATAGCGTCCAACTTAGTTTCAAGAGTTGGTTTCTTTTAATTTTTGGTATTTTTATGATACGAACCTAATGGTCATAATGAGAAAACTGGAATTCGTGGGTCACATCTTGTATTCGAGAAAGATTCATCAAATAAATGAAAAAATATATTCCGAAATTCATTTCATTCGATAAAACCGTTTGTGAGAACTAAATATAAATAAATTTAGTTTTTCAACAGCCTGTATCTTTCAAACCGAGCCGATTCGAAAAAAATGATGAAGGAAAAAAGTGTTTCTTTTGACCTCAAGAATCTACTGTTAAAATATTCGTACGAGTCAAAGACTCGCCCTGTATAGTTGTAACCTTCGATTGATAATTCCACTCATTGAATAATTTTCCGTTTAATTGTCTGCTTGAACAGAAAGGATTGAAACAAAAGTTCGATTATTTTGAGCCAAATCTAAGAAGTCCTCTTGATTCATTCATTCATTGCTGTATCCCGCGTTAACTAGAATGAATCTACAAAAATACACAAAAACAAAACTATCGGTGCGATCAAACTTTCTTAGGGCTACTTGCGACTATGTGCCCTCCTGTGGGCAACCCAACCCAACCGTGACCTACAGATCCTTCCACGCACCGGGCATGTTAGTCACCAACCAGATCTGGCCGCCGCTGTACTCTGTGGACCAAAGACCTCCACTGTGACCTGTCTAACGCTAGTTGTTCCCAGTTATGATTGGCATTAACTGATTTTAGGGATATCCTTAAACCGCTTATACTGGCCTCCTGGATTCCGAGCTCCCTATGTGAACTCGCCATACAGAGGTATTTTGGAAAGTCTCGTGTCTTGCATCCTCAGAATGTGTCCACTCCATCTGAGTCGGGCCCTCGTTACTTGAGTCTCAATTGTTATACAACTCGCGCGCTGCAAGACTTCCGCATTTGAAACTTTACGGAACCATTTGATATGCATTATTTGTCTAAGATGACGTTGTTGCGTTTATTCAAGCTGTTTAATATGTCGCCTGTATGGCGTCCATCATTCGCTTCGTAAAGAAGCGTTGGGAGGACCACTGCTTTGTAAACAGCTGTCTTGTTCTTCAGATTGAGGTCGTGATTTGGAAACACTCTGTCCTTTAGCTTCAGGAATGCCCGTGATGCCGAATTGATACGGTTGAGTATTTTCGTGTCCAGGTTAGCCCTAGCATTTATGAAGCTTCCCAAGTATTTGAACTGCTCAACCTGTTCTAGAGTTTAATCCTCCAGGCTGATATCTGTTTGAAGGCTTTCTGGCGGACTTACAAGTATTTTGGTTTGTCAATATTCAGTCTAAGGCCTAAAACTTCGTATATATGTTTGTAGGTGTCCAACATTATCTGTAGATCCTCTGAGATGCTAGCAAAAAGTGCGCAGTCGTCTGCATATTGAAGTTCCGTGATGAACTTTGCACGGGTTTTTGCTCTGAGGCGCTTCAGGTTAAAGAGGCCTCTATCAAATCTGAATCTTATTCCAACACCTCATGTCAGCAATTGTAGATGCAGCTATGGCAAAAATATTGAACAGTAAAGGAGCTAACACGCAGCCTGGTTCTTTTTTCAGAATTGGTTAAGAAATGGTCGGTTGTAGAGCCATTATGCAATATTCCAGCGGTGTTGTTGGTATGGAGGCTTTTACACACTGCTAAGAATTTTTTGGGTACTCCAAGGCGTCTCAGGATTTTTCGTAATCGATATAGGATGTATAAATCCTTGACTGTTGTTCACGGGCCTTCTCTTGCAGCTGTTGCAGTGTTAAAATTAGGTCCACCGTACCTCGATTGGGTCGAAAGCACGATTAGCCATAATCTTCGAGACAATTTTACCGGAGCGATGATATGCCCCTGTAATTGTTGCAATTTTACGTATCGCCTTCATTCTTAGAGGTTGATAACTGAAGCTTCTATGAAGGTCTGTTGAACAGCGCTGTAAAAATTATGATTTCAGAAAACACTACCAACCATGATCCAAGCAGTTCCGTGGTGCAGAAAATAATCGATTCACGACAACTCCCACGTGTTTCAGATATTTCAGCTTTTTCAGGAACCGTCTCTTAGGAATCGACGAATTATCTGTGCGATGATGTCTTTCCAACATCTTAATTCTTCTTAATAAAATCAGTTCCTGGAACACTCGATATTCCGACCCACTTCTAATTAATTCCCGCGATGAAATTCATTCCTGAATTAGTTCGTAGCCGTAGGCAAAACGGGAAGAGACTTTCGGCACAGAGCAAGAAACCGCTGACTCATTTGATTCGAATCTAATGAAGCCAACAGATAAATATTCATGTCCTGCAGCTTATTCAGTCATGTAATCCAGAATTCTCCGCTGATTTTTAATTTCGGATTCTTCCTCAAAAGCCAATTAGGAACCACTTGAGGGGAAGTTTCTCGAAAGTTGAGAGAGGGAAAAAGGATAGGAAAATTGTGGATACAGGTGAAAATGCGATGGTCGCCAAAATTCAACTCTTCAACAATCTTCGTGAACAAAACAATGAATAGATTAGATTCAGATTGGGGTCGATTGTTTGGGATTCATCAATAGTATGTAAAAAAGCTTATATCAATTTTCTGCGCACCCACAATTTGAATTGTAATTGAATTTCCAATAGATAAAGAAAGGAAGTGATAAAAATTGAAACACCTCATCATTCCAGTGCCAGAAATATTCGATGGAGAGGCGGTCAATTTTACCTACCGGAGCCCTGGTTCGAGTCCTGGCTTGGTAGGAGTGTCCGTGTTGTCTAAAAATGTGCATAGATGACAAAACTGGAAAATATGATTGAATTGATGGTCAATAATCTCACGTCCAGTTTCATAATCGAATTTAAAGTCACTTTAAACTTGAAGCTTCCTTTAGTCTCATTTTTAGTAGGGTTAAAGGAAGCTTTAAAATTAAAGCTACTTTAGGTTTGATTATGAAACCGGCCGTTAGACGACAAGACATTGTAGCATCTAGCATTCTCATATCCACAAAGTAAGTTCGAAACGAATTTGCAACGTTATTTTTCCGTAGAATTTTCAACGTTTTTTATACGTATTTGTGTTTTTGGGAATCAAGCAATCTCCACTGAATGGAATTTTTTTAAATCTATGAATCGTCTTCCCTTTTCATTCAGGAATTTAACAAATCAGAAGTCCCAAGCTGACTCCCTGTGGAACACCAGATGTAACGACAAATATTGTGTTGAGCTACGTCAACCGATACTCATGATCTGAGTTAAATGAATTATGTAGAAAAAAAACGTCAATTTCCCCATACAATTAATCTCACTAATTATTTTAATTCTTAAATTTATTATTGTTCTATGAGCCAATTTGGGGAAAAGTTACATCAGTTAATTGGAAAACTCAGTTGGAATTGTTATTTGTCACTTAAAATCTCGAAATTGATGGAAAATTGATCAGTTGAAAGGCTGGTAATCTTCCATAAAATTTCATCTCGAAATTTTCCTGTTTCTGTTCATCAGAAATTCATTTCAGAATAATGCTTCCCTATAATGAACCCTTATTGTACCTCAAAGAGCTTGAGAATAATGAACTAGCTCAAAGCAGCACAGAGGCCAGCAAACAACAGAGATAAAGAAGAAAACTCATTTAGCATGTTTTTTTACTGACTAAGCAGCGGTTAGCCCATCGAATAAAAGAAGTTAATTAGAGCATTTCTCTGCTTTTATTTTTACATATTTTCGACGCTTCAATAAATCCTCTTAAGCAAACGGGAGCAGGACTTGGAAAATCCTTCTGCCGTTGAAATTTTCCATTTCGGAGCTTTGCTTTCGATGCTTTCCAATTCAGACTGTTGAAGTTATTTGCGTTTTCTCTCAAAATTAAATAACTTGCTGGAATTTATGTCTATTTAGATGTTTTTGAAGTGAGTTCTCAGAAAACATAAAACATGGTTAGAATTTCAACAGCTGCTACTTCGCAGATAAAAACAGGTATGTTCATGGAAGTGTTGAGAGTCTACTCTGTCTCACTGACCTAATTTTCCGGAGTGAATGAACAACATTCTGAATATAAAGAACATTTATGAATGGACCTTAACTCAATATACAATGAGTTATCGGTGTTCTGCTTGGGAAATACTATACACACTATTTTCTGACAAACAATCAACCCTAAACTGTTCTCGCAACTATTCCTTTACACCCTGTTCATAGTTCTATGAAAAGCACATCTGGATATGTGCCTTCTTTATTTGATTATTTCTTTGAATTTTTTTAATTGTGAGAATGTGTAAAATATCTACCTAACAAGGTGTGCTTCCCTGTTACTTGTCCCACAAATAATCTTACAAAAAAGTTTGAAAATCTACTTTGTTGAATTAAGGATTCATATACGTCTTCCGCTTATCAAAACGTATATCGCCTCTTCGACTAGTAATAAAAATTTTGTACTCCTCAATTAAACGAATGCTCATTATCCGCTATTTTCCTCAAGATTTGAAGGAATCAATATCGATCGTATCCATGAAGACAAAGGAGGTGAGATAATTACTGAAGTAATTACGGAATGCTGACGAGCAATTTGTTGAACAATGAAATTAAAAATCCTTTCGAAAGACAGCGAAGTTCCTCGTGTTCTTCCTCTCAACTCCGCCAGATGTAATTGTGAGCCCTAAATGAAAAGAATCCAATTCTAGCGTGTCCTTCGGCAAAGGAATTGGGAAAAAGCTGGAAATCCTTAATGGTTCCCATGCAATTACCCACTCTCCAATTTCTGGCTGATTCGTGTATTATTCTGTAAAAGATGGTTCAATTGGTTCGTTAACTTAGCACCATTTTCATTGCTGCATGAGCATTAAGGTCAGGTTGAGCAGTTACCTATTAATATTTACCAGTAAGTGAGGTAACAAAACATTTTTCGACAGTTTTCACAGAGATGAATATCATGTACAGAGTAGTAGCTAACTGAAGCCATTCCTACTGAACAAAAACAGGAGTGAACTGGAGTGATTTGCTTCATACCCTTCTCTTTTTGTAATCAGGATGAGAAAACCCAAATGAGAATCTCTTTTCAAAGTATCGGTTGTTTTAAGTAGAAATCCAACAATTAAAAATATTATTTTGTAGAGAAAGGATAATAGCCTCTGAAATCTAATTGAGATATGAAAATAAGGAAGATTTCATTGAAAAATCTTGGCTTTCTCAAGAAAATTAATGGAGATTTGTCGTTGAAACTTGGTACAGAAGTAAAGTTACTCCTCTCCTTAGCTTCAACAGGCGAGGTTGGAAATGAAGAAATAATTTTTTTTCAAATACTATTGCAGCTGGAGTCCTGATACTCAATCCATGTTCTGCCCAAATTTCATGCAATAAAAACTGTTAAGGCCCGGTAGCACTGCTCAGGTTTAAGCCTAGTTTTAAGTTGATCCTAGATTAATTTTGACAGTTCGGTTAAATTCGGTCAAGTTAAACTGGAATCGACGTTAAAATCTGCTTAAGCCTGGACTGAACAACCTGTCTTTACTATACGCAGAGTGAAAAAAATAGCACCCAAAATTCATATATGTTCAGTATTCACTTTTTTGTACAAACAAGCTTAAATAATATATTTTTGCCTTACTTTACGCTCATATTGAGCTGCGGTAGTTATTTCATTGTCCCACAATCATAGGTCCTGATGAAAATGAAAATATAATGAGAACAAAATTTGACGTAAATGATAATCCAATATGTGATATTTACAGTATTTTTCTTTCTATACTGTTGTATAATAGTTTGCATTGAATTGATTGAATCCATTCAAGAATTTTCGGAATCTTGATCAATTCCGAACTCAATTTACTGCGCTGCTTGACTTTCGTCTATGGTAGGCCAAATATTCTTGCTTTGTAATTAGATTTCAGAGATTGGATCCCTTATTTTGTGGAAATTCTAATCAGTATTCAATGAGTGTGCTGCTGACCTTCATTCGGTTATCGATTTAGAAATCATCCACTTTCCTTCACTATTGAAATGAGATTGGTTTTTATCGAGGAAATTTGGTTATACCTTAGTTTCTCGATAAGAATTCAATTATGAATGTCTTTGTATGAATTTTAGACTCAACTAGCGAAAGTTTCAGATTTTTTCGAATTTTTCATTCAATTGATGAGGTGAATTATGGCTCAGCACCAGATATTTCTTTTTCTTTGTTTTCACAAGGCTTTTTTTAAGTCAAATCATCATAGTTTTTCTTTAAATTTCTGAATAGTGAAACTCTTCAGGAAAGGGATAGGAAAATTTGGGGTTATATTCAATTTTTGATGCCGTATAAGGAAAATTTCTCTAGATAAAGGTACCAAATGTACATACAAAATTTCATTGAAATCGGTCTAGTAGTTTCGGAGTTCGTTAACTAACACTACGGCACGAGACTTTTATACAGGATGTTTATTGAAGACAGGCTTAGATATATTTAAGGGGGTGATTTTTTGACTCATTTTGAAAAAAAAACTTTCTATGAACTTATTTACTGAGTCTCAACTCTTGAAATACAAGATGATGAAATTAAAAAATAAACAGTGCTTTTTGATAATAACTGAGGTAATATTGTAGACATCAAGATTAATTTTGTGATGTACATGGTGGGCAAAATTCGTTGTCTACTGAGGGGATATTGAGAACTATAATAGCTAGAAGGAAACGGATGACATATTTCGTAGCTCTTTTTCAGAAAAACAAAGAATGGTAAAAACCATAGCCTCCTACGATTCTTCGTTCTTGGTTTACTAGCAAAAAATGAGATTTTGACGATTTCGAAAAGTTCTCATGACTTTTCTGTCCTTGAAGTTACAGATCTGAAACTTGAACTTTCTGCAGGAACTTTTTTTCGTAGAATCCACTGGCGAGCTCGAAATATGTTTTCATTTCGAATCATTAGGCAAACTTTCATTTTTTTTAAATGGAAACTTCTATTGAATTTCTTATTTTTGAATTGGAAAAAAATCTTTTTTCAATAGATTCTATGTATAAGTACCTAAGAAGGTTCCAGTTTCAGATCTGTAACTTCAAAGACAAAAAAGTTATCAGAACTTTTCGAAATCGTAAAAATCTCAATTTTTGTTTATAACTCAAAATCTAGAAATGATAGAACAGTTCTGTTTTCAGATTTGGGTTAGTCAAGAAAAAAGAATTGAGAATTTGTTTTCTTCTAGCTGCTATAGTTCTCGAGCTCCCCTCAGTAGACAACGAATTTTGCGCACCCTTTACTACCCCTAGTGGCGTCCGCACCTACGGGTTTTGCAGTGAATATTTTTGGGGAAAATTACTACGCAACTGCTTTCTCTTGACATAGAAATTGCTTTTGAGATCCTCATTTTTGAACAAATTTGACCGACGCATATTTTTCGCTTAAAAGAATAAAATTGTTTTACTTTCAAGATGAATTGAATAATAATAATAACAAAGATGTGGAAATATTTGTGCATCGACTGAAAGCAAATTAAAAGATGATATTTTTTTAAATAAATGAGAATTTAAAAAATATGTTTTCTTGTCAGATGCTTTGTTCTTGATAAGAATTGCTTTAAGTTGCCTTTTTTTCAAAATATTATAACCCTGTACCTTAGGAGTTGAGACTTCTGGGACATACTTCATACTTTCACAGGAAGTTTTTTCTTAAAATGAGTAAAAGCATCACCCCCTCAAATATTAGCATGTCTTCAAGGAATACCCTGTATATTAGCGGATTTTTTCTAGTAGTTTTTTCGGAAGTTCATGAATTACCCTATAATTGGAATTATTTTTTATCGGAAATCAAGATTCATTATCAAATAAGATGGGATTATTACTTCCATCATTTTTAATATCTCGAAATTTTGTTACTCAATTCCTGGAAGAGGAATTTTATTATAGGTCTCCCGAATTGTTACGAAGAATGCAATATAAGGCAGAATCTTGGATCAAAGGATGATTCCCCTCCGCAGGTTTTCGACACCTGCCGAGCAAACAATACCCAATTCTCGCAGCAGAACATCAACCCAATAGAGATACAGTCTTCCCCAAACACTCATATTGCACGTTTCGATATAATCCCATCAAAATTGATTTACGTTGATCGCTGTTCCCCATTATTAGATTGCGTGTGTGCTCTGCAACAAGGAAGGTTTGGATTCCACGAAGGAGAGGGCCCCCCTTGGGACCCCGCCGTGTGCGGCCGCTATGCTAATCCCATCTGGAGCGAGCAGTACGCAAAACGCCTCCCGATAATCGACTGCTGCGATAATTACAGGGGCGTGCGAACAGACTATCGACGAGTTCGGGTGGTAACGTTTCCGATTGAAATTTGAAGTGAACGGGTGAAGGGAAATGGTCAGGAGCAGTCGATGTTATTGCGGAAATATTCACACGATCAAAGTTTTACGGGATTACTTCATATTTCCAACAGGGAGTATTTTAGCGAACATGGAATTATCCCAGTTAAAAACAGCACTGCTCCCACTTTAAATGTTGATAGAGGTTGGTAGCTAGAAGCGTAGCTGCTGCACTGCCTTTCAAAATAGGAATTTCTTAGTAATCAGATTAAGGCCCACTCCAGTTTTGTCTGGATAGCTGTGGAACCTTAAGAAAGTTGTTTCCTAATTGATTCAACTGATAGGCTTATTCTTATCGCTCGCCTACAGAAATTGCCTTTGTTCTGTATGAGTTATTGTTGGGAATTTCTTAAGTGTTAAGAGCCAAAAAATGGTTTCCAGCTTTTTAGCAACTCTGTGGGTGAAGACCTGTAACGACTTTTCCTCGGTTGTCTCAAGCGCCATCTATTCTTCAAAAGGGAAGATAGCAAACTGACCCTTGTGGTTCCTTGTTATCTGTGGTGTTAGCGACAACCAGGAAAATCAGAATGCTCAAATTGTACTCGTTGTCTTGCAATAAGTAACACAATAGGCATTATAAAATGAGTTAAGTGAAAAGCGGTGGAATGGGTGGAATAGGAACAGTCTACTTTACACAACTAAGGCCCAGTTTCACAATCATTGGTAACCAGTGGTGGTTTACTAACCACTACCTTTGAGTTAACCCAAGGTTTAAAAAGATTCTCGTTTCACAACAAAATACGAGTGATGGTTTTTTGACCATCGGTTTAAATTTTTTTCTGAAAGTTGGTAATGTTTTTCGTGTACGATAGATCTACTTTTGGGTTATTTATTACTGACATTTCGTATTTCTGTGAAACAAGAACTTAGGAATATAGAAATTGTTATGAGTATGACAGAAAACGAATAAAACGTATGAGCATCGTACGAATGTTTGATGTTCTGTTGATATGAGTTTCATAATTGCCTAAAGGTTATTTTTCGTTTGGATTTTGATTTAAGTGAAGCTGAAGCGTTCGTTTTTTCTTGTGCGAAATAAGAAAAAACAGTGCTGGACCAATAGAAATTATTACTTCATTGAAAAATTCAAACAAAATTGAGTTTTGCATTTATAACTTAAAGTTCCTTAAATAATTCATATCTATCTAGGTATTTTCCTCAACAATTCTACAAAAGCCTATTTTTATTGATTATTTGAGTTTGAATTGAGATGCTTTGATCTATTTCAAAAATTCAAATTTCACCACTCTAATTCAACATATTTGCATAATAACTATTCATAAGATTCAGTCTAGTTCTTCTAGTTCTATTATCTGACAATAATTCTTGATCCCCTATAGGGGGCACAGCAACATTTTGATATGATTCATTGCTTCTTCTTCTTCTCATGAAGGAGGTTGTCCTTCATTTTCATTACGAGATATGTTATGGACTGTGGACTTAATCATCATCATTGCATCTATACTTTTAATATTCTCATTGAAGGAGCTGAGATTCTTCCAACTGCCTTCCTTTCCACTGTGTTTCTTAATCTACAGAAGAAATCCAGGTCGACATATTACTCAAAATAATTCCTCCTAGCTCCAAATCTTCTGGGCCTCACTGTTTCCTCATCACTACTATGAGTATTCATCATAATCGTCCACGATAATCGTAAATAATAACACCCAATAAATGTGAAACGCTTCCTAACCAGTATTTCAGAAGAAATGCTGACTTGTCTCTGACAGAACTCAAAATATGTTATCTATGCAGGAAAGCATACGCCACGAAACTTCTATGTCCAGGCAACTCATAGTTAACTCATGAAATTTTTGGGGTTAAGTCAACCACAAGTTTACTTTAGGTCAAACAATAAACCACACTTTGTGAAACAGAATTTTTGATTTAACCGCTGGTCACTACATAACTTTGGGTTAACCATATATTGTGAAACTGGGCCTAAGAAGGTTTTCCTCAAAATTAAATACACATAGCAATGCAAAAGTGGTGAATTCACGGAGTGAATCGGACGAAAAAAAAAGTGAATCCGATCTCATACGCGCCACGGGTGTTACGGATTCGTTCGCCAGCCAGAAGCAAGATCCTTAACGGGCAATGAAGTCGGGGCTCAGTTTCAAAACTACGGATTGCAAGTCGGAGAAATAATGCACGGCGTTGGGAAACGGTTCTCTACTCTGTTTTTTCCATCTAACGGGTTTGCACGCCAGCCAGAAATCGTACTTCCATCGAAAAGAAACCAAGAAGGATAAGGGAAAACGGCGCACAATTGTTTATCACTTGGTTTCTGCTTCCAACGTGTTTGCACACCAGCCAGAAAATGGTAACCTCTTGAGTGATAGAACTGATTAGAAAAGGGGAGAAGGCACACTTGTTCACCACTTTATACCTTTTCCACTTCAAATTGAGACTGATCACATTTAAATTGGGATTAAGAAAATTCAAAATGAGAAAAAGCAACTTCAAAATGGTAAACGCAATCGACTTGGGAATAAACACATTCAAAGTGGGACTGAACAATCTCATTTTGGAAAATGACATTTCTACTTAAATCTGATCATCAAGGATATTGTCAAATAATAAAGATATTGATCAGATTCTTTGTCAATTGAATTGTTCAGAAAATAGCGTTAGATTCAGTTTATATACTACTCTGAGTTGTGAAATAAATTTTTTCCTCATTTTAATTCTTAGTTACTTTTTAACAATTTTATTGAAAGATGAAATAAAACTAGAAATGACTTTTCTCAATACGAAATTTGTTTAATATCAACTCGAATGTGATTAGTCTCAATTTGGAGTTGGAAAGGTATAATTTCTGCTTCCAACGGGTTTGCACGCCAGCTAAAAAATCGTACTCACAGAAGTAGTAGAATTAAGTAGGATAAGGGGTTGAAACAGAGGTTCCCAATCAAAAGTACGGAGTGCTGTATTACTTCCGGACTCGGTGTACGAAAATTATCTCCAGGGGCTGTTCAAGCAATAAGCTACTTGTTGAGCGGTTGAAATCACGGTGGCGTACCTTGAATTAAACGCTAGGAAGAGAAGAGATGATACTCAAAAAAATGAAGCCTATCTCTACAGGTTTCTCGAAGAGTAACTTGAAGAATCACTCAAACTAAAAACGCAGAAAGGGAAAATCGCAAACTCTATCGTTGATAACGGCCTAGACTAGACAGAAATCAGAACTAATTGAAATGATTATCAGAATTTGAATCACCACTAAATACGGAATCACCTCCAATTAACGAATCGAATATTCAGTACAGAATGATCAGAATTAATGGACCAGCATGGGGACATCTCCTTTTGTACCCACCGGTGGGGTATGGAAACGGAATGTCTCTCTCGGAAATCGGTAAAACTCACGTCGATGCAGACGTCTTGACTTCTGCTCATTTGTACTATCGAACAAAAACTGAGTTATCTCTCAATTCAGGATGTTTTTCACAGTGCTGCATCGTTTTTCAGAACTGAAAAAGGAATAAAAACGGTCCGTAATGTTTACGGTTTCGAACGATGTCTGAATCCTGAAGTTGAATCAAAAGTATGCCAATTAAAGTCGAAACGAGAAAATAAATGGTCAAATTACTTTAAAATGAGGGTGCAAGGGTGCATGTTTATAAAAAAATTAAACTTCATTACAGACCATCCTTTTTTCAGAATTCGTGATTGAACATTTCTGAAACCAACCTCTGCGGATCAGAAAGTGTTATAATGCTATAAACTTATTGTCCAAAGATGAAAAAAAAAACTTGAGATAGTTAGGTTTTGTATGGAATCCAAACAAAATAATCCCGATTAATCAGTTTTGAGTTGAATGGTGTCATTATAATTTTTTCATCACCCCCATTTTTCCAACCAAAGGTGGAGAGCAAACAACTGCCCACCATAATACCGTAGTGCATCCATTTCAGTAGTCGCAAATTCCTGATCTAATAAAATTCTTCTTTTCACGCCATTTCGAGGATGGTAACTTGTTTGTTGATCCTCTGGAATATAAAGTACTTCTCGACCTGGAATGCACCTACTTCTTCTCCCATTTTCAATATCCATAACTAATAGCCAAGAAACTTTAGGAAATAGCCGTTCTTCTAATAAATTTGCCAAGTTCTGTCGAATGGTCCGATAGCCCGTGAAATATGATAAAAATTCCAGGAACTTTTCGTATTCCATGATAGCCATGAGAATAAATTCGATGGTCGACTCCTTGATATCGCGGTGATTTCTATTTTTACTGGAAAAAATTGATTGGTGTTCGATTCGACCCAATGACCGGATGCGATTATTGAGATTGACGGGAAATGGATAGCTATCTAAGTAAGCTAAACGTTACCTAGTTAAAGACTATATACTCCATTCACATTTATTTTAGCAGTCGGTTGGCCGTGAAATAATTTTCTAAAGTTTTTGTAACTAGAACGGAGTAACGTTGGCACTCGTGAAATGTCGTTAATGTCATAACGCCGTTGCCACAACTAATATCAATTTTTATTACGAAAATGCTGAAATTGATTGAAAAAAAGAAACAGGGTTTCAGAAAGTTCTATTTAGAATTCACATCCGCTCATTCAAATAGTTATACCCTGTATTCTAAAATCCACAATTCGTCAGACGGTAGCGAACATATTCAATGTAAGACAATTTATATAATGTTTCATCTGAATCTAAACTACTTATATTTCAGCTGAATATTTCCACAATCAGAAAGATTGTGAATGAAGAGGATGAAGAATTTCCTTCTATTGGGAGACCCAAAAAAGTGTTGGCATTTGAGAATTTTATGTTTGGGTGAATGAATGATGCGAAACGTTACTACAGGATTTTCGATTAATGTCATCGTAGAATAAGTTCCCGAAAATTGATTTTTCTATTTTTGATTTGACTTGTCCTATACATTGTAAATGTCTTAAGGCACCAATAAATACCTAATTATTATTATTGTATGTATTAAGATGAACAGCCACCAATACGCGTCAGTTATCCTGTTAATTGTTTATTCATGTGAAATTTTTGTTCAAAGGTGAAGTTCATCTTGACTTGAACCTTCTTTTAATTCCTTTTACTTATATTGATGCAAGATGATTTTTGTTGAAGAATTTAACATTCTTATAATTATCTGTTAATTGCTTCGGGAGACACCCATTCCCAACCACAGCAACATATGCATTTCATCTTCGGGTTAATATTTTTGAAATCTAATACAACCGATGTAACGTATTCAAACTTTGGCCAAAAAAATAACGAACATTAACTCTCCTCAAGCTAGTGCATATTATGATATTATACTGATCTCTTGAATTTTCCATACAAATAACTAGATTTGGTATGCCTTCAATCAGTTTGTATAAACTTCAATTATGTTCGTCAAATATTTTCCGAAGAGATTCAAGATTGTGATAAAATACGTAATAACAGAAACTTTTACGGAGAACGGGCAACATAGCGTTGATTTAAAACTAAAAAATGTTTTGACAAGCTTGACGAGTGAAATGTGTCAAATTTCCATGGCCAACCGAGTGCTAAAATAAAAGTGAATGGAGTATATATAATATTGTGAGAATGTTAGTGATTGAGAAAATTTACATGTGTATATTTTTTGCAAGGATAGGTACTCTTTCTTAATAATTGATCCTGCATCATATTGCCTCAGATTTTCGTATGACTATGATTTTTCTAGTTTAGTTTTAATTATATGCTGACTATATTGTTTTACATTGAATTTTTGACATATTAATATTATGAGGGGTAGTGCCTGATCACTATGGATTGCTTTAATTTGTGCTGATCTGAATTTTTTCAAATGGTACTCGTATGTGATTGTAAGCGCTCTGGTTGTATAACCTTGTCCTTCATATATTTACCGTCTGCTTCATATCCTTCTCCATTTTTAGCTTAAAAATAGCTCAATAAATATACAGGTTGAATCTTTGACTTACAAATATTTCAACAGTAGATTCTTGAAGTCGAAAGAAATACTTTTTTCCTATATCATTTTTTCGGATTCGGCGTTGATAAAAAGCTGAAGCCATTTTCAGTTTTTGAAATGAGCTGTGCTACCCCTGTAGAAACAAAATTACTTTCAGAATAACTAGCTGAATCTGTGTCACTACACATCTGTGGATCTTTTAAACAGAGTTGTATTCAGCCAGAATACCCAAGTTTTCAAATCTCACAGCTACATTTCAATTTTAAACATTAATTTTTTCGAAAACAGCGCATTATACGAGAAAATAATATATGAGGAATATTTGTATTTTACGAAACGTTCAAATATTCATTAGATAGCGTCCAACTTAGTTGGGTTCTTTGAATTTCTGGTATTTTTATGGCACGTAATGGTCATAATGAGAAAACTGGAGATCTGGGTGATATCTTGTGTTCGAAAAAGATTCATCAAATTAAAAACTATACATTCCATAATTCATTTCAGTCGACGAAACCGTTTGTGATAACTAAAAACATTTTCTAATGGTTTTTCAACAGCCTGTATCTTTGAGCCGATTCGGAAAAAATGGTGAAAAAAAGTGTTTTTTTAACCTCACAAATCTACTGCTAAAATATTTGTACAAGTGAAGGACTCACCCTATACAGGATGTCTATAAACAAATACGACGGACTTAGAGAGGGGTAGTTCCTATGAATTTTTTTCGAAATCGACCTCCCTTCCAACATACAGCGTTGGGAAGGCGATGACGAGTTGAAATAGAAATTTATTTTGTATTTAACGCTGGAAATAGAGTGAGTTATACCATTTCAAAATCTCAGTGAAACAGGCATGTTTCCTCTTGCTTTGGCACTCAGGTAACCATATTATTTTTCACACCACGTTGAAGGTAGGAAAAAAGAAAATAAGCATAACGGAAAATTTGAGTTAGATCTTTTTTTATGAAAAACTATTCATGCGCCCCAAAAATAATAATCTACACTCGATAGCGCATCTATCCAGGAATACTGTCCAAAAAACATTTTGAAAAAATTCCCTTATTTGGAGTTTTGCCTGCAAAACGAGTGGCGAAAGGTGTGATTTTCTTGAAGTTTCAAAAATTTCGAATATCTCGAAAACCAAGGACTTTTACTGAACATAGAATATATTTTTCTGAACCGCCATAAGGTCCTCTACCCACAGTCACCATATTATACATTCATTACGCCATACCCTGTATATTTAACCTACAAGAGAGTTTGTTTGTTAGCAAGCCGTTTTTATTAAATGAGAAACACTTCCTGCAGAACAGTGAGTTACTTTAATTAAATCCAGTCCGTTTTTGATGCTGTGTCCCTTTCCAAATACTGCGCTAATTACGAATTCGAGAAAAAAATTCTTGCATTCGTTACTTCCATCCATTCCTCCGAAATGGCTGTTGATTGCATCGAGAAGACAGGATGTCCAGCAACACAGAAGAAAAGGAACGCATAAACCATTCTCTCGTCATAATGAATTCCGCTCCAAAGACAACTGGCTAATTATAACGTTTCCAGTGACTCATTTTTGCGCGTCCGAATTTTTTCGGGCCTTTCTATACTAGGTGGCTTCGCCACTAAAACTGGCGAAGACGGCATCTCGGGCATTCCAGGGAAATTGATCCAGCAGATAAGAAATAAACCGACCGTTTGTTCCTTCATTATGAGGACGACAGATCTCGCCGCTCGCATGTATGTGTACTCTTCCTACGAGATGTGGGATGCACTTAATTGGGGGATAACAATAAATGCTTCTGTGTTTCGTCTCAACTTGATTTAGTGGGGCTCATTATCTGCTGTTATAAACGGTGTCGTCTCGTTCGCAACACTCGCATGTTTACAGTGGTTCCTTTCTCTACGGCGGAAATCACGAGACTGGATTATCACCTTGGGGTTGGAAGTAATCACAAGGGGATAGGTTCAATAAGCTGGATCTTAATGATGTATATTAATGAAGCATAGCTCTTAGTCATCGTTGCTGTGACGGTAGGCAGAAATGTTGCAAATTCACTGTGAGTTCTAAGTACCCAGCATTTCTTCGTAACTATACACACACAGTGCGCGTCAAAATTATGGAACAAATTAAATTTCTCAGAAGAAAAATATTTGGCAACAAAATCCTGAAACAGATCAATTTTTGTTTCACTTTTACCAAATTTTCATACATTTCTGTTTTTTTGTACCCTGTGCCATACCCATCAACCCTCTAAATTTTTTGAATAGGGAAAGTGGGTCACAGGCGTGCAGAAGTTTTCAAAAAAATTTTTTTTTTTCAATCAGTTAGTTCAAAAAGGTTTTCAGTATGTGCACTTTATCATGGCTCATTTACCTTGAGACGATGGTACCTGATGAAATTTGTCAACGAATGAAAGTCGACCATTAAAGTTTTGTTCATGCACAACTTTCAACCCCTACGAACCCTTTAATGGAGAAAAAAATGAAGTGACATTGGAAATTTATTCCGGCATTGAAGTACCACCCGGAGAATCATTGTACATTACAAGAACTCGGTGTCAGTTGATGCCTTCAAAAACAATTATGATTTGTATTTATAGATTTAACCTATAAAGGGTGAGTCTTTGACCCGCACAAATACATATTTCAACAGTAGATTCTTGAGGCCAAAAGAAACACTTTTTTTCTTCACCATTTTTTCCCATTCGTGATAGAATTATGGTGAGATGAACATTTTGAGTACAGCAATTTTTTTTAGTAACCGAAAATTGGCTTATGTTCCCCTAAATCATGGTAGAGTTGAGCAGGGGGCGAGAGAGACTTTACCATAGGTTAGTTTATCAGGAAAAACATTGAAAGAAAACAATTTCCAATGACCAACGATTGTCTATGTCAAGATTTTCATCATCATATGTATCAGCGTATGAAATACATATTTTTCTATTTCAGAGTCACTCTCACTTATTTCCGAGATGTTTTTTACTTTTTTGAACATTTGTTATTGTTTTTTTATATTTATTTCTATTATTCAAATATCTTTTTTTGAAGCTAATTCTTATCTAAGCTCAGTGCGGGCAACTTGGACCACTGATCATATCTCCCTACCATAGCATGGGTCAAGTCTCCCGCACTCCCTTTTAGTCTATTTAACAGATAATTTCTTGAAACTTTTACAACTATTATCAAAAAAGCTCATCGTTTGTAAAACAATATTAATCAATGAAAGCAATAAAACTGAATAACACCACGCACCTATTAAACTTTTGAGACAGTGTAACAAACAAAAATTATTCAATTTCTTACTTCCTAACAACAAAATCACGTTCAACCCTCTCACCCTCGAACTGTTCTGATGGCGGCCAAAATGGAGCAGCAACTAGTTGTTCCTTGTTACGAGTATGTCGCAATGTATTCACGATATCAATAGCGCAAAATTTGAATCGAGATATTTGAGGTGGTTCAAGTCTCCTACCTGAGCAAGTCTCCCGGACTCCCCCTACTATTAAAATATTTGTACGAGTCAAGAACTCAGCCTGTACATCTCAATTAATTTCGTTTACTAGCGTTATTCTTATTGAACTGTTGGTTTATTGGGTAAAAAAAAAATAAACCGAGAACATTGAACAAATTTCAGTATGACAAGTTAGGATTAGAGATAATCGAAAACCCTAATATGTCAACATCTCACTTAGAATTTCCCAGTCGTTATGTTTAGAGAATAAAGTCGGTATAAAACTAGTGATAATCACCGGAGGATTGCTCATCATCAATTAGGACAATTTTGTATTCAAATTCTCCTCCTGAACAAACAACAACAAATCATATGAATCATTCAGTCAATTAGATTAGATCCCTTCTAACTGATACATGAATGTTTAGCACCATTCAGTGGTTACGGTATCTTTAGGTGGTGCTCATCACTTACGATAAGCATCTAATTTCACCAATCTTGAACGGGTAATAAATAACAATTTTTACCATAATGAATCGTTGCCGCTGAAGCCGATACTTATTAGCACAATTACTATGCATAGGGGCAAACATCACTTTTATGTTCCGAACTTTAAATATAGGGATCGTGACCGAGACAAGCAAACTGGTTCTGATTTTTCTCTTATTTATGGGCACAGTTTGAACACTCTAATTTGTCGACTTCTAGGAACCTGTGTTTGTATAGTGGAAGAAGTTACACATAACTTGTAAGCTAAGGCCTACGGTCTGAGTCGCGTGGAAAACATTTCATAAACAATTTAAATAATTTGATGGTAGAATTTTTGGTTAATGTTTGTTTTTCACACATATGATAAATATGCGTATAGTCTTCATATATCAAAGTTGCTTTCAAAGGTTCGACGGTTAGTAGGTATATCTTCCTCACACAACTTCTCAATTATACTGAGGGCAATAATGAGCATTCGGCTGCTCTGTCAGACCTCATGCTTGCTTGTTATTACTACGAGGATATATTGATATAGTTAGCCCAGACCAGTTCCATACATAAAAAAAAATATTGCATTACCAAAGCAACGAACAATAACTCATTAGAAGTGTCAGTGTGAAGTTTGAGGTCGAAAAAGTTAACCATAGTTACGCAATAAATTAAAGGAGGGAAGATGTCCACCGAAATTGTGAAAAATAGAAAAATTCGAGCCATCATCAAGTACCTGCATTTGAAAGGGTTAAGAGGTAAGCAGATTTACGAAGATATGCTAAATACCCTTTGTGCTCAATGTCCTTCGTATGCGACCTTAAAAAATTGGACTCCAAGCTTCAAAAGAGGTAAATTTTCCATTGAAGATGATGACCGATCGGGAAGTCCATTTTCTGTGTCAGTACCCGAAAATATCGATGCAGTTCATGACATGATTTTATCAGACCGTCGAATTGGGCTAAAACGGATATCTGAAGCACTTAATATTTCATACGAACGCGTTT
This sequence comes from Coccinella septempunctata, assembly GCF_907165205.1. NCBI lineage: Eukaryota > Metazoa > Arthropoda > Insecta > Coleoptera > Coccinellidae > Coccinella > Coccinella septempunctata. The sequence goes on along the minus strand of NC_058189.1, from coordinate 55,401,201 downwards.
ATCATATAGTTCACGTCAAGTTGGACATAAGAAAAATTGCTGCAAAATGGATCTCCTAATGTTTGAATGTTGACCAAAAGCGTGCAAGGGTAGAAGCATCGCGGTAGATCTGTGCTCGATTTGAAAACGATGTAGACTTCAAACCGAATTGTTACTATACGGATGAGACTTGGGTACATTTCTACGATCCAGAAACAAAGCAACAATCGATGGAATGGCGACCCTCTGGTTTTCCAAAACCTAAAAATTTTCGTGTCAGAAAATCTGCTGGAAAAGTTCTTCTCTCAGTTTTTTGGGATTGCCATGGAGTAATCATGATTGGTTTTTTGGATAAGGATAGAACAAGAACCGGAGATTACTATTCGACATTACTGTCCACTGTACGGGTAAAAATTGAAGAAAAAAGACGCGGAAAGCAATCCCCCGCACACAAATCTCATGTTGCCATGCAAAAAATTCGTGATTTAGGGTTTAAATTACTAGAACACCCCTCTTATTCACCAGATGTGGATCCATCCGACTATCATCTCTATCCTCAACTAAAAAAAGTTTAAAAGGTCGTAAATTTTCTTCCAATGAGGAGGGAATAAAAGCTGTAGAGGTCTGGTTTGCAGAGCAGGAAGGAACTTTTTTTTTTGAAAAGTCTAGAGACGTTGCAGATTCGATGTAATAAATGTATCCAATTAAAAGGAAAATATGTTGAATAATAAAATATTTTGACATTGAAATTTTTTTTGGTTCTATAGTAGGCTAAGAATTTTTCAATATATCCTCGTATGTCATATGCCTGGGCATCAAAACCAACCATCGAAAGCCTTTCCAGAAGACTATTCTTGACCAAGATCCTCAGAAAGAGTGTTAGTTCCGCTAATTGAGGGAATCCAGTGAAAAACAGTTGATTCGCCTTTTTAACACCGGTTCTACCCATTCACTTTTAGCAAGACCTAAAACGGTTCTTCACGCGTTGTTATACACACACATCAGAAACATTTGGATAGTTTTAGGTATAGGTATTATCAACCCAATAATAAAATCATCATCATCATTGGTGAGCTTATCCTTACACTTTTCTAATGATTCAACAGAAACTTAATATCGCAAAATTCATCTAAGAAAATCCCAAACTATTTCAACCCTGATTAGTCCGTAGCTTCCTATATAGAACTAGAAGTTTCTATTACGACATCAGTCTTCAAGCAAACGCTACTCATTCAAAACCCAGAAGAGCCTCATTAGCCTCAACAAATATCCGGGAATTTAATGAAATGGCTCTCATTTCACGGCACTCTCACCTTACTAAATGAAAAAGGAAAATTGCCAGAATCCATACACCAGCAATTTCCACAACTCGAGACTTGAGTCGCTAAGTCGATTGCATGAAAATAGTATAAAGAGAAGGCAGTATTTCGGTTTTCCACTCAATTACCCACTAGTTAAAAAGATCTATTTATATAATGCATACAAAGCCGTTGTTGCATCGAAGAAAAATCGATGTTCTTTCAGGAACAATGAGGTTGTTTCTTACAAGATTATTATACGGTATTTATGGAATGCATTTGAGTAGTTCCCACTAATACTGAGGATATTTAGATTCATTGTCACCGAATAGAGATTTTAGGACCATCAAACTCATATCTGTATATTTTACAATGGCTCTTCAATTAATCAAAAAAGGAAGCTTAATACGTTCCTATCCAGTATTACAGGGTGTCCCAACAAAAAAAAAACTCACACAGTTCTTATTCACAAAAACTGCAGATATCATTTCTTGGAAAGAGTATACATTCTTCCAAATTTCCTGCAGCCAGATGATGATCAAATCAGAAAGTAGAAGATTTTTATAGAGATGTTGCCTCAGATGCGTAGTCAGAATTGGATAAAGGTAGATATATGATCACCAAGTTTTTCAAGGACACTGATGATCAAATTAAAAATTCCACCTCAAGTTCTGGTGATGATATTCTATTATATCTTCATATAGTCGAGATTGGAACCCCAAGGGGTGAAGTTGTCATGTGCCAGGACGTATTTTCTGAATATTTCAATGCGCTAGGGGGGCTATCTGGGGGCATTGTTTTGGAACACGCAAGAGTGCTTCACCGAAAACAACTGTGGAATTGAACTTATGTCTGGCCAAGTTAGCTGTAACATTTACATGATGTGGTTGTTGAGTCTTAGATAGTTTACGTTGATTTCTTGTTTTTTATGTTTCTTTTACATTTTTAAATTATAACTATTGCGTAGACAAAACTTTATATCGATATTCTTCATTAGTAACCCGCGCAGAAACAATTCAAATAATGTTATGATTCTACTTACATGTGGAGGGTCCTGATTTTTTGCACTAACATGGGTATTTTTGTATTTGAAAAATAGGTTTCTCCCCATAGTTTTGATTATTTTGCAGTGATTCTGTTGATCGATTATGAATCAGTCTAGGAAGGTGGTACACAAAAAATGGGAAAATCCCTATCGTCTCTGTAGCTTTTGTACACTTGGACAAATTCAGAACCAGAGCTGTCACCCATCCTAGTACTCAACTCGCCCAATGCTGCTTAGCTAACCGGGAAAAAACATAACTTTTGCGATATGTATTTATAAAAATACAGATCCAATAGAGATGAAGACTAGTACTTGGCTTTTAATCGAAGGTTCGAAAGTTCTGGTCAGATTTGATCTGGTTAGTAGTTATTTAGTATCTCATATGTTCTAGTGATGAGATCTCCAAAAAATTTTGCAGAAAACTTTCTATTAGTACCTCTCTATATTCTTATGTAATATGCTTAACTTCTATCGTATTCTTATACTTTTCATATCATGTATAAACAGTACCTGTGGCCAATTTCGTTATTGTATTGGTCGTAGTTAAAATTAATTAAATGTCTCTTATGATTCTCATTATAACTGTTGGGCATGGATCTCATTTCAAATTTGTTGGGGCTGGAACATTTCTTACCTTGATCTAGTCAAAAAATATTTGCATACATATGTACCTACTCTACACATTCTGCACATAGACTCGGCTACAATTTCAATTGTCCACCACTTCAACTCTCTTTACAGGGTGGGCAAAATTACTGATACCTGAACTACAACTTTTTCAACCCAACGAGGTAGGAAATTGCATTCCCCTATATTCTTTTGTTTTCGAGTTATAAGCCAAAATTGAAATTTGGTCGATTTCAACATTGGTCATCATCTCCATTTCTGTTTGTGCTAGATGATGTTGAAATAAAAACATTATCAAGACACTTTTTTGATAGAAATCCAGTGGCGTACTATGATTTTTTCCAACAGGTTTATTTGCTGAGCTACCTCATAAAGTTGTGTTTTTCCGTATGAAAACAGTAGTTTAAAATGCCATTTATGTTTTAGCTCAGCAAATATACCTGTTGGAAAAATTAGAGTACGCCATTGGATTGCTATCAAAAAAGTGTCTGTATAATGTTCTCATTTCAACATCATAGCTCAAACAGAAATGCAGATAATGACCAAAGTTGAAATTTTAATTTTGACCCGAGTTTTGACCTATAAGTCGAAAACAATAGATGATAGAGGAATGCATTTTCCTCTAATTCGTTGGGTTGAAAATGTTGTAATTCAGGTATCACCAATTTTGCCCACCCTGTGCATAAAAACGATTCTTGTGGATGAAGCCATTATTGAAGTTCTTTGTGGTATATACAGGGTGTAAATGAAAATTTAAGGGGTGATTCCTGGTCAAAAAAAATTGTAGGTCTTTCACTGTTTTTTTTGTGTGTAGTAATTGGTTACATGCAGCCCCCTAGAGATGGAATCTGAAAAGCAATTTTTATTTTTTCTTTCTTAGAAACCAAAAAACTTAATGAAATGAACTTGAGCAGACATCATATGGAAGTGAGAAAGATTTTGTTGGTGTGCCCTTATAATGTCAGCATGATATTCGCCTATTAGGTGAATTTAAGTCCGAAGATAATTCCAACTTGACTTACTCAGGCTGCGTACCTGTTGATGATTCTTTTTTTCACAAACCGTCATTTTAAGCAACAAATTACGAGAGAACTCATTTGTTAAAAGTGAATAAAGCTGTCAAAACTTCATTTTTCAATGGAATTATATGATAAGGAAAAGAGTTGTATGCAAAAAAAATTAAGGGTGTCTTTTTCTAGCTCTTGCAATTATGGGGGAACACTATCACAACTATCCATTCACACCCTGTATTTTATGTGATGTGCCATATACTCGCATATGTATGTTATGCTCCACTTGTTTGAAAATACAAAACATTGTGTCAACCAGTTAACTGAACACAACAATCATAAATCTGATCAGAAATGGACTACCCTTAATTTATTGATACCCAATACGACTAAACGCTTACAATGTAAACGTATTTTTTTATTATATTTGCACCTTCAGTTTGCTTCAATCATTTCACAATCCGTGGAATATCACAATTCTAAGTGAGATAGAAGAAAGTTTAAATTGTGTTTTCGAGGAAAGTTTTGACATTATTCAGGCGTTTTTTCCAGTGTTGTATTTATGGTTTCTTCTCACAACGCCTAAATTACTATGTGTTTTTTGATAGTTTCAACATAGTATCACCTCTACGCGCAGTCGCAACGTGCTCTGAGATGAAACCATGAATAAAATTCAGAAAACACGAAAAAACGTCTGAATAATGTCTAAGATTATCTAGAAAATACAATATGAATTTTATTCCATATCACCTGGATTTAAAAGCCGGCGACCTTCCAAGGATTGTAAAATGCTTAAAGCAACCGGAAGGCAAAAATTTGAGGAAAATACGTTTTTAATGTAAGAGTTCAATCTTATATTTGGCAGGCGTTTCTGAACTCGTCCATTGTAAAAGGACAAAAATAATAAATTTCAAGTAACAACAAAACATCATAAGATATGAGATCTTTCAGCCAAAAGTCGAACTTTTGATAGGTACCACATGATATAATAAATGTAAACATCCCCCAAAAAAACCCTTCCACGAAAGAGTCAAATTAGCCGCCACAAGTCGCCGAGCGTTCAACAAAACGCCCCGGCCGTTTCGCCTTCCCGAACGGATTACGAAACGTGGCAAAATCTGCATATACTCACCATTTTCCACCTCCCCCGGAGCGGCACCCTCTGCCGGATGCACCGACAGGAAATATACGAAGAAAAGCACCAACAACATCTCGACACTCCACATAATTACGCACTAATGAAAAAGGTCTATCGTCATAACGCGCACAAGAAAACGCGAGCGTGAAATTGCACGGCACCGGGCCGATCGCACTTGTTGCGAAAATACGCCTTTTTTACCGCGAACCGTGTGGTAGTTTTTGACGCGATTCTGTGTTCGCCGTTCGGGCACGGAGAGCTTTCGAAAGGATATTGAGCATGCTCCTCGGAAAATTCTGTTGCTCTCGCGGTCCTGGCGCGGTACGATAATCGAATAAAGTTCTCACGGTCCTCGTCAAATGTCGAAGAACGTGAGTACGTGGAAAACGTGATTTCTGGTATCTCTTCGCATTTTAGAACACGCGAGCGGACGGGGGCCTGTCACGATAGAGAGCGGGATAAAGCGCAACCCCGACTGCACTCCTTGTGCAGTTCGCGGTTTGTCAGTCGCCGGAGAACTCGTGAGTAAGAGATCCGATCTGGCTGCTCCAAGGGTTATTGGCGACGTGGGATCAGGCGGCTTAATTGCGCCAATTGTTCGCAGCGATGTCTTCCTGTAACAGAAACAACAAAATTAGTAATTCACCTTCTTAGGAGTTGTTTTCTACTTTTTTCCAGCATAAACCCACATCAAAAGATGCCTAGTGGACTTCGACTTTGAAATTCTCTGACATTGAAGGAAATCCTTCAATAAGGAGCAAAAGAGAGTGATTCAAAGCCAACTGCGATGCTACAATCATTGTAAAGACCCTGAAGAAAGAATTGATTCTAGGAATTCAAACCCTCAAACTCTTATATAAAAAAAAAAAAACTCGGTTGCCTCCAAATACAGCATTCAAGAGCTACACACTCGTGGTAAATCTATATTTCACCGTGAGCATTCCTAGAATCTATCGTGAATACTCCTGGATGTGAAAGCCCCTTATATTACTGATCTCTTTGTATGACCATTTGTGCAGTTTCCGCCATAATTTAACACGTCCAATGATACAGGCAATTTATTTTACAGAAGATCGAAGTCGTCCGAATCAACTTTTTTAGCAAACAGCTACTTTCAATAGGAGAAAGATGTGAAAAACATCGATAACATATACACACCGGCAAAATAAGGAAAACAGACGAAAGTGAAGGGATTGGGTAGTTTATTTTCTCTTCAACCCGCAGATTTCGGAAATTTTTTCATTGTAGCTTGATTTGTGGGTAACATAACTGTTCAGGTGCCGTCTTAAGTTACTTCGTTTCTTGTTATTTCTTTCTGAGTCTTGTACTTTTACAAATATTTTACCAGTAGATTCTTGAGGTCAAAAGAAACACTTTTTTTCCATACCATTTTTCCGATTCGGCGCTGATAAAAAGATTTAGCCGTTTTCAGTTTTTATAATGAGCTGTGCCACTTCTGGAAAACTTCTGGAATAACCTTCAGAATAACTAGCTGAATCTGTGACACTACACATCTGTGGATCTTTTGAACAAAGTTGTATTAAGCCAAAGTACACAAAATTTTTCAAATTTCACAGTTACTGTTTAATTTTTTTACATCAAATCACTAGAAAACGACGCATTATACGATGAAATACGAGGACTACTTTCATTTAAAAAATCATTCAAATATTCATTAGATAGCGTAAAACTTAGTTTTCACAGTTGGGATTTCTGAATTTTTGATATTTTTATGGTAAGTAATGGTCATATTAAGAAAACTATATTTCGGAATTCATATCATTCGATGAAACCGTTTTTGAGCTAGAAATAAAAATAATATATTTTCATGGTTTTCAACAGCCTGTATCTTTCAAACCGAGCCGATTCCGAAAAAATGGCGAGGAAAAAAAGTGTTTCTTCTGACCGCAAAAATCTATTGTTGAAATATTTGTATGAGTCAAAGACTCACCCTGTATAGAGAGGTGAAGAAAAAGAATTATAAGTAAAATATTATCCAGAACACCACTAGGAGTCGAGAATGTTAAGTCCTCACTAGTAGTAAATTAATTGTCAATATGTAAAAATACCAATTCCTAAACTGATTCTTGTTTATTTTACGGAATCAGAAGAATTAGTCGTCAGTATACCCTCATTCGCCCAACTATCGCTAGAATCGATCTGGAACATGCCTCTTGTAGCCACATTTCCTAAATTACGAAACACCTTAGTAGGTAGCACTTTGTTAGATGTTATTTTTTCAGTGAAAATGAATACTGGGTACACGTAGGCAATCCCTCACGATAAGGACGATTGTTTCGATGCATTTCGGGCATGACATGTTTTGGATATCATCCATAGTTTGATGTGCAAGCAGTCTTGATCGGCGTAAAAATGGGTAAGAATGCGGTAGCAGTTACATCTCTTCAACCATGAACACTTCAACAAACGGAATTAATTCAAATGTATATCAAATCAGCAAATGTTACGATTTAAATCGGACGACCAAACCAGTATCACTCAAAGTATTCCATCTCATTGAGAAAGAGTAGCTGATTCCATTTTCGTCTAGACGTCGAGGTATGAGTTGTATTGCTCTGACGGGGTCAAATGGGACCAAAACCATGGTCAACATTTACTTTTTCTCGACGAGATGAAATTTTTGTTAATATTCTGAGTGAGGGAGGTTTGTTAGTTCGATTTAAATCGTAAAGTTGGTTGATTCAATATCAACGGATGTTATGCATCTGAATTAATTTCGTTCATTATTCACCTGCCTCACCAGGCATGGCGTTAACCATTCATAATTTCTGTCCTGGGCAAAACGGTTACTGCAATGAATTCGAACCTTTTCGCGCTCTCTCTCCTAGCTTACTATGCTTACTTATCGTAATACAGTACAATCGCGATACTGTGAACACTCGCTCGTTCGAACGGCTCAATAGCGTGAACAACATTGTTTCTGCCAAAAAAGTGCAAACTAAGATCCCACAACTTTTTCAACCATTGTGAATCGTCGATTAAAATATATTTTAGTTTTATAAGATAATAAATCTGTATAGCAATATGTTGTAGAGTTTGTATTTCAGTGACCTCCGGTAACATGAACAACCTCTATTTTGTGAACAACCCTGGTTTTATTCTGTTCACGTTATCGCGATTGTACTGTATATGAGTTTGCTTTCAGATGTCGCTAAGTTGTGTTCCTACATCATACCCGCAACCGACATCGAATAAAGGGACATCAATTAATTCCATTTTCGTCGAGGTATGAATTGTGTTGCCCTGGCGAGGTCAAATGAGAACGAAATCATGGTCAACATCTACTCCTTCTTGACGAGATAGAATTTATCTTATTATAATGAGGGATGATGGTTTGTTAGTTCGTTTTAGATCGTGACATTCGTTAGTTATCAGCGGATGTTATGCATCTGAATTGATTTCGTTCTTTTTCTTAATAAATTTTTCAGGGTTTTCACTCCCAATCTCTGAAACAAAATCAATTAAAAATGAAATCGACGATTTGCTCCTGCGTAAATTCTTGTACTTATTTGTCAGGAGCAAATTAACTAGAAAAAATTGATGCCTGACAATGAACTGAAAATAAATAACGTTGAAATTATAATTTTAAGTGGTAACGTTTCGGAGTCTATATCAAACTCCTTCATCAGACGAAAAATCTATTTGCGAAAATCTTCTGAATTGTGGCTTTTGTTTGACAGTAATTTGTTTCAGAGATTGGGAGTGAAAACCCTAAAAAGTTTATTAAGAAATGCAGAATCCTCCCAGAATAAATTTCAATCGATATTTGATTTCGTTCTGCCTTTTTTTTTTGAGGGCTTTAATCAGTTATTTTCCAATCATTTTCCATATCGTGTCTCAATTCTTCTACACTGTTCATTTTAGATTATTACTCCTTCGCCGAGATGCAGGAGAGTCCGTTAAAATTTAATACTCCATCAAAATGTTAATCCTCCATTTTTCCCTTCAAAAATGACAGTTTTAGATTTTAATGAGGCATAAAATCTTAATGGACGTTCTTGCAACTGAACCTCATCTCGTAAATGTGGCTTCATTGGTGAACGAAAAAGAAGTTTTCAGATTATTAGGAAAAAATTTTCTTGCAATTGTGATATTTGTAACATTTTAAAATGAAAGGGTTAGAATAGTTTTTCAGGTTTTTTAATGTGGGTTATGTACATTCGCACAATTTGTTCCTCGATTTCTATAAGTTAAGGTCGATAAAGCTCATTTGCATTTGTGCAAGCTGGCTGTTTTGTAAAGTCAAATCAATTGGGCTTACACAAACTGGAAATAACCAAGAATGTGACAACTGGATGTGCACAATAATCTTAGAAAACACATTTTTTCTGATATACCAATTTCTCTGAGTGCTGCGCCATTCTTTATGACCTGAATTCATAAGGAAATGACTGTTTAGTATCACATGTTTTCTTCATAATGACGACCTCGCGAATGTTTCAAATTCATAAATGTAATTTATATGGTGTCGTTATTCAACATAACGTTCAATAAGTACTTCGAGTACGTGCGTGGGTATAATGGTGCACCAGAATGAAGCTGCAGCTATCAAGATTCAACCAACGACTCTTATTAGGGGAAAGCAATGAGACACACTCACGTTAAGATTTATCGAGCCAATTAAGGAACAACTGAATAAAAGAAGAAATACGAAATAGCGTATCATTAACCTGCCATGAGATGTTCAGGGCCGCCGTATGCTGAACTAGAATAATTTTTATTTTTCTTGCACTGATCCATATTTTCATTGGTACGTGACTATTTTGTGCAATGCACGCTTCACTCATGGGTGAATCGCAATATATATTTTTAAGAATGGTTGTATGGCTTGTTCTTGCTCTACCAACCGAAACTCTCATATATACCTTGTTGTAAGAAAGCTAATAGGATATAATTTTACCAAATAATGACATCTTACTATCAATGATAGACAGTTTCTCATCCTTCTCTACACACATCACTATTTATATTGAAAAACAAGTAAAGGTGAACCTTATTGTGTTATTGTCCCAGCTTTCTCTTCAGAAAACTCCTTTATACGCTGTTTTCTGGCCCATTCTTTACGGACTATCCCTTATCATATACGATTAACGAGAGCCCAATTCTTCTATTTCCGATCAATCAGTTTTTGTAGAAAAGTTTTCTCAACAAACTACAGGATAAAACCATCATATGTTGTGAAGCATCTTATGGGCCTTGTTTTGGGAAGGAATAACACCCTTCAAAAAGGTCGCTTGCCTTGTTTAGTTTCCTTACCATTTTAGAAATGGAAATATGGAACACTGTTCTACTACTTCAGGACTCAGTATAAATACCTTGTTATTGTACACTCCTGGACAAAAAAAAATCAGACAAACAAAATGTTCACCGAATTCATATCAAAATAACTTTTTAAGGTGTGCATCGATTTGGATCATTTTGTTCTTCGTTTGTAGCCTTTTTTTTTCTAGTTTATCACCTGATGTCGAGTCTGCAGAAATTTCAATTGAATTTGATGGCATACAGGGTAGAATTGAAAATTGTAATTTCCTTTGAATTTCTGAACACCCTGTGGAACGAAATGTTGGCCTTTGAATGAGTTTTTGAAGTCTTTTTACATTTTCTTGATTAATTCACTTCAATAGCACTTTCCTGATAGAAAATACGATTTTTCAAACGAAGCTATGCAATTTGTAACATTAACGATAAAACATTAGGAATATACAGATAAAGTTATGAAAAAAACACATTCTTATATTGAGTATTGCCTCCACATGCTCGTATCACCTACTGCAGTAGGTATGTATGCTTCTCAACGTCTTGATGTTATAAATTGCATGAAGAATGGTTTTTCCTTTCAGGAAGGAGAGATTGGAGTGAATTGAACAAGAAAATGTTGAGAAAAGATCATGCTTCAAATCATTGCGTCACTCCACAGGTTGTTCAGAAATTTGAAGGAAATTGCAACTTTCAGTTCTACCCTGTATACCATCAAATTGAATTGAAATTTCGGCAGACTCGACATCAGGTGATAAACTAGATGAAATGGGCTAAAAATAAGCAACAGAACAATCAATATCGATGCACACCTTAAAAAGTTATTTCAAATTAATTCGGTGAAAAATTTTTCTGTCTGGTTTTTTTTGTCCAGCAGTGTACATATTCTTGATACCTCCATTGTTTTGAAGAAGAAATCGATAAAGTCAATGATCATTATCTCATGACTCTATCTCTATACCTCTCAATTGGATACATTTATTACAGCGAACCTGCAACGTCTCTAGACCTTTCAAAAAATATGTTTCTTCTTGTTCTGCAAACCAGACTTCCACAGCTTTTATTACCTTCTCGTTGGAAGAAAATTTATTGCCTTTTAAACTTTTTTTCAATTGAGGAAAGATATGATAGTCGGATGGAGCCAAATCTGGTGAATAAGGGGGATGTTCTAGTAACTCAAACCCTAAATAAAGATTTTTTTCGTGGCAACATGAGATTCGTGTGCAGGGGCGTTGTCCTGCAAAAACAAAACACCTTTGGATAGCTTTCCGCGTCTTTTCTCCTTAAATTTTTCCCGTAGAGTGGTCAGTAATGTCGAATAGTAATCTCCGGTTATTGTTCTACCCTTATCCAAAAAATCAATCATGATTACTCCATGGCAGTCCCAAAAAACTGAAGCAAGAACTTTTCTAGCAGATTTTTCGACACAAAACCTCTTAGGTCTTGGAGAACCAGAGTTTCGCCATTCCATCGATTGTTGATTTGTTTCTGGATCGTAGAAATGTACCCAAGTCTCGGTTAAAGAAGTCTACCCCTTGCACGCTTTTGGTCAACATTCAAACATTTGGGGATCCATTTTGCAGCAATTTTTCGTATGTCCAAATTGACGTGAACTATATGATAAACGCGTTCGTATCAAATATTCAATGCTTCAGATATCCGTTTTAGACCAATTCGACGGCCTGATAAAATCATGTCATGAACTGCATTGATATTTTCGAGGACTGATACAGAAACTGGCCTTCCTGATCGGTCATCATCTTCAATGGAAAATTTACTTCTCTTGAAGCTTGCAGTCCAATTTTTCACGGTCACATACGAAGGATATTGATCACCAAGGGTCTTAAGCATATCTCCGTAAATCTGCTTACTCCTTAACCCTTTTAAATACAGGTACTTGATGATGGCTCGATACTTCAATTTTTCGATTTTTACAATTTCGGTGGACATCTTCTATCTTTTAATTTATTGCGTAACTCTGGTTTACTTTTTTGACCTCAAACTTCACACTGACACTTCTATTGAGTTATTGTTCGTTGCTATGGTAACGCAATATTTTTTTATGCATGGAAGTGGTCTAGGCTAACTAGATATCAATACATCCTCGCATGTGAAGTGTCCGAAGAACACCAAAGCTGTTGCCGCAAAAAGAGATAGATACAGATCAGTACGGAAAACTCCACTTTCCGGCGAAACAAGCAATTTTGCGGCGAAAATATGTTCAATTCTCCGGTCTGTCTCGAGATAAAGGCAATTGATATTTCATTAAATTGCCCTACTTTCCTCTCCAAATCGGCTTACGTTCCAATGCTTCCATTTAGCCTTGTGTAATTGTCTTGCCGCTACTCAACCCACTGTATCTTCGATTATTGATAACTTTTCCTCCGAACTCGGCTGTGCCATGATGAAAATTCTGGATATGAAAGTTTTTCCGTCTCCAGATTGTTGAAAGGTTAATTTTTTATAGCTCGATATTGAACAAGTTTCTGCTTCGGTATAACCAGAGGAGATCGAAAAAAAATTCAAATTTCAACATTGGTCGATTCAAGCCAAAACTCGGAAGTGTCGTTAAGGATCGCGTCTAGATTTTTTTCACCAAATATTCATTTCGAAACTTAAACGAACAGATAGAAAGTATGATAATTTTTCCTTTGTAGCTCCGTCCCAATATTTATAATTGATATGATATAGTCTGACCCAACCCTTTTGAAATATTAAACAGATTTTCCAAGTTTCCTTTTCCACAGCCTGTGAAATTTATCTGTCGACGGCAGTAACCCCTGAAGTTTTATGCGACGCCCGATTGTACATGACAAAACCTTAATTGGATTTCTTCCTTTATGGTTGACCGTCGTTTATGGTTCTTTCGGATTTCCCAGAGAATTCCGGGATATCAAGTTGACAGCCACGCAGGAATAATTCATCAGAAATCCAGTGGGTTCGAGATGTCGTTCCTCTTTCAAACCTGGTTTAAAAAACGTGACGTGCAATACGCGATCAAGTTTTTCATCCGGTGTGAAAACGTGCTCCTTGTTGAGGTTGGGCCAACTGTTCGCGAGTCCCTGTAGGATTCTCCGTATGGAGAAAACTTCTTTTTTTATAGTTTATGTAAATGAGACAAATAAGATGCATTATTCTCAATAACTTACTAAATAGATTGCAGATATACAGGTTGATTCTTTGACTCATACTAATATTTTAATAGTTGATTCTTGAGGCCGAAAGAAACACCTTTTTTCCATACCATATTTTCCGATTCGGCCTGATAAAAAGATATAGGCATTTTAAGTTTTCACAATGAGCTTTGCCACCCCTGGAAAAACAAAATTACCTTCAGAATAACTAGCTAAATCTGTGACACTACACATCTGTGGTTCTCTTAAGCAGAGTTATACTCAGTCCAAGTACCCAATTTTTCAAATTTCACAGAAACATTTAAATTTTTGAACAACTTCAACTTAGTTGGGTTTTGGTATTATTGGTATTGGTATATTTTGGTCATAATGAGAAATCTGGAAGAAGTGGTAGACATATACTGTTCGGAAAAGATCCATAAAATCAATGAAAAACTATATACCGAAACTCATTCCATTCGATGAAACATTTTTCATGGTTTTTCAACAGCCTGTATCTTTTGAACCGAGCCGATTGGGAAAAAATGGTAGTAAGAAAAAGTGTTTTTTTCGATCTCAAGAATCTATTTTTTAAATATTTGTACGAGTCAAAGACTCATCCTTTATAGGTATATTTTTTTGATACAGAGCACAATTTTTAACAGCAAACAATAATTACATAGATATCGCACTGCATGAGATACAGTTTCAGCAGAGGTTATCGTAAACGGGCTACCATACAATTTGGTGTATGATATAAGAGCAAGGATTGTGAGAAATGAAATCGTTCACTAAATAAGCTGAAATATTTTATATTGAAGGGCTTCTCGTACGCACAGATGACTTTGCAAGACTGTCCACAAGGAATACCTAAGTGGATATTTGTCGCCGTGTCTACCCTCCTAAAATACAGTCTGATAAGTGAAGCCTGGGGTATCGCAGTACCCCAAGCGAGTACTGTAGAAAGAGAGAAATACCTTTTAACAAAAAGGTATTTCTCTTGAGGATATGGAGGGTTCGTTACCTTTCCAAATCTTCGTTTACACTAAGCATCGTAGTAAATGTTTTCGACGCTGGTTTTCCTCCTAATCTCGTCACTTGGAAGATAATGAGAAGTTCTTCGTCAGATAAGACTCAGCTCTCTTTGATTTTAAGCTGAACAGATTCTTAAGGGTGGAAAAATCTTCAGGCATTTGGAATACAAAATATTCATGATCTGGAGGTTATTCCTGTGTTTTGATATTTCTTAAATGCTTTCTTAATTGATTTATTAACTCATTAAAGCATTGTATCCTAGACAGTGAGAGTAAGAAATAACGCAAAAAAATCGTATGTTCGGTTGGTGTTTACTATTTCGAACAGGTTAACTTTTTGTGTGAGGAATGGATAGACCTATGGTTTCCCAAGATAATTTGTTCATTTATCAGGTCTTTATCAATCCTTTTTTGTTAGAATTATTCCCTTTTCATGTATTTTGAGATTAATGACATACACTTTTAGGGTTTTTAATATTAAGTGTTATCGAAAACATACATGATGGACGATGAAGAAAAGTATCAATCACACTGTTGTTCAAATGACCCCAAACAAACTTTCAGGTGGTTTCGCAAGTAAGTACTGAACAACTGAGCCATTGTGAAAAATGACTGTTTATTTACGCGTTTTTCCTTGAAATTTGATCTAATCTCATTGAACTTGTGAGGATGGTTATTCTACCATCTTGAAAATTTTATAAAAGTGATTTTTGGTGAAATCATTTATTTTGATGAGTTCCATCGGGTGTCCCAAGGTGAGGGCCTATTAGATTATTGTGGAAACTATTGATGGTAAAGATTTCAAATTTTGTGGATCGATATTTGACCATGTGAGGTACATTTTTTAAGTAATTTCACATTTCCAGTGTTGCCGGATGT
Organism: Coccinella septempunctata; assembly: GCF_907165205.1. Classification (NCBI taxonomy): domain Eukaryota; kingdom Metazoa; phylum Arthropoda; class Insecta; order Coleoptera; family Coccinellidae; genus Coccinella; species Coccinella septempunctata. The sequence continues at coordinate 55,385,801 of NC_058189.1, read as the reverse complement.
ACGACAATTTGGCAATAACTTTGTTAATTTAAATGGGACATCCGGTATTTCTATTTTTATTATGATAATCCATAAAACATTAAATCTATTCACTCTTACTTCTTCCTACCTTTCTTTAACGGTTTTTGAGTTATTAATTATTTTTCGAAATTGCAGATCAAATTGGCGTGTTACGAAATTTACTCTAGTTCGCTCAATATTTGAGATTTAAGTCAGAAATTTAGCAAGTCATTAGATATTGATCTGATCTATGTCACTGCTTTTGAATTATAGTTGTCAGTTATACAGGATGGACCAAAAAAAAATCATCATTCGCCAAGTAAAAAAATCGTAAAAAAGTCAAAATTAGACACTTAATATATTTTTCAATTTTTGAAATAAGTACAACACACTCTACAATTTTTCTATTAACGTCCCTATACCTATCTCAACTGGATTCCGAGTTATATGGGTTTATTAGATTTCAGATTGATTCAATAAGCGTTCATTTCTTTTGTATTGTTATTTTCTCTATGTCGTTCAGAGATCGATATATCATTGAATCAGTTCAATCCATAAATATCAAAATGAACAATTATTGGATAACAGGTGTTTTGTTTCGAGGTTTTTCTATAAATAATGGCACAAGAAATATAGGCACATGAAGCTTTAATGAATTTATTTGAAATTTTTGGCGAATGTGACGAAGTTGTCGAGAGAACATGTCGAAAATTCAATGAAATGTATCCACAATTACCTCGAATGAATCGAAAAAAGTTTTCAAGATTGAGAAGAAATTTCTTACAATTTGGATCAAATATTATCAAATATTGAGCGAACTAGAGTCATTTTCGTAACACGCCAATTTGATCTAAAATTTTGAAAAATAAATAAATAACTCAAAAACCGTTAAAGAAAGGTGGAAAAAAGTAAGAGAGTGAATAGATTTAATATTTCATGGAGTATCATAAAAAAAAATTGAAATACCGGATGTCCCATTTAAAATAACAAAGTTGTTGCCAAATTGTCGTACATCCGGCAACACTGGAAATGTAAAATTATTTTAAGAATGGCCAAAGATCGATCCACAAAATTTGAAATCTTTACCATCAATAGTTTCCTTAATAATCTAATAGTCCACTCACCTTGGGACACACGATATAATCTGCCGAACAGAGACTCATCTTTGGGAAACACCCTGAATATATATGAATTTTAATCGAGAATTCCAAAAACGTTATTTCCGTCGTGATCCATCAACTGAACGCGTCCATTCCCGTTTACGTCCATAAACCTGAACTGTCCTTTCGCCAGGCACAAGATTTATCACCATCGTCCATCAAGGGGGTATTGTCACGGACATAATTAATGCCCTCATAATAAGAATATCACTTGTGATAAAAGAGTCCCCCGACATTCATACATGACGCGTTATTACTGTATAATGATTTTTTGTGTTGGTCCTCACGAGCAAATTACGATTTGCATTGTGTGTTTAATTCCATTTCTCATATCGCGACACGACAGCGGCAAAATTCGAAGCAGATAACACTGATGAATGCCCGGCCTTCGATTAACGTGATTCCATATTTTGCGGGCATTCCGGACCACGAAAAAGAGGTCATGTGGGGCTTATCGGCGGCGTTCCATCAGACGACTAGATCCTAGTTATGTCTGTTGAATCGGGATTTCGTGGAAAAAAAAATTGAAAACCCAGAACATGTGGGAGGTTAATCCGTATCATAGAATAATGGCCCTTATACTTCTGTCTGGTTCGGGATGGGCTAAAAATGGAGGAGTTTGGGCTGCATGCAGCGGCTATTGAATTTTTTTCATCGTGAACATATCGCGGTAAAAAAGCTATGTCGTTTATACATTCATAACTAAGGTAGACCATACAGAACAGCTATTTTTGCTTGAGGAGAATTCATGCCGTATTTCGCAATATTTCTGTGGAAAATGGCCAATACCTCTAGCAGTTCACTTCACAGTCATCATCATTCATCGCAGACAAATCTGCGAATGAATGATATTAGATTGTTTAACAAACTTTTCTTGCAACAAATTATAAACGATGTTACTAATGAAGCTTCTATGGGTCTTGGTGATGGACGATAGGATATCAAACAGCAACCAACAGGGCTTCATTCATAAATAAAATATGCAGACTGTGCTGAGAAGGCTATACAATTAATGTTCTGACCAGTTTTTATTGCTTGAGGATCAAAGTTGAAAGAAAAGTATGCAAATCCATCCATGTGGTCATAATACTCGATTTGGAGCAAAGATTATAGAGTATACTCCATTCACATTTATTTTAGCAGTCGGTTGGCCATGAAATAATTTTCTCAATTTTGTCTCAACTAATATGAATTTTTGTTACGAAAATGCCGAAAGTGATTGAAAGAAGAGACAGGGTTTCAGGAAGCGCTATTTAGAATTCGGGTCAATTGATTCAAATAGTTATACCCTGATATTCTAAAATCCACAATAAGTCAGACGGTAGCGAACATATTCAATGTAACAGAATTTATATAATGTTTCATCTGAATCTAAGCGACTTATATTTCAGGTGAATATTTCCACAATGGGAAAGCATGTGAATGAAGAGGATGACAAAGAATTTCCTCTATTGGGAGACCCAAAAAAGTGGTGGCATTTGAGAATTTTATGTTTGAGTGAATTAATGCGAAAAGTTTACTACAGGATTTTCAATGAATGTCATCGTAGAATAAGTTCCCAAAAATTGATTTTTCTATTTTTCATTTGACTTGTACCCTTGAGTATTAATTGTTGAATACTCAAAGCTTGTACTATACATTGTAAATGTCTTAAGGTAGCAATAAATACCTAATTATTATAATTATATCAATGTATTGAGATGAACAGTCACAAATACGCGCCAGTTGTCCTGTTAATTGTTTATTCATGTGAAATTTTTGTTCAAAGGTTAAGTTCATCTTGACTTGAAGCTTCCTTTAATTCCTTTTACTTATATTGATGCAAAATAATGTTTGTTGAAGAATTTAACATTCTCGTAATGATCTGTTAATTCCTTCGGGAGATACCCATTCCCAACCACTGCATCATATGCATTTCATCTTTTTTAATATTTTTGAAATCTACAACTGATGTAACGTATTCAAACTTTAGCCAATGAAGATAACGAACATTAACTCTCCTCAAGCTAGTGCATATTATGATATTATATTGATCTTTTGTATTTTCCAAATAACTGGATTTTGTATGACTTCAATCAGTTTGTATAAACTTCAATTATGTTCGTCACATATTTTCCGAAGAGATTCGACGTTGTGATAAAATACGTAATAGCAGAAAATTTTACGTAGAACGGGCAACATAGCGGCGATTTAAAACCCAAAAATGTTTTGACAAGCTTCATAATCCCACATTTTCGTACTATACAGAGTATAATGTGTCAAATTTCCATGGCCAACCGAGTGCTAAAATAAAAGTGAATCGAGTATAGAAAGATGGAAAACGAAGCGACTAAAGTGATGTGAGCTCCATCTGTGTGTCAAACGTGTTTTCAAGACGCTGATACTGGTTAAAATATTAATTTGAGAGCCATTTGCAGTGAAATATGAAATTTTGTAAGATTTCAGATGGCCATTTTGATCAGAGAGGTTTTGAATGTTTGGATTCTCGTACCGCTCTTTGTTTATCTAGTTCCTTCTAGTTGTTTCAATTTTTTTGTCTAATTTCTTGGTGAAAACCCCAAAAACTATCGTTCGAAAATTGTTGAATGGTGAAGAACTGTGGATAAAATAATAAAATGAATTTTCCGAGATCAAGTTTCTTTTTTTACTAAGGAAAATGGAAACGTTAGTATTAAAACTCTTAACATGTGACTCGGTCATTCATTGATTTTTATTTTCAGTGCTCCGTTAAGACAATGACTTCAACAAGCTGTACTGACTACACCATGTGCAGTGAACATTTTACTGCAAGTCAATTGAGAACTGTTCATCCACGTAAATTGTTGTATGCAGGAAGCATCCCTTGCATGAAGGGCCCATTTAGGGGAAATTATGACCTTTATACGTCCATTCAATGATTCTCAATTGCTACTCCTTCAATATATTCAGAAATGCAGAGGTTTTATTGATTTATATTCGGATATCGAGTGACTGTCAAATTGTTGTTTGGAAAGTCAAATTTTCATTACATTATTATTTAACTGTTTGACAGTCAAACGTGTCAAACGTTTTTTCACCGACCAAAATGTAGTCGGTTTTTAGTATTAAAGATATGAGGGTGTTTCCTGATGTTCTACTCTATAATCTTACGTTTGAAGTTCTATAAAAACATAGACATTGGGAAATATCATAGACAAATACCTACTTTTGTTATTAGTCTATGGGAAATATAGTAAGCTCTCACATTACATCGGCAAAATTTGTATGTTTAGAAAGTTTGGAATTTTTCACAACATCGTTCAAAGATCTGAAAGTATTATATCAAGAGATTTCATTCAAGCAGGAGGAACTCAATTACGCGCAAATCATAGCTTTCGCCTAATCGGTTCTTTCATCTTTTTCGGACCTGACCAACTGCAGCCAGCAGTCTATTTCGAGCAGGAAATGAGATGGAAATCGATCATTAGCCTGATGAAACTCGGTAGCAACCTACTTTTAATCTAAAAATGTTCAGATGATTATGTACACCTATCTGCATATGATAATTATGGTTGTTGGTACAAGATTAGCAGTAGTTTGACGTAGAATTTTGCATTTTCTCGAGAACATGTCATGTGCCTATGAAACAGGATGGGTCAATTGAAAACCAAATGTTCTATTTTGAAGAAGATCGGATTCGAACACTTCTCATAATGGAATAGTATCATAATTAATTGTAGGATATTTCTAAATCAATTTGAGCGTGCTGTATGATAGTTTTATATTTTCATCGTATCTTTACAGTAATAGTTTGAACCCCTAAGTACATACCTACCAAGAGCATCCAAAAATAGAAAAAAGTAATCCTATAAAACAAATTGTATTTGTGTTATAAATACACCACATCCATAACGAAAAAACTCAGTATGAATTCCGTATAATGAACGATGCTCCAGGGAAATCATGGAAAAGCGGAAAATGAAACGAAAGTTTGTAGGATCAAACAGCAAATTGAACAATAAAATATTAATAACGAACGGCAGCGAACTCGAAGTTGACACAGAGTTGACATTAAAGAATAACAGGTATAGCGAAACTCGCACAACGAAGGCCTTCATTTATTATAAATAATGAGCGGCAAATTCATTGTGAGCGAAAATTTTACGCCGGTGGAATCGCAAAATTGATAGGGAAGAAAATAATTAAAAGGTACACATTATTGAGCGTCAGAAAGTTTTGGAACAATATTTGTTCGGAAGTTCGAATGAACTTTATATATCCCATTTTATATAGAGCAAAATATTTCACACGAGAAAAAAAATTGGAAAACCCTAGATGAAATTCTTCATTTATGCAGGGTATCTTGCTTTACCACCTATTCCGAGCAGTATGGGAAGTCCGGAAGAGTTGAACCCCTTTTCACTCTGAAGCCACTTGAGTTGTAGCTGTAAATGGTAGCAACTCATTTTTTTGTTCATTTTGATATCATGCCCAAATAGGTAACGATAGATAATAGTAGAGTGATGGTGAGATGGACATTTTGAGTAGACCAATTCTTTTTTTAGGAACCGAAAACTGGCTCATGTCTCCCAAACTCATGGGAGAATTGAACAGGGGGCGAGAGAGACTTGACCATAAGTTTGTTTATCAGGAAAAACATTGAAGGAAAACAATTTCCATTCACCAACGATTTTCTATGTCAAGGTTTTCATCAGCAGATGTATCAGCGTATGAAATAAATAATTTCTATTTCAGAGTCACTCTCACTTAATTCCGAGATGTTTTTTAATTTGTTTAAACCTTTGTATATTTTTTTATCTTCATTTCTATTATTCAGTTTTCTTATTTTGAAGCAAACTATTATCTGAGCTAAGTGCGGGAAACTTGGACCACTGATTATATCTCCCGATCATAGCATGGGTCATGTCTCCCGCACTCCCTTTTAGTCTATTCAACAGATGTTTTCTTAAAATTTTGACAACTATTATTAAAAAGGCTCATCGTTTGTAAAACAATGAAAGCAATAAAACTAAATAACACCACGCCCCTATTAAACTTTTCATACAGAGTAGCAAACAAAAATTATTCAATTTCTTACTTCCTAACAACAAAATCACGTTCAACCCTCTCAATCCCGAACTGTACTGATGGCGGCCAAAATGGAGCCGCAACTAGTTGTGCCTTGTTACGAGTATGTCGCAAGCTATTTACGATACCAGTAGCGCAAAATTTTAATTGAAATATTTGAGGTGGTTCAAGTCTCCTACCTGAGCAGATTTCTCGGACTTCCCCTACCATAAGATTGAAAAAAAGTTTGTCATTTCTCGAAGTAACGTCATGCTCTATAACATTGTTTTTATATCAAAAAGTTCGCAATCCACAACACTAATCGTCTTGTCCGACCATATTTCCAAAAAAAACTGCCTTCGATTTATTCCAAGTCAGAGACTTGCACTGAATGATCACATGTTCATTATTCAAATAATAAATCATTAAATTATTCCTTTTTATGTCCAAGCTGTTTTTGTATTCACTACGAATACTTTTAAGGCCCAATTCCCAGTAAACCCCTCAGTTTTCAGGCGTCTTTTTTATACCGATACCAATAAAATCTGCGACGTATTATTCAACTTGTATTCACAAAGGGAATTCGAAGGAGCTACATGGAAAACATCGCTCCTCCACGGCGATACTGCGTAAAAAAACACGAACAGAACGTGCAAAATACCCATGAATTCTGCATGCTGCCATCAAGGTGGTCACTAAATTATTCCGGCAATTTTTTTGCACCGAATTTACGGAACCCTTTAGGCAGAAAACGATTCCAAAATTCGTCCGTTGAATAATTCATTCACAAGTTTTGACACACGGACGAGAAACCGTACGACCCTAGGTAATAATCAGCATCTGCTGGATATAAACAGCAATTAAGTCGATTGGAGTTCCAGCCACGTACAAAGATATCTTCGACACCATCTTCCAAATGATGATAGCGATCAATGCGGTAGGTGTGTCATGTTGGCAACCGGTCGTTGATTAACTGCCGGAGTGCAGAGACTTGCATCCATGCCCATATTCGTCGGGTCTATTTGTTGAAAAAGCAGGGAGATTCAGGAATTTCATTAGCTGATGATCGATCACGAAGTTGCTATGGCTTCGTTTGAAAGAGTAATTATCAAGGGTTGGACTTCAAAGCGAGTGGAAAAATTGTTTCAGGTTTTTCGTTCCTTTACCATCTTGAAATTGGAGACATCATTGACAAGGGCGAGGCTGAAATTTTCCCTTCGACCTTTTTATAACAGCCAGTAAAAATTATGGATGAAGACTTTGAGATTATAGATCATTCAGAGTATTTTGGATGGTTGGATTCAATGTTTAAAAAAAAATGCCTGGAGTCAGCCATTGCGACTTGATGTAAGCATTCCACAAGGAGCTCTGCTCAGCTTGCTATTATTCTCATTTTCTACGAGTGGTACAATAAATGATGTTCTATCCTTGTCATAGTTCATAAGATCATACTTATAATACGCCTAAAATAGTATTCATTCATTTATTGCTGAATTCTGTTACCGAGAATGAATCTATAAAAAGACTCAAAAATAGAACTATCGGTGCGACACAGCTTATAATTTCTTTGGCCTACTTGCGACTGTGTGCCCTCCTGTGACTAAGGAGACCAAACCATGACCTATAGATCCTTCCACACTTCGGGCATGGATAGTCACCAACCAGATCTGGCCGCCGCAGTATTCTTCTCGAGTCTCCATTATAACTGTGGACCAAAGACCTCCACTGTGATCTATCTAACGCTAGTTGTTCCCAGATTATGATTGGCATTAACTGATTTTAGGGATTCATGCAGTTTATCCTAAAACCGCTTATAGTGACTTCCTGGCTTCCTAGCTCAATTTGTGAATTTGCCATACAAAGCTATTTTGGGGGGTCTTGTGTCTTGCATCCTCAGAATGTGGCCGCTCCATCTGAGTCGGGCCCTCGTTACTTGAGTCTTAATTGTTATACAACTCGCGAGCTGCAAGACTTCTGCATTTGAAACTTTGTGGAACCATCTGATGTGCATTATTTGTCTTGACGACGTTGTTGCGTTTGTTCAAGCTGTTTAATATGTCGCCCTACAGCATTGGGAGGTCTTGATATTGAAGTCGTGATTTTGATACACTCTGTTCTTTAGCTTCCAGTATTTGAACTGCTCAACCTGTTCTAGTGTTTCATCCTCCAGGCTGATATCTGTTTGAAGGCTTTCTGCGGACTTTGGATTTTGGTTTTGTCAAAAGGCCTAAAGCTTCGTATACATGTTTATAGGAGTCCATCATTATCTGTAGATCCTCTGAGCTGCTAGCGATAAGTGTGCAGTCGTCTACATATTCATATTGAAGTTCCGTGATAAACTTCAAATGGATTTTTGGTCTGAGGCGCTTCAAGTTGAACAGACTTCCCATCAATTATTCCATTGAAAGTAAAAGAGTATTAAATCAGCTTTAATTGATATCGCACAAGTTGTTCTTTGTGGAAAACTACAGAGTGGGTGAAAAGTAATGCACAAATTCATATCTTCGGTACCCATAATCACCCGAGCAGGTCAATTTTGATTTTTTTAACTTTTCATTTATTGTTGAAGAGTTTGTTATGCATCGTACACGAGGGGTGCAGGCTTGTTGATGTTCAAACAGAAACCATAACTTTTTGTGCCAGAAATAGACAAACCTTTCGTTGCTGAAGATGTCATCGATGGTATTTTATCAACCTCTTCTTTTCTTCACTATACGGATGAAATGTTTGAACATTTCAAAAAAATTCTTTTTCCGTGGGTATTAATCGATAAATTATCTGAATTTGAAATCAGCATTACAAAAATTAATGTACATGAATGATCTATAATCAATTACTGCCCTTTGAAAAAAGTCTAAAAAGTCTAACCATTTCAACCCCATAATTAAAAAAGGTGACCAAATCATCCTCAGCAGCGAAAGGTCTATCCATTTTTAGCAAAAATAGGTAGGGTTGCCATTCAAAAAAACTAACTCCACTCCTACTATAGGGCGCATAAGAAATTGTAACGTCCAGTTTCATAATCAAATTTTAAGTAACTTCAAGCTTCCTTTACTGTCATGTTCAGTAGGGTTAACGAAAGCTTTAAAATTAAAGGGACTTCAGGTTTGATTATGGAACCCGCCGTAAATTATACATGAAAAATTGCTATTTTCAAAATAAACCTCGCGCATTTTTTAAAAATGTGCAAATATCGAAGATATGAATTTTGGGCCTTGCATTTTACTCTCTGCATATTCATGTCTTATTATCCGATCTTGAAAATAAGCTTCGGAATGCAAATATTCGAAATGAGTTCCTCATCGTCATTCAAGGTCTTCAATTTGTAACCCATCTCGCCGTCGAAATGGACTGTCATTACCTGATTGGCTGAATTATTTACGGATGGGCTTCCATCCCATCGGTTGTGGTTGAAAATGAAGGAGCTTTTGTCGATGATTATCTGCCATGTAAGGTAATTGTACCTTTGTTAGGGTTACCACTTAGGCAAAGTTTCATACTGCGGACGTATGATTATAACACCTAGGAGGTGTTGATGTTTTTATGGCCGCATTGTAATTACAGGCAGTTAAAAATTGTAAAGATATGGGGGACCGAAGCTCAGCAAGGAAAGTCGTGAGGAGAATACATGAATAATTTAATCGAAGATGAAAGATAGCCCTGGTTGCGACTATACAATCATCTACACAAATAGATACTCATCAATCTGATTATCATTGAGGACCCGTAGAATTTTATAAATAATTGAAGAAGAGCATTTTAGTTTAACCTCGGACCCCGTCTGGAGTGAATTGATTTTCGAGTAAACCGTACAACAGGATGATAGTAGTGTGATACCTGCTTTTACCTGAGTTAACGATGTTCGTCAATGCTGCAAGGGGTTAGCTCACACGGATCATCAGACAGTTTAAACTCATGTGAAGTATTTTTCGATAAACACTAGTTTTTTGGAGTCCTGGGTAGATTTGAAAAAGTTCTGGAGATCTTGATACAAATTTCGAATAGTTCCGGCAAAGAAAAATGAATGAAACAAACAAATTAGTGGCGCTAACTTCATTCGGTCTTTTTCGAAAAAATGATTTCTGGTGCTATTTTTCGTTGAAGAAAATAGAGTTCTAAAGTTGTTGATCGTTTTTAGAAAATAAAAAGAAATGGAAAATAGGTTTTCGACACTCGAAAATAATCCTTTTGAGTGAGTTCTGAATAGCGCTCGGTGAGTTCTACCGAATATGTAAAGTGACTGTTAACGAAAAAACAAAATTTTTCCATTTATCAGTGATACCGGTAGATTCGGGTGATTTGGGACAGTCCTGTAACTTGGGACAATTACCCCCCTTGCCGATTTCTTTGTTTCTTACCGATTATGAGTGAAGGGAGAAACTTATAAGATGTAGCATCTTTTCGGTTAGTTTAACAATCGATTCCTGTTGAGTTTGCCGTGACCAGAGCGTTTGAATCTCGGTTTGAATTGACAGGAAAAATTAACGAATTCAGTAGAGTAAATGCGCGTTTTTTTATGCCCCTTATACTTTCTAGTGTCTTGTACATGTGATTCACTTTGTGCATGTGTATTTTTTTCTGGATACGTGGGAAATTGGGCTATTAGATATGTCATGAAACAAGGTTGTTTACAAATCAAACGTCAACACGGATCTCATTAATTTATTTTGTTGTTTCATAGGGTAACTTGGGACAATGCCGAATAGATACAAGCGGCGCATTGGCAGCAGGAAATATCCCGATTTTTCGCAGGATATTATTATTTACGTTATTTCCTCAAAGAAATCATCAAAGAAGGAAAGAAATCAAAGTTCCCTTGTTAGTTTTCTTACATTTAAGTTGCAATATATTTACTTTCGCTCTAATAGGTTTATCATTTAATTTCCTTACCGAATTTCAACTATATAATCACAAATTCTAATTTTTCAGAACTATACACCGTCCCAAGTCACCTATTCCATTTGAGAGTTGAGAAATCCATAGATTTCAACTTGTGTCCCAAGCCTCCCAAACCATTGGTGACTTGGGACAAGTATATTTTATTTTTTTCAAAATTTAACCTAAAATTCTCCCTTGGAAGTTTCCAATAAGGTTATAGTATTTTATTATTCTAAATACAAAAATAATGACTAGGAATTACAAAATATTACGAAAATATCAAAGAATAAATCCGTGTTGTCTACTCTCTTATAAATAAAATAGGTTAGGTTAGGTTTCCATCATCCACATCAGTGTTTTCTACTCATTTAGGCTGCTTATAACGAGCATTTGACCAGAAGTACCCTTGTTTCAATTTCCACTTAAGGTTTCAGAGATTGGAGTTTTCAGGTGTAAAGTTGCATTTTGCGTTGCAGTTAGGGTGGTTTTGAAGGGTAGTGATTATTCCCAAAAATCGTGAATCTTGAATCGATATCCACTTACAGACTGCACTGTGCAAATCCTTCTTCTTGTATTCCACGATCGTGCTGCATGAACAAATGCTCATCGACGTTAATGGTCAATTAAATTACCAATACGAATCGATTCAAGATGTAGACAAGCACCCCTTGAGTAGTATAGTTCTAAGTTCGCAGGCAAGATAATAACTAGCAAGATATCATTTTCGCCCAGATCTTGGCGAATGGGAAGTCCGATATTGTATACACCTAAATCATTATATCCTTACAATCTGGAGATCCCCCTATTAGTTCCTCCGGTTTCGCCGTTGTACCTATAGATTCGATATTCAATTTTGGACCGTTGTTCCTCTTATCTGTTCCGCTTGATCTGATGACTATTTAACCCCAATGAATCATGCATAGGGATATTATATGAGCCCTACTCCTCCGGAAATTATGTGTTCATTAAAATGGATTCCTATCGGGTTTAATAAATGTTAAACTAGGATTTATGGGAATGGGTGCGTGAATTAGGAAGGAAGTAACGGTAGAGCCTGGAATATGTCATTTTTGGTGTGCGACAGAGAAAGGCCGAGAGGGGTTAAGGGAAGAGATATAGGCTTGTAGGATAATTAGGATGATTTCGAACGGATGTGTGAAGTGAAAGTTTTGCATGTCACGGGATGATTTAGATTCCATCATGATTCAAGTTAACCGAGATTTATGCCTGTTTTGCTCTGATAAATGTATTCTGCGAAGTTGGCAACTTATAGAATTATCTGCAAAGGACCTCTAGATTCTTTCCTCAGGGGACATCTAATGTCGGATGTCGGTTGCGCATTAAATACAGTCTCGAGATGTAGAAAAATTGAAAGTAAGAGTACAAACACCATCAGAGAAATCTAAGTTGAAGTTCCTCAAAACGTATTGAAAATATTTTTATCTACAAAATAATGGAAAACATTTTGAAATACTCTTATACAAAAAATTTCACATTTTTCTCATGTTTCATTGCTATTGTATTTTTCTTATTTTTACTAACAAAAAAAAGTATACAGAGTGGGCAAAATTCGATGGAATTGAATGGAAGCTCAGTACCCGTAAGAGCTAGAGAAAAATGGATGGCACGTTTCCAACCACGATTTTCAAAAGATTGTAAATGGCCGAAACTGCATCCCTCTATCTTCTTTTGTTTTCAAGTTATAAGTGAAAACTCATTTTTCGACTCTTCGTACCTACTGCTGCCTCTATTTCGTAAAGTATCAGTGATTTCGAAAAACAAATGTTACATTATAAAGACACTTTCTCATGTAGAATGCAGTGGCGTAGTCAAAGATTTTTTACAGTCTTCCACTTCAGTGATATAGTGATAACTTTTATTTTCTTAAATATGAACCCTGTGTTATTCATATATATTCCAGTCTCATTTTTCTGATTCAGAATATATAACAAGTCGTGTCTCTAATTAATCTTCCAATGAAAAAACTCAAAAACTAGTTCGGTCAAGTTGGCTGGTTATTTCATCGATAATATGATACTGAACTTTATGCTCCCAAATTGTTTCAGGTTATTCAATGACACAGGCTTTGCCTTCGGTAGATTTCCTCAGGTTTATTATTCAGATATTAAAATTGTAACAACCTCATTATTATTACTGATAGAAGAGACTTTGAAGATCACTTTCATTCCGGATATCTGAAAAGATGAAAAATTTTCCAATATGGAATGAATCACTTTCAGGAAATTTTATAAACCTGGATTCAACTGAAAATGTTCCGAAACCTTTTCAACTATTAGATAATCTAAATACCAGTACCACAGCCTTTTCAAACACCTTCACAAATATGGCTGTGCATCTACTAATGCAGGTTAATTAGCAAATATGAAGTAGTCATGGAAATTCTCATAATTTCCTCATTTCTCGAGCATCTTCTCGAATATCCGGAATGAAAGTGATCTCCAAAATCTCCCATAACCTGACACGCATAGAAGCATGAAGTTCATTATCATATTATCGATGAAAATGACCTGCCAACTTGACCGAACTTGTTTTTGAGTTTTTTTATTGGAAAATCAACTATAGACACGACGTAGTTTATATATTCTGAATCAGAAAAAAAATATGGAACTGGAATATGTGAAAATAACATAGGGTTCATGTTCAAGAAAATAAAAATTATCACTATATCACTGAAGTGCGGACTGAAAAAAATCTTAGACTTCGCCACTGCATTCTACATGAAAAAGTGTCCCTAAAATGTGACATTTGTTTTACGATATCACTGACACCAGTACGAAGAGCCGAAAAATGAGTTTTCACTTTTAACTTCAAAACAAAATATGATAGAGGGATGCGGTTTGGGCCATCACCAATCTTTTGAAAATCGAGGTCGGAAACGTGCCATCCATTTTTCCCTAGCTTTTACGGTTACAGAGGTGTCATTCAATCCCATCTAATTTTACCCACCCTATACGTCAATTTTGATAATGCAATAGAATTATCTCCACAACCCCCTTCCAATTCAAGATTTTTGTAGCGCTTGCTGTGTCATCACGCTCACAGGGTTTTGATACAAAATCATTGAAACGAACCGTATAAAATGCCTCCCTATGAACCATGGAATTTTTTCTGTTCAGCATAGGGGCCGCGATATTAAAGGTTGCACCTTTTCAAATTGTACGTATATCCCATACAAAGTAATGACAGACAATTGCTATCTATGTTTATTCGGAAATCAATTTCATTGTAATCAGAAGAGATCAAAGGAAAATGTGGACGTCCCTGTGCCAGTGAACAACGAAATAAAAAAAAGGTTGGAAGCAGACTGGAAAGCAGACATTATGAAGGGCATACAAAAATCATCGCACTCCGCTGCTGTTTGAATGGCGTTTCAAATGTGAAATTCGGTATATTGATGTATATCCTAAAGGCGAATATTTCCAGGAAATAGGAGCGAATAAAACCGGTGAATAGCCGAAAATTACAGGAAAAAATGGTTTTCCCCTTGTTATCCTGCAGGCACAATACTCCTACCCAATATGCCGGTATTTACATTCTCGAAATATATCGACCTCCATATACGCTGAATTAGTTTGCCATGATTACCCATTCAAACGTTCTGCAGAGTTGTGCGCGGTGAAAAAAAAAAACAGCTCAGAAAGGTTTTCTATTTGGACTGGACGCGTTGAAAATGATGTTATTAATGGCACTGATGTTATTGTTACAGATTGATTCATTTTTCAGGATGTCGATTTCAGGGTTAGATGGAATTTCTTCATTCAGGGCGATGCAAAACTCAAGGAGAAAAATCAAAGGTCAGAGTGGTTAGGTGCTATGACCTGCGTGATCTCCTGACTCAAATCCTTTGGATAATTTTGGCATTTAAAACACAATTTGGCATATTTGAAACAGTAGAAAGCAAGCTTCAATGCGATATAAACTGAATATTTATTATTATTATTTGAACCGGGGTCGTTGTGACTCGGTTAACCTTTCGAAAATTGCGACCATGTAGATCTTTTGTTCCCTACCCTACCCAAGGAGATCGTCAATGGTGTTGATAAAATCGACATCCTAAGAGGCCTTGGCCGTTACCTCGTGAGTATCCAGGACCAGTTTCCCCATATGAATGGTTCTTAGGCAAGCCAACTCTGGACACTTGCATACCATGTGATCAGCTGTTTCTGCTTCTGATCCACAGAGCCTACATATCTCATCTGCTGACTCTCCCATACGGTACAAATATCATTTGTATCCTGTCAGCAGTCCCACCATCACCCGAAGCTCAACTCGTGACAGCTTCAGCAGTTATCTGGTGTAGGTCGGTGAAATCATCACGAATTTATTTGACTGAGTAAGTCCAGGACAGTTTCTTCAGATGGTTATTCTGTTATTAAACCGCTGCCTTATATTGGTAGAGTCACTTTATTGCCTCTGGTCAGTTGCTTTATGGTATTAGGACACTACCATGTCAGTAGAGATCCCTGGTATTGTGATTCTAGGGAGCTCAGCGTGGCCTGGCTGTCCATGGTGATATAGATATGCGTCCCTTTGAGGTTCATTTTAAGACACTCCTGAGCGCATACGTAAACAGCCAGTGTCTCGGTCTATGAAATAGAGGGTTCTCTTCCCAGGGCTTTAGGCTTTAGAGATCCTTAGTCTAAGTCCACATACGCCAATGCTGGTGGCCCTTTCTAATTTTGATCCATCACTTGGATGACTTTTTGTACAGCCGATTTAAGGAACTTATTGCACTAGGACGGTCAGCTATAACCATTCCGAAGGGCATTTCGAAATCGAAGATGATTGGCATTACGTCCGATGGTTTTGCCAAGAGGTTTGAGTCCAGTTGATTCAATTTCCTCATATGTCCAACCCAGTTTCCAGGTAGGAGATTATATTCTTATTGCTGCTTTTTCTCATATGTAGGTGTAGGGGAGGCAGATCAAGTCTGGCCCCGAGCGCTGCTGTAGCATAGCTCCGGTAACACCAACACAGGCTAGCCTTTGCAGTTTCTGCAACCTGTTGCGTGTGGTGACCTCTTCGGTTTTTATCCACTATGCTAGAGACGCATCCTGACAATAGGGAGTACTACCGCTGTGTATGGCCACAGTAGCATTTTCGGTTTCATGCCCCATGCCTTCCCAAAGAGTCTTTTGCAAGCCACATGGCCGCCGTGGCTTTGGAAAGAGTCTTATGTTTCCTCCAGTTGAGTTGGCTGTCCAGGATAACACCTAGATATTTGAACTCACTGGAGATGTTCAGAGTCTGGCCGTTCAGGACCAGGGCTCTGAGGTCGAGATTTTTTTCTAGTGAACGGAATCAGTGTTGTCTTCGAGGGATTGACAGTAAGCCCCTTCTCTTCGAAAACTGAATATTACTCAGAGATGTCTGAGCGCTCTGAAACTACCCAAATCAGCAATCTCTGTATTTATGTTCTTGTTGTGGTGTTCTTCATCGAGATTTAAGTATGGTTTTATAGAATTTTTGTTGCTATATGGCCAGTAATTTTCACCAAATGTTGTTCTTCTACACTACTTTTGCCAATTCGCTAATAGCAGTTGACCTATTCGAGTGATTTGTTACCTTTTTGTCCTTCACATTCAAGTCAATTGCCTCAGCAGCAGATTTAATCCAACCATTTATAGTATTTCTTCCAACCAGTACCTACATTATCGTACCATTTTCGTCGATTTGGTTTTAAGAGCAGTCGTGGTGAGGTAATATTGCCGCCTCGTTTTGATATCAATATATGGAAAAGACGTACAGGGCAGCTTTGTATTTCACTATTGGAAACCAACTATTTACTACTTGTACAGCTTTTAGAACCACCTTGGCACATTTTACAGAACAATGCGAATTGTTGGAGAGTCAACGTTATTTTTCTCGATTTGAAAAAAATCCATCAGACAAGCAACTGTCACTACTCCTCGCCACACTAATTTTTCTGCAGCAATATGGTAAAATTTAAGCATAAGATCATATTATTTTGTTAATTTAAAACAAATTCAACGAAACTAAACTGTACTTACGTTTACATGGACCAGCTTGTAGTTTCTGCCTGATTCCATCGCGGGCTGGTTTAAATACTTTATTTTTAAATGGGTCAATCATAATATTATAGTCATTATAGTACTTTTCTTGCAAGAGTTTACACGATACAATCCACATTGTCTTCACCGTTGATTCTTTAAATTCGGCCCCGTCTTTCTTTCTCATATTGACAGCCCAATCTTTAAGTATCAACGTCCATTCTTCTAAGCTTCTATGTTCATTCAATTCATAATTTCGTTAGCAGCAAAATTACATAAATATTCCCCAAATATATTTGTGACTCTAGCAGCGGGTTTCATAAAACTCTTACTGCCCGATCAACGATTTGACAGTCACTGGATTTCAAAAACGAAATCACTAAAACTTTTTCATTCCTACATATATTGAACAAGAAGCAATTTAGAATCATTGAATAGATGTATATAGATCATAATTTGATTCGAGAATTGAATTCCGAATTCTTATGGCTGAATTATTGATTGAAAACAAATTGACGTTTATATGTCAATCAAGCGTTGATTCCCCGATCGAGCTTTATGAAACCGGGGGTAGGTTGTATTTCTGGGAATATTTTCTTTGATTTGCTCATTTATACTTTGAACATTCGCATTTCCAAAACGTGACATTTTGAAATTTATTTAGAATGAAGTTGTCAAGCGTTGTCATAGTGATTGATAAATGCACTGAATGCAATAGACGAGTTCAGGAATATTTGCCAACCTTGCAAATAATAGAAAAAACTCAATTTTTTCAATTATATTGGTGCCTTTCGGTCGCTTTCATCATTTTACAATCCTTGGAAAGTCTCCGGCTCTCAAATCCAAGTGATATAAAAGAAAATTCATGTTGAATTTTCAAGGTGAGATTTGACATTATTCAGGAATTTTTTTCGTGCTTCATGCATTATATTTATGGTTTCATCCATAGACTACTGATTTATTCATAACTATGGTTTCATCACAGAACACTAAGGAGTTGAGTCTTTCTGTGATGAAACCATAGACTAATAATAAATAAATTATTTATTTATGGATGAAACCATAAATATAATGCCAGAAACACGAAAAAAACGCCTGAATAATGTCAAAACTCACCTTGAAAATTCAATATGAATTTTCTTTTATATCACTTGGATTTGAGAGCCGGGGACATTCCAAGAATTGTGAAATGATGAAAGCAACCGAAAGGCATATATATAGTTTTAAAAGAATACCTTTCCATTGAACATGTTTTTTCTATTATTTACAAGTTAGAACTGTCAAAAAATTATCATCTTCAAAATCGAAAAAATAGACATTTCTTTTTCCTAGCAAACAATATGGGACTATGACGAAAATAACAACTAGAGAATATCATTTCAAGGAACGTTCCTGAGCAAATACCACAAAAACTAATGTCGAACATAGACATAACGATGGCTGCGTACACAACCAAGTACAAACGAAACTGAAAAAAGGAACGGGATAACCAGGACGCGTTGTCCACCTAATTTCAGACTTTCCCGGCCAATTTGTCGGCTCCCAGGTTGCCGGGACAAAACCCTCATCGAAAGGAGACTAATTTTTCAAAAGCCGAAATCCTGATAAATCGGGGATTTATAGGGAAGGATTGGAGACTGTGTCCCGGACTCGTATTTCTCGCGCATTTCGACCCCCGAATTAATATTCCGGGATTAAAGTATGCGGGAATGTTTATTCAGTTGGATTTCGGGAGTGGGAGGAACATATCTGCTTATCTCGCTGCAGAGAGGACACATGGGGGTTCCCATTATTCTACTGCGCTCAATGCGATGAAAGAAATGTCCTCATATGGCGTGGCTTCGATTGGAAAAATATTTAGGCTGTGTTCGATGGGCCCGGAGTGTTATCTCACGAATACAGTGTTTGTGTTTCGGAATTGGCTGGTTGACAAGTGAAAGGAATTTGTTGAGAAAATAGGTACATTTGTGGCAAACTGCCCTCCAGATCCTGGGCCGGACCCGTTCATTGAATGATGTTCAACACCACCTCCCGTGTATGTCTTCAACATCTTAAAATTTATGAAAAAAAAATCTTTCATTATTAGTGATGCCCACGAGACCAACGAGACGAGACTTCATTTTTGTATTTTAGAGCTTGATAAAGCAACAATAAAGTTGCGAAACGTCGCTAATTGAGGAAATTGAATGTTTATATCTACAGAGTAATTTTTTCCAATTACATATGTGCCTTTGGGAGTATATAATAATAAATAATCTGTTAAATGAATAGAGTGCTTCCCGACAAAAAATGTTCGGTTTCAATCGGCTTATTCTGAAGTTATGTTATAATATCACTAAAAATTGTAGATCATGAAAATTGAAATTCGAAGTACGGTGATATGATCATTTTCATGTTTTTCGAGCCCCCAATGTGGTTATCATGCTGATTATCAAAGTCTCATAGTTGAAAATATGCGTCACCATTCATGATGATATTTGTGTGAAATTTGTGTTCTTGTTCATGCATTATTTTCCCAATAGCTCGGAACGGTCGGTAGAATCAAATAAACAAGCTATGTGAGCTCAATTTCACTCTCTAATCCCAATATTTCGAGAAAGGAGATCATGCAGAGAAGTGAATCGTTTCTGAGGTCCTCTGAAATCAATGTTGACGCAACGACTCAAATTCAACCCTTTCCAACGCAGGGCCTCTGCAGAAGAAGTGTTCAGTAAACTCAGTTCTGTAGGTAAATTCTCTATATAATTCCATCCAAGATACCAATTTTATGCAGTTTTGCTTTGAGCGTGCACTGTACAGTAGAGACAGTCATGGTAGGCCGCTACACAAGGACCATGAGTCCCTTCATCTATTTTCTCTAAGCTTGTACCAAGCTACTTGTACTTTCTGAGGAAGGGCTGTCAGAGTATAGAGAGGAAGAGGAAAATTGGATTAGTTTCCTACACAGACGTGTTGAGTGGATCAGAGATTCAGAATGACCACTGACTCAATTTTATGAAGGGTAGTCCAAGGTCATTCTTGCTGCAGTGTCTTGATAAGCAAGTGAATCTTTTACGGTTCCGGAGGAGGCTATATTTTCTGTAAGTTCAAAGCTTCATATTCTGTAGTACTCATACCAATAAGCCTTTAATTCTTTCAGTTTCCTTCATAAAACAAATCGAATGTATTCACAAATGTTTTTGATATTAACGGTAACCTGGTTGATGACCTTTTAATTTAGAACGTGACAGAGGATGACTGGAGAGGTCAGAATTGCAAAGAAACACCTTCAATTCGGCCGACGTTTCGACATATTTAATGTCTTCATCAGGGCAAATTTGTATTGGTTCCCTCTAAATCAATAGTAAAAACAACATCCGACAACAATACACAAAAATGGAAATCTTCACAAGGAAAGAAAAACAACATGTGATGGATTCATCCATCACATGTTGTTTTTCAACATACATACAAATTTGCCCTGATGAAGACATTAAATATGTCGAAACGTAGGCAGAATTGAAGGTGTTTCTTTGCAATTCTGACCTCTCCAGTCATCCTCTGTCACGTTCTTGATATTGGTTGCGATTCTTTGCCACACACTGAGTATACAGGGTGTTTTCAAAGGTAAGGCTTTTTTTTGACAGAAGGTAGAACTCATCAAAATAAGGCGTTTAACCAAAAATTGTCTATATAAAATATCCAAAACGACTGAGATAAAACCCCTAGAAGTTCGACAAAATTTCATTGAATTTCAAGTACGGGACTGTGGAAGGTGACATTGCATCGCAAAAACGAAAAAAACATAACCATATGGCTGGACAATGAATGGTTCAGTACCAAGTTCATCGTATTAGATGCATCAGGTCACTTTTGGGAGAATCGTAATTGTTGTATAGTGCAATGTTGGAATGTTCGAACAAGAAGATTGTGATGCCCATTGTGAAAAAATTCGTGAATAATTTAGACAAACTTTATTGGTGAGATTTTGAAGTATTATTCTATTTTTTACACTTGTGTCCTAAGTCTCTTCTGTCTGTGGGTATCGAAATGAGCCATTTCATAAAATCGTGTATGTTACTAATAATAATGAGCACAATTTGGCAATCCTAAGTTTCCATTTTCATTACCACTTAAATATCTAACGAGACAATATCCTAAACGAAACCACATTGTCGAATCAGGAGATGAGTTTTTTCCCACTGCTTTGCGATAATTCAGCTAACAAACGGTCTAGGCCTGTATTAGGATCTATTTCAGTACTAATTTAAAATTTTTTTTTCAGCTTTGTCATTTTGAATGTTTCGTATTGGTGATTTTTGGTGAAACACTTCCTTTCCACCAGTTCTACCTTCTGTTGAACAAAACGCCTGACCTTCAAATACACAAAAATGCATATCAAATAAATTGCCTTCAATTCTTCTAGATAGAAGGTAAAATAATGAAAAATGTCTCGAAAAAATTGACACCCCTAGGTGTGTATGAAAATAACCAAATCATCCTCATTTCCTATTCACCGCAATTTTCCGACTGATTAGTTTCGGATTCTTCAAACTAATTTTTCTCCAGTGGTAGACCGAAGGCGGCATCCTCAATGAACTTATACGATTTAAAAGTCAATGCCTCCTGGTGACAGCTTGTGAAACTCCCCTCTTCATAATGTGGATCGTCTACTTCTTGTCAAGTCCTTCGGCACTTAGGTTCCCTCAGGAAATTTCGCCTCAAAAAGAATAGTTCGAGTATTCCCTTAGTTTGCAACTTTTGATATTATGGTAATGATGAAGGGGGAAAGATTAAGCATTTTGGGGGATGTAATGCTCACCCTGTGATAGCGAGTAAGACAAAGAATTTCGAAACTCCTTTGGGGAGTTTCTCATGGAAGAGGTAGAAAAAATTTTCAATTATAACGCTAGTCTTTTTCAGACAAATTTGCGTACAGCGAAGTGATTACAAGAGACAATCTTTTCTTGATAGCTTCAGGAGGAAAATGAAACCTCATAGTGGACGGTCAGTACCCCGAATATCAGGTGAATTACAGAACTTTAAGAATCTTAGGAATCTCACTTGTTCTTCTCCTAGTAAATTCTTGGAACTATTTGCCCATAGCAACAAGAGTACTGGTGAAGATTATTGAGTCCGAAACTGGTCAGTCAACTTTTTCTATTCATTACAGGGACAAATTTAAAAAAAAGTCAATCAATATTTTGAGTCACACCTAAATAAAAAAAACTAGGTAGCGCTGAAGTGCAATCAGTAATATCTGCGTGCTTTTTTGTGAGCTTCTTCCTGGGAACGGAAGCTTTAACATTTTTGAAAATGGTCAAATGAATTGGCATTTTGAATACTTCACAACGGAATTTTCGGTGCTTTGGAGTTAGCTAAGAGGCAGAATTTGTTTTCAATATTCGATAAAACGCCCATCAAATTGCATTGAGAAGTATACTGCCTCGAGAACATGCTGAATGTGGAAATAGTATCACTAAAAGAAAAAAATGTGTTTTTCAGAAACTATTTACCTGATGACGCACAAATTTGTCTCTACACCATTTTTAGTTGTAATTCAGAAACCATGTATTGAGTTGTACTGAGCTATGAAGCAATTCTGAATTATAACTGGAAATGATGTAGCTTCATAACATTATTTGAAGCCAAGTTCCAAGTTTTAAGTAGTGTTCCCAAACTGAGTGATCCTTAATTCTTGCTAATGTATTGAGAAAATACTTTTTGTTCGGGAGCCAACCCTATCATCTCTCATTTCATTCATAGTGCTCATGTGCGAAAAATTGATGCTATGTTAAATCTTTCTATGAGAAGTATAACTGAAACTATTAGATCTTCACAGATTCAATGGTTACCAGTTCTTTCAAACATTGTACCTCAACTCATTCTGTCAATTAATAATAATAGTAATAATAACCATTGCATGGAAGTCACCAGAACGAGGTCAATCATGATTACGTCGACATATTTGTGTCGAACTACTGGTTGACTTCCGGAAGGTTGTTTCCTGAGACAGAGGGCTTCATCCTCGCCATCCAGGACCAGGTGATTCCGACAAGGAACTACATGAAATATATCGCAAAAGAGCCCTCAGTGATGGACGATAGCTGTCGTTATGGCTGTGCGACACATGAAACTGTGAAAATCACAAGCTTTACTGGGATCGCACTGTTCTAACAGATCGGAAAATAACTCACAATAGAACAGACCTCATATTGTTCGATAATCATCAGGAACAAACCAGGAGACAGTGGAAGCTGAAAGATAAGACCATCCCTATTGTCATTTCATCTACGGGCCTGATACCGAAGAAACTACCAGAGAACTCGAGGAAACTTCAGTTGGACGAAATTATCTATAGAGTCATGCAGAAGGCGGTACTGCTAGGAACGGCGAGAACTATACGCAAGTACATGCAAAGAAACACCGTCTCCTTTGACAGGAAGTGCGGGTGGATCAGGAATCCAACCGACAGCAAGAAGCCGAGAACGAGCCCGAAAACCTGGAAAGGTCTCCAACAGAGCTTAATCCTTTTGATATCTGAGATATCTGCGATAAGTGAATGTTCCTCTGGAGAGGAGTGTAAAAGCCGCAAGGCTAAAGTCATTATAAATTCTTGGAATAAATTTCACTCCTTTCCTGACTGATCTCCAATTCTGTCCTATATTCCACAAAATACAATTCCAAGAACGAATTTGAATGTGAGGGACAAGGACATTTTGCAGTATGAATGGAATACGTGCACTATTTTCAACCAAGAACTAGTTAGTGATCCCTCGAATAAAATTCCTGGTTTTGATCTTCCCAGGAAAATATGAATCGTATAAGAACAGGTCACAGACGTTGCAATAGGATGTTTTCCCGATGGAATTCAGTTGAGAGTCCTAGTTGTGAATACGGGGAACCTGAAGAAACCATCAATCATTTGGTTAATCATTGTCCCATTTATGAATTTCAGGGAGGTTTAGGGTTGCGGAATCTTTTTTGTACTGGGATGTGAAGTTTAGGTCAATCTGATGTATAGAACCTAATTCATTATCTCTCATTTTTCAGCTTTTGTTTTTTTATTCCAGATAAACATTTCTAGTAACTTGGAGAAGATTCACTGGATTTTCTTTTTCTTCGAGGAAAAGATCAATTATTGCAGTGCGAGATGCCCTCCAATATGAAATATTTCAGCATATTCTGTAAGCAGTTTCATCCCTTACAAGAAGAGAAAGGGTTTGTTACTGGGGTTTGTATCTAAGCTCTTGTATTATACGGTAACCTCTGCTAAAACTCCATCTCGTACACATGCTGTAATTATTGTTTGATGTTAAAAGTTGTATATGCAAAATTTGAATCAACTCTGATTTTCAGCCAGTGCAGTGCAGCGTCGAAACATGCCAAGATCGAAAATATTGAAAATTACCCTCTTGACTTCGTCACCGATCATCAGATGGTGATTTGAATGCGTAATGGGATATTCAGATGAAGATTAAAAAGTTCACCAAGAAACGTCCGAGTATAATCATCCTCCACGGAGGCTGAAAGTGGGGCTCCATGCTCCTCAAGACAGCTGCCTGGTAAAGATAGGCGCAGTCAATCGGATTACCGAGAATCAGCGAAAGAATAGGTAGGAAGCGGCTCCGAAACTAAAACCCTGTAACGGATATTGGGATTATGATGGAAACTTTTTAACCGATTTTATCATTTCCGCTGGCGCCTTGTTCAAGTAATGAAGTTGGGTTTTGTTTTTGAATAATATCCTTTCGCGCTGACTTCCGACACCTTCCTGAAAACACAGATGGAAAATTTTACCTTCTCGCTTTCGTTTGAAGGGATTAAATGTTTCTGATGATTTTTGTCGGTGCTTTATCGACTATATAGTTGAAGTTTTTCACCTTCACGGCACTTTCTCTTCTAACTACAAGGTGCACGATTATCGAATTTGTTGGAATGCTATCCCATAGAGAAAAAAGTAACATTTTCTATGGAAACTTCAGATTCTGTTATCTCGAACTGAAGAAAGGGGTTTTCTGAAGAAAATTCATCCAATATCCTTAATACTTAACTGCTTGAGGTGGAGTTCATACAACACGGCCAACTTTCTTCACTTGGACTGCCGATAGTACTTGGCAGGACGCTCTGGACAAGAGTGATCAGACGAACTTTCATCCGTTAGATTGTATAATTGATAATTCATCATGAAAGTCTGTGACATGTTTTGGACTAGTCAACTGGATGACCCTTAAAGGGGGTAAGCACAACCCCTTAATTTTGAATAGGTATGAGGGGTGTTCTGAGTAGGTACTATCTGACCCTAAAATTTCGCTTCAAAATTCACATCGTTAATGAAATAACAGCGAAAATAGTGAAAGAGGCAATGTTCAATTTATCTCGAGAATATTATACGTATTCAACACATTTCAAAGGTATTTAGTAGTTGTGTTGTTAATTTTTTGCCCAAAAAGTATGATTTTTCGTCCAAAAAAGCAGTCTTTCTGGATTTACCTTAGTCTATCGTAAATTTTTAAGAACGTTACAAGTGTGTCAAAGCGATTGTAAATCTGTAGAAGATCTAAAATGGTTTATTCCGTAAAAGAAAGGTGAAAAATATGTTTTTGAAATAACGACTCTTTGCGAAAAACAACGGCTTCTTTTAACGAACGCCACCTTGGAAAAAATGTATCCGCTGCTGTCGTTGTTCAACTGGTTGTCGCTACCTGCTCAGTCGGAAATGAAAATAGGGTGCATTAAAGAGACGAAGCGAGGGACGTGGCTGTTTTAGGTCATGTAGCAATGGAAATTGTTCGATATATCTGGTGTTTCAAGCACAACAGTCAATAGAATTCTCAAACAACATGAATTCCGTCTTAATAAGATACGACTAGTTCAGGAACTGCATGAGGATGATCCCAATTGCAGATTTCAGTTCTGTGAGGTGGTCAGTGAAATGATTATCGGTAATCAAAACTAGATGTTCGATATCTGTTTTTCGGACGAGTGTTCTTCTTAGTTTAAGTGCATGGTAATTCGGCATAACTGTCGGTATATCAGATGAAAATCCAAGATTATTTCGTGAGTTGCATACTGAGCTTCCCCAAAAATTGAATGTTTGGGCGGTTATTTATGGAAATAACATAATCTTATACTCGGTAATCTCACTGGCTAAATTTATTCAAATCTATTAGAGAACGCTATTTAGATTGTCCTCGTGCAAGTATTGGAAAATGCAAAAGACCATCAAACGATATTTTCCAACAAGATGGCGCACCACCTCATTTTTTTCAACCGGTGCGTCAGTTCTTAAATGAAAATTTTCCTCACGCCTGGATTGTAAGAAGGAGACATATTGAGTTGCCACCCAGATCACCTGATCTGGCTCCACTGAACTTTTTTCTATGGGGTCACCTGAAATCCAAGATTTACTCTACCCAGCCTGAGTCCTGATGATGATTTGCGAACTAGGATCATGAATTCCGTCAAATTACACCAGAAAACTTTGATATTTCACCTTGAGTGTGTTCTGCGGTTTCGCAAATGGAGTTAAGTGTCGAACGAGTATTCTTTGATAAGTTTTCTATCGTAAATTAAATAGGGAATACTCCTTCTGACGAAAATGATGTATTTTTATGAAATATCTTTGAAAGGTCACATTTTGAAATAACCATTTCAACCGTTTCCCAGAAAAAATTATTTTAAGAATTAAAAAATGGGTATTTAAAGTTTAAAGCGTTTTGTGGGAATTGCACAAGCTGGCAACATCGACTGAAATATGCCTTGATAATAAAGGACAACAATTGCATTATCTAGATGAGATAAACAAAGATGGCTGTCTATGAAGTCTGCGACGAACGAGGAAGGTCGTAAAATTTTATGGGAGTTTTATGACCGGTTGCAATTGGAGCTCGCCAGTAAGTACGCGCCTGTAGATCAACAGCTGTTATTTTATAAACAAGCTGATCGGACATTGTTCTTTTCATTGTCTTGTATGCGCTGTTGTGAAATCGTAAACTCCGCACAAAGCGATTTAAATTTTAAAACCCCATATTTGAAGGATGATTTTGAATAGTTTCCGCGGTGAATTTGAAAAAATCATGAATGAAACTCATAATTATTCAGTTCAAACTTGCATATTCAGTGATATCCCAAATTAAGGAGAATTCCGCATAATCCCCATTGCATCAACTGAAAATTGTAAATAAAACAAGTTATTCAAAAGCGGTCGAATTATAGTGGGATATTTACCTAGCTCCACATGTGTTCAACTGGACTCAACATCTGAATAATTGAAAAAATAGTGAAAATAACCGTTATAAGCCTGAGAAAGGTGTCCGATGAAATCAATGAGTATCATGAATAAAATGAACACGAAATACAAAATGTTCGTAAATTTATATGTGAAAAAATATCAACTAGAAACACTCATCTCAATGTGGAGATCAGAAGGTAAAAGAGCATCAAATAATGAGGAACTAAAGATATATTTTTAATAAACTTTTCCACACCCTTTCCTTGCTGAATAGGTTTCAATCAACTTACGAGAATTGGAATGTGATTTACCGAAAGATATGCATAATGTAGGAGATTCGAATTGAATAATGGGGGATGGGTTCGCTTATTATAAACTTCGGCTGTCTAACTCGCAAAACTATTATACGAAAAGTGATATGAATTGCAAATTTCCCGCTACCGCATCCATCAGTAATGTGTGAGATATGCGCCTTAAATTATTATTCACCAAATGCACTCCGCTTTTTGACATGAGCGCCTGAAAGCTAGAAACAAATTATGATCCTAATGAACGTTGCGAATTCTAAACCTGTTTCTATTATTCTATGTAATAGTTCTCGCATAACAATTTTCGAACAGAACTGTAAAAAATCATTTGCGAATTACGAAACATAAACAGAACAAACTGCAATATTTTTTCATTAAAATGGACGATTTCCACGATGCTGCAGAGAAAAAGCGATGAGAAATTTATTTTCATAATTATTAACGGATTCAGCGTGTTTTCGACACAAATTTCAACTAGTTCCTCACCGTCAGATTTTATGATTAACCACGATGTTAATCTATAAATAGTATACGAAATTTCCCTCAAAAATGTCACCTCTCACATGCCGCAACCTTCATTTGAAGTCTGACGTCTGACGTCTGACGTCTATTTGTAAACGGATTGGCTTCCATTAGTGGGAGCCACTCTTGTGAAAATCTTTCGGCTAAACGTACTTTCATGTCCTATGAAGACGTCGATTTGAAGGGGCCTCACAATAGAGCCACTTAAACATTATTTGAACAGTGATTTGAGAATTCAGAAATCCGGAATATGAGAACTAGAAGTGCATTTTTGGGAATCAAACAGTGGCTCCATTGGAAACTTTTCGATCTAGGTTAATACGACAATTGGCAATTGGCAATTCACTTTACGTGAACTGCTGAAAATATTTCAGAGGCAATAATATATTTTCCTCGTTCTCTTAGGATTACATTGAAAACAAGAAACTGAGGAATAATGAAAGCAATCTAGGAGCAAATATTTTTTAAATATTCTTTTGTCGTGCATATTTGCGTTAATTATTGTATCAGGGAATTTTCAAATGAAATAGGCTGTGCCACAGGCAAGAGACAAATATTGGTTGATTATATTTGGTTATGATTGTTTCAACAAGGTGTTCTGTGAGAAGTAAGCTCCGTCCGAATACTCATGGACGACAACCAACAATACACCTTCATTGATAGAAGGTCATGAAGAACTTAGATGTCGTATTGTTAAAAGTAAAATTCCCGATCGATGGCTAAAATCGATTCTATGGATGAAATCAAACATATGATAGAGGTTATGAACCTCGGTCTATTCTGCTGTAGTATCCGCTAGAAATAGAGGTGTTCGAATACTCTTAGAAGTTCAGAAGTTTAGAGGTGCTAGCTTAGATCTAATAAAGAAGTTTAAAACAGTTTATTGTGTTATTACTTATATCCCTTTTGTGTTCTATCTTAAAAAGGGATAAAAACAATTTATATTTCATGGATTTATATGTTCTTATGGCTAAGAAATCCGCTCACGATCTGGGGATATTCATATTCATTAATCATCCTGTATATTCCTGGAATTATATTCATGATTGTGAAAATATATATTTTGTCAGTCTCGAATTCGTCGTCTAATTCGTAAATATTCGATATATAGCTTTTCCATATCCAGGACAACGAAAGATAACAAAAAAAAATATTTCCAGCAGAGTAAAAATCATTCGACTCTTCGATAAATGACAACTGTAGTCCTCCATGAGAAAATATACGGATTTTCCACCTTGGAAATTGCTTTTTTTCATGCACGACACACAATTTCCCCAATATACCCAAATGAAAGTATATTGAAGGAAATGAATGCTCGATATATCGAGAAAAAAATCTCTCCTTCTTGGTTCCCATTCGCCGAACAGCTTTATCTGACGGCAAGTTTGTAGTCTGACATAAAAAAACGTTCGATTTGTTTGAAAGCATGTATGGCGCAGAGAAATCACCATTTTACGTATCTGATGGTTGGATGCTTGCTGTGGGATGGAGGGATTTGTTATGAGGAGAATGCATTTTCGAACTGTCATCGAACCCTGAGAGCGTTCCCCTACATTTACTTTCTTTAAGAGCTTATCGTTTAGATTTCGAATTACCCCATTATTTAGGATGTCCCGTATCCGTGCTTTTATTTTTCACGGGAATACACAGAGTACAAATTTAAGATTTTCCATAGAAACCCTCAAGAAAGACGCATTTATCTTTGTCATCCAATATTTTTTCGACACCGAAAAATCCAAGGAAATATTGACTATGAAACTAATACAGAACATTCCGGCACATTTAACCCAAAAAATGTCCTTTCAGGAATGGCAGTTCTATGTGAGAACTTAAGAACTGTCATTTGACCATCATCAGCGTCCTTCATTTGCTGATTGTGTTTAATATCATCCCGAACTGTATTTTAAATTTTTCAACCATTTCTTGACCTAAATCATACACTCCTTTTGAACTGTTTTGCAATCTACAAGAGTATTACAGAGCAGTTTTTCGTCCTTAACTTCTCACTCATCTATTTTAGTAGGTGTCATAAGTCAAGCAATCGTTTGAAAAAAACTTTTATGGAACTGTTTGTTTGCTCTATCACTTGAGAAGATTAAGGGGGTGACTAGAGGAGATGGGGGGAGATTAGGAATGAAACAATCAGAGAAGAATTGCAAGTGGAGTCCTCAGAGGAATTTATAGAGAGAAGACAATTGGAATTGTGAGGCACTTGAATAGAATGGAGAAAGATATGCTGACGAATAGGATTTGGGGAACCAAGGAAGATAGAAGACGAGAAAGATCAGAAAAATGCTGGAACGAAGTCATTGCAGTAATCTTGGAAAAGAGGGGAGCGAACGTCTCTACAGCAAGACGTATATAAAGGAAAAAATTGAGTGAGTACTTAAAATCGTAGAGGCCACACTATAACCTACACCCAATGGGGCTTTTCAGAACTAGCACCAACTGGAACTCTTGTTCCAGTAAACTACTTCGAATCCTTGATTATTCCTTTTGACTGACTTACACAAACAATGGTTCGTAGGACAGCCAGTTTTAGGCACTTGCATTGTTGTTCAGCTTTTTTTTTCATCCACAAAGCCTGCACGCCGCATCCGCTAACTTGCTGATGTGGTACTGAATATATTTATATTGAAAGAGTTCGTAAGCAGTTGCATCTTTGAATGGAACTCAGCTCGTGATAGCTTCAGGAGCTTTCACGTGTTGATGGGTTAAACCACCACCATCACCATATATTATCAAGGTCACAAGGTGTTTTCCTCTACTGTGAAATCTTGTTCTGAATGGGCTCCTGGTACTTGGTAAGGGATGGGGCTTCAAACTACACATTATGCACTAGTTGTACAGTGTAGTGGTGAGGCCTATCCTTACCTACGTATCTCTGGCGTGGTGGACTTCCATGGGGAAGAACTGAAGAAGAAAGCATGTCTAAGCATTACAGACGCTCTGAGATCCACCACTAAGGCAGCCATGGAGTGTCTGCTGGGATTACCTCCTTTACACCTTGAAGTTACAGAGATGGATATGAAGACAGCTCGTAGAGTTTGGGAACAGGGATAATGGGGTGATAGTTGACTGTTTCGAGGTCGAGTCGAGGTTTCTCATTGAGAGACTGTCCTCTATGCCTGAGGCCGAAAAATCCCTAGCTCTTGAGAGTAAACAGCTGGGTCTGGTGATTGGGGGAATAACTGGCCATCTGTCAACACTCAAATAGAATGGGACTGAATGGCTGTTCTGTGTGACGCTGGTGCAGGAACACTGATGAAACTGTTGAACACATTCTCTTCATCTGCAGCAACCTTGAAGAGTTGAGGATGACACACCTAGGAAACATAACACTCACAATTCCTATGGTGGGAGGGACTCCTCTCTATCGATTTGTGGCATTTTTGTCCACGTGTCTAAGGGTTTGAGTCCCTCCAACTACAAGCAGATAAACAATGGGTCACTAGACCTCAGTTCAGCACGGTGGGGCACCGCACTTAGAAGAAATAGAAGGTCACAAGATTCAGGTCTAGCAGGTGTTAACCTCGATGCCTTTTCCGCAAGTTCATCACCTTCTGAAAGAAATTGAATCAGAGAAACGCGAATTTTACAGTATAAACGAATGAGAAGAATGAAATTGTCCATTATTCAAACCAAATATAGCGAAACGCTCCTAGTTATTCGAAAGAAAACACCTTTCCATTCTTCCCCGAATAACTCGAGAAACCAATCTGCATACTGGAGGATCCTTAGCGTATAATCCGGCAGAATGCATTGAATTTAACGGGAATATGCTGCACGGCCCATTCACTCCACCTTCCCGGATATTTTCCTGATAAAAGAGGAAAGCGAACCGTGGAGTTTTTCACGTTCAAAAGCCAAACACCGGAGTCTTATGAATAGATAAAAAGCTCCACAAACTTCAGCGATTCCTCGGTCACCATATCTTGGAGGAGGGAGGCTGAGACGCCGTGTGGGGGTGAGTTATCGGAAGGGTCGGGCGTAGGAATGCGGGATAGTTTTTATATCGATAACAGTCGTGATACTCCTTTGTCATTCCGGCAACGTATAAGCGTTTTCCCGCACTTTGTCTCGGATGAAATTTTTAATGCCGCTCCTCGGGCGAATATTATCTCCAGCTATACACTCTCTCTCTCGTAGGGGATGAACTTTTCGGTAAAAAGAGGGGAAATACACAATAGATCACTTCAGATGAGACAAAGTTTGAATTCCCGGCGGTTGGACTAACTTTCCTCTGCATTGTTTCGCAATACGCGAACTCACTCTGGCTTCGAATACCGATTTTTCATAATTAGCCAAACGTTTCCAGCATAGGGTGTGTTTCACCTTTTCAATCCCCTTCTTCGAACACACAATGCCATTAATCTATTTTAAGATCACTCTTTGAGTGGCTTTTTCCCACAGCTCAGGTGAAAATACTAAATATACAAACTAAACTAAGCAGCAAATGATCTAAAAAATTGCCTAAGTTCGACTAGCTATAACTTCGACATTACTTTGGTGATGTTAAATTTTCACTCCTAGATACAAAGTATTGTCCTTTGTCTGTGCCACAAGGTAGTTTTTTTCAACCGCTTTTTGTTATACAGGGTGTGAATGCAGAAGGGCCAGAAATTTTCGTTTTTTGGTGAAGAATTTGACAATACTAGAGGGCCTTATAAAGTAATTTTTGATTCTGAGTAAATTGTTAGGTCAATACCTCGGGATATTTTTGCCAATTTCTGGATACTATGCGTTGCTATGGAAATATCGTCATTTTATGTAATTTTAAATTATACAACTCCGACATTTCTTTGACGAATATGGATTTTTCGCCAGTGATGATCCCTGATCTTTAGGTAACTGGTGCAGGGTATTTCTTTTTCAAGCCCTTCTTGTTATACAGGTTTCGAACACAAAGAAGTGGAAAATTTCAGTTTTTGGTCTCAGAATTTGAAAATATTGCCTTGTAAGCCTTATGAAGTTTTTCCTTATGTTGTGTGCATTGTTAGGCCATTACCTAACATTGGTTTCGTCAGTTTCTCTATATTTTGCGTCTCTATAGAAATAGCGATATTGAATGAAATTCACTTTTTTTCAAGTGCATTGACGGGCATAAGAAGACATAACACTAAAAAAATTAAGCTTAATTTCAAGAAACAATTTATCCTGTTTTTATTTCCGAGTTTAAGTTCGAAGGTAACATGGAATGTGAATTTTTTGTGGGTGATAATCCAACATAATTAATGCACAAGTTCAAAAGAAAGAGTCATTGGCGAAAAATCCACAATCGGCTAAGCAGTTATAGCTTGAATTTCAAGAAAGAAAGATATTTATTAAGTGTTAAGCTAGCAATCCACCCAGTATCAAATAACACTTTGGAAGGTCCTCTATAATTCCCAATTTCTTCGCTAAAAAACGATTACAGCTTATCAAACTTCGGCAATATTGTATATATGCAGCATAGTTTATTTCCCTAAAATCCATGCAGTTTGCCAGTTAAGACCTTTTTCAATTGTTTATAATATTGCGAGTACTTGACCTACTTGTTCTTATCATCATTTTCAGCAGAATTATTCATTCAGATCTGAATTCATGAAAGCTGTGGATTTTCGAAAAATTTATTTTATTTTTATTTATTCCTTTACATGAAGAGTAGAGGTTAAACCTATAAACTCAATAAAAAAAAACAACAACGGTCTTCCTTTTGTGACCTTTTCCATGAATTTTCTTAAAAACTGGTGTGTTTTGTTTGATCCGCTCTCGTTTATTGAGCACATTTCAGAGGTAGTTTTGTACGCTGCTAGGGGATTGATTGTTAGGATTGTGGAGGTTTCACAGAGTTAAACTGTCTGAAAATTCTGCATAGGTTATGCTGTTGTGCTTTCAAAGATTGAATATACAGTGTGGTTAAGAGTCCTATGCACTGTGTGAATGAATAGTTGCGGAAAATTTAAGGAGTGATTCCTGGTCAAAAAAATATTGTGGGTCTTCATTTTTTGAGCAGTCTCTGCTTCGATGCAACTTTCTAAAGATGACAATCAATTTTTTATATTTTCCTCAGAAACCAAAAAAGTGACAGAAATGAAACTGAGCCTTTCTATGGGAACTAGAAGGCAATCAAACTAAATTTTGGTAGTGTCAAGTTTCTGGTTTCTGAGAAAAAAATTAGTTCGGCATTTTATTAGGGAATAAATAATAAATCATAATAAACAAATGTATAATGAACTCAAACACAAAATTTTCAATGACATGAGTTATTTAACAACTACACTAGTTTAGGTATCAAAGTAGTATCTCCAGGTGATGTTGGTGTAATATTATTCAGTGTTTTTAATTTACTATGGCTTTCATCAAGTGTTTGCCACATCAATTCAAAAAAAAATAATGCCTCTATATTTATGAGGAAACCATGGTCAGCAATCTACTTTTGCGCGATGGAATAGTCTTTCTGTTGGTATCTCGAATGATGTGGGTTTGTAAGTTCGATTTATATCGAATTGTTGTTATTTTTAACTGAATTTCGATAAATCATAATGTTTCTTCATCACTTAGGATAGGTTAGGCTAAATTAGGCATTAATTTCGATAAATCATAATGTTTTTTCATCACTTAGATTAGGTTAGGTATTAATTTCGATAAATCATAATGTTTCTTCATCACTGAGGTTAAGTACCTACTTATATTTGATTTATGTTTTGTCCTGTGATAAAAAAGCAGGGCCGCCGTCAGGACCGACAAACCGGGCACATTCTGGAGGCGGCAAATCAGTTGATAAAACGATACCAACTTTCTTACACAAAAAAATTTTTTTTTTCAAAATCGAAAAGACGAACATTGTTAATTATTAGAGTGAAATCGAAAAGGCGACATTTTGCGCTTGGTCGCCAAACAATTCACATATGTTTTTCAAAAAGTATGTTCACTCAACCAAAAACAAGGGGAATACCGCCAGATGGAAAACGATCAAAGATGCCGCATCCTACTCATAAATAACTATCAAAGTCAGCCTGTAAATATCTCCACCGCAGCAGCCACTCACTGCCCTTTTTTTTTTAGTTATTGCTCTCTACCCAGTCGGTCTCTTTGATAAACGTCACGAACTGTATAATTTTTGGGACGGCTTCCAGTATAATTCAGAAATGATTTTTTTATGCCAGTTGATTCCTGGGAGGGATTTCAAATACTTGAGAAGCAAGAGTACCTATCAACCCTTTACAATAGTATAACGTGTTTATACGAATTGAGACTGTTGTAGATTTTCAAATATCTCTTTATCTGTGCAGTTAATAATTTCAAATGTCAGTACTATTCATATCTGTATTTTTCAAACGTTTCTCACTGTATGTATTTTACTGTATGATACCGACGCCGGCGTGGTTATTAGATATATAACCCACTCTTTTGTATTCCTCTTTTATTTATCGTTTTTTTAGATTCAACATTTACTAAGGCATATCAATTTATAAAAAAGAATAATCTCTAAATATCTACATTTTGAACATGCTGTACGTTATTCCATAAAGAATGATGTACTTGGGCTCAATATAGTCACAGCAATGTGACAAAATATCATTTTGGGGGAGTGGCGAAATTTTATTTTGCGGGGGCGGCAAAATGTGTGGCGGCGGCCCTGCAATAAAGGTACTATTCTTATCGTCATTATTGATCCAGCATGGTCCTGTGTGACAGTCCAATATCACGATATTAATCCAAACACGATATCCGATATTCACAAATGAAAATAAGCATCGTAAAATTCAATATCCTGTCGTATCAGCAAAAATAACGACTTCATCATCGGTAATGAACGCCCGAGGTCCTGGATCGGTCCTATTCCACTCGGACAAAAAAGACCGAAGGCTATTTTTCCACAGGAACGTCCCGCTATTGTTCCCGATTCCTTTGTAATCGGGTAAAGTGCAAAACAGTTCGGTACAGATCATTACGTTTGATAAATTAGAAGATGCTCGCGTGGTCCTGTGGGATGGGACGCAGCAACGATTCCTGTTCGTTCATCAGTTGATGGACCCTGGAGGATATGTTCCTCGGATCATTCACCTTCTCTTGCGGAAAATTCGGCGTAATACACTCGACTACGGTTGGGGGGAATATTGGGAACGGAGCCTTTCTTGAGGCAGGCAGGCTATTCGTATAATTCAACTTTATTCGGAAGGAATCGCATGTAATGGTGCAGATCGCTGTCTAGGGTTTTTTGCGATGGAATCGCCGATAATGATGATGAATGCATATCCAATTTCTGGTCCGTCTGATCATTTGAGGGTGCTTTCCGATTTCCAACTTTGATTTGTTGCCTTGAATCGAGTTTATTTTCATTCAAAACGCAAATTTTTCGTTTAAATGAACTCTTATTCTGAGTTTGGACGAATTAATCTTATTTTCTATAGTTTTCGACAC
This sequence comes from Coccinella septempunctata, assembly GCF_907165205.1. Classification (NCBI taxonomy): domain Eukaryota; kingdom Metazoa; phylum Arthropoda; class Insecta; order Coleoptera; family Coccinellidae; genus Coccinella; species Coccinella septempunctata. The sequence goes on along the minus strand of NC_058189.1, from coordinate 55,349,257 downwards.
AAAAAAAGACTAGAAAATATTCAGATGTTATGAAAAATTTCGTATTCTCTCAAACCTTCCGAAATTAAATGACCAGATTAATATGGGAGCAGAGTTTATTTATATAAACTATAGCTTTATAGCTATATGTGACGTAATTCTAATGGGCTCTATTTAAACTCAAATCAATCGAGAGAAAAATACCTCCCAGTAAATATCCATAAAAAAAATTCAGCATTATCAAAAATATGCAGGGTGAATCATTTCGACTTGTACATATACCTACAGGGTGAGTTTTTGACTCGTACAGTAGAATTTTGAGGTCAGAAGAAACATTTTTATTTATATCATTTTTTCAGATGCGGTCATTTTGAGTTTTCATAATGAGCTGTGCCACCCCTCGAAAAATAAAATTACCTAAACCAGCTAAATCTGAGACACTACACATCTGTGGATCTTTTAAAGATAGTTGTATTCAGCCAAGGTACCCAATTTTTCAGATTTCACATATATCTACTTTTTCATTTTTGAAAATGAAATTAGGCACTTAAAACAGCGCATTATATATACGAAAAAATATAAAGAATACTTTTTTCATGAGCTATCCGACTCTTAGCACTCTTAGCTAATTTTGTGACACTACACATCTGTGGCTCTTTTGAACACAGTTGCATTCAGCCAAAGTACTCCATTTTTCGAATTTCATAAATACCTTTACATTCAAATAAAGGCACTATTATTATTATTATTATTATTATTATTATTATACTTTTTATTTTTTGAATATCAAATTACTCGAAAACGGCACATTATACGAGAAAATATAAAGAATACTTTTATTTCACAAAACGTTCACATATTCATAAGATATCGTCCAACTCAGTTTCAAGAGTTGGTTTCTTTGAATTTTTGGTATTTTTATGGTGCGTAATGATAATAATGAGGAAACTGGAACACTTGGCTGATATCTTCTGTTCGAAAAAGATTCTACTTCATTTCATTGGATGAAACCGTTTGTAGATATAATATAACTGAAAATATTATTTTTTATTGGTTTTCAAACAGCCTGTATTCTTTAAACCGAGCCGATTCGAAAAAGGTAGTAAATGAAAAGAGTGTTTCTTTTGACCACAAGAATCTACTGTAAAAATATACGAGTCTCAAAGATCCATCCTGTAAATCACAAAAGATTCCTAAGGTACAAGAAACATTTTTTCCCTTCCAGTTCTTTCATTATGGCCATTACATACCTTAAAAACAACAGAGATTTACAAGACCCAACTCTCATTTTCACCCACATTTTCAAACATAAATTGAAATTTGGCAGGAATGTTCCTATTTTGAAAGCTCAGCACAAAACATGCAAAAAATGTATCTATAAACATGTTCCAACCCGGCGCATTCGGCAATTTGTTATCACATCAAATGTAAACATTCGCCAATTTGCAATCAAAATATTTTTATGATGAGTTGGTGTTCAAGTTCTGCCTTTTTCGAATGAATATTCCATTTGGTATTTATGAGAAAGAGTATTTTAATTGTTCAGATACAAATGGGCAATGAAAGTAAGTTTAATTTCTTGCAAAGTCTGAATTTCAGAAGAAACTGGAAAAGTTCTTTCCATAAAAATAGGGTGGTCTTTTATTCAATTTATTTAGCAAGAGAAGCAATTTTGAATTTTTCTGATAAAAATGAAATGTAACAAACATTTTATGCTATCTAGCGAAGATCATCTCTATATTTCTATATAGAGTGGTCCTAATCGTAACCAAGAAATTTTAACCACGTATTCTACATCAAAATAAGCCCTAGTTTGTCATATAAACATATGTCGAGAAATGTTTCCTCTCCGAGATACGGGGTGTTAAAATTATAGAAAAAAAATTTTTTTATTAATAACTTTCACACTGCTTGAAATATTTTTATGAAATTTGAGACATAGGTTTTGAGCGTCGAGTAGCACTTTTTGCATAATATCATTTCTTTACTATTCTACCAGTGGCGTCCGTACTGCAGCGAGACTGAATATTTTCAGATAAAAAATGATACGCCACTGGTTTTTTCGACAATAAAAATCACTATTTAAATCTTTATTCAATTCGGAGCACATTCGGTCTCTTGTCTTTTTGCTGTACGAGGCACCGTTTCCGGTTAAAAAAATAAAACACATTCTCATGCATGAAGAAATCGCCAAAATTTGATATAACAAAAATAGTCTTATTATTATTATGTACAGGGTCCGGCAAAAAAACCTCCCTGATTTCAATAGGCATTTGCAAAAAGAATAAGAAACATACAGAACAATTACTTATATTTGTGAATAGCCTATATGATGCCATTTTACATCACTTAGTACACTTTACTTGGGTTTGAAAATTATGTCTGATAAATGATGTCCCCCATTGTTAAGACATTCACGAAGTCTTTCCCTGAAGTTGTCCATAGTTCTTCGTGTAACTTCCCTTGGAATGCATGGCTGCCACTTCCTGCCTAATGGCATCTTTTAGTTCTTGCAGAGTTCTGGGACGATGTTTGTACACTTCAGCCTTTAGGTACCCCCACAGAAAGAAATCATAAGGTTATAAGTCGGGTGACCTTGGGGGCCAGGAAATGTCTCCTCTTAAAGAAACAAGACGTCCAGGGAACAACTCTCTTAACATTTCCATGGACCGCCGAGCAGTGTGAGCTGTGGCTCCGTCCTGTTGGAACCAAACTTCAGGGAAAGACTTCGTGAATGTCTTAACAATGGGGGACATCATTTAACAGACATAATTTTCAAAACCAAGTAAAGTGTACTAAGTGATGTAAAATGGCATCATATAGGCTATTCACTAATATAAGTAATTGTTCTGTATGTTTCTTATTCTTTTTGCAAATGCCTATTGAAATCAGGGAAGTTTTTTTGCCGGACCCTGTACCTACCATATCAAATTTTGGCGATTTCTTCATGCATGAGAATGTGTTTTATTTTTTTAACCGGAAACGGTGCCTCGTACAGCAAAAAGTCAAAAGACCGAATTTGCACCAAATTAAACAAGGATTCAAATAGTAATTTTTAATTTAACCAGTGGCGTATCATTATTTTATCTGAAAATATTCAGTCTCACTGCAGTAGGGACGCCACTGGTAGAATAGAAAAGAAATGATATTATGCAAAAAGTGCTTCTTGACGCTCGAAACCTATGTCTCAAATTTCATAGAAATATTTCAAGCAGTGTGAGAGTTATTAATAAAAAACATTTTTTTTTCTGTAATTTTAACACCCCGTATCTCGGAGAGGAAACATTTCTCGACATATGCTTACATGACAAACTAGGGCTTATTTTTGATGTAGAATACGTGGTTAAAATTTCTTGGTTACGATTCGGACCAGCCTGTATAGAAATATAGAGATGATCTTCGCTAGCTAGCATAAAATGTTTGTTACATTTCATTTTTATCAGTTCTTTAGATTTAAGGGAAAAATTCAAAATTGCTTCTCTTGCGCCTAAATAAATTGAATAAAAGACAACCCTATTTTTATGAAAAGAACTTCTCCAGTTTCTTTTGAAATTCAGACTTTGCAAGAAATTAAACTTACTTTCATTGCCCATTTGTATCTGAACAATTAAAATACTCTTACTACTATACTATACTAGGGCTTATTTTTGATGTAGAATACGTGGTTAAAATTTCTTGGTTACGATCTGGACCACCCTGTATATCTAATAACTCTTCTAATAATAATAATAATAATTTTTTTTTCAAATCTGAAAACCAAAATTCTTCAACTGATCCAGAAAATATAGATTCTGATATTTGAAAAATTAATATCAATATTTTGAGTTCTGTCCTGATAATCTGCGAATCGCCTGTGTCATCTTCCAGGCTAGTAAGTGGAAGTAAGCGAACCCATCTTTTCATCTAAATCGAAATACTCGTTGTAATGTTATGGAGAATTTAAGCCAAAATCTATAAATCACCCTGTATCTTCGAAAATAATTGCCTTTCGTCCTAGATGACCCTCAATCATCATTATGATATGACCAACCACTCGTGAAAAACCCTGCATAGGGGACAGTACGTACTTGATGATAAATATTCTGTTTCTGAATGTGAATTTAAGCAAGAAATTACAAGAAAACTTTTATGCCCAGTTCTTTCATCTGCCTTCTCTGATATTTCTTTAGAAAATACCCTGCATAGGTTCCTCATCTTCGAAGTACCTATTCTATACATAATTCTTTATTTGTTTATCATTTATCTTTCTCTCCTCCAAACACTTTCGAAAATCCAATCGAACGCTGAGAATAGAGAGCCGGTATCTACCAAAATTAGGGAATTCCGATTGAAATCGAAAAGAATCTTCCGCATCAATAAAGCTCCAACAACATAACCAATTCACAAACGCAATTTGCCCGAGCCATTGACAGCGTAAACTTGCTTAGAATGCAGGTGGAGCCAGCTCCGCTCCATGATTATTTAATAGGATCCTCCTCGGAACACGGGATGGAAACGCAGAGTTTATTTCCCGATACACCTCATATTGCTCCGCTATTTCCCAGGTGAGGTATTCTCGAGCAGCCTGGAATGTTTCTCCACCAATCTACATAGTATATGGTCGTGTCGTTTTGTCCGGGAACTTTGTGCAGGCTACGACAAAGAGCGAAAGAATATTTCGAAAACACGAGACTCGACATTATTGATGAGGCTCTCCGGGAAATATAGGGACGAATATTCTGAATTTATCCCTTCCAGTATCAAAAGAATCTGCTCCAATGCTTGAGTTTCTCGCTTTAGCTATTTCCTTAAATTTAAGAAAAAAAAATGGAGGAGCAAACATGCATTTTAATCCTTTCAATAATGATCCTTGAAAACGCAAAATATTCGACTTTCTTCCTCAAACTCACAGTTAACACTTTATTAAGATTTGGTGGAAAACGTTTAAAAAATTCTATTACAACCATTCTTTTTTTTACAGGAAATATTCGGGATGATATTCTATTATTGAAACAAATAATTTGGTTTGTTGATGAATGTACGAAGTGATAATATTTTTCATGAAGGGAATTGATTTTTTTTTAAAGAAAATTCCGGGCCTTCTTCAAAAAAATCGAAATTTAATTATACCACATAATATGAGCACAGAGTATAGTATCGTTCAACCTGCAAGAATAATTTCATTCACAAAACGTGGCTTGAAGAATAGGTGAAAATTATACTAAGAATTTCAACCAGAGTGTTCACAATTCTATATACAGAGTAACTCTTTGAGGGTAATATGAGCAAATAGCATAATATTGTTCAACCTGCAAGAATAATTTCATTCACGAAACGAGGCTCAAAGAATAGAAGAATGTTAAGAAGAGTGTTCATAATTCTATATACAGAGGGACTCTTTGAGTGTAAACATATTTTAACAGTAGATTCTTGAGGTCAAAAGAAACACTTTTTCCATTTTTTCCTATTCGACCTCGATAAAAAGATATAGCCATTTTAAGTTTTCAAAATGAGCTGTGCTACCCCTGAAAAAACAAAATTACCTTCAGAAAAACTAACTAAATCTGTAACACTACACATACGTGGATCTTTTAAACAAAGTTGTATTAAGCTAGAGTAACCAACTCCTCAAATTTTAGAGATAATTTTTAATTTTTCACATCAAATTACAAGAAAAGGGCGCATTATACGAGAAAATATGAAGAATAGTTTCATTTTACAAAACGTTCATATCTTCATTGAATACAACTTAGTTTCAAGAGGTCTGAATTTTTGGTATTTTTATGGTACGTAATGGTCCTAATGACAAAACTAGAAGACATTGGTGATATCTGATGCTCGAAAGAGATTCATCAAATAAATGGAAAACTATGTTCCGTAATTCATTTCATTCAATTAAACCATTCGTGAGATAGAACTGAAAATAGCATTTTTTTGTTTTGTTTTTTAACAGCCTGTATGTTTTAAACCGTGCCGATTCGAAAAAAATGGTAAGGGAAAAAAGTGTTTCTTTTAACCTCAAGAATCTACTGTTAAAATATTTGTAAGAGTCGAAGACTCACTCTGTATAATTTTTCGTGAGTATTAAACACTCAATCGATTTAACAGAAATTAAGGGGTGACAATATTGTGCTATTTCCGATGATATTTCCTTCTGTTTCAGATGTTAAACATTCAGTAAGTGGGCTTGTTTTCAACCAGCATACCAAAATAAGAAAAGAAAAGTAGACTGGAAGGTGTCTAATATAATAATATTCAATTCTTCTCTGGTGAATGAGTTCTCTTCAATTCACATCTGATCTTACGAATCATGTGCATAAACGATGTAGAAACTTGGATCTACTGAAACATCATCAAGACAAAAAAGAGTAGATTGAAATGGCAAGAAACAAGCTCATGAGGATAGCGTAAAAGCCATTGGATAAATAATACACACTGATGTGTATAGACATACAGCTGACCCTGAAATGGGAAGTTTCAAAAATGGATGGCTGAAAGAGATTGCTTCAGCTTCAAGACTCCCAGGCTCACAATATAACGGCGTCGAGACATTTGTTGAAGTGAATCCCTAGAGAAACGTATTTGGAGAAATATTTCCCATCTGTGGAAACCTAAGAATTGGACGAACAGCGGTGAATTTCATAAATTATTGAGGAATTTTTCCGCAAGAGGGAAGATTTGAAGTCATTCACGAATTGTTTCCGTTATCTCATTTTTTTGCAACGAATCTGTTGCCCATAATCCCAAACAATAACTTCAGGAAGTAGACTATGTTTTTTGACCATTGAAAAATAAACTTGGCAATTACATGATTCACGAATATATCTATAATATCTCTGAACAACCATAAAACGAGTCTCGAAAATTTTTCAAAGCAAGAAGGTATTTTTCATATTCTTCGTTTACAATAAAACTTATTTCAAGTCAAAAATTATGTAGTACAGCTCTTAATTGAATTTCGTAGAAAATAATAGTGTTCATGACTCATTCGAAATGGAAACAATGAAATTAACATTGAAAAAAATCAAAAGAAAAATATACAGTGCATTAACCATTAACTGAATCAAAAAATGAGAAACACAAAATATTGGATTACAAGCATTTTATTGTATATTTATTTATACATATTATAACGCTAACAGTTAATCGTATGTTGAATAAAAATCAATTCATAGGATTTGGGACAATTTTATTGAATTCACTTTTGTGACATTTTCTCACGGTTGGAATGACAAAAATATTATGTTAATAAAATTTGAACTCATGCAGAAAAGTATCCATCACTTATCTTGCGTGTACATCCACTAAAATTTGGTCTCATTGAATAAAATAACAATAAAATAACTTACATTCGTAAGTTGCAAAATGGCGTATGCGCCTTGAAAATAAACTACACTTCATTCCTTATGTTTTCTACAATAACATTGCAGAGTGGATTTCGATCAAAAATGCTGATTCTGCGAATATGTTTTCCTTCTGACAACATTTTTTAGGATATATAGAAGATATAGAGGATATGTAGAGTAAAAAGTAATGCTCCAAATACATACCTTCGGTATTTACTATTTTGTAGATAAATGCTCGAATAGATCTATTGTGGATTGTATCAGTCACCCTTCACCAGGAATAGAGGGAGGTACTTGGTTTTAAAATGACAACATTAACTTTTTGTGAAGTAGTGTAGTTGATGTCTTAGAAGACACGTCTTTTTCTTGAATTATATGACATGAAAATCATAATAATAAAAAAAAGATGTAATTGATACGTTTTTTGTCTCCCATCATTACAACCCTTTGTAATCACTACCCTATAAAAAAAAGCTTTATAAATAATCCCACCAGTTACCAAATCATTTTCAACATCAAACGGTCTATTCATTTCTGCAAAATTTAGGGTTGCCATTTAAAAAAACTGAACTATCGTACATGAGAGATATCTCTCGTAGAGGAACACTTGTTTCGCTATGACAATAGCATCTTCAGGTGATTATCTGAATTCTCACGACAAAATGGAATAATATTGACATGCAGCTTTGCATGCATCAGTAGCGTAAATTTCTTTATATTTCGTGGAAAATCTACAACGAGACGTTGGAGTCAGTCAACTGGCGTGTTTTCTATACCTTTGCGTGAATGATTTGCAATACAAATGTTGGAATTCATTGCATAAAACTACGAAAATCTTCAGTGAATATCCACCTTCTGCATTATCACATATACTCCATTCACTTTTATTTTAGCACTCGGTTGGCCATGGAAATTTGACACATTCCACTCTGTATAGTACAAAAATATGGGGTTATGAAGCATGTCAAAACATTTTTGGGTTTTAAATCAACGCTATGTTGCCCGTTCTACGTAAAAGTTTCTGTTATTACGTATTTTATCACAATGTCGAATCTCTTCGGAAAATATGTGACGAACATAATTGAAGTTTATACAAACTGATTGAAGGCATACCAAATCCAGTTATTTGCATGGAAAATACGAGAGATCAGTATAATATCATAATATGTACAAGCTTGAGGAGGGTTAATGTTCGTTATCATCTTTGGCTAAAGTTTGAATACGTTACATCAGTTGTAGATTTCAAAAATATTAATCCGAAGATAAAATACATATGATGTAGTGGTTGGGAATGGGTATCTCTCGAAGGAATTAACAGATAATTACAAGAATGTTAAATTCTTCAACAAAAATCATGTTGTATCAATGGAAGTAAAAGGAATTGAAGGAAATTTTAAGTCAAGATGAACTTCACCTTTGAACAAAAATTTCACATGAATAAATAATTAACAGGACAACTGGCTCGTATTTGTGGCTGTTCATCTTAATACATTGATATAATAATAATAATAATTAGGTATTTATTGGTACCTTAAGACATTTACAATGTATCGGACAAGTCAAATGAAAAATAGAAAAATCAATTTTCGGGAAATTATTCTACGATGACATTCATCGAAAAAGTTTTCGCATTAATTCACCCAAACATAAAATTCTCAAATGCCACCACTTGTTTGGGTCAACCAATACAAAGAAATTCCTTGCCATCTTCTTCATTCACAATCTTTCTGATTGTGGCCTTCAGCTGAAATAGTCCTTTAGATTCAGATGAAACATATTAGGTATATAAATTCCCTTACATTGAATATATTCGCTACCGTCTGACGTATTGCGGAATTTAGAATATCAGGGTACAACTATTTGAATGAGCGGACCTGAATTCTAAATAGCACCAAAGAGTATCATACCGTTACCTCCGATATGAAAAGGCCTGGGCGCTGTCGTGTGACGTCAGCATAGCGAGGCCTAAGACGTGGAACGTTTTTGGCGCGGCATTCACGTCTATTATCCAATTTTTTCGGTTTTCTGGGATGTTTATCATTCGGAAATTATTGTCAATAATTCTGCAATGGAAGGGCTTTCAGATTAAAGAGGATGCCAGTCGTTCTTTGTCTCCCATTCGATTTTATTATGGGAAAACGAAGTTTCAAAACAAAAACCATTTTCTTATCAGTCTAAAGAATACTGCGGAAAAAAACGACAAGAATTTCATCATACAGTATCTGAGAAAAGAATCATAGGTGAATGACAAAACTCATTGGAAACAAAAATTCGAATGTAATCAAGCTACAAATTTTTTCAATTTTCTGCTGTTATAGGATTTACTTGAAGAGTCGTTTGTCTTTCCGCAATAATTTTTTAATAGTGTGTTATCACTATATTAGCAATGCGTTCACCAGTATGGATTTCCGGCAAAAGTTCGTGTTCAAAAAAGAATTTTAAAATGAATTGCGTTAAACATGCACGCTTATTATGAAGGCTCAGGAATGTTTCTTCAAATTCAAGAAGAATTTTGTTGAATATTATATAGGCATAACTATTTGAACAATAGAATCTTGTGGATAGAGCAATTTTCCTCGACTCAAACTTTTTATTGTAATTATCTTCGACAACTAACTCGTCATCATAAATTTAATCTAACTGATAAGGTCTCACCACTTTTCGAGTCCGTTGCTGAAGAAAACTTGACTATGTTTTCTTCTGAAAAATGCAACTCACAGAATCTGCTATGTACAGACGGGTTGAAATTTTTTCTAGGAATAGCAAGCATCCTCTTGCTACACATTTTGGTGTCTGTAGGAAAACGGAATGCATGCACTTTTGGTCCATTTTTGTAGTTTCCTCTACAACTAGGAAAACAACAGGAGTACGGCATTATAAATTATGTCCTAATATCACTCACAACACAAATAGTATTGAAAAGTACTTTTCACTATTCAGTAACTGAATTATTCGAAAAAGATTTAAACTTTCACCGTCACGCGCAATTCAGACTCGCCAAACTGAGTTGTCTATAAACGGCAGGCGGCAGGCCATTTTTTGGCGGGTTCTTGCATAGACCAATTAAGACCATAGACGCTCTCACGTGATTTTCGCGTTCGAAGCTTTGATTCGTCGATTCGCGATCCGCGTAAGGTGAGAGGGTTAAACGTTAGACCTCGCAGTGCTGACGTCACAGCGCTATACGTCACAAGCACCTAGGCCTTTTCTTCTCGGAGGTAACGATCATACTCTTTGATAGCAATTCCTGAAACCCTGTCTCTTTCTTTTCAATCACTTTCGGCATTTTCGTAATGAAAATTGATATTAGTTGTGGCAACGGCGTTATGACATCAACGACATTTTTTCTAGTTCTAGTTATTCTAGTTAATTATTTCATGGCCAACCGACTGCTAAAATAAATGTGAATGGAGTATATATATCCATTCTGTTTTTGAAATTTCTCATTGACTTTTCATAATTTCTCAACATTTATGGTAGAAGAATCATTAATTCATCTGATACTGGGCAGTTCACATTTCAATTTCACTAAGTGTAATCTGTCTACATCCAGTTTATCGAACCTTCTTCAAGTTCCAAGAATCTTCCACGAAAATAACCTAACACACTCCACCTCATCGCATGTACCAATTACGATGAATGTTCGAAATTACCCCATTTCGCAGAAACTGAGCAGTCTGGCTGTCGCTGGCAAAAAAGAACTGCCGTTTCTCGCTCAACAATAAAGGAGAATATTTGAATTAGTCCGTACATCGCCATCAGTGCCAAGTTATGCGCTGACTAGAAGCTGAATAGCCCGAATCCGGAAACTAATTCAATTTCCGTTATTAACCGTCAGAAAGACCACCTTGCAGTTTATTTCGGGTATGTTGGAAATGAATTTATGGATAGGGCGGTGAACCTGAGGCGATTTCCTTCCTGAATTTTATGTACATATATAGTATACGCGGTGGAAAAGTTATAATCGAATGTCAGATTGATATTTGGTTCTTTTCAAATAACCCCTGTTGTGAGTTTAACTTTGATTCATATTGAAGAAAGTGATCACGCCTAAACAGTGAGGCAATGAATAAAATAATGAGGATAAATTCAGATGCATACCACCCGACGATATGAATATCGACAAGTGTTACGATCTGAATTGAGCTAGCCAGTTTGTCATCGTCAAGGCCCCCAAATGGAGTACGCTCCACCGAAGAAAAGCTATGCTATGCTATGTTGCTCTGATGAAGCCAAATGAGGCCGAAACCATGGTCAGCATCTGCTTTTCTTCGGTGGAGCGTACTCCATTTGGGGGCCTTGACGATGACAAACTGGCTAGCTCAATTCAGATCGTAACACTTGTCGATATTCATATCGTCGGGTGGTATGCATCTGAATTTATCCTCATTATTTGATTCATATGTTGACCCCGCATCATTTGAATGGTGAACCGTTTCAGGTTAAATTTTTGTATGTTTCATAGTTTGACATCCCTGGTAGAAGCACAAAAATTCTTATTACCAGGTTTCGAGATACGGCGTGTCAAATTTGGAAAATTATTTGGTTAGCTAGGAGTCATTAAGGCCCCAAATTATAAGGTACTCTTTATGCTTCAAACTAAGCTTTCACTTCTTCTGTGAATCTCCCTCAAAGTTTCAATGTAACTTTGACTTCATAAGACTCAACTCCAACCATTAAGTATCAAAGCAGAAAGAAGCATTAGTGCTCTTCTTCTTGTACAGCATTTTTATGTTGGCTTTCTACAGAAATTCTGATATATGTTAAATGTAGATCATCGCTCTTTAAGTATTTTTATGGTTTTCTTCTTTGATGCTTGATAATGTCAAACTCTAATTGAACTTCTGAGGAAGCGTCATAGAAAAAGCGAATACTTAGTATAAATCAGTAAAGAGTACCAGATAATTGAGGGCTAAATGACTAGCTAACCCAATAAAAAAATTTTTAAATAAGTAGGCCTTCGACTCGGTGAATCGGAGAGCGCTATGGAATATCATGGGACGCCTTGGAGTACCCGAAAAATTCTTAGCAGTGTGTAAATGCCTTCATACCAACAACACCGCTAGAATAAAGTATAATTACAATACAACCGACCATTTCTTAACCAACTCTGGAATAAAACAAGGCTGCGTGTTAGCGCCTTCACTGTTCAATATTTTCGCCATAGCTGTCTCGATAATTGCTGACCTGAGGATGCCGGCAAGAGGTGGTGGAATAAGATTCAAATTTGATGGAGTCCTATTTAACCTGAAGCGCCTCAGAGCAAAAACCAGTACAAAGTTTATCACGGAATTTCAATATGCAGACTACGCACTTATCGCTAGCAGCCCAGAGGACCTACAGATAATGTTGGACACCTATAAACATATTTACGAAGCTTTAGGCCTTAGACTCAATATCGACAAAACCAAAATCCTGTTAAGTCCGCCAGAAAGCCTTCAAATAGATATCAGCCTGGGGATTGAAATTTTAGAACAGGTGGAGCAGTTCGAATACTTTGGAAGCTTAAAATACTAGGGCTAACCTAGACACGGAAATACACAACCGTATCAGTTCGGCATCACCGGCATTCTGGAAGCTAAAGGATAGAGTGTTTCAAAATCACGACGTCAATCTGAAGACCAAGACAGCTGTTTTCAAAGCAGTGGTCCTCCCAACGCTTTTTTACGGAAGCGAAAGCTGGTCGCCCTACAGGCGACATATTAAACAGCTTGAATAAACGCAACAACGTCATCTAAGACAAATAATGCACATCACATGGTTCCACAAAGTTTCAAATGCAGAAGTCTTGCAGCGCGCGAGGTGTATAACAATTGAGACTCAAGTAACGAGGGCCCGTTACTGGAGTCGGTCACATTTCTAGGATACAAGAAACAAGACTCCTCAAAATAGCTCTGTATGGCGAGTTCACAGAGGGAGCTCGGAAACCAGGAGGCAGTATAAATGGTTTAAGGATATACTGCATCAATCCCTAAAATCAGTTAATGCCAATCATAACTGGGAACAACTAGCGTTAGACAGGTCACAGTGGAGGTCTTTGGTCCACAGTTAAAATGAAGACTCGAGAAGAATACAGCGGCGGTCAGATCTGGTTGGTTACTATCCATGCCCAGAGTGTGGAAGGATGTATATATACAGGGTGTTTCATCATAAACTGGACAAACTCATATGACGTGTAGAGAACATCGGGAGAATCATTTTTTTCTTATGAAATATTTCCCGTTTTCGAAGCATAAGGGAGATACACGGTGTTTAATGTCATTTTCGAGCGTTATTATATTGAGTGTGGTCGGTTATGTATAAGACTGGAAGTAATGGTTTCTTGTCATATCGTAGTATTTTCGGATGCTTCATTCAGAAATGGTGTAGAGCACCGAAAAAAAAATTACAAAATGGCGGAAAACCTGCAATGTTCGTGATTTTTTTTTTCGGTTGCCAAATTGATTTTCATTTCCTAAATTAACATAATTTTTAAAGGATATCTGTGAAAAAATTTTTTCAGAAATCGAACACAACTTTTTTTTTACATGTCTACAGCGAAAAAAAAATTTCACTCGAAATTGATGAAATTTTTCACGATTGTACTTACTTTCATACCTAACACGAATATCAAAACATAATCGAAAAATTGCAAACGGTTTCGTTTTTAGAGCCATTCAAATGTCCCGTTCGAATATCTGAAATAATAAAAAACATGACACAGCTTGTGTGAAATATTTCATAAGAAAAAAATGATTCTCCCGATGTTCTCTACACGTCATATGAGTTTGTCCAGTTTATGATGAAACACCCTGTATAGGTCATGGTTGGGTCTCTTCAGTCACAGGAGGGCACAGAGTCGCAATTATCCCTAAGAAATTATAAGTCCGATCACACCGATAGTTTTTGTTTTTTAGTTTTTTGTAGATTTATTCTCGGTAACGGGGTACAGCAATGAAAGAATGAATGACTTTTTAAGTCACCCTGTAAACACGACATGAATATACGACGTTCTCAATATGAAAGGATGTTGAATACACATTGAATATCTACCCTAACCTCCCTTCATTCCGAAACCACCTGTTCAAAATTGAAATTTTCTTTGTTTTCTCATTCCATAGAAAACAAAATGAAAAATTATACTACTGAATTTAACCCAAGAGGTAAGAGTTGGTGGTACATTCTTTCAGAAGAGGATGCCTACATTGCCTACTCATCGAACCAGAACTGTGGAAGCCTTAAACTTAGAATATCCATATAATCCATAATTGGACAACAACTACGGTTGAGGATCCGCTACAACGAGCAACGAATATTTGTATCAGCCACATACTTCAATAGCACGGGTCGCTTTTAACGCAGATTTGGAAAGAAACATATCAAGTCCAGTAGAACAACTTCCTCGATAGTATGCAAAGGTGTTGAAGTCGTATAACTGGTGAGTTTTAATTGTTTTCGAGTCTTGCGACTTTAATTGAATTTTAGTGATCACACAAGAAATTTAGTCTACAATTGATAAAATTGGAAAGAGTAACAAATAAAGTACTCACATAAAATTAGTTCTTTTAATTATTTCATCAATGACCTTCAGATGGTCAAAAAATCATCAAATTAAAAGAAAATCTCGTAATTTGTAAACTTACACAACTTTTGTGCTACACTATAGTATTCACATATATAATTTGCAGAATCCAGTGCTACCTCATAACGATACTACTAGCTATAAGCTTGAATCGAATAATTTCAGTAGGCGATGTGTGCATCATTTTTGAAGCATTCCGAAAGTGTTCTCCTGATGAACTGTTGAAAAACAGAATAATACTTAGGGTAATACTCGTTCTTCCTGGTTTCAGCTTACCTTGATGATTTTTGAGTGAAGAAATCGAAATATTTCCCTCAACAACAACTGAAACGATAAAATAGTGAAGGCAGTTGTTAAACAGGTTAGACCTAAAACTTCTGTATGGTATTACCCCGTGATGAATCTCAACACAAAAGATTGGCAAGGTGAAAAACTTTTCTAGTAAATTTTTTGAAGCATGGAGAAGCCATGCAACATATCCTCATCGAGAGTGTTGTACCAAAAGACGGCGATATTTTTATCAGAGAGGAAAATAAAAAAATTTAATGCAAAATCACATATTTCTCTAAGTACTGTATAACTAGGAAGTAAGAAATGGGATCTTACAAAAGGCCTTGAAGTCGAGTACCAAAAGCTTCTCGAGACCTCCCAATTGTTAAAAAATAGATAATTATTAAATATATATAGGTATAATAATGAATAAATGCTGAAGTAGTTTTTTCTCAATTATTGATGTAATGCTTAGTTATTTTTCAAATCAATGGTTAAACCTGGATTAACTTCACAACTTGTTTCCATTTCAAACAAGGTTAACTAATCTGGTGCTTTATCAGTCGAAAAAATGATCATATTGACTCTTTGTCACGTCCGGAAAAAGCAGTCGCCAAATTGTAATGGGCACAAAATGCCCTCACAAAGAAAATGATGCTCTATTATTCCGGGCACTGGCTCGTTTTTGGAGTCCGGATCAATACCAAAATGGCATATTTATCGCTGAAAAGACAGTTGGGACAGCCATGAAAATTTCATTTGACAGTACGAGATTTATATTCTTTCGGTACCCTCGGAGAAAATTCCCGATCGGAATGCGGTTTATGGGAGTATGAACTTATGTTCCTGCTCGGCGATGCTGTTCCCTTCATCGCTGAAATGTGTTGAATCCTGTACATTTTCAGGAATTAGATTCGAACCAGAATCGGAAGTGCGGGCGTGGGATAGACGTGGATGACTTCGAATGAAAAGTCGCTTCATAAAGTTACAAAATGCAGTGGCGGCGTGAGGCGATGCCTGAAGTCGCCTAGTCAAAAAAATGTTACAAGGTATTGATATTATAGTCCTTCTGAGTTCTCGACATGTTGAAGATGATGTTGCAGATGGGTCTATTTATGAGCAATCAAGTCTTTAGGATCTATGGGAGGATTTAAATAATTCAGGAAAGTTATTTATGAAGATCACTGGAATAACATTATTCATGTCCCAATGTTCCTCTATATTTTCTTGAGAAGGAATAAATTTGAAGCATCTAATGCGGTATGAATATTTCATTAAAGAAGATTAAACTTTAAAACCATCTTTCCCATATCATGATGCCTCATTTGGTTTCTGTAAGATGTGTTAATTTTATCGATAACATTGTTTCTAATTCGTAAATACTGAAGAATCATTGGGGGAAATTAGAAGTGAGAAAAGATCTCGTTTTCTGAGTGAATTCAGTGTTGAAATTGTAGTTTGCGAAAAAAAAGTTCACTTCACGTGAAGAAATATATTGAGATTTTATCGAATAATATATTAAAAAATTGTCAAATATGATTTTCATAATAAAAAGGTTTTAATATCTATTGTTTTTTGCTGAAACAATTCATGGTAGTTCCATAGTTCCATTATGTTTCTTGAAAATTATTTAGGGTTTTCAGATTGTGTATTTCTATTGATATCCCGAGTAATGGTGGTTGGCTAGCTTGATTCAGATATTAACATTTGATGCAATAATGATTTTTAGTATAAAATCAAGCACAAAAATCCTTAAGTTCAATGTGACCACTAAAACAGAATGTAGGTAAATTCTACATAAAATTAAAAAGAGTGAGTGTGGTTCTCATTATCATCTATTAACAAGATAAACTATACAGGGAGAGTCTTCGACTTATACAAATATTTCAACAATTGATTCTTGAGGACCAAAGAAATACTATTTATTTTTACCATTTTTTCCGAATCGGCTCGGTTTAAAAAATACTGGCTGTTGAAAAACCTTAAAAAAATGTTATTACCAGTTCTATCTCACAAACGGTTTTATCGTATTAAATGAATTTCGGAATATAGTTTTTATTTATTTGATTAAGCCTTTTCGAACACAAGATATCACCCACGACTTCCAATTTTCTTATTATGACCATTAGGTACCATAAAAATACCAAAAATTCAAAGAACCCAAATCTTGAAACTGAGTTGAACGCTATCAAATGAACATTTGAACTTTTCGTAAAATAAAAGTATTGTTCATAAATTTTCGTTTTCGAGTAATGTGATGTTCAAAAATTAAAAATATCTGCGAAATTCGAATAATTGGGTACTGTTACCGTATGCAACTCTTTTTACCAGATCCACAGATGTGCAGTGTCACAGATTTAGCTAGTAATTCTGAAGGTAATTTTGTTTTTCCAGGGGTGTCACAGCTCATTATGAAAACTCAAAATGTCTATATCTTTTTACCAGAGCCGAATCGGAAAAAATGGTATAGGAATAAAGTGTTTCTTTTGACCTCAAGAATCTACTGTTGAAATATTTGTACGAGTCAAAGACACAACCTGTATAGGGAAGCTTGTGTTTGATATCAATCACATTTCCTTTTACGTTTTCACGTTGGCTGCAAACCTAACGCTATCAGGACTCTTGATCTAGCGCCGCCACTGGCAAAATGGATTGGAACAAGCTTTGCAGAGAGGAAATACCTGGATAGAATTCATCCAACCTCGAAATAAGTTCCTCGTGAAACTTTCTGATTATGTCATCATCGTAAAGGAGGACTTCAATACTATATTGTTCAACAAGTACGGAATGATACTCATTTCCCAAGGGTATGACATTTGCAGCATGAGGCAAGTCAATGGTGTAAATCGTAGGAGTGGAAAATGTGCATATATTTTCCAGGGCAATCACATAAAGTAGCGAAAATGATGATTTTTCATAATTTTAAAATATGTGGTAGGCTTTGGAATTTTGAAGGTTTATATTGAGGTTCAAAATGTGGTGCTCGGTTATTTTTGTACATTGTGCTAATCTCGGTGCTAATCTATACAGGGTGTTACCAAATAAGGGCGAATATTTTTAGTTGAATACTATACTTATTTTTTGTTGAAAACTAAAGGATGTCGTTCATTTAAGCTAAAGCTTTCCCCTTGTAATTTTACCCGCTGTTAGAATGAGTGAGAAAATATATTTTTTTTCAGTGGAATTGCTGGACAGTTGAAGGCTCGGCTTCTGGAGCAGATAAGAACTACTGTATGGACATTCATATGAATGACATTCAGTTTTTCAATAGTATTCTTCTGACGCAAACATGCTTGGTGAGAAATGTCGATTCCTGTTGAAACTGTGTCAAATTTAGAAAAACTTACAAGAAAATTGTGGCTGGTGCAGAATAAGTGATCATAATTTTGAAATTCACAGTTGATTTAAGTTGAAATTATTTTTACTGCAGTTGAAAGGTTTCAAGCATTTTTCCATATTCTAGTTGTGATTGAATAAATGTTGATGCACCGTATTTGAATTATATTGATCAGACTTTTTCGAACTGAAAAATACGAACAGCCAATATGACGTTCATTTGAAATGAACAGATATCGCTGAAAGATAATGAAAATTATGAATTATATTGAGACGGAAAATAATAATGGAAATGATTATGATGAGGTCAAATATTACCGAAGCCTTGTCTACTCTTTCTGAATAATAATGTGAGATGCTTCATGGAAATCTTGAATAATTTTTACTACGAACGATTTGCAAACCATATGTTGGGTTATTACAATGACAGAGAGACTGGTACGAGAAACATTGTAAAAGTTGAGTGCGAGGTGAAAATGATGACTATTATGGCTATATTCAATAAACAATAATGTAGGGAGTTATCAAGAAAACATTTTTTCACAAAGCCTGAAAGAAGTAAGTAACACATTTTTCACTTCATGAAAATTTTCGAACTACGCTTTCTCCAAGAACGACAAATAAACAAGTTAATTGGACGCATCGTTAAAAAGTTTCGCTTGTCGTAGCTGTGAGGAAATGGAATGAATTCAAATGAGCTGACCTATGAAAAATTAGACCGTTTCATAGTTTGAAAAACTCCCGAATAGAGCTAACTTCGAATCATTTTCCCCCAAATATTTTATATTCATAAATGGAATTTTCGCATAGGTCATAAAACTTGTTAGATGTGTCTTTCAATAAGACGTACACTGTTTATGAACTAGCCCAAAACTTCATTGGGAATTCTTCAGCGAGATCAACTGTTGGCAAAAATTCAACATCCAGCCTCGAAAAAGGGTGAAATGTTAATGGGAAATGGGCCCGCAGCTAAATCACGTCTATGCGACAAAAAACATCAAACATCCTGTTTACGTTACCTCGGTCGAGGATGCGGAGAACATATAACTCAGAACTTGACACCTAGTATCCACAAAAACGCACACCGCTCAAAATAATTCACGGTATCCGATTCACTTCGACCTGTCAGTAATTACGTTAAAGTCCGCCCGCAAAATTCAAGCCTATAAATAACGTGCAGAATCTACACGGTCGCCTACCGACTGAACACTTACGTGTTGATCATGATGCTGTACGGACCGATTGAAACCCCGAGTTTCAACCCCACCCCTCCGGATTTCATCCCCTCTCACACCCTTCCGCGATCTAGTCCGAGCCTGGGCTGTAGTTGTTCAACGTTGCGCATATCCATTTTCCACAAATATTGCAGGGTCCAGGAAGGAAATTTCGGCAATTAAACATTTCCTCCAAGACATTTGAGGTGCAATAGGAGATCGTGGATGATGATGACGCCGAGGGGGAGGTCTGGATTCCGACCTGCTGTATTGATTATATTACATTATGAACTGGTTTTGTTAACAGGTGTCCTTTCGGTCTTGCGCTAATTCATTGCGTATTTCATACGTTTGACCCGGAGTTTTTGCACAGTTGCCTTGTGAAGAGGGGCTCTCATTGCGTTAACTCCCCCTCTCTTAAACTGGGGGCTCATTTCCCGAATATGTATTCGTGGGGAGATTTGGTGATTTATCATCTGGCTCGCGATTTTCCGGTTATGTTACAGATGTCATTACATCTCTCCAATGATCCGCGGAATCCTGGTTTGTCCCCAGAAGAATTTAGTTTCGGTGGGAGGTTCGACAAGCGTAAAATCTCTTTTCTCATTTGGGTGAGTAATGCGGAGTGAGAGAGGAGTATTTTGCTACCACTATAATAACTTTAATCCAAGCAAAATTGGGGAAAAATTCGTTTCATTGATTCTAAACATAGAAATAAAGTATGTTTGATCTTTCTTGAACTGATAAAACGTCAAGATTTTCATTTCCTATGTCGTGATTATGAAATTCATTTTTTTATACATTCTTTAGAAAGAGAGCAGTAGAAACTCTCACAATATCAAATAATATAGCAGACAATATAGTAAAGAAATGGGGACAGAAAGAGATCGTACAACTTTTTCTTTTGCCATATCTCATAAACCTAGAAGAAGAAAATGTAAGCGGAGTTCCATGTAAATGTAGATTATAGGTATAAGGGGGGTTTCATTGCCCTACGACCTCAAGGTCTATTGTGCTGTTCTCGCCATCACGTATAATAGTATACAGCTCGCCCTATTCTAGAGTTCTAATGAACTCCAGTATCAGGGATGGCTTCAAGCAGGAGATTACGACGATATATTGAAAAATTCTAAGCCTACTATAGAACCAAACAAGATTTCAATGTCAAAATATTCAATTACTCAACATATTCTCCTCTTAATTCTATACATTTATTACAACTAATCTGCAACGTCTCTGGACCTTTCAAAAAAAAATGTTTCTTCTTGCTCTGCAATACATAGCTTCACAGCTTTTATTACCTCCTCGTTGGAAGAAAATTTACGACCTCTTAACCTTTTTTTCAGTTGAGAAAAGAGATGATAGTCGGATGGAGCCAAATCTGGTGAATAAGGGAGGCGTTCTAGTAATTCAAACCCTAAATCACGAATTTCTTGCATGGCAACATGAGATTTGTGTCCAGGGGCGTTGTCCTGGAAAAACAAAACACCTCTGGATAGCTTTCCGCGTCTTTTCTCTTTAATTTTTTCCTGTAGAGTGGTCAGTAATATCGAATGGCAATCTCCGGTTATTGTTCTACCCTTATCCAAAAAATAAATCATGATTACTTCATGGCAAAACCAAAAAAGACCGAAGCAAGAACTTTTCCACCAGATTTTCGGACACGACACTTCTTAGGCTAGAGAACCAGAGTGTCGCCATTCCATCGATTGTTGCCTTGTTTCTGAAACTTAGAAATGTACCCAAGTCTCATCCATAGTAAAAATTCGGTTTAAGAAGTCTACATCGTTTTCAAATCGAGCACAGATCAAACGCGATGCTTCTACCCTTACACGCTTTTGGTCAACATTCAAACATTTGGGGATCCATTTTGCAGAAATTTTTCTCATGTACAAATTGACTATATGATGAACGCGTTCGTATGAAATATTCACTGCTTCAGATATCAGTTTTAGCCCAATTCGACGGTCTGATAAAATCATGTCATGAACTGCATCGATATTTTCGACAACTGACACAGAAACTGGCCTTCCCGATCATCATCTTCAATGGAAAATTTACCTCAATTTAAGATTTCAGTCCAATTTTTCATGGTCTCATACGAAAGACATTGATCACCAAGGGTATTGAGCATATCTTCGTAAATCTGCTTACCTCTTAACCCTTTTAAATACAAGTACTTGATGATGGCTCGATACTCCAATTTTTCACACACAATTGTATTTTTTTGCATTGGCTATCAAGGCAACCTCGCTTATTTCACTTAACTCTACTCAACTTCACTTGACTTTATTTAATTTCACTTAATTTCTCTACTCTAGTCTGTTTTTTTCTCCTCTACTCTACCAAAGAGAAACTCCTCTTCCTCTTTGACTCTACTGTACTTAACTTTTTTGTAGTCTGAAGGCTTTCTTATAGGGGCCCTTTTCCAACAGTTAAAGTGCCGTTAAAATCAGCTGGGCCAATCCAAGGATTACCTCAGACAAACATACAGACAGGCAAAAATCTCGCAAAGAGTTGATTAGGTTTAGCAGATAACAAGCAAATAGCTCAAAGAACTTAAAAAGAAGTCATATCTATACATTCAAAAATTACACAGAACATTCCAATTTAACTCATTCTGAAAAATAATGGCCTCGAAATCATCAGGAAATTCATATTGCGGAAAACTATTAACCAACTGGTTTATAGTTTTCTCTTCTTAAATTCTTTTCGAGGAGCATGCTCTTAGGCTATGGCCAGACCTACTTCGATTCAATATGCACCAAATTTTTCTAGGAATATTGAATCTAGGAACGTTTTTTTAAAAGTTCAATAAAATAATTAAACCTTCATTAAAGAATTTACACGAATTCCATTCCGAATGCCAAGTTTCTTTGTCACTTTTTGTGAACAAAGAATATTCTCAAATATTCAGTTGGTAATAAGGAGCTCCATCCAATAACAATCTCATTACATTACATTCTCTTCCATATATTCAGAAGGGCATTTTCCAATTATTCAGGTTGATTATTCCGAAGGAAATATACAAAATATTCACTTGGCTTTCGTGAAGAGAGGCAGAATGGCCTCATAAGCCTACCGCACACAAGCCCAATAAAAACATTCGTGGAAAATCTTCTCTAAAAATCTGTTCGTTCAGTGAAAAACTGAGTGAGGAGTTTTTCGTTTTTCACGACAATGTATGAAGAGAGTTTGAACTCGTATTTAATAATAATAATCAAACACAAATGGATAATTAATCAATTCAATTAATAGATAATTTTTTGATTAACCTTCGGAATCTAGCACGATTAAAATCATAAACCTTCTCCCTTCTTGAATAACAACAGTTTTTGTTATGAGATTTCGAAACTTAATAAAAAAAACCGTCTACCATCCAGGCATTCTTTCGGAAAGTACTGGGGTTAACACGTTGAAATTTGATACATAAATCGAGTATTTCAAGTATCGATTACATGGTGGTGTGTCTGTATTGTTCGACCTGCAAAATATTTGAGCACATAATACCTCCGAGGCGATAAATACCACAGGCAGGTTTTTTTTTATTTCGTGGAAAAGTTCGAATACATGTGGTTGGTTAATCATTGTTGCAGAATCCTCTCTTCATTCTTTCAAGTTCACATTAATTTTGTATAAAGAAATTTTATATTTGAATGAATCGTTTGATCATCAAAAATTCTGTTATTTTCCATATTCATATTAACATTAACCCATCAAAAAATCCAATACATTGAGAGTCCCACAAACTTGAAAATGCAAATTGAGTTTTTGGTAACGTGTACGTATATCTATATCATAGTTTTCCTCTTTTTTGTGACATATATATGTACATGTACTCTTTTGATAAAGAGCATTACAATTTTTAACATCAAACAATAATAATTATAGCATGTCAATGAAATACATTTTTAGCGTAACGGGGTACTACCCTACAAGTGATTAGGGAAAAACCCCAGTAAAAAATCCTCTCCCATTAGTGAAGTGGATTGTAAGAGATTAAACTGTTAACAAAATAAGCTGAAATATTTCATATTGAAGGGCATCTCGCACTGCAAAAATTGATCCTATGCTCGAAGGATAGGAATCTTCTCCAAGTTACCTGAAATAAAAAAATTTAAAGCAGAAAAATGTGGGATCATAAAATTATGTTGTAAAGGATTTTTCAACAAGAACTTTGTTTTTCACTAGGGCCCCACCGGAACTACTTGAGAGTTTTGACATTTGCTTTTTGACATATCTATAGTAGAAACTTGGGCAATTGTTACAATAAATTCCATTTCACTCAAAAATCGTTTCAAAATAATAAAAATTCACTATGAAAATGATGGATCTGTAAAAGTTTTACATTTACATTTAAATTTTGTCCTACTGCTGAAGATATGGATATCACAAACATTTGTTTTCAACAAGACGGTGCCACAAGTCACACATCTACCGAAAGAATGGATTTATTGCAAAACCAAATTTCCTGATCGCATAATTTCACGAAATTCAGCCGTTAAAGGGCTAGCTCGATCATGCGATTTAAAACCGCTGGATTATTTTTTATCGGGTTATGTTAAAGACACAGTCCATACGGAGCCATTCGAATCGATTGCAGCCTTAAAACTTAAAATTCGTGAAGTTATTTACGAAATGTGCCCACCACTTTGTCGAAAATTAACGATTAAACGATTAAAAACTTTGATGAAAGAATCGACATCTGTAACCGTGGTTGTTTTGCACATTTATAAGATATCATTTTCCATTCATAATTGCCAAACCTTTTCTGAATAAAATAAAAATTTGAATAATTGTCATCTGAATTTATTGTTTTATTTTGATTTACAAAACAAAGTTCTTGTTGAAAAACCCTATATATGCCAGATTGACCTAAAATTTCCAACCCAATTCAAGAAAGATTCGGAAACTGCATGAATTGCACTAAAACCATCCTGAAATTTATGAATGGTACAACGATTAACTAGATTTATGGTTTTTTCTGATAGGAAAAGCATACTAATGCAACGTCCGTGGCCTGTTTTTATACGATTCAAAAAACCTCATATTTTCATGGAAAGATAAAAACCTAGAACTCTATTAGAGGGATCAGTAACTAATTCTTGATTGAAAATGGAGCACGTATTCCATGCAGACTGCCGAATGTCCTTGTTCCTTACATTCGAATTAAGGAAAGAGTTGTACCATACCTAAGGGTTCATTTATCTAAGAACGCAGACGTGTAACCAATTAAGTGTTTTTCCTCTCTTCAGAGATCTGTTAGTTACTAGCTTCAGTCGGAGAGGTGGTCGGGGTTAATAGGTTGTAGCTAGCCCGGAACCTATTTTCAAAATAGAAAGCAATTTCGAAGGCTTTGGTTCCCACACAAAAACAAATTTATCCACTTTCAGAGATTTATTAATAAGATAGACTAAATTGCTCAAATTAGAATAAAAAGTTAAGAGTGAAATATTGAAAAATAGCTGCTTACAATTGGATTTAAACAATGAAAATTATTATGAATAGCTTCGAAGCGCAATGTCTCAAATGCAAAATGAAATAGAGCATACGAAATTATATAAATTGGATATCGAATGAAATAACAAAATATATAACAGAATACTTCCATTAGCAATTAAAATCCAGGTGAAGTGCTCCTATGCAGGAAGAACCATCTGATTTGGTACGATACTGTACACAGCACCATATAAGGATTTCCAGGTTCTGATCACCACAGTTTTCAGGTGTGATTGATTCTTCGAAGTTGGATGTTGGTCAACGAAGTTCAACTTGGAAATATAAATCGAAAATCTGGGCTTCACCCAAAAACTGTAAAATTAATTTCTTTCAGAGACCGTTCAGTAGAACATATTATTGTCCTTGCCGTCCATGTTTCGCATAAAAAGTTGTGTACTCAAGTATAAAAAATTACATATGTGAATCGACAGCCATTTTTCAAAAATAAAATAATAATAATCTAGCAAATAAAATTGGAACTGATTTTAACCGTTACATTGAATTATGAATATGGAATGAAAAATTTTTAATGAGTGAATTGAATTGAAGGGAACACTTTAGTGAAGATTTATTTTATATGGCGTGAGATTTTGAATATGAAAATGATCTGAATAATGAAATCTATAAAAAAATTAATTTTGAAGCGAATGAAAATGAACCTGAACGGCAAGGATGAATCGAATTTCGTTTGAAAAAAAAATCTTTGTTGGGCAGAGGAGATTGTAAAAACAAAAAAAAAATATACATATATTTTAAAATATAAAGGCATCTTACCTCAATTTTTAATTGAGTTTCACTAAACCAATAGAAACTATGAAGTACTAACTAAATCTCAAAATTTGATACCAAAAAATATCTATATCAAGAACTCAACTCTGATGACTTATTTCATTCACCAGACAAAGCAGAAAAGAAAGAATAAAATCTTCGAATAACCGATTAATATCTTATCAGATTGAAAACATGCGCCCATCTGCAAATCTGAATTCTTCGATACACGTACAAATGCAGTGGCCGTACAACAAATATGTAATGAATAAATTTGAATTTCAAAAAGAAAAAATTGTAACGATCGTATCGTTACAGACGCTACTCGAAAAAGTAATTCCTGTTTTGTTTCTGTTCCTCCTGTTCCACTGTTTTGGGTAATGTATTACACGTTTGTGTTCCTTTGTAAAAAAAAAATTCTAGATTATTCTCTATACATCTAAGATCAGAATGACGGATAGCAAGGGCAATATCATCAGCGTATATAAATCTCCCAGAAGTAGTAGTAAGGATATCGCACAGATATAAATTGAAAAGTTACCTGATCCTTGTGGAAGACCGTTAAATTACTACTATTATCATCCACAAAAACACGAAACCTTTTAGCAGCATTTTTTGCTAGTAAGCGAACAGTGAACCATCTTTCCACACTTCAATTGTCTATAAAGTTTGAAAAAAAAAACCATCCTCCCCTACTGTGTCATATGCTGCATATAAATCTACAAATGCTGTTTCTGTTTTTGGTTTATCATTGAAACCTGCTTCAATGAAAGTGGTGAGGCTTAGAACCTGATCACAACAATTTTTATTTTTCCTGAAACCCCCTTGACAATTTTGGAAAGCGTCTTCTAGAGTCTATTTAGGTCTAAAAAGAATTAGCCTTTTTCTGATCAAATGGTTGTATCAGAAAAATATTTCATCTGGTTTTCTTGTGATTTTCTGGTTGTGTGGTCAGATTACTTCTATATCATATACCTGTCTATCTACACTGTAGAAGCAATAGACTTTTATGAAACCAATGTTCTCACATCCCCTTATGTACATTTCAAGACTAGACTCAACACCCACCTTCATTATCTCACTTCTGTAATCCATTTATATGTTAGTAAAGCTGACCTTCGTAGTTATATATCACTATTCGATAGAAGGGGAATAGATCCCTTGCTACCCTAACAAAGGGGGGCGTATTTCCAAAACAAGTGTTTGTTGTGAGTGTCAGTAATGTATCATTTCGATTGCCTCTTTTTATACGCCAGATGTATTTTCCTTTCATTTATCTTGAGGGAGTCGTTCAGTGATCCGTGATTATATAGGAAATTCTCATTCTGTGGAAGGAAATTGATATGATCAATTATTGAAAAGTTCTTCTTCAACGTTGGAATACACGAGGATATATTGAAAAATTCTTAGCCTACTATAGAACCAAGCAATTTCAATGTAAAAATATTATTACTCAACATATTCTCCTCTTAATTGGATACATTTATTACAGCGAACCTACAACAACAAAAATTTTTCTTCTTGCTCTGCAAACCAAACCTCAACAGCTTTTAGTTTTTAGTACCTCCTTAATGGAAGAAAATTTACGACCTTTTGAACTTTTTTCAGTTGAGGAAAGAAATGATAGTCGGATGGAGCCAAATCTGTTGAATAAGGCGGGTGTTCTAGTAATTCAAACCCTAAATCACGAATTTTTTGCATGGCAACATGAAATTTGTGTGCAGTGGCGTTGTCCTGCAAAAACAAAACACCTTTGGATAACTTTCCGCGCCTTTTCTCCTAAATGTTTTTCCGTAGAGTGAATAGTAATGTCGAATAGTAATCTCCGGTTATTGTTCTACCCTTATCCAAAAAATCAATCATGATTACTCCATGGCAATCCCAAAAACTCAAGCAAGAACTTTTCCAGCAGATTTCTGGACACGAAACTTCTTAGGTTTTGGAGAACCAGAGTATCGCCATTTCATCGATTGTTGCGTTGTTTCTGGATCGTTGAAATGTACCCAAGTCTCATCCACAGTTACAATTCGGTTTGAGAACTCTACATCGTTTTCAAATCGAGCACAGATCCAACGCAATGCTTCTACCCTTGCACGCTTTTGGTCAACATTCAAACATTTGGAGATTCAGTTTGCATCAATTTTTCTCGTGTCCAAATTGACGTTAACTATATGATGAACGCGTTCGTATGAAATATTCAGTGCTTCAGATATCCGTTTTAGACCAATTCGACGGTCTGATAAACTCATGTCATGAATTGCGTCGATATTTTCGGCGACTGACACAGAAACTGGCCTTCCCGATCAGTAATCATCTTCAATGGAAAATTAACCTCTTTTAAAGCTTGCAGTCCAATTTTCCACGGTCGCATACGAAGGACAATACCAAGGGTATTAAGCATATCTTCGTAAATCTGCCTGCATCTTAACCCTTTTAAATAACGGAACTTGATGATGGCTCGATACTCCAATTTTTGGATTTTCACAATTTCGGTGGACATCTTCTTTCTTTTAATTTATTGCGTAACTCTGGTTTACTTTTTTGACCTCAAACTTCACACTGACACTTCTAATGAGCTATTGTTCGTTGCTATGGTAACGAAATATTTTTTTTATGCATGGAACTGGTCTAGGCTAACTAGATATCAATACATCCTCGTAAAACTATAAGAACAAATATTTCTTAAGAATGATAACAATCTTTATTGTATTAGGAATATGATATTAAATTCAAAATGTTCAATATGTTTAATTCCTTATAAATATTGTATAGATATGGCCAATACTGGATGAAATTCCTTAACTAAACTGATGAAGAAACTGAATTACATGATTTTTATTAGTATGAGTTTCAGGTTTCAGAGTTCTCTATTCGCAAATCCAATTACCGTTCAGGGCGCTGCGAAATGTAAACAAACTTTGACGTTTGTCAGTACTCTTTTCGAGATTTGTATGGCCTAACAGAGTTTTTCTAGTAAAAAAAGATTTTTATGGCAATTATCGGCAGTGAATTGATTGATTTAGTTTCTTAAAGAAAGATCAACATTCTTTGGAAATACTTCTATTGAAAGGGATGAATTGTGGAATAAAATCGAGCGATGATATTGGTGATGCACTGTACCTAGACACAAATGCTTTCTTGAAGTAAACCTAGGTAATAATGTTGAGGTAGCATACACTGAGTTTGTGAAGGAGGTAGAAACTAAACATCTTGATAAGTAGAACGTTTATGTGAAAGTTTTAAAATTTCTATTTAAAATATTTCAATTATGAATAGGTATTCCTAATACTGAAATCTCAAGAGACATAAATATGATTCAACTCGTGGAACAAGTTCTACAGATGAGAAAAGCATTCATTTGGAAGTATGAAAATTATGAAATTGTATTTCTAAATCATCAATTGAATTAAGCAGAAAACTCTCGCAAAGAAAAATCGTTTAACCTAACTCCTGCCAGTTGAAAGCACTGGTATAAATACCTCTTCCAATATTTTTTCGAAATCAATATTTCTATTCAGAAACTCAGACAATAATCCCAATGTAACTTCTCCAAATAATAATTATAATACTTTGTTCGACAACGTGAGATAAGAGAAAACATAAGAAATAAGACTTGTTTTGACTTTGAAGTACTGACAAAGTAGTTTCGTAATTCAGTCGGCACAGGTCGTGTAGATTTTTGGATTCGCCAATAATTAGAGCAGCTGCCGCAAAATTTCTGCTCTTTGCACCAAATACTTATCACCATCTCCTTCTGACAGATTCAAAAACGTTATTTAAAATGAAAGGATCATCGTTAATTTGATGAATTCTATGATCAATGATCTGAACCATTTATGCTACTTCAATTATAGTAGGGAACTTTCAATCAGCATCCAATACAGTTATAGCTTATCCTGAAAAATTCAAAACATAAGACTGAATATCCCGATATCCCTGTTATGTGCCATATACGCCTCTATTCTTATTCCATGCCGATCCGTTTCCCGAATGTGTCTTGCTCAACACGAAACACATCCATTGGAGTGAGTGATAGATCCCTTATAGATTCGTCACGGCACGAGTTTTTCCGCTTTTCAATCATCCTCGAACACTCCATGAAAAACAATATTTCGATTCCGTTCTCCGGGAAGATATAACTTACAATGATGGATTCCTTGTGTGATCCCACACAAATGGCACTTGTGACAGAATGAGATGACATAAAAATAACGACTTCCATGCCGACAAGTGAAACTTGCGTGCATGATCGATGGGGGCGTAGTACATCTACGGTCTCCAAGGCCAAACGCAGGAGGATATTTCAATTCAAGTATGATCTGCTGATGAGGGTAGCAAGAATTGGTCAAGCAAAGAATAACAGTTGTTCACTTTCAGTTCGAGATCCGATCTGCTTATGATACCGCGTGTGTCGCTTTAATATATTACTGATGCCCGTTTCCACCTCTATCTACGGTTTCCACCAACAATCCCTTAACTTTAAGAGCCACCTAGTTCATTCAAGTGAAAATTACGTTTTCGTTTTCACCAACGCTAAGGACCCTCTTTTGATAAGGAACAACTGTGGAAATGGATACCTATTGATACTATTGACAGTAAAGTTGTGGTTAGTATTGAAGAAAGAAATAATAACGAATATTTGTCGGTATTTATCTATTTAGTGAGAATTCATTAATTGTCAACTAGTAGAGATAAAAATGCAAATGTTTAGGTTATTTTTTTTGTATTTTGACTACTTCTAGAACGGAATCAGGCAGATAACAAGTAGGTATCCCATCATCTAAACCAGTGGTTCCCAACTAATGGTCCGCAGAAGCCAAAATATGGTCCGCGAACTTAGAACATGGAAATTAAGTCCTTGAATGATTTACAGTTTTTTCATTTATGATTTAAGCGCTGCTCTCAGACCAAACTGTTTAATAGATGGCGTTAGTGAATAGAATCAGTAGTACAGTCAATACAAACTTGCTGAAAAATTTGAGAACGTCGCAAATATATTCATTTTTGAAGATAACCTTCGAGCTTTTATTTGCAAACTTCAATTGTGATTATACGTAAAAATTTCCAAAATGATGGAATTTATTGAACAATCGTCAAGACCGTACAGTTCCATCGAGCTCCATAAAATTTTCAGATTTATTACTAGAAGAGTTTCTCTTTCAGAATCTGTATCACATTTCCATCTACGGTTATTGCTATTGAGAGATAATCCACTCGAAAGGTGACTATCGAAAAATTTCCAAAAAGATGGAATAAATTAAATAATCGTCAAGACCGAACGGCTGCACTGAGCTCAATAAAATTTTCAGATTTATTACTAGAAGAGTTGCTCTTTCAGAATATGTATCACAATTCCATCTACGGTTATTGTCATTGAGAGATAATCCACTCGAAAGGTTACTATCGAAAAATTTCCAAAAAGATGGAATAAATTAAATAATCGTCAAGACCGAACGGCTGCATTGAGCTCAATAAAATTTTCAGATTTATTACTAGAAGAGTTGCTCTTTCAGAATATGTATCACAATTCCATCTACGGTTATTGTCATTGAGAGATAATCCACTCGAAAGGTGACTATCGAAAAATTTCCAAAAAGATGGAATAAATTAAATAATCGTCAAGACCGAACGGCTGCATTGAGCTCAATAAAATTTTCAGATTTATTACTAGAAGAGTTGCTCTTTCAGAATATGTATCACAATTCCATCTACGGTTATTGTCATTGAGAGATAATCCACTCGAAAGGTTACTATCGAAAAATTTCCAAAAAGATGGAATAAATTAAATAATCGTCAAGACCGAACGGCTGCATTGAGCTCAATAAAATTTTCAGATTTATTACTAGAAGAGTTGCTCTTTCAGAATATGTATCACAATTCCATCTACGGTTATTGTCATTGAGAGATAATCCACTCGAAAGGTTACTATCGAAAAATTTCCAAAAAGATGGAATCAATTGAATAATCGTCAAGACCGAACGGCTCCATCAGGCTCCATAGAATTT
Organism: Coccinella septempunctata; assembly: GCF_907165205.1. Taxonomy (NCBI): domain Eukaryota; kingdom Metazoa; phylum Arthropoda; class Insecta; order Coleoptera; family Coccinellidae; genus Coccinella; species Coccinella septempunctata. Next base: position 55,317,300 of record NC_058189.1, on the reverse strand, counting down.
TCCGATTTATTACTAGAAGAGTTGCTCTTTCAGAATATGTATCACAATTCCATCTACGGTTATTGTCATTGAGAGATAATCCACTCGAAAGGTGACTATCGAAAAATTTCCAAAAAGATGGAATAAATTAAATAATCGTCAAGACCGAACGGCTGCATTGAGCTCAATAAAATTTTCAGATTTATTACTAGAAGAGTTGCTCTTTCAGAATATGTATCACAATTCCATCTACGGTTATTGTCATTGAGAGATAATCCACTCGAAAGGTGACTATCGAAAAATTTCCAAAAAGATGGAATAAATTGAATAATCGTCAAGACCGAACGGCTCCATCAGGCTCCATAGAATTTTCCGATTTATTACTAGAAGAGTTGCTCTTTCAGAATATGTATCACATTTTTATCTACGGTTATTGTTATTAAGGGATAATCTGCTTGAAAGGTAACTATCGAAAAATTTCCAAAAAAATCTATTAAATAATCGTCAAGACCGAACGGGTTTTTTACAGGTGGTCCCTGCTAACAAGAATACTATAAAAGAGGTCCCTGGCCAAGAAAAGGTTGGGAACCCCTGATCTACACCTTCACTAGTATCCACCAGGCGTTCAATAAAAAAATTCTCTCAGGACCATTTAATTTAGATTTATTACTAAAGGAGTTGCTCCTTCGGGATATTGGTCAAATCCAGATCTACGATAATTTTTCTGGGAGATTTGCGTGTCGAAAGATGTGATTCGAAAAATCCCGAAAAAAAGGGGTCAGCTAAAAAGTCGTCAAGACCAAACGATTACACTGAGGCAATTCCTTGAAATTCCGAGTACGGGCCTGACTTCTCACGTAGAGGTATATAGCAATCAGTTGACAGGATTTCAGTCTCAATTAGTCTATGCTTAGTACATCAAAACCATTGAACTACTACTTTAGTTCAAAGTTCAATGATCAAAACAGTACCCATCACTTTGTATCTTTGTAATTTTTTTGACATTCGTGAATTGGTTGAAAGATGGGCGCCTGTAACTTCTCAAATGGCGAGTAATAAATTTTGGAGACTAGTTTTTCTATGGACATTGCTTGTGACTTGTGACTGGTGAACAACACAGTGTTTTCGTTTTCATTTTCATCCTATTTTTATTCCGTTTTCTGAACTCAAAAGTATAATAGTCGGTGGCGCCATCTATTTTCAATGAAAGTACATGGACAACTTTCACTTACAGGCGTCTTTCTATCGGTATATTGCTGAATGAGCAACTCTTTCATAGGTAGCGCTAGATGTAAGAACCAAAAATCTTCTTTCGGCCTTAGTTTATAACCATTTTTATAATTCTAATAATAATTAAAGCTAAAAGCGCTTATAAATGAGAAATGAATCAAATGGCGAATAGAAATTTCGCGTTGAAAATATAGAACAGAAAATTTTGATGGCGCTCTCTTCAGTTCAACTTCGCAAAACAAGAGAAGAAAACTGTTGTACTGATCTGCCTAATGATTTCGGGAAGTTGGCTGCACGCTGCAATTTCGAAACGTCATTGTACTTTACTCACGTCAGCCATGTTTGTGAAATTGATTGTTTTCGAAGATAGCGTACATTTTAGCAAATATTGTAAAAACTGAATTCGTTTCCTGTTGATTTGGTGCCTTTTTTCGACTAGGGGAAGATTTATCTAGCTTTGTATTGATTATAAATCATACGATTGCTTTTTTTTCCAAGATTAATTTATATAATTTAGGTAAGTTTCCCTGTAATTACGTTTCTAAAGTTGCAGCGTTACTTTCACAAAGGAGGGCGTGTTAAACCTCGGCAAAAATATATTGCATTTGTTATTCTCCTTATAATACAAAAACAGATCAAACTTCATATGAATATTTAGTGGTAGCGGTAGCTTTTGCTTGGTTTGATTTGTCAACCACTATTGACCTTTGGATCAGTTCTGCTTCTGAAGTAGCCATATTTTATATTGTGATTACCCATTTATGACCCATTTATTCATTGCTTAAATCAGGATCGTTTCATTTGATGATGTACATTCGAATTTCCTAACTCCTTGACTAGTCAGGTTTATCCTCTGCAATTTTTGTACTCCTCAACATAGGTGCTCTGAAACAATGAAATATGTTGACAAATTTCCATAGGCAATAAATCTCCAAACTATTGTGTTTTAGAGACCTTGGACATCAGATGTAAACTACAACTTTTATTCAAGGATATAATTTTTCAATAATAACAGAAAATTGAAGATTCCAGGTTCAACTATCTCATAGGAGTATCCAGAATGTTACTACTGTCATCAGATAACAGCATTATTATACATTAATCACTTGCGACCACTTAATATCCTTAATGTCTGGAATGCTCAATTCATCGAAGTCCGTAATTCAATAGGTTTTTGACATATCATAAATAGCTCCCCTTAATGAGTTGTATGTTCAGTAATTTTATTTATCACATCAAAGAATGTTCATATTTCTCTTTAATGCGGGAACAACAAGCTAATTGTTTCAATCTTTTCATTTTTGGACATCTTCATGTTCATCCAAATTATGCTCAGATCTTTTTCTGCATTTATCACACTTACCGTGTACTATGAAAACTCAAACGAACTCGATTCTTTTAATTTTGGGTTTCTGAAGAATACCTATGGCAAAAATTTCCATATGAACCAGACATATTCAAAACTACAATATGTTCCGATAAATTGTGACCAATAATCATGTTGAGACATAGAGAGCCTAATGTTTTCTGAGTTATTGTTTTCATCACAGAACTTGTAATGTCCTGTTTGATTTCATTGTTGAACTGGTATAATACCAGTGGAGAATGACTAAATGACTTGTTCCTTATATTCTTCTGTCATGGCATTCTGCAAATCATTGCAGTTTATGGCAGAAATGAGCCATCAGCCTTATTTTATTAGAGGTTGTTTTTCGAAGGGATAGTACTTTGAGGATAAATTTGAATCGGTTTCTGGTAAATTCAGCTCAAGTATATCTCACCTAGCATTCTAATAAAATTAGTTCATTTTCATGTATATACACATAATTAACTGAATTCAACAATCGGCTTCCTCCATTTATTATGTAGGTACTTTATTCTATCATATTTAATATTCTTACCTATTGGAAAACTATTACACTTTTTTTTTTACTATCACATGAGATTGTTCAGTTGTTGTTTGTTGTTAATCAAAAGTATCGAGATCTCAGGAAATTTGGAAATAGTTCGTGTTTCGAAAGGGAAAATCAGGCATTAAATGATGTGAGCAAGAAATAGAGTTTGTTCATCGTTTTCCTCAGAATATCTGTCGCCTCAAATGAGTGAAACTCGAAGTTTTTTGGTCGAAGGAAAAATACAAATTAGTTTGGATGTGTCCTGACATAATAGGCAAGAATCTGAACTGGCGTATACATTTTATGCTTCAGGCTCATAGGAGATTGAATTAGGCCTAATAGTGTCAGTTGTGATTTGATACATCACGAGGAATTTTTTTGAAATAATTTTTCCAACAATCACTATAGGAGGTTCAAGCTACAATAGAACCTGAATTCTATGAGAAAGATCATCATAAACATCCAGTTGCAGGAAAGTCCATTAAGATTTGATGCTCCCATCAACATTTCGATGGAGTATTAAATTTTAACGGACTTTCCTGCAACTGGACGAAAGTCTTATACAGGGTGAATCTTTGACTTGTACATATATTTTAACGGTAGATTGTTGAGGTCAAAAGACATTTTTTTTAATCATTTTTTCCAATTCATCCTAGTTAAAAAGATACAACCATTTCAAGTTTTCATAATGAGCTATGACACCTGTGGAAAAACAGAATCCTTCAGAATAACAAACCAAATCTATGACACTATACATCTGTGAATCTTTGAAAGAGAGTTGCATTCGGCCAAAGAACTCAATTTTTCGAATTTCACAGATATTCTTTATTTTTAATATCAAACTTCTCGAAAATGGCACACTATATGAGAAAGTATAATGGATACTTTTTTACAAAATGGTTAAATATTCATGAGCGTTCAACTTACAATTGAGAGTTTGGTCCTTTGAGTTTCTGGTATTTTTATGGTATGTAATGGTCATAACGAAAAAACTTACTACATATGTGGTAGGAATTTCGTGATTCGGAGAAGGTTAATCACATCTAAATTTCGAAAATCATTCCATTCGATAAATTTTTTGGATATAACATAAAATTACATTTTGTAGGTTTTCAATGGATTGTATGTTCAACCGAGCCGAACTTGTAAAAATGGTTATGGGCATAAAGAGTTTCTTTTGACCTCAGGAATCTTCTGTTGAATATATATACAAGTCAAAGACTCACCCTGTATATGGAAAACATTAAATTGACAACAATGATTTTTATTTATACTGACAATATTTTACCGTTGTAAAATAGCTTCGACATGCCTAACTTGTAATTTATTTTAGATTCAGGCGGGAGGGTACCTATTGAAGGATCTCTATCATCGAACATGGAGATACATGGCATACATTAAAGTTAATTTTTTTCATCGAATTATTCATTTAGCTATGATATGGCCAAAATGTAGCATTTGGATTTTGGCCCCTTATCCACTTCCACCATTTGGGGAGAAAGTTATTCACCTTCGCTGACTCTTTTTGGAAAAAATCGCTGAAATCTTCATTTATTTATATAAACATGAGTAGAGGGGAATACTCACCATAGTTGTTAGACTTTCTGTCTCTAATCAATCGGCATTTTATTTTTCTTCAGCACTAAAGTAATGAAAACGTTTTCGATAGAAAGTGGGAAATTAAATTAAATTCACGAAATCTCTTCGACCTATAACATGCTCATGAATATACCATAATGTGAGCAAAACTACAATTTTTCATGGCGATATTAAAAATGTGAGACCAATATCACAATATATTCATGAATACATTGTAAAATGAACCATCATTCATAACGGACAAGTTCTTATTAGTTGTTATAATCGCTTCAATTCCATTTATACTCCTTTAATCTTTTACTGGTATAGAGTGTGCCCAAATGGAATACATTATGTATGCTCCAAGTGCATACTTACTATCTATCATGTACTCTTATACATAAACACATACTCTACAAGGCAATGACGTTTAGCAACCTTTTAGTTACATATTATAAATGAGTTCAACAAATTAGAGGAACGCAAGAAAATTTAAATCATTTGACGAGCAAGACAAATAAAATGAAAGCTGTGAATTTTTTATAGACAAAATACAGAAGATTCGAATTTGAACGACATGTGCATCATACAGACCAACACAACCAAAGAACCGAGCAAAAAACATATAGAATATTCCTCCATACACAACAATATTGAAAGAAGTTCATCGTTTTTTATATGAATACATCATCGCCAAAGTCATGCTGAGCTTACTACCATCTTTGAAAGCTCATCGCAATCTGCGAATAGGGCTAGACTCTGTTAGTTCTCATTCTACCTCTTAGGAAGGCTGTATAAACCTAGATTAGTAAGACTTCAAGAAGTTCATTTGTTTCAAAACTGAACTTGGCAATGGCACCTAACCTTTTTATGAATCTTGGTTACATTTGAAACCAATATTTTGAACGAAAATGCTTTTATCGTTGGCTTCGAAAGTATTCGAAATTGTTGTCTATTTAATTTTGCATTGGAAACGGTTGGATTAATTTCGGTGATACTTCGTACGCTGGGAAATGATAATCTACGACTGAAAACTTTCCAATCTCCTACACACCAAAAAACAAACAATTCCCTTCGACCTTTCGCGTCCATACCGCACGCAAGCTAATACCAACAAACCGTTGGAAAGCGTTCAGGTAGATTTGGCAGTGCTGTGCATACCTGTGCGTTCGAACTTCGATGGGATTTTAATGAATTTCAGATGACCTGGTATGCACGCTTTAGCGTTTGCAGCATAGAAGCATAGGCGAGAACAATATTTTTTTATTATAACCATTCATTGAGAAGGAATACTTCATAAGTTGTTGCAGTGAATATTTGAATTGTTGGGTTGCATCATTGCTCAATCTAATTATTTATATGTTATTACTTGCTTTGCCATTCTACAATCTATATGATAATCGGTTTCGTATACTCTTACGATGACAAAAAAAGCTGCAATTTTACTCTCACTATATGTTTCGAAAGCGTGAATTTTTTATAGTAGTCGTAGAGAATATTTTCTATCGATTCAAAATTGACTAACACAAAATAAAAGACCAGGACATGGCGATCAGGACCCTGGAGTATTCTGTTGGTGATTGCCTTGACATCAATGTGGAGAAGTGAACAATCAACATGTGAAAATGAGATGATATCAGGGTTGATCTTGGGGAACGTATTAAAAAAGGTAGGTACACTAAAGCGTACCTGAAATAGCTCTCCAGAAGTTATGCCTAGTTCAGCTAAAATTTTTGGAAGATACATAGATCTGATGAATCAAGTGGTTTCTTTTCAAAGAAAAACAAAACTGACGCGTAATGAGAAGTTTCCTGAAAAGTTATTCCATGTTTGTTATGGGGAGGTAGAAATTATTCAACGATGCCTTGAGTCTTGAAAATGCTTCTCTTTTCATATTATGCAAACAACTGCAATCATAAACTATTCAAGAATTTTTCTAGACATTAGTATCTCTAATGAAATTGTTGAAGCGAAACTTCTTGAATACCTTTCATTCCCTAAAAAAAAGCAAAGTGATTCGGAGGATTAACCACGTTAGCCATTGAATGTTCATGAAAAATGAATTTTCCACTCGGTCAACATGCACGTATTGCTTCAAACTCGTTCTATGAAAGCATACTCGCAACTTGTTGGCTACAGTAATGATTGTGTATCCCTGTAGAATGCACTAAGTGAAATTCTGCTGCTTTTTCGACTATTACATAATGACTTATAGAATAATAAGTATTCGGGGTTGGAATACTTAAGATCTATTTTAATACAAGCTTTTTTCTGGGAAGAAATGAAACTAAGAAACATTTACTCTTTTTTAATGATACTTCCTTAAACCGACCGTCATCACATCTGGATTAACTTCGATGACATGCAATATTCTTGAAGAACCAAGTTATACTTGTCTGAACACGTATAGACAAGACTTTTAAGAGAAATGTGGAATCTTGAAATAAAATATGTTGTTCGTCATCAAAAATTTGGTCTTTTCAGCTTCGCGGTTCTCTAATTGGGGAGTTATTAATCTCCACTTTTCTGATTGATTTGTATCTGATCGATTGGGAGGGGATCATTTTATTGCTTGGTTGAATTTTTTTACCTCTAGAGGCTTTTTTAGCACTTAACTTTGTGAATACTCAATCCAGATGCCATCCAGACCTACAAATGAGCAGAAAATGGATGGTGTTATAAATATGATTGAAATATTTAAAGGAGTTGTCGATATTCAAAAGCAAAGAAATTTTTTATAGATTCACTAATATTTTGGGGCGGATATAGCACCCATTAGAGGATTCAGAAAAATTCTAATAATTCTTGTTTGATAAAATTACTCGAATTCCTGTAGCTATGTGGAATTGTTTCATCAGTTTGAGTATTGTGAAGTGAATAACTCAATCACCGTCACTTTTACAATATAATAAGTTGTACCAATCTATAGTCCTGTTTATTTATTTACGAAATATGTAATTTGTATTACTATTTTTCGATAGTTGAAGTGTAGCACAGGTAAGTTAATGATCCGTAAACTGATATTTTCTGTTAATATTCCGTTGTTACTGAATTGTAATTTTGAATTATTGAAATTAATAAAACGCACAAATACAGATGCTCGTTGAATTTTCATAAATTTATAAATCTTCCATAGTTTGTAGAAAGGTAAAGTGGGTATTCTTAATAATAAAACATAATTTCCTCCTTTGTGGACGTGAATACACAGTTGCAAGTGAAATGTAGAATTTGTCGAGTTTCATTAGGGCTTTTCTATTTGATTAAATATGGAAGGATACAGATGGTTCGTCATCGAATTATACACGAGAAATCTAAGACGATCTTTATGATTGAGTTGGGTCATAATAATTTCTTTTTCAATAATGGCCTCTATCGAATTTTAACTAGTTACGATTCAGGTGACTCTTAGGAAACTGCAACACACCATTACAAAAGTCATGCCGATTACTGAGAAGTTAAACTGTGAATGTTCCCTCACGATAGAGCTCCCTCAAAGGCAGGATACAATTAAACATGAATGGATTTTCCGCATTTAACCTATCGTAAATTCACGAGAAGGCATAGATTGGATATATTCAAGGTTCTTCACAGAATTTGCAGAACGTTACGAGACTAACAGACACATCTCTTTTATGGTGACAACGTAGGAACGTGGAACTGCTATAGTTTAGCTTCAAGAATTCTCATTTAACGTTCTTTTAAAGCAATCTTGGAAGAACCCAGAGCTCATAGTGAAACGTGGATACTAAATACCTAAGCATCGGACAGTTGCTTTCGATGATTGAAAAAACCAAGATACCCCTTCCTGATATGAATTTTGTCATTTGCTGTATAACCGAATGATGATTACCCAAAGTTTAAAGCTCATCAGAGAATGAAATTAACTTGGCATGAAGACATTGTTTGAGCTCTTCTAGGTAAGGTTAATAGAAATTTCACTTGAAAAATTTTTATTCTTCCTTTCCTTACGATCAATATCCTGTGAGAAAGAATCTACCATTTCCATATGCTACATAATTTCTTCTACGATCAGTTATACTGGTTGTGGTAGTAGAGCTCTCGCATGTGAAAGGATATTCAGCACAATTCCAATTTGTCTCTCGAGTTTTCTGCTCTGATGAGGATGCGAAACTTGCAGTTTGAGAGTAGACACTGGACTTTGAAAACAGAAGCAGCATAAAAATCTGAGAATAGGATTTTTCTCTCTAAATAGCCCTCTCCCTCCCTCTACGACTTCTAATTTAAGGACTATTAGTTATCCATTTATGTTTTGTAGGGACATTCCTACCACACTAAGGCGTACGTACTGAAATCACCTTCATTTCCGGTGGCTTATGCCAATCTCTTATACCTCATAAAATGGGAACATTCGGATAAATCGCAGAATATCTTCCAATTTGACAGAAGCCACAGTTTCAGTAACAAACGATGAGAACAAAGCAGGATATTAAATTGGCCCATCAATTGAAAACATGAACATTCCAATAAGTCAAAAGAACGTTCCTCTGGTTCGTACAGTTTATGCATATTTTATGCAGAATATTCGACAAAACGTTTGAGTTATTTGTATAACAATGTCAGTAAGACTGTTTTCCACTAGAACGTGTTCTGCAATTATTCTCGTTTTATGAATTTAAAAATGGACTATACAGGGTTGAGCATCGTCGAATGTACAAAAACTATTCAACAAGAGGAATTGAAGGTTAGCGGTCTTAAAGTGGTAGATTCTTTCCCGACCGATCTCATAGATAGATGGCGATCGCGTACACGCCATCTGCCAAATAGATTGGCGATACCCCTTCTTAGGTATTAGTTCTTAGTAACTCTGCCTAAATTCACCATAAGACCTAAGAAATGGACGAATCTAATGGTGAGTTTTGCAGAATTACCTAATACCTAAGAAAGGGACAAATCTAATTGGCAGATGGCGTTGACCGTCATCTGCGCAGTAGAGTGGTCCCTTTCTTAGTTATCAGTTATTAGTATCGCTGCATTAACCGAACCTAATTGGCAAATGGCGCTCATGTGTTTGACATCGGTCCATTATATTGGTCAATTTCTTTACAAACGTCCACACATTTGATACTTCTTATCTAGCGCGACACTAATGCAGTGGCGTTACATGGGTAAATTTATATACCTACTCTCCTTTTCGCATTGAAAATTGAAGTCCATTGTCATTGGCGACACAAAGCAACTATCTCACTTCAGTCTTTGGACAACAACAAATGATTATTTTCCATTCCATATAGTATTTATGTTCCAAGGCATATGAACCTGTCTTGGCATTACCACAGTTATGGAACATCTAACAACACAGTTTCAATGGGATGCGGTGGATCCGCAGGCCGCTCCTCTATCGGCAGAATGAGCCAGGTTCTGCAGATTTGGAACTGCCGTATCTGCGTGTTATCATTTCTGATTTTAGCATAGATCCACCAGCGAGCATTGAATTTTCAGGAATCTATTATCAACAAAAGGGTAATTAGTAATGGAATGGAAGATTTGAGTCAATTGAAGTGGAAGTACTTAAATTAATTCCCCTCTCTCTCTTCGGTTGACAGTGCCGTCCGTATTATGTTCCCATAGGCTGAACCCTGACATTTCCACCTATCATAACCTGATGTTTCCACTTGTGCAATTTCGAAGGTATCATCTTCATAATATAAACGATATTTGCCTGCTTCCATACTTCATATTCCATATATTCTTCATCTGAAGAATAAAATACACCTGTTCAATCAGTGATACTCATGCTGTGGAAAAAAATCAATGAAAAGCAGGACTGAATATTACCAGAAGCATCCCTTCAACATCACTAGGAGTAATTGTAGCAGTCGATAACTCGTAACCCTTAAGTGATATATTTTAGCCCTGAAGGTGCGAGCACAATGACCAAAAGGCCAAGAAACGGTCGAGATTTGGTTTTCAGTAAAGCCAATGAATCGATTGGCCTTGGTTACGGTTCAGACTGCCGAATGTGAAATCCACGGGCTCACATAATACCCGTTCCCTTTGCCCCAATCAATTTTTGATGTGTGTATACTGGCCTTATTCTTTAAATTTTAAATTTTTGTTCCCCTTGCTTTTCCTAATTCAAGTATTTCATCTGCTGAATTCTAGCTTTCAGAAACAAGCGCAAATAAATATAAGCAAATATTCACACCATTGAACTGCTTCCTCATGCGTTTATTATCCGGAAGAAATGAAAGGTTATCTTCGTACTAGTTTCTATGGAAAATACTCAAGAAAAATAAAAGCTATTAAAGATTCATCAGTTTTTCTGAGATAATGATTGATGAGCATTCAAACAGTTTGAGTGAAAGTTTTAAGAGTAACTGTCAATGATGTCATCCTTCAGTTCTTCAGCTTCAATAGAGATTTTAATATTGTCGCCACTGTATTTTCAGTGGTCTTTCACAACATAAAAGGCGTTTTGTTACAAATATCTGGTACTACATATATTAATTTTTTTTATACAATTTTGATGAGGATTCAATTGATGATGTTGTTTATCCAGTTAGGATCATGTTATTTTATTTCACTGAATGGTAAAAGTCAACTTACCCTTGTCGCTATCGGTTGAATAATATCGCCTTTAAACGTCGAAATGGAATAAAATTTTGTATACAACATGTGAGTTATAAATGTTTATTAATTCGAAGTAGTAGTAGTAGATAAACCTACTCGCTTTAAACTTTCTTCTCATGGATAAACATTCATTTGAATGCTTTGTTGTATAAATAACTATTATGTTTCGTTCCTCGATTTTCGACTCACATAAAGAGAAGACGGAGATAAAGAGCTGCGAGAATTGTTGATGGATGACGATCCATTATTGCACTGAATTTCTTCGATTAATCCAGAATTGTCGGATTTCGCTTTATTTTATATTTGTTTACTTTTTTTATCAAAAGAAGAGTTTTTATGTCTGTGATAAATATGACATGTTGAATTCACCACAAGCAGACAAACCATACGAAAACCGCAGTTCGTATAGGTCACTGGGAGAAGCGGTGTCCCGAAATGCGGATGGAGCTCATGTCTTCTGTAGTACAGGTGGAAGAGCGGTGAACCGGCAATCATGAGGTGGTCGGTTCAAGTTCTCCTGTAGAGGTATTTTTTCTGTAATTTAATGATTAGCGTACATGCCGTTGTTTCTTCTTCTATATTATGACGAATTCGCACACTTCAAAATCACTGGGTTTTAATTAAAGCATTATTTGAAGGTAATAATCGAAGGAATTAGAATTGGACACCTCATTTATCCTTATTTTTAACGATCACCCACTGACCTCCATTTCTTCAACTTGATAGGGCAGTCTACCATCACGACAATAAAGTTAACTTCTTCACGTACTTTTGCTCTACCTTTTTGTTCTACATCACATTGAATACTCCTACAGGTAAGCTCGGCGTTCTTCCTGAACCACCCAAAACAAAGAAACTGGACTTCTGGTTTCAGAATTAAAAAAAAAACGGACAATATGACTTGGACTAGCAAAAATCTCAATTACACCTTTTGCTAGCTCACCACCCTCGTGTGGTATTTATCGAAAAAAAAAATCATTCAAAATAATGAGTAATAAAAAAGTCACAAACTACCTACCTAGGAACACACCAGAGACCAATCTGCAATGAAAGAAAATGTCCAAATTCGATTGATTGGGACACAGAAGGTAGACGGAAGAAGAAACCTCTACACCTCTACGTATTATGCCAAGGTCTAGGAAGGAAATTAGGTTCAGTGGAAAATGAAAGCTGTATATGCGAAAACAATGTGGAGGCGTTTAATAGTATCATTAGCAGTTCGAAAATGAAGGAAACAAGTTGCAAGAAAGGGGCAATAGATTTGATTCCTTTGTTTTTAGAGTTCATGGTATTTGAGACTATTTTTGAATTAAGTTCATCAACATGTTTACGTGCACAGTGGCTGAAATGGTATTTTTAATTAGTTGCGGTTTGATGAGTAATGATGAAAGAAGCTATATCGCGAGTTTATAGTCGTATAAATTCGATATCAATCTGACGAATTCCTAATGTCTTTCGATAACTTGCAATAGGCTCTGATCGATTCAAGTTTTACTTCTCGTGCCGACTACAATATTGCATAATAGAGTCGATAATGCTACGAAGCATCCATTTAGTTCCGTTCCCCTCATGAAATTCGCTCAATTGTTCATAAACGTGCTATTCATCACAAGCGTTCTGTTTTTGCGAATGGATTACTGGGTCAAATTTATTCCTCCAGCTGCCTTCATTTTTCTCAATTAGGTAGATTATCGCCTTAAAAAAAGGAACAAGTTTAAGTTGATTTGGGTAGATGCTCATGTTTCAGAAAAGCATTACCTGATCTATTTTTACACGATCGTTGAAGGCTTCAATGCCATCCTTATTTTCAATCCCTGGACGGTATAAGCAGGTTATGTACAAATCTGCTTATAAGTGCGAATAATGCAGTTGGCAAATTTTCTCAGAAATTCAATCTTGTATCCCCTTTCAAATTTTCTTTTATCATTTTTTTTCAACTGGAAGGCACTTTTTGTCTTGGTTTTTGATCAGATATTTGCGGCAACTGGAAATCAGGTTGAAGACTCACAAGTCTTGAAAAAAGCCATCTGGAGGCCTTGGATTTGCGTAACCTGCGATGAAGCATGGATACAAGAGTTTTCTTAAAAGTTCGTGGAACCGAAATCAGAAAATCGATCAAAACTGAAGGTGATACTGACAGTTTTCTTCGATTATCGCGATGTTCTTGCAGGAAGGTTGAAAAATGAGTCATTCAAGCATTATGTGGCATTTGGGGGAGCAAATTCTCCAAAAAATACTAGATTTGTGGAACGGAAATGCCAAGATGAAGCGACATCTATTCTGCCCACGTAAATACAAATGCCGTATCTACATATATGCGGTCAAAATGAGAAAATTGATTTCAAAGTTCATTCCATAGTCTGCTGCTAGAAGTGTTATGTTTCGGATATTTTAGTACTGAAAACACATAAAACTTTTCAATCGCTATGAGACATAAAAAGGTACGGCGAATACTGAGTTTTATTCATTTGAATTTGAATTTTTAGTTATTTGCCTAAGTGCAGAAATTGATACTTTTCTGCATTTCTCTAAGACTTTTTATACACGCTCTCATTTCAGTTTCGTATCAAATTCACGCACAGCAGGAACAAATCACTTTCCGACTCTACAGATGGAGAAATCAATTTATCGCACTTCAGGAAAGTGGAGAAAACGCACTAAATTGGAATTTTTTTTGTTCATTTGAATCGTAAGTGTTGTTTGAAAGAAGGTTCACTATCAAGGCGATACAAATTTCGACTTATAATAACACTTATTTTGTGGCCGATTCCCGTTTTAGAAAGCTACTGCATTAGGATGGTTTACTTCTTTTTAATGCTATTCTTAGAATATTTCATGTGGAAATTCCTCATTGGAAGAGGGTTGTACGCGAGACAACTTCGCCAGTAAAACAATTTTCGTAGTTCTAGTCGAAAACTAAACCTCTAAAGGATTCTTGAAGCTTTTTCGTCGGTCCGAAAGACCGAAAATCGATACCCGCAGTATCGATACGAAGATTTGTGCAAAATTTCAAGGGCTTCATATCCCAACATCAGAAGACGCTTAGAATTTATATGATCCTTGAAAAAATTATATTAGACACATTGGTTTTCAGCTGGAATTTGTATTTTGCAGCTGTTTTTGACGGAAAGTTTGTCCGAAAAAGAAGGGCACTAGCTTGTGACCTTAAAAATTCAATCGAACTAATCCAAGGCTGGTATTACAAATTAAAGGCTAAAGGCTATCCTCTTGAGCTTGCCTCCTCTGGACATTTGGAAAAGGGTCCCAAATAGTTTTAGGTTCTATAGCTGAAAAGTTCCCAGCGACACAACAATATTCCGATCAGCATAAGAAAAAAGTTGAGAATAGGATGAACACTCTCGCTCATTGAAGACCTACTCATATTGAGTGGAGATTTAAGATCAATCTCTTTACCAATAAAGACTTTACTAGAACCGCTACGCTATTAACATTTTCAGAGAAGAGACATTTGCGAAAACCTTTGAATGTAGATTTATCTCGTTGTAAACAAAATACAGCCACCTTGTGTCTGCCAGGGTGATACCTGTACTACAACTTTTTAGCCCAACGAAATAGAGAAAAATGAATGTGCCATTTATGTCGTCTTTTTTCGAGAAACTAATAATGCCAGCAACTGCATTACTCTATCTTCTTTTGTTTTTGAGTTATAGGCCAAAATTTAAATTCATAACTTTTGTCATTATCTCCGTTTCTGTTTGTGCTGTGATGTTGAAATGAAAACATTATACAGACACTTTTTGATAGCAGTGGCTAACTATGATTTTTTCCTGAAGGTTTATCTGCTGAGCCTTAACATAAGGAGGTGTTTTTTTCATGAAAAGAGTGGTTCAAAATAACAGAATAAGAATCGGCATTTTTTACCGTTTCAGAAATATATCATTCATCGCCCTCAGTCTTTCTAAGTCATTTTAAACTACTGTTTTCATAAGAAAAAACACAACTTTATGTTATAGCTCAGTAAATAAACCTTCAGGAAAAATCATAGTACGCCACTGCTCTGCTGTAAAAAAGAGTTTCTGTATAATGATTTATTTTCTGTATAATCTTTTCAACATCCTAGCTTAGAAACAGAAACAGAGTTGAAATTTTAATTTTGATCTATAACTCGAGAACAAAAGAACATAGAGAACTGCAGTCCATGGCATTATTAGTTTCTCGAAAAAAGACGATAGTAATGTGCCATGCATTTTCCTCTATCTCGTTGGGTTAGAAAGTTGTAGTTCAGGTATCACCAATTTTGCCCACCCTGTACAGTGTGTTTCATGTCAACAAATCACTGGATTTTGAGTCTTATTCAATGAACAAAATTAAAAATGAACCAACGATATTGTATCATTTTCAAGGGATATCCAAATATGCTATCGGAAAAACTGTAAAACTTGGACATGATGAGTCATTGCTGAAAAGCCCTTTTCCTCAAGATAAAATATTTATTTGGCAGGTTTTCCGCAATGAAATTGTATAGAGACAGTTTCTGAGCACTTCTTCATTTTCTAAAGAATTGAAATTAGATATTTAATTTCACTCATATTGCCAATTTAATTTTTTTTAACTCTTTTCTCAATTACTTTTGACATCTATATGTTGGAGAATTTTTGCGACAGCATATCTTTATAACTCTGGTTTTTGAAAATTACTGTCATATTGATGGTTTTGCTCAGTGAATAAATCACATAATCCGCTTATAACTTTGATGGGCGTATGAGGCGTATGATGAAAATCTATTGTGTCCACTTCCTAATCTCCCTGAAGGTACTGAATCTTTGACACTAGACAATGAGCGTACCTTGCGTGTAACACTCAAAAACTAACGAATCAGCAAAAGTACTTTAAATATTCAAAATCGTTCTTTATCTCAAATAAACCAATTTTTCAATTAAAAAAAATTTTCATACTTCCATACTTGGGAACCGTCTGGAAATTAAAGGCTCGTGGGTATGTCAGCAATGCACTTTCGGTAGAAGCAGGCAAAAATCTCCATTCGAACTGACTCACAATGTGTGGGCTTCCTTAGGTGTCAAATGACTGAAAACTTCGAAATCTCTACTGCTGTACATAGTCTGATTCTTCTATGAAGGCAGGCGTCGTGGAAAAGAATGAAACGAAATTTTTTGCTTCAGGTTAAAATGAGCGTCATAATAAGGCTGCAGAATCTACCTTGGTCGGCGAACGCGTTGGACATTCGGCAATATTTCGCAGGTTTGAGTATACCAGAAGGAGGCGTTCATATTGTTGGTGGAGAATTGGGAGATGCTTTCATAGCTTTTAGGTAGGTATAATTTTTAATATCATCATTCTAGTTCAGAGGTTAACTTCGCTCATTTTGAGAATGGCGCGCTGTTGGAAATATGTTGGTTGGTTCATCGTGGAACTGGTTGAAAGTTGTCGAAATCATCGATTGAGATGTCTCTGCCAGTTCTAACCTTACACACGCACGTCTGGCAAAGCAAATTGGAACTATAAAAGATTCCGATTGTTTGGCGCACATGTCATCCGAATAAAGGGGCTCCATTATTGAGATATATACAGACTGTTGCGCCACCTATCAGTGTCAGCTAGAAGGGTGAGCTACCTGGGCCGCACATGTCGTCTATAGTTCCCTGCCAAATGATTATCAAGCACTATGAGATAGAGTCGCAGTTATTAAAGATGTTTTTTTTCCGAATCAAAAAGTCTTGCGGGGTGCGATAAAAAATTTGCTGACGACTTGTTTATGGCGCCAAGTGGTTAGGATTTGTCCTTGAGACATCCTGAAGTTCCAATTCACATTTAGTAGAAACAAGGAGTATCAACAAGAATTTGTACGTTGAAGTGGCAAGACTACACGATAGAAATACTGCGGCAAGTTGATACTCGGTTATAAAGACCGTTGAATTAACACATTGTTTCTTTTGGGTGTTAGTCAAGATCAAACAATCTGCAACGGATCCGGATAGACTGTTTATTTGTGTTCGTAAACGGTTAGTGACAAAGGCGTTTACTGAATTGTCTGAAAATTTTCGAAGAAGAAGTAGTTTTTCACCACTACGTTTTCGGTCAATCTAATGGAAATCAGGCTATTCAGTTTCTTTAATTTAACTAGGGACTTTCATCGAGTATCGGTCACATCTGTTCAATGTTCAATATTTGAATATAAACAGCTGAAATCGAATCAGTAGAGAGCTATCGACCTGTATAAAACGAGTAGCATCTTCAGGTGGGTAAACTACAGGTTAAATCACAATCTGTGTTACGGTAAACGCAGCTCTCTACAGAGAGATGTTCGAAGAATTTGTCATCTCAAAAATTTATGAATTTAACCTTAGTTGCTCCAGCAAAAGAGCCACACCAAACACAACATAAAGGATCGTTTCAACTCCGTAGAGGCAACCTCTCAGAGCCGACGCTCTGGACTTTTTCATTGGTCAACTTTTTTTCCCGATAACCACGTCAGTTCGATACGGGGAGTTAAAAATGAGTTACAAAAGTTAGAGGTCGGGGATATCAGCTAGTATTGACGTTGGATATTGGCAGCTATATTTTTTAATAGTTCTTTCAAATCGGCCAGTTTATGTGCCACACTCTGTATCAGTTTTGATCAGAAAGGAGCGTCATGAGTTTCCAGAACTCCAGCAAAAGTTCTTTAATCTGTCATAGTCAGTGTAAGCAAGAAAATATACGAGGGCTTTGCTTTGTGTATTTTGAGAATAGGAGGAAGAAACAATTGAATTTTATCAAGAATATTTTATATATATATATATATATATATCGGTTTCATAACGTCTTTCGTCGTTGTCCGATGCCTAATTTCCATGACCTTCTGTCATTCCACTGGTTTTCTGTCAGATTTCTTGCGCTCATCGCTTTCGAAACCCCTTCCATCCACGTCTTTCTTGGTCTTCCTCGTTTTCTTCGATTTGGTGGTACCCATTCCAGGATCTGCTTTGGTAGTCTGGTGTTATCCATCCTCTGCACGTGTCCATACCAAACAAGTTGTCTTCGTTCGATGTCTGTCATGAGAGATCCTTCCACTCCCATTCTTGCTCGAACATCTTCATTCCGTATTCGGTCTTTTCTTGATATTCCTAGTGACCTTCTGAACACATCCATTTCGGTAGCCTCCAGTTTCTTCCTATTGTTCTCTGTAATTTTCCACGTTTCTGCGCCATACAATAAAGAACTTTTTATCATCGTATCATAGATGTTATATTTTCGTTTTTTTCCTATTTCGCTACTCCAGAAGACTCCATTCAAACAAGAGATGAGACCCCTGGCTTGGTTGATACGTTTTTTTATTTCTCGATCGTCCCTGCCTGTAATATCAAACTCCACACCCAAATATGTGTAGCTGGTGCAGGCAGCGATTTCTTCTGTATCGAGTTGGATGTTCGATAATTCACCTCCGATTGGTAAATATTTGGTTTTTTTGGTATTGAGTTCTAAACCCCACTCTTCATACTCTTCCTGCAATTTTCGGGTCATGTATTCCAGGTCTGCCTTGTCATTGGCAATGATCACTTGGTCGTCCACAAACTGTAATGTGAACAGGCAGGTGTCTCCCAGGTATATTCCCATCCCTCTACATTTTCTTTTCCAAAGAGATAAAGCTTTGGCCACATAAATTTTAAAGAGTGTTGGAGATACGCAGCATCCTTGACGTAACCCTTTGTTGACCGAAAAACTTCGCGACAGTCGATTGCCTATTTTTATTCTGGATTCTGAGCCATTATACAGATTCTGAAGAGCTGTGATTAAGGTTTGATTGATATTCGACTGCTGTAATACTTTCCATAGTTGCTTAACCGGTACCGTGTCATAGGCTTTGTGAAGGTCTATAAACATAAGATGAGTTTCCTGGTTTGTGTTCATTCTTTTCTCTATTAATTGTTTCAAGCAGAAAACGTTATCAGTGCATGTTCTATCAGCACTATTTTCATTGCTCTAAATCATGCGCTTTGAAATCTTTAGAGAAAATTGTTCACTAGGTAGTTTATCTTCAATGAAGCTTCATATGAACCTGGAGATTATAAGGCGAATGACCCTTCGATTCGATTTTTTGTCTGGGAACTTGCATTGTCGTGATGCAACATGTTTCGTCGTTTGAGATAGTTTTCTCTCCATTAACCGACAACCTCACACCGTTCTAGTTACAAAAACTATACAAGGTGAGTCTTTGACTCGCATGAATATTTTAACAGTAGATTCTTGAGGCCAAATGAAACACGAAACAATTTTTTCCTATAACATTTTTTCCGATGCGGCCCTGATAAAAATATATAGGCATTTTAAGTTTTCATAATGAGCTGTACCACCCCTGAGAAAACAAAATTACCTTCAGAATAACTAGCTAAATCTGTGACACTACACATCAGTGGACCTTTCAAACAAAGTTGTATTCAGCCAAAGTACCCAATTTTTCTAATTTCACAGATAATTTTTAATTTTTGAGAATTAAATTACTCGGAAACGGCGCATTATATGAGAAAATATTAAGAATACTTTAATTTTACAAAACGCTCAAATATAGCGTCCAACCTAGTTTGATGACAATGTGTTAGTTGGGTTCTTTGAATTTTTGGTATTTTTATGGTGCGAAATGGACATAATGAGAAAACTGGAAGACGTTGGTGTTATCTTGTGTTCGAAGAAGATTCATCAAATAAATGAAAAACTGTAATCCGAAATTCATTTCATTCGATAAAACCGTTTGTGAGATAGAACTAAAGATAATTTTTTTATGGTTTTTGAACAGCCTGTATCTTTTAAACCGAGCCGATTCGGAAAAATGGTAAAGAATGGAAAGTGTTTCTTTTGACCTTAAGAATATACACTTAAAAATACATAAAAATGACACTCAAGGAAGTTTTAAGCTTTTAGGCCCGTTTGCACCAATACCCCTTAAAACGAGTACTTAACTAAGTGTCGTTTAAAGTTAATGGACGCTTCATTTTATTCCCAGTTGCATGACTGTGGCTTAACAGAATCTTAAATAAGGGGCACTTAAGTTTTTATATCTAGTGATATTTTTATTTTGGTGTAACTTCATCCCAGTCCAATAAAGCCATTTCATTGGTTGGTCGGTTGCCGATGATCGTTGTCATTTCATTAACCTAACTATTGTCCTGTCAGTCAGTTTCAAGTAAACTATTATATTATTATCAAAGAGTGACAACTTTTTGTTGCTGAATTAGCATTATTATTGATAATGAAATGGATTGTCAAATAAAAGGTACCTAAGTTTATATAAGTACAACACTTTCTTTGTAAGGTCTTGTGTGAATTTGTTTTATTAATATTGAACAGGAAAATGTCCTTATTGTCCTTGTTAGTAAGAATACGGTGAATGATTGCCAAGCAGGTGGTGGTAATCTACAAAGAGCACTCAATTTCTCAACAGAAAATAGTTTTTTGCTGACTATAGTATGATTTGCGACACAAAATTGAAAATAAAAAGACTGATAGATAGCATTACAATAAAGGCAAAAGAAAAGGCTTGGTATTCAGTAATGAATTCATTCAATTTTCAAAATCCCTCAAAAGTGGGAAATTCTGCAGCTAGTTCAACAAATTATTTTAGGTTAGAATCCCACCCTCAAATATTTAAGTGGTCATAACAGGAGCACTTAAATTCAAGGTTTGCTTTAGCCATTTAAATGTCAGTTTTAAGTTCAGGGTTCATTTTAAAGGACACTCAACACTAACTGCGTTTGGTGCGGGTCTAAGTGACCTTAAACTTGATCATGAAACAGATCGTTAGTCTCTTTAATTTTGAAGTTTCCTTTAGCTCTACCAAAAATGTCACTAAAGAAAGCTTTCAATAAGCTAAATTATCATAAAACTGGCCCTATATGCTATTGGAAGTCTCAACTTCAAATGGCAATGGCAGGTTTTACCTGGTAATACCTGTGTTGTCAAGTTTTATGTTCATAAATACCAACCCTCGTAGGGAACACATGAAAAAATTATGTCAGAATCATTCAGATTAACGAAAAGCCATATTTCATCAACCTCCATGACATAATCGGCTCAATTTTGTAATTTCAAATCGAATAGAGCGGTAGTATGCGTCGAATAGAAATGTAACACATTTGCTTCAGATTCCTGGCACAAATGCGACGTATAATCATCTCAATTCGATCTGGAGTTACAGAGTAGGGCATATTAGCACCATAAAATGAGCAAGATTTTAATTTGCCTACTCTGTTGTTCAATGTATTCAAGTATATCGTATATCGAGTAATTATTCAAACTTTCTCGTTCATTACAGCACGGACGAAGACGCTCGTCAGGCCTTCCAACGTAACAATGGAAAGATCAAGTCCATACAGATCACCCTTACACTCAGCTCCCGCACGGAGATGCAGAGGGTTATCGAGGCAGCCCGTAGCCAGACCTACTCGGCTTTCATGCAGACTGCGCCACCCGCTCCGACACCTATGCCAGCCGCCGTACCACCCATTATACCAGCAGCAGTTCCGGAAATCAAGATCGATATAACCAAAGACGGTAAAAACGACAAAAAAGAGCGCGAGAGAAAGCGATCGCGTTCCAGAGACCGTAGGGATCGTTCTAGAGACAGACGCGACCGTCGATACAGAGATCGCAGTCGCTCGAGATCTAGAGACAGACGGAGGAGAAGAGACAGAAGCAGGTCCAGGGATCGTTCCCGATCAAGAGATCGTAGATCTAGGGATAGTAGTCGAAGGCGATCCAACGAAAAAGTTATCGTTAAAGAGCAGAGAAAAATTGAACCTTGGGTTCAGAACGAGCCACTTATCCAACAACCAATCCTCACTCCGAATCTGCTCACCAACACCATCGAAGAGCTCAGGAGGAATATGATCATGAGTCCCGCTCTGGCCGCTAACAACTTCCAGCCTAATCTTACGCTCAATCGGGGACGAGAGAGTTGGCCTCAAGCCAACCTTTCCATGCAGAAAAACCAAAACTTCCCGATGAGATCCAACGACGACAATTTCTCCAACGACCCCAGGACTTTTCAGCACAACAAAACGGACACTGCAAATTTCGATAGGAACAATCGACGAAACGTATTCACGAAAATAAACAAGTCCATGGAGGCTGAATCAAGGAACCAGTTCGACAATAGGGTGCCGCCGCCAAATTGCTGCATTAAAATCAAACCGTTCTTTGGCGCTTACGGCGATCTGCGACGTTTTTTCCACGGTTGTTTCATCAGTAACAAAGGTATCAAATTTATAAACGACAAGTCTGGTATGAGGACCGGAATAGTTTACGTTCAATTCGGAAATTCCGAGAGTAAGGTCGAGGCGCTGGCGAGAAACAATGAAAATATGAACGGGATAAACGTATCCATCACCCACTTGGATGACAAAGAGTTTGAGAATTCGGTGGACAGGTTCATTCCAAGACAAGAGGATGAGGAAGATTTTCGTCAATCTAAAAGTTTTCCCAACAAAACAAAGTTCTTCAACAGGTCCGATAAGTCCGATTCTGTGAAAGTGTTCACTTGCCTAACTGTCGAAGATCTTCCAACTTACGTAAAAGAACAAGATATTATGAAAATGTTCTCGAACTATCCCTTGACTAGCATTATAATACCACCGAGAAGCCGCGACGGTTATATCGCCTACGTTAGATTCAGCAATGCTGAAGATGCTAAGAAAGCGTTGTCCGAAACACAGTTGCATATTATAGAAGGGAAACCTGTAACGGTCAGAGTTTGCAAAGATGAAGATTTCGAAAGAGTGAATAAGGAACACGATGTCAAAATAACCCCTCCAAATCCTAAAAGAAACATCGATACCGATTGTCTCAGCGTATCTGGTCTACCGCTAAAGACCAGTGACAGTGATATAGCTGATTTCTTCTCCGACGTTGGTGTAATACCGACGAGAATTCATCTCATGAAAAATAACTTCGGGGGTTTCACCGGGCAGGCATTCTGCGAATTCGAGACGTTACAAGAAGCAGAGAAGGCATATGCGAAGAATTCGTCTTATTTGGGTACCGAATTGATAAGCGTAACGCCAGTGAAAAGGAAAGATATGGAGGAAGCCGTAGGAATTGCATTGCCGCAAGAGATCGTCATAACAGACGATGAACCCGAAGAAACAACCCCTCCTAAAGATTCGAAAAATAAAATGTTGGATAGTTTTCAAGGGAACGACAGAGTGCAAGATATGCAACAAGACAATTTTCGTAATCAATTCTACGATAATAATCAGCCCCGTCAATTCCAAAATCAAAAAAATAATTTCGAAGGTAATGGTCGAGGGAGGGGTGGATTTGGCGGTCGTGGTGGAAGGGGTAGTAGATTTGGTCCCCCAATAGGAATGCGTAATATGCCTCAGGAGGTCCCTCCCGGTTGTACTGTTTTTATGGACAATATTCCGTACAGAGCCGGTACAGATGAGATTTTAGATTTCTTTGAGGGTTTTAATGTGACAAATAATGTTAGTCGAAGATTCAATGCTAATAACACGCCTAGCGCCGAAGCAAAAGTAGTTTTTCGCTCACCGCAAGAAGCTTTCGTTGCAGTTAGGGAAAAACATATGCAAACCATTTGGGATAGGCCTATATATTTGAAGCAAGTGTAAAATTAATCTCTTCTTGTATATATTGATGTATATAAATGGAATGCTAGTGTGAACGTTAATTTTATCGAGTGAAACGGAAACTACAATTTTGGTAAGAATGAATTTGAAATGTTACTTTGGGATAGTTTGACTGAATGTTTAGAAGTACAAATTTATATTATTTCGGTAAGATTTCTTCGAGACTCATTCTCAAAATATTGTAAATATTCCAGGCTCTTTGTTTCTTTTCAGATTGTATTTATTATCTTCCTATTCTCTTATCATGGATAAAATAAAATATAAAATAGAGTTTTGTTTCATTTCAGATGCCACTTGTCCCAAAAAAATAATCGATAAGATGATAAAGTTATTTTCAAAATGGGAGAATTGGGCAGGCAATTTATTCGAAAAACACCCAACGACTCGAATCATTGGTGCACCCAGTGGGGGCTCGGTTCCCAAGCTTCGAATAGCCATAGACATAGAGACATGGACTGTGCCTTCCCTTTATATCTATGCATGAAATACGGTCAAAAAAAGTGACAGAGAGAAAAACACGTCGGGAATGCAGTTGTCTTTTTCTAGAATTTTGATTGGTCTACACTCACCTCTATGTGAACAAAAAAGAGAAAGGTATATCCCGACGAGCTTTTCTCTCTTTCTAATAAATAGCCAATTTCATGCTGGCATTGCTCAGTCCATGTCTCTATGTCTATGCGAATAGCTAACTGACTGTGTCTTGCTAATCTATATTAATGAAAGAGGATCTATGGTTTACTTCAAAATGCTTTATTGTTCAAACGATCTCACCAAATTGGACAATTCTTTTTTTGTTGTGTTTATTATTGTTAGGGCAAGGTTTATATAACAAAATATTCCCAAAAAAAATTGTACAGAACAGAAAAAAAGGCATTCCTTTTTCTTACGACCAATCGAGCAATCACGATGAGTTAGTTATTATTATCTACCCTAGAAATAATTTAAATGGCAAAACTAGGTTTGCCGGGTCAGCTAGTAATATCATAAAGACACCTGCGGAGCTTCTTTCTCATGCTCATGCAGATATACCCACTGATGATATTCTGGGTGCGTCACTGGATCGAACAGTCAACTGTGATTGCCAATGCTGGTAGATTGATTACTATCGCCGTTTCTTAAAATAATATCTACTGAAGGTAACGAAAAACAGAACAATTTTATATAAAAAATGAGCATAATATTCAACACGTTTCATAATTAATTGATTAATTTATAATTGTAAAAACATCACACAAACAATGGCAAACCACTGAAATAAGCTACAGGTAAGCTCACTCGATGCAGAATAAGAGGTGCGCTAACATGGACCAACTTCCGTTCAGAATATTTATGATATTTTTTCAAAATAATCACAACTTCAGATGTAAAATTAATTAGGAAGTGACGAAAATCCGAATTTATGCCAAACTGGTACCTGGTACATCTTTTCTATTCAGAATTCGAATTATTCGATTATCGAGGTTTTTTTGGGTAGAATAAAGAATATACAGGGTGAGTCTTTGACTCATACAGATATTTTAACAGTAGATTCTTGAGGTCAAAAGAAACACTTTTTTCCTTTACCATTTTTTCCGAATCGACTCGGTGAAAAAGATACAGGCTGTTGAAAAACCATAAAAAATTGTTATTTTTAGTTTTATGTCATAAACGGTTTTATCGAATGAAATTAATTTCGGAATATAGTTTTTCATATATTTCATGAATCTTTTACGAATACAAGATATCACCCACGTCTTTCAGTTTTCTCATTATGACCATTACGTACGATAAAAATACCAAAAATTCAAAAAACCCAAGTCTTTAAACTAAGTTGGGCGCTATCTAATGAAGTTTTTTTTTGTAAAATAAAAGTGTTCTTCATATTTTCTCGTATAATGCGCCGTTTTCGAGTAATTCGATATTCAAAAGTATAAGGATAAAATTCAGATGCATACCACCCGCCGATATGAAAATCAACAAGTGTTCTGGTTCTGAATTGAATTAGCCAATTTGCCATCGTCAAGGCCCCAAATGGAGTACGCCCCATCGAAGAAAAGCAGATGCTGACCATGGTTTCGGTCTCATTTGACCTCATCAGAGCAACATAGCATTTTTCTCCGATGGAGAACGTTGGGAATTGATGGAACCTTATTCAATATTTGCACGCGCTACTACTGGGTACTATACATTTACCCAGAGCGCCACCCAATATGAAACGGTGTCCGATTCTATCCCCTCCAGATAGAAACCAAGACGAAGACAAAAAAGCATATGTCCCATATTTTCTCTAATTCATAATAATTTCTCCTTATTATTGTATTCATTACCTCCCTGTTTAGGCGTGATCATTCTATTATTCAAAAGTATCTGTGAAATTTGAAAAATTGGGTACTTTGGCTGAATACAACTCTGTTTGAAAGATCCACAGATGTGTAGTGTCACAGATTTAGCTAGTTATTCTGAAGAAAATTTTGTTTTTCCAGGTTTGGCACAGCTCATTATGAAAACTCAAAATGACTACATATATCATTTCAACAGTGCCGAATCTGAAAAAATGGTATAGGAAAAGTGTTTCTTTTTACCTCAAGGATCTACTGTTGAAATATTTGTACGAGTCAAAGATTCACCCTGTATAGTCAGCTGTAATATCTCTAGTGGTTGAATTTTCTCGATAAATCCATCGACTTATTTCATAACGAAACTGAGTTTCTCGAAAACACCACGAGTCCTAAAGACGAGTGGTGCAGTCCTAATGCACAATCCTATGATCCTTTCTCCGTAAACGTCTAATAGGCCGCCCACAATGGAACACCTCGTATATTCTTCCATTTCCATAAGTTTTGAATTTATCTTCTACATTCAGCATGTGATTGGGTACAAAATAACGTTGACAGAACGACTTTTAGGCACCATCCTTGCAGACCTTTGCACTTCCTTTTCAGAATCTGTGATAATGAGACGCAAGTATCCGCCGTAAAGATCAATTTGACCGGCGATTAAAAATAGCATTCTCGTTGAGAAGATTATGCCCCATTCGTAGTAGAATATACGTGTTCGTCAGATGTATTAGTTGCACTTGAAATTTTCGACTATGAAATATATGCCGATTTTGTTGCTAGTATTAATCGGGATTAGCTTAGCTCAGAGGAGAAATTATTCGGGAACAGCTTGTCCACCAGGATGCATTTGTTATAAACAATCTATAAGATGTATGCGTTTAGAATTAGAGGGTGTGCCAAGGATTTCAACCCAAACAACGCTGCTGTGAGTAAAAATTTTTTATTAAGCATGTTAACGTGTAATATACCAATATGTAAATAGCACAAATAATTTGGACTGTTTCCATCATTCCATTGGTTTGTTTTAAACAAAATTTCAACATTCTTCGCTTGCCGTCATCAGGATTTACTTGCATTTTTTATTCTACGTGAATTTTTTTAATGTCTGTGTTGAAAAATATATATTCATAACGCAGTAATTGTCATATTATTCCCCTGTTTCTGTCAACAGACGGACACTTTTCTTTAGATCTCTTCATAAACAATTTTTAAGAATTCGTAAGAAAAATATTTTTGCTAACACCTGCAGATAGGTGAATTGGATCAGACGAATATAACAGGAGATATTGCAGATTGAAAATTGCAATTTTTGAAAAATGCCATTTCCAAGATAAAAATCTAAACGAAGGGAGACAGGCTTTCGAAATTGCTCGCAACGCAACCGATTGTGCGTGTTCGAAAACATATATTTCCATACCAAAATTCCAAATATCTGGCACTGTATTTATTAAATGATTTCTTCTTGGAAATTTTTCGATAGTCACCGTTCGGGAAGTTTTTCTCTCAATTAACATAACCGTAGATGGAAATGTGATACATGTTCTGAAAGATCAACTCTTCTAGTTATAAAGCTGAAAATGCAACGGTTCGGTCTTGACGATTATTTAATTGATTCCATCTTTTTGAACATTTTTCGACAGTAACCGTTCGAGAAGTTTTTATCTCAATAAACATAACCGTAGATGGAAATGTGACACATAACTGGCCCTGTTTAGGAAAAAATAATTTTTTTTGTTTTTCCACTTTTCAGTACCTACAATTCTCTATTGAAGCATCAACTGTTTGGTTTTCCAGAATCTTCGGAACAAATTCTATTCCATATCCTAGGATAGTAATAGAACATCCTGATTTTCAGACAGAGTAGCAAAAAAAGGTCATTTTACGGGGGTCTAACCCCTTTCTCATTTTTGACCCAAAAAATCGAGATTTTTGTGCTAGGGTGAAAGCCCAGGCAACGCTGATTATATAACCGGAAATCCCAATGGAATCAGACCAATATAACAGAGGAGATATCGCTGATTGAAAATTGCAATTTTTGAAAAATGCCACTTCCAAGATGAAAATCTGAACGAAGGGAGATAGGCTTTCGGAATTGCTCGCAATATAGATTCAGCGTGTTCGAAAACCTATAATTTCATACCAAAATTTCAAATATCTGGCCCTGTTTTTGTTTTTCCACTTTTCATTTTCGAGTTGACTTCGAAGAGCTCTCTGGAGTGCAATTCTCTATTGAAGCATCAACTGTTTAGTTTTCTACAATCTTCGGAACACATTCTATGCACTCCATATCCAAGGATAGTAATAGAACATCCTGATTTTCAGAGAAGCAAATAAGTCATTTTAGGGGGGTCTAACCCCTTGCTCATTTATGACCCAAAAAATCGAGATATTCGAAATCGATTTTTTGTGCTAGGGTGTAAGCCTTTAACATGTTCATTTAGTTTAAATTCTCTTCTTATTCCACAAGAAAAGTCGAACTAGGAAAGTGGATACTTTTACATGCAATTGAAAATCTCCATAGTCAGTTTTTGCTGTTCTCATCATTGACGAAATTTGACCTTCTGCAACGGCACAGCAATACCTATCTCAGCAATCAGCAAAGTTTTGATAAGATATTAAAATTGGAACATCCTGTGAATGTCGATGACTATCATGCTACTTCCGTTCAAGTTTGTCTGCCATACATAAATAAAATTTGAATTTAATTCATGATTTGTTGAATTTTCATGAATTATTTTCATAATATCAAAATTGAATGATGAAAATAATGTATTATGCACTGAGCCTTATTGGATTTTTGGTTGGTTTATCACGATTTCGAATTCCTAGGCAAAAATGCGGGTCCTTGATTTTAACTTTAGCTTTAGAAAGAACTATTCTGCATCTATTTTCGGTTCGTTCCAGAATCGCATCTTTTACGTCAATACCGTTTATTACGATCAGAGCAAACTAATCTGAAAATCTGCTTGCTTAATTTCCTCCGAGATGCAATTCTGGAACTCTGCTTTTGAGGGCAGTTTAGATTGCCCTCGCGAATTGTTATTAATCATTGATCTTTCAACAGGGATTTGAGATTCAACAAAATAAGCAGCTTGAATCAAGAAAACTTTGATGGCTGTCATCTTATATCCGCACTTCTTCTTGACAATAATCTCCTGACAAATTTGAAGAATGGAACCTTCGATGAATTGCATCAGTTGAGATATTTATACTTGTCGAAAAATGATATTAAATATATCGAATCTGGAGTATTCCGGAATTTGCCGAAACTTGAGCACTTGTAAGTATAAAAAATTTTCAGTTCAGTTGGTTTGAGTTTAGTTCAAATGCAATAAGTGTAGTAAAGTCATATAACGAGTCGAGGAATTTAGGACCTTTTACCCACTGAAAAACTTACTTCTCGTACGTGAAACATATATAATTATTCAATATTTTTATACATACACACACAAAATATGGTCCTCATGACGCTTGATATAAGGCAGGCTCATCGTAAGGGCTTACCTATTAGTCTGATTTCTTTAGCATTTACCATAGCAATAAGTGAAATAAGTACGACTTCACGTTGCTCGTGAATGCAAATGGCAATATTATGGCAAAAGAGGGAATATCCTTTATTAAGTTTTCTATAATATTGTTTCTTCACTATACATAATGAGTCTTTGACTCGTATAAATATTTTAACAGTAGATTCTAAGAAACACTTTTGTTCATCATTTTTTCCGAATCGTCTTGGTTGAGAAGATACAGGCTGTTGAAAAACCATAAAAAATGATATTTTTAGTTTTATCTCACAAACGGTTTTTATCGAATAGGATGAATTTCGGAATATTGTTTTTCATTTAGTATTTGATTTAATCTTTTTCGAACTCAAGATATCATCCATGTCTTCCAGTTTTCTCATTACGACCATGTCGTATCATAAAAAATAAGAATACCAAAAATTCAAAAAACACAACTCTTGAAACTAAGTTGGAGACTATCTTTCTATCTATTTGAACGTTTTGTATAATGGAAGTATTCTTCATATTTTTCCGTATAATGCGATAATTTGATGTTCATATATTCAAGCAATTTGATGTTCATGTATTAAAAAGTTTCTGTGATATTTGAAATATTGTGAAATTGGGTACTTTGGCTGAATACAACTCTGTTTCCAAGATCTACAGATGTGTAGTGTCATAGATTTAGTTAGTTATTCTGAAGGTAATTTTGTTTTTCCAAGGGTGGCACAGCTCATTATAAAAACTTTAATTGGCTATATCTTTTCATCAGGACCGAATCGGAAAAAAATCGTATAGAAAAAAAGTGTCTCTTTCGACCTCAAGAATCTACTGAAAATGTTTGTACGAGTCGAAGACTCACCATGTATAGAATCTTTCATTCACAATTTATACCTATATCGTTATATTCGTCAGTATATGATTTGACTTACCTACTTCTTATTCCCACTCCCTTCCCAGCAAACACTAAATCCAGCCACTGCACAAAAACTGTACAGCGTACAGATAGTGTATTACCATCGCTGCATTTAAATGCATTGCAAATTGTACCAAAACGGACCGTATATGCCCCGCTGAACTGTACAGTACCAACTGCATTTTGCATACAGCCATAGTACATCATTGCTGCACTTAAAATACAGCGATGGTATTGCAATCACGGTACACCAAGCTCACTTCAAATGCAGCAGTCATGTGCAAAAACTGGTACAGCAAGCTGCCTTTCAAATGCATCAGTCACACACGTGCAAAAACAGTAAAGCAAGCTGCACTTTAAATGCAGCTGCTACTTACAGCCGAAAAACTGGTTTTTCTGTAGGGCTATATAGACATAGAAAACCGAAATATTTTTCGTCCCTTTTCCGACAAATTTGCATGATTTGATTTACAGGTTCTTGCAGAGCAACAACCTTCAAACAGTCAGCAAGGGAACCTTCTCAAATTTACCGCTCTTGAATCGAATGTAAGTTTAACACAACAAATTACATTACAACATGGTGAATATTATCGGAACTTTTTTCATAAAAAACTATCCGCATATATTGTATATTCCATATTTCATTTTTCATTTATCAAATCCACCACCCTTTTCAGTTATCTGCAGTATAACAGATTAGAAAGCTTACCTGCTGGAGCTTTCTCTAATTTACCGCAGCTAAGACTTCTCAGGCTCGATCAAAATCCTCTAAATTGCGATTGCAAAATGGCTTGGATAATCGGTATGATGGATACAAATTCCCTTCAAGTATCTGCTGACTGCTTGTTTCCCGTGGAAATGTTCGGGAAGCCACTTAAAGGATTAACTCCGAAGGATCTTCATTGTGGTAAAATCACATTATGTAAGAAATTCATTGCTGAGCGAACGGAAATGATTTTGAGAACAATTTCCACAGAGTTCGTCTTTTTCTCCGAATATTCATCTGCATGGATAGAACATTCTGATTCTGTGAACACTTTTCAAAGAAATGTATAAAAAAACCAATACAGTAATTTACTATCTCAACATTTATCTGTTTCGGTTCTGTTAGTTCAAATAGAGGTACACAAGTTTTATTTGAAATTTTTTATTCGGAATGAGTTACAGAACAAGTTGTTAATCAGTAGGTAACTCCATATGTATTTGCCTCTATGTAAATGTTCCCGTTGAGCTCTTTTCTCAATTTCAAATATTTGTAGAAGTGCCTCGTATTGAAGAAGGTCCTAGTGATTGTCAACCGCAATCAGGAGAAACATCTGTATTCAACTGCCTAGTGAAAGGTGATCCAGAACCAACTGTTGTTTGGTATAAAAACCAGGAGGTAATAGATGTGACAGATAGCAAATTCGAAATTTTGAGCAACAATACTTTGATAATAAGGAACGTGAATCAAGCTGATGAAGGAGTTTATTCATGTTCAGTCAAAAATATTTTGGGCGATATAAGCTCGAAGGCAGTGCGGTTAGTCTTATCTCAAAAAACTTCGGAAAACTTTGGTAATTTAGCTACCTTCAGATTCTTATTCAGGAAAATGAAATTACGTAATGAATTTTTAGGTCCACCGAAGATTGAAGTGAAACCATCCTCAGTTTCATCCGCCCCTGGAACGCCTTATGTTCAGCTCTTTTGCAGAGCTGTGGGTAATCCTCGACCTATCATAACTTGGTCTTTCAATGGAATACAACTTTTACACTCCACCAAATACAACATAGACAATGAAGGAACTTTGACAATACGACCAGTAGAAGCGAAAGATCATGGAACATATACTTGCTCAGCCAGAAATTCTTATGGAAGGGAAACTGCTGATGCCAATGTATTATTGCAATGTAAGTTATTCTTGAGGTAACTGAATTTTAATTCTGCATTTAAATCGTGGTGTCATATTTTCAATTTCCAATCCCCCAAAAGTTCACACAAGAAATACCATACCAATGTTGCATATTCTTTCAGCCCCACCTATCTTTTCCGCTCAACCAGAAAACGTTGAAGCCAACATCGGCGCTGACATCACACTAGAATGCGTAGCAGTAGGTTCGCCAGAACCAGAGATAATTTGGTACAAGGACGACGTAGAAATCGGTTCTACCGACAGGATGTTCATCCCGGTAGACGGAACATTCATTAAGATCACAAACGCGCAGGAGGAAGACTCTGGATTGTACATTTGCGAGGCGAGAAACACACTGGGATCAAGGGAAGTGAGCGCCGAAATCAAAATCAGCTCTCTCAAATATCAACCGCCAAGATTCAAATACAAACCCTACAACATAGAGGCTTTTATTGGTAGTTCGATCGAGATGCCCTGTATGGCGGAGGGCGAACCAACTCCAGGTATTCAATGGCAGAAAGATGGCGCAACCATGCAGCGAACTGGGAGGGCAAAGACCTCCTTGACCGGAAGTCTTTACATCAATGAAGTCGGGCTGGAAGACCAAGGTCGTTACGAGTGCATCGCGATAAACGATAACGGACGAGCTGCAGCTTCTGGATATCTCACCGTCAAAAATGACCCAACCGCGATAAAAATTGGTGGTATTGGTGATCAATACGTGAAAATCGCATTCTCTGAAGCTACCGAAGAAATCGACAGAGCCATCAACAACACCGTGAAAACCCTGTTTGAAACCAAAGGTCCACACAATTCCGAACAATTATTCAGACTCTTCAGGTTTCCTGATGCTCCCACCCGAGAACTGGCCAAGGCGGCTGAAATATACGAGAGGACCCTCTCGAACGTGAAAAAACACATTGATGCTGGAATGGTTACCAACGCGACCAAAGAGTACCGCTACAAAGACATTCTATCCAAGGAGCATCTAGATCTCATCGCCCAACTTTCTGGTTGCACAACACACAGGAAAGTTTTGAATTGTTCAGATACTTGCTTCCACAAAAAATACCGAAGTATCGATGGGGCGTGCAATAATTTGGATAACCCAACCTGGGGATCATCCCTGACACCATTCAGACGTATCCTGCAACCAATTTATGAAGATGGTTTCGGAAAACCGGTTGGTTGGGATAAAACGAAGAAGTATTACGGTTATCCGAAACCATTAGCTAGACTCGTTTCAACCTCTATCATCTCCACCCATCAAATAACAC
Source organism: Coccinella septempunctata (assembly GCF_907165205.1). Taxonomy (NCBI): domain Eukaryota; kingdom Metazoa; phylum Arthropoda; class Insecta; order Coleoptera; family Coccinellidae; genus Coccinella; species Coccinella septempunctata. Next base: position 55,283,523 of record NC_058189.1, on the reverse strand, counting down.
CCGATGATCAGATAACCCATATGGTGATGCAGTGGGGGCAGTTTCTGGATCACGATTTAGACCACGCACTTCCTGCAGTTAGCTCGCAAAGTTGGGACGGAGTAGATTGTAAAAAGTCGTGCGAATATGCCGCACCCTGTTTTCCCATGGATGTCCCACCAAATGATCCACGAGTGCGTAACAGGAGATGCATAGATTTCATTCGTACCTCAGCAGTCTGTGGATCCGGTATGACCTCAGTTTTCTTCGACGACATACAGCCAAGGGAACAAATCAACCAGTTGACCTCTTACATCGATGCATCCCAAGTTTACGGTTACTCAGAGGAATTATCTAGAGCCCTCAGAGATTTGAACAGTGATGGTGGAAGGTTAAGAGAAGGTCCAGACTTTACTGGTTGGAAACCCCTCCTACCTTTCGCTTCCAATGAAGGTATAGACTGCAGACGTAATTTATCAGAAAGCGACATCAATTGCTTCGCTGCTGGAGACATCCGCGTCAACGAACAATCAGGATTGATAGCAATGCATACATTATGGATGAGAGAACATAATAGAATCGCTAGGGAGTTGAAAATTTTGAATCCTCAATGGAACGGAGAGACCATTTTCCATGAAGCGAGAAAAATTGTTGGTGCTGTCATGCAGCATATCACTTATAAGCATTGGTTGCGTTTCATTGTGGGTGATGGTGGATTGGAGAAATTAGGGGAGTATCAAGGATACAACCCAAACATCCAGGCCACAATTTCGAACGTTTTCGCTACAGCTGCCTTGAGGTTTGGACACACCTTGATCAACCCAGTTCTTCACAGATTCAACGAGGATTTCAAGCCTATACGTGAAGGACATTTGCCGCTGAGGTATGCCTTTTTCGCACCCTGGAGAGTGGTCAATGAGGGTGGTATCGATCCACTACTCAGAGGACTCTTCATTGTTCCGGCGAAACTGAAGAAACCCACCGAAAATTTGAACTCTGAGTTGACGGAGCAACTATTCAGAACAGCTCACGCTGTAGCGTTGGATTTGGCCGCGATGAATGTTCAGAGATCTAGAGATCACGGGCTTCCTGGTTATAATGAATACAGGAAATTCTGCAATATGTCGAACGTGGAAACTTTCGAGGACCTTCGTTCTGATATAAGCAACGAGCAGATATTAACGAAACTTCATGAGTTGTATGGACATCCCGGAAACGTGGATGTGTTTGTCGGTGGGGTTTTGGAGGACGTCGTGGGAGGAGGAAGGGTTGGACCACTATTCCAATGTCTTCTTCTCGAACAATTCAAGAGGTTAAGAGACGGTGACAGGTTTTACTATGAGAATCCTGGAGTTTTCTCCCCTGATCAACTGAACGAAGTGAAGAAATACACTCTGAGTCATATTTTATGTTACGATGGAGATAATATAACAAGGATTACGGAAAATCCTTTTATACTCCCGGAGAAACAGGGTGGTTTCATTGATTGTTCAACTTTGCAACCTATAAATTTGAGACCTTGGATGGAGAGAACACGTCAAGAGTGTGTTCTCTAATTTTATAGGAACATCAAAGTTATGCAAAAAAAAAGTTATAAGATATTAATTGTGATCTGTATTATGTATTATTCTGTGATTAAATACTCAGAAAATTAACGAAACTATTTATTTTTTTTTATTAAACACGCTTGGATACAAGAATGCGTTTCTGAGGGTTATAAGTAATAATAACTTCATATGTTCGAAGAATTCGTGGGAAATGTTTCACTAATTCATATTTCATCATATACAGGGTGTCTGTAAACAAATGCAAACGACTTAGGGAGATGAATCCTCGATGAAAATAAGCAGGGGTAGATCCTATAAATTTTTAATAGTTTTCAATTTTTTTACGTGTACTAAAAAACACAGAGTCATAAAACCATACATAATATGAAGCACTAAGTAGATGTTACTCGCACAATTTTTTTAGATCTCATAACTTTATTATTAGGGGTTGAAAAAAACAACCCCTTATGATTTTCCTTCGAAATTTGTTTTCGTGGGATAGATTTTCTCTCTGCCTCATAGATCTTCGTATACTGCTTGTAAGTTTTTAATTATTCCAAGAAAGGTATCCACTGTATCGAAATTTTGAAAGAGACTTTTTCTCCAGAATTGAATGGGAAACCATGAGAGAATTTTATTTTTCGAAAATCTATCGCACGAAAACAATTTTTGAAGGAGAATCTTGGAAACTAAGTGATTATCATCTGGGCTATCTTCCATAGTGATCAGTATCATGCAAAAATATTAGGGGTCTCTAAATCAAGAACTCTAGATATAAAAATAAATTTATTTCTCCAAAAGTAAATTAACAGTAACTAGATTCCTTGAACTAATACGGCGAAAATCGATAACACAATCAAATATTGTATTTAGAGATGATATGAATATGGAATTTGATCGATTTTTTGAAGGTAAAAATAGATTTGACATTCTTCTTTCACTAAAACAAATAACAAGGTCATTAGGCTGAGCACTCATATAGAAGTACCTAGTTACATTAGTGTAATTACAGTCGAAAATAGTTGGGAGTTTTGGGGCCAACTATTTCAAGTGTTTGAAAAACAAATTTCAGCATCCGCAGATTCTAAAAATCTTATATATCTGATATATCTCGAGACAAATTATTAGGAATTTCAATTGTGCACTCTTCAGTTGAAATTACTTCTCTCTGTCATTACTGTTATTGGTTGGAAAATGGCTGTGAACCAACCAAAAATAGTCGAGATCTCTTTTAATCTTTATACATATTTCCATATTCATTTCCCTTTGGAACATTTCTAAGTAATCGCTGAGAAAAGATTGATCAAATCTAAAATAATATCGAACAACTCGAAGGAAATAAACTGAAATAATATATATAATCTATAACAGCATAACCATAAGTAGATGGATAATCTTTCAAAATATTACTCTATTTTGAAATGGACCATTTTTGCAGTTCTGCTTTCAATTATAATTTGAAGCAAATATTACTCAATACTATATAGGTTTTATTAAAAAAATATCGAATCGAACAGAGGTTGAATGGGAATTAGATATGTTTTTTAGGAATTTTCCACATAACAGATTATTATCTACCAGACACATAGATCATTTTTGCATAAATTTTCTTTCTGATTATAATAATCAGCAAAATTCTCAGTTCAAAAAAGGTGCATATGTTGGAAATTTCATGATTTTTCGAAAACGGTTGTGACAGAGAATATTAATCAGTTATCTCGAATAAGATTTAAAAAAATTATCAGATAGGTAAATTTGGAAATAAACTGTATTTGTACAGTTTTGGAAATATACAGCACAAAATTTTATGTGCAGTTGAGCAGATTTTTAGGGATTAAATCCTAGGATTTTCAGGATAATGAATAAATTTATGGATAATGGAGGTTTGGTAATCTTTAACAGACATATCGGAGAAATTTTCTCATAAACTTTCCCACATTCACATATCATCTAGAAACCTTTAAAAGAATCACCAATACTCACTCTCGTGTATCCACTTTTTTGAGCCCACTTTTGAACCAACATCTTCAAATATATGGAATAAAATTACCATTATTTCTTCATAAAATACTTTGTGTGGAAACCATAAATTGTAAATGGCTTTTTGAATAGTGGAGAAACATGATTTAAATTAATCAGAAAAGAGACATCTCAACACCCTCAAATGAATTTTATCTCGAACTTTCAACCTCATAAAGATAAAAAATGTCAGAATGATATATTATTATCAGTTGTACTTGGCATCGGTTCGATTAAGGAACTGCAAATTTCACTTTTATTTTCTATACACCTAATCAACTCATTTCTGAATATCAGATTGAAATAAATACATTTAAAGTTCATCTATGATGATATATAAATACTTTCTGACAATACTAATACATCTTTTAGCACAAGTATAACAATGGCTGATGTTATACTTATTCAGATAAATGGTTCGAATGTAATCGAACCATTTATTTTACAATGAAAATCCCATTGAATTTCAAAAATTCACTCACCTAACCTTTCCAATCAAATTTCGATTAGAATACGTATAGTTTTAGAGCATTCGAATATCACAAATTACAAGTTTTCACTGTGAATTCATACCCTCTACCTACTATTATATTTATCATTTTATTCTAGTCGATATTATTAATATTTCTTTATAAATACTTATTGTACTCCTTACGCATTTTCAATACAAGTCGAAATAAATTATTTGTAGAAAGAAATAAACCGTATTCGATTTGATATTTCGGAATGATAATGGCTGTATATCATCCAGGAATCTTCATCGATATACTTCGATATACGATCCGAAAAAGGCTTCATTTTGGTGACTCCAAGTTTTCTTTGAGATTATCTACATCATTAATTTAATAATTTTGGTGAGATTCGAAAATTAAAGAACCTAATTTTCAACCAGTGATCCCTCTGTTCCATATGAGATGACTGTATAAAAATTACACAAACTCGGAGTACCAAGAGCTATCATCTACTGTGACATATTTCGATTATAAGTTGTATTTACTATGAGAACTATGTATATTTAAATGATTACTTCATTTAAAAGTCCTCTTTCATCATTAAGTAATAAAACTTACGCCTACTTTTCTGAACTAAACTAACCATTCTATCGTGTAACTTCTCTTCAAAGTTTCTGGTCACACGTCGGTTGCCCCATAGTATGTCAGAGCGCTATTCTCTGACGAATGTTCAGGTTTCCATATCATCTTCCATCTCTGAAAATATTCAGAAAGCCGTTAAATCCACGATCGATGCATAAATTGATCATAAATCCTATGCGTGCATTTTGAAATTCATAAATCACTTGTGATCAAGAAGGCATTATTCATTGATTGTCTATAACATATTAATTAATCACTTGTGATTTATGAGGTAATGAACTCAATAAGTTCGTTCAAAATTTGAGCTCCATGTAACTGATAGTGTCTGAGGAACAGTTTTTTTATTTTTTCATATCAGGATCCCACAAATCTTCTTAGTTTTAATTCAAGTATATTTTTATATTTATAAATGTTTAGGAGGTGAAAATTAATTTAATGCAATGAATATGTTAACGGCGTGCAGACAATTATTGAATTCTGAAAAAGTACACCTCCGGGCAGGATTCGAACCCGCGTTCATTGTATTCATTGTATTTAATTTTCAGACATTAACTCCACTTCTCAATTAATTTTATGATTTGATAACTGTTTACTCACTTGAACAAAACTGCCTGGTGTTATGGCGAACTTATAAACTATATATAATGGTATACATATTATCGAGGAAGCAGTTAAAGCATAACCAACATAGAAAGCCCATTCTGGATATTCGTATTCGTGGCCTAACATTTCTTCGTGACTGAGGAGAGAGAAGATGAAAATAACCTGAAATTTAACAGAATTTCAATTGTTATTTTTTTATCTTGTATACAGGGTTTCCCAGAATTAGTGGTCAATAACTAGGCACACATAATTTTAGCTGCAACTTTTTTCGAAAAAAATATATAGTTCATCTCCCCGTATTTCTGATCGTAGAATACGATGATAAATAATTGACCATTTATTCGGGAACACCCTGAAGAGTAAGATGAGGTGTATTTACTTATAATATAGGAGAAAATGCATACAGTGAATTAATTCTGTCCGCAAATACAAACAATATACCACAGCATCATGATGTTTTATAAATTGGAGATTATGTTATTATTTTTACTATTAATAGTTTTGGAAACCACAATAGACACATTTCAAAAACCAGTATGAATATAGAGATTTCCCACTAATTTCAAAATTAAATTGAATATTGAAATGATATAACCATTACTTCATACAAATCCTGCATTTTCACGTGTGATATAACAATAACATCTTCAGGTATCAGGTAATGTTGAAACAGTATAAAACAGTTAGTTTACAAAGAGCTGAAGATGTAATTAATTGTGTGAACGAAACAGATAAAAATTAAATCGATTTTGCTCCTCATCCATTCAATATGCTAAAGAAATAAATTCTCACTGGTCCTTACGAACTGTTATGCTTGAAAACATCAAGAAAACAATTCTATTTAATATTTCTCTATAGTTCGGCAGAAATGTCAAGCAATCACATTGATTAGTTCAAATAATTTTTCTGTGCGTGAATACCCAGTTCCAAGATGAAATGCGCTGTGTAAATGAAGAAATGCACCATCACAATTAAAATGAATCGGTACTTTTGATTTTTGTGTACAGTGTGTATCACATTCTGGAAATTAACTGTACAATGGGCAAAACCGTCCCGAAGAATGAGGACTCAACTGATTACATCAGTTCGTGTATGGAGAATTTCAATTGGAGTATATTTGAGAAAGATTTCGCTGAATATCATAACGCAAAAGAAAGATTTTATTCTCAACATTATCTAAACAACATGGATCTGAACGAAGACGACTTATATTTGGACAATTTGATAGTCAAGCTTTGTGATGAAGAGGAAATCGAAATTGATAATGAAGCATCTTTGTTGTTTCGCCTATTATTTAGAGCTGACTTCATACAACTATCTCAGAAGGTGAGACCAAACTTCTATAAAAGGATATGTACACACTTTATCCTCACCAATAAAATAGAGGACATACTAGAGCTTGTGGATGATCTTGATTTAATTTCACATGTGAAGAGCGAGATTTTTATGAACCTGATGAAGATTCTGAACCTGAAAATTACTATCGACAAAAATTGTTTGACGCTTAATTATATAGCAAAGGGATCTTGGTATGGACTCCACAACTTGAGCCAAATCCATCAAATGATTATATCACCATCTGCTTTCAAAGTAGTGCTGGAAAAATTCGATCTCAATTTTTATCACTTAAATTTCATACTTAGATTACTGCAAATAAAAATATTAACCTTGAGTGGTTGTAACTTGAACTGGAAGGAGGAAGGAAATATCCTGAATGGATTGAATCTAAGAATACTGAATATGTCCAGTTGTGGGACTAGTGTCAATAAGATCGTCGCAGAAAATTTCGAAAACTTCAGGGAAAATCTAACAGATTTGAACGTTTCAGGGTGTCCACTGTATAATACCACCTTGGAACTCATAGCGCAGCTCAGTTTGAATGAATTGAACATAAGAGGTTGTATCAAGAAGAAAGGATACTTCGTAGAAAACATGTGGATGGAATTCGCTGATTTCAACATTTCAGAAGTATGCGATGTTGATATAAACTTGCTATGGGCAGAGGTAAATTTGAGGAATTCCCTGAAAAAACTGGACGCCAGCCTCAACCATCTGGACTATGCAGATATGGAGGAAATTTTGCAGTTGAATCTGGTGGAGCTGAATGTGGAACGAACGAGCGAAATCTGGGATGGGGATTGTCGAAATTTATGGCGAAATCCCCTACAGAACCTGAAACGGTTGAGAATACGAGATATAGAAATCGATTTTTCCTTTTTGGCAACTCTGTTCGAATTGAAGTTGGAAGTGTTGGAATTCACGTACGACGCTGTTAAAAATTTCAATAATTTCTCGGTTCTACTTGGGGCGCCTATGGCTGATAGTTTACGAGAACTCACGATAGACTTGCAAAATCACTGTCAACCATTCATCCACTTCCTGTCGCATCTGAAACTAAGATATTTCGAATGCAAACTTGGAACTTGGTACTACTACAACTTCGACGTGTTTTGGAACGGTAAAAATCGAAAATATTTGAAGACTCTTATTCTGAATGATGGTAAGATATCAGAGACTGACGCTAGGGGTATCAGTGCGTTGGAATTGGAAACTTTATCCTTGTTTCCGTTCCTGTTCGATTCCAAAGAGCATATTTTGGCGATACTGAGCAGTGAAGTTCTTCGATATTCGGTCGTGGATCTGAGAATGGGTGGGGCGTATGAGGTAGACAGTGATCATTTGAATTTATTGATCAAGTTCAATCAGTTGAGGCGACTTTCACTGAAGATATCGGGAACTAATCTGACTCGAGCGTTTGCGACAAAAATCGAACACTTCAAGAACCTCAGAGAGCTCAAACTGAAGGTTTATATCGGGTTAAATATGGACGAACAAGCAGCGAACGCCTTGTGCAATCTACCGAATGGGACTGATTTAACCATCGTATTAGTTGGATTGGGAAAAAAGTGGCCGCTTTCCTTTACAGAACAAGCTTCCCGAGTTTTCAACATGAAAAATTTTCTGTATGATTCCGAAATTCCCGTACATCTGGAACTGTCAGACTGCACCTTGGATTACAGATGCGGAAGGATATTCAATAAATTCAACATTGAATCGTTGATCCTGAATTCCTGTGTACTTGAGAATTTTCTGCCCAGTTTTCTTGAGGAAAAAATCGTTTACACCCTTCAGTATTTGATCATGAAGAGAGTAGACATAGATAATGGTCAGTTGATGATGTTAAGAAATTTATGTTTGAACGAATTGTCCGTTCTGACCTCCATGGACGACTTTGGATACAACAAGTTACCCATTATTTTGAGTGATGGTGCAATATCCAAATCATTGAGTGTATTGAGGTTAGGTCCATATTCTTGTATTCCCTATATTCAGTATATGTTGAAGAGCAAAATGTCTGTTTACGAGTTATTTCCAATTTATTTGCTTTGAATGATTTTATTATTTGTGTCGTGAATAAAATTAGTCCATATTAATGCAGTTTTCTCAGTCTGCCAAGAAATTGGCTATATATTCTGGTAGAAAATTTCACCAAATAAATAACCTTTGATATAATATCCTTTTTAGGTCTAGGGTATGATCCGCTCGAATAAAAGAGATCTATATTTCTCTTTTTCTTATGTATACTTCATTCACTTTTATTTTAGCAGTCGGTTGGCCATGGAAATTTGACACATTTCACTCTGTATAGTACGAAAATGTGGGGTTATGAAGCTTGTCAAAACATTTTTGGGTTTTAAATCAACGCTATGTTGCCCGTTCTACGTAAAAGTTTCTGTTATTACGTACTTTATCACAATGTCGAATCTCTTCGGAAAATATGTGACGAACATAATTGAAGTTTATACAAACTGATTGAAGGCATACCAAATCCAGTAATTTGCATGGAAAACACAAGAGATCAGTATAATATCATAATATGCACTAGTTTGAGGAGAGTTAATGTTCGTTATCTTCTTTGGCTTAGGGGAGACTGGGGAGGGTTGATACGTTTTTTGGAATTTTTATTCTGGAAACTGAATTATATGAAGAAACAGGACTTTTCTTATATTATATAATTCTTCAATTAATCGTTCAACAAAATAAATATAGAAGTCGCAAAACATAAACATCTCATTCTATACAGAACGTTGAACACAAAAACATGCAAACTGTCTCAAGCCTCCCCACATATGGGAAGATTGATACGATGTACTGGGAGAGTAATCGAGAGGATTATTAAGCTCAGTAGGTAGGTCAGCAATGATACTGGCTTGCTTTGGTCCCATAGGTGTAGAAAAATCATGAAATGGTCGGTTAGTCACTTCCGCACAAGAAAAGTCGACCTCGTTAAATACATGGGGATTGTACGGATAAATTCCAGTTGTTAAAAATCCCTTTGATATGTTGGATGGTGAAAACGCCTTCATGTAGGCCTATCCAACTAGCTACGGAATATTTTTTTGAAGATGATTCATGTATCAGGCCTCCCCACGACAAATGTCTCAAACCTCCCCGAAAGCAATTTTCAAAGGGATTTATGCTTTCATCTTATACTCATATATTTTGAAAGGCGAATAAAACTGTAAATTGAGTAGTTTTATGCATATTTCCCAGTGAAATGTTTGTTTATGCCGAAGAATTAATGCATGATCATAAAACCCTTAGGTAACTTGAGTAAAAACTTACAATTTCTCACCTCGAAACACTCTTCGTTGAATATTTCACAAACAAACTACTGTAAGCCTTACAGATTAACGTCCCGCAATGCCCTCTGCCAAAGAATAGTGTTCACTAGTATAAAACTTTTGAAAACGGCTACAGATCGCGGATATAAGCCTGTATCAAGCCTCCCCATGTATCAATGCTCCCTAGTCTCCCCTACATCATTTGTAGATTTCAAAAATATTAACCCGAAGATGAAATGCATATGATGAAGTAGTTGGGAATGGGTGTCTCCCGAAGGAATTAACAGATAATTACAAGAAGGTTAAATTCTTCAACAAAAATCATCTTGCATCAATATAAGTAAAAGGAATTGAAGGAAGTTTCAAGTTAAGATGAACGTCACCTTTGAACAAAAATTTCACATGAATAAACAAGTAACAGGGCAACTTGCGCATATTTGTGGCTATTCATCTTAATACATTGATCTAATAATAATAATTAGGTATTTATTAGTACCTTAAGACATTTACATTGTATAGGACAAGTCAAATGAAAAATAGAAAAATCCATTTCAGGGAACTTATTCTCCGATGACATTTATCGAAAATCCTATAGTAAACTTTTCGCATTAATTCACTCAAACATAAAATTCTCAAATGCCACCACTTTTTTGGGTCTCCCAAGACAAGGAAATTCTTTGTCATCCTCTTCATTCACAATCTTTCTGATTGAGGAAATATTCAGCTGAAATATAAGTCTTTTAGATTCAGATGAAACATTATATAAATTCTCTTACATTGAATATGTTCGCTACCGTCTGACGTATTGTGGATTTTAGAATATCAGGGTATAACTATTTGAATGAGCGGACCTGAATTCTAAATAGCAATTCCTGAAACCCTGTCTCTTTTTTCAATCACTTTCGACATTTTCGAATTTTCGTAATAAAAATTAATATTAGTTGTGGCAACGGCGTTATGACATTAACGACATTTCATGAGTGCCAACCTAACTTCGTTCTAGTTACAAAAACTTGAGAAAATTATTTCATGGCCAACCGACTGCTAATGAAACTCGAACTTCATTAAAAATAAGTTTATGTACGAATAAACGTTCACGTTTATACAAGTTGATTGCAAAGGTGAATCTTTTTTTGACAAAAGATTGACGCAGAATCTCTGTATACAGACATTTACTCACTCTGTCTATACCGGAAATCCCAATTCGATCAGACGAATATAAAAGGAGATATCGCAAATTGAAACTTGCAATTTTTGAAAAAAATTTTAATTTTTCCATTTTTCAACTTTCGAGTTGGGTTGTATCTAGTAGAAAAATCATAATAGATTAAAACGTGATACATACTTCAAAAAAATTAACCTTTCTAGTAATAAATCCCGACATTTCATTCACCCTGGCGCAACCGTTCGTTCTTGAGGAAGTTTTAACTGAACCCAACTTTTTGGTAATTTTTCGGAGGTCAACTTTCAAGTGGCGTATCTTCCAGGAAAATTACCGTAAGTCTAAATGTATGCAAATTCTGAAAGAGCAAGTCTTCTAGTAATAAATCTGAGAATTTCATCCATTTCGGCACAACTGTTCGTTCTTGAGGAAGTTTCAACTGACCCCATCATATTGGGATTTTTTCGGAGGTCAACTTTCGAGTCTCGTATCTTCCAGGAAAATTATTGTATATCTGAACGTGATACATATTCTGAAGGAGCAACTCTTCTTGTGATAAATTTCGAGATTTCATACATCTCGGCAAATGTATGCCTTAAGACCATTTCGGTCTTAAGGAAGTGTTAACAGACCCCATCTTTTTGTGAATTTTTCGAATGTCAAATTTCCAGTAGCGTATCTTCCAGGAAAATTATTGTAGATCTGAACGTGATACATATTCTGAAAGAGCAACTCTTCTTGTAATAAATCTCAAGATTTCATCTGTCTTGGTCCAACCGTTCGGTGCTGACGAATTCTCAAGTCAAATTTTCAGTTCTTGAAAAATGCCAATCTAAAAGAAAGAAGATAGGCTTTCAAAATTTCTTGCATTCAGCTTATTCGAAAACCTATATTTTCATACAAAACTTTCGAATATCTGACACTGAAATTTTTTTTTTCCACTTTTCATTTTCGAGTTGACTTCGAAGAGCTTTCTGGAGCGCAATTCTCTATTGAATCATCTACTGTTTGGTTTTTCAGAATTTTCAAAACAAATTCTATGCACTCCAATCCTAAGACAGTAATAGAACATCCTGATTTTCAGACAGAGTAGTAAATATGTCATTTTAGGGGGTCTAACACTTGGAACCTAGATATTTATGTTGTAAGGTCTAACACCTTGCTCATTTTTGACCGAAAAAATCGAGATTTTCGAAATCGAGTTTTTGTACCTATTCCTGGATAGATGTGCTATCGAATGTAATTTATGAATATGGGATCAATGCATAATCTTTTTCCAAACGAAGATCTAACTCAAATTTTCTGTTTCGCTTATTTTTTTTCCAAGTTTAACCTAGCGTGGTGCAAAAAATAAAACGAAATAGCAGTAACGTATATTTGCATTATTAATAGGTACTACTTCCTTCACCAAATGGAATGGAAAAATTGAGTCTATGCTTGTTCTTCTAATATAATAGCTTATTTAAAATGGTATATTGCTAGTATATTTAAACACAGTAATTTTCATATATAAGTATAGGTAATTTCATACTCACCAGAATGAAAACTGGACTGATGTATTTCCAACAAAGCCTCCAGAATAGTCCAGGACGATGGCCTATCATCTTTTCAATATCTCTGGCAAAATTTTCAGTACCATAAACCCAACATACCCCTGCTGCTTCCACGAAAACGACGAACAGTATAGATAGACCAGGTCCGTAAACATTCAGTAAGTTTACAAGGTAAACGCCACCCTAAAAAGTAGTTTGTATAAATTGAAAACTCACCATCAGTGTACGATACTCCTCTAATTTGTAATAAAATTCTCAAAGAGTGTCAAACGCACTAGTTGTAAGAATAGTTGGTAGGTCAACAGGTTTTTGTAATTAAAATTATCATTCATCTGAACATGATATACACTGCGCAAAATAATTAACGAACATTCTGAAAATCTCAATTTTAATGAAAGTTAACTCTACATTGTCTTTATAACTTATTTTTTATGTTCTCTCGGGAAGGTTTTGAACGAAACAAGACACATTAAATGGAAGAAAAATTCAGGATTTCACCGAATCTTATGTGAAAGAAGAGAAATGAACAATTTTCAAAATACTGAAATGCTGATAAGTGATGTAATACTTGGTATTTCCACCCCTTGCGTTAATTACAGCTCGGCAACGACGGTTCATACTCAATCTGGACTTCTTGCTGGCCACTCCATTTGAGAGACTTCAACCTCTTCAAGGTACTCCTGAACGATGCGCGCACGATGGGGTCTGGCATTATCGTCCATAAAAATGAAATTTTCACCAATGTATGGGGCAAATGGCACTACATGCTCTTCAAGAATGTTCCTTATATACTTATCAGCATTCATAGCTCCATTATCAACGACCACTAGGTCTGTGCGTCAAAGATATTCCACCCCATACCATAATCGATCCTCCCCCGAAACCAGTAGTATTCAGGAAATTGCACTGAGCATATCTTTCATGTGGACGTCTGTATACAAGGGAACGTCGATCACAATGGTAGAGGCAGAATCTAGACTCATCTGTAAAGAGAACTCTTTCCCAATCGGCCTCTTCCCAATGGATATACTCTCCCGCAAAATCCAAACGCGCCCTTCGATGGGCTGGGGTAAGAGCTGGGCCTCTTGCCGCGACACGAGGCCTTAAATCATATTCTTTGAGGCGATTTCTGATTGTCTGAGTGCTAATTTGCACCTCATGAGTTTGCTCAAGCTGAATTTGAAGGAGACGAGCGGTTGCAAACCGTTGTCTCAACGAAGAAACTCTCAAATAACGTTCTTGAATGGCAGTTGTTACCCATGGTCTACCCTGTCCTGGTCTTCGGACATTCATACCTGTCTCCCCGAATCGCTGCAACATTCTGGACACACTTGTATGGGAAACTCCAAACCTTTCTGCAATTCTTGTGTATGTCCACCCTTCTTCTCGCAAAACTACCGCTTGGGCACATTCCTCTTGGGTCAAATTGCGTGTTTGGCTTTGCATAGCGATTGAGTGTAGAAAATCAAACGAAAGAAAAACTATTGATCACTAGAATTGATCGAGAACAACTGATTTTAGAATGGAGCCAATACATTCAAAATCGGATAATATCATCTTTTTTTATTCCTGCTGGGAAAAAACATCTGTATTGAAGAAAACCGTTGAACGTGGATAACATATGCATGCATAATTCTGATGAAAATAATTATCATTGAGAACACCTTCAGTTGTAGAATAAATTTGAGATTTCCATAACGTGCGTTAATTTTTTTGCGCAGTTTAGATGATTTTTGAACTCACGTATGTTGTGGTGGGTAAGGCACATATATAAATTCCAAGCAAAAGGAGAGCAACAAAAATTTCTCGATGTCTGCCCAAAGTTTTTGGATACTCATCACAAAGAGCTGTAATCATTGCTTCTAAGCCTCCAAAAGTACTGTCTAAACCTAAGGTAATGAGCATCAAGAAAAATATAATCGACCAGAAGACTGATCCTGACATAGTGGCTATCGCTTCAGGATAAACGATAAACACAAGTCCTGGACCTAAAAATAATGATAGGTGTAATTTATTTCTCGAATACTCCTGATCACGATCAAACTTTACCTTCTAATCCCACTTGTTCTATACTTTTATTCTGTACATGTGCCATGTAACCAAGTACGGAAAAAATAACGAATCCTGCCAAAAAACTAGTCAAACAATTTATGGTGCTAGTGAGTAAGGCGTCTCTGTAGCAATTATTGTTGAACTTGTTGTAACTGGACAAGGCTAACAAAGTTCCGAATCCTGGACCGAGAGAAAAAAATATTTGAGCCGCTGCATCTATCCAAACTTTGGTATTGTATAGTTTATGCCATTCTGGAGTAAGGTAGTAACGAATACCGTTAGAAGCACCAGGAAGAGAAACTCCACGTACTAGGAGAATAATTAGGACCACGTATGGAGCTAGAGCTGTTATCCAAACCGCCTGAAAAATTCACAGAATATAAGAAATTTGTCTGACATTTTCGAGGACACTCTCTATATTGGAATACATATTGGATTATTTTTTAGCGAGCCCTGTACCGACCACAAGACAAAAATCTTATTAGAAAATAGCCCCTTTAGAATTTCTTATAAATTTCTCATTAAATTTTGAAAACAGCCTTTAATTTTTCAATGCAGAACATTTTCAAAAGTCGTGGTTAATTTGATTGGTTTCAAAATCAAGGGGGTGATTTTTGGGCCCATTTTAAGAAAAAAACTTTTTATGAACATATGTCCTAAACGTCTTATTTTTCGAGATACAGGGTGGTAAAGTTTTCAAAAATCAATCATTTATTATCAATATCTTCAATACCACTTCAAATATTTCAATGAAATTTGTCATACATGTATACTATGTATCAAGAGGTATTTTTTAATGTATCACTTTTTGCTTAATTTCTACCAGTGGCGTTCGTACGTAATTTGACCTACCTATTTTGGCAGACATTGATGGTACGCCACAGACTTTTTCCTGAAATAAAAATTATTTTTGAATTTCGCAATTATTCCTTACCAAAGTTGATCACATGACTTTTTTCCATCCGATTCACGGTTTCCGCTTAAAAAAATAAAAACCGTTTCTCTGCATGATCATAACAATATCCTTAATACATACATATGACAATATCACCATGCAGAGACATACGTAAATTTAATTTTTTTAGGTGGAACCCGTGAGTCGTGCTAAAAAAATTCAAGAGATCAAATTTGCTCATGTCAGTGGCGTGCCACTGACTGTCTAAATAATACCACCCTGTATCTCAATAGGTAAGACGTTTAGGACATATGTTCATATAAAGTTTTCTTCTTAAAATGGGCCCAAAAATCACCCCCATAAATATTGACATTCAATTAGAAGACACCCTGTATACTTTGCAATTTTCGATCAAATAAGTGATTTGCAAATTTTGTTTGTGTAGCAAGCCATAGATTTTCGTCAGATCTAAATGGTGATGAATATGATTGACCTGAAATTATCATATAGATTTGTGAATTTTCAAATTGCTCTCAACGTATTTTGTGTACTTTCCTCCAAAGTACGAATAATTTCTTGTTATAAACCTAAGGCCTTCGGTCCTGAACAAAAAATTTCCTTCCAAAGTGTGGTCTTCAAAATCGCGATAAAACATGTTGCGCTAATACTTACTTTACCCGTACTTCGAACTCCTTTCCATAAGGAAAAATATACAAGGACAAAAACAGCAAAAACACATAACGCTAAAGTTGGTTTAATAGGCCCCATTCTGTTGAGGCTATCTGCCTTATATTGCTCGAGAACTTCCCTCCTGAAATAAGAAGGAGGAAATTGTTTATGGCTATGAATTTAAACAAAAAATCAACCTAATATTTCGAGGTATCATTTACTAAGTGATTGAGCAGATTACAACTTAAAATTTAGCTTCTTCAATGCGGAAAACAATAAAATAGTGGATGATGGAGCCATGATTTTTTATATAGATTGTTTGTATGTTAAACTCACTCGAAAAATTCTCTAGCTGGACTTGAGGCCGTTACATTAGGAAAGAGCCTTGTGATCGGACGGCAATTAGGGGTGTTCCAACTGTTGTGGCAAGATACCCATGGTAACTCGGACTGAAAAGAGGCTATCAAATAGTATACAGCCCATCCGATGATTGTATTGTAGTACATGCCCATATAGACGTCCATCAAGCAGATAGCGTACCCAACACCTAGAAATATAAGAACTGATTGATCATTTCTGGTAGGTAAACGTAGTACTACCCTCATTTCCAAATGTAATTCGAGTTATTCTTCATACAGATATAATTTGAACAAGTGAATATGCGTGAAAGGTTTATGTGGTATATCCACAAATAATATGAATTTAATTTTTTGAAGCTTCCTGAAAAGCAATTTTTTTTAGTAACCAGAAAATTGGAAGGAATGAAGACAACGAAAAAAATTGTCGGTGTTTTCCTCTATAATTGCAAATGGTAAAAAACCACCTATAAAGTTTAATTATACCATTGAAAAATTATTTTCTGATAGCTTGATTCATTTTGAAGAAAGGGGATAAGAATAAGAAACAGTTTTTGAAAAAAAAAATATCAACAGTTACTTAGCCTAAGTCGTACAACTCGTACAGGCTGGAATTATTTTCGAACTTAAATTTGCCTAGTGGATATATCCTACTGACATTATGGGGAAGCAACTCTCCTATAGAATATCTGCTGAATTTCATTTTTCTGCTTTCAAAGAAAGAAATTAAAAATTGCTCTTCAGGTACCATCCAAATTCAGAAAAAAATCGATGGCAGCAATGTCACAGCATACATACAGAGTGAGTCTTTGACTCGTACTAATATTTTAACAGTAGATTCTTAAGGTCAAGTGAAACACTTTTTTCCTATAATTTTTTTTTCGAAACGGCTCGGTTTGAAAGATAAAGGCTGTTGAAAAACCAGAAAAAAATTGTCTCCCAAACGGTTTCATCGAATTAAATGAATTTCGGAATATAGTTTTTCATTCATTCGATGATTTTTTCGAACACAAGATATTACCCACGTCTTCCAGTTTCATCATTATGACCAATTCTTGAAACTGAGTAGGACGCTATCTAAAGAATATTTTAACTCTACTCAAGAATCTACTGTTGAAATAATTGTACGAGTCAAAGACTCACCCTGTATATCCAATTAAAGAAGAGTCAGAAGACCAATATGAATTGGAGTATTGAAGAAAATAGTCATTAATTTTCCACTTCGTATGCTGTCAATGGGTCTAATCCATTTTTGAAGAAATTGACAGGACTTTCTTTGGATGAAATCCTTCTGACTTCCGCCTCTCTTCAATAAAGTGATTATAGGCACAAAGGCTTGTTATCTATCCCATACCATTTAGTCCATTTAGGCAAGTTCATAATTAATTTACCTTGAGGAATACCCCAATATGGTGGTTTTGTAAAGTGCATCAATCACGGAAGAGTGAATTTTCTTGGAAACATTTCCAATTCAATCCATGAGTAGTTCAGACTAATCGTAAGAGCGTGTAACATCAATTAAATCAAAAAAATTAACATTTTCTATGGAATCGATGTACCTGGGGGACCTTAAACCTGTATGCTTGTACATTCAGTAGGTTTCAGATTGGAAAACAGGTATAAAATTCTTCTTTGTTATTATTGATTAACTACAATAGGCACATCCGATTCAGGAATCCAAAATAAGTCTGATTTTCCTAGCGGATCTAACCGTGATTCTTTATATCCCAAGTGAAGAGCTCAAAGAATTCCCTTGAGGTAGACCGATGAACGTTCTCTTAAAAGTGGCAATTACCGTGGATAATGGAAGTGTAAACAAAGCTCGAAGGAGGTGTGTTTCAAACTGTTGTACCAATTCTAGTCGTTCAGAACGTTGATGTAGAAATTGTGTCCTTGGGACAAGAGAATAATTGCCAATGCTCTTCATGGTTCGGTGATGGCGCTGCTTTTAGGAATAATACCTATTATCCTAACTTCTCGTCGCAATGACAATGACGTCACGTAAATCACATTCGTGTTCGGTACAACGATTTTTCCACAGCAAAAGATGACTTCTGCCCAAAGACTGACAGTGAGTTTCATAAAACTTTGATTGTCTGATCAACGATTTGACAGTCACTCGATTTCTATAACGAAATCACTGAAACCTTTTCATTTCTGAATATATTAAAGAAGTGGCAATTGAGAATATTTTAATGTACGTATGAACATCATAATTTGATGCGAGAATGATATTCTCAATGATCATTACTGAATTATCGATTGAGAACAAACTGACGTCTATTCGTCAATCAAGCGTTGATTCCCTGTTCAAGCTTTATGAAACCCGGTGAATAAGGTATAATATAAAAAATGATACGACGTATAGGTACCCCTAGCTTTAGAACTGATGTGTATGTATAATTACTTGAAATATGGTTCAACACCTTTCAGTAACGATATTAATTATGTATTCAAAGAACCCTTATAATTATACTTACGAGGCTATATTTGAAAAATTCTTAGCCTACTATGGAACCAAACAAAATTTCAATGTCAAAATATTTTATTACTCAACATATTCTCCTCTTAATTGGATACATTTATTACAGCGAACCTGCAACACGTCTCTAGACCTTTAAAAAAAATGTTTCTTCTTGCTCTGCAAACCAGACCTCCACAGCTTTTATTATCTCCTCGTTGGAAGAAAATTTACGACCTTTTAAACTTTTTTTCAGTTGAGGAAAGAGATGATAGTCAGATGGAGCCAAATCTGGTAAATAAGGGGGGTGTTCTAGTAATTCAAACCCTAAATCACGAATTTTTGCATGGCAACATGAGATTTGTATGCAGGGGCGTTGTCCTGCAAAAACAAAACACCTTTGGATAGCTTTCCGCGTCTTTTCTCTTTAATTTTTTTCCCGTAGAGTTGTTAGTAATGTCGAATAGTAATCTGTTATCGTTCTACTCTTATCCAAAAAATCAATCATGATTACTCCATGGCAAACCCAAGAAGCAAGAACTTTTCCAGCAGATTTTTGGACACGAAACTTCTTCGGTCTTGGAGAACCAGAGTGTCGCCATTCCATCAATTTTTGCTTCGTTTCTGGATCGTAGAAATGTACCCAAGTCTCATCCATAGCAACAATTCGGTTTAAGAAGTCTACATCATTTTCAAATCGAGCACAGATCGAACGCGATGCTTCTACCCTTGCACGCTTTTGGTCAACATTCAAATATTTGGAGATACTTTTTGCAGCAATTTTTCTCATGTCCAAATCGACGTGAACTATGATGAACGCGTTAGTATGAAATATGTATTCAGTGCTTCAGATATCCGTTTTAGCCCAATTGGACGGTCTGATAAATTCATGTCATGAACTGCATCGATATTTTCGACAACTGACATAGAAACTGGCCTTCCCGATCGGTCATCATCTTCAATGGAAAATTTACCTCTTTTGAAGCTTGCAGTCCAATTTTTCACGGTCGCATACGAAGGACATTGATTACCAAGAGTATTAAGCATATCTTCGTAAATCTGCTTACCTCTTGGTCCTTTTAAATACAGGTACTTGATGATGGCTCAATACTCCAATGTTTCGATTTTCACAAATTCAGTGGACATCTTCTTTCTTTATTGCGTAACTCTGGTTTATTTTTTTGACCTCAAACTTCACAATGACACTTCTAATGAGTTATTGTTCGTTGCTATGGTAACGCAATATTTTTTTTATGCATTGAAATGGTCTAGGCTAACTAGATATCAATACATACTCGTATTAATTTAACCATACCTTATTAAATCTAAGAAAACATTGTTTCAAAATATATCACAAAATCAACCTATGAATTAATCACCCTGAAATCTTCACTGATATAAGTTATTTAACCACTCCTCAACTCATCCTAGTAAGAATCAGCTAATTCAATTTTCAGTTAAGTTATAGATTTTCATCAATTATCGGCCACATCAATTCAATAGCATTAGTAACAGATCATCCACCACACCTCTTATTATCTATCGTTACAATAAGGTGTAAAAAAATCTCTAATGATATGAAACTTTAATCATTAAGAAGACTTATAGAAAAAAGGATCAAGAATGATCCTTTTTGCATCCTCCTTTATTTCATATGAGCCCCTGAGTTGAATCTCTGCTTCATTAGCAATTGAAGCACGAAACTAATTTCTGTTCCCTGAAATTTTTTTGGCGAATTACGAGACAATAAGTCACTGTATGAATCCTTTAATCTGGAAGGTTTTCAGGCATAAAACCTGGTATGATCTGCCAGACAAACTACCTATTCTACTGAGGGGATATATGTAAAATTCATTGTGAGCCTTTTTGTTCTCATTTATGCGGGTTGCAGGTATGGATTTAATCTTCTCCCAGTTTATTTCGTATTATACAATTAGGGAACTCTTTCCCTGATACTTCACTGAAGAGTATATGTTTTATTATAAGCGCATTCGCCAGTTTGTTCCGTTGTTCCATTAAGTATTAACCATACTCAAAGGTTCTACGCATATTTGGATTCAATTTGGGCAATAGTGAATCGAGCATAATATCCTGAAATAGAAAATTTCATTTTTTGCTCATTCCGAAAAGTTGATGAAACAAAATGAGCTTCGACCTTTCATGTTTTTTCGTGAATTCTACTAAGATAAATACTGGCAAATAGGGTGAAATAATAATAATAAAAATAAAGCATTCAAGCATCTTAATTATAGCTGAAGCTCAGAATATGTATTACCTAGCATATATAATCCTTTCAATTAATTCATTTTGCCAAAATAACGTATAATGAAGACTGAAATGATAAACACATATGCCAGTGAATTATTCGAAGAAGTGGCATTGAAAATGAAAAACTTACTTTTAATCGATCAATATATAATGACTCTTTTTTACAGAAAAATATAAGTACCCTGCTCAGTCATATCTATACTCTCAATAAAATACGAGGATGTATTGATAGCTAGTTAGCCTAGACATGCATAAAAAAAATATTGCGTTACCATAGCAACGAACAATAACTCATTAGAAGTGTCAGTGTGAATTTTGAGGTCAAAAAAGTAAACCAGAGTTACGCAATAAATTAAAAGGAAGATGTCCACCGAAATGGTGAAAATCGAAAAATTTGAGTATCGAGCCACCATCAAGTAACTGATGGATATGCTTAATACCCTTGGTGATCAATGTCCTTCGTATGCGACCGTGAAAAATAGGACTGCAAGCTTCAAAAGAGGTAAATTTTCCATTGAAGATGTTCATGACATGATTTTATCAGACCGTCGAATTGGGTTGAAAAGGAAATCTGAAGCACTGAATATTTCATATGAACGCGTTCATCATAAAGTTCACGTCAATTTGGACATGACAAAAATTGGTGCAAAATGGATCCCCAAATGTTTGAATGTTGACCAAAAGCGTGCAAGGGTAGAAGCATCGCGTTTGATCTGTGCTCTATTTGAAAACGATGTAGACTTCTTAAACCGATTTGTTACTATGGATGAGACTTGGGTACATTTCTACGATCCAGAAACAAAGCAACAATCGATGGAATAGCGACACTCTGGTTTGCAGGGCAAGAAGAAACATTTTTTTGAAAGGTCTAGAGACGTCGCAGGTTCGCTGTGATAAATGTATCCAATTAAGAGGAGAATATGTTGAGTAATAAAATATTTTGACATTGAAATTTTGTTTGTTTCTATAGTAGGCTAACAATTTTTCAATATATCCTCGTATCATTTCAAATTTGACTTGACATCGTTTTCCTTCGATTGATGAAAGTGGGGTATTTTATACCTACATTCCGAAAAGAATAATTCTCCATACCAAATTTAATCACTCAACAGGTCCGTGGCATTAAATATTGTAGGTAGCAAAGGACAACTTCTATTTTACCAAGTAGACTTGGTGGGAAATCCTACATTTATTTTATTAGTTATTTATGCTTTCGTGACTGTTCTGGTGAATTTCGGAGAGTGGACTTGTAATAAATGAGTTCACTGTGAACCCAATGCCGCGCGAACTCAATTCTTTTAAAGTGGTTCTGTTAATAGAAACTCAGCTTTTGCCATTGAAAATAAGAAGATCCCATCATAAATTTTCATATAATCAGTATGTATATGACTAGGATTTCGTTCGTTTTACAAATGATTGAAAATATCCAGGGTGTGAATGAATAGTTACGAAAAATTTAAGGAGGGATCTCTTGTCAAAAAATAATGTTGTTCTTTCTACTTTTTCATAAAGGATTTCTTGAGCAACAGATTATGGGGTTGCTTTTTCTACCTTTGGCAATTATAAGGCAACACCACCAATTTTTTTATTATTTCCTTGTCGCTCAATTTTATTTCTGTGAGTTCACTGGTTTCTGAGAAAAAAATTAAAAATTGCTCGTCAGGTGCCATCTTTATAGGATGCTGTATTTAAACCGTTGCTGTTAAAAAAAAATTATATGAGAGATCCACATTATTTTTTGATAAGGAATTACCCCTGAAATTTTTTCGCTACTATTCTTTTAAACCTTCTATATTTTTGGGGATAATTTTCCGCCACTTTAATTCTGTACAAATAATTCATACTTAAGGGGATTCAGTGATAGCAATTAAATTGATGTGTAATTGGATGAGTTTAAATGATCAACGAATGTTTCTTTTGTTTTTGGTGCCTTTTCATTCTCATCTTTCAGATGATTCATTTGTGTAATATGTATCCACTTACCCAATCTCCCCTACCAAATATACACCATTTATAATCTTTTGAGTAGAGGTACTGAAAATGCTCTTCCGAGGGCGCAGATTTATTTCTAAAAACATACGAAATGTTCACTCCTTTCTAAACTTTCAGCTCCCAAATTATAAAATGTTTCAATGAGATTTTGACTTAAACTATAAAAATAATTACTTATTAGTAATTAGAAATGAGTTTTTCGCAAATATTCATTTGCACCCTGTGCAAATGTATATTCAATATGCAAAATAGTTTTACAGTTAGGACTTATTCGACTTAATTTCCAACGTGGTGTTATCGAATTTATGTGATCGTAACTTGATGAAAATCCATGATTAAACTAAAAACTTAATTACCTGACTCATTAGGATTAGTTATTTGAGTACACGTGGTTGAATAACTCATTTATATATGAATTGCTTGATATTTTTCCATTATATCCTCGAAATTCAAATAGATTTTTTTTCATATTGTAAATTCCAATTTACCTTCATACATTTTTCATCAATTTTCTGAAAAGAAAAGGCATATTTGTTCTGTGTTTTCATTCCTATTTTTCCACCTCACATGAACATGAATACATGATTTTGTATAGTACATTATTTATTGGAACTATTATAACATTAATAATTCATTCACAAGTAACCCTTATAGCATACAACTTCCTTGGTGCGTACAATTCATGTTCATTTATCGGTTTTGGATGTTTGTTTTTGGACAGTATTAGGACGTTCACGATATATCCATTGTTTGTCCAAATAATCTATACAATGTCCATACTGAATATCAAATATCTGCCCGTGAAGGGCACAAAAGGATCATATAACATATGTCCATATCATATAATCGTAAAATAGTCCCTGACCAACTTAATACAGGCAATGTCCAAAAGATGTCCATATCGGATATTCAGTAGGTGTGACGGACATAATACGGACCATTTAACATTTACATAATATGACAAGGCCAACTAAGAATATACCACAGCTGCTTCTGAGGTAGCGCAATTGTATCTAAGAAACTAAGACGGTTAATAAGTACTATAGGTAGTCAGGTAACGTGGCGTAGTAAATATCCCTTTTTATATCGTTGTGATATATCTAATGATTGTCCCAACGGGATATCTATTGGATGTAAAGTCCGAAGACACGTCCTATGGATGTGTCTGCAGGACTACTTTGTGTCCTTGAGTATTGAGGTTGAATACTCAAAGTTTGTGCTAATAGAGAAGGAATGTAATTCCCTGTCCATTTGTCACGACAGAAGATATTATGAGAAGAACGGTCATTCCAAAATAGATGGAAAATCTAGAGCTTGTCCTCTCTATCCTCCTTCCTTCTAATATGCTCTCAACTTGTCAAAAAGCATTCAGCTACTCAAGTTACCTTTCCTATTCTCGCGCTATATCATTTCAACACCCATAGCTCAAAAATATTTATTCAATAGGGCTGATAACAAGCACAGTTCCATCTTTTTACGGACCTATTATTATCCTATAGCTGCTAGAATATAATATATGTATTCCATTCCTCAATGCATCCGAAAGAACGAACGGGATGGATGGGTAACAGGAGAATCATTCACCTGCTACGAGAACTTTCCCATTTTCCAGATCCAGGCCTGTTGCTTCGTTCGATATCTCCCCATCCATATGAATGTTTTCCGGAGATAAGGCACTAATGAATCGAACATGAGCCCCCAAGCGTTGCCACCCTTAAACTAAAACGTTTCTGCTGTCTGATGCTACTCTTGCTAAACCGAATCAACCTCGTTTCGGACTTCACGTCGTTTTTACATTGGCACCACTGAATTAATAGAGTTCGAGGAGCTCCTTATCACTCGAAGTACTCGAGAAATGCTAAGTGATCGATCATTAAGATTGAGGATGCTTTCGCGGAATGAGGGAAAACAGTGATTCACCCGTGGCTATTGAATTAATCGTCTGAGGGCTGTATGTTCTCTAGTTGCACTTGACCCTCCATCTTCCCAAATTCGAAGAAGTCTGCGAACTGAATTCAATTGGAAGATCGACGATGTCCTATGTCGTTCTGTCTATAAATGCGAAATCTTTCAAAGAAGGCTAACCCCCGGTTTCACAAAGCGTGATCGGGGAATCAAAGCTTGGTTGATGGATAAACGTCAATTTGTTTTCCATGGATAACTTAGTCTTGAGCATTCAGATTATCATTCTCGCATGAAATTATTATCTATCTCCGCTCATTTAATGATTATCAATTGAAATTAAAAACGGTTCAGTGATTTCATTTGGAAATCGAGAGACTGTCAAATCGTTGATCGGGCAATCAAAGTTTTGTGGAACCCGCTGTCAGTCTCATCAAGATTGCTTGAGGTTTTATTCAAATAAATAAATAATAATCAAAGATTGAAGAGTAGAAAGATGGGAAACGAAGTGACTGAAGTTATGCGAGCGCCATCTGTGTTTCAAATGTGTTTTTAAGACCCTAAGATTGGTTAAAATATTAATTCGAGGGCCATTTGCAGAATCATATGAAATTTCGTAAGATTTCAGATGACCATTTAGATACAAGAGGTTTTTAGTGTTTTGATTCTCGTACCGTGATTTTATTATTTTGTTTTTCGAAAACGCTTCATTTTATCGACAATGAACAAGAGTACCTTTTATTAAGTTTATTTATTATTTATTCAGTTCAAGGTATCCAAATTTTTTTTTTAACTCCTATTCATACAGGTTGTTAAAAATGTAAGCATTAAAATGTACAACCAAGTCCGCCCTGGTAAACTAAACAAACTAATTTAAATTTAAGGGCAGTATTTTAAGAAGTCCTTACCACTGTTTATTCTATCAAATTTTCATCAAATTATATTAAGACCCGTTTGCACCAAACGCACTTAGTGTAAAGTGTCCCTTAAAATGAACCCTTAACTTAAATTACGTTTCACCAACTGTTAAGTGACATTTAAATGGCTAAAGCTTACCTTAAATTTAAGCGCTCCTGTAATGACCACTTAGGTATTTAAGGGCGGGATTCTAACCTAAAATAATTTGTTGAACTGGCTGCAGAACTTCCCATTTTTGATGGATTTCGAAAATTGAATGAATTCATTATTGAATATCAAGCCTTTTCTTTTGCCTTTATTGTTATGCCATCAGTCTATCAATTTTCAATTTTGTGTCACAAATCATACTATAGTTAGCAACAAACTCTTTTCTTCTGATGAGAAGTTGAGTGCCCTTTGTAGATTACCACCACTTGCTGGGCAATCATTCATCGTATTCGTACTAACAAGGACAATAAGGACATTTTCTTCACGTTCCTCTTCAACATTAATAAAACAAATTCACACAAGACCTTACAAAGAGTGTTGTACTTATATAAACTCAGGTACCCTTTATTTGACAATTCTTATCATTATCAATAATAATACTAATTCAACAACAAAAAGTTATTACTCTTTGATAATAATATAATAATTTACTTGAAACTGACTGACAGGACAATTAAGTTACGTTAATGAAATGACAACGATCATCGGCAACCGGCCAACCAATGAAATAGCTTTATTGGACTAGGATGAAGTTGCACCTAAATAAAAAACAGAAATATCACTAGATATAAAAACTTAAGGGCCCTTTACTTAAGATTCTGTTAAGCCACAGTCGTGCAACTGGGAATAAAATTAAGCGTCCATTAACTTAAAACGACACTTAGTTAAGTACTCGTTTTAAGGGGTATTGGTGCAAATGGGTCTTAGTGGTGTAGTAACGTCCAAAAAACACAATTTATTTGTTACACTCTGCCTGTCCTGTATTCGAGGTCCCTTATTTGAAATGCTTGAGGCAGAAATTCTCAAAAGACTGAAAAATATCGAATTATCAAATACTCACCCTTTATAGCGGGACATATCTTTTTCCATATGGTCAAACATCCACTACGATGAAATTGGCCTAAGGCTAATTCCATATAAAAGAGCGGCAGCCCACCAAAAACCAGCATAATGGTGTAAGGGATTAGAAAAGCACCTAGATAAAATCAGTTGGTTAGTAAATTACATCTTTTTCACAAAAACAAAATATATTGCGAGGTATAGGAAATGTCAATGCAATTGGGATGGTCAAAAATTTGCAAAAATCTGCAAGATCGCAACGAATCTTGAATGGAATGTTGAATATTCCCAATGGAGAAAGCTTTGAGTGATTTCCCTCAAAAAAAAATTTAGATGTACTGAAAATGATTTCTATCACGAGGTGTTCTCATTTAAATTCCGCTTAAAGTGGGTTTCAGTGTATGAAGTGCGTATTTCACGTGCGAATATTGGAAATCGTGTGGATTAGACCACTCAAAATGGAACAACCCCCTTTTGCCTAGAAAACGTAGTACACGTGCGTCTAATGAATGCCGAACATTCATCCAGATGAGAGCTAATCGACTATGCGAAAGCGTAGGTACGGTGGAATTTAAGAAAAAAAACATCGTTGATGGGTTATTTTGCAACGAACGAAAATGATTGCTTTTTCTCCCTCAGTTCTTGTTTCTCTCACTTGATACAGTCATAACTACTAGATTCTGTAATCTGTAATATGTTTGAAGGATCTCTCGATAATTCTTCTAGTCTCGGATTCTAATGATATGAACGAGAACGATGATAAAAAATCTGAACATCCTAGAAATATCGAAGGATTTTCTACTTCTCTTTACTGACTGTCTGGTACAAACGTTCTCGATTAAATTGGAAGAAAAATTAACGGCTGCAGACAAATTATTAAATTCTTCAAGAGATTAATTACCTAATAGGGGCATTTTCCAAATTTATAGAATATTACTACCCCACTTCTAATTTCTGGGTGCTTTGTCTACGAATTAGGACAAATTCAAATATCTTCATGTATCACTGGTTTTATATTCAAAGTTTTGATTGGAAGTTTTCTGCTAGAGGATTATAGAGGCTGAACTTTGAAAATAAATTACCAGTTTGAACATGAACATTTTCGCCTGGGATTACGAAATATAGAGGTGATTCAGCATCCCAGTACATACATTTATATTTAGTTGTTAGAATGTGTGTTCTACCAGGTACTTTAACATATCAAAATACATTACAGATGTCTTTGAAAGTAGGGAAAACATAAGGAACATTTCACTGAGTATTTTTCTATGAGAGATATTCTCAAATTTGAATGAAATATGGATATTGAAATCTATAAGAATCGTCCACTCTTGATATTTCAAAACCAACATGATCATAGTAATATTCAAACTGAGTTAATTATTATCAATTGATTATTTTTCAATGAAACATTCTCTATAGCTTCAAAAGCAAGTTGCTTTCCATAAAATGAAAGAGAGTTATTCTTTCTGGTGCTCATTTCGATTCTGATCCGGATGGAACTCAACTTTATCTTTTCAATGCAAAAAGTAGGTTGTCCTAATTATAAAGATTTGGGGGGCACTGATATCGAATTACAAAAAGTTTGAGAGTAGGGTGCCTTTGTGACTACTCGAGTGTAATTTGAGAAATCTGGAAGAACTTTAAATTATCGAAAAATCCAAATGAACGAGAGTTATTGACTGTAATATAGAAAAGTCTGATAAACAGGACATTATGTTCAATGGCCGTTTAAAAAAACAGCTTCTTCTGTATTCAACTGACCAAGATATCTTCAGGATTCATTCAAAATATTCTCTGAAAGTCTCTCTTTGCTATAAAGTTGTTTAATGTAAATTAACTTTAAATTAGTTTAAATGAATATTATTATTTAATACTCAAATTATTCCAGCGAAGAAACTATCTGGTTTTACAGCTCTTCATACATTCCAATTCTTATAATGAGGACTCCCACAATCAAGAATGATCCTCAGATGGAATATTACGTTTTATGTCACATTGTTAGGGATATCTATCCTGTTTCCTTTGGCGCGGTAGTCCTGGCTCTTAATATGATCAGACCAATGGTCTATTGAATTTCGCGAGTGAGTTATAAGTTCGCATAGTGAATGAAATTATCCTTATCTTCGGCATAGAGGGCATAACTCGATAACAGCATGAATAAACAGGAAAATTTGCCTGGTGAAATACGCTGCAGCTGTATGAATAGGCGTTAATGATCCATGTCACATGGATGGCTGTCAGGAAGTTTTTTTTTGCCATGCAGAATCGATAAATGAATCATTACTAACAGGGAGCGATTCTGGCCATTTGATTTGAGAACGAAATCTTCGTATACGGGATGTTGACAAGTTTTTAGAGGTCTTTCATGTGAACTTAAGCCCTTAGGCTTTTTCTCTAGTTACACGCCAGAATCCCCCGCAAGAATCTTTTTTTCTTATTCATATTATACTAGGTACTGAAAAATTAATTTTTGATGTTCAAATATAAAATGTGTGATTGATTTTTTAAGTAAAAACTGTAGAAAGAAACAACTTTCTTTCTTCTATAATTCGTTTTGAACAAATGTATTCTGTCTTGTAATTCGTTGCTAAAAGTAACGGTTTTCGAGAAAAAAATTATTTATCAACAGTTACGTAGAGCGTGAGTCGTATAGACTGGAATTGTCTTATTCGAACTTTGGTAGATATCCTGCTGACCATAGATTATAATCGTTGATGCTGACAATGCTGGCATTATAGGGGAACAGTACCAAATTTTTTTTGTTGCCTTCTTGCTTCCATATAATGTCTGTTCAATTCATCGAAGCAGGTGTTACTTAGAAAAAATTAATAAGGCCCACAATATTTTTTGGGAAGTAATAAGTCTTCAAATTGTTTCTCAACTATTTATTTACATTCTGTATACAGGGTGAGTCTTTGACACCTACAAATATTTTAATAGATTCTTGACGTCAAGAGAAACACTCTTTTTTTATCATTTTTTCCCAATCGGCTTTGTTTAAAAGATAAAGACTGTTGAAGAACCATAGAATAATGTTTGGAATATAGTTTTTGATTTGATGAATCTATTTCGAATACAAGATATCACCTCTGTCTTCTAGTTTTCTCATTATGACCAATTTGATGTTCAAAAATAAAAAAACCTGTGGAATTCGAAAAATTGGGTAGTTTGACCGAATGCAACTATTTTTGAAAGATCCACAGATGTGTAGTGTCTCAGATTTAGCTGGTTATTCTCAAAGTAATTTTGTTTTTCCAGGGGTGGCACAGCTCATTATGAAAACTTAAAATGGCTATGTCTTTTTATCAGGATCGAATCGGAAAACATGCAATAAGAAAAAAGTGTTTCTTTTGACCTCACAAATCTACTCTTACAATATTTGTATGAGTCAAAGACTCACACTGTATATGAAAAGCAAAAAACTTTCGGATAAACCTTATCCAGTGCCAAAAAATTATCGCCTCTCCTCTGTGTTGAAAATTTTAGTAAGAATAGTTTAATCTCAAGAAGATGAGAGTTCATTCAACATGATTCAATGATTACCTCCGCCATTTTGATAGCAAATATACGGAAATCTCCACACGTTCCCCAAATCCACAGCGAATCCAACAACAGCAAGCAAAAATTCCACCTTTTTGTCCCATGTTTCCCTCGCCCTGTCAGGGGTTAATGCTACTACCACTACCCTTGTAACGTTGTCTTTCACTGCCTTCGTTGATTTTGCATCTTTAGAGTTTTTCGAGACGTCATTCTGGAAGAAAAGTTCACATATGCATTTGAAATTTTGCTTACGGATCGTGTGTTCAGGTTATACAGGATGTCCCGAGAGTAATTGTACATACTCTTATCAGAGATAGAGTAGGACTAGTTGAGTACGGATCAACTATAAAAACTCAATTTCTGGCTTTTCCCAGAAAGCTACAGGGTGAAGTTCATGGAAATACCTCCATCGAAGCCAAACTAATAGACAGAATTTATTGAAACTTGGGAGGTTATTGACATGCTGAGATCGAGTCAGAGATATATAAATTATTTCAGTATTCCAAGGCCGGAATAATAAATTTTCATTCAAAGGGTTCAGGGTAAAAACATCACTTTGAATTTCGAATTCCAAATAATTGTTTCGATTTTTAGAAAGAACCTGAATTAAGCTTCAATAAGTAGATTCACTCAAAGTTGTCACATCTACAATACTTTTTTTATGAATTTTTGAAATGGAGAAAATTCGAAAAATTGAAATTATGAACAAAAACAGGACTGAGATATCTCATGATTGAATATGCAACGTGGAAGTATTCGTGAACACTTATTTATATAGTCGGGAGGTTTAATGAACACATTTAGTAATGAACTTTGTCCAATTTCAAAAATTGTATTGTAGATGGGATAACTTTGAATGGTACCACGTATTGAAGCTTAATTAAGGTTCTTTCCAAAAAGCGAAACCATTATTTGAAATTCGAACTACAAAGGGATGTTTTCACCCTGGACACTAATGAGGATTTATAAGCTTTGGAATATTAAAATTCAAACGAATCTCTGTAACTCGAACTTCAAGGTACAGCCAAAGAAGTTCGAGCTATGGAGAGTTCGAGTTGAAGAAATACTAAGTTCCCTAAATTGTTTACTGTAGGAAATTTTTTTTCATAGTTTCTAATATAAGAGAAAAACCGTAGTCTCATTAATTGAAAATGCAAGCTGGGTTTTTTCTTCAATTCCAGTTGAAACATCAGCGTCACAATGGTACCAAGATTTATTTCTTGGAGATCCTGCAATATCGCCTTTATATTCAGATCTATCCTATAACATTTTCCAAAGAAACTGAAGCTACCATTTATTAATTATTATTCTAAAAATTCTGATACAGGTAGCTCACCTTCCATGTGTCCCAAAAAGGTTCAGAATACTAGCTTAGGTTAAATCTACTTTCCATACGTACTGTCACAGATGTTTAAATGGAACCCAAGAGATGAACTCGAGAATTTAAAGGTGAAAAGTTCGAGTTGAAGAGGAGTTCGAGATAAAGAAGTTCGGTTGTAACTTATATCTCTCTGACGCGATCTCAGCATGTATCAATAACTTCCCAAGTTTCAATAAATTCCGTCGATAAGTTTGGCTTTGATGATACTCAGTATTTCCATATATTTCGAAAATCACCCTGTAGCTTACTGGGGAAGGCAGAAATTAATTTTTTACAGTTTATCCTTACTCAACTAGTCCTACTCTATCTATGATAAGACAACGTACATTTACTCCAGAGACATCCTGTACAAGATCAATATAATAAATTTCTGAATTGTTCTCAACCTACAATGTCCACAAGACTAATTGAAATTTTCGCAATTTTCCACAGTTAAGATGACTGAGATACCCAGGTGAATACCTTTGATTTCGTATGGCACAATCTACTTTGAATACTCTGAAACCTCACCTTTTTATCATTGTAATCATTGGAGTTTTCAGTGGTAGGTGACCTGGCTTGGGTTTTAGTACTGTTCGAGCTGCTTTTTCTACTGTCTGTCTTGTGTTCCGCTTCAGTTGTCGCAGCCATGGTGGAACTAGATTGGGCTAATGCAAGCCGCAGGTATGGGCATCTCTGTAAAAAAAAATTATGTTCATCACACACTTCTTCGCTGAAGAAGAATGTTAAAATATGCTTAAAAACGTCGAAAATCAAAATATGTATTGCCATTATTCACTAAAACTAATTTGTAAATATTTAGAATAAGAGACCTTGTAACACAGACAGGAAACCCATTTCTTTAGATGATAAGGTTAAATATTATAACCTGTCTACCTGGAAATGAGGTCACAATATATACCGTAGATTTGGGTGACTTGGGACGATTTTGAAATTCAACTTGTCATATTTCAAAAAGGCTGACCTATTTGCATGTGAGAAATAGGTTCAAATATGCTAAATGACTCGTACTATTGATAAGGGTATATACCATGCTTAAGAATTCGGATATAAATTTTGAAAAAAATAAAATATACTTGTCCCAAGTCACCCTTCGATTTGGGAGGCTCGGGACACAAGTTAAAATCTATTGATTTCTCAACTCTCAAATGAAATAGGTGACTTGGGACGGTGTATAATTCTGAAAAATTAATATTTGTGATTATATAGCTGCAATTCGGTAAGGAAATTAAAGGATAAACTACTATTACAGCGAAAGTAAATATATTGCAACTCAAATGTGAAAAAACTGAACAAAACAATGGAACTTTGATTTTTTTCATTCTTTGGTGTTTTCCTTGTGGAAATAACGTAAATAATAATATCCTGCGAAAAATCGGCATATTTCCTGCTACCAATGTGCCGCTTGTACCTATCTATACGGCATAGTCCCAAGTCACCTTAAATAAATAAATACATCCCTTTATTCCAGAATAATTTACAAATTATAAAGAAATGGCGTCATGAAAACAATACTTTCTTAACCTAGGGTACCCCCCTTGAAGCCAAGAAATCATTGAGACAATAAGGTTCCAAACTTATCAGATATTCCTTAACTTTTTTCTTGAAAACACTATCAAATCGTAATAACTTTATTTGATTTGGAAGACAGTTATAAAATTTGATGCATCTATAATACGTACTCCTTTCTGTTATTGACAATGAATGAGGAGGATAATTTATATTCAGTCTTCTTGTGGCATAATTGTGACTGTCCTGAGCTGAAAAATTTTCATTGTATTTGAATAGAAATAGGAGGCATTCATATATGTACAATGCATAGATGGTAAATATTTTATTCTGTCTGAACACTCCCCTACAACTATCTCTAAACTTCATCTTATTTATATAGCGTAAAACTCTTTTTTGAATAATAAAATTTTTTTGAACCTTTGCATTTGTCCCCCAAAATACAATGCCGTATCTAATAACAGATTCCAAACATGCATGGTAGAGAACAATAGATTGCTTGATGTCTATAACTTTTGAAACATTTTTGATTGCGAAAGATTTGGTGCTCAGTTTATGGCATAAATAGTCAATACTTATGAGTTTCCCAATCAAGAAATTCATCTATGTAGATACCTAAAAATTTATGGTTTTTTTCTAATTTAATTTGCATGCCATCTATACTCAGGTTTTCAGGTAAATCTACCCTTGACCTCTTTGTCCAAAATAAAATAGAGGTTGTCTTTTCAGTGTGAACTGAAATTCCTGCCCGATCTGTTTATTGAAACATATTGGCTTATGAAACAACAAATTAAATGAATGAGATCCGTGTTGCCGTTTGATTTGTAAATATGTAACCTTGTTTCCTGACATATCTAATATCCCAATATATATCCAGAAAAAAATTAATGCATTAAGTGGAACACATGTTCAGGACACTAGAAAGTATAAGGGATATAAAAAAACGCGCTTTTACTCTCCTGAATTCGTTAATTTTTCCTGTCAATTCAAACGCTCTGGTCACGGCAAACTCAAAAGGAATTAATTGTTAAACTAACCGAAAAGACGCTACACAATATTATAGTTTGTTCCTTCACTCATAAATGGTAAGAAACAAAGCAATCTGCAAGGGGGTAATTGTCACAAGTTACAGGACTGTCCCGAGTTACAGAACTGTCCCAAGTCACCCGAATCTACCGGTAGTTAAAAATTTTTCCAGGTAGTTATGAAAGACGCCCTGTATACTTTTGAGAATTTGATCTTCGAACTAACAACGCAATATGGCGATGCAAGAACTCACCATCGTGAAATATTTCATCCTTATAGGATACGAAGATTGAAAAAGAGTTTTTTTTTCAATTCATTGTTTCAGAATATCACGGCTTTTGTACCATCTTCTTTATCTTCCGCACAAACGAGCCCGCTGGGGCGTGATCCCGAAGATGTCCGTCAATTATCCGCGAGGAACAAAAGTCACAATTTGTCAAAAACAAGACTAGGCTAAAATTCGGCCTTGTCCGAAGTTTTCTGTCGGGATAAGACGGAACGTGTTTTATTGGCATCGTTTTGCGGCTTCGACTTGTAGTGCACTACCTTTTTGCCATTATCCGGTGAATCATATCTTCAGGATGGATGCGATATCAGCAGGGAGGAACTTGGGGAATTCGAGGAAATGATGAATTCGAACGAATTCGCATGAGTCCACACTGTTGAGGATTTCTCGAGTATATTGCGATGCGAAGGAGTTTTCAGTATCCCACAAACTTCATTGTGTCATTAGAGTAAAGAAACATTACAAGGTGTCCCTGGTAGCACATCCTTAAAATTATCGATCAATGATTCGTTTCGACAAAAACAAAGATCGAACCATTTGCCCAACTTTTTGGCCTAACGAGAACCGTTTGTTTATGAAATGAAGTAGAGAAATGTTCTAGTAGGTACTCAAGTAGGTACTTATACATTACATTACATGCATTAAGCAACAGCAGAGGTTTTTCACTGTAGAAGTTGCAATTTACTCATTTGTTTCGAATTGGCGAAGGAACTGGTTGTGGTAGAACAAATCACTAAATTGAAAAGTCCCTGCTCATGGCTGATGGCTACTAGTTGATATATCATGACCATTGAAGCCATTCAATAAATAGTTGATTTATTATTTCTGTTTGGCCATAACGGACAAAATTGATATTCTCGTTACTTTTCGTTTTGAAAAAGGCTCGAACAGATCATTCTGACTTCATATTAAGCAACTTTTCATTAAGAATTAAGGAGTTTGTTGTACTCCTTCTATGAGTGTGAATGATTGTTGAGTTTTTTCGAATGGCAACCCTAACTTTTGGTTCAAGAAATGGTTAAACGTTTAACAAAACGCAGAGCCGAGGATGATTATGTAATAGATTGAGTTTTTTATCAATCCTTCTTTATTATTGGGAAGGAATAGTTAAACTTATTGAATTCGAATTTTTAATTGTTAATTATTTTGAGATCAATGACATACACCCGAGGGATTATTTAGAAGCGTTATGAAGAAACATGCTTTTCCGTAGAGTAGTAATTGTTGAAAGATGAAAGAACGTATCAAACACATGTTCATTTATTTCTGAGATAGTGATTTTCATATCAGAAAAGTAATTCTTTCAAAACTACCCTACGAGAGGAGAATGTTTTCAATAACACTTGAAAAACTTCAATGACTCTTAATGTGTATGTCATTTACCTCGAAATATGTACAAAAAGTAAGTAGTTTTAACCGTTTCATCTCTATAATAAAACAATGACCAAATCATCCTCCGCAACAAAAAGTGTATCTTTTTCTGATTCGAAAAAAAAATGGACATGTTCCAGCATTTTTCTAAAAAACAGTACTTACTGAAGATTTGAATTTTGTGCATTACTTTTCACTAACTCTAAATACACATGATAACGAAGTATTGGGTCATTCAAAATGAATAATTATAGTTGGGGAACCTTACAAGGAAATTCGGGATTCACTCGAGCGTGTCAGGTTAATGTAGGTAAGGGGAGATATCTTAGATCCTGTAGAGTACCTCTACCAAAAATTAGACCTGCTAGGATGTATTGATATCTAGTTAGCCAAGACCAGATCCATGCATAAAAAATTTTGCGTTACCATAGCAACGAACAATAACTCATTAGAAGTGCCAGTGTGAAGTTTGAGGTCAAATAAGTAAACCAGAGTTACGCAATAAATTAAAAGAAAGAAGTTGTCCAACGAAATTGTGAAAATCGAAAAATTGTAGTATCAAGCCATCATCAAGTACCTGTATTTAAAATGGTTAAGAGGTAAGCAGATTTACGAAGATATGCTTAATACCCTTGGTGATCAATGTCCTTCGTATGCGACCGTGAAAAATTGGACTGCAAGCTTCAAAAGAGGTAAGGCCAATTTCTGTATCAGTCCCCGAAAATATATCGATGCAGTTCATGACATGATTTTATCAGACCGTCGAATTGGTCTAAAAAGGATATCTGAAGCACTAAATATTTCATACGAACGCGTTCATCATATAGTTCACATCAATTAGGACATGAGAAAAATTGCTGCAAAATGGATCCCCAAATGTAGACCAAAAGCGTGCAAGGGTAGAAGCATTGCGTTCGATCTGTGCTCGATTTGAAAACGATGTAGACTTCTCAAACCAAATTGTTTGTATGAATGAGACTAGAGTTCATTTCTACGATCCAGAAACAAAGCAACAATCGATGGAATGGCGACGCTCTGGTTCTCCAAGACCTAAGAAGTTTCGTGTCCAAAAATCTGCTCGAAAAGTTCTTGCTTCAGTTTTTTGGGATTGCCATGGAGTAATCATGATTGATTTTTTGGGATAAGGGTAGAACAATATCCGGTGATTACTATTCGACATTACTGACCACTCTTAAAAAGGAAAGACGTGCAAAGCTATCCAAAGGTGTTTTCTTTTTGCAGGACAACGCTCCTGCACACAGATCTCATGTTGCCATGCAAAAAATTCTTGATTTAGGGTTTGAATTACTAGAACACCCGCCCTATTCACCAGATTTGGCTCCATCCGACTATCATCTCTTTCCTCAACTGACCAAAAATGTTTAAAAGGTCGTAAATTTTCTTCCAACGAGGAGGTAATGAAAGCTGTGGAGGTCTGGTTTGCAGAGCAAGCAGAAATATTTTTTTTTGAAAGGTCTAGAGACGTTGCAGGTTCGCTGTAATGAATGTATCCAATTAAGAGGAGAATATGTTGAGTAATAAAATATTTTGACATTGAAATTTTATTTGGTTCTATAGTAGGCTAAGAATTTTTCAATATATCCTCGTATATAGAGGGGGAATTGTCTAGGACAGCCTGTCAGAATAGTACAAGAAAAACGATCATTGTACATACCCGAGCTTGTCAGATTAAGATATATGTGGTTAATTACATGTTGTAAAGTATACATTCTCAATTTGACAATTAAAGCGTGACGAAAATGTGTGGGAGGGCGCCCAACTTGCAAAAAAACAAACATCACGTGTACATTCTGGAGCTTGGTGGCTCTCCTGAGCTTCAAATCGTTTTCACATCATAAAAGTTGTACAGCATAACATTTTCCACAAATCTCGTTCAGAGCAATTTTTTCTACGTTCAGACGTTTTTGAACAATCTCATAGTTCAATCTCCAAAAAATCGTCTTAAGAATTATCCAACCCTGAAAAATATTCGTTTTTTATTAAAACTTTTGAAAATTTCCAGTTAGTAATCTGCATTAGGTACTGTTTTCCTTATTTCTGTTCTTATTTCGTAGTTAGCTAACTGGGATTGACCCCCTTGAGATCTCCGAGTTTACTGTGTACTTCAATTCAGGCCTTAAGGGATTGCAATAATTGTTCAAGATACATAATGTTTGTACTCATGTCATAACAGGTACTAAGTACATCATGTTTAATTCCTCAACCGTGCTATGACATAATTATTGTCCTCAGCTGGCTTCCTCATCCATCATGTTCGGCACTGCATATTTACTGTCATTTTGCAATTCTTCTTAGTCCGATAGACATACTGTTTGCCTCTTCCAATTTATATTGGAAATAGTTGGGATTTCAACGTTTCTATTTTCAGTCTGCATTATCGCCCACAGCTTACATTCCATAAATAATATGAATCTTATATAAAACTAACTGAACAAAACAATATCTCAACGCATTCCTCTCTAGATTACCTAAAAGTCCAGCCCTGAACAATCCCATAGCTGTTGTTGAAATCTTTTCCAAATACGGGGATCCCCATCCTATCGAACATCATAAAAGAACTTTGCAACAGTTTTACGTCCCTTCTTTCCTTTCTCTCCCTCTTCCCCATATGATGTTTTCATTTGCGATAAAAATACCGAACGTGATGAATTATTAATAAAATTTGTCAGGATGATAACCCTCTTACTCGTCCTTTCAAATCCGTACAACTGTTGACCAACCCTAATACTGTTATTAAATTCCAAGTGAATTATTGAAAGTGGAGTTGAAATCTTGATGGAAGAGTCTATAATTTGAAGAATATCCCAGAACAGAGAAACAAAAAGATTAAGATTAATATTAGTCTTCAATTCAAAGGTTTTCTACTTGATTACTATTGAGTCTAAAGGTTTTCAAAGATGTAAAAAAAATCGTCAGGTGTACATACTCGAGCGTGTCAGATTAATACACTGTATATGCCCTACGTGTCTCTGATAATAAATTCATGCTTACCTGACAGTTTGCGCGGTGGGACTGGACGTATGGAAGAGTTGAAAATGGTAAAAAAAAAAAATTCCAGCGTGTCAGATTCTTGGAGGAAGCTACTTTTCAAGGGACTGACAATTAGGACGTGACGCAAGGTCACAGCGGTCCTTTGAAAATGTAAAAACAAATCGTTACTTGTACATACTCGAGCGTGTCAGATTTTCATACAGATGGTTAATCTGGGTGTTTTAGACGTGTTGACCCATTAATCTGACACTAGTCAGGGGGGTTTTCTTAATCTGACACCTTGAAGATGGCGATAAAAATCCCTTTTTTTCGAATATTTCCCTCCCTGTACCTCTTATCGTTATTATATTCATTATGAAAGTTGTAGATAATAAAATTTTACACAACTTTTGTCTGAAGCAATTATACATACTCTTAACCATTCTCGAGTTAGAGGGCGATAAGGGCGAGAAGCTTGGCCACACATGAGAAAGGGCAAGGTCAATGTAGAATCCCAGTCTAATCTTCAATTGTCAAAATGACAAGGTATTTCTATGATGACAATTTCGAAATTAGTCACGAAAATTTTAGTGTTGTCTGTGACTGAACCTTAGAATGTACCGCTAAACACCTCGCATTAATCGCCATATATCTAAAAAACTTTTGAACGTAGAAAAAATTGCTTGGGACAAAATTTGTTGAAAATGTTATGCTTCACAACTTTTATAATGAATGCGAAAAAGATTTGAAGCCCAGGGCAGGAGATAATTAAAAAAAACTGATTTTTGTGACCTTTATGGCCAATTCTTATTGTTTCGGCTTGCTAAAACTGTCAGAATATATTTTTTTTGTTATTTTTGAATCATTAGCTTCAAAATAAGAAAAAACGCCACCGCGCTCGAGAATGTACACGTGACTTTTTTTTTTGCAACTTTGGCGCCCTCTCACACATTTTCGACACGCTTAAATTGTCAGATTAAGAGAATATATACTTTTCAACATGTAATTAACCACATATATCTTAATCTGACACGCTCGAGTATGTACAATGATCGTTTTTTTTTACTATTCTGACAGGCTGTCCTAGACAATTCCCCCTATATACAGGTCTAATGTTTGGTAGAGGTACTCTACAGTGTCCAAGGTATGTCTCCTTGTATTAATCTGACACGATCGAGTAAATCCCGAATTTCCCTCTTCGGCTCCCCAACTATAAGGAGAAATGGATTTTCAATTTCGTTATGTGATTTCGTTTCATATACACATTCTTTTGGAACTGTTTGAAATTTATTTTTCCCTTTCAACAAATTCTCGAAAGCAATATTTTCAAATCGGTTTCCTTCATTCTACGCATGAAACTGTCTAATTCAGGATCATCTATAAAGAGTTCATGGAGGCTTCATCAGAAAAATTCAATTATAAATCCAGTTGGCTTCGATATTCCCCATTTTTGCCCGTTGAATATCTGTTAATAACTTTCAGCCAATCTTTTATCCGCTTATCGAAAAATCCAATACGCTTATATTATAATTATCGGGAGAAAGTCCTAATTTCACAGTTTCTTTTTCTTCTTTCCGGTCAAATAGAATTCCAGGTCAATTTTACTCCGAAGAGGCAAGTTTTTCTGATGGACCTTAAATGAATATTCGATAATAAGATGGAAAATATGAAAAAGGAGCTGTTTACAATGGACCCTCTGGATCGAACTAACTATATGTCGTTTTTAAAAATTAATCAATTTTCGAACAAAAATTGCAATGTTTTTACTGGAGTCAGCGAATAACTCCTCGAAGAATTTTCATCTAAAATATTCTTTCTTTCTTATTTTCACTCATTCTAGATTATTGTTCCATTCCAACCTAAGCAAAAATTTAGCATCATTAATATCAATATTCTCCAAGAAAGGCGAAGCTTATTTTTATGTGCTGTTATTTCTTTCTAAGAATGTTAACATATAGGTAACATATGTTCATTGTTTCAGAATTTTGAAATTCCACTGAATTTATACAGTGTACCTATATATTATACACTAAATACATTATTGTATCAGAATATTACTTCATAATAAGAGATAATCGGGAATATCTTTGACAAAACCTTTCGAACGATAGGTACATATGAATTAATGATTCATACACATATTAGACTCGCCAAATATTCACTTGATGGGTTCTACTGTAAATAACTTCCACCGTTCTCACATGATTTGCCTACTCATTAGGAATCTGTCTCATTCATGGGAGAATCAAGCAGGTGGATAACTGGAGTGTCATGCACACCCACTTTCAATTTTCCTGTTGATTGCTTTTAAAATAGATTCCCCACAAAGTTTACCTTCTTTGGAAAGGCCTTTATGCAGAACGATTGAACCAATAACTATACTGGTTCACTAGCTCCCAATGAAATTGAATATTCAGTATACGCAAAGAATTTAAACAATGAGATAATAAGAAAAAATATTGTATCATGAGCGAAAACGAAGTATTGAAAATGATAATATATTATCGTAAGGACTATCTTTAACGGTATAATCTGATCAAATCGAGATAAAAGAATTATTCTGCAGAAATAAAAAATTGAATCATTATGAGAAAATATTTATTTCTACTTATATCATAATGAGAGAAGAAAAGCTTTTATAAAGTCTATGAGCCTAATGGAAATACAGGATGCACTATATATTAAATAAAGAGGATATACGATTCTTTGACACAAAAACATTACTGAGTGAAGAAAATTTTGAATATGTGACAGCAACTTTCTTTAAATGTAATGGTCTTTTTTTCCCAACAACTGAAACACAACGAATGATATAAATAATGAAGCATACAAACTGATGCTTTCGACAAATGGTGCATGATTTCGAAAGCAAAGCATTTTCTATAAACCATTTAGGTATAATAATTAGAATAATTCGTTTTGATTCATAGGTTGGAGTGAAAATCCATAGATATACTGGGTGAGTCGTTGACTCGTACAAATATTTCAACAGTAGATTCTAGAGGTCGAAGGAAGCTCTTTTTTTACCATTTTTTCCGAATCGACTCAGTTAAATAGATAGAGGGTGTTGAAAAACCTTGAAAAAAATGTTACTTCTAGTACTATGTTCTATCTCACAAAAGGTTTTATCGAATGAAATGAATGTCGGCATATAGTTTTTCATTTATTTGATTGATCTTTCGACACAAGATGATCATTTACGTACCATAAAAATACAAAAAATTCAAAGAACCCAACTCTTGAAACTAAGTTGGAGGCTATCTAATGAATATTTGAACATTGCGTAAAATAAAAATATTCCCCATATTTTCTCGTATAATGTAATAATGTTTTCGAGTAATTTTCTGTTCAAAAATCAGAAAGTACCAATTTGAAAAATTGGATACTTTGGCTAAATACAGCTCTGTTCAAAAGATCCGCAGATGTGTAGTGTCAGA
This sequence comes from Coccinella septempunctata, assembly GCF_907165205.1. Taxonomy (NCBI): domain Eukaryota; kingdom Metazoa; phylum Arthropoda; class Insecta; order Coleoptera; family Coccinellidae; genus Coccinella; species Coccinella septempunctata. Next base: position 55,240,837 of record NC_058189.1, on the reverse strand, counting down.
GATTCAGCTAGTTATTCTGAAGGTAATTTTGTTTTTCCAGAGGTGGCACAGCTTATTATGGAAGCCTAAAATGGCTATTATCTTATCAGGGCCGAATCGAAAAAATGTTATGTAGGAAAAAAGGTTTTCTTCTTACCTCAAGAATCTACTGTTAAAATATTTGTACTACTCACCCGGTAGAAATAACAAAGCATTGAAAACGAATTTAAATTGAGTTCCACCTGAGTTTTTCCTGTGAAAAACAACCGATTCCTAATTCAATGGAAGCGAATTTAAACTTTTGAAGCATTGAATTAGATTGAAACTAAACTACGAAAGTTCACTAATAATGAAACAGGATCAATTAGCTCATTTTGGATGATAAAATGTATTATGCGTGGAATCCTGAAATCAATCACTGAACAATGAACAAATCGAATAATCTGTCCCTTATCTATAATGCGTCGCATGAAACTGGCTGATATGGCACCGCAACTTTCCAAAAAGGCAATTAAATAGATGAATTTGCCTCGCTTGGAGGGTATCCCTTATAATTAGTAACACCTGTGCCACTTTTCCCTTCTGACACACATCAACTTGTTTGATTACGAAAATCGATGCTGAGACTGAGACATCAGCAAATTAGAATTACACCATCCCCAATAACTTTCATATTGTGATAAAAAATGTCCCAGTTTTGAACGTATGTGATGGACCATTCTCTGCACAAATTAGATTTTTATACAGGATCTTTTTTTAGTGTTTGGGGTAATTTTTAATTCACTAAGAAAATTCAGTTAATGTACGAATGAAATATTTTTACAAAAAGACCGGTACATAAGAATTTTATAATTTGTAATATCAACTGGACAGAGACAACAAAGTGACTCTACTATGGGTACCAGGGCACTGTGGTGTTGAAGGAAACGAGAAAGCCGATGAACTTGCAAAAAGAGCAACAAGGTAAATACCTGCTGGACCTGAGCCTTTCTGTGTAAAGTACCAATACAAGGCAGCGGTCCAACAATGGGAGTTGAACAACAGATTGACCCCCTGGAGAAACACTCCTGGACTTACTCAGTCAAAGAAATTCGTGATGATTTCACCGAATTAATTGTATCTGCTCTATAATCGCTATCATCACCCCCTCTGAATAAGTAGATTCAGAGTTATTTGCTTGTTCATTTCTTTTCGTTCGGTACCAGTACCAAATAATTCAGTTTACCTTCAACCACCTGAAGATGCCACTGGGACAACGAAACACGTGTCGTGTTTAAAAACTCATGTAAGTGAGTATTATGTTATTCCATTTTTAGTTTGATTACGGATTTTCATCAAGTAATCTGCCAAATCAATTCAAATCAATTTGACAAATTATACCTATACTCCATTAATACTTATTTTAGCAGTCGGTTGGCCATGAAATAATTTTCTCAAGTTTATGTAACTAGAACGGAGTAAGGTTGGCACTCATAAAATGTCGTTAATGTCATAACGCCGTTGCCACAACTAATATCAATTTTTATTACGAAAATGCCTAAAGTGATTGAAAAAAGAGACAGGAATGTTCAGGAAGTGCTATTTAGAATTCAGGTCCGCTCATTCAAATAGTTATACCCTGATATTCTAAAATCCACAATACGTCAGACGGTATAGCGAACATATTCAATGTAAAAGAATAGAGAATTTATATAATGTTTCAGCTGAATCTAAATGTTCGGGTGAATTAATGCGAAAAGTTTATTACAGGATTTTCGATGAATGTCAGCGTAGAATAGGTTCCCGAAAATTTATTTTTCTATTTTCATTTGACTTGTCCTATACATTGTAAATGTCTTGAGGTACCAATAAATACCTAATCATTATTATTACATCACTGTATTAAGATGAACAGCTACAAATACGCGCCAGTTGTCCTGTTAATTGTTTATTCATGTGAAATTTTTGTTCAAAGGTGAAGTTCATCTTGACTTGAAACTTACTTTAATTCCTTTTACTTATATTGATGCAAGATGATTTTTGTTGAAGAATTTAACATTCTTGTAATTATCTGTTAATTCCTTCAGGAGATACCCATTCCCAACCACTGCATCATATGCATTTCATCTTCGGGTTAATATTTTCGAAATCTACAACTGATGTATGCAAACTTCAGCCAAAGAAGATAACGAACATTAACTCTGCTCAAGCTAGTGCATATTATGATTTTATACTGATCTCTTGTATTTTCCATGCAAAAAACTTGATTTGGTATGCCTTCAATCAGTTTGTATAAACTTCAATTATTTTCGTCACATATTTTCCGAAGAAATTCGACATTGTGATAAAATACGTAATAACAGAAACTTTTACGCAGAACGGGCAACATAGCGTTGATTTAAAACCAAAAAATGTTTTGACGAGCTTCATAACCCCACATTTTCGTACTATACAGAGTGAAATGTGTCAAATTTTCTTGATGAACCGAGTGCTAAAATAAAAGTGAATGGAGTATACCTACATTTTTTAGTTCTTCAATTTTTGCGTCGTTGTGATAATCAAATTCGTCTTATAGGATGATGTTACTTAGAAAATCTAGCTTCTATCCTAATCCAAACAATTTTCCATTAGAGGCGCCTCATCGCATGTTTCCAGGAGGAAAAATACACAAAATGACAGTGTGGAAGCGTGATGAAGGTCAAATTTCCGGATTCTCGCGGTTAGCCGCAAAATAAGGTGGGATCAATCGAATTTTATTCAGCACCATTATTCCATATTTAGGGATATCAGGAGGTTTTAATCTGAAATCAATGGCTTATACAGGCGTAACATCGCGTCATGGGATATTCACGGACGTTAGTGAGGCAGGTTATCATATATACAGATGGTCCAACGAAAACTTAACACCTAGATTTTCCGGCTTTGAAAGGAAAATGAATGGTTAGAGGGAGAACAACTTTTTCGCTCTTTGGCTCCCCCTGATTTTCATCTAAGAACTGACGCACCGGTTGAACGAAAAGAGCTAGTGCGTCATCTTGTTGGAAAATGATCGTTTGATGGTCTTCTACATTCTCCAATACTTTCACACGAGGGCAGAATGAATAGCGTTCTCCAATAGATCTAAATAAATTTAGCCAGTGAGATTTCCGGGTATAAAAAACATTCAATTTTTGGGATGCTGAGTATGCACCTCACGAAATAATCTTGGATTTTCATCTGACCAATATCTACAGTTATGCCAGTTTACAAAGCCGTTAGGGTAAAATCAACACTAGTTCGAAAAGCAGATATCGAACATGTAGTTTTGATTACCGTTAATCATTTCACCGACCACTTCACTGAACTGGAGTCGACGATCAGGATCATCCTCATTCAGTTCCTGAACCAATCCTTTCTTATAAGGATGGATGTTTTTTAATGATTTTCATTATTGACCTGCGTGAAATATCAGATACATCAGATAATTTCCTAGTACTTAAGGTCGGATCCATTGCTACATGACCTAAGACAACCACGTCCCTCGCTTCGTCTCTTTTATGACCTTCTTTTTGTTTCCGTCTGAACCAGTAGCGTCAAATTTGACAACCATTTTCACAACGTAACTGGCGGATACATTTTTTCCATGTCGTGCGTTAATTAAAGCCGCTATTCGCCCAGAGTCGTTATTTCTAACGACCTTTTTTCAACGGTATATACTATTTCAATTCTACTTCAAATTCACAATCGCTTTGGGGCATTTGTAACGTTCTTCAAAATTCACGATAGACAATGGTAAATCAAAAACATGGTCCATTTACTCTTTTGGACAAAAATTAATACATTTTTGGATGAAAAATCAACAACATTTCTACTTTTCACTGTTATTTAATTATCGATGTACAGGGTGGGCAACATTCGTTGTCTAATGAGAGGATCTCGAGAACTACAGCAGCTAGAAGAAAACGGATGACACATTTCCTAGCTCTTTTTCGGAGAAACAAAGAATGGTGAAAACCGCAGCCTCCTACGATACTTCGTTTTTGAGTTTCACACTTTCGTAAAGTTCTCATAACTTTTTTGTCTTTGAAGTTAGAAATCTGAAACTTGAACCTTCTACAGGCACTTTTTCACGTAGAATCCACTGACGACCTCAAAATATTTTTTCATTTCGAATCATTAGGTGAACTTTCATTTTTTCAAATGCAAACTTTCATTGAATTTGTTATTTTTGAATTGGAAAAAATATCTTGTGTCAGTAGATTCTACGTATGAAAGTGCCTAAGAAGGTTCAAGTTTCAGATCTGTAACTTCAAAGACAAAAAAGTTATGAGAACTTTTCGGAATCGTCAAAATCTCAATTTTTGTTTATGACTCGAAATCTAAAAATGATGTCCTCAGATTTGGATTAGTCAGGAAAAAAGAGCTCGAGAATGTGTCATCCGCTTTCTTCTAGCTGCTATATAGTTCTCGAGTATTTTTCTCACCCTGTATATCTTGAAGCGAAATTTTAGATACTCAATATATGATATACGATCTTACGTTATAGGGTGATTTTCTATATTTTCATTTTAAAATGAAATCGGAAAATCGAGGGGTTAAACTTTCGTCGGACCAGCCTGTATATGAATTGATGGAAGAGTTCCTCATAATTTGTAATCTCTGAGCTAACTTTCAGATGCGAAACTTTCAGGCTATAAAAGCGAGAGGTAAATAGTGCCTTATTTGAAATTTCATATTTCCCATGGTGAAAAAATGAGCTGGTTTCTAGAAACCATGTATTTTTTCCAAATTTGAGACGAGAATTGCCTCAAAGACTTGGACGTGCTCCCTAAATGAAGAATTCTTGGTCGACCTCAATTCTGTATGTCCTTTCTTAAGCACGAAGGAAAAGAAATAGAGAAAAATCCGATGTATAGTTTCGGAGTTATAAGCAGGTGATTTTCATTATTTGTCCCAACCAAACTATCTAATAGAATTAAAACTTGGAAACTATTTCTGAAGTACCGATTCAAAAACTACAAAATTCAGGGATCTCATCACTGGAAGAACAAAAAAAAAATCTTTTCAGAAAGTTGGCTACTCATCACTTTCCGCTGAGATCTCGTATTCATGTAGAGCATCGATAAAACAAATTTCCTTTTAATCCTAAGTATTAAGTTTCATTTAACTCATATTCATATTACCTTACAAATGTTGTTTTATTCGTAGTAATGAATCAGTGGATTGAATATATTTCATTTGATTTCGAAAAGAACATTTCAATTTTCCAACCAAAATAAGGCTAAGACTAAGAATTAATTTCTGAATGCACTGTCTTTTCCAGATAAAATATTTCTTCATCATCTCAGTGTGTTCAAAATAGTGTTTATATTAAGAGCTTCATGCAGAATTTTTACCGAGTTGCAGATATTATTCTGTAAGAAAGCCATTATGAAGTCCAAAATGATCACTGTTTCCTTCTACTTGAAAAAAATTTACGGTTACATATTTAATACAATGAACACGCGTAGCAGATGATTTCTCGTATCATCTTGTATTACAAATTCGCGTTGAACTAATGTAATTTTTCGCATTTAAATCTCATTTGCGGTAAGCACAACATGACAGGTTATGGCTTCAACATATCAATATGCGATAATAATTTCATTGTTTGAATTGCAAGTGTTGAACAAAGGGTGAGGTTATAAGTATCAAGAAATTCAATTTGGATAATTTATTTGAATTTGGGGTATTTTAATGATACTGCATGATAAAGTACATATATTATTCCTTATGAAAACTCCTTTAGAAAGCTGTGTTGAACGAAATTATCGAAAAGAGTCGAAAAATTTTAGGATCTCTTACTCAATATTGATTCTCGAATATCTAGTTTTTTGACCGACTATCAGTAGCTGAGGACAATTGGGGATCTAGAAACATGTATGAAAATTGAAACAAAAATAAATTTTAGCGGTATATCATTTTTGTTTCCCCATATATGCAAGAAAGTTTGACCAAAAAAATTACTTCATTTTATTATTTATTTAATATAAATTTAATTTTTTTTGAGTGAAGTCCAAATAACCCTAGGAATGCATAGACGGATTAAGTTTGAGCTAGAATACATTACGAAAGTTTTTTGATACCGTAGATTCGAGTGACTTGGGACGATTGTTGAATTCAACTTGTCATATTTTCAAACTGGTGACCTAGTTTTATCTGAAAAAGAGGTTCGAATATGCGTTATGACTCAGACTATTGATTGGGATATATACCAAGCTTCAGAAGTCGGATATAAATTTTGAAAAAAATAAAATATACTTGTTCCAAGTCACCCACCGATTTGGGAGGCTTGGGACACAATTTAAAATCTATTGATTTCTCAACTCTCAAATGAAAAAGGTGACTTGGGACGGTGTATAGTTTTGAAAAATTAGAATTTGTGATTATATAGTTGAAATTCGGTTAGGAAATTGAATAATCAACCCCTCTATTACATCGAAAGTAAATATATTGCTACTCAAATGTAAAAAAACTAAACAAAACAAGGAACTTAGATTTCTTTCATTCTTTGGTGATTTCTTTGTGGAAATATCGTAAATAATAATATCCTGCGAAAAATCGGTATATTTTCTGCTGCCAATGCGTCGCTTGTATCTATTATATTGTCCCAAGTCAACCTATGAACCAAAAAAAAAAAAATAAATGAGATCCGTGTTGCCGTTTGATTTGTAAACAACCTTGTTTCACGACATAACTAATATCCCACGTATCCAGAAAAAAATTACACATGCCCAAAGTGAAACACATGTACAGGACAAAGTATAAGGGCCATAAAAAAACGCTTTCACTCTCCTGAATTCGTTAATTTTTCCTGTCAATTCAAACGCTCTGGTCACGGCAAACTCAACAGGAATTAATTGTTAAACTACCCGAAAAGACGCTACACCATCTTATAAGTTTGTCCCTTTACTCATACATGGTCGCGAAGTTGTTCGCGATTGAAACTTGGAATTTTTAACTGAAAAAAAATGTATATTAAACCAGCTTTCACGAATAAATCAAAAATTAACGTTTTATCGGACAATTTGTAACAAATAAAATTGTAGATATTTGAAAAACAAAAAAATTGTTTTCATGAACTATACGGCAATGTAAACATGAGATATGACTCATATAGGTACTTAAAAAGGGAAAATGATACAGAAAATACTCTACATGCATTAGTTTGTTCAACTTCTCCTGCAATTGCAAAGTCTTGGGTTTGCTTCGAAAAAAATATAAGAAGATGGCAAACAAACTCTTTTTTTTTAACATGACTCTTCAATATGAAGTAAATCCCCCCACTCTGCTACCTAACCACCTCGTCATGAATAAAAGCATCGTTTATTTCACTTGATTTAATACTTACTGCCAAATGAATACCAACAGGAGTGGCCCTCTAAATAAATCAGGTCTCCACCTACATAACATTGACTGAGTGGAATTAAAAGTTGAATCGACCCTTGCTTTCGTTTACCGTCATCTCAATGCGAAGCAGTGGAAATTAATTGTAGAAACCAGAAGACGAGTCAACAGTTAGGGGCAGTAAATCCTAGTTGAATAGTAGAATACTTATTCAACGTTACTTCAGCGCTACTTAGGGCAAATATTTGCCAACTTACTGTCACAGTCTGCCAAGAAAATTGAGAATCCAGCAGTGGAGATGCTCGATGAGTCGTACGATGAAGTGAGACAGGTATTTGAAGTTTTGTGAAGGAGCAATGTGTAAATGCTAGTTTCTAGGAAGGTCGAGATGAAAAGGATACAAGAGTCAAGTTTCAGAGCTGTTTATTGTGGAATCATGCAAACAACGACCCATCTCAAGCTAGTGTCTTTTCCACTCATTACTCATTTGAGAAACAAATAAATTTTTGTTGATGTATGTCAACGATTTGCCATAAAAAAGTGGAAGGGCACATCAAAAATGACCTGCTATGCAGTACGCCTCATATCTGTGTTTCTTTAGTAATGGGAAGAATGAAAGTTTCCTTGGAACACCCTATATAGCAATAAGCATTATTTTTGGTAATAGTGATCCTAGTAACAGTGCAGTTTATTGCTCCTTCAATCATAAATTACAATATAATATGTACATTCAAGTTTCTCTTTATTTTTCAATCACCACTTTTATTCCTATGGAAGATATGCAACTGAAAAACAATATCGTGAAAGGTTTTTGCAAAAGCTCATTTATGTTGTAATTGATAATATTTGAGCCCTACGTATAACCACTCAGGTATGATTAATCAACTCTATTCTGGAACACATTTCCAATAAAAGGTGCATTTACATGCATTATAATTGATTTTCATTACTTGTATCGCTAAACATAGAAATAGGGCTTTATAGGTATGTTCAGGCTTAGGATGTGATTCAATGGGGGGCATTATTTTATTAGTACAAAATTTCGCATCGAACAATTTAATGCTATGAGGCCGGTGTAGGCAAAATTGTTTGTGCCTTCATTTTATGGACATCGTTATTGGAATCATGGTTCAGACTGCGTCCATGCATGATTGCTTCCACATAAACATCCCAACGATCGTTTCGAATTTTTAAAAACTGGCGAATTTGGTATAGCATCGGAATGAAGCAATATGAAGTTTTTTCGATGAAATTTTAACCAGTTAGCAATGATTTGCTCTGTGTATTTTGGAATAGAACCCATGATTTCTGATTTATTTATCGTCCAAAGTCTACAATATTTCTCATTATTAGTTTGAGTTCACAGAGTTACTGAACCAATACACGTGTTTCGCTATTACTGTAGCATTTTCAGATAGATGAGGGTAAACTGTGAAAGCGAAATAAGTGTAATGGAAATAACTCATGTAAATGAAAATAATGTGCCCAATTCAGTTTTTTAGTTAAATGATAGATTTTCATTGAGTATCGGCAATATCAATTCAATATTAGTCTAAGGCCCGGTACTTTCACGTGCGAATAACTAAATTTATTCCATAGATAAGTCCCTTATTCCTTATTCTTAGGATAAGTAAAAATGCTGTCCTTTCACTTTCAGATAGTGTTATTCATCGAATAAATCTGTCATTGAAACTCGTTAATTAGATTTTATTTGTCATAGATCGAATGTCGGTACGTCATTATTGGTTGAATTTTTTAGATTCTGGATGTATGGTTATTCTTTGTGTGATTTTCACGAAATATTTGGTTTCTAGTTGGAATTATGACAATTTCTACAATGCAGTGTCTTATTTTACATTAATCAGTGAAAAGTAGTATACCGTGTTTTCATAGAATTGTTATTCGGCGAATAGTTTCATCTGAAAGCACCGAAATAAGATATCATTCAGATAGGAAATTATTTGACAGATACATTGAATGAAATTTACTCGAAGGTGAAAGTACCGGGCCTAAGTTATACCTTAGGCCTACATTACCTACTATTACTAATATTACCTATTATTTTTTATTCATCAGAAAACATCGAATTTGATATTCCACCGAAGATGTGGATTGGCATTCCGAAAAAATATCATAAAAATTCTCAACTTCGGATGTTAAGAATTCCTATGTTCCTATGTCAAAGCATAGGACGATGCATAAAACGGAAATAAACAGAGCGCGACACTAAGGCAGTGGCGTTAAATTGAAAAATTCCATATTTCCTATTTATTCGTACTGAAAATTGATGTGACACTGATGTCCAAATCAACTGTCTTAAATGTGATTGGCTACTTTAAGCAACTATCTCACTCCAGTCTTTGGAATGTTTATTTTCCATTCCATGTATCTATGTTTCAAGGTGAAAACAGGCATTAGGGTAAATTGAAATGCAAATTTCTTTACAAGAGTAACGACTATTGGTTCAATGGTCGTATCGTGATATCTTTGGCTGGTCACACTTGTGTTCTGCAAAACAAACAGCTCAAACCATATGATACAAGGTTTGTACTGCTTTCGTACACGTTTCTGTCAATCTCTTCCTTCTCCCAATTGATTTTATGAAACATTCTTTCCTTACAAAGATAACGAAGGCACAACCAAGCGACAATAATTCGATGGGATATCATCTTGTAATAATTCCTTTCAAGGCAGCATCCCATCTGATAATTTCCTCGAAGTCTATATCCATGAAACGATTGGTCGTAATCCAGGCACACGTCCTGCTTTGTCTGCTCATCTGCTCACCCAGATTGAGATACAACGATGATACATCCCCTATGCCTAGCAGATTATTTCACTTCGTCTATTTTCTGAACTGCCGGAATCTACATCCTACTTCCAGGTACACCGGATTGCTGTTCCATCTCATCTCGGCTGTTTTGTTCGGAATCTGATAAAATGACCACAATATTTATTTTCAATCCCGCTTTATTTTCAAAGCGGACGCGAATTATTCGTGTAAGGGGACGGGAGAAGTTTGTACAGAGGTCCTTTTGTTGTTTATCCGGTCAGTAGAGAATTCTGTTGGTTTACTGAATCGAGCACACGAAAAAAATATTATCCGATCAAATTCTTATAGTTCGATAGTTCAGCCTGGATTATACTACTTTGTATGCATGATAAAATTTGAGGAGATAATATTGTCTGAGTGACCAGAGAATGCCACATATGTTTTAAACAGAATTGGGCATAAATCTGAAATTAAATTGATATTTCTTCAGCCAATAACTCAAAATGAAAACGCGGAATCCCATCAATTGATATTGAAAGTTTTATAATCATAACCAAAAACAAAGTATGAACAATAGATAAATTACTTACTTCTCCCTCCAACTGAAAAAAAATTAATCAATAAAGCAAAACTTTAGGGTTGTTATTATACTATTGATGCGAAAGATTTTGACTTGTAGCTCCTGATGCAAATTAAAGGGAGTATTTCATTATTTTTTATCGAATATATGCGATAATTCAATAAAGCGGAATTTGACAGATAACGATAAAGTAACTGTTACTTTTTTTAAACAGAGATATCATTTTTCCGAAATTTGGTCGCAAAGAAGTGAAAATTTTCAATATAGAATATGAATTCGAAAAAGAAAATTTAATAGGTACACAATATTTTTGTTTTATTTTAGATAAGTCTCTTAAGTCAATCTAAAAATGGTTATTTCCATGAAATCTCAGAATCTTTACATATTAATTCACAGGACAGCCATAATATATTGCAAAAATTAAATCTTTATAAAAATTATTAAGAATAATCAATGCGTTAATGATTGGAGTTAAATCATGTGAATAATTCACAGTTATTTCGTTTATTTTTTCCTCATCATACTGTGATGGAATAATTTCATTGAAAATTACTTAATTTCAAAAAAAAGTGCTACAGTTCGCAGAATTTGGATGAAACGTCTAATTTCTCCTGAAAGGGTTTTCACTCTCTGTTTCCATGGAAACGCTCATTTTTTTGTATAAATACATATATTATATAGAAAACGAAGTTATATATTTTCATGAGTATCTGTATATTATCTCAGTTGCAGAAAAAGTTTTATATTCATTATTCTTGGAGCATTTTGGCAAACTTTCCATTCCATAGCATAACTAAAAATTTTAATTTTATCTAGCATTGACCACATTAATTCGATATTTTAAAAATTATCAAATGTATTGTGAGAAATTTTTAACAAATTTCCTCATTTTCTCTTCATTCTTTCATCACTATTTCCATCTCCATATATGAACTACTTTCAATAGTCATTCAATTAATTGGAAAATCGAATGAATGCAAATAATTATACAATGAAACTGGATTGCTCTCGGAATTGATTAAAATTTGAAATCAATTGTCCATTTATTCAACAACCATTAAACTCGAGAGAGCAAGTTGTGTTTATATTTGACATTTTCAATAATGAACTTTGATGAAACAAAGTTAATTTTTACCACGCCCATATTCGGAATTTAAAAGTATAAAGTATATATATTATGCAATTTGTATTTTACAAAAGCAAAATAGACTCGGAACCGTCAAATTTTGGGATGATATTTGAACTGATATTTTCATTCGCAACTTTCACTCTTTCATTATCAATCACTGCTTACTACAAAGAATATATTATCTTCGTTATCAGTCCCCTATCAAAGTTGCAATATGGCGTATGCGCTGGTCCAACAATATTTTTGTCGGTGTGCCTCTGATAGATTGTAAAATACGCAACGAATCCTTTATTTTGTTCGAACAATTGTTATAGTATCTACTGGACTTAAATTGTCCAAAGAGTACCCATGTGAAATGCTCCAGTTAGAAGATTTTGTATGTTTGATTATCGTTAAATGACCTTCAATCTAATTTAGAGAATTATATTTTGGCTTCATAGGATATATGATCTAAAGATACGGTTAATGAAATAGATCAAGAAATGGGAGATATTAACATCATGTTAATGCAGGTAGAACCGTACTGATGAAGAGGATTTCATTTTTTTAAGGGGGTGAATGAAAGGACACTCATGATCCTTGTCGGAAAACAGCAGATATAAATGTTTTGTTTCGTTCATACCTCCCATTAACTTAGATTATATTGGTCTTGGAACGACCCATATAAGGGTGGAACCTCATCACGTCAAATAGTAGTCAAGGTGCAATGGGATTCGTGATTTCCTTTTTCCTTACAATGAGACATTTTCATGCTTCCATTCCTTAGGGAAAAACTACATGATGTCTAAAGATTTTTAAATGATACATGGTGATAGATTCGGAAGGTTTCAAATCTAAAAACTGTATTATCATTCTGAAATGATGTAATTACAAGTTGTTATGAGAGCTCTCAAAATTCTCACAGTTCGCATTTTAAACATGTAGATCCCAGGCCCGGATCTACGATTTTTTCTGACCGGGGCAAATATTCATGATGGCGCCCCCCCCTCTTCTAAGGTTCGTAGGAAAAAAAATCTAATTGCATATTCGTCATCACTTTCAACCCGAGTTATTTTTTTCAATAGTTCGAGTTCGTATAGATTACGAATATGCAATTAGATTTTTCCTAAGATGAGTACTTTGGGAAAAAATCACTCATATTTTTTTCCCATTGTTCCATCAAAAGATATTTTTTCTCATTGTTCCATTAAAAGTTATTCTTTTTCCAAAATACTCCCAAAAATTGCATAAATAGAAAAAAATTAAAAAGTTTGTATTTACAAGAATGTCGTTTGCAACCCGCCATCGTCTATCGTTTTTACCCGCGCTTCATGAACGAAATTATTCCGAACAAAAATTTATTTTTGTAACTACATATATCGACCCGGATCATTTTACATATAAATTCAAGGTAGATCACGAATATGCAATTAGATTTTTGGAGGATCAGTATTTTGAGGAATAAATCACTTTCAGTGCAAAATTTCGGAAATATTGGTCAACTTTGAGGATATGTAGCAGCTAGAAAAAAGGCACTAGTCATATGCTGCTTTTTAGGTGATGAATTGGTTCTTTGCAAATATAAAAATCCACACTTCATTCATCTATCTCGAACGGTTAAGATTTTATGAATTTTTCCGCGAAGGTCCAAAATTTCCGATTTTCCATCGACCATAACTTGAAAAGTATTTTTTTTTTAAATATCTGTTTGCATATTCGTGTTCTACGCCCTCGAATTAGTGTACAGAATGAATTCGGTTTTGATCGGAGACCAAAAATATTCTTCAGAAAACCGCCCACTTTGTATATATTTCATTTTGTGAAAACATTTAAAAAAAACTCAATTTCGTGAAACTTTTGTAAAAAACATTTTTTTGTACCTCTCTTAGTAACAAAGTTAAAGGGGGGCTCAAATTATGGTGGAAAACTCGGTACATCTATGGAAAATTGTTTTTACTAAGGCATAGATTACGAATATGCAAACAGAATTATGCTGAAAGGATTAGTTTTTATGTTATGGTCTATAGAAAATCGGAAATTTTGGGCCTTAGTTCCAGATGAGAAGGCGATGAGTCGGCAATTCCCCAGGCAAAACAATTACTGCTTGCGACGCAGTGTAAACATATCAGATCTTTCAACCTATTTCACCCAAGTGTGGCGGTCATTCGTAGATGACTGAATAATATGCAGTTAATTGATCCCTCATTGATTTTAAATATTTTAGGCATAGTGATGGTTTATCATGTTTCCATTCTACAGTTTCCATTTTAGCACTAGGAAATTAATTTTTTCCGAGAAAATCAAAAGTAAAAAAATTTCAACCTCTGGTTGATTTTGGCGCCCCCTTAGGCTGGCGCCCGGGGCAAGCGCCCCGCTTGCCCCCCCCCTAGATCCGGGCCTGGTAGATCCTGAACAAAAAAATTGAGATTTTAAGATTTGAAAATTGAAGTCTGCATTATAATAAAATTACATTTTTGAAACTGTTCGTGCTGGGCTCTTGAAGTTTTCCAAATAATATTCAATTATAATACTTTCTACTTCGTGAGTTATGTCCTTTTTAGTATTTGGGGAATTTATATTAAATGTTACAGTACTCAAAAATTCCATCTGTGCTCAAAAGAGACAGTATGGAGTAGATGTAAGATCGTACTGTAACTAGAGGAGCTAAATACCAAGGTTTTTACTAAGATGAGTTATTCAACCACTACAGGTGTTTAGCTATCACATAGCATCTTCAGGTGGGGGTGAAGGCTTCGGTCTTGTCCTTGTCATGTAATTTTTTGCTTCACTTTTCATTCGCAACCTACTACGTTTTCTTATAATTATAATTATTTTTCATCCAAGATCTAATCAAACATACAAAATTATTTGCTGATCATCATCGTAAATCAATCGAAATATATAGAACCGAAATAATTCAATTCTTTAATTTTATCAACATTGGATGAAATATTTTTAAGTTGATCAAAAATTTTGTTTGAAGAAAAATGTGGCTTGGTTTTCGTATCATGTTTTTCTCAAAAATCACACAAGCTGTTCTGAAATACTTGACTACATGACAGTGAATTTCAAACAGTATACCATACATTTAAATGTCCAAAAACCAAAATAGAACGAACATAGCTAATCTATGCTTATACAAACCCATGTCAAACCATGCATCAAGTGTTATGAAATACAGGGCGTTGAATTTTCTTCTGTCGAAAGAAGCAGAATATTTCCAACCGTTAAACATAATTTATAAGAGCAAATTTCGTTCTTTGAAATCTACATTTTTCATGTATATTGAAGTTTGAAATAATTACAATATAATTACAGGATTAATTCTGACATTCTATAATGTTTAATTCAAAACCCTCTTTGAAGCCAACTGCTATATGTTATAATCACTTTGGAATAATAATCCTGTATAAGTATATTGGTTTGGTATTCAATCTAAATAAGCATGAGTTCATGCATTCACTCAAGAATTTACTCAGAAAACGGTATACGTATAACTCCGAACGGAATGGCGGGAAGGCAAAAAATAAAAAGAAAGCATCTAAGAATTTTTCATCATGTAACGTGTACTACCTACGATTCGGGTTTTCAGTTAGGGGCAGTTAAAAAGTATACTCGACCTGTAAAAATATGTAATACATGAATTGTTCTGAATATAATATCATTTTCATTGATTCTTAGAAAAGTATTAAATTCAAAAATAAACTAATTTAAGGTGATGTTTACTTATCCACACACCGCCTCTTGTTCAAACTATAAAATATATAGTTTCATCTACAGGTGAAATTTTTCATTTTTGTTGCCCTAGGGTTTTCCACTTCAGGAAGCTTTTTGTAATATAAAAGTGACGTTCAATAATTTAGAAAGAAAAACCAACTTACCTTTTAATGTTCTCGTATTTTGTCAGGTGGCATGCTATTTGCTCTCAAAAAAAGTTGTTATGGCTCAGCAGCCGTTCTCGGGTCCCGAAGAATTGCTGTTGGGAACAAACCGTTCGGGACTTCACCAACCACTGGCGGGAAACGAAATCCACGTCCGCTTTTAACTTGTTCCACGCGCTCCCATCCCTGTACTCGCTTGCACATGGTGCGTGGTGGAATCTGGAATCATGCTAAATATTGTTTGATTCCAGATTCCACTCTCAGATTATACAGGGTGAGTGTTTGACTCGTACAAATATTTAAGCAGTAGATTCTTGAGGTCAAGAGTAACATGTTTTTTCTTTACCATTTTTTCCGAATCGGCTCGGTTTGAAAGATACAGGCTGTTGAGAAACCAAAAAAAAATTTATAGGTCTATCTCACAAACGATTTCATCGAATGAAAATATAAATTTTTCAGATAAATGTTTTCGAACACAAGATATCACCCACGTCTTCCAGTTTTCTCATTATGACCATTAAAAGTACCATAAAAATACCAAAAATTCAAAGAACCCAACACTTGAAAATAAAGTTGGACGCTTTCAAATGAATATAGGTATATATGTATTCGAACGTATTTTAAAATAAAAGTATTCTTCATATCATCTCGTATAAGCGACGTTTTCGAGTAATTTGATGTTCAAAAATTAAAAAGTACCTATCTGTGACTTTTGAAAAATTCGGTACTTTGGCTGAATACAACTCTGTTTAAGAGATCTATTAAAATATTTGTACGATTCAAAGACTCACACCCTCGATGTAACTCAGTTAACTGGAAGTTTGACTCTTGATCTATTATACATACATATGCATAGATGGGTATGCAGGGTCATCAAGGATCTATACAGCCTACATCGATCTAAGTAAGGCGTTCGATTCGGTGAATCGGAGAGCGCTATGGAAAATCATGGGACGCCTTGGAGTACCCGAAAAATTCTTAGCGGTGTGTAAAAGCTTTCATACCAACAACACCGCTAGAATACAGCATAATGGCTCTACAACCGACTATTTCTTAACCAACTCTGGAGTAAAACAAGGCTAAGTGTTAGCAGCGCCTATTTACTGTTCAATATTTTCGCCATAGCTGTCTCGATAATTGCTGACATGAGTATGTCTGTAAGAGGTGTTGGAATAAGATTAAGATTTGATGGAGGCCTATTTAACCTGAAGCGCCTCAGAGCAAAAACCCGTTCAAAGTTTATCACGGAACTTCAATATGCAGACGACTGCACACTTATCGCTCTAGCAGCCCAGAGGATCTACAGATAATGCTGGACACCTATAAACATATATACGAAGCTTTAGGCCTCAGACTCAATAATGACAAAACCAAAATCCTAGTATATAAGTCCGCCAGAAAGCCTTCAAACACAGCCTGAAGAATGAAACTCTGGAACACAACAACTCTGGACCAAGACAGCTGTTTACAAAGCAAGTGGTTCTCCCAACGCTTCTTTACGGAAGCGAAAGCTGGACACCCTACAGGAGACATATTAAACAGCTTGAACAAACGCAACAACGTCATCTAAGACAAATATTGCACATCAGATGGTTCCACAAGTTTTAAATGCAGAAGTCTTGCAGCGCTCGAGTTGTATAACAATTGAGACTCAAGTAAAGAGGGCCCGGCTCAGATGGAGCGGCCACATTCGGAGGATGCAATACACAAGACTTCCCAAAATAGCTCAGTATGGCGAATTGACAGAGGGAGCCCGGAAACCAGGAGGTCAGTATAAGCGGTTTAAGGATACACTACATCAATCCCTAAAATCAGTTTAATGCCAATCATAATTGGGAACAACAAGCGTTAGACAGGTCACAGTAGAGGTTTATGGTGCACAGTTAATGGAGACTCGAGAAGAATACAGCGGCGGCCAGATCTGGTTGGTGACTATCCATGGAAGGATCTGTAGGTCACGGTTGGGTCTCTTCAGTCATAGGAGGGCACACAGTCGCAATTAGCCCTAAGGAATTATAAGTTTGTTCTTTTTTTTGTCGTTTTGCATATTTATTCCCGGTAACGGGATACAGCAATGGAATGAATGGATGACAGGGTCATATTATTCCTGAGCCTCAAAATAATATATATATCAGGAATTCGAATCTGCGAAATTGATTTCCATTCATTCCTACTGTTTTTTAGTTATGACAACGTACCTAATTTCACTTATGAAGGTTACTTGAATCTCGTTCTTATTCATGGCGAGTGTATGATCGTGTTGTTGAAAAATTATTATACTTACTCTTCATTGAGACATATCCTGACCCACCTAGACCAGCAAGAGACAAAGTCAATAGAACAACAAAAATTACAGATCTATAATCTTTATTGTAAAACAATAATAATAACATGAGAAATTTTAGTTCCCTTCTAGGCTCTTATGGCCGACGCTGGGTGAACTAAAAGAGATATATAGGGCAAAATGAATATGCGTGAAGTTGGTCCAGCACTTTTCGATTTTTGGGGAAAAACTTTGTGCTGAATTTTGCTAGGTCTTTGCTACTATGTGCCGTTCAATTTTCTTTTCAATTCCAATATGGTTCTCACGATATTCAATAAAATGTATGAAATCTACCAGCCCAGCACTTAAAAAAAAAGGGTTTTTGTGGCTGAAATAGATTGTGTTATACAGGGTGTTCCAAATTAAGTCGGCACCATTGCTGTTATTATTTATGCTACGTATTCGGTTAAATGGGCAAACTAGTAGCATTTTTGATGGCCCTCTCGATGCCGAAAACAAAACAAAAATTGACAGTCGCGTTTTCAAAATATTTCATAAAATGATATTTTTTTAAATATGGAATACCCTATATTTGACCATGCATTTCGATTCGTAATAACATTCTCAACAACAAAGCTCATATCACCTTTCTTTCTAGGTTGAAAATGAGGGACTTATGTGTAAATATTTATTTCATTCACTAGTACAAAATATTTCTTTGTTTAGGGTTTTGGCGAATAGAACCTCATGATTATCTAAACATCCAAAAAATACGGTCATTCGTGAATAAGTACCTACCAAAATTGGGTGTTTGGACAATCATGAGGTTTTATTCGCCAAAACAAAGAAATTTTTTGTACTAGAGTGAATGAAATAAATATTTCCACATAAGTCCCTCATTTTCAACGTTAGGGAGAAAGGTGATATAAGCTTTGTTGCTGAGAATGTTATTACGAATCGAAATGCATGATAAAATATTGTTGTTTCTTGTCGGTACCTCAGGCTTCAGTAGATAGAAGGGGATAGATTTATTCATGCTAGCACAGCCTTCTCGCCCCATTTGAACTAACATCAGGAAAAAATCGAAATCAAACAAAAGAATCGTATAGAGAAACATTTAATGGTCATAAACAAACAATAAAATATGATTTCTACCACTTAAAATAATGCGAATATATTTATATCTACTTTTAAAACTCATGTTAAAGATATATAAATTCGAATGAAGAAACACAGAGATGTGCACAGTTCTGAATATATCATTCAGAGAAGAAAAACCTAACTGAACAATTATCACCTAATCATTCTACTAGTTAACAAATACACTGAATAATAATAATAATTAGTAGACCATTACCCTCAAAAATCAGTCGGAATATCAAAAAGCGATAACCAAATTCAACTTCAAAATTAATTGAAAAACCATTAATTCAATAATGAATAAATTATTCGACTTCAAATATATCTCCATTTCTGTTTTTCATTTCAATTATTGCATTCACATTTTGCAAGAAGAATTTCATTTTGAATACAAAGTTAAACACATTATGTATTTCTTACATATGAACATCGATGATTCGAAAACATATAATCTACCTTTCCGAAATTATTTACACACGAATTTTAAATAATTCATTTCCACTTGTTTCTTCTTACAATATGCAAAATATTCGTGTTGAAACGCTTGACATTACTCAAAGTAGTTCTAATAAAATCTAATAAACGTTCAATTTGAACAATATCATATACAATTTACATCTATGAAAGAATTGCACCAATCTTTGGATCAAGGCCAAGACTCCATATCTCTTCTGAATTGAATGAAACATGTTAATGTTTTTCCAAATTTAAAGATGTGCATCTCTTGAACAGTCGTATTTTCGCATAAACAAATATATCCAGGATAAAAAAAGCAACAGATTGGATAAGCCAGAAGGTTAAAACAAGAGTTATTAATTAAAGAACTAAAAAAATATTGCTTGGAATAGAACATATACTATACAGGATTCAACTGAGTTGGCTTATGTAAAGTATCAATGATACATTAGCATCTTCTATGAAAAAAAGTTCATATAAGTATACCAATCAATATTTCCTAAAAAAATCCAACATTGTGTTTATTGAAAACTGAACAACTAGAATACACTTTTTTCCATAAAATATGCCAAAGAATATATTCAACTTGGCATCAACATTTTTACTTGCACATAAGCAAATATAAGAGAATTTGTTCATTCAAATTTGTGTTAACGTGTAAAGAAATTCTTCTGAAATGAACTACCATAATTCCAGGCTTTATTACTTAAATTCTGGAGGATAACTTTGTTTCCCAGTATTTCAATGGACGAGTTCAAAAACGCTTGCCAACTTTGTGAATAATGGAAAAAACTCTTTCAACTGAAACATATTTTATTTAAATTTGCGCCTTTTGGTTGCCTGAATCATTTTACAA
Source organism: Coccinella septempunctata (assembly GCF_907165205.1). Lineage (NCBI taxonomy): Eukaryota > Metazoa > Arthropoda > Insecta > Coleoptera > Coccinellidae > Coccinella > Coccinella septempunctata. The sequence continues at coordinate 55,220,457 of NC_058189.1, read as the reverse complement.
TCTTCTTTTATGTAAAATAAAAGTGATATAATAATAGGTAAAAACATTTATATTGTATTTTCAATTTGAGTTTTTTTGACATTATTTTTTAACAAAACTACTAAATTTTTAAAGTTTGTCATTAAAGATGTTGAGACTTCACAGAGGGACCTTTGATACTACTACAGAGCAGCTTTGTATTTGAGGTAATAAATATGAGGAGAAACCGAGAAAAATCTCCCAATTGATGTTAAAACATTCTTTGACAACACAATATAAATTTTAAATCATTACTTGGCATTAGTAGCCAGCACAAATCTACGGATTGTTAAATGTTAAACTCAACTGAAAGTTAGGAATAAAACTTTAAAAAATTTGTTTCCGTTTTAAAAGTTTTTTAGAATATTTACAAGGTTGACAAACGTTTCTCAAATAAAAGAAACACAGAACACTTTCGCTTATTGTTTTTTGAACGTTCAATGCACATCCTTCGTTGAGGATATTCACCTATGAACTAATTTTATGAAAATATAAAAAATAATTTCCAAATCGGTTTCCCTACTTTATCGTCATATTGATTTAGTCAAGCATGCTCTGAAGATTTCTTAGTCAAATATAGAGCAATGTTGAAGTTCCCAAAACGGCAATGAGGAGATAACAATTTTTTTTATGAGTAATTATCCACTTGAAAATAATAATTCGAAAAGGAAATAAATTTATTCAAATTAATAGTGCTTGATTATGAAAATATTACAGAGATCCATTTATTATATTTATATGAATAAAAATAACAATTATAAATTATCTTAAAACATTCCATACAATGATTCAGAAATATTATCTGTGAAAAATTTTATATAACTATATATAAAACCCAATGGAATAGAAGAACTAATATTCCAAAAAAATGAGTTTAGCTAACATATGGCTGACAAAAACAGGAGATTATAGGCATAATATGCTGAGTTTGTGTCAATATAACCTATCAAAAGATTAATAATATATGTATCTATATATTGTCAATAACCATTAAATATCACGTTGCACGATCTGAAATTTTCCTATACCCTCATATTTTGACTAAATAATCTTCAACCTTTCTCTTCACACCCATCAATTTTGAATATTTTATATTGAAAAATTATTTGTACCACTGTCAATTAAAATAATGAACATTCTCTAGATGCACTTTTAGTGATCTATATCAAATGTGAGCGCATTATAGTTCAAAAAACCTTTTTGACACTCCTCAACGCCCCAATATTTCATCAGTAATTTGCAGTTACTTGTAATTCCCGTTTCTGCAGTCTTTTGATGGGCCTGCCGCAGTTGCCTTTTTGTCACCATCAATGCCTGAAAAAAAAAGTAATACTTGATCGTGATATTCTTGGTATTTACTATCTTATTAATATATGGTTGTTTCTTCGGTTAGTGTAGCTGTAAAGGTTTTATTCTTTATATTTGCATATTAGTACTGCAACAACAACTATTCAATAAAAATTTCAAAAATACTTACAGGTTTGGATAAATTAGAGATATGTGTTAACAACCCTCTGAACTCAGAGTCGAACTTTTCGGGCCAGAATAACTTTGTGACCAAACCTCGTCTTTGGGCCTCATCTGCATTCATTCTTTGTGCCGTGTATAATAATTCGGACGCCTGTAAAAAAAAAATACTCTCTGAATAAAAGCACAATGAAAATTTCGTTTAAAAAGTATTTAGCATGTGAAAAACAACTAACCAAACCATGATTTGACTGATATGGTATCGATAGGAGAAATCCCGCCTCTGGAGGACATCCCACTTTGGCGTAAGGTGTAGAAAAACTGGCAGTGTCAGTTGCAACTATCATGTCAAAAAGCGGCAACATGGTTACGCCCAATCCAACGCAATCGCCTTTTACGCCAGCCACGATGATCTTGGAGAAATTTAGAAGGCACTTTAACAAATCCCTAGAAAAGAAATAAGAGGATTTGAATGAATTCATTTAAGAGAATCTAGTCTTCAGACATCCAAGTTCTCACGATAACATTTTCTATCAGTATACAGGGTGAGTTTTTCACTTGTACAGGGTGGGCAAAATTCGTTTTCTACTGAGAGGATCTCGAGAACTATAGCAGCTAGAAGAAAACGGATGACACATTTCCTAGCTCTTTTTCGGAGATACAAAGAATGGTGAAAACCGCAGCCTCCTACGATGCTTCGTTTTTGAGTTTGACAATTTCCTAAAGTTCTCATAACTTTTTTGTCTTTGAAGTTACAAATCTGAAACTTGAACCTTCTACTGGCACTTTTTTACGTAGAATCCACTGATGAGTTCAAAATATTTTTTCATTTCTAATCATTAGGTGAACTTTCATTTTTTTAAACGCAAACTTTCATTGAATTTGTTATTTTTGAATTGGAAAAAAAATTTTTTCAGTTGATTCTACGAATGAAAGTGCCTAGGAAGGTTCAAGTTTCAGATCTGTAACTTCAAAGACAAAAAAGTTATGAGAACTTTTCGGAGTCGTCAAAATCTCAATTTTTGTTTATAACTCGAAATCTAAAAATGATAGGCCGATTCTGTTTTCAGATTTGGATTAGTCATGAAAAAAGAGCTCCAAAATGTGTCATCCGTTTTCTTCTAGCTTCTATAGTTCTCGAGATCCACTCAGTAGACAACGAATTTTGCCCACCCTGTACAGGGATATATTTGCTAAGCTATAACATAAAGATGTGTTTTTTCTTAGCACAAACAGAAACCGATATAATGACCAAAGTTGAAATCGCCCAAATTTGAATTTTGGCCTATAACTAGAAAACAAAAGAAGATTGAGGAATGCAGTTGAAGACATTATTAGATTCTCGAAAAAAGACGACCGTAATGCAGTTGACGCCATTATTAGTTTCTCGAAAAAATACGAACGTAATGTGCCATTCATTTTCCTCTATTTTGTTGGGTTAAAAAGTTGTAGTTCAGGTATCACCAATTTTGCCCACCCTGTACAGGTTGAAAGTTGAAAGTTCTTTCATCTCACTGCAATTTTTTTGCTGATTTCAAAAATTCAGCTTGCAACCACCCATATTAGGTTTGATATTAATCTCCAAAATATTATCATTTATTGTTGTTGCTTATTTCATTTCGTTCAAGAGTTACCAGATTCAAACTCAACCCATTTGACCTTCAATTCACATATAAATAAATAACATTTTATCTGAACGTTCAAATATTGCCAAGTTGACCAATACAGAACACAATGATTACAAAATTCCCTTCAGAATAATAACTTACTGAGTTTCTTTGAATTTCTGGTGTTTTTATGGTATTGTATTATAATGAAGAAACTGAAAGATGTGGGTGGAGTTTTTTGTTTGGAGAAGATTCATCGCATTAATGAAAAACTATTTTCTGAAAATCGTTCCATTCCATAGGATAGTTTGCGAGATATAAACGAAAATTACATTTTCGTACCTCAGGTATCTCCTGCTGAAATGTATCTATAATAGTTGGGGAGCCGAAGAGGGAAATTCGGGACTCACTCGAGCGTGTCAGATTGATATAAGTGGAGATACCTTGGACCCTGTAGAGTACCTCTACCAAAAATTAGACCTGTATATGGGGGGAATTATTTAAGACAGCCTGTCACAATAGTAAAAAAAAAACGATTATTTTACATACTCGAGCGTGTCAGATTAAGTTATATGTGGTTGATTACATGTTGAAAAGTATATATTCTCTTAATCTGACAATTTAAGCGTGTCGAAAATGTGTGGGGGGGCGCCAAAAAAAAAACGTCACGTGTACATTCTCGAGCGCGGTGGCGTTTTTTCTTTTTTGAAGCTAATGATTCAAAAATAACGGAAAAAATATAATCTGACAGTTTTAGCAAGCCGATACAATAAAAATGGGCCATATAGGTTACAAAAATCATTTTCTTTGAATTATCTCCTCCCCTGGGCTTCAAATCTTTTTCGCATTCATTATAAAAGTTGTAGCGCATAACATTTTCTAAAAATTTTGTCCGAAGCAGTTTTTTCTACGTTCAAACGTTTTTGAGATATATGGCGATTAATGCGAGGTGTTTAGCGATACATGCTGAAGCGAAAATTTACTCGTTGGAAAATAGTACATTCTAAGGTTCAGTCAGAGAAAACACTGAAAGTTTCGTGACTAATTTCGAAATTGTCATTATAGAAATACCTTTTTCATTTTGACAATTGGATGAATGTAGATTAGACTGGTATTCTACATTGACCTTGGCCTTTCGCATGTGTGGCTAAGCTCCTTGCTCTTATCGCCCTCTAACTTGAGAACGGTAAGGAGTATGTAAAATTGCCTCAGACAAAAGTTGTATAGAATTTTATTACCTACAACTTTCATAATGAATACAAAAACGATTAGAGGTACAGGGAGAGAAATATTCGAAAAAAAAACATTTTTATCATCTTCAACGTGTCAGATTAAGAAAACCCCCCCTGATTAGTGTCAGATTAATGGTTCAACACGTTTACAACACCAAGATTAACCATCTGTATGAAAATCTGACACGCTCGAGTATGTACAAGTAACAATTTTTTTTTACATTTTCAAAGGACCGCTGTGACCTTGCGTCACGTCCAAATTGTCAGTCCCTTGAAAAGTAGCTTCCTTTGGGTCCAAGTAACATATCCTCCAAAAATCTGACAAGCTGGAAAAAACAAATTTTTTGCCATTTTCAACTCTTCCGTACGGCAAGTCCCATCGCGCAAACTGTCAGATAAGTATGAATTCATTATCAGAGACACATAGGGCATATAGAGTATCTTAATCTGACACGCTCAAGTATGTACACCTGACTATTTTTTTTCACATCTTTGAGACCCTGCAGACGCTTTCCCCACCGCTGAAAGTACATACATCATAGAACCTTTTTTTCTTTCTACCATCTAATCTTCAAAATCCACTAGGTCTCCACGACGCTCGAGTAAATCCCGATTTAGCATCGTCGGCTTCCCAACTATAAGTCAGACGCACCCTGTAAACTAATTTCGTGGGCATCACTAAATGAAATATTCAACCAAACCGCTGCATCCCACCGACCACGAAAGTTGAAGAATCGTACCGTACCCAGTTAACAATCTCGACCCTGGAGCCCTCTCGGAAAAGACCGAAAAAAAACTCGAGAAAATCGAGATTTCTGTCGTCTTCCAAATACGAACGTGAAAAAATCACAGATCGAATTTCACTGACGCTCCCGACGTTCCTAAAATCTCTTAGAATCAAATAGGCTTACCGCACAGCGTTCGACATTTCTAATATTTTCTTGTGTCTCAACTCCTCGTCGGATTCCACCAATTCCTTGTAGTCGATTCCCAAACAGAAAGCGGGGCCTTGAGAATTGATCGAGACAACGCTGCAATTTCTGGTTCGTTCGAGCTCTCTGAGGGTCACGACCAAATCTCGCAACAGCTGAAAAGATAAAATAATGATTTCAGTTAAAGTTGTATGGAGCTTATGAATTTACTACTTGATCTTTTTGATCTGTATCGAAAAAACCATAACTAACCTGTACACTCAAATAGTTTTCTCCTCCGAAATACGTGAGGTTGATCATGTAGTGTTTGTTCATTTTTATGACGGTGAAAGCCTTTGTAGGATCGGTCTTCAGCGCACCAGTAATAATACCAGGTTCCGACTTGATTACTATTTCGGTAGGCTTTGATGGTTCTCCATTCGCAACGACTGCTTCATCCCTCTTCATTTTTTTTCTCGGTTGAGCTTCTGGAGGGAATGGTGCTCTCTTCTTGGCTACTTTGCCCTTATTCTGCTCTTCTTGCGTGTTTACATCATCAACAGTTTCACTAGGCTGTTCAACAGGAACTTCTCTCTTTTTACTCGGTTTTTCTTTTTCCTTCTCAGTGGTGTCCACAGACTGATCTTGCGCCAAACCATCGTTACTCGAGAATGAACTGCTGGAATGCCTTCTGATGATTCTGGAAGCTTCAGCAGGCGTGAAAGCGGCCGGCGACGGTGGTGGACTGTGGGTAGAACTCTTTGTAGAGTCCTTCGACATTTTCCTTGAAGCGGTAGTTTGAGGTTCCTTCATTTCCTTATCTTTCTTTACCGAAGGAACGACTTCTTTTTTGCGTAAAGTTTTTGGCGTAGACGAAACGGTGCTTGTGCCTTGCGTTAATTCGTTTTTGACCTCCAGTGTTCGATCGAGAAGTTCTTTCTGACTTTGAGCTTTATCTGTCGGTGTTGAACTTGTCCTCCCGCTCACTCTTCTCTTTTGGTCATCGGAATTGTTTATGTCATAAAGCATGTTCACGGCTCCTTCATCCATGAGAAGCTTGTCGATTTCAGTCAATCTTTTGGTGGATTTCTGTCGAAAGAAAATGAAGTATTACAAAATAATGCAGAGCATTCTTAATTTTTACAAAATGAGAATTCCAACAGTACCTTTGGAGTCCTAGCAGGAGAGATCTTCAAGGAAGATGTGATTACAACTTTAGTTTGTGGGGTTATTTTCTCCGGTTCTGGGGGCTTGACCGCGGTTTTCTTTACTCCTTCTAGCTTCTCTGGTTTCTTTACAGTTGGCTTTTCCACAATTATTTTCCTTTCCTTTTCATCCTGGGTGTTTTTGGTTATTTTTTTATCAACTGTTTTTGCGACGGCTTTGGACGGCTCTGGCTGTTTCTCTTTCTCTGGCATCTTCTTTTCAGCGATCTTCAAAGGTGTCTGTTTCTGGATCGCTGCTGTTTTTATCGTGGGAGTTGTCTAAAATAGAGATCATCCATATAAAATAATCGTACGCGTTTTCCACATGTAACTTTACTAAACAAAATTGTGAAACAAGTGAACAATTTGATGTTACTTCATTTTCTAAATATTTTAGAGTAAAATATGGTCTGACAAGAACATAAATTGTATGTTGAGATGAAACTAGTCAACTTTATACTATGTGAGGTATGAATCTATACAAGGGCAGGAAGACCTAGGTCGTTACCCAATAACTACTAATCAACCATATAGTATATAGATACCATACTAGTATATAGATACTTTCTTATTAGTAGATACGCCTATTCAGCAGATACATTCGGAAAACTCAACACAGGAAATTGAAAAACACATTAATTTAGTATAGCTGTTGTAATGCTTATGTCTGTTCTGTTCTCAAGCTATCTTCATGCCCTTGCAAAAGCAAAATCGATTATCACTGGCTTAAGTCGTATAACGTGAACTTAGCCGTTAGTCAAACTCTAATTAGTACCGGTAAAAATTCTATAGAACCAATATGAAGACACTTTTTTGCCTTTTCCCGAATTTAGGCTATTTCAGGTATTTAATGACGTTAGAAATAACCTATCTAAACCTCCATTCTTTCTAAGTACATCTTTTCGGCAAATATCTTGATATCAATTTGATAGCCTCCGATGGTTTCGTCACATGACCCGTTTAGTAGATTAGTATACTCCATTCACATTTATTTTAGCAGTCAGTTGGCCATGAAATAATTTTCTCAAGTTTTTGTAACTAGAACGGAGTAAGGTTGGCACTCATGAAAAGTCTTTAATGTCATAACACCGTTGCCACAACTAATATCAATTTTGATTACGAAAATGCCAAAAGTGATTGAAAAAGGAGACAGGGTTTCAGGAAGTGCTATTTAGATTTCAGGACCGCTCATTCAAATAGTTATACCCTGATATTCTAAAATCCACAATACGTCAGACGGTAGCGAACATATTCAATGTAAGAGAATAGAGAATTTATATAATGTTTCATCTGAATCTAAACGACTTATATTTCAGCTGAATATTTCCACAATCAGAAAAATTGTGAATGAACAGGATGACAAAGAATTTCCTTCTATTGGGAGACCCAAAAATGTGGTGGCTTTTGAGAAGTTTATGTTTGAGCGAAAATTTTACTACAGGATTTCCGATTAATGTCATCGTAGAATAAGTTCCCGAAAATAGATTTTTCTATTTTTCATTTGACTTGTCCTATACATTGTAAATGTCTTAAGGTGCCAATAAATATCTAATTATTATTATTACATCAATGTATTAAGATGAACAGCCACAAATACGCGCCAGTTGTCCTGCTAATTGTTTATTCATGTGAAATTTTTGTTCAAAGATGAAGTTCATCTTGACTTGAAACTTCCTTTAATTCCTTTTACTTATATTGATGCGAGATGATTTTTGTTGAAGAATTTAACATTCTTGTAATGATCTGTTGATTCCTTCGGGAGATACCCATTCCCAACCACTGCATCATACACATTTCATCTTCGGGTTAATACTTTTGAAATCTACAACTGATGTAACGTATTCAAACTTTAGCCAAAGAAGATAACGAACATTAACTCTCCTCAAGCTAGTGCATATTATGATATTAAACTGATCTCTTGTATTTTCCATGCAAATAACTGGATTTGGTATGCCTTCAATCAGTTTGTATAAACTTCAATTATGTTCGTCACATATTTTCCGAAGAGATTTGACATTGTTATAAAATACGTAATAACAGAAACTTTTACGTAGAACGGGCAACATAGCGTTGATTTAAAACCCAAAAATGTTTTGACAAGCTTCATAACCCCACATTTTCGTACTATACCGAGTGAAATGTGTCATATTTCCATGGCCAACCGACTGCCAAAATAAAAGTGAATGGAGTATACCTATATAAGAAAATAATTTTTTACCTTGGCCGATGTTTCAATCTTGCTGAGAATCTTCGACTGACTTCTTACAGACGGCATTGCCTCATCAGGATCCCAGATGACTTTCCGCTTGATCACTCTAGAACTCTTGGTCACGTAAACATTTGAAGGCGCGGGAGTAACACAGTCAATCTTAGCCTCCGCTTGAGTTGAAGGGGTGGACACCACAAGAGCCTTTTTAGGAGGCTCTGGTGTGGCGACATCGTTGGACTTTCGCTTTCTGGTGTATGTTTTCAGAACCATGGCTGGTTTCAATTGGGGCTCTACTTCCACCACAGTTCCTGCAAATTCAATTATTTAATTGAATGACAACGAGCTTTCTGTTCCCAAAGTGAGGAAAGTTAGTCAGAAATTTTTAAAACAGAAATATTTCGTTTTAATTACAATCAATTAATTATAACTCTATAGTATGTAGATATAATGACAACCAAATTATGGACTACCATGATCATAATCTGGGAATAAGAGATAAAAAAAATTATTACTCCATAACAGAAAAATCACAAAACTTGCCTATGTATTGATTGAATTTTGGAAACTTATAACAATAGAATAAGAAATTTATTGAGAGAGCAAGAAAATATAGTATATAGTAACCAAGCATAAAAGACATTTTGAAGACAGAAATATTTTATTTGTTATGTTTGAAAATGATTCATATATTTGTATTTTTTTTGTAACTATTTAAATCTGTACATAAATAAAAAAAAATTCTGACTGATGACATCTGAAATGAATTATTAGAAAGAAATTTACAAAAAGATCTCATTTATATTGCGTTCACAAACTTAATCTGAGAATATAGTATGAGTAGAAGACAGAATACATTTGTGAACACCTTAGACTTTTTATTTATAGTAATCATAGCTTACTCCGAGTAAGTTTCTGAATGCTATCTTAGGAAGTCAAATACTGAAACAGAATGCTAGAGGAAACAGAAATTAAGGTTATGTTTCAATGAAAAAGATGGTAGAAGTAAAGTGAATATGTGTAGTTTTTTGCAATAATGACTTAAATTACTTGAAAAACATACAAGATATAACCCACTTTCACCATTCAACTGCTGAAAGCTTCCACTATACATATATGAAAAAAATTTCAAATCGAGATTGTTTAGTTTTCAAAGTCTAAATGGTTTAGGATCTAGTTATCACATCAAAAGCTTTTGAGCAGTTTCTCCATCGCAGCATTTCATACCAAATATATACTACATACAGATTAGAGCAACTATCTGATATTTATAGAATCATAAGACATAACTATCAGTTGTTGAATATTTACGAATTACCTATTGAAGTTTTATTTTTCCATTACTATAAATATGGCTCTAAAAGTCATTTGATAATCAACAATTCTAAGTCAAATATATTGGTAAGAATTAAGTACACCATACTATACAGGGTGTTTACGAAAAATGCAGCAAAATGAGGTATGTAATTCCTTATCCAAAAACATATTTTGTGAAGAAACATAAGGACAAATTGCACCCCTTCGTTGATATGGAGTGGCAAAAATGAAAATCCCTCGTGTTATTGTTCGTAAAATTTGAAGGGCTAGGAGTTTAGATCCCTTGCTAAATATTACTATCACGTTATCAAAAATATTTTGTTTAAATTGTGTTTTCAGGGTTTAGAATATTGAAAGACTAATAACACATAAAAAATTTCAACAAAGTATACCTTGCCATTTCAATATTATTAACGAAAACGTGACAAAAATATACACCTCATATATCAGAAGGGACCTCTTGCATTTTTACTGTATTTGTAGTGAACAACCTGCAGAAACCTACCCGAAATGAAACTATAGGAATAAATACTCAAAAAGTTACATTTTTCACAAAATAATGCCGAACCCTCCCTTTTATTTGACACAATAATTGTAAATCCACAAAAAACGTAAATTTCAATTACAAAAATATCACCTGAAGATCTCCAAATCAACAAGAATTCAGAATATTTTTATGAAGTAATTAATCAGCATGATTTGATTTGATCAAAATTTTCATGAATTTACAGATTTTGAAATCTATAATACTACAAATTTTAAGAATTTTTAAAAATTTCACTAAAACTACTATACATGAAGAATAACAATATTATTCCTTTTACCTGAACTTTTTCCTTTTCCTTGATCTTGCACAGAATTTTTTTTTGATTCTCCGCTTTTAGGGAGTGTCTTCAGAACTGATGTACTCTCAATGTCAAATATATTATTTTTTAGTGGATCCTCATTTTTACCAGCCAACACCCTTGCTTTAGGTGTCATATTAATCGAACTTGTTTTTACTTTAGATGCACTCTCTTTGGCCTTTTCTTTTGAAACATCGGGTATTCTAGACTCTCGGCTTTTAAAGAACTTCTTTTCCCTAACTTGGGGGGTTGAAGGTTGTGAACTTTTCTGTTCTGTTAGGGATATCTCCTTTTCAATTGCCTTTATTTCTGAGGAATTTTCTGATGTATCTACAATTTCTACTATGTTTGGAACATTCATTATAGGTGAATTTTCCTCTCCATCACCTTCAAGAATAGCAATAAGATCAGAGTTACTTTCAATATTTGTAGAATTTTTAACGCATTCCGCAAAGATAATTTCAGCTTTTTCTATTGAGTCAGATGTAGGCATCGCCACTTCTGTTTCACTTTCTTTACCTGAAACATTCTCTGAGACAGATGTCTCTTCATTCACAATTTGTTCTACAATTTCAATAGGATTTGTTGCTTGCTCCTCAATTGGATTTTCACTAGCTGTTGAAGGAATAACAGACAATATATTTTCAATCAATTGAATATCTCCCTCTGTTGACTCCTTAGAATCAGTTTTATCACTTGTTTTCGAAGCAGTATCTTTTTTTGGTAAAAGACTTTGAGCCAACCTATGTGTCAATTTTTGTGTGAATAGATTCTTCTTTTCTGATTCGGATCGAGCTTCTTCCTTCAATCTGGCACGTTCTATTATATGATTTTGTAATTCAGAAGTTGACACTATTTGACTAGCTAATTTTCGATAAGGAATTTTAACACCCAACCTTGGTTTCAATCCTTTGCCGTTAATAACATCTGGTGTTGGTTTGTCAATGGGATGACCCACAATATGAGGAGGAATACCTTCTGTAGCTTTACGACCTCTTCGTTTAGGAGGAGGTTTGCTTGAATCAGCTTGTTTTTCACATGCAGTATTCTCAACTGTTTCTCCTTTATCTGAGGCAACTTCAACTTCAGCAGATATGCTTTCATCCTCAGAAGGAGCTTCAACCATTTCTATAATATTACCTTCTCGTTTTACAAGATTTCCGACTATCTCTACAACATGAGGATCATTAGAGATAGATGATTCAGTAATATTAATTTTGTGGGTTCCAATGAATTCGCTCAAACTTGTCGTCTGACTCTCACCTATTGCCGTAGTATCTAGGGGATATTCAACAACTAATGTCCCATCTTCTTGATAAACTGAGTTCTCGCCAGGAGGCAACACAGTATACTGAATATTTGATTCACCAGTTGTGATTATTTCTGTTTGAGGTGTTTCAGTTAAATCAATTTCGTTCACAGTTATATTTTCAGTAACAATTACATTCGAGGATAAATTTTCACTCAAAGTTTGAGTTTTATTCTCGGTAATATTTTCAGCAATACCTTCCTTTTCTAATATTTTTTCTGTAGCAATTTCATTTGCAGCTACATTTTCAGTAACAATTTCATTAGCAGACACATTTTCTGAGGAAGTTTCATCTTCAGCAACATTCTTCAATACAGTCTTGTCAGTGATATTTTTTGAAGCGATTTCAGTTTCAGATACATCCATTTCATCTGTGCTTACAATATTTTGATGTGGAATATTATCTTGATCCAAGATCAAAGGTTCTGCTGGGGGTAAACTGACTGATTCATCGATTTCGCCAATAAAAGATGGTAGCGATTCATCTAACATAGCATTTGTAGAATTCAAACTACTATCTTCTTCCTTTAATGATATATCTACTTCAGCTTCTGTTTTAATGTCATCACAAGATTCAACCAAATGCAGATCTTTAGAAGACTGCATAGCACAAGCAGTTGTTGTCATAGAATCATTCTCACAACTGATAATCTCACTGAGGGTAGTCACTATCACCTGCTCTATACTTCCATCTTGCAAGGAAATAGCTTCAAGTTCACTAGAGTCATTGTGAACTTCACTCAATGCTTCAATTGTTGTATCCCCAGAAACGTTAGCCTGGCTATCGTTGACCACTTCTCCATTTATGATAAGCTGACTTACATACTCTCCTTGTGTTTCAAGGGGAATGTTAAATAATGTCTTAGAACTTTCGTCTGTTGATAGGCTCTCATTTTCATTATAGTCCTGATTTGATGAATCCAATTTGGTGTCCCCTAAGAGTGGCACTTGACAATTGCTTTCATGGGTTACTTCATTACTACTTTCTGGTACATCCATTTTTTCTAGAACCTAAAAGATCATAATGGAACCAAAAAAATCGATATGCAAAAGTTTTATTTTCAAAATAAACAATACGCTATAGCCTTATTTGAATAACTGAATGTAAGGTAACCATGCAATCTCAAATAACGCCGATTTCGATAGTCGGATATCATACACTCACCTCTAAAACTTTGAATTTAATTCATTTAAGGAAGCTTCCTTATATTATTTCAAAAGCGGTCGGTCATACAGAACTGAAAATTGTAAGTAACAAATTTCATCCCAATATAAATAATCCACTGATAGCGGCCATTTGTAATTATTTTTTAGTTTACAGCGTTTGTAGTTACGTCATTCAGTTTGTTTTGTCAAAACACAGAATTCGTTATAACCTATGCTGCAAATTCTTCCATTCAATAGACGCTTCTCTTGTATTTTTAGCATTGCAAAGAAAACTCGTAGATTTTTCACCGGCACCCGTCCTAAGTATTTAGAGAAAACGTAATTGAAAAATATTATTATTATAATATTTATCATCAGATAATTTTTTTCGTTATTCAAGCCACCTGGTGGCGAAATTTTCAAACGTGATAAGTATGTAGCCACCTACATACTTTACCTACTTATCACGTTTGCTTTGTGATCGCACATTCAATGATTGTAATCATATGATAGTTTGCCTATGTTATGGAGTTATTTGCGAAAATCGGATGGGTGGAAGTTGCGTTTCTGGGGAAATTTATGTATTTGAATCTCAAAATTGATGATTAATTGCTTTAAAATTTCGAAAACGAAAGTGTCTAGTTCAGATAATCAACAAAAACAATATTCAATTAAAAACCGAGAACTAAAATGGTTTTTACAAAAATGAATTTTCAGGAAATAAATTATTCTTGAAAAAGTGGAATTAGAGAAAAATTAAAACAAAACTTCTAAAATATGTATGTAATTCGCCAAAGGAAATATTTTCTTTTGAAACATATTCTTTTCTTAGGTAGATCGTATTTGTTAGTATGTAGATAAAAGAATGTTTATTTTGTTCATTTTGGATATTTTATTCATAGAGATATAGCAAAAGCAAAACAACCTACATAACCTACTTATATCATTTATAAATTTGGCCACCAGGTGGCTTAAATCGCTGAATAGGGCTGCACGTGTTATGAGCCCTCGAAAATCGTTTGAAATTAACCCCACGTACTGTTTCCAGTACCATTCCAGGTCCATTGACCAGAGTCTCTGCAAATAACAAATAAAACTTTTTTATAACTGGACAATTCTTTTGTTTATTGTTTGAGCATGTTCTAAGCACATCCCCAATGATTATACCTAACTCTATAATCTTTGCACATCCCATTCGCTTGAATGGGTTCTTAAAATTTGGCAAAATAACTTGGTTTCGTTGTGGAAACCTAATTGTTACAAGTCTAGGACTATCATTTGCATCGAATTTAATTGCGTTCTAGGATATTCGACAATATAAGTAATGTCTTATTTGGGAAAATTAACTTTTCACCAATTTCGTATATTTCGGCGAAATCGCATATTTAAACTATTCTGTATCTGCCAATTAATGATGCAATGGTAATGTTAATGTAAACGGTGCGCTATGATGTATAAACGCTTAAATAATAATAAATTCAAGAAATATTTATCATTATCATTAAGATTACGCTTGACATTAACATTGATGTGAACAGTATCGTGGTAAGTATCTCTATTATTCGTTATTATTTAAGCGTTAACATCGTAGCTCACCGTTAACATTACCTTTACCATTAACATCATTGTGAATTGGCATTGGCAGTAAGGGACATCAGTAGATTACAATACTCTACCAGTCCAAATACCGCAGTAATAACTTATGATTGCAGCATAAGAAATAAGGAAATTTATTAAGTTCTCAAAAAACGCCCCTGAGAGCAGTATACAGAAAAGAAAATTTCAGTACCTACTACCTACCCATTATTAATAACTTTTGTCTTAAATTTTCGTTTTGTTGCCTTACGAATAGTTAGTTGTACAAGAGCAAGTTAGCAACCTTATTACTACTTTATAGTTTCAAAAAAGAGAGATCCTGAATGATCTCTCACATCTTTATAAAGAAAAAACATGGCTGGCATCACATGCCAAAAGTGTTTAGGGTCCAGCATCCTATATCTACAGAGACTCTGCTACATATTATGAAGAACACAACAGCATCTTGGATGTGGGAAAATTTCACCCTTCAATATAGAATTACAATAATCATGTCTATATAGGACCCTATAAATCAAAATCTATTTAATTCAATTTTCAGGTTTGGAAACTGGGTTACGTGTTAATTTTCCGAACAATCATAACAGAAAGTAGGTCTCAGTCATCATGGACCACTTAAAGAAATGCATATAAAGACTGGGATGACACTAATCGCAATTCAGTACTGCAATCTGCATCTATTTTGATAAGAAGTTCCCTTCCCAAAGTTTTTAGTATTCGTAATCGGAAAAACATCGGTTCGAAAGATGTGGGGTTTCAGTCTTTGTGTAGCAGTTTTTGTTTTTTTGATGCTCATGATTCAATCGAGATGTGTGCCCATTGGAAATCCTGAAACTGTGAGTTTTCAGTTTTTCAAATTATTCGATTATATAGGTACATCCTACTATGGTACATACCTGATATCGTATTCCTGGTCGTCTTGATATGAAATCGGTAGAATTGGATAAAAGTTGTTTTGGTGGACAATGCCGTATGATATCAACATCCACTCTATTTTTTAAAATACGGACATCTATTTTTTATGAATTAAAATGGTTCATATTTTACCGAGTTTTGATATGCATTTCATGATATTTGTTTTCATTTTTCTGTCACAGCTTGAAAAATGAAATTTACTGATCTTGTTTTAGCCTTTACAGGTAGTGATTGCGCATGTAAAGAATTACACATCAAATTTTAAACTATTCAAAATTTAGATAAAAGCTACAAGATAACGAAGAAAAACAAAAAAAATAATTGGGTAAAACAAAAACTACTTCAACTCGTTTAAAAAAATATACAAATCCGTATTCGAGAAAATATAGTTGATGGTAGATCCCGAAAAAGGTGAAGCCGTATTTACAATTAAAAGATATAGCGCATCGAGAGAGAATTGAAATTGAAAAGATTCCTGAAGTTCTATTTGTATGTGTACTTTTGGAATTTCCTGAAACTTTTTAGAGTTTTCACTCCCAATCTCTGGAACAAAATCAATTAAAGAATTGAAATAAACGATTTGCTCCTGCGTAAATTCTTGAACCAATTTATCAGGAGCAAATCAAGTAGAAAAAATTGATGCCTGACAAGGAACTGAAAAAAAGAACTTAAAAATGAAATTATAATTAATAATAATTATATAAAGTAACGTTTCGGAGTCTATATCAGAATCTTTCATCAGACGAAAATTAATTTTCGAAAATCTTCTGAATTGTAGCTTTTATTTGACAATTAATTAATTTTTCGAAGTACGTTATCTAATGTGCCCGATGAATCAAGAAGTACCTAGGTATTACATTTTCAAAAATATGTATTTTATTTTTATTTATTTTTTATTTTATTTTACACTGCATTAAGCAGGAATGACGGGAGAACCCCCAATATTACAATAAAAAATAGAACAAATGTATAGACACTCAGAGTAACAAAAATATTTAGGCCTGAAAGAATATCCTTTAATTTTTTTTTCAATTTTCGCTGATGTGACGCTATCTTAAAAACCTATGCTTATTATATATCTCAGTTACTACGCTGTCCTCCGATCTTGATTATTTGGTTAATTTCCTCATTCTAATTCATTTTCAGGCAGTAGAACTAATGGCTCAAGTACCTCAATGGCATTGTATGAGATATAGGAAATTCGAACTAGTTAGAAGGTGCAGAAGTTACAAGAATCAGAGGAGACTGTGAATATAGTCTTTCTTAAAGTCATTTATTTAAATTATTATATTTATATTTTTTTATTGTACAAAAATCATGTGAAAATAATAAGAATAGTTCAGCCCAGTAATGATTGTTTTCTCTTCTTTCCGTTATCAAAGAATGTTTCTGACTACTTTTATAAAGTTAATCTTGAATTTCTAAAATGAGTTTCTTAAATTTTAAATTTAAGAACGTGTTTCTTACCCAAAAAATCGTTTCAAATAGTATGAAACATGTCCCCCTCCGAATAAAAATTGACCTGTTCCGGCATTTTCTCTGAAAACATCCTTGTCGCGTCGGGACACAATTGGCCTGGCAAGTTTTTAAATTGTCACCCTGTATATAAATTATAACATATTTTCATATTTATATAAAATATGATTATTCTATGTAGTAGAAGTTTTTTTGTTGTGGTATACGTAGTTTTTGATCAGGATCTTTCAGGGGGGGGGCTGCCCCCCCCCCTCTAAATACGCCAGTGGGTATATTGAGGACATCAGCAGGAATTAGCATACACAGAGAAAGAGAGGAAGAAGGCTATAAGAAAAAAGACCCGCGTGGATATAAAACTTTTATTTTATACCAAATGTACTAATTATATTCAGGTCCCTAAAATCTTAGTGAGAAAACATCTACGACTCAATGAACGCCTTCGCGAACTGTGAAAGTGGATGATTTAGTTCTCTGCCGACATTCTTCGACATCAGGAAATCTGTATGAGTCCATTTCTTATTCGTCATTACTAATTTCCTCACACATTTTTTCACAGTGGCACACAATTTTTCCACATCCTATAAAAAATATTGAAACAAATATCATTATATTAGGTATATTTTTATGATTTATACAAGAAAAAAAGAGCATTATTTTAACTTTCACTTCTTATCCTTATTATAAGTAAGTCTTGAAGATATCACAGAATTTTCCACTGTACAGAGTATCCCAAATTGCTTGATTTTGACTGTTTTTTTTTGTTTTGGTAATCCTAGACTAGATAAGTGAAAACGTTGAGAGAAGTCCTAGGCTCGATTTTCGTGAAAAGTCCATAAGTGGAAACCGTTTCACGATATTTCCATTTGTCTTGGAGATATAATAAAATTTTGATATTTTGTCGATTTCGAAAATGTGCCATAACTTCTGTATTTTTGAAAATATCTGAAAACGATGAGAACTTTCTAGAGACACTTTTTCATATTTTAGTTCTTCAGTTTGTTGTTCTGTTCACAACATATTCAATGAAAAATATGCATGCATGCGTAGGTACAGTTGATCTGTATGCAAATAAATATGCATTTATTTTATCGTTTTTGTTTCTCTAAAATCGATTCAAAAAAATAAGCCTATTTATAGAAATATCCCCATAATTTTCCAGTGTATTTCGGCAATATTTGAATTTTCTGTATAAACTTATTTTTCCTATGCCAGATCCAATAAATTTCTACCTTGTAATTAGCGAAGGCGTCTCCCAAACTGTAATATACTGCTAAAGGAACAGTCACATTCTCAATGTCATAATCCGGAGGCGTTTCTTGTCCATAAGCTTCTACATTTCCCGATGGTCCATAATCCCAAGGACGGAAATGACCTGCAATCATTTTGCATTTTGCTGGAAAGAATATTTTGGGAGGTGCTTGAATTTTTCTTGAAAATACTACGCATTTTCTCTAGGAAAGTTTGGAGCATTGTCTACAAACAATTTTTCATTTGATTTACCATGTTTCAGTTGTTGGTCGTTGGGAGAAATCACATTCGCAATGTTCAAGAAAAATGAAAAGTCGATTGCATCGAAAATAAAAATTAAAATTGTTGTCAACACCTTGATAGAACATACCTGACACTATTGTTTGTCCATAATGAGACAATTGTTTAGTCGGTACGTGGTAAGTGTATTTTGCCAACAGGGACAGGCTGTCCTGAAATTCAAAAGTTGTTACAAATGTCTTCTTGATGTTTTTGACGAGGATATATTCGATGGACAATTATTTGGGGTATTTTCATAGTTTAAAGTTTTTTTCCTACCTGGTAGTGGTCAGGTCTGATTATTCGCCCTGTCTTCAGGGTAGTGTTACAAAGGATTAGTATAGAAGAATGTTTGCTTTTGAATGGTGGAAGTAAGATTAATTTCTGGGAATTTACAGCCATTTATGTGAAATGAGCAAATCTTTTTTAGCTGCCATATGTAGGGGCAGACCGGGAGACTTGAACCACCTCAAATAGTTCAATTCAAATTTCGCGCTACCGGTATCGTAAATAGCTTGCGACATACTCGTAACAAGGCACAACTAGTGCGGCTCCATTTTGGCCGCCATCACAACAGTTCGGGAATGAGAGGGTTGAACGTGGTTTTGAAAATTTTGAAGAAAAAAATTGAATAATTTTTGTTTGTTACACTGTCTGAAAAGTTTAATAGGTGTGTGGTGTTATTAAGTTTTATTGCTTTCATTGAATATTGTTTTACAAACTATGAGCTTTTTTATTAAAAGTTGCAAAAGTTTCAAGAAAATCTGTTGCATAGACTAAAAGGGAGTGCGGGAGACTTGACCCATGCTATGGTCGGGAGACATAATCAGTGGTCTAAGTTTCCCGCACTGAGCTTAGATAGATAATAGTTTGCTTCAAAAAAAGAAAATTGAATAGTAGAAATGAATATAAAAAAATATACGAAGGTTCAAAAAAGTAAAAAACATAATAAAATAAGTGAGAGTGACTCTGAAATGGAAAATATTTCATACGCAGATGAATCTGATGATGAAAACCTTGACATAGACAATCGTTGGTCATTGAAAATTGTTTTCTTTCAATGTCAAGTCTCTCTCGCTCCCTGTTCAACTCTCCCATGGGTTAGGGAGACATGAGCCAATTTTCGGTTCCTAAAAAAAGGATTTCTGTACTCAAAATGTTCATCCCACCATCACTCTACTATTATCTATCGTTACCTATTTGGGAATGATATCTCCACGCAAAAAATTGAGTTGCCCCCATTTACAGATACAACTTAAGTGACTTCAGAGTGAAAAGGGGTTCAACCCTCCCGGGCTCACCATATGCATGAATTTAGGGGGTTAGAATTTTGAATTTCTGAAATATTCAGTAATCTGGATAATCAGAGTGACATAGAAAATACGCGCTCAAAGACGGAATGTTTTTTGACCCAGGTAAGTAAAGTAAAATATACATATCGAATAATTCAGTATTGATCCTGTAAAAAACAATAATTCTAGTTAAATTTTAAAGAGAAATTCCATATAAACATAGCTCTCCGATCCAATTTACAAACACCTCATCTAGATGTTTCGGTTACGACATAAGCTTGTGTGCAAGTGAAAAGTTAGCAGCAGGGTACCAGGACCACAATAAAGAAATATTTATGTGGAAAAAATGGCGCATAGGTATTTATTTTGATTGAAAAATTTCAAGTCTCATAACTTGGGCATCAATGATCAGTGATCTAAAATAAACTTACTGAGGTAATTTCACCAGAATCACCAACCATACTTTTGTATATTTTGAAGCATAGTTCACTTGTCAGTATGTTCTGGCAGAAAAAAACTGTTGTATGTCCCATATTCAGTAATTCTGGAGGCAAAACATGTATATTGATGTAGGTACAGAAACGCTGCAAGAATCGATGAATGAGTACATATATATCTTAATCAATAATCATTAAATGCAGACATAAAATTGCCACTTTCACGATACTCATCGAGAAACTGTGCAAGTTCTAGCATTTTCAAATGACATCTTATTTCAGTATAATTCCTTTCTCACTCCATATAAATTCACCAAGAAAAATAATACGAAATATTCCCCTAGACATAACTTCAGTGTCAGTATTTTGGTTTGTTTTCTTAATGATCCTCTGCTTATGTTTAGCAGGAAATAGTAATTATATTCAGCAGAACCTCATAGGAACTGAAAACTTCCTGATGATTTATGAAAAGGAAAAGAGGGATTGCATTTTTTTAATCTTTCGCATTTCAACTGTACACGGTGTAAAAAATAAGTGGTTGCGAAAAAGTTTGATGGGTGATTACTTGTAAAAAATAGAGTGGGTCTTTCATATAAAGTTTTTTTGACAGCTCTGCTTAGATTCAGCCTCCTAAAGATGGTACCTGATGAGAAGACTTTCTATGGGAGCAAGAAGGCGATAAAAAAATTTAATATCAGCATGATATCCTCCTAATAGATTCCAAATTAACAGCCTATACGTCTCTAGCTACATACGTAGGTAGAGGGTATACCCTCGGTACCCTAGGGGGTATACCCCCTAGGTACCTAGGGCGTACGTAGGGGCTTTTCTAACCTATGCAATGATTGGAAGAATTGTTTTTAGGGTGGCTTCTCTAGTGAGCTGTATCTTAGCAGCGACTGCTTAAAAAATTTGTATAAAAGACTCACACTATTTTTTGAATTATTTTCTTTAATTTCACAACTATTCATTTACACGTTGTATATCATACACGACCTGGTTTCACTCAGTCTCAATTGTTCAATTATTGTAAGTAATTTGTTAACTCATGTCTCTGGTGAACTTTTTATTCAAATCAGTATATTTGGAAGGACCGTATATACGATATTCATGAACGTTCGTGTACATACTTGATTTATTACTAGGTGAAATTGTTTAATACCTAATAACAGTGCTTTGATGAATAATCTGGCACAATAAGTAACTTTTAAATTTTGTCTTCCATTACTGTAAAAACCTATTTACAGCTAATATTGTACATTGAATAGATGAAAGCTGTTAGAAATCAGAACTCACCAATATTGGTTGAGTCCAAAGACCCAATGGTTTTAGCCACCAACTATCAAGATTTTCGAGAAATCCACTGGGACCTATGACGGAGGCCAGGGAAATTTTTTGTTGATATTCTGGCCGCATAGAAGCCATTATCAAGAATATTCTCACTCCTTGTGAGTATCCGACATATTGCAAATTTTTATTTCCGGTTTTTTCGAGAATGTAGTCGACCAGAGCTGGTAGATCGTACACACCCATTTCGTGGTTACTGGAAAATTAAAGTAGTTAATTAAATAACAATTTTAACCACATATTCTACATCAAAAATAAGCCCTAGTTTGTGATATAAACATATGTCGAGAAATGTTTCCTCTCCGAGATACGGGGTGTTAAAATTATAGAAGAAAAAATGTTTTTTATTAATAACTTTCACACTGCTTGAAATATTTTTATGAAATTTGAGACATAGGTTTTGAGCGTCAAGGAGCACTTTTTGCATAATATCATTTCTTTTCTATTCTACCAGTGGCGTCCGTACTGCAGCGAGACTGAATATTTTCAGATAAAAAAATGATATGCCACTGGATTTTCCGACTATAAAAATTACTGTTTGAATCCTTATTTAATTTTGAGCAAATTCAGTCTCTTGACTTTTTGCTGTACGAGGCACCGTTTCCGGTTAAAGAAATAAAACACATTCTCATGCATGAAGAAATCGCTGTCGGATCTGTTAGACGTTGATGTGAATTATGTGTTCAGCAAAATGGTTCATACTTCGAACATCTTCTTTAAGTTCGTTTTGAGTGTGGTTATTAATGCTGATTTTTTTTACTTACACGTTTCGTTCACAAAAATAGTCTTATTATTATTAAGTACCTACCATATCAAATTTTGGCGATTTCTTCATGCATGAGAATGTGTTTTATTTTTTTATGTGGAAAAATCTACATCAGGTACTAAATTGGGCTTTTGTTCTGTATTCTGGGTTATATTGAACTCTCTAGATTAAAAATTAGACACCTGAAATTCCAGAAACTATGGCTAGAACGATCAAGCTGCACATGTCTTTCACCGCTTATGGATCCTCTGGTGTTTCCTAACCACACGTCAAAACCTTCATTCGCCAAGTACAGAGCCAAACTTCCATTCTCATGATTGTTGAACAAAAATTGGTCAGAGTGTCCTAATAATCCGTGCATCAACAAAATGGGTGTCCTCCCAATGGTAGTCTGATTTTTTCCGAATGGTATTCTCAGTGGCGGCGGAAGGCGTAGGCGACGTGGGCGACGGCCTACGGCCTCGCGGCTTGAGGGGCCTCGCGGGCCCTCGATCAGGTTTATGCAATAAAAACAGTGAACCGGTCTAAATCTGAGGGTTGTGGGTATATCCAGAAAATTGTTCTGCCATTTTCAAGTTCCACCAACATGTTTAGTATGAGACATATTCCTGTGGCAATCTAAACAAGTTAATTTAAAAGTTCCTTTACTTTACAACATTTGCGTACATTTTCAAACAGTATCAAAGAATATTGATTAGAGTCGAAGAGTTAATAAAGGAGAACCGTTTTGATCTTCAAAATTACTTCAGAAAGGAAGGAGTAGTTAAAAGGAAAAGAATGTTCTGTCATGAAAACAGCGATTAACATATACATTCACTCAAGAAACTCTATGAAATAGACGGACTTTTTAAAAAGCGCCTAGTGTAGAGGTACCGATCAAAGATTATAAGTTTTGGTACCGAGTAATTGCCGGGCTAGGGCCCTCACTGCGAGTCGGTGGTCTGTTGGTTTTTATCAGCGCATCAAAGGTCTCTACACACGACAATTTCGCTCTGCATGAATTGCGCTTTGTTTTAGGTAGTGCGAAATTTCGCTCGAAGCGAATAATTTTCGCCCGAGTGACTTGACTATGGACGCTTACCTTGAGGATCCACTACACCGCTTGAGCTTGACGTCCAACAGCGGGTTTCACAAGACTTTAATTGGATTATCAACAATTTGACATTAACTCAATTTTCAGAATGAATCCATGAAACCATGAAATTTTTTCATGCTTAAATAGGGATGTTAAAAAAAAGCCATTGAGACACACTAATTGGCGTATATAGTTCATAATTCTATACGACTATGATATTAAGTACTTTCGTTTGCATAAAAAGTGTAGCACTTTTCTACACTCGAGTTGATTCACACCAGTGTAGAGGGGGTGTATTTTATCTACACCTAGTCAAAAGGAGGTGTAGATAAACTACACTGGTGTAAATCCGATCAGCAAACGAATATTAAAATCGAGTGTAGAAAAGTGCTATACTTTTTATGCAAACGGACCTATACTGAATGCACATAACTGAATAAGGCTTAGTTCAGATGATAGCGCGTAAGCGCTCGATCCACAAACCGCTCGACTAAAGATACCGAGGAGTCAAATATAAATGTTCATATGCGCGTAGACTCCTCTATATCTTTAGTAGTCCGGTTTCTGGTTCGAATCATCTGAACTAAGCCTTAAGATACAGTGGAGTCTACGCGCAATTTCGCGCGACCATATGAACATTTGTATATGACTCCTCTGAATCTTAAGGCCCGGCGCAAATAGGAACGCAGGTTGGTAAGGTGATGCAGCGTGAGTTTTTGTAAAACAGAGAAAAGAACAAGACCGCGCAAATAAAGTGTGACAGTGACTTGTCAGATAGTACGTGCAGCGCAGGAAAAAGCTGCGTCACCCTGCGTCACCTCACTAACCTGCGTTTCTATTTGCGCCGGGCCTTAGTCACGCGTTTTGTGGATCGCGCGTTTACGCACTATCATCTAAACTAAGCCTGCTAAATACACTGAGGCCTAGTTCAAAGGATCGCGCGACTCCGGCAACCGTTTTCGCGTAATTAATTACGCGCGACTATGTAAACGGTTGAACGAGTTCATCACAATCTTGCACTGTGTATGGATCCAATCACAGGTTGTTGCGCGTTCATTTGAACTAGTCCTCAGTAGTTATTTCGAAATTTTTTAACTAAGCATGATCTAACATCTCAGGTGGGTCATGACTTGATAATTAATTAGTTCAGTTAAGTGAGTTAGGCTGAAAGTAGAAAATTCTATATTTCTAAATTTCATTTTTTATTGTCAGTCGCTTTCTCATGAAAACGTCCTCTGGCGTCACCAGAGGGCCTCGCAAAATGTATCTTGCCCACATCAAATTAAGGTCTTGCGCCGCCACTGGGTATTCTGTACAAGCTTAAGATATAGCCATCTTCTGTGGTAACGTCATGAGTTTCTGCTGTGTAACCTCTAGATCGTATTAGATCTGGCTGAAATTGAAGATTTCAAAGGACACATCATGTTAAACTGCATAACATCATTTAACTAAACTTCAAAGGATTATTATACCAATGATATAACTAGCAAGTTCTAGAAAACTATCTCGCAAATGTGATGGAAAATTTTAATGCGGATTTGGTACATACAATCGTAAGTAAATATTTCAATAGGAAATGGATGAGAATGTGAAATCACCTGACTTGAACCCTTTGAACTATTCATTGAAGGATTAATCAATATTATTAGATATTTATTATTTTTTCTATTTTTATATTGTACAGGGTGAGTCAAAAATGTGTACGGAGCTTTCTGGGGGTGATAATTCATTGAAAAATGAGTATAGTTTCATGAATGAACTCATGGTTCAAAATGCATGTTAAGGGAGATATATCCTTCCAAACTTGATAAAATTTAAAAAATTTATCCTCATAAATTTCGTGTATATGGTAAAAATAAATTTTTTTATTACACTCCTACATTTCTGATATTGTTATAAAGTGTGTTTTTAGAGGGTGAGTCATGATTGATGACATGCAAAAACTTCGAAGTCTAATATATTGGAAACACATCTATATTAAAAAATTTTATTCACCCTTTTGTATCAAGAATATCAGTCTTTTTACGTTACATATTTTTCGCTTGGGTCTCGAATTCAACAAGTTCAACCATTTAATAATAAAAAAGGGGGTTGTTCAAAACCCTAATGACCTCATAGTACTCAGCAACAAAAGGTCTATCCATTTCTTGAACAAAAGTTACCATTTAAAACTACACTACACCCCTTGTAGGGGAGTGAAAAACTCGTGGATTTCCCAGGAAAACTTGCGTAATTTTAAAGAAAAATTCAACCGTCTATTATTTTTCTACAAAATATGAATTTCAGACATCGATTGAAATTTAATCTGTGAGGAATCTGCATCTTTTGAATTTTTTTGGAATCGTCTTCTAGATCTAGGTATAAAAAAAGGCTTTCTAACAATTTTCTAACAACGTAAGTACTCTGCGGCCATCATTAGTATTTTTCAGTCAAACTTTTTCCAATTATATCCGGATGTTTTGTTTTTAATGATACTTTAGAATGTACCACATGTAATTTTATATGGGTAGGTGTCTATAAAATTTTTGTGTTTTTAATTTTTTGGGAAAGAATTAATACTTACCACAGAGAAAGTTTCAAAGGTATTTTTATCGAATACCTCGCTGAATAAAAAAACTGAACAGCCAATGAATATTAAGAAAACTTTATACTTGATTTTCATGTTAACTGCTGCGAGGTACAGACTACCTGAGTATTTTTGGGGAACTATGATAAAGCTGGTATATTTCTCATCAATTAAATAGGCCAAAAAAACAACTTGGGAATATTTTTCATTTGAGGTGCTTGGAATGAATATTAATATTGAATTATTTCCATTTTTCATGGGAAGTGAATATTGGCTTATTCCTCGTTTATCAATTTTGCTTTCATCAAAATCTACACTATAGATAATTGGATTTTGATTTATGCAAAAGTTATATCGATGAGAGTGAACACAAAGGTGGGAATATTTGTTTTTATTAGCCCAATTGTCAATTTACGTCAGTGGCGCTGTGAGGATATCAGTGAGAGTCCATCGATTTTTACGTTATAAAACAATATCGGATTCATTTCCTCAAAAATATACCGGGTGGCCCACCCCAGACGCGGCGCTCATTTTGAGGGAGTAAATAAAGATATTTTGAAATTCTTTTCTTGTGGTGTGTGTAGAGTGTTCAAAAGCACAATTTAAAATTATTGTCATATATACAGGGTCGAAATATAGACCAAAGTTACACTTTTTTAATTGTAACACTCTGTATTTGACCTAAAAATGGAATGGCAAGCTCAAATTATGATGATTTTCTTCAGAACACTTGATACCTTAGAAGGACCATTTACGAGATGTAGGAGTAGCCAACTCATCTACTCGAAAAAACTATGTCTGTATCGCTGGCGTAACTAGTTTTTTCATTAATTGCTACTTAAAAAACTCCATATTTTAGATTTTTCGCCATTATCTCGTAAAGGGTGCTTCTGAGCTATAAAGTAATCTGAAGAAACTCATCATAACTTGAGCTTGCCATTCCATTTTTGAGGTCCTTCTCTTGCTTAAACTGACCGAAAATTGCGTTACGTTCATAGGGAAGAAAATTTTGCGGTTCTCCCAAGTTTTAAATTCGCAACTCTCTAATAGAGGGCGCCACATCCCTAAGAATTTAGAAAGGGCCCCTGCTTGATTGATCCCAGTTTTGAAGGGTCTTTGAATTTTTTAAGACTGAATAACCTAAAATGTGGGTCTTTGACTTGTACAAATATTTTAACAGTAGATTCTTGAGGCCAAAAAAAACCTTTTTTCCTCTATCATTTTTTCCGAATCGCTTCGGTTGAAAAGATACAGGCTATAGAAAACCCATACAAAAAAGTTATTTTCACCCACGTCTTCAAGTTTTCTCATTATGACCATTACGTACCATAAAAATACCAAAAATTCAAAGAACCCAACTGTTGAAACTAAGTTGAAGCTATCTAAAGAATATTTGAAGGTTTTTTTTAAATAAAAGCATTCCTCATATTTTCTTGTATAATGCTCCGTTTTCGAGTAATTTGATGTTCAAAAATTAAGAAGTATCTGTGAAATTTGAAAAATTGGGTACTTTGTCTGAATACAACTCTTTTTGAAAGATCCACAGATGTGTGGTGTCACAGATTTAGCTATAGCTATCCTGAAGGTAATTTTTTTTTTTTTGACCTCAAGAATCTACTGTTAAAATATTTGTACGAGTCATAGACTCACCCTGTATAATTTTTTGTGTGTTTCATCTTGAACTTTTGGATAGATATTTATTGCAAGTTATTGCCCCCCCTTTTCTATTCCTTTCAATATAATTGTACAAGGGAATGGAATATCGAAAAAATCATTATGAAAGTAATATACTTTATTTACATACACTTATGATGTTAAAATATCACAAACCTATATTTATAAAATAAATTAGTTTATGTCTATGGACATTACAAATATGTACAAATAAATTACATTGCTCATAAATCATGAGTCATATTGTTCAGAGAATTCAATGAGGGGATCATAGAGTTCTTTCTTTGCTGTTTTCGAGAAAAGGAAGTCTACATGATTCCATTTTTTGTTCGGCATGAGGAATTTCCTTACGCAGTTTTGCAAGGCTCCACACATGTTTTCAACGTCCTGCAATTAAGGCATTGAATTAGTTTTCACAACCTTGGAGCACAGAATATCACAGCTTCAGTGAATATTTTCGAGATTGAAAGAGGATACTTATTTGTATTTCATTTATATTACCTTGTAGTCTGCCAAATTGTCTCCTAAACTGTAGTACATTGCTGTAGGTACACTGATACTAGAGATGTTGTAGTCAGAAGGTGCATCACGTCCATAAATAACTTTATTTTCTTCAAGGCCGTAGTCCCAAGGTCTAAAGTGCCCTGTAAATTTTTTCATTTTATTATTCTGACTATAATAGACGAAATAATTGATATTTCCAATACTTTTTTAATTCAATTGTTAGTTATTCACTCACCAGAAGCTATAATTTGTGCGAAATGAAGAAGCTGTTTGACTGAGACGCTGGATACTTGTTTAGCTACATAGGGCATCATTTCCTGAAATGAAGATATAAAATCTGAGTATTTAAATCTTTATGATGAGAGCTATGACGAAAATGGGATTGAATGGGCTCTTTTTCATTTCTGAAGGTATGACTTAGATTTTGAACACAGAGTATTCGAATTTAACGTAGATATATGGGATATATATGGGATATATTGAAAAATTCTTAGCCTGTTGCTACAGAACCAAACAAAATTTCAATATCAATATTTTATTATTCAACATATTCTCCTCTTAATTGGATACATTTATTACAGCGAACCTGCAACGTCTCTAGACCTTTAAAAAAAAAAGATTCTTCTTGTTCTGCAAAACAGACCTCCACAGCTTTTATTACCTCCTCGTTGGAAGAAAATTTACGACCTTTTAAACTTTTTTTCAGTTGAGGAAAGAGATGATAGTCGGATGCAGCCGAATCTGGTGAATAAGGGGGGTGTTCTAGTAATTCAAACTCTAAATCACGAATTTTTTGTATGGCAACATGAGATTTGTGTGCAGGGGCATTTTCCTGTAAAAACAAAACACCTTTGGATAGCTTTCCGCGTCTTTTCTCTTTGATTTTTTCCCGTAGAGTGGTCAGTAATGTCGAATAGTAATCTCCGGTTATTGTTCTACCCTTATCCAAAAAATCAATCATGATTACTCCATGACAATCCCGAAAAACTGAAGCAGGAACTTTTCCAGCAGATTTTTGGGCACGAAACTTCTTAGGTCTTGCAGAACCAGAGTGTCGCCATTCCATCGATTGTTGCTTTGTTTCTGGATCGTAGAAAAGTACCCAAGTCTCATCCATAGGAACAATTCGGTTTAAGAAGTCTACATCGTTTTCAAATCGAGCACAGATCGAACGCGATGCTTCTACCCTTGCACGCTTTTGGCCAACATTCAAACATTTGGGGATCCATTTTGCAGCAATTTTTCTCATGTCCAAATTGACGTGAACTATATGATGAACGCGTTCGTATGAAATATTCAGTGCTTCAGATATTCGTTTTAGCCGAATTCGACGGTATGATAAAAACATGTCATGAACTACATCGATATTTTCGGGGACTGACACAGAAACTGGCCTTCCCGATCGGTCATCATCTTCAATGGAAAATTAACCTCTTTTAAAGCTTGCAGTCCAATTTTTCACGGTCGCATACGAAGGACTATAATCACCAAGAGTATTGAGCATATCTTCCTTAAACTGCTTACCTCTTAACCCTTTTAAATACAGTTATACAGAATAATTTTCACTAAACATTTCACTATGTTAGACATGATTTAGTCAATATCCTATTCTATTTTTCTCGCTTATAAACTCACCTCATTGAATTCTCCAGAATTCCCAAAAAGTAAATAATTCGTCATCACACAAATATCGCGAAACATCTTGTTCTGGCAAATCATGGGCAAAACCATGAAAATTTCCCTGGGAGGAAATTCGTACACCTTGATGTTTTGCGAGAGTGCCTGCAAATAAGGAAAAATTAAAAATAGTCCACCCAAAAAGGAGCTGACAATTTCAGCGATCTTGTTTGGGGCAAACAGGATCGAACAGGTAATGACTTACGTATAATTCGTCCGGTACTAAGGTGAAAGGGAGGAGCCATGGGTTGGTGAAATGGTTTTCGTATCCTCCTGGACCCAAAAGAGAGGCCAGCTTGATCTTTTGTTGATATTGTGGTCTCAGGGAGGACATGATGAAAAATACTATTCCACCTTGGGAGTGTCCGACGTATTCAAGCTGGTCATGTCCTGTTATGCCCAGTATATGGTCGATTTTGGCTGGTATATCGTAGTATCCGATTTCATGGAAACTGCAATTGAAAAAATCGGTTGTCAAGTGATTTTTTCACGCCTTATTGATTACCGAGTACTTATATCTTATACCCCAAAGATTTCGTGCATTCACTAGGAATTAAAGGAATTAAATCCTTGTTGAATCACAGTTGGTAATTGTACATCAGATACTGTTTGAAACGTTAGCGATTTTAAATGTTTTTGAGGATTTGAACTTAGTGAAAAACCTTAATTTTCAGATCACTCACGAGGATAATATTGATATCTAGCCTAGACCAGTTCCATGCATTGCGTTACCATAGCAACGAACAATAACTCATTAGAAGTGTCAGTGTGAAGTTTGAGGTCAAACAAGTAAACCAGAATTATGCAATAAATTGAAAGAAAGAAGATGTCCACCGAAATTGTGAAAATCGAAAAATTGGAGTATCGAGCCATCATCAAGTACCTGTATTTAAAAGGGTTAAGAGGTAAGCAGATATACGAAGATATGCTCAATACTCTTGGTGATCAATGTCCTTCGTATGCGACCGTGAAAAATTGGACTGCAAGCTTCAAAAGAAGTTAATTTTCCAGTGAAGATGATGACCGATCGAGAAGGCTAGTTTCTGTGTCAGTCCCCGAAACTATCGATGCAGTTCATGACATGATTTTATCAGACCGAATTGGGCTAAAACTCCATCTTTCATACGAACCCGTTCATCATATAGTTTGGACATGTCAATTTGGACATGAGAAAAATTGCTGCAGAATGGATCCCCAAATGTTTGAATGTTGACCAAAAGCGTGCAAGGGTAGAAGCATCGTTTTCCATCTATGCACGATTTGAAAACGATGTAGACTTCTTAAACCGAATTGTTACTGTGGATGAGACTTGGGTACATTTCATCCAGAAACAAAGCAACAATCGATGGAATGGCGACACTCTGGTCTCCAAGACCTAAGAAGTTTCATGTCCAAAAATCTGCTGGAAAAGTTGTTGCTTTAGTTTTTTGGGATTGCCATGGAGTAATCATGATTGATTTTTTGGTTAAGGGTAGAAAAATAACCGGAAATTACTATTCGCCATTACTGACCACTCTACGGGAAAAAATTAAAGAGAAAAGACGAAAAAGCTATTCAAGGCTAATTTGTTTTTGTAGGACAACGCCCCTGCACGCAAATCTCATGTTGCCATGCAAAAAATTCGTGATTTAGGGTTTGAATTACTAGAACATCCCCCTTATTCACCAGATTTGGTGCCATCCGACAATCATCTCTTTCGTCAACTGAATAAAAGTTTTATAGGTCGTAAATTTTCTTCCAAAGAGGAGGTAATAAAAGCTAAGGAGGTCTGGTTTGCAGAGCAAGAAGAAACATTTTTTTTTGAAAGGTCTAGAGACGTTGCAGGTTCGCTGTAATAAATGTATCCAATTAAGAGGGGAATATGTTGAGTAATAAAATAGTTTGACATTGAAATTTTGTTTGGTTCAATAGAAGGCTAAGAATTTTTCAATATATCCTCGTATATTAAGTTTCCACAAACATTGAAATCTTTGTTGTAAAATTGTTCAAAAACTGTTTTCAACGGGCATTAAATGATTGAATAGCCGAGAATCCATTTTTATTTTTCCCTGAATCTCACCTGAAATTCCAGAATTTTCCACTGTCGATAGTCAAGTATTTGTGTCTTCTTCCGTAAGTGTTTCCTCTACTGTTTCCTAACCACACGTCATAATCATTGTCCGCCAAATGAAACGCCAAACTGGCATTGTTCATCACGTTCAGTACAAAATTCTCAGCCTGTCCAGTCAAGCCGTGCATGAGTAAGATTGGTTTACTGTTGGTGCGATTGCTGTTTTTACCACTTGGTATACGCAGCATGCTGAGTATGTAACCGTCTTCTGTAGCTATATCGTGAATCTCAACGGGATAACCATAGCTTCGAATTAGTTCCTCCTGCAATTAATTAAAATGAAGGTAACAAATAGAACGTACCTACTAGGAAAATTTGTTTCAGTTAGTGATTCATTTGGGTTGAAAAGGAGCTGAAAAATATGTTTCAATGGGTTATTTCTTGTCAAAAAATAGTGTGGGTCTTTAATAGTATATAACATTACTAGCAAGGTAACAGGGTTTTTACTGGCGAATGGAGGATATAACTGACGAGCCGCAGGCGAGTCAGTTACCTCCTTGAGCCAGTAAAACCCGTTACCTTGCGTGTATTGTTTTATATTTTATTTGTTTCTCATTTGTAAAAAGGTTAGATAAATTCCAAAAAAATCTCAATAATTTGTCGCAAATGTCGTAAGCTATGGAAGCGTTGCCATGAACATGTCTGTTTATTTTTCTTTACATTTGTTTTGGCGAAAGCGAAAATGAATGTACCAAAAGAAATTATTGAGGCAGCCAGCAGTGTAGCTTCAAGTTTATTACCTGCAAAATCAGCTTCGAAGTACGAGCCATGTACGAGCGAGAATACGATGACTTCAAAAAGTGGCAAAACAAAACTAGTGTGATTGGGGTAACTGAAGATGTTTTGTTGGTCTACTTGAATCAACTATCAGCTAGATTCAGCCCTAATACTTTATGGGCAAAATGGTCTATGCTGAAAAGCTGCTTGGAAATGAAAGAAAATGCTCCTGTTCGCAGGTTTGTTTTCCTTAAAAAATTTATTGAAAAATATGACGTTTAGTTGTCATTTGCAGATTTCAAAAGGTAATAGCGTTTCTGAAACGAAAAAATGAGCGCTATACGCCAAAAAAGGCCAAGGTATTAAGTAAAGAAGAGGCTGAACAATTTCTTTTACATGCTCCTGATGAGCAGTGGTTGCTGGCGAAAACTGTAACAAGATTTGTGATTTTTGGATGTTGTCGTTGTGACGAAATTCTCTCCTTAAACATGAATGATGTAGAAGATATGGGAAAATACGTTATTGTGACATTGCGGCAAACAAAAAATTTAACAACAAGAAGATTCACCATAACCGATGATGGCTGCAGCTTCAAGCCCTGCATGTTATACAGAAAATATGTAAATCTTCGGCCTCCTGTAACAAAAAGCCTAAGATTTTTTTTGACAAACCGACATGGAAAGTGCATTTCCCTTAATGCTGGCCAGCACACTATTGGTGGTGTCCCAAAGCAGATAGCGAAATATTTAGGTTTAAATGACCCAGAGTTATACACCGGCCACTCTTTTCGCAGAACTGGAGCCACTATAGTTGCGAATTCGGGTGGAGATATTTTAGCACTAAAGCGTGTAGGAGGGTGGAAGAGCACCGAAATTGCGATGAGTTATGTCGATGATTCGGTCAACAAAAAAATCGAAATGTCTAGCAAATTATTTGGTAGTACGAAGAGTACAAATGTTCTGCAGTCCTCGAGTTCAGCAGTTTCTGAATCAACAGATGGTTCATCATCATCAGTATCAACTCTTTCATCATCAAAAATCTGTGTTACTGGAAATAACAATTGTACCATGATTTTCAACATATAAGACGATAAAACAACATTTTCTAATGTAAATAATATACCAACTTGTAAAAATTTTGCAAGTTAACTGTCAGTTTTCCAAGTTAGTGACTTGATAAAATAAACTTTCTTGATTAATATTGTGTTTTTGGAAACTGACGTTTACAAATGAGAAACAAATTAAAAATTTTTTTATTTTAGCAGTCCCTGCTTGGAAACAGCTCCCTGTAGATGGCACCTGAAAAGCAATTTTTAATTTTTTTCTTAGAAACCAGACAACTGACAGAAGTGAAATTGAGTAATGATTATATGGATTATATTCAGTTCGAACAAATTCTTGTAATTTCTGGCTAAAATCAAAGGTTGAGAAAAAAATTTATCAACAGGTAGGTATGTAGAATGACTCGTATAGGCTGGAATTTTTTACGAACTTAAATTTATCTAATAGGCGGATATATCATGCTGACAGGGGAACATTATAGAATTTTTTTTGTTTGCCTTCTCACCCTATTGAAGGTCTGCTGAATTTCATTTCTGTCGGATTTCTGGTTTCTAAATAAATTTAAAATTGCTTTTCATGTACCATCTTTAGGAGGCTGTATCTAATCATGTGCTGTTCAAATGAATTTTATATGAAAGACCCACTTTTTTTTGACAAGGAATCACCCCTCAAAAGAAAGGTATATTTCTTAATTTCTTGCTACTTCCGGAGTTATGTTTAGTGGAAAAAAACAATCTATCCAAGGAAACGTATTTCCAACTGGTAAATTAAAAGGCTTCGATATTACTACCATAGAATAACATTTCAAAAAGTCATTTATGGGAACGACAAACTTGATAATGTGTTTTCGAAATGGAAAACAGCTCTTTTAAGAATTTAGCTCATTGTGCATGGGTGTTCTTTTATTTACGAATTATACAAATGGATCTAATCATCAAAAACCAATCAGCAAAATTTGTCTGGAGTTAATGGTGGATGGGAGTGAATTACGAGTAAAAATTATGCTTAATATAGGTAGGTATATGCATTTATCCTTATATTCATATAAAATGGATAATGCGTATAAATGATTCCTAAGAAAATGAATATAATGAAAATTATTATATAAAAAAGCTCTATTGCAAAAAAAATTCTGGTCTGATAGTCTGATAGTGTGGGTTTTTCTTATATTTCTTTTTAGCAGCCCCTGCTTAGATACATCTTTCTTAAGATGGCTCCAAAAAGGCAGTTTTTCTTAGAAACAAGAAAACTGAACGAAATGAAATTGAGCAACATGAAATTGAGAAGACAATTAAAAAAAATGATGGTGTCCCCATATAATTGCAAGGGGTAAAAAAATCTACCCCTTAATTTGTTTCGAAGAAAGTTTTTCCCCCGTTCATATTATACCATTAAAATTTTTTTATAGCTTGATTAATTTTGAACAAATGAAGTCTCTTGCAGATTCTTGCTGAAAGTAACGATTTCTCAAAAAAAAAGGTATCAACATCTAGGTACGTAGAATGAGTCGCATAGACACCACCATAATTTTGTTTTCCTTCTCGCTGCTTTATAATGACCACTTTATTTCATAACTATCAGTTTCCTGGTTTCTAAGACAAATATTGAAAATTGCAGGCCCCCTCAAATAGAAAAAAAATTATATGAAAGATCCACACTATTTCTTGACAAGAAATCACCCATTAAATTTTTTAACTATTCATTCACACCCTGTATGTTGCCTTGGGAGTATTGAAGGTTTGAAGGCATCACTGTATACTAATATTTTTAATTTTTATTATCTGTGACAAAGGCATCTATCTCTTGGAAGTTGGATTTTTCGAAAAACGATATCTATGTATCTGTTTTTTCTAAATATTCTGTAATTTTCTGTTATTCAATGATTTTACACAATATTTCGTATCCTCTTTAAAAATTTGTTTAATTTATTTTGTTATGATAATGAGCCAAATGTGTGAGTATTCTCGAAATCATTTTATTATGTAATTCAATATTATGAAAGAACTGAAAACTAACCCAAATATTTATAAATCTTTCAGCACTCCTAGAAATGAAGAAAAATGAGGATTGAGACATCGTAATTCTGCATAAAAATCTAAAAACGAATGAAATTTATTAATAACCTGGAGCGGAAGTATTCAGATTCAAACTTTTCCGTAAATAATTCTAGGAGTGATTGCCACTTTACAACTGATGATATCAACATAACGATTTTGTGATTCGGCACTATAAGTTTTACATTTTTGTTGATTGTATCTCCGAATGTTTACTATCTAATATGCTCATCAATCTGAAGTGTTTGATTAAGTTTATTCATGAATGTGGGGGTCAAAAACAAAAACGATGAATTTGTACGAACGTCTGTAATGTCCTCTTTTTTTGAAACACTGATTTCTTAAAGGAATAACAGACTTACCGTTGTCAAATCAATGCTGGGGAAAAATGTATTGATTCCTTGGCCCACAAAAGTAGCAGCGCCGATGCAGAATATCAAAAAAGTACTGAAGTCAGCTTTCATTTTCTGAAAGTACTCAATATTTAGGTCACTAAAAACACACTGGGAAAAGACACTTTTCCACGAACACTAGAAAGGACCTTCTCCTGTTGAGAAGCTGCCACTGTGTGTAAAATGTAGATTTACGACCAAAAATATGCAATTCAGTTACACATCATTTGCCGCTGGTCGTAACGATTATCGTTTCACGATATGTGACAGATTTTATATGATCGTAGAATGAATGAAAAAAATATCAATGCTTTGAATATAAACCAAAGACAGAGTTGTTTTTATCAGGCAGGTTGGGAGAAGTAGGGATTTCTGCTCATTTTCACTAACGACCTTTACGTGCTTAGAAGATTCGAATGTTTTGAATTTTGATTGTACCATATCTTATGGTCTTATGAGATAAAATAATGACTGTTAATCTTGATAAATCTGGAGCAGTCGTATGGAATTATGATTGGGAAAAAATTTCGGTATGTTTATCGTTTCGATGGAAATTTAGTATCCTCGTATAGTCTGCGATATCGACTACGATTGTGGTATATTGAAGTTGGGTATTTCCTCAATAACTTCTTCGATCATACTGGATTAATAAGTGCTGAAATTATCATTCAAATGAAATTTGAGCGATATGAAAAATTGGTTATTTTCGTTGAAGATTTTGAAATTCATCAACATTTAGTCCAGAATCGCTATTTACTGAATATTTCGATTTGATCATTGTCTATTGAAAGTTTGTCAGATCAAATACATTTTCATCAGATTAAGTCGGATTTGAATTAAGCGAGAATTACACTCTTTTATATGGTAGAATAGGTACCTATAAAATCCAAAATGGATAATCGATGTTTTCAGATTATTCTATGTGAATTATATGCAAAATATTGCTAATGTTTTTTATCATTTATGACCAGAAATAAATTGAGTTATCATTCATAAAAGAGTTTTTTATGGAATAAATCTCATAATAGTTTACAGCACCTAAATCATTTTGATTTTTGTAATTTGTCAATTTTCTATCTCTTAAATTCAGTACAATAAGATAAGGAGTAGAGGATGTTGCTATTCCGTAGCCACACTGTTCACCGGATTCATATCTTATCGAACATGTGTTGAAGATGATGGAGGAAAACTATCCCTGCTCATTTTGCACAATCCGCCAGACATTCTGGAGCAGTTAATGTTCCTTATATTCGATTACAGCTAGTTGCAGGTATGTAATGAACATCTGATTTCACGTCTTGTTGACATGGATGTAGCAATTGTTATTTATAAGTTTATCTGATTATGCATTTGATTTATTCTGATTTTTTCTTGTAAATTTCGAAGAAAATGCTATAACTCTCTCCTATACTGATAGAAATCCAAATAGCATTACTTATTCACCTGCCAAACCCGTAAACTCATATCTTATCGAAGACATTTTACCGATTCTGTTCGCTACCCTTAATGGATCACCCTTTACAACAAGGCAAGTAGGAGTAGCTTTGGTTATTTCGCCTGCTGAATATTGTTGCTCCGTTTGGGTGAATAGTGCTCATGTGCAAAAAATTGATAAAAAGCTAAATCTTTCTATGAAAATTATTACTGGAACTATTAGATCTTCACCTATTCAATGGTTACTAGCTCTTTCAAACATTGTACCGCCCCATATTCGCAGACAGAGCGCAGTTATATATTCTTGGAATGAGATCCACTCCTTTCCCGACTAATTTCCAATTCTGTCCTATATTCACAATTTCCAGACTGAAGTCGCGTAATATTTCAGCCCTTCAAATAATATATTTGGAGAAATATAATTCTTCAGAAGAGGAATTTTTGTATATTCATATTACGAAATCTGTAAATTCCAGTTTTTTCTTGATGATTCACCATGGATTCCGTACGATATTTTATTTCGTATTTTTATCGATACATTCCACAGAAAATAGGAAATATTTTATAGGAAAAGTTCCTACATTTATCAGTGTATTCTATGGTTTGAAATATTCCGAATGCGCGTGTAGGTATATTTCCAATACAAACTGTATTATCGAGAAAATAATTAAGCCTATCAAATACAGCTACTTCTACATACTGATAGTAAGAATGGAACTAATAATAATATCGGGGATAATATCTATATGTTGAATGGACAGATGCTGAATGAAAGATAGGGAAACACTCAGTTTCTTGGCGTATAGGTACAGGTAGTGTAAACAATTTGGAAGTATTTTTCTTTCAACTTTCGACAAAATGCACTTAGGCCCGGTACTTTCACCTTCGAATAAATTTCATTCAATGTCAATAAATATCTGTCAAATAATTTCCTATCTGAAGGATACCTTATTTCGGTGCTTTCAGATGAAATTTGACGAATAACGATTCTATGAAATCACGGTATACTACTTTTCACTGATTAATGTAAAATAAGATATCGCATTGTAGAAATCGTCATAATTCCAATTAGAAAGCAAATATTTCGTGAAAATCACACAAAGAATAACCATACATCCAGAATCTAAAAAATTCAACCAATACTGACGTACCCACATTCGATCTATGACAAATGAAATCTTATTAACGAGTTTCAATGACAGATTTATTCGATGAATAACACTATCTGAAAGTTAAAAGACTGCATTTTTACTTATCTATCGAATAAATTTAGTTATTCGCACGTGAAACTACCTTAATATGGGAGTAAAATTATGTGAATTTGCCAATCTATACTTAAGGTTAGTCCTGTATCAGTACAAAATTTTCAATTGGTTCAAATAACATCCAATACTGTTATTACTTTTCACATGGGTCATTAATCTCAAGACAAATGCCTGATTATTATTTGGATTCCTTATAATGAAAGAATTGATTAACTGCCTGAATTTCATTTGGTAGGACACAAACACACATTTCGCAAATTGTCCGAATCACGAATGTTCAATGTGGAATAGATTTGATAATTATGGATATCGATCGGTTTATGTTTTTTAACATTGCATGAATAGGAGAACTTGAACAAATGTTTTTATTCCTTTTTTAATTCACATACCAAGGAGCCAACTAGACAATTCCAGGAGTAAAATTTTTTTTATCGATTCGGGAATATACTTACTGAATTATGCAAAAAAAAACTATTTCTCTTTGGTTTACAAAAATTCAAAATACATTTGAAATATAGTCGATATTACTCCTGGACTGTGAAGTATACTGAAAAATCAGAAGTATTACATTAACAATTTCAATGTAATCCCTTCCTGATTTGTCTTGACTGAATATACAGGGTGTCCCGGGAAATATGCGACAAACGGATACCATGAATTGATGTCATCAGGCCGGACTCGTATCAAGAGGTTTTAATCGCTTGAGTGCCTTCGTTTGGGATATACAGGGTGATGTTCATCTTATGAGTGGAATTTTACAGTCCAATAACTCTTGACCTAATCGACTGGATGATTTTAAATTTTGAAGTTTTGTCACCCTGTACTATCGCCTTTTTTCAGTATTTCTGAAATCGATTAAATCAGATCAGTAATGGGAAAATCATAGACTTTTTCTATTTTCGAGAATATTGGATCACAGGATCACCTTGAACGTGGACATTATGATTTTTTTCGTTCCATTACTGATTCAAAAAAAATTGAATTTCTGCTTGGCACCATCATACAGGGTGATCAATAAACATTCCCTTCAATAAATATTGAACTTATACGTAAAATTATTTCAACTCCTATAGTTTTGTTTGTTTTTTTGCCTTCCTTGAAATTTTTATCAAATTGGAAAAACAGAACCGGACTAGCAGAATTTCGGACCTATATTTCCGGTGATATCGTATCAGCCTGATGTGCGCGAAGAATATGATTTTTATGACTGAACTAGTGGAGAGTCCAAGAAAACTTCCAATCAACAAACTGATAATCTTGACAACTGACGTCAATTTATTGTTGTTGAAGCTACAATTCGTTGAAAGATTCAGAGGAAAATGCCTATAACATGATATAAACGACAAATTTTATCTCATAGTCGTTATACCTATCATCATAAAAAGAAATCTTGATGTTCTGATTGATTTAATTCAAAAGTTCACATATTTATTCAAATCACAACAGCGAATCATGTTTTTGGAGGAATTTCAGCAATGGTATGTTCAGCATTCTGGCAGCATTCGTTGCAGTTATGAAGTCAACATGGGTCCATTTTTCGTAAGGAATGAAATATTTCCTAACGCAGTTTGGCAGAACATCACAAATTTCCTCTATATCCTGAAAAAAATTCAAGAATAATGAACCATGTCTTCCATCCCAAATGTTTTATCAATATTGAGACATCTTTTATACCCGGTGAGTCTTTGACTCGTACAAATATTTTAAGAGTAAATTCTTGAGGTTAAAAGAAAATTTTTTTTCTCTACAACATTCTGATTGGGCCCTGATAAAAAGATATGGCCATTTTAAGTTTTCATAATGAGCTGTGCCACCTCTGGAAAAGCAAAATTACCTTCAGAATCACAAGCTAAATCTGTGACACTGTACACTGTGTGGATCTTTTAAACAGAGTTGTATTCCAACAAAGTACCCAATTTTTCAAATTCCACAGATACTTTTTGAACATCAAATTACTCGAAAACGGCGCATTATACTAGAAAATATGAAGAATACTTTTATTTTACAACACGTTTAAATATACATTAGATGGGTGATATCTGATATCTTGTGCTCGAAAAACATTCATCGCATAAATGAAAAACTATATTCCGAAATTCATTTCATTCGATGAAACCGTTTGTGAGAACAAAAAATAACATTTTTAAAAGTTATTCAGAAAAAATGGAAAAAGTAAAAAGTGTTTCCTTCGACCTCAAGAATCAACTGTCAAAATATTTGTAAGAGTCAAAGACTTATCCTATACAGGAGTTAGCATTGGCTAACTGCGATGTCTGCAATCATGAAAGAATGCATGTCTTTCAATTAAAATTTCATGGTACTTTAAAAATTCACCTCCACACTAGACAGTACATCATTGTTGCCATAATACAGTGCAATGGGTGTTGAAATGTTTTCAATTGGGTAATCAGGTGGAACTGCTTGGCCGTAAACTTCGTAGTTTTCATCCTCTCCGTAATCAAAAGGGCGAAAATGACCTAATATGAAAAAAAAATGTCATTCAGGATATTCGTTGAAGAGTTGTAAGTTTCACAGATTAAACACTGCACATCGAGAGGGATAAGAAGTTTTAGGATGGAGCTTGAAACTTTTGTCTTTGGATGAGTATAGAAACAACACAGTGAAGTGAAGAATAGTTCTTATATTTATATTTTTTTACTGCATACTAATATGATAGAATATCGAATACAAATAAATCACTTCTCTTATTTCGTCTCTTTTAATAGTATTATACAGGGTGTCCCAAAACTAGAGCATCGAACGTCACACCACGATAGAGTAGACCAAGTACCTATTATCGAATAACACCAACATTAGTTCAACGAAAATGTACCGTTTCCAAAATAATCAGAATTTTATTAAAATACCTAAAGTGGCCGATTTTCGAACTATTTTTTTAATTACGGGGCCAGTTTGTGAAAAAGGATATCGATTTTAAATTATATTGAACTAAGATTATTGTTTTATCTCCCCTAATTGAAATTATTTTAAGTAGTTATTCGATAACCTCAGTAAATGTGAATTAAAACAATTGTTTTTTCTACATGATTTTTATTACTCAGAATAAACCCCCTCTATAGGGGGGATAATATGGGGGAAAAACGCTATCCTTAATCACAAATTGCAATTTCAGGTTAGGTTTTTTTCAGAAACAGTACATTTTCGCTCAACTAATGTTGGTGTCATTCGATAGTATTTGATTTACTCTATCGTGGTGTGACGTTTGATTCACTAGTTTTGGGACATCCTGTATGAAGGCTTCAGCATTTCACATTCACCTATAAAGGGTAATTGGTTGCAGAAACTTGATGATGCATAATTAGTAAGTGTAATTTGTGGCTCTGAATGAATAACAATCATTAAAACAATTGATGATAATATTTTACCTGAATTTATACTTTGGGAAAAATGTAAGGGTTGCTTCGTTGAAACTGTAGGTATAAATCTCACAAGAAGTGGTAGCATTTCCTGAAAAATATACAATATTATTGAAAAAGGAGTAGCTTTATTATTTTAAGAATTAATCTGATTTTTTGAATTGTTTTGAGTTCGAATCTAAATCTTCCGATAAAAATAATCGTTAGAAGATAAATTGTCTACGAATATAAACGGGTTCTCCAGATAATATGATGGTTTTTCCAAAAAAAAGTAGAGTTACCTACACCTAGACAATTTTTTATCATCTTCATTAATGATCTACATTAGAAATATGGCATACCTCATATTTTTGTAAAAATCTATAGAACTATCTTAATTTGTGTGAATTTATTTTATTTGTGAAATCTGGGATATTCCAAAAATCTGAAAAATGATCTTAACTTGTGTCAATAGTGCTCTATCTGTGAATAACAGAGATTTTGGTCTAGCGAAAATGGTGAAACAAGATACAACCCTGAATGATTTTCAAAATGAGGATACTCAATTTTTGCAACATAGTCTGAATCTTGGTACATGAAATTCCGATTTTGAAATGCCCCAATTGTTATAATTTATCTGAGTGCCTTTACATAGGCTACTTTTTCCGACAAATTTCATGGTTGTGATGATTTCAACTAGAGCTCATATCTTGAAAACCCTTAGATATAAATGTATGATCGAAAAGTTTTCAAGTATTCTTTTCGGATCACTCTACAAGTGGTCCGAAAGACACTGCGATTTTTCGAAAGGGACCTTTAAAAATGTCAATAAATCAATGGCATGCCCTGAACTTTTTATGTCTGTTGGACGGGTAGTTTTCATTATAATTTAAACATTTTAGGCCTAAAATGTTTTCATGTCGGAGTTATGGTAGGCATTGTTTATAGAAGTAGGTCAACTTTGGTAATTGGTATTCATAGGAGTCAACATGACCAAAGTGCGTTACATCCAAGAGGTGGTGAAACCACATGAACGGCTCGGTATGGACAAGCCTGAGTTTTTCTCCACTTTTTGAGCTTTGTGGCTCTATTATGTTTTTGCACCAAGTTCTATTCTTCACATCACTAACTTTTAACTACATGAACAGTTTCGAGAAATTTTCGCCATAATTGTAATAAATATCAACAATTTTAGTACATTGCA
Source organism: Coccinella septempunctata (assembly GCF_907165205.1). NCBI lineage: Eukaryota > Metazoa > Arthropoda > Insecta > Coleoptera > Coccinellidae > Coccinella > Coccinella septempunctata. The sequence continues at coordinate 55,176,749 of NC_058189.1, read as the reverse complement.
GTATATCGTGCTGCCAAAAGAGAGGGCTACTCAAAATTAAGCATCTAAATGAAAAACACTCTACTAAATTCTGGTACTCACTTGCCTGAAAAGTCCTGAATCGCCACCTATTCCAACATGGTACACAATTTCGCAAATATGTCGTAGTCGAAATGTGGTATGTTTGCAAGTGTTCAGAATCAGATCAGGAAGACTGATTGGAGGTGGTGGTAGTTCACATATGTTTGTTAATTTGGCGAAATTCTGGAATGAACAATAACAATTCATTTTAAAGTATGTATTTCAGAAAGACTATACCAATATCATATCATCTGAATGACATCAAACATATGTATGTTTTTGTATTCCAAAGAATCCTGGAGCTTGAGTGACTTCCACAATCAAAATATTAGTAAGCATTGGCACATAAGAATAAGGACATTATTATTGAGAGGTAGGTACTCACCTTTATTTCGTTCTCGAAGAGAACCATAGGCCAAAGTATTGTGCTCCTGAAATGCCTCATATAACCAGCTGGTGCTAGCAGAGAAACTAAGCCAAGTTTCTTCTGATACTCTGGTTTCATTGAGGTCATTACATAAAGGGCAGAACCTCCTTGAGAATGTCCTACATAATGCAATTTTTTCTTTTTCGTTTGTGAGAGAATGAAATCTATCATTGCCGGTAAGTCATATATTCCAATCTCATGCCAACTGAAATGAATATTTGGGCGCATTTTATCGAAGATCCAAGTAATAGTTGGGGAGCCGAAGAGGGAAATTCGGGATTTACTCGAGCGTGTCAGATTGATATAAGGGGACATACCTTGTACCCTGTAGACTGTAGAGTACCTCTACCAAAAATAAAGAATTAGACCTGTATATAGGTGGAATTGTCTAGGACAGCCTGTCAGAATAGTAAAAAAAACGATCATTGTACATACTCGAGCGTGTCAGATTAAGATATATGTGGTTAATTACATGTTGAAAAGTATATATTCTCTCAATCTGACAATTTAAACGTGTCGAAAATGTGTGGAAGGGCGCCAAAGTTGCAAAAAAAAAAACGTCACGTGTACATTCTCGAGCGCGGTGGCGTTTTTTCTTATTTTGAAGCTAATTATTCAAGAATATAATCTGACAGTCTTAGCAAGCCGAAACAATAAAAATTGGCCATAAAGGTCACAAAAATCAGTTTTTTTGAATTATCCCCTTCCCTGGACTTCAAATCTTTTTCGCATTCATTATAAAAGTTGTAGAGCATAACATTTTCTACAAATTTTGTCCCAAGCAATTTTTTCTACGTTCAAACGTTTTTGGGATATATGGCGATTAATGCGAGGTGTTTAGCGATACATGCTGAAGCGAAAATGCACTCGTTGGAAAATAGTACATTCTATGGTTCAGTCACAGACAACACTAAAATTTTCGTGACTAATTTCGAAATTGTCATCATAGAAATACCTTGTCATTTTGACAATTGTAGATTAGACTGGGATTCTACATTGACCTTGCCCTTTCGAATGTGTGGCTAAGCTTCTCGCCCTTTTCGCCCTCTAACTCGAGAACGTTTGAGAGTATGTAAAATTGCTTCAGACAAAAGTTGTGTAAAATTTTATTATCTACAACTTTCATAATGAATACAAAAACGATTCGAGGTACAGGGAGGGAAATATTCGAAAAAAAGGGATTTCTATCATCTTCAAAGTGTCAGATTAAGGAAACCATCCCTGATTAGTGTCAGATTAATGGGTCAACAAGTCTACAACACCCAGATTAACCATTTGTATGAAAATCTTACACGCTCGAGTATGTACAAGTAACGATTTTTCTTTACATTTTCAAAGGACCGCTGTGACCTTGCGTCACGTCGAAATTGTCAGTCCCTTGAAGAGTAGCTTCCTTTGGTTCCAATTAACATATCCTCCAAAAATCTGACACGCTGAAAAAAAATTTTTTTCACCATTTTCAACTCTTCCGTACGGTCAGTCCCACCGCGCAAACTGTCAGATAAGCATGAATTCATTATCAGAGACACGTAGGGCATATACAGTATCTTAATCTGACACGCTCGAGTATGTACATCTGACGATTTTTTTTTACATCTTTGAGACCCTGCAGACGCTTTCCCCACCGCTGAAAGTGCATACATCATGCACTACCATGCTTTCTACCATCTAATCTTCAAAATCCACTAGATCTCCACGACGCTCGAGTAAATCCCGATATAGCATCGTCGGCTCCCCAACTATAAGTATGTATAGTTATATCCAACAGAATCGTTTGAGACTATTTTCGAGAAAATCACATACATTTTCGAAAAATGATAATGCCTCTGTCGACGTCGTTTAAAACTTTTACTTTGCAGAGCGGATCCTTTAATATTTTCATTTCGTCCAAAACGTGTGTATGTGCTTTTCTCATCAGATGAAAAATTTACTTTTCACAAATTTCTCACCTGAAATCCCAAAATTTTATGTCATCGGGATAAAGCTCTTTGTGCTTTCTGCCATGTTGTGTTCCTCTTGAATTTCCTAACCACACATCATAGTTATTGTCAGCCAAAAGATAAGCCAGACTTCCGTTATTCATTCCATTCACTATGTAATTTTCGCACTGACCAAAAAGGCCATGCATGAGAAGAATAGGTTTGGAATTAGTACCTTCGCCATTTTTACCATGACGAATACGATAAATAGTAATCATATATCCGTCTTCGGTGGTGACCTCGTGAGGTTCAATGGGATATCCATATTTTTGGACAAGTTCTTCCTGAAAATATTGTATGAAAATTTGGCACAAGTGATATAAATTAAGGGGCTGATTCCTTCTCCTAAAATAGGTTGACTCTTTGATACAATCTTTTCTTTTTTGAGCCCCCTGCTCAGTTAAAGCCTCCTTAAGATGACGCTCGAAATGATATTTTTAATTTTTCATTTAAGAATCAAAAAACTTACGAAAATGACATCAAGCTGATATTCTAAGGGGATCAGAGGGCATTCAGAAACATTTTTGGTGGTGTTCCTTTATAATTGAAAGGGGTAGAAGAAGCCACCCCAAAACCTTATTACGCAAGAAACTTCTTTCCATATTAATATTCCACAATAAAAAAATCAATTTTGGATAGCTTGATACATTCTTAACAAATAAGCTCTCTTATAATTTCTTGCTAAAATTCACGGTTTTTCATAATAGGTACAATCGAATATTCAATGGGAATGTACCTGAATACGTTTCTGCATGTTTCATTTATTTTTGATTTGTTAATGTCTATTAAGTGAATAAAAGTGTATTAAAGGTGTACAAGGGTTTTACGATTAGGTAGTCAAAACTTTTACTTGAATTTTTACCACTACATTTCACATTCATTCATTTTCATGAATTCAGATACACATAGTATTTTATGGGTATATTTTAGTTCAATCAAATTTTACTGAGCCGTTCCTGAACTTAAGGATATCTACACAACATGTCCTCCTACAAATTCAATAGAATATAACAAGTGGTTCCGAAGTTATGGTTTGTGGAAAATATGGATCGAACGAATAAAGCACCCTGTATATTGTACAATAGGCGTCATAGATCCGTCAACTATACGCTATGTAGAGGCTGGGCAAAATTCGTTGTCTACTGGGGTGATCCCGAGATCTTTGAGAGCTAGAAGAAAACGGATGACACATTTCTGAGCTCTTTTTCATAGAAACAAAGAAGAGTGAAAAACGGTAGGTACTTCATTTTTGAGTTATTAGCGAAAAATGAGATTTTGGCGATTTCGAATAGTTCCCATACTTTTTTGTCTTTGAAGTTACAGATCTACAACTTGCGCCTTCTTAGGCACTTTTATACGTAGAATCTACTGACAAAAGATTTTTTCCAATTCAAAAATAACAAATTCAATAAAAGCTTTCATTTAAAAAACTGAAGTTCGCCTCACGATTCGAAATGAAAAAATATTTTGAGCTTATCAGTGGATTCTACGTAAAATAGTGCCTGTAGAAGGTTCAAGGTCAAATCTGTAACTTCAAAGATAAAAAAATTATGAGAACATTTCGAAATCGTCAAAACCTTATTTTTTACTATTTACCCAAAAACGAAGAATCGTAGGATTCTACGGTTTTTACCATTCTTTGTTTCTCTGAAAAAGAGCTAGGAAATGTGCCATCAGTTTTCTTCTAGCTGCTATAGTTCTCGTGATCCTCTCAGTAGACAACGAATTTTGCCCACCCTGTACACTTAACTATGAAAAACCCTGTATAACACTGTTATATTCTACGAAAAATAATCGGTACTTACTGTGGATAAGTATGTATCTGGATGATCATCGGAATACGAACTTTCAAAAAAATTGCATGCGAAGAGAGATATTATTATAATATGATATTTCATTACCAAATATCTTAAACCTAGAAAAAAAGCGTGATTAACAAATATTACAAAATTATGGCACCTGTCCAGAAAGCAAATGTTTAGTTAATTTTGTGAGAGCGGCCAATGAAGTATTTCATTTTCAGTACAATCCTCGTTATTTTCAATACATTCAAATCTTCAAACTTTCACTAGATGACTTTGAAGATTATGAGTATTACACCCAGATAGAGGATGATTTTCTTAAATTGTTTTTGTTGGCGAGAGTGCCAAAGGTAAAGATGCCAATATTTTTTCTTTGCGAAAATAAAACTATTTTTGGTGATAAAATCATTCTTTGAGTTCTAACTGGTACAGATCTTCTTTTTGTTCAGCGCTGCAAAGTATCTTGAGTTCGAAGCATCGAAGGCATAGAAATTATATAATATCCAAATAAAATTTTGAATGAAGTGCATCAAATGAATAAAGATGAAATAAACAAAACACAATGAAAACGCTTGTAATGTAAGGAATAAGATAAAATAAGTACCATATTTTGTTTAAAACTTTAATCCTCTAGATCAAATAACATTTTTTGACAACGGTAATTTTTTTTCTCTCTAAAAATAAACATATAAAAAAAATAAAGCTGAATAATTTTTGGCTAGCCTTTTATCTTTTTTTGTATAAAAGCGAGTTTTTCAGTACAATTAATATTATAGACAAAAATTTCATTTTAGGAGGTTTGATCTTTCATCTACAATTATTTTAAAATGGGGTTAGAAGAACATAAGTAAAAATGCAATTTATGCTGGAGGATTTAATTTTTTTCATTGGAATTCATTGTCAAGGGGGTCGTTTTTTTGCTTCATTCTCGGTTTATTTTATCCTGGTAATTCTTATGAAAATTACTTACCGAATATCACAGATCGATATTGTGAAATATAGATGTACTAATATCATACACAATATAGTCCCCAGCTTTGGTGGAAAATAAAACGCTTTACCAAACCAACGCTAATTTATTCGATCTCCTACGATAATGTAGATCCAATAATAATTAGTTTTTGATGAACATCAGATAACGTTTTAGCAACACATATTTTATCGCTCCAATGATTCTTTTGAATTCTGAAAATTCATCTAAGGAGTAAGCTCATATGTTTGCCAATTTCTGATTCAGATTTTTTTTTTTAAGATTCGTTCAAATTTTATTTTCCACAATACTATGTACAAAAATTTTTAGGAAATCAATTGAATAAAATTCCTTTATCACAGTGGGTTTCTACAATATGAGCCTATGCTATGATACAGTCGCAGTAAAATTTAAAAAGTAGTCATCCATATGCTAGACAACGTCGTCGTCAACAGGTAGTACTCAATCGTTTTTATCGAATTTTTCTAGGAATTTCAGTAGTGGTGTATGAAGATGCTTCTGTCCGTTTACAGCGAAAATGAAGTCCAGGTGTGTCCATTTTGGGTTTGGCATCAAGTATTTCCTCACAACGTTCGGCAGAACTTCACAAATGTAGTCTATGTCCTAAAGTGTCAGAAATAAATTACGATATTATATTTTATATATAAATTTTATCTGGATCGATGGAAATAGTTGCAGGTCTGATGGTGAGTAACTTTCTAAATTTACTGAAAATTTCGATTCAAATTTGAATTTGATGAATACTGTGTGAAAATTGAAACAATTCATTGCTGAATCACAAATCGAAGTGGGTGTCGAAATGATAACATTTTACAGATTTCAATAATTTTTAGGGTTCTGAAATACCCAAAGAATAGTTCAAAGCTACTAAGTTACAATACAATCTCTTCTTAGATATCCACGCCTTCAAATTTTCAAAATCCCAATCTTGGGAATTCTAATGATATGATAACTACTGTGCTTTGTATTTTATGTAATAATAAACCCTTACTCACTTTTGTGTCAACTAGGTTATCCCCGTAACTGTAATAAATGGCTATGGGAACCGTTATATTTTTCAAATCGTACTCTGGTGGTTCTATTCTTTTGTAGCGGACCATATTCTCCTGTCCATAGTCCCACATTCTGAAACGACCTAAAGAAGAGATAATCAAAAATGTAAAAAAAGTCAAAGTAGCTTTTCGAAGTACATACCTAAAGATATCTTTGGAAATTATAATCAGAAAATGTCTATATTTGTGAAAAAACGTTGAAAATCCTGCACATAGATTTGTTACTGAAGAGAACATTACCCATCATTCCTTTTGATCTTTCAAGTCATAAACGCCAAATTTAGAAAGTATGACATACATATTATAATTCAAGAACTTTGTTTTTGACAATATATAGACCTTTTTAAGTAACAACATACAAAATTTTTCCAATTGCAGAAATTGTTTAAGCCACTGAAATCAATGTAGTTAAAAGAAAATAAATAAATAAAAATGAGCGAAAAATTTCTGTTTCTAAGACAGATTGACGCCACAAGACTATGTAAGATAACTTCATCATCATTTGCCAGTCCGAGTTATAAAATTTCTGTTTCTTTTCATTCGATATAAGCCTGAAAGATTTTGGTTCAATATTTCGGGAAAAAAATTATTTCTCAGGAAATACATTGGATATTGGATATAAGGAGATTAGCTCATATAAGTCATGGGAATTCCAATCTTGTAAGGTTATTAATATAACCATGTACTGAATAGTTTTAGTACATGGTATAATGATTAGATTACAAAATTTATTCCTCACCCACCTAAAAATGGCAGAATACCTCTCAGTTGGAATTTCTGGACCCCTGAAGTTGAATTGATTTCTTCGATTAGGATTTGAAATATTGAAATATTTCTAAGACTCGGTAAATATTGCGTTCTTAAAAATTGCAGTCTATTTATGTACGGGTCACAAGAAGCGCAGTTTAATCATATTTACATAAACCATTAAGTGCACTTTGAAGTCATGAATATCCCAACTGAAAGCCGCAAAAGAGGAATGGTAATAATACTTGGAATCGAGTAAAAATATTTTAAAGAGAAATCAGGAATTACCATGAACTTACCGGACATTATGGCTTGTGCATAGTGAAGCGGTTGCCTGACTGAGACTGATGGAATGAATCTCATGATTAGGGGAAGCATTCTCTGAAAACAAACACGCTAATGAATATGCTACAATTTTCACAGACCACATACGTAAATTACGAGGTTTTCATAAACAATTCCTCTTTTTTCTACTCTAGTGTAATTAAACAATACCTAATGCATTATTTTAAATTGATCGCAATTTGAAAATATACGTATATACGTACAAACTATGATTCTCGACTAAGAAATCTGCTGAAAAATACTCACCCTGTTAAATTCTCCAGAGTTACCACCATTTATAATTATATGATAGATGGCTAAGCAGAGTTTATTAAAATAACGCTCCTGACATATTAAATTCAAGAAAGTGGGTAGTGGTATTGACCTGGGTGGTAGTTCGTAGAAATATGTGTCGAAGAATTGCTAGAAATAAAAAAAAATCATGATATAAACTGCGAATCAAAACATGGAATAGGTCCATAAAGCAGAGAGACGTTGATGTTGAGACATATGAGAGTGAGAGATATTTATTTCCACATTATGTTTTGAAAACAACCCTCTTGTTTTCTCGAGTAAATCCCGATTTAGCTTTGTGGACGATGCTAAATCGGGATTTACTCGAGCGTCGTGAAGACCTAGTGGATTTTGAAGATAAGATAGTAGAAAGAAAAAAAAGGTTCTATGATGTATGAACTTTCAGCGGTGGGGAAAGCGTCTGCAGGGTCTCAAAGATGTAAAAAAATTCGTCAGGTGTACATACTCGAGCGTGTCAGATTAAGATACTGCATATGCCCTACGTGTCTCTGATAATGAATCCATGCTTATCTGACAGTTTGCGCGGTGGGACTGGCCGTACGGAAGAGTTGAAAACGGTAAAAAAAAAAAACTTCCAATGTTTCAGATTTTTGGAGGATATGTTAATAGGGCCCAAAGGAAGCTACTTTCCAAGGGACTGACAATTTGGGCGTGAGGCAAGGTCACAGCGGACCTTTGAAAATGTAAAAAAAAATCGTTACTTGCACATACTCTAGCGTGTCAGATTTTCATACAGATGGTTAATCTCGGTGTTGTAGACGTGTTGACCCATTAATCTGACACTAATCAGGAGGGGTTTTCTCAATCTGACACTTTGAAGATGATAAAATACTTTTTTTCGCTTATTCCCCTGGCTGTACCTCTAATCGTTTTAGTATTCATTATGAAAGTTGTAGATACTAAAATTCTACACAACTTTTCCCTGAAGCAATTTTACCTACTCTTAACCGTTCTCGAGTTAGAGGGCGAGAAGCTTAGCGACACATGCGAAAGGCCAAGGGTAATGTATACTTCATTCAATTTTATTTTAGCAGTCGGTTGGCCATGGAAATTTGACACATTTCACTCTGTATAGTACGAAAATGTGGGGTTATGAAGCTTGTCAAAACATTTTTGGGTTTTAAATCAACGCTATGTTGCCCGTTCTACGTAAAAGTTTCTGTTATTACGTATTTTATCACAATGTCGAATCTCTTCGGAAAATATGTGACGAACATAATTGAAGTTTATAGAAGATGTTTGAAGGCATACCAAATCCAGTTATTTGCATGGAAAATACAACAGATCAGTATAATATCATAATATGCACTAGCTTGAGGAGAGTTAATGTTCGTTATCTTCTTTGGCTTACATCTACTATGTAGATTTCAAAAATATGAATCCGAAGATGAAATGCATATGATGCAGTGGTTGGGAATGGGTATCTCCCGAAGGAATTAACAGATAATTACAAGAATGGTAAATTCTTCAAGAAAAATCATCCTGCATCAATATAAGTAAAAGGAATTGAAGGAAGTTTCAAGTTAAGATGCAACTTCACCGTTGAACAAAAATTTCACATGAATAAACAAGTAACAGGGCAACTTGCGCGTATTTGTGGCTATTCATCTTAATACATTGATGTAATAATAATAATTAGGTATTTATTAGTAGGTACCTTAAGACATTTACATTGTATAGGACAAGTCAAATGAAAAATAGAAAAATCCATTTTAGGGAACTTATTCTCCGATGACATTTATCGAAAATCCTGTAGTAAACTTTTCGCATTAATTCACTCAAACATAAAATTCTCAAATGCCACCACTTTTTTAGGTGTCCCAATAAAAGGAAATTCTTTGTCATCCTCTTCATTCACAATCTTTCTTATTGTGGAAATATTCTGCTGAAATATAAGTCTTTAAGATCCAGATGAAACATTATATAAATTCTCTTACATTGAATATGTTCGCTACCGTCTGACGTATTGTGGATTTTAGAATATCAGGTTATAACTATTCGAATGAGCGGACCTGAATTCTAAATAGCACTTCCTCAAACCCTGTCTTTTTTTTCAATCACTTTCGGCATTTTCGTAATAAAAACTGATATTAGTTGCGGCAACGACGTTATGACATTAACGACATTTCATGTGTGCCAACTTAACTTCGTTCTAGTTGCAAAAACTTGAGAAAATTATTTCATGGCCAACCGACTGCTAAAATAAATTTGAATGAAGTATAGAAACCCAGTCTAATCTACATGTATCCAATTGTCAAAATGACAAGCTATTTCTATGATGACAATTTCGAAATTAGTCTCGAAAATTTTAGTGTTGTCTCTGACTGAACCTCAGAATGTACTATTTTCCAACGAGTGAATTTTCGCTTCAGATAAACCTCGCATTAATCGCCATATATCTCAAAAACGTTTGAACGTAGAAAAAATTGCTCAGCACAAAATTTTTAGATAATGTTATGCTCTAAAACTTTTATGATGAAAGCGAAAAAGATTTGAAGCCCAGGGGAGGAGATAATTCAAAAAAACTGATTTTTGTGACTTTTATGGCCAATTTCTATTGTTTCGGCTCGCTAAAACTGTCGGATTACATTCTTTCCGTTATTCTTGTATCATTAGCTTCAAAATAGAAAAAAAAGCCACCGCGCTCGAGAATGTACACGTGACGTTTTTTTTTGCAACTTTGTCGCCCTCCCACATATTTTCGTCAAGCTTAAATTGTCAGATTAAGAGAATATATACTTTTCAACAAGTATTTAACCACATATATCTTAATCTGACACGCTCGAGTGTGTACAAGGATCGTTTTGTGTTACTATTCTGACAGGCTGTCCTAGACAATTCCCCCTATATACAGGTCTAATATTTGGTAGAGGTACTCTACAGGGTCCAAGGTATGTCCCCTTATATTAATCTGACACGCTCGAGTAAATCCTGAATTTCCCTCTTCGGCTCCCTAACTATAATGGATAAATATACATAGGTATAGGTGCTTTTACTCAATTTACTTTGCCAAAAATTTAGCCATGACTTTTTTTTAAATATCAAGAATACCAACTGCCACTTGAAGGTAAGCCACATCATAAATTTAATTGAAATAAAGAACTTTTCTGTACGTATTGAAAAAACAATTTCCTCAATCATTCAATGTGATTATTTGAGTGTTTCCCTTTGATTGAAGAGGACAAGACAAGGGTATGCATGACGTTACTGAGAATAAAATTTTCTTTACACATTTTGACAGCTCGAGTGATTATGTGAAGATATTAATTCTTGTACTTACAACCAGACTTCGGTACATTTTAACTAATGGAAAAAGTACAGGATTACGGAAGTGCTTCATAAAGCCGGCAGGTGCCAATAATGAAGCCATCACGATTTTTTCCTGATATTCAGGCCTCTCTGAACTCATTATATAAAAGCTGGTGCCTCCCTGAGAATGTCCCACATAGTAAATCTTCTTTTTCTTGGTTGTTTCCAGTATGTGATCGATTTTTGCTGGAAGATCATATATTCCAATTTCGTGGTAACTGAAGAATTGAAAACAAGAATGAATTCTGTGAATGTCATCGCACAGAATACTTTCAGATCGAAATATAAAACAATAAAACCCAGTTGCAGAATTATTATTTGATGGTAAATTGAAATTTCAATCCTCCACTAACCGGTTCATAAAACTCGTTTAATGGAGGTTTGAAATTTCAATTTGCCATCAAATTATAATTGACGTTCTTCTAACTGGAAAATAATGTATTAGATCCCATATGGCTTCTCAAGAATAAGGTATCGTTTTGAGTAATGACTTAAATGAATAAAAATGATTTGCATAAATATTAACTAACCAATCAATTGCTGATGATACACCATTGCGCAACAAATACTTATTTGATTTACGATAGTTCTGGGCAGCTAGAAAGCCGTGTAACTTATTCTGCGTTTTTGTTTAGGGAGCCATATAATGATTTCATTGGGTACCGGTAGATTCAGGTGACTTGGGACAGTCCTGTAACTTGGGACAATTACCCCCCTTGCAGATTTCTTTGTTTCATATCATTTATGAGTGAAGGGACAAACTTATAAGATTGTGTAGCGTCTTTTCGGTTAGTTTAACAATTAATTCCTGTTGAGTTTGCCGTGGCCAGAGCGTTTGAATTGACAGGAAAAATTTACGAATTCAGGAGAGTAAAAGCGCGTTTTTTATGGCCCTTATACTTTTTAGTGTCCTGTACATGTGTTTCACTTTGTGCATGTGTAATTTTTTTTCAGTATACGTGGGATATTGGGATATTAGATATGTCATGAAACAAGGTTGTTTACAAATCAAACGGCAACACGGATCTCATTCATTTATTTTGTTGCTTCATAGGGTAACTTGGGACAATGCCGAATAGATACAAGCGGCGCATTGGCAGTAGGAAATATGCCGATTTTTCGCAGGATATTATTATTCACGTTATTTCCACGAAGAAATCACCAAAGAATGAAAGGAATCAAAGTTCCTTTGTTTTGTTTAGTTTTTTTACATTTGAGTTGCAATATATTTACTTTCGCTGTAATAGGGGTGTATCATTTAATTTTCTTACCGAATTTCAACTATTTAATCACAAATTTCAATTTTTCAAAACTATACACCGTCCCAAGTCACCTATTTCATTCGAGAGTTGAGAAATCAATAGATTTTAACTTGTGTCCCAAGCCTCCCAAATCGGTGGGTGACTTGGGACAAGTATATTTTATTTTGTTCAAAATTTATATTCGGATTCTGAAGCATGGTATCTATATATCCTTATCAATTATCCGAGTCATTAAGCATATTCGAACTTCTTTTTCAGATAAAAATAGGTCACCATTTTGAAAATATGACAAGTTGAATTCAACAATCGTCCCAAGTCACCCGAATCTACGGTAGGTACTGACTTATTTGAAAACTAGAAAAGGTGATGAAATAATCCCTTTGGATATGCAAAATGTTGCGCAGTAGGTTTTATATGATATAATTTACTGAGAAAAACCTTCAGGCTGAAGGCAAAAATTTGAGTATAATTCAAATAATTGCATAGAAGTTCAATTCGAAAAGAAAGGGTTTGCGGATGAGACTTTATTTTTTATTATTTATATTATTTTATCATCCAAGTAATCATCCCTCTTCGTTAGTAGCTTTATTTATTGATTAATTGATAACCAATATGCAGAACTATGAGAATGTTCTTTTTTAATCAATTCTACATTTGTCAACTGTCCACAGCCAGCAAGTGTCAATCACTTTTCCCTGTAGGGTAGACTAACCGACATACACTTGCACGCGAAATTAAAATTTTCTTGATTTTCCCAGTTTTTCAAGCAATTTTTTCTAGTTTTTCTTTCGTTATAACCTTGTACGAATAATGAGGAAGATTAAAAAAAAATTAATTACATCGGTTTAGCAATTTTGGTTGTAAAATATTCAAAGACACTGGTGTATAAAACCAAGCCATTTCGTTATGGTATGTATATGCATCTTCTGCTAGGTTACCTGAATTCCCAGAATTTTTTCTCATCGGGATTGAGGTATCTGTGCTTCCTGCTGTGTTGGTTCCCCCTCGTGTTTCCTAACCAAACGTCGAAATTATTATCGGCTAAGTAATACGCCAAACTCGCGTTGTCCATCCCAGAAACGACGAAGTTTTCTGCTTGTCCATAAAGACCGTGCATCAAAAGTATAGGTTTCCTATTCACTCCCGATCCACCCCTACCATGGGGTATTCGAAACATCGTGAGTTTATAGTCATCTTTTGTGGTGATCTCGTGTACCTCCACCGGATAACCATACCTCTGGATTAATTGTACCTGCAAAAACATACAAGGATATATTGAAAAATTGTTAGCCTACTATAGATCCAAACGAAATTTCAATGTCATAAGTTTTTATTACTAAACATATTCTCCTCTTGATTGGATACATTTATTACAGCGAACCTGCAACGTCTCAAGACCTCAAAAAAATGTTTCTTCTTGCTCTGCAAACCAGACCTCCACAGCTCTTATTATCTCTTCGATGAAAGAAAATTTACGACCTTTTAAACCTTTTTCAGTTGAGGAAAGAGATGATAGTCGGATGGAGCCAAATCTGGTGAATAATAATTCAAACCCTAAATCACAAATTTTTTGCATGTCAACATGAGATTTGTGTGCAGGGGCATTGTCCTGCAAAATCAAAACAACTTTCGATAGCTTTCCGCGTCTTTTCTCTTTAATTTTTTCCCGTAGAGTGGTCAGTAATGCCGAATAGTAATCTCCGGTTATTGTTCTACTCTAATCCAAAAAATCAATCATGATTACTCCATGGCAATCCCAAAAAACTGAAGCAAGAACTTATCCACCAGATTTTTGGACACGAAACATCTTAGGTCTTGGAGAACCAGAGTGTCGCCATTCCATCGATTGTTGCTCTATTTCTGCAACGTAGAAATCTAAACAAGTCTCGTCCATAGTATCAATTCGGTTTGAGAAGTCTACATCGTTTTCAAATCGAGCACAGATCGAACGCGATGATTCTTCCCTTGCACGATTTTGGTCAACATTCAAACATTTGGGGATCCATTTTGCAGCAATTTTTCTCATGTCCAAATTGACGTGAACTTTATGATGATCGCGTTCGTATGAAATATTCAGTCTTCAGATCCGTTTTAGCCCAATTCGACGGTCTGATAAAATCATGTCATGAACTGCATCGATATTTTCAGGGACTGACACAGAAACTGGCCTTCCTGATCGGTCATCATCTTCAGTGGAAAATGTATACCTCTTTTGAAGCTTGCAGTCCAATTTTTCACGGTCGCATACAAAGAACATTGATCACCAAGGGTATTAAGCATATCTTCGTATATCTGCCTACCTCTTAACCCTTTTAAATACAGGTACTTGATGATGGCTCCATACTCCAATTTTTCGATTTTTACAATTTCGGTGGACATCTTCTTTCTTCTAATTTATTGCGTAACTCTGGTTTACTTTTTTGACCTCAAACTTCACACTGACACTTCTAATGAGTTATTGTTCGTTGCTATGGTAACGCAATATTTTTTTTATGCATGGAACTGGTCTAGGCTAACAAGATATCAATACATCCTCGTATGTAATGAAGCAGTGCTCTCTAGACGTAGCATAATATGATAAATTGAATACATTTATTGCCTAACCCCTGTAAAGTGATGAAACGAATACTCAAATTTCGAATATATCGAAAAAATCAGAAGATTGACTATGAAAGGAGATGGGGAAAAATATTTATCACTATACAGGGTGAGTGTTTGACTAGTACAAATATTTCAAGAGTAGATAAGGGAAAAAATGTTCCTTTTGACCTCAAGAACCTACTGTTGAAATATTTGAGTGAAAAACTCAGCCTGTACAAGGGTGTGGTGTGGAAGACAACCTAGATTTCCTGGCATATCTCAGTTCATTTTGAAGCAACTTTCATAATGAATGGGTTCTACATTTGCATTTAACACATATCAGAAACAGAAATCACATTTGAGAATGATTAGAAGAATGACGTTTTCGAAGCAAATGACTAAAACACTAATGACCATCCATCGACTTCCCATAAATTAGATAATTAGGAAAATTAATAATAAGCACAAGAAATAATTATAACATCCTGATTTTCGGTATATCTACTAACTCTTCAAAATGGGTTGAATATTCAAAAGCTTGCTCTTCAATCAACATTTCTAGCTTTGGAGCTTCATCAAGTTAATAATATTTTAATTGTTTCAGTCACCCTAGCCTTGATTTCTACAGTTAGTGGTATGATGACAATAGTATATTATTTAACGAGCGGTAATGTAAGTCATAACTCACGCAGATGAAGTTTGCAGCGCGAGCCGTAGGCGAGTGCTGTAATTCATCAAGTGAGTTATGACCATTACCGCAAGTTGAATACTATACTTTATCTACGACTTTAACAATAAATACAAAGATACAAGTACAGAGAAAGAACTTTATTGACAAATCTCAATAGTTACCTATAACAATGCTATAAAAATTTTAGTTTAAATTTTCGGGCAATAAATTCTGTATGGTATATTAGCAGCTTGTCTTATTTCTGGAGGTGTACTTAATACTTCATTTTCATTATCTGAATTACTTCTTTCCAGAAAAATATTCACAATAATTAGGTATCAACTTAATTTGAAAACGTCAAAATTATTCAAGTGACATACCTCCCTTCAATAACAATAATGGACTGTTCCCTTTCGGCCAACCGGCTTGTAGAAGAAGCACAGAGCCACCCTGATATTCAGTTCGTAAATAATTCCAAGAATCTTTTCCGATTTATTAAAGTGAGTTATAGTAGTGAGTTATTATAACTCACGTTGTTTGTTTACAAATACTATTAATTGCTCAAAAGCAGTTGAATAATGAATATATAACTTAATAGGAGTAGATAAAATGATATTTCCCAACGAAGTTCATGTGATCAGAGGGACTTATTTTGAATGTAAATGTACTTAGTTAATTATTTCCATTGAAGATGAATCAGAAACAGTGATCGGAAGACAATCTTTCAATTGTCATTTTATCGATCAGGAAATTAATGCTCATAGTTCTGTTCACAATAACAGGAGAATCCTCCTGCACAGTAGCGTACGGATGCAACATACATACGGAGTGAGTAAAAAGTATCAAACAAAATTCATACCTTCGGTATTTACTTATTTCTAGAAAAATGCCCTACAAGGGTAGACAAATAGTTGAGTTTTTTTAATTGGAACTTTTTGAGCCAGAAATGGTTTGATCTTTTAGTGCCGTGGAAGAGTTGGTAAATGATGAAGTTCTCTCATCGACAATTTTTTTACTATAGGGATTGAATTGTTAAACTTAATCGATCCGAGTTTTAATTTTTTGGGTATTAAAAGGCCATACAATCTATACTTTATGGGTAATGTTTCTAATGTGTTGTTGAGAACATGTTTTTTCGTGAGGTAGTAATTGACGAATCATGATGTATGAAATAAAGAGCACAATTACAAAAATAAATGAGCATGAAATCGATCAGGTTTTTCGTCTTTCATCATTTACTGCTTTATGAAAGAATCATGCTCTCGATAAAACTTAACAACCTTAAACATACAGGTATAACGCTTTAACCTTTGTTACGCCCCTGTTTAAACGCTTGGTCGCAAAGATATTCAGATTAGGTGCGATAAAATAAATTCGAATGTGCCTGAAATAAAACAACCAATGATCAAATAACTATGTTGATCGGCGTGTTGTCCGCAATGTTTCCGCAAACGTACTTGCAATGCTTACAAACATTCGATCATTACTATACAACGACAGCATCTTAATGCACTGCTCCTTATGTATTATGAATTTACATGTCCGAAAAATGACCATTAATAACACGACAACGGAACTCGGAAGATTGTTTCCTAGATGAAAATACCCCAAAATATTCCTTTTGAAATTCTGAATTATTCTTGAAACGACGGTACTATGAATCGAAGTAAGTATATTTTATAAACCTGAATATGGGATGAAAAGACTTGTCTGTTGACGTCCAAATAGAAAAAAAACAATTTGAAAAGTACTAGGCTTCAATTTGATCCTGATTGTGTTCGTGGAGAAATTATGTTGCTGAAAGCCAAGCTACGTTGTTCGAGAGCAATGTCTGGATGGGTGACCGTCCCGTTATGAATAATTCATACAGGGTGAATCTTTGACTCGTACGAATATTTTAACAGTAGATTCTTGAAGTCAAAAGAAACACTTTCGTTTCTATACCATTTTTTCCAATTCGGCCCTGATGAAAATATATAGATAGCTTTTTTAAGTTTTCCTAATGAGCTATGCAACCCCTGGAGAAACAAAATTCTCTCATGGTTAACAAGCTAAACCTATGTCACTATACATCTGTGGATCTTTTAAACAGAATTGCATTCAGCCAAAGTACCCAAGTTTTGAAATTCCACAGATACTTTTTGATTTTTGAACATCATAATACTCGAAAACGGCGCATTATACGAGAAAATATGAATTATACTTTCATTTTGCAAAACGTTCAGATATTCATTAGATAGCGCCCAACTCATAGTTTCAAGAGTTGGGTTCTTTGAATTTTTGGTATTTTTATAGTACGAAATGGTCATAATGAGAAAACTGAAAGACGTCGTTGATATCTTGTGTGAGAAAAAGATTCATCAAATAAATGAAATACTATATTTCGAAATTAATTTCATTCGATAAAACTGTTTGGGAGATGAATTTTTTTATAGTTTTTAACAGCCTGTGTTAAGTTCTTCTTTTGACCTCAGGAATCTACTGTTAAAATATTTGTACGAGTCAAAGACTCACCCTGTATAAGTGCGCGAAAGTTCCCGACTGCACGTCAGTGTTTAAACCATTTTTGGGTGAATATTTTGATCCTACAAGCATTGGGAAGAAATATGATAAAAAATGATATGAGGTGTAGGTATTTATTATAAAGAAGTGGAATTAATGTCTGTGAGTTATAATAAACTAGCTGACCCGGCAAACCCAGTTTTGCCATTTAAATTATTTCTAGGGTAGATAATAATAACCAACTCATCGTGATTGCTCGATTGGTCGTAAGAAAAAGGAATGCCTTTCTTTCTGTTCTGTACAATTTTTTTTGGGGATATTTTGTTATATAAACTTTGCCCTAACAATAATAAACACAACAAAAAAAGAATTGTCCAAAATGGTGCGATCGTTTGAACAATAAAGCATTTTGAAGTAAACCATAGATCCTCTTTTATTAATATAGATAAAGAAGATTTAAGGAGAGTATTTATGTTGAAATAGGCAGATGGAAAACATTTAGGTAAGCTCGCCCAAATATTCATTAGAAATATGGTTAAACCTTATTTTGACTATCATCATATTCTAATTCAAGTAGGAAATTCCAATTGGATATTTCTTCTCAACTTAAATCCTTGAAAATCAACAATTCCGGCTAAAAAAAAATTAGATTACGTGATTCGAATCATTCAGTCATGACCTTCTTCCGATTGTTGTACGAAATCAAAATTCCTCTTCATATAAACAAAAATGTAAAAAATTCGTGATTATTCGCATGAGTTTTGATTTACTTCTTAGTTGTTTCATGTTCCGTACATGCATATTTGATGAAGGATTCGATCCATTGAAGTTATTCTAACTTTACTTGTTTTCACAAAACGTTCAGCTCGTTAAAGCAGAATTTCAGGAAAATATTTGGAGAAAGCAGAGTTGTTTTTCATTGCTTCTTGCAATGACAGTACCTAATTGGCCTATTTGGAAAATCGGTGTTACGGAAAAATTAACCGAATTTATAATTTGTTGCTTATTTTTGGGTGTAAAGTGTAAAAGTTGAATATTATTTGAAGAAATTGAAAACAAATATTTTAGACATTGTAGAATAATCACTATCTTAAATAAGAAATTTTTAATACGTATTCTACGTAAAAAAAGCCCTAATTTGTCAAATAAACATATGTTGAGAAATGCTTCCTTTCCGAGATACAGGCTGATGAAGTTTTTTATTAATAAAACTTTCACACTGCTTGAAATATTCCTATTACATTCAGGATATAGGTTTTAAGTATAAAGGAGCACCATTTGCATAAAATTATTTTTTATTCTACCAGTGGCGTCCCTACTGCAAGGAAATTGAATATTTTCAGACAAAAAAATGGTTTTCCCAACAAAAAATTCCTCTTGAAATCCTTAAAATTAAAAAAAGCATTGACAGCCACAATCAAATACGAATTTAAAGAAAATGTTCGAAGAAATTGCGAGAGAATAATAAGTAATAAATACTTTCCAAGTTTTTGAATTCATTTTTTCTGTGAAACTTACCCATTATGTTCTATTTAACGCAATTATTCAGATTTCATAAAAAAAAAACGATTAGCTCAAATTTTGAAATATTTTATTTGGCTTATCCTTCGAGATATGATTTGTCATGTGAGTTATAGTTATAGTAGATACTTATATCACTCAGTTTGTTTTGACGGTTGTACTGAACATTTCTTCATCGTTGTCTCTGGAAGGGGACTTCATAGATAAAGCATTAGGGATTAATTACATTAGGAAGTTTTAGATTTGAATCTTCTGTTCGTTCTACTAACTAGAAGTACACGAAAACTTCTGCGGAGAGTGAATTAAAGATAATGAAACATTCGCAAGGTGATCTGGAAACTTGTCGATAAAAAATTCAATGGACAAATATAGGGTGCGTAATTACCCAAATTATTTCATGAGCTAGCATAAAAAATATTGCGGAAATAATGTGACTAATCTTTTTAGAACTTCATTATTTTGATGAGATTTTAAACGCTTTCTTTTTTTGTTTAGAGATTTCGTATTTTTTCAGATAATGATAGAATGAAATCTCTGTAATTGCTTTATTCGAAAACAAGAATTATATATTTTGCCCAAAACAAGATGAAAATTTAGGCATGATTAAATATACATATTCTTCAACATGTAAAAATGATCATTGGCAATGATGTGTAGATATATACGAAGTAAGTGAAAAGTAACGCACAAAATTCATAAGTTAGCTGAGTTTTTTGAATGGCAACCCTAACTTTTTATCCTGAAGTGGATAGACCATATGTTGCTGTTTTTGAGGAAGATTTGTTCATTTTTCCAATATGGGGATGCAGTGGTTGAGCTTATTGATTTCGAATTTTCACTTTTCTTATTTTGAGATCAATGACTTCTGGAGTGATTGGTGTTTTTAAAGTGTTATCGAAAACATGCCTTTTATGTAGGGTAGTAATTGACGAATTATTTGAAAAAAATCACAAGTACACAAATATAATTAATACGTTCTTTCTTGAATTGCTCATCAACTAATCAACGGCTAAGTTATTCACCTCCAAATATGATACATTAAAATGCAAAATTTGGAATTCAATAAGTTTGCTCATTTCATCTCTTTAAAAAAACAAGGGTTAGTAAAAAAACATCAATGACCAAATCATCCTCAACAAGAGAACATATTGTTCAGACTATCCCAAAATATTGATTACTGAGAACATTCTCTAAAGGTACTAGTATTTCAATTATTTTTCATCAATCGATATCAGACTTGATTCTGAATTTTTGGATCACTCTCTTCAAAACGAGTTCATTTTGTCGGAAATTATGTCCTTAACATATTGTACTGTTGGTGTGACAATCACATTACTTTTACTCCAAAAAACACTAATAAGCAAATAATTCAAAGGGGTCAACCTTGGCTCATATCCATAATGAGAATTTTGCGGAAGTGTGTTATCACCAAACATGATTGTAAGTGAGTATAGGTTTCTCCCTATATTTGACACAAGGATTTGCTATCTTCCTATTCTTTCACTTATGAGATATTTTTGGGGAGGAAAGATTTTGGGAGCAGAAAAAAATTTTTTAATCATTCAATTATATAGGGTGATTCTTAACTATTGGGACATAGGCTAAGGGCAGATTGTTTGGACCAAAATATGGCGATAGGACCAAATATACCTAAATAAAATATTGCTGTGGAAAAAGATAGAGGGCGTTAAAGTTGAATTTTTTATAAGGGGACAGAATAATATTTTTTTCGAAGTTCAAAAGTCCTTTATTAAAAGAATTAGAAAAGGCATAGAAGTCGGAGGAGGCCACGTAGAACATTTAATTTAAGTTTATTCTTTTTATGTTACATTATTTTTAATTTTTTTTTATCGTCGAAATAAATAAATAAAATAAATAAATCGTTCCTTCAAATCCTCTTCCGATGCTCTGAACTGTTCAATTATATGTCTGAAAAACGGATGAAAATATATGCAGTGAAATTATAAGCAAAAAACGAAAAAAAACTTTAACTTTAACGCCCTCTATCTTTTTCCACAGCACTATTTTATTGAGGTATATTTGGTCCTATTGCCATATTTTGGTCTAAACAATCTGCCCTCAGCCTATGTCCCAATAGTTATGAATCACCCTGTACAATTGGGAACTTTATGTGGTTTTCGCTTCAATTGGCGACATCTATGTCACTATAGATTTTTCGGAAAGTAGATATTGATAACAAAAAAATTAGTAATTCACAAGTTTTTCATGAATTTCTTCAAGTAATTCCTATTATTTGATACGTTCAACAAGTAACTCAAAACGTAACTCAAAATTCGCCAATTTGTAGATTTTTGACGACGTTCAACTCGAAATTTGGTGATACCGATCCCTTCAATACGTCCATTTCCCAATTTAAAAAACTGCTAATACAAAAGCTATCACAGGATGTTGTTTCGTGAGTGCTTATCTTATATATTATTGAAAAAAAATTATCATTTTTTACAGAGTTGTTTTGAAACTATTGTAAATTAAAATTTTATTTGTATGATATTTTTTCCATGTAATTTGCGAATACTTTTTTTGGGTTGGAACACCTGTTTGTATTCCTATCGTCATAAATGAAAAAATAAATAAATGAAAAAAAGTTGTAGAGTAAAATAAAAAAAAATGATTCCAACCGCCATGTGCATAGTTTTTTTTTGAGAATTTCTGAAGATAAATCATTACAATTGTAGGTATTCAAAAACCAAGTATCCTCATCTCAAAGGTTACCTTAAATAGCCAATATACAGAGCGTTTCTAAACTGGAGGTACAGACGAAGAGGGGAACTAAAGTTATTCAAAAAAAAAGTCCCATAAACATCCGCAATATCGCAAACGTTTAGTTTTCGAGATACAGGGTGTTAAAGTTTGAATATTTGGATTAGTATCAAAACAAGTTGTGAGAGCACATTCTTCATAAGAAATACCGAGTTTAAGTTGATGTGTCGAAATTAACAATGAATTCATCACCCACAGCTTAATAACTGAATTTTTATGGCAATTTGGATTTTTCTGAGTATTTCGAAAGAATCGTTCAATATATTTTTCTCCAAATCGGTAGCAGATAAGGAGACGATAAAGTTTGGTATAACAACAAAGCTTCTCTTTACATTTTTTCAAACTAACAGTGGTTCACCAAAGAAAAGTTCAGGAGGAAAGCAAGGGACTGTGTTCCAGAAAAATATCACCCCTTAGATTTGCTACAGCAATTTTGATATTTGTGCCAAATTTCAGTTGAATATCTTGTGAAGTGTAGATACTAGAAAGAAAAAACTTGAAGAAAATTCTAACTTGTACACCCTGTATCTCGTATACGGATCTTTTGCGGTCCTATGTTTATGAGACTGTGTTTCTTAAAATTACTCAAGGAATTTCTTCTTTTCGTTGGTACCTCTAATTTAGAAACACCCTGCATGTCGTAGTGGAAAAATGAATTATTTGCCATTGTCGAAATATTCAAATTCAAATTTCTAATTCAAAAGTGATCATTGTAGAAATTTATATACGAATTGAGTTAGTCAGAATATGACGAAGAAATCGAGAAAATGACTTAAAATATTTTCATATTTCCTCAGGAACAGGAAACCATCAATCGATAATTTAGGGATCGATTATGTTAATTCACCAAACGTTTTTAAAATGTGAAATGTTGCAAATCGAGATAATACTCACAATATTTAAATATGTGTCCGGATGCACAGTGTATGCTTCAGCGTTCATCATGAGAGACATAAACAGATGGAGGGAAATCAGAAACCAGGGACTCATTTCGGAAATTTTCGAATTCACTTCCATCCGACCACTCTGGCCGAGAGCTAAGTAGATTTGAACGTATGAAAAATTGCGCGATTCAACATCACCGTTCTGTACTTGCTACCTATATCGTCTGATTGATGTTCATAAAAGTACTCTTTTTCGAGGAAGGTTATTAAAGGCGCAGGGACCAGTAAATGTCTGAAAATTACTAACGTCGTATAGATTTCTCATCAGAATCTGAAGTTAACGAGGATTTTTTCACGATAGCTCGATGGCATATTAATCGTTCTTCAAATAACTCTTGTTGTGATAGTTTTGGATAATAGCTTCGCTCGTTCTCAAACGATCACAAGAAGAATCGACCACTCGGCTGTTCAATTAATTCGATAATATTGGAGAAATTTGCCTTAATACATCGAAAGTTGCAGATCAGAATCATCGTTGGATTCATTTTTGGAGCTCTTTTAATGTGTTCGATAAAGAGATGTAAATGATACAAATATATGTTTTTCAACTGAAGCATGAATGTTTACCATTCATGAAATTTTTCAGAATTTTATTAGGTACCTGAGTATATAGGTTTCGAGGGTTAGTACTAGATTTCTGAAGGAATCATATTATGTGAAGGTTAGTCAAATTATAGTCCTCGTGAGCCTCCATGAAGCTCCGAACAAGTCTACAGAGTGAGTCATCGAGTCGTACAAACATAAACAGTAATTTCTCGAGCTCGAAAGAAACATTTTTTTTCCATACCATTTTTTTCGATTCGGCCCTGATAAAAAAATATAGCCATTTGAAATTTTCATAATGAGCTATGCCACCTTTGGAAAAACAAAATTCTCTTCAGAATAACAAGCTAAATCTATGACACTACACATCTGTGGATCTTTTGAACAGAGTTGTATTCAGCCAATTTTTGAAATTCCACAGATACACTTTGATTCTTGAACATCAAATTACTCGAAAACAGCGCATTATACGAGAAAAAATAAAGAATACTTTTTATTTTACAAAACGTTCAAATCAGATCAGATAGCATCCAACTTAGTTGGATGTGGGTGATACCGTGGGTGATACCTTGTGTTCGAAAACGAATCATCAAATGAATGAAGAACTTTATCCCGAAATTCATTCTATTCGATAAAACCATTTGTGAGATATAACCAAAACTAACACTTTTTTATGTTTTTTCAACAGCGTGTATCTTTTAAACCGAGCTGATTCGGAAAAAATGATTAAGGAAAAAAGTATTTCTTTTGACCTCAAGAACCAACAGTTAAAATATTTGTACGAGTCAAAGTCTCACTCTCTATATTTGGGTTCAGCTATATTTTAGATCACGCAAAATCCTATTCACATGTGAGAATATATAAACATCTAGTTTCCAGGATTGTATGAGTATGCAATAAAACACTTACCGATAGTAGCAAAATGATTTTTTTATAAACCCATAGATCACAGCAACAATAACTTAATGAATAAACTGTTTTACACTTTTGAATTCATTTCCAGTCATACCAAATAAATTATTCTGGTTTGGAAAAAAAAATCATTGTGAAACATTAAAATGGAAAATTGATAACTTGAATTGTTTTTCACTTTATACCAGAAAAAAAACATGGATGTTGCGCTACATCGATGCTTTCTGGGCGGAGTTTTAATACATCTATGTTTTTTTTTTATTAATCGATACAACGATATATTATTTCACGATGTTTGCATCTCTAGATCGATATGAGCTTTGAACACTCTCTAGTTTTTGGAATTCCCCTGTTGATATTCTTCTATTAAGAAGTCATTCATGAATTCTGTGCTTATTATACTTTCACTTGAAAAATGCAAGTCCGCAAGTGAATTGAAATGTATAAAATACATGTTAATTCAGAATGGAAGGCACATACTACGATTATGGTCAATTGTTCAACCTATCAAGTACGTTGTTATTTTTTCCAGTCATAGATTAAGAAGTTTCAAAACAAAAAGAAGACGTTGTTCACAGAGATCAACAGATTCCAAATATAACACGCAAAATATTTTGGATGTAGGTACATCATCAGTAATATCTGAATTCAAGAAACTCGATCTAATGACACGTAAAGATGGAAATTCGATCTGAAAAAAATTGGTTTAATGAATATAAGCCATCCATTTGGATAGATCCATAATACTAGCTCAGAAAAATGGAAATATTAGTGATTTTAGTTTCTTTAACGCAGATTTCGAAGTCTTTTTTCCACCAAAAAAAGGATATGTGAGAGATATCAGTCTTGTAGATACTTCAATATGAATGGGATGGAAACATCAGCAGAGTCGACTCAAACTTATGATTTTTTTGTTAAAATTTCAGGAAGTGTTATAGTTTCTTGCCACAGCCAGTATTTACAGTATAATTTCTAGGGTCTCCATCAATTTTTCAGTACTAGTTTTCAAAAGACAATTTTCTCGACCTATAACAATACTGATATCTCAACCTCGATAAAACAATGAGTTTGAGGATAGATTAATACGATACTAGCAAGGGAATTAGTTTTTTATCTACGCCACTAGATGCTCAATGCTCTATCAAAACCATATCTTGATATTATTCCTGATTCAGCAGTATGAATTTTAATAGTATAGGTACTTCCATATCTAACTAACAGAGAAAATGAGCAAGATCTGCAGCTTTCTGACGGGTAGAAAATCACAAGATTCCATTTCCGAAGACAATCTAGTGTAACAGAATATTCTTGCAATAGTTTTTCTAAAAGTCAAAGTCTTGGGATTTTACATGAATATTATAATTTTCAGTACGTACTATTTCATTCACCATGAATATTATTTCTGGAAATTACAGTTCTACCAGGAAAGATATAATATTGTTTAAAAAAAGGGTTCCTAATTTTTCAGATTTTCAGATTAACACTAGAAACTCATCTGCTAGGAAAAAATGGAAAAGAGAATCAGGAGCATTGCAGTTTGATTTTTCAAATGAAAACTAATGGAATAGTTCCACGACTTTCATTAATTTTTTCTGAGAATATTTATTCATTATTCTGTCAAAACTTTCACACCATTCAGTTCATGTATATAACCAATGAAGTATAAATTTGTTAAAGTGAAAAATCAATATACTACTCTGTACCTACTCGTAAATCTGCTCATCCACAATTTCCTTCTGTAGAAAGGTTATGATATTATATTCTGAAACAACACAAAGAGTGGAGGATTGAATGAGCTATACACAGAATGAGTAAAAAGTAGGAGGCATAAACATTTAGGGCTGCCATTAAAAAACTTCCCCTCTCGTAGAGGGTGCAGGACAACACCATTTTTCTACAAAGTAGTGAATTCCGAAGATATGAATTTTGTTCCTTACTTTTCACTCATTCTGTATTTACATTTTAGTGTGAAAATTATCAGCAATATATTTGGACAATCCACTATTCAGAATTTCCGAAATTTTTGGAGAAAGCTATAAGAGCGAATACATTATTGTATAAATAAAAATTAAGGAACATTATTATATTAGTGGGTCATTAATTCATTATAACAAGAGCCTGTTTGGGTTAAGCTAGATTTGATTTTAAGTGGGAAAATGAGCTGGGGCACTCCTCTGTTCCACTGAGATCAAAAGACCACGATCATGAGGTAATATTGTCGCACAAAATATAAAAAAAAATCTAGAGAGAGAATATGCAATGAGACTTATAGGTATTGGAGGCACATTTGAATTATTTCATGAGTTTAGCATCACGTATAAAGTACCTAATAGTAATAAATCTCGATTCAATTATTTAATACTCAATGGTTTCAGTGAATTCCATTCGAGAAATGTTTTGCTAAGAATAAACACAAATTTCATGCTATACTTCCAGTTTTCAAAAATTGATTTCATCAAACGTTTCTCGAGTTTCAATTTTTGCCACACTTATTATTATCGATGAAGCCAAGTTGAAAAAGCAGCTGAGAGCTGTATATTAAGAAACCTTCTGTACTGCATTCGAACAGTTTTATGATCCATTCTATGCAATATTCAAATGAACTTTTTGTTCCACATGGATTAACAGCATTCAAAAACGACAGTAACAATGAAGTTTTCAATTGATTAAATTAATTGGAAAACAGTGTGCTTTACCCAAGATAACGAAAAAAATATGCTTTGTTTTTGCTATCAAATGCGGGGGGCCATGCACTCCCTCCTTTGAGAAATTGGGAGAAATATTTTTTTGAATATCGAAAAATGTTTTTAATTCCCATTCCAAATAGAAACAAGTTTTAAAGAAGTTTGCTTCCAAACATAAGCTCGTATAACAATTATAAAGATATACCTATTTTTTTATATCAAAACCTTACAGAATTTCATAATAAAATTATGCCCACACTCCAAAATCCCTACTGGTACCGGTACTTCACCGAACTCGATGAAATTTCGAGATTTATTACCAAAAAAGTTGCTCTTAAGGAGAATATATCACATTTAGATCTACGATGATTTTTCTGAGATGTGGGTCAAAAGTTGACCTCTCCAAAAAGATGGGGTGAGTTAAGAATTCGTCAAGATCGAACGGTTATCACGAAATTTCAAGTTTTGTTGACTATAGAAGTATTGCTCTTTTGGAATATTTATCACATTCAAATTCACTATGATTTTTCTGGGAGATACAAGCCTTCGAAAAATCCCCAAAATATGGAGTCAGTTGAAAAATCGTCAAGAATGAACAGTTACACCGAGTTCGATTAAATTTCGAGATCTTTTACTAAAAGAGTGGCTCTTTTAGAATATGTAGATCTAGGATGATATCTCGGAAATCGAGATTAGTAGAGATAGAGAATTGGTATTTTGGGGTTGTAAACTGAAGCAATTAGTGTAGCTCTTTTTGATATTATATTACCCAATGAGTTTTTTTTTGTCGATCATGTGGCATCAAATTCAAAGTTATCAATGGGACAATATGTACCTATATTTTGGCAATCCTATGTTCCTTCCGAGAAAATGATTCAAACAAACTATCACAATTTTATGGTCTAATACGATTCATTTGGGAAGTATATAGGTGCTCTATATAAATGCTCTTCAGATTTTTTTACAAAATTTTTTCTGAATCCATCGATCTTGATTGTTGTCTTCCACGACATACATTTTTCAATCACATAATACAATTGAATATTTATGAGGAAGAACCAATTTGGCAATATATTTTTCTTAGATCAGATATAAATTGATATAATTTATAGACGAGTGACATCTATCCTGCTAACATTGTACCAGCGAATGGAAAACTGCCTCGAATGAGAAGTTCTATACGAATCATACCATTGTATAAAGACAACCTTGCCTTTATACAATGTCTATTTTATAGAATGCAATCGTTTCCTCAGTGAACATCTAGATGTCATGGAAATTTTCGTAATTTTTTTCTTCGAGTTAAGAAAACTGATGTATAAAACACAGTAGGTAAGTATATTTCAGACTTGTAAGAGTTATCCGAAATAAGGTCAAAAATAATTGGATATTTTCAAGATTTTCGTGAAACTAAGAAACATAGAACAGTGCGAATCGAGAATAATTTGAAATGATTATCATTGAAAATTAATCCTCTAATACTGGAAATTCATACGTATGAGAGTCTACAGAAAAAATTATTTCTTTGATTTCAGAAAACGAAGCAAGAAATTTTCTTAGACAGCTCTCTTTGACTACACCTCCTAAAACTTTACTTAGTTGCGTAGGCACAAGATGATGAAGTTAGCCAGGGAATTCCTAATGCAAGTATTTTCCCATGTGATCAAGAAGAAACGGCAAATACTGAAAATAGTTTCATTCTTTCGTAAGTCTTCTAAAAATCCAAAATTAGACAATTCTTAATGGAAATTGAAAGGAAAGTGTCATCGTAGGCTGAAAAAAACTTGCAGATTTGTCAATAATCTGTATTATAATATGTATAAATGAAAATCAGTTAATGACTAGACTCGTTATTATAACCCAGCTTTTTATTTTTATCATTTTGAGTGTTTTAGTGGATGTACTCATAAATACCTACTACAAAATATGATATTTTATATGTTTCATTCATGTGTCACCCTGTATTTTTCAATTTATCACAGATATGTAGAGTTTAATCTACCCCACATCTTTTATATAAAAAATTTTTTGATAACCTCTGTATACTTTGAAATACGAGTAGTCTACAGTTCTGGTAATTTTTTCTAACCTATGCAACAATCAACAATCTTCAACTCACTACAGAGATTTGAGGAAGGTATTGTATTGTGAGAACACGCATAAAGTTATATAAGAGGATATATTCAAAAATTCTTAGCCTACTATAGAACCATATAGAACAAAATTTCAATGTCAAAATATTTTATTATTTCAGACAGATTTTTGGACACGAAACGAGAACCAGAGTGACCCATTTTTGCTTTGTTTCTGGATCGTAGAAATGTACCCAAGTCTCATTCACAGTAACAATTCGATTTAAGAAGTCTACATCGTTTTCAAATCGAGCACAGATCGAACGCGATGCTTCTACCCTTGCACGCTTTTGGTCAACATTCAAACATTTGGGGATCCATTTCGCAGCAATTTTTCTCATGTCCAAATTGACGTGAACTATATGATGAAGGCGTTCGTATGAAATATTCAGTGCTTCAGATATCCGTTTTAGCCCAATTCGACGGTCTGATAAAATCATGTCATGAACCGCATCGATATTTTCGGGGACTGACACAAAAACTGGCCTTCCCGATCGGTCATCATCTTCAATGGAAAATTGGAAGAGAAACAAACACTTCTTGGTTGGATCATTCCAAAAAGTTCCTTCAAAACTTTTATATGCGATATCTAAGAACTATTCAGATCTTATCAAGAATATGCTATACCTCTTAACTTACAGGGCATTGCCACCTTAGAAAGCACCTCCAAGACGTTGAGTGCATATTCTATGGGAGCTGTAGACTAAGCAATGGTGAGAACAGCTATATTGGAGGGCACAATAGACCTCAAGGTCGCAGTGCAATGGAACCCACCTCAAATCTACAATCTCTGCATGCGATATAACGAAGAAAAATTTAAATTAAGCAAATTTTGCATATTTCAGGAAAGACACCATATTCATATCAACGTTCTTGACACAATTTTCATCATCCTTATGTATAAAAGCGTCTCAACCATCCGACCAGATAGAAATACTTTCTCCCATCTTTTCAACAGGAGAATTTTCATTAATGTATTTTCCCAAGTGAAACTCTTGAATTCCCTTCATGAAAAGGTTGGAAGTTGGACGGGAATTTTTATTGAGTAATTTGGAGAGACAGCAGAAGTTGAGGTTGAGTGCCCTCAGACACCTCCCCTCGATGGCGAATGAACTCAAAATACGTAGGTACTTCAACTTAATAAACTCCTGGAATTATTTTCTATTATCAACGGAGTTGCTTTATCTCTCTACGGTGTGTTCGCTCGATATTTCTTGGACGATGCCCCTGAAATATATCGCGAGTCTACGCCGAAATTAAATTTCTGCACGTTTCTGGTGAAACACCGAGACCTTATTGGAATTGTTCAAAAGATATTACGGAACATGCTGTGGGTGGAGGAATGATGTAACGATTGAAATTCCCTGGGTTATTTTCATTTTAATCTTGTTATATTAGCTGTGATGAATTGGGTCAGGAAATACTTCCTAAGTCTTCGCGAACGAGACACTCACGTCGATTGAAATAGATGGTTGTTCGTAGGAAGATAACTAATTTTTCCCATCGGAAATGTGGGGAGAATAGGGAAACAGTTCCGAGGAGGTTGAACGTTTTTTATGAAAAAGCATAGAGTGTATTTACTTTCATTCATCATAATTAAGTATGAAAACGTTCAAGAAGTATTTGATCATCGAGGAATCTCTTGAAATAGAAACTAATCATAATTTTTCACCCCTAACTTTCTATATTTGATAGGGAAGAAAAACCTTGAGACGTTAATGATAGTATGACTGTACTTATACAGGAATTTTTGTATTCTTCTATTCCTCCCAATATATTTGATTTTTTGCTTATAAATCATGGTTATATGAGCTTTTTTGAAATTTCAAAGTTGCAAGAATATTGAGGCTGAATTACACTGTTCAAAAATTGATCGAAAGTAAACTGCTTTTGACACTTGAACCAAATTTTCAGTATTGATGTACAAATCGTGTAGAGAGGGGTATATTTGAGTATAAGACACACACAAAATATGGTCTTCATGACACTTTATGGTTCAATTAGATGTATCCTTTTTTGTGGTCCATATCTGTGAAAATGGGCTATTGCAACTCATCTAGTTTAGTGTAGTATCAGTTGTTGGGGATCGTTACGAGTTTAACATGCGTTTAGAAGCCTTCCAAAATGAACAATTAGTGTGAACGAAAAACGAAATTCATTCTCAACCTGATAGTTTTTAGTCAAACGGAATTGCATAGCTTCAATTTGGGGGCAAGAAGATCCACCACGATTGAGTGGGTAGCAGTTAGCAGCGGATTGAAAGATAGAAGAACAAGCATAGATGGAAGTCTAGCTGTTCTCGGATAAGTCCAGATTTTGTCTGTATGAGTCTAAAGGGCGAATGCTGGTGTGGCAAGAACACGGTCAACGGTATAATGAATATGTTTCATGACGCCAACAAGTCTTTTTGGTGGTATTTGTTTTAATGAGCGCTCAGATCTTTTTATTCTCCTGAACGTAACCATGACATCTGTAAGGTATCGTGATCTGATTGTAGAACATTTTAATGTTTCCTTGCGACCGCATAGAAATGCAAGGCATTAAATGAATATATCTGGTCTGCAATGTCACAGTAGTTAGACCGCTTACCTGTCCCACCGTAGACAATCCAAAAGCTCGCCAATGATTTAACGCATATTTTGCAGAACATTACCCAAAGCTTCATTGATAACCCCACTGACATAATGTCGAATGGAGTTGACCACTACGAAGAGCCCTCGTAGGATAATGAATTGAGTTAAACCTCGTTTTCTGTCAGATGGCCCTAGTATGTAAGTATTCCTTCTCCGTACCGACCACTAAAATCCGTAAATTGGATCCATTTCCGTCGAGGTTGGAGTTGTGTTGCTGTAATGAGACCAAATCAGACCTAAACCATGGTCAGCATATAATATTTCAAGACGGTCGACGATCATTACATTTGTTGATTTTATATCAGCTGCTGTTTTGTATCTGAATTTATTTCGCCTCTAAAGTAATTTTATTGAATGGCCTCCTTCCTGTGTCTAACTACGTAGCGGTCTAACTCATGTTGAAGAGGTGGCAACACCTGTTTAAAACAAATTCCACACTGGCAACCCTAAGCCATATATTTCATAGAACAAAATTAGCTTTCAATAAAAATAATTTTGATAGGCAACCGGAAAAAAATATACAGGGTGAGTCTTTGACTTGTACGAATATTTTAAGAGTAGATTCTTCAGGTCAAAAAAAAACAATTTTTCCACTACCATTTTTTCCGAATCGTCTCGGTTTAATAGATACAGGTTGTTGAAAAACCATAAAGGATTTCTCGAATAGATTAACTTGAATCTTGAATGATAAAATTATAGAATATTCTAATGGAAAATAGGACCTGATTGTAACGATAAACAACAAATTTTTCAGTATGTGTTCTGTACTGAGAATAATTCTTGATTCATGTGTCATGCATATGCAGGGTGAGTCTTTGATCTCTGTTATTTTAACAGCAGATTCTTGAGGTAAAAAAACACTCACTTCCTTTACCATTTTTTCCGAATCGGCACGGTTTAAAAAATACAGTTTGTTGAAAAACCATAAAGGAAATTTTATTTTTAGTTCTATCTCATAAACGGTCTTATTGAAGGGAATGAATCTCGGAAAATAGTTTTTCATTTATTTGAGTAATCTTTTTCAAACACAAGATATCACCCACGTTTTTCTCATTATGACCATTACCTACAATAGAATACCAAAAATTCAGAGAATCCGTCGTTTAGAGTAATTTGATGTTCAGAAATGAAAAATATCTGTGATATCCGGAAAATTGGTTACTTTGGCTGAATGCTTGTTATTCTGAAGGGAATTTTGTTTCTCCAGGCGTGACATAGCTCGTTATGAAAACTTAAAATAGCTATACCTTTTTATCAGGGCCTAATCGGAAAAAATGGTATATGAAAAACTCCACTGTTGAAATATTTGTACGAGTCAAAGACTCACCCTGTATATTCTTTCATTCCTAATTAAATGCAAAACACTAGTTTCAATCGAGTAATAAGAGAATATCGTAGAAATTTTGCAGACGGATTTTAGACTACTGGGTATGAGCTTGTGTATGAAATCAACAGAAAATAGCAATTGCATATCATTAAAACTTATTATTACTTTTGGGGATGATTCTGTAGACACTCTATAAATCTTCTGTATTTTTCCAACCCCATTTCGGGTCAAGGTCGTTTTTCATCTTCTGTCTTAATCTGACGGAGAATAATAAATATTAATCTTCCATCTCAACTCTCGAAGAAAGTTAAATTGCTACGATTTTTACGACAGAAAAGATGCGGATGTTCTTGAGAAGAAGATTTTACGCATCAAGAAAGATTGTTGGTGACCGGTTGACTGATTCATATTCAGAACAGATAAACTCATATCGCATTCTTGGCAGAAAGAGCTTTTCTTTGAATATCTTTCTCAGCAATCCATTATGAAGGCTATTTGAATAGGAGGACAAGATTGGGATTGTACGCCATTTCAACTGCCATAATGATCATGTCATAGCTGATCCAAGTTGAAGCAAAGATTATGGAGTTATTGAGATAACTCTAATAATATTTGATGTTGGAGTAAATTAACAATGTAAACCTGCAACTCTCAAAATATCCTTTAAACAAATATAATTCTGATTGGGGTATCACGATGATTTCAAAAATGACTTCCCAGAAGTTTTTCAAATTGTTCCAGCTGAAAATATTGATTGGATTCCCAATATTTTTCGTCTGAGCCTCGAAGGTTCAGAGCTTTCCAACTTCATTGGGGCTGCTCTCAATGGGATAGGAGAGAAAATCTTCATCACGACCCTTCTTTGACCTACATCACGTGTACGGTCCCCACAACTGGCTCATCTTTCGTCTTCAGTTCCTGATAATCGACCTATTGCCTTCCTGTTATCTCCCATCTCATCTCAACAGGAACGGAACAGTGGGACGTTACAGGAAACAGAAAGAAAAACAGAACAATCGTCGATCTACTAGTGAACGATGAAAACAGAAGGCAAGGTATAATCGGAGCAGTGAAATGGAATGCTGCTGTCGTAGGAGGAGGCTGCTTGTGCGCGCGCGTTCCCAAAGGGAGTCGGCAGGATGTAGCTTGCTTTGTCGTGCGAATCGAGTAAAGGGGAACCTGGAGTCCAGGGGTGTCAGCAGGAGTTCTTCGATCCTGCTGGGAATGGCCGGATTCACCTAGGTGCATCATCAGAGAGTGATGTGAGAGGTCATTATCTTTCGGTCAGAAACTCGTACCTACATTTAATTTTCCTTCCATTCAAAAGGAAAGTTTATTGCTATTGATAGCAGCAATAAGAGACGAATGGCCTGCAGGGCTACTTTTGAGGAATTTTCGAAAATGTGTGGTTCTAATTCTTCTCTTAAAGTTATTGAATTGAATGAGCAGCGTGGGTGGTCAAAAGGTCACTTCCATAAGGAGCAGCACAGAGTTATTCAAGGCCAACTACAATAATTTATATGTATTGTATGACTTGTAATCAAGGATCAGATGCTCTTTTCCATTCTAGATAATGTTTCTGTGCATCTCCAAGTTTTAGTTTGGATTTTTCTAAGTTATTGCAAGTAGATCCTTCTGATTTAAAGTTGGTTCTTCCCATAATGTGTATTGTTAAAATTTATAATTGAAAATATGTATTTGATAGCGAACTCTAAATTATCTGGAAGTGGATAATCATTCCATATAGTTTTTCATGCGAAAACGTTTCACATTTTCATCTCTATTACCTATTTCGGTTGAACGTTTCAGCAATCATAAAGGACTATTTTTAATTCATAATTTCAAAGATGCAGACTGAGACATCATCTTGATCGAGCAATTTACTTTCCGACTCTTACTTTGATGAAGTTACCAGATCTCATTATGTGAGCAGTATCCATAATATTGTATCCCACTCGACTTGTTTCTGAATGTTTTTCATTTGTTTTTCCGGATTCAGAAGGAAGCCTTTACTGGTGAGCCATAAAACTGCTCTCCTTAAGGCTTCCTAGTTCATGTGCAATTCTTCTGGTATGGCATCTAACAATGACGATAATAATAATCCGAAATGGGTACGAGAATAGACATGACGATGTACAATTATACTTCAGGAACTCACAATAGATTTCCTACTACCAGTCGAATGAAGTTTTTATAATAACACTCCACCTTCTGTTTTAGGAAA
The DNA here is from genome assembly GCF_907165205.1 of Coccinella septempunctata. Taxonomy (NCBI): domain Eukaryota; kingdom Metazoa; phylum Arthropoda; class Insecta; order Coleoptera; family Coccinellidae; genus Coccinella; species Coccinella septempunctata. The sequence continues at coordinate 55,141,028 of NC_058189.1, read as the reverse complement.
TTATGGCTACATGCTCTGTTTTTAAAGATCGAAGAATTACACACAATAGGCCTCAGACCGAGCTTGATCCTTGAGAATGTCTTCTTCAGATGAGTTTGAAAGCATCCAGGCTGGCTGAAATCCTTTTTTCAAAGTAGGGTACAAATGAAGTTCGATGGATATTCAAATAAACAATCAGCTGATTGAATCTCAACAAATAAGTTCAGTAAAATTCAGCAGCATCCGATAGTGAGTTCCACAAGGATCTCTTGAATAGAATAACTCGAATCTTGAATGATAAAATTATAGAATCTTATAATGAAAAGTAGGACCTGACTTGTGGCTTAACGCAACAACAAATATTTTAATATGTGTTCTGTACTGTGAATGAATTTTGACTCTTGTGTTATGCATAATATACAGGGTGAGTCTTTGAATAGTACAATTATTCTTACAGTAGATTCTTTGGGTCAGAAAAAATATTTTTCTCCTTCACCATTTTTTCGGAATCGCTTCGGTTTAAAAGACACAGGCTGTTGAAAGCCATAAAAAATTTATTTTTAGTTCTATTTCACAAACGGTTTAATCAAATGAAATGAATTTCGGAATGTAGTTTTTCATTTATTTGATTAATCTTCGTCGAACTCAAAATATCACTTACGTCTTCCAGTTTTCTCAATATGACCATTACGTAACATAAAAATTCCAAAAATTCAAAGAAATCAATTTTTGAAATTATGTTGGACGCTATCTGATGAATATTTGAACGTTTTGTAAAACAAAAGTATTCTTATATTTTCTCTTATAATGCTCCGTTATCGAGTAATTTGATGTTCAAAAATGAAATATTTATGTGAAATTCGAAAAATTGGGTACTTTGACCGAATGCAACTCTTTTTAAAAGATGGACAGTTGTGTAGTGTCACAGATTTATCTAGTTATTCTGAAGGTAATTTTGTTTTTCCAGGTGTGGCATAGCTCATTATGAAAACTTAAATCTGATCTGATCTTTTTATCAGGGCCGAATCGGAAAGAATATTTTAGAGAAAACGTGTTTCTCCCGACCTCAAGAATCTACTGTTAAAATATTTGTACGAATCGAAGACTTACCCTGTATATTCCGCTGGAACCAATAGCTATTCCTTATGCCGTGTCCGGACCAATGTTCGAATAGCAACTTTATAGAATGTGTTGGGATTCAGTTTTAAGTTGGATTAGCTTCAGAGATACTTTAGATACCAAGAAATGACGACTGGCATTCCAAACTGGTCGACACCAAAACAAACATCCCTTTGACGCATCGTGCTCGACAGAACTCACGCTAACGTTACCGAACCGTTGGAAATCGTTCACATGGATTTAGCAATGCCGTACAGATCTAATCCAACTTATCCGAATCTGTGTTCACATGTTCGTTCGTCGAAATTCGAACATCGAAGGGTAAGGATTCACACAGGAAGAGGAATGCTATATAGTACTACAACCTGCGAAGATTTTGAACAGTGATCTTCTTGTGACCCGAAGTTTCGAATAACTGCAACACCTGGAGTTGTATTCTTCCCATGCTTATATACCTTACTTAGCAAGATTTGGCTATTATTAATTTGAGTACTGAAGGCATTTCTAACGACGAGGGTGATCCTCCACCAAGATCAGCAGAAGATTTTTGACGCAGAGATGATATTCCTCCCAATGCAATTGAAAAACAAGTTATGTACCTATGATTATTTATTTTTTTTCTTCAGTCATCATCAAGTCTTGAAATAAGTTTGGATGAAGGCTTTATTATTCGCCTTTTTTCTCGTTTTCTGCTCTGTTTCTTTGTTTCAGATATTATTTCGAAATGGAAAGAGGATAAACAAATTTTTATGTCAATGGAAAGGAAGCCCTTCAGTATTTAAAGCTTATTCTGTAAACAAATTTGTCATCACTACACTTCTCACGGGGAGACAGGGTGTTTTTACTGAGGTTTTTCCCTAAGCTCTTGTATCATACTCTAAATTGTATGGTACCCCGTTACACTAACCTTTGCTAAAACTCACACATATGCTATATTGTTTGATAATTAAAAATGTATTGATGACATTCAAATGAATATATATATATATAACTTACTGTATGTGGGTCTCTAGAAAAACCATATGAGAGATGTTTTGAACATCAGTGAAATCTAAAGAAGAGCAACTGCCACCTTAATATCGGATGTGTGGAAATCCTGTGTGAAAATAATGAATAAAATAGGACTCTTCTCGTCTTGATGCACTGGGCTGGTCCTGCAGGTACAAAGAGTTTCAGAATACGATTTGACTTTCCTGTCTGCACTGAACTACGAGGATATATTGAAAAATTCTTACAGCGGGTTTCATAAAACTCTTACTGCCCGATCAACGATTTGACAGTCACTGGATTTCAAAAACGAAATCACTAAAACTTTTTCATTCCTACATATATTGAACAAGAAGCAATTTAGAATCATTGAATAGATGTATATAGATCATAATTTGATTCGAGAATTGAATTCCGATTTCTTATGGCTGAATTATTGATTGAAAACAAATTGACGTTTATCTGTCAATCAAGCGTTGATTCCCCAATCGAGCTTTATGAAACCGGGGGATAGCCTACTATAGAACCAAACAAAATTTTAATGTCAAAATATTTTATGATTCAACATTTTCTCCTCTTAATTGGATACATTTATTACAGCCAACCTGCAACGTCTCTAGACCTTTAAAAAAAATGTTTCTTCTTGCTCTGCAAACCAGACTTTCACAGCTTCTATAACCTCCTCTTTGGAAGAAAACTTACGACCTTTTAAACTTTTTTCAGTTGAGGAAAGAGATGATAGTCGGATGGAGCCAAATCTGGTGAATAAGGGGGGTGTTCTAGTAATTCAAAACCTATGTCACGAATTTTTCGCATGGCAACAAGAGATTTGTGTGCAGGGGCGTTGTCCTGCAAAAACTAAACACCTTTGGATAGCTTTCCACGTCTTTTCTCTTTAATTTTTTTCCGTAGAGTGGACAGTAATGTCGAATAGTAATCTCCGGTTATTGTTCTACCCTTATCCAAGAAATCACTCATGATTACTCCATGGCAATCCCAAAAACCTGAAGCAAGAACTTTTCCAGCAGATTTTTGGCCACGAAACTTCTTAGTTCTTAGAGAACCAGAGTGTCGCCATCCCATCGATTGTTGCTTTGTTTCTGGATCGTAGAAATGTAAGAAGTCTACATCGTTTTCAAATCGAGCATAGATCGAACACGATGCCTCTACCCTTGCACTCTTTTGGTCGACATTCAAACATTTGGGGATCCATCCATTTTGCAGCAATTTTTCTCATGTCCAAATTGACGTGAACTATATGATGAACGCATTCTTATGAAATATTCAGTGCTTCAGATATCCGTTTCAGCCCAATTCGACGGTCTGATAAAATCATGTCATGAACTGCATCGATATTTTCGAGGACTGACTCAGAAAGTGGCCTTCCCGATCGGTCATCATCTTCAATGGAGAATTTACCTCTTTTGAAGCTTGTAGTCCAATTTTTCACGGTCGCATACGAAGGACATTGATCACCAAGGGAATTGAGAATATCTTTGTAAATCTGCTTATCCTTAACCCTTTTAAATACAGATACTTGATGATGGCTCGATACTCCAATTTCCCGATTTTCACAATTTCGGTGGACATCTTCTTTCTTTTAATTTATTGCGTAACTCTGGTTTACTTTTTTGACCTCAAACTTCACACTGACACTTCTAATGAGTTATTGTTCGTTGCTATGTTAACGCAATATTTTTTTATGCATGGAACTGGTCTAGGCTAACTAGATATCAAAACATCCTCGTACTTTGCTAAATCAATCAGTTGACCATGAGGGGAAGTATTAGTAAATTGATGTTATATAGGCGCTCGGGCAATTCGTAGAGTGTGTGCCACCTTTCCAGCTCAGATGGTGCCGAACAGCGGAGCCGAACGCGAATCGACCCACAAACTGTTGCACCTAAAATACGGCCTTCAATACACAACCAGCTCATACCCATACCTGAATATTGACATTTGACCGTGCGGCCGGTCGTTGTTTCAGTGTTCTGTGGCGCTCCGGAGAGTTCGCATCGCGTTCGTTTGATGACGTCACCGATTTAAAGACCGCACGATTTCATTTCTGCTTTACTGAAATAACAGAAAAGCCAGGATGGCGGAGGAGGATAGTCAGATGGAGGACGTGGATACCAACTCGAAATTCGGGTTTAGGCTGAGGGGCAGAAAGGGTGCTCTGAAAAAGAAGAATGTGTACAATATCAAGGATCACAGGTTCATACCTAGGTTTTTCAAACAGCCTACCTTCTGTTCTCACTGTAAGGACTTTATATGGTGAGTATATAGCGTTCGTGATGCTTTTTCATTCAGAAATTTCCTGAGAACGCATGGGGAATAGACAAAAATCGAGCCGAAATCCTCGATGTTCTCACAGGATTCATCTTATCAAGAAACGAAACTTCCTGAATGAAACCATGACTATTCTTAAGCACATATCCTAGAAAAAACAAAATTCCACAGATTTCTTCGAGAATTTTGGTTATTGTGCACAATTCTGATCATCTTGAATAACATCAAATGAGAAAATCTGTTATCCTTACATTGCTGAAGGATAAATGGAATAGAAGTAATGAAAGTAGTCAAAATCTCTTCTATTTAGAAGAAAATGAAGTGAATGACAACTTCACGAAAACTGTTTCAACTTTCAACACCATTACTAGAACAATTAATTGAATAAGAAGAATGGAAAGCAAACTTTATGTTGTTGAACCAAATATACAAGGACTACTCTCCAGCTTGTTGGAGATCCCAATGCAATCATTTTAATTGATATCAATTAAAATAGATTGAAACAAGACTAATCGGAATGTTATCCAACGAACTTAAAACATTAAAAACACTTATGGTGGATCTGAAATGAATGGTGAATAATGATTGTATTCGTAATATATAATACATTCGATGATGTTGGCTTCATCATAATCGTGCCTCATTCAAAGTTTTGAGTAGAAAAATAAATTTGAAAAAAATCATCTGCACATGTGAATTCGAGAGATAGTTATTTTGCAAAGAAAACTCCTCGGAAAACTCAATTTTAGACAGAAAAATGGGGTCACATAATGATATTGACATATTTTTTCCTAATATATCCTAAACTATTTTTCATTTGGTTTCTTCATTCCTAAAATTTTCAACTTCTAGACTGAAATATCTTTCAGTTTTTCAGAAACATATAGGTAAACCATTTTTGCAATAGGGCAATGAGAAATTTTTCGTGAGAGAAAGCATAATTTTTGCTTCACGTAATTTTGGGAAAAAGTTCTTCATGTATGATAATGAGTTTAATCAATTAAAATATCACCCTTGTGAAGCTAGCAGCACAACTTCAGAATTTTGATTTTCTATGCGATCAGATTCTTTATAAACAATCATATTGCGGTTTGACTTTGCTGGCAGTATTTTTTTTAATATTTATGTAAAGAAGATCGGCAGTGCGATCAAATTAGCACTTAAAATTATGACGGGATTAAGATTCGTGATGAGCTTTTAATTTCTGCTAGTCGAACATTCAGCTATTCTCCAAGAATTAGAAGTAAAATATTTTTTTATAGATTAATAAATTAGAAAAAAGATTATTGCCAGAAAAGTAACTCAAATTTCAAGGCAGTTCTACGCTAGGCCACCTTCGACATGGATAACATTTCGAAGATACCTGCGTCGTCAGTCAATGTGACACCGAGTGTGACACACTGTATCTTATGTGATCTATGCATTCTCAAAGAACTTCAAATTGATCTGACATTCCAAAACCATGTTGCTTCGCATGGATTTGAATCAAACACACACGAAATCACAGCAAAGGATCAATCAAATCGAAAAGAAAAAAATAACAAATAATTGTAGAAGATTTTCCCGTATACATTGACCATGGTGACAATTGACACTAAGAGTGCCCTTTTCAAAAGTGTGAGGAATAAAACTGTAGAAAATAGATGATAACTTGACAATTAATGTTCTTCAAGCTAGATCCAGGGCTGATTAAAATCAAGTAATTAATCTTCCAGTAGATATTAGATATTTCAATATCTGCGTCATTCCTCAGATACAACGTACTTTCATATCACAAGAATCATTCAATCTGTCGAAGTACAAATGCCACGAAATGAATATTCACTGCCCAGTTCAGTATTTAAAAAAATTGAAACTTTTATCACATATCACTTTCTCGACCACTTGAATTAACGCAATTGTTAAGATCTGATTCAAGATCTAAGTATGACCTTGCATTGATTGAAAAAATCCAGTCCAATTACAAGATCAGCGTAGCAGTTAGGAAAAAGACCTCGGCTTGAGTTGAAGTGAGACCAATTTGACAAGAATGGAAAAGATAATTGAGGAATAACAAGTCGTCGAAGGTAGTGGTCAAATAGATGAACATATGTACATCGATCAATAGGAGATTGTGGAACTAAAGTATATTTTTCATATTATGTGATGCTGCACAACAGTCAAATCCTGTATCTTTGTCGTTACCGTTCGCCATTTATTTTATTGATATTCAATAGAATTGTTGATTTATTTGGATGACAATATCGTCACCTTACATCATTCTTGCCTCAGTTACATTAGAAAACATTCCAAGCTTACTCAGTTGAACAATATTGTTCTTTCTGTGTTTCCGATATTTCCATGGAGTTGAAATTAAAAAAAAAAAATAGTCACAAAGCCAATAGACGTTGGAGGTTGAAAATATAAATCAAAATCATAGCACACAGTAATGGTTGAAATCATTTTAATAATCTTTGGTACACGTTTTTCTTAGGGTGTAATAAGAAAATAAACTATCTTTGATCACACGTAATTCTGATGGAATGATCGACTTCTCCTTGCTGCTTCTTTATCCAAACACAATTGAGTCAATTTCGGATGCTAAGCAATATGCTCTGATTTTGAATATTTCTTGTTTTCTAGGTTATATTATATACCTATTCCAGTTCTGTGATAAAAACTACAGAAATTATCAAAGTTTTTTTGTGTCTAGATATTAAGCTCCGTCATGAATTTAAAGGACTAGTGGGACGTCAGTAACATCGACATACGAGTCGACATAAAAACATGGACTGAGCAATGCTAGCATGAAATTTTCTTTTTTCTTTCTATAAAATTATAGAAAGAGAGAAATGATGGTCGGGCCAATACCTGTCTCTTTTCTGTTGACATAGACGTGAGTGTGGACAATCAAAATTCTAGAAAAAGATAACTAGAAGGACCGATGTTCAGTTTCTCTCTGTCACTTTTTTGACCACACTTAGAAAGGGAAGGCACAGTCCATTTCTCTATGTCTATGGTCAATAATTCTTGAATAGACTATAGTCCATTCAAGGATGTTTGACATCCCAGTAGGCGTCCAGACCTCGGTCCAGACCGAGGTCCAGATGTAGCTTAATATCTGGTCACAAAAGATCCAATTTCTGTATTTTTAATCACTGAACTGAAATATATAAATATAATCTAGAAAAGTCTTTGAAAAGATTAAATACTCACATTCAGAGCATATTGATCAGGATTCAAAATAGATACAATTATGTTTGCAATTTCTACGATTAAATTAAGAACATAAAGAACAGTCCGAAATTCAAATTATCGTCGGTAAGTGCATAGATTCACATATTATAATAGGTCTATAGATCACTGTTTATTCACAATACCATCCTCAATTCCGCAACACAAAATATTAACTTATGAGTTATCACCAACTTAAATTCGATTTTCTATAGTCACTCGAGATGTCAGTCTTTCTTGAATGGACTGTATATGTGATAATTTCAGGAAAGTTAGAAAAAATAAAACTCAACAATCAAAAGTAAAAAACTATTATGTTCATATCCTACCATATAAAAGATGTCAATCGATAATGATCAAAACATTCCATTATTTATTGTTTTTATTTTACTATAACACTTATCTATCTTAGCTCAGCTGCTGAGTTCAACAAATTCAGCTCTTTATCCATACGGAGAAATAATCACCACCTAGATAAGTAGGATGTTTATCGCTATTGACTAATGGATTTCGTATGTCACTTCACCTCTGCTGAAAACATTGCCCTTCAGGTTCGCTTATTTCCGCCAGTGTCATTCGTATTGAAAGGTGAATTAACCCTGCGGCAGGGAGGATGCTTCCAGTGGTTTCACACTCGATAAGATTTTACAGATCTTATCATCTGACAGAGTCAGACTTCTTATATTTCTGTAAATCTCGTCAATCCAAGTTCACTTTATCAATGCCAAAATTATCGTTGGCGGATTTTAATTTTCGATTTCGGGGTATCATGAATATTTAGAATATGCACAGTAGAATGAAAGTAGATTAAATTGAAAGTCGCTGTTTCCACATTAATGAAGAAAAGTTTTTTGCAATTTACGCGAAGTAATTCATTTTCTGGAATAAAATCGTATTGATAATATGTATTACGAGTTTATACATAAATTCAATTCAAAAATTTTGGGCCTCAAAGACCAGCCAGTTTCTTTAAAAATATGTATGTCGGAGGTCTCAACGAGACATTTGTACACATGTAAAAAAAAATTGGAATCGATTCATGAAAAATTTTTTCCACAGAAATTCTTCAAAAATTGTGTTCATTCAGAAAATGAAATTCAATTCGGCAACTGAAAAAAAAAACACGAACATTGCAGGTTTTCCGCCATTACGTATGTTTTTTTTCGGAGTTCTTCACCTTTTCTGAATTGAGCACCCAAAAATACTGAGAAATGACCAGAAACTGTCGCTCTTATAGTTTATGACTGAGCACACTCATTAGAATATTGCGCAAAAATGATGTTGAGCACACTGTATCTCGCTTATGCTTCGAAAACGGGGTATATTTCTAAAGGCAAAAATGATTCTCGCAGTGTCATCTATATGACTATACAAGGTGAGTCTATTCTCTATCTATTTTAACAGTAGATTCTTGAGGTCAGTAGAAACACGTTTTTTTTTATATCTTTTTTCGATTCTGCCCGGATAAAAAGATATAGCCATTTTAAGTTTTCATAATGAACTGTGCCACCCCTGGAAAAAAATTACCTTCAGAATAACTAGCTAAATTTGTGCCACTACACATCTGTGGATCTTTCAAGAAGAAATGCATTCGGTCAAAGTACCCAATTTTTCGAATTTCACAGAATTTTTTTATTTTTGAACATCAAATTACTTGAAAAAGGCACATTATACGAGAAAATATAAAGAATACTTTTATTTCACGAACCGTTCAAATATTCATTAGATAGCGTCCAACTCAGTTTCAAGAGTTGGGTTCTTTGAATTTTTGGTATTTTTATGGAACGTAATGGTGATAATGAGAAAATTGGAAGACGTTGGTTATATTTTGTGTTCGAAAAAGATATGAATGAATGAAAAACTATATTCCGAAATTCATCTCATTCGATTATACTATTTCTAAGAACTAAAAATAACATTTTTTCATGGTTTTACAACAGCCTGTATCTTTTATACCGAGCCGATTCGGAGAAAATGGTAGGCGAAAAAAGTGTTTCTTTTGACCTCAAAAATCCACTGTTGAAATATTTGTACGAGTCAAAGACTCCCCCTGTTGTCCAGTTTATGAAGTGGACACTCAGGTGGACATTTTAGTGAAATATTTTTGATGAATTATTTAGGCTTATTCTCATAGTACATATATATATATAGTATAGAATATCTTCTTATATTCTTGCTGAATAAGGTAGGTACTTGATCTATACGAGAGAAAATATACATATACCGTTTCATCCAAACAAAAAAGATTCATAATTTCGGTAATTAACGATTCAACCATTTCAAATGATTGACGTGCGTATACGGAGAATCAAGCGACCATTTTTTCATATACCGTAAAAAGTTTTGCGAAAGGATTTCCTTCTCAAACGTAGGTATAATTAAAAAGAGATAACTTCCATATAAATCATAACAAGCTACGAATCCTTGGACGTATTAACAATGTTTAAAAATAGAAAATAGAAATGATAGTGGTTTCTGGTCAGTACACGGTTTACGATAAAACCGAGTGCGAAGCCGCTCTCAATTGGGTACGAAGTGTGAATTTGAATGATTCACTCATTTCCTCGGTTGCTCAAATTATACGCCGCCTTGAGAAGTTTACTGCTTAAAATTCAGTCATGCAATATTTCCTCTACCCGAAGTTCCGCTTCTGCTTATTTTACAATATAATATGTAAAAATATGGAGGCTAGGAGACAGATTGATTTTTCCTTGATGAAATTTCGTTTTATTGGATATTCAGGAAGAATTTTCTGAAAAGTTTCCGATAGAATTTTAATGAAAGAATGATTAAACCAAATTGTATAATTGCATTTTATTCACTAAAATTTTGAGCAGAATAGGGTAGGAATTGTATTTATTGACATATATTCTTCAGATTTATATGTAAATGTTTTGAAATATACTAACTGACAAAGAAACTCCAACACCCAGAAGAAGCTGATTAAATTTTAATTTTTTTTTGGTCAAACATAGATAGTATAGCAAGGAGTAAATGCGTCTTGTCATTGATGCAAGAAGATCGTCTTTTTCATCTTGAGGGATACTATCACAAGCTACCTGTACTTCATGTCTCAGAGCTGCCAAAGTCCGTGGGGCTGGGGTAAATTTCCAAGCCTTCTACCTATGATGTCCCAAACTTCAAAAAAGTTTAAACTAACTTTGTCAACTTGAGGTCGAGTATTATCTTGCTGAAAAATTGGATTCTCGCTTCATTTGTGCCCCTTCGAAGTCCGGTGCCTACTGTTCTTCGATTTTGGGCATTATCGAACCACGCTTGACAACATCTCATAACAGTAATTGGACTTCTGTTCGTACGGTTAGCGAAACGACAACCCCCCTTCCGTAGACCAATAATTCTACCCCTTTCAAATTCACTTAGCTGGCGATAAATTCCGCGTACATGGGCTCTAGGCATTTCAGCAACAATAAAACAATCTAAACATCGACTTTGGATCTCCTCGAACAGCTGGTTTGTTGTAAAATTTAAAAAATTTGCAAAAAACGACTACAATATTCAAGTAACAAAAAATGTTTATATGAAAAAACCTTCACGATATTTTTCTCCAAATTTTAATCATTCACTCCTTGCTATACTATATATGTTCTACCAAAAAAAATTAAAAATTTAAACAGCTTTTTCTGGGTGTTGCAGTTTTTTTTTCAGTTAGTATAATTTATTATTTCAATCCTTTTATCGAGAAATTCTCCTAAAAGTTGTAGAAATTTTACATCAAATTTTGATTATAAATCAAGATAACATGTTTGCTAATTCATTTTAATTTTGCAGGGGATTCGGCAAACAGGGTTTTCAATGTCAAGGTGAGTAAAAACTTCATTATGTGAAAATATTCTAATTCTACTTCTTCCTTCTTCATTCCGAACCAATTTATACTTCCATCATTTTATCTGGCGGGCTGCTCCATTGAAGTACTGCATTAGCAGATCTAAAAAAATACTCTTCGAATCACATATTTTGTCAGTTCATCAATTTCCAAATTCTACTTATTATGTCTTTGATTGACAAATATTAATCAATATTAAACAATATCTGTTGGGTATAGTTTGAGGATACCAAGATCAGCCATTTCCTTATGTTTCTTTGATTATTTGGACTCACTTAGGGTAGTTTTCAATGACCTGGGTTAAATTTTTCTTCTAATATTGTAAAAGAAAATTCTTATTAAAATTTATAATCTTTGGAGATTTTTCTTGAGAGAAAAGAAGTTCATTTGCCAAACACTTCATATTCCTATTCTCCAAATTCAGAAGAACTTATCGACAACTTGATGAAGTTGGTATCTTGAAAGACAAACCTATATTTCAACATGAAAAATTGGAAAACGATTAACTTTAGGAATAGGTATGTATCAAGCAAACTTTTTTTCAAGGGAATACTGTAGAGCGTACCATTTTGAGAAGTATTATCCAAAAAAACTGGTAACAAAAGAGTAGGTCCAGGAAAGGGTAACTAGCCCTTCAAGAATCACCCTAAGTGAGACTGAAGAACGTGTCTTGGTATAATTAAATAATGCCATTGAGTATTAATACTCAATGATGATACCCAATCTTTGAACGTATTATGGTACCTACTTATATCGGAAATAATGTAGAAAACACTTATTATCGTTAGGAACTTGCGAAGGGTGGTAGCAACTTTAATGAGAGATAGCGGACATAAGATACTCGTAATTTCCCTTTTTTGAGATGGTTGGCAACATACACAAAATTGGATCTTTAACACTGTTGAAATTCATTATGCTATTTTGAAAGTAGTTAATGAAATCATTGGTCTGGTTTGAGAGTTCGAAAAAGAAGAAGCAGGAATGTATTCTTCACACCTTTGCAACAGATTAATTCTACAAAGAATAATACAAATTCTACATATCATTGTATATACATATATGGTTATCTCCACTCGAAGTTATTGATAAAAATTGTCTGTTCTCACTAAATGCATCGAGCATTCAAACATTGTTCAAATATTCCTCATTAATGAATTAGTTCTATTAGATCGTTTTAGAACATTTTCGGATCAAAATTCGCAAATAACGGACATTAATATCTAAGTATCGTGCAAGCAAATTCCGAAAGAGATCTAATGTGTAGGTATAAATTTTTTGTGATCACTGCTGAAATGTGTTACGTGTTACCTAAATATTTATTCATCTGTGCTAATGCCTATAAATTTAAAGTTTATCTAGCAATTCCCGTAAAATCAGCCAACAAACAAATTATGTGTTCACAAGGAATAATTATATCATATGAATAAACATACGGAATGCCGCGAATCCAGTTACCAATGTAGCGCTAGTCGACTGCATTAATCGTTTGAATAGGTATCTAAACGAATTCAAATTTCCGCTTTCGATAAAAATAAAATGGAATTATTTATTTCAAATTCTTATCCAAACATATGCTCATCTCATCATCAAAACAAATCCTTCGCCAAACGATGTTGAAAAATCCAAGAAGTCTAGTACTTAACACAATTTTATTCCATCTAAAATGGAGAATTCAAAGAATTGTCGTTCCATTAATGCGAGCTATAGTTATGAATCAGCGCAGGAATTTCCAGAGAGGCTGTAATATTCAAGCACAAACTGTAGACCGGTTTCGGGATCAATGTCCCTCATCAGAACAGTGCAGTGTTACTCATGAGTGATGAGGGATATTTTTCAATCCTCATCAGCAAGACTGAACGAACCCTCACATACTCTGTAGAATCCTCGGTAGAATCCTACAAATACAAGCTTACGCCTATAACCATGACTACAGGCGCTCATTGACTCATTTCACCGATATACTGCATCAATCCCTAAAATCAGTTAATGCCTGGGAACAACTACCGTTAAACAGATCACAGTGGAGGGCTTTGGTCCACAGTTATAATGGAGACTCGAGAAGAATACAGCTGCGGCCAGATCTGTTTAGTGACTATCCATGCCCGGAGTTTAGAAGGATCTGTAGGTCACGGTTGGATCTCTTCAGTCACAGGAGGGCACACAGTCCCAAGTAGCCCTAAAAAATTATAAGTTTGATCGCACCGATAGTTTTGTTTTTGAGTTCTTTTGGAGATTTATTCTCGTTAACGGGATACAGCAATGATGATGACAATCCTACACCATTCCATGGCTCCCAGACATACCACTAACCAGTTATTCCACGCATCTTTGTTAGGACATCCACTCTGTAAACACCATTCACTTATCGAGCCTCCAATGATACCGTTTCGCGATAGAATCGTCCAAAAAGACGTTACTGCAGTCCATTAGTAGCGCAAATAGCCCAGGATATACGTTTAAGCACTCAGCAAATCCCGGATCCCAAATCCTGTTCAGCTCGCGGTCATGTCCCTCGGGATGACACCAAGATTAAGCGGAACTCATGAAGTTCGTTGGGAAGTATTGTTTGTTTTATCGATCAGGTAGTATAACTGGAATCAGCGCCATATTCAAGAAATTACCTCCAACAAATCCCTACTCTCCACCTGATGCTGGTTTTCCTGCCTGAATTTGTATTATCCCCTGGATGGAAATGCATAAAACGGGAATATAAAGCTGGAAACGCAGTACGCTTTTGTCGATTGTACATGGACTGAATACGTAATAGCGCATTTTGCATGCGCCAGTTTGCCAGTTTCCATTTTTCCTAGCCGAAAAAAGGAGGAAAATGAAAACTAGAATTTGATGTCGCATGTTGCTAGGATACAGAGAGATTCTTTCTTAACATCACCTTTTTACAGAGAACTACCAAAGATGAAATCCGAATATTATATGTGTTTATCCGCAATGCCGCAAATCTAAAGGTTTTGACCTCGGTTTTGACAAAATGCCCTATTGAATGGATGAAGATTAGATATGTACTTGAATCTCATTCTTGTTCATGGCGGATATGATCGAGTCATGAATACATCAATTAGACTCAGAGTGAATCATATGGAGGGTGTTTTTTTTTTATATCTGATTATCAAAACAGAGGCTCCGAAACGGTGTTAATTATACAGGGTGAGTCTTAGACTCGTACAAATAAATTAACAGTAGATTCTTGAGGTCAAAAGAAACACTTTTTTCTTTTCCATTATTTTCCGAATCGGCTCATCTTAAGAGATACCGGCTGTTAAAAAACCATAAAAAATTTCATTCTTAGTTCTATCTCACAAACGGTTTCATCGAATGAAATGAATTTCGGAATATAGTTTTTCATTTATTTGATGAATCTTTTTCGAACACAAGATATCACTCACGTCTTCCATTATGACCATTGCGTACCATATAAATACCAAAAATTCAAAGAACCCAACTTTTGAAAATAAGTGGGACGCTATCTATCTAATTAATATTTGATTGTTTTGTAAAATCATTCATCATATTTTCTCGTATAATGCGCCGTTTGCTAGTAATTTGATGTTCGAAAATTAAAACTACTGAGTTTTAAAACAGTTTAAAGAACCACAGATGTGTGGAGTGGACGGTTAAAGATTAAGCTAGTTATTCTGAAAGTGAATTTGTTTTTGCAGGGGTAGCACAGCTCATAATTAAAACTTGAAATGGCTATAAATTTTTATCAGAGCCGAATCGGAAAAAATGGTATACCTACCATTTTTCTTTTTCCATTTCTTCTTTTTCCATTTTCTTTTGACCTCAAGAATTTAGGGTTGAAATATTTGTACAAGTCAAAGGCTCGCCCTATATAAGTATTTTTTAGCACATTATTCATATCATAGCTTTAAATATTATTTTAGTCAGTCGATTATTTCGAGAATTATTGGGATTATTTTGTATCTTGATGAGAGGTATTTCGTTTTTCAGATAGCACTACACCATACAAAAAATTTGCGCCATTCGAAATGATTGTTGAATTCCCAACCATTTTTATATTATCTCCACGAAACTGAAAATTCACTTTTTTTTTCATGTAGAGAGTGATGTGTTGTTACCTGGACGTAAAAGAATAATCTGGATTCTTTTGAGTGTCTCCAAGAAGGTATGCAAAATATCAAATTATAGTGGTTTGAATATTTTATGATTTTCAAGTAACACCCCGTATCTCAGAATTAGTGGGCGTAAGAGACTCACATTTCTGACTCATCATAATGTCTTCTATAACCCTGTGCCTGATGGGTCATTTGTCAGAAATTATACTGCAAGTCAGTTATAATATCAAATTTATAAGCTGAGGTCATTATAGACCTTCGCTATAAATCGAGCAACAAATTACCTTCTGTTTAACCTGTATACCTATTGATGGTTTCAAGGTTTTGATAAAAAAAACTGACAATAATAGGGTCTTCAGTATGAGCAAATTAATTTGTATCCTTTTTGGTAAGACAAAGCACATTTGTTACATTCAACTTTCTGACTGCTACTTTTCATTCAGAAAATTACTCGTTGAGAATTTTCTACTCATTCGGCATGAAAAACTCTAATTAGAGTAACTTCAGTTTCGGTAAGCTCTCATAATTATTCTTAGCTTAGTGTTTGATGTCATGAGTGCTTCACTAGCTCACAATTAATTAGGGAAATTATTCATATCTTATAATGACCCTCATCCGGGTTCACGTTTGAAGCTTGGTAGAATTAAAGGGGGCTTCTATGTTCAGATAAAATATGCTGAAATATATTTATTCCACTTGTCTTTGCCGAATACTGGAAGGCACTCTCTGCATTATTTGAATTAGTTATGAGAACTTTCCTCTGCCGACCTTCAAATTTTCAACGTATATATATTTCTTGGACTTTTCCTCTTGAATCTTCCATTACCAAAGATGAACAATATGTCTCTTGAATTTTTTTTTTCATATCAATCTGTTCCATATTTATAGGTAATTCCGAAGATGAAAGCTAAAATTTTTTATTTGACTTTGGAATTGACACCTATTATACTGGGTGATTCACGACCAATCTGTCAAAGAGCAATAGAGGACCCATGAGTGGGCACTCTAAACATCTTTTGGACTAGGTGTTTCCTGAAAATAATATAAAATTCAAACCCCTGCTTTGATGATATTTTGCAAACTTTTTTCGTTCGAGGCACTCAAAAGAATTTAAAAGCGAAAATGAATAAAAAGCAGGGCCATACTAGATCAATAGTTTTCTACTTCCAAATACCAGAACATCATTATGTACAGGGTGGGCAAAATTGGTGATATCTGTACTACAACTTTTTAACCCAACCAGATAGAGGAAAATGAATGGCACATTACTGTCGTCTTTTTTTGAGAAACTTATAATGCCATCAACTGCATTCCACTATCTTCTTTTGTTTTCGAGTTATAGCCCATAATAGAAATTTGAGCGATTTCAACTTTGGTCATCTCCGTTTCTGTTTGTGCCAGGATGTTGAAATAAAAACATTATTGAGACACTTTTTTGATAGAAATCCAGTGGTGTAGGTACTATGATTTTTTCTAACAGGTTTGTTTGGTGAGCTATAACATGAAGTTGTGTTTTTTCGTATGAAAACAGTAGCTTAAAATGACTTAGAAAAAATCGTCATTTTTTTCCGTATTAGTTTATCGAAAAATGACGACCGTAATGTGCCATGCATTTTCCTCTATCTCGTTGCCCACCCTGTACATGAAAAAACTATTTTATTCCCAGCTTCTGAGGCATGTTATGAGTATTATTTTAGTATCCGGGCGTAAAAAATTGATGAAATATTAGGGCCCTGTCGATTTCTCTTGAGTGATCCAAAAATTAACTTGTAGAATATTATTAAAATCGATTAAACAGTTCAGAACTCGGTTCAGAAATTATAGGAGGTTTGAATATTTCTAGAAATATTCTATGAATGTGGCCGTTCCTGATTGCTTATATAGATCGCCTTAACCGATGGATCATTGATCAATGACATTGATCAAAAATCATCCTGTATATAGGAAAAGCCTGAAAGTTGTATAAGCGGACCTGAATTTTGCTTTTCGTTTCTTTTTTAGATTATGAAAAATTTTTTCTTTTTTGATTTTATTCGAATCAAGTCAAAGTCAGAGTAGGTCGGAAAAAGCAACGAAGAATGAAATCTGTCTATGCTGATTCGTTCTCTATTACACTCATTACGTAATTAACATGAAATTCAACTGTGTTGAATCTTCATAAATATGAATATGTGAAAGCGTTCAATGAAATAATAAAGCGTGTCTCACATTATCAGGTTATGATTTGCAAATAGCATTAAAGATTTCTAAGCATATGAGTATATGAAACCCGAATTGAATTCTTTTAAACTCAAAATTTTCTCTAAATATGTCAGTGCAATCTTTCATTTTCCTGAACTCGTTTTCAATGAATAGTCTGCGGCCTGAAAATTATTTGAATTATTTGTTTCGGCAGAAACATCCCACGAAAATTAAAATTTGTTTTCGTTAAAAATATGTTCCTCATAACTGAACGCGACCCGAATATTATTCTTAAATTATTTTCACGTGTTCTAATAAATATTCGGCTGATATTCATCGGGGAAATGCTCACCTATCATGATCGAGAAAACATGGACACTAAAATAGAACGCGGACTATTTATTGAACGATCAATTAAAATAAACAAAACAGCTGCTTATATAGTTTACGACTTTCTTTGTGTTTTTTCAAAAGTTAAATCGATTTTCTCTTTTGATCAACATTTTAATGTCACTTGAAATATATGTCAACAGCTGTTAAATTTTCAATGATGTCTTTACCATAAGGTAAACACAAATGCTCATAAAATTTCAATTCTCAATCTGCATATATACAGTGTGTTTCAGCCGAATGAAATAAATTCTATATTCCAATGATGGTGCATATTCATATAATCTTTTTTGGATATAAAGTTTCGTTATGGAGAATTTACAGGAAATAATGATGCTGACAGATCCTCAAATACACTGCGCAAAAAAATTAACGCACATTCTGAAAATCTCAATTTTAATGAAAGTTAACTCTACATTGACTTTATAACTTATTTTTTATGTACTCTCGGGAAGGTTTTGAACGAAACAAGACACATTAAATGGAAGAAAAATTTAGGATTTCACCGAATCTTATGTGAAAGAAGAGAAATGAACAATTTTCAAAATACTGAAATGCTGATAAGTGATCTAATACTTGGTATTTCCACCCCTTGCGTTAATTACAGCTCGGCAACGACGGTTCATACTCAAAATGAGTGATTCTGATCTAATCCTTCCCAGATTTCTCCGAGTTGGATTCCTAAGTCATTAAGAGTAGCTGGATGATTTTCTGAACTTTTCAGCCTTCTATTGAGGTTGTCCCAAACCTGCTCAATCGGATTGAGATCTGGACTTCTTGCTGGCCATTCCATTCGAGAGACTTCAACCTCTGTCTGGCATAATCGTCCATAAAAATGAAATTTTCACCAATGTATGGGACAAATGGCACTACATGCTCTTCAAGAATGTTCCTTATATACTTATCAGCATTTATAGCTCCATTATCAACGACCACTAGGTATGTGCGAGCAGTCAAAGATATTCCACCTCATACCATAATCGATCCTTCCCCGAAACCAGTAGTATTCAGGAAATTGCACTGAGCATATCTTTCATGTGGATGTCTGTATACAAGGGAACGTCGATCACAATGGTAGAGGCAGAATCTAGACTCATCTGTGAAGAGAACTCTTTTCCAATCGGCCTCTTCCCAATGGATAAGCTCTCTCGCAAAATCCAAACGCGCCCTTCGATGGGCCGGGGTAAGAGCTGGGTCTCTTGCCGCTACACGAGGCCTTAAATCATATTCTCTGAGGCGATTTCTTATTGTATGAGTGCTAATTTGCTCATGAGTTTGCTCAAGCTGAATTTGAAGGAGGCGAGCGGTTGCAAACCGTTGTCTCAACGAAGAAACTCTCAAGTAACGTTCTTGAATGGCAGTTGTTACCCGTGGTCTACCCTGTCCTGGTCTTCGGACATTAATACCTGTCTCCCCGAATCGCTGCAACATTCTGGACACACTTGTATGGGAAACTCCAAACCTTTCTGCAATTCTTGTGTATGTCCACCCTTCTTCTCGCAAAACTACCGCTTGGGCACATTCCTCTTGGGTCAAATTGCGTGTTTCGCATTGCATAGCGATCGAGTGTAGAAAATCAAACGAAAGAAAAACTATTGATCACTAGAACTGATCGAGAACAACTGATTTTAGAATGGAGCCAATACATTCAAAATCTGATAGTATCATCTTTTTTATTCCTGCTGGGAAAAAACATCTGTATTGAAGAAAACCGTTGAAAGTGGATAACATAGGCATGCATAATTGTGATAAAAATGATTATCATTGAGAACACTTTCAGTTGTAGAATAAATTTGAGATTTCCATAATGTGCGTTAATTTTTTTGCGCAGTGTATTTGGTTGAAATAGTTTTGATCGCTTTGTCCGAAGGTTTCTGACCAAAATATCCTAGACAGATTTGATAATGTTCTGAATGAAATCATTATTTTATGTAAATTCTAGGAATTTTGACCATGTTGAAAGCCATTTTATCATCACTTCACATAAGTGCACTCGGTTGATTTCCTCAAAATATTCTGCATGTTTTAGGCCACGCTTGACCTTGAAAAAAGTAACAGACCTTTTAAGCTCCTTGTTCTTTTGCACCTCTTATTGGTAAATGGATAAATTTGACGTCATTGAACTGATGAACCTGAAAATTTGAAAACTAGACTTTTAAGCAACCACATTTCAATGTCAGATAATACTTCTTGCGAATATATCATCGCCTAATAGATTGTCACTGCGGAAACTGAAAAGATTAAACATATCTGTCGTAGAATAAATACACTGCGCAAAAAAATTAACGCACATTATGGAAATCTCAAATTTATTCTACAACTGAAGGTTTTCTCAATGATAATTATTTTATCAGAATTATGCATGCATAAAAAAACTGTAAACAGTTATTATAAATAACTCACAGTTTTTTCTAGAGTTTAAACAATCATTGTAATATTTGAATAAACTCATTTCTATTCTATTCTATTCTATTCTATATGTTATCCACTTTCAAAGGTTTTCTTCAATACAGATGTTTTTCAGCAGGAATAAAAAAAGATGATTTTATCAGATTTTGAGTGTATTGGCTCCATTCTAAAATCAGTTGTTCTCGATCAATTCTGGTGATCAATAGTTTTTCTTTCGTTTGATTTTCTACACTCGATCGCTATGCAACGCGAAACACGCAATTTGACCCAAGAGGAATGTGCCCAAGCGGTAGTTTTGCGAGAAGAAGGGTGGACATACACAAGAATTGCAGAAAAGTTTGGAGTTTCCCATACAAGTGTGTCCAGAATGTTGCAGCGATTCAGGGAGACAGGTATGAATGTCCGAAGACCAGGACAGGGTAGACCACGGGTAACAACTGCCATTCAAGAACGTTACTTGAGAGTTTCTTCGTTGAGACAACGGTTTGCAACCGCTCGCCTCCTTCAAATTCAGCTTGAGCAAACTCATGAGGTGCAAATTAGCACTCAGACAATAAGAAATCGCCTCAGAGAATATGATTTAAGGCCTCGTGTCGCGGCAAGAGGCCCAGCTCTTACCCCAGCCCATCGAAAGGCGCGTTTGGATTTTGCGAGAGAGCATATCCATTGGGAAAGAGTTCTCTTCACAGATGAGTCTAGATTCTGCCTCTACCATTGTTATCGACGTTCCCTTGTATACAGACGTCCACATGAAAGATATCCTCAGTGCAATTTCCTGAATACTACTGGTTTTGGGGGAGAATCGATTATGGTATTGGGTGAAATATCTTTGACTGCTCGCACAGACCTAGTGGTCATTGATAATGGAGCTATGAATGCTGATGAGTATATAAGGAACATTCTTGAAGAGCATGTAGTGCCATTTGCCCCATACATTGGTGAAAATTTCATTTTTATGGACGATAATGCCAGACCCCATCGTGCGCTCATCGTTCAGGAGTACCTTGAAGAGGTTGAAGTCTCTCGAATGGAATGGCCAGCAAGAAGTCCAGATCTCAATCCGATTGAGCAGGTTTGGGACAGCCTCAATAGAAGGCTGAGAAGTTCAAAAAATCATCCAGCTACTCTTAATGACTTAGGAATCCAACTCGGAGAAATCTGGGAAGGATTAGATCAGAACATTTTAAGATCACTCATTTTGAGTATGAACCGTCGTTGCCGAGCAGTAATTAACGCAAGGGGTGGAAATACCAAGTATTAAATCACTTGTCAGCATTTCAGTATTTTAAAAATTGTTCATTTCTCTTCTTTCACATAAGATTCGGTGAAATCCTGAATTTTTCTTCCATTTAATGTGTCTTGTTTCGTTCAAAACCTTCCCGAGAGAACATAAAAAATAAATTATAAAGTCAATGTAGAGTTAACTTTCATTAAAATTGAGATTTTCAGAATGTGCGTTAATTTTTTTGCGCAGTGTATAAAAAATCCACCAAAATGCTTTTTTAATGTTCTGTCCAGTTTTTTAATCAGTTCCCCGAGCTCATACTGCCATTTTATAAGCATTAACAAGCGCGTGAATATGGAACTCACTTAATTCAGAACTTGTATATTGTCCTGCTCAACAACAAAAACAGACGTCAATGTCAACCAATTAAAACCTACGATACGACACCGAACACGATACGATACGTCTATTATTTTGTGATATAAATGAACCTAGAGCGTTCCATATAGAACAGTAATGCGATGCACAATTTCCATACAAAATATTCCTATTACTTCGCTTCAACCCAATTTTGGTGAAATGTCCCTGGTAATGCCATTAAGGCTTTTGTTCTGCTGATGGAATAGAGTGTCTTCCAGATACAGCGCCCCATTTATCAAATAAATTTACCACATAAGTTTCCGAGATTTTCTAGAAATCTTATTAGAAGCTATAATTGGGGTTATAACAGTGGCGCAGCCAAGATTTTGTTTTTGGGGGCGATAGTGTTATTTTGCGGTAGCTTCAATGTTTGTACTAGGAAAGGATTTGAATTTTTGGGAAAGATACCAACAATTCGAATTATTGGGGGGCTGCAGTCCCAAAGCCCCCCTCCTGGGTGCGCCAGTGGATTATAATCGTTTCAGAAATACAAATAATTCGGTAATTCATTTCTGGAATCGATTTTAAATTGAATAGTAGATATTACTTGGGGAAATTAGTGCACTAATCAAAAAACATCATCAACATTGCTCCCTTCAGACACCCATATTTTTGCTGTTCGACTGTAGGTCACCCAAATGTGAATTTTCCAATTCGTGACTTCGATAATAAATTGTACATCCTTTCAAACCAACTGAGTCGTATCTGATCAAGGATAATAATCGACTCCATTAAATCATAATCACAAATACATAAACCGATTCGAATCGATGATTTATCGCATCCTGTTCCGTGAAATTCCATAATTCTAATCGAAAATATACATCAATGAGCAGAATTCAAAAGCATAGGTAGGAAAATGGAGGAGAATTTCGAGGTAACCATCATTTGAATAGGTTATCATTTCAATATTAATTGGTGAATAATATCATTCCGAATTCGAATGCATCGAAATATTTCAGTTCAGGGATCAAAATTTGAAAGTCCAACAAGAACTTGTGAATAATATTATGCCGCAAATATCATAAAATACATTTATGTTTTCACATGAAAATCCCAAGAATAATTCTTCGAAACTGACTTCTTTCTTAGCTGTAGGCTTCATACCTTGAACAAAATTATGCCTGAAATTCTGGATATTTTTCGAAAATATATTTAATCTTCGTTTTCAAGATATATCATCCAATTATTTGTTTCAATCTTTTATTAACATCTTAGGTTACTGTGATTTATATTTGTTTCTATGTAAAGTAGAATAATCATATTTATAGGTGTAATGTCACAACTATAATCAGAGAAATAAGTAGATTAGAAGTTATAGTCCATTCAAGAATGATTGACATCTTGGGTGGCTATGGAAAATCGAATTTAAGTTTGTAACAGCTCATAAGTTGAGATTTTGTTTTGCGAAAACAGGTTGGTATTATGAATAAACAGTGATCTATAGTCCTATCCTGTGGGAATCTATGCACTGACCGACGATAATTTGAATTTTGTATTGCTATTTATGTTCTTAATTTACGGTGGTATTCTGCTTTCATCTGTAAGCCAATCTGTAACTTTTCATAAGCTTACTGGAAAATTATGCATTTCTGGACGTTCTTGGTGATCTGTAGCTTACAGGAATCCGTATCTATTCACGATAAGTAGTTCAAAACTAACACTGTGAAGAAGATAGTTACAGGAACATTTCCAGAATTGCATTATTTACGAATCTGTCAACAGGACACAGACAGATCGATCGTACGCTACAGATTTGTTTCAATTTTGAATGCTGAAGAATATGCTCTGAATTCGAATATTTCTTTTTTCCAAATAGGTACTTGTTATATTTGTATATTCCTGTTTTGTGAGTGAAACTACAGAAATTATTGGGGATATTTTGTGATTAGATATTAAGCTGCGTCTGGACTCTCAAGACCTACTGGGATATCAATCATTCTTGAATGGACTATAAGTTAGTCTAGACTAAAACAAATTTCATGGTTGATAAGAAAAAAATTTGCTTCTACTGTATGTGTTATAAAGTGTTCCCTTAAGATGCTGTAAAATCGCAGGAAATAATACTTTGTCCGGCGGCCAGATCTGGTTGGTGACTATCCATGCCCGGAGTGTGGTAGGATATGTAGGTCACGGTTGGGTCTCTACAGTCACAGGAGATCACACAGTCGTAATTAGTCCTGAAAAATTATAAGTCTGTTCGCACCTTTTTTTTCCTTTCTTTTTGTTTTTTCCCTTTTTTCGTCTTTTTGTAGATTTATTCCCGACAACGGGATACAGCAATACAGCAATGAATTGTCCAAAAACATTGTTATTACTTTAAAAAGCACGGGCTCAAATATAACAAAAATGTTTTAAAATGTATCATTGTTTTCTACTTTTTGAGACCGTTTTTCTTGAAAACGATTAGGTTTAGAACATCAGACAGTGCTTCGTTTTTGACAAGCACACAACGTTTCAGATAATGAGGCTTTCAGCTGCAAAGTTGCTCTTATCTGAAATTTTTGTTTTATCCATTCAAATTCTGTATTTTGCGTTTTTTTTCAAATAAATGAATAAAGAAAAGAGGTCTGTCTCTTGTGGATTATTGGGAAAATGTATCTTCTATAATCATGGATTATATTGATATGAAACAGATTTTATGAATTGTACTCTACGTACGACATAAATTCAGAAAATCCTAAATAACTCACGAATTATTCATTTTGAGAGCATTGACATATTAGAACACTATCATTATTTTTCTTCGCAGACACCCACGCAATCATCAAAATTAGGATTCTAATTTGAAAAACTAAAGTTATGGGTAAATCTTGATCCCAATTTTTGACACAACATTCGTAATACCATATGTCAAGTTTTTCACAATTCAGGAAATGTATAATATTAACACATTATTGCTTGCACATAATACTGAAAATGGATATCTCCCTATTATTGAATGAAAACAATGGTTTCAACAGAAATGTATTCAGCACCGAATACTCATTGATACCAGAAACGAAAAGATGTAAAAAAATGTTTTTTACTAATTTATTTTCACTCCTTGTAATACCGCTGCTCAGGCTCAAAAATATTTTAGCTCAGTTGAGAAATTCGAACAATATCATAATCCCAATTTTCATATTTCAAATAATATGTCCAGATCTCCAGAAACATCTAATAGGCACTCGAACTTGTGACTCCCTGTATTTTGTATGAAATATCTCCTACGAGCTATTCAATCCACCATATTACTATGCTATTTCACATAGACCCTATCCAAAACATCTTGTACATTATTAAGATCTACCCTGCAATCTCAAAGTTTGAAGTAACACGTTCCCACCAAGTTACCAGAAGTTTGATAGTTGCATAATTCCCATTTCACGCCAGTTCTGCCAAAGTAGACATACAACAATCCCGGGGATATTCGCCTAGTTCTTGGGGAAAAAAACGAAGAGGGGTGAATTTTGTCTAATAATCCCGAAAACTTCAGAACTCCCCGTTTTAAGAGCGCAGTTATCAAATTTCCATGCAAACGATTCCGTTGTGGTTGACCTGGAAATTGCTGGGAGTTTTGCGTTCATTTCTCGCATTACGTATGGGGAATGGGGTGTGAAAGAATGGCATGAGAGTTTGGACGATCTGCTAGGATTCTTATAGCAGGGACCTCTTCAGTTCTCAGCGGAATTATTCTCTGTAAAATCGATGGAATGTTTCCAGGGTCTCTTAATAGCAGGCTTGTGCTCTACTCTTTGTCGAAAGGGATCCGGAATGTTGCTGAGCATACAATTATGTGTTCTTCATTTAATTACACTTTAAAATTTGAAAGAATTGAATTTAGCAGATAGCTGATTCCTAGAGGCAAAAAAGCGTAAAGTTTCTATCAGTTTTTCAAAACATTGAATAAAAGATACCTTGGCAAATGATCAAAATGTTTTTTTCTCACCTTATATCTGAAGTACGTCAGTTTACTGCCTGATGAAAGAGCCTAATGTTAAATCCGGAATGTTACGATTCAAGTCATTCCAATATTAGTCAATAGTGTACAGGGTAGGCAAACTTCGTTTTTTTTTTAGCACTACAGCTTCTAAACCAGAGGAGCTCTGATACCCCTTTCTTGTTCTCGTTTTCTGAGAAACTAACAAGAGTAGTAGTCATTTTTGGCCACTTTCTATCGTTTTCGAATTATAAGCAAAAATTGGAAAAATGGCGATATCAAAACAGATTTATATCTCCGGTAATACTGATGATGGAGCTCCGAAATTTAAACATTATACAGGCACTATTTTACGTAGAATCCAGTGGCGTGCTCGCCTTTTCAGCAGGATTTTTAATCACGAATCTATGACCCACAGTTATGTTTTTTTAAATGGGAACACCAGATTTCTGTACAATTTTTTGAAAGCTTAATTTTTACTGATTTCAAAAATATATAAAATCATATGATTTGTATCGATATAAATATGTAATAGAAAATGGTCAAAAACCTTTTTTCTTGATATTTCTATGGTTTAAACTTTTGATGAGCATAGAAAAATATAGCATCGTATGATTTTACCACTGTCTCCTTCTATTAGTCCATTCATTTTTATAAAAATTTATGAAATTTATCAAGATTCAAATCTTGTGAAAATTTGTAAAAAGCATAGAAAGAATGACATTGCCGGAAGGAAACTGCTCTTGTTATAAGAAGCTCTATTTTTCTGCGCTCGTCAAAAGTTGAAGCCATAGAAATATTAAGAAAAACGGTTTCTGACCATTTTCTATTATTTATATTGATACGAACCATATGATGTTATATATTTTTGAAATCAGTAAAAATTAAGCTCTCAAAAAATTGCACAAAAATATAGCGTTTCCATTTAAAAAAACCACTTTGTGTCAGAGTTTCGTAATTAAAAATCCTTCTAAAAAGACGAGCACGCCACTGGATTCTACGTAAAAAAGTACCTGCATAATGTTTTAATTTCAGAGCTCCATCATCATTATTAGCGGAGATATAAATTTATTTCGATGTCGCCATTTTTCAAATTTTTGCTTATTACACGAAAACAAAAGAAGGTGGCCAAAAATTACGACTACTCTTGTTAGTTTCTCAGAAAAAGAGAACGAGAATGGGGTATGAGATTTTGTCTATCTTCTTTGGTTTAAAAGCTGTAGTGCTGTACAACTAGACACAAAAACATTGTATAAGGTCCTTGGCTTATACAATAGCAGAAGCATTTATTACCAACAATTCTTATTATTATTTCAGTTGTTTCAGATATTGGGTAAGAAAACCACAAAATGTTTCAGGAAACAAACATTTTCAACCTTGTACAATTCCACAAGGAAGTGTGTTTCCTATTGAGGAAATCGATTGTGATAGATTGATTCAAAAATGAACTTCTTTAGGGCTTGACTGTTACCCATCAAATCTTTGACCTTTTTACATTAATTTGAAGAGGGCATATTCCTTAGAAAAGTGAAATGAACTTATGAATTCGTAATGACACAGCTTCAGGCTAATAAATGTTTTCAATAAATAGTACGTCTCCTATGAATTCCTGTGAAGACTTCACTAGGAATACAATTATTATTTGTTTATTTGTAGAATTGTACAAAAAAAAAAACTCAAGAAATAAAAGAGGCACAACTGTCACGAAAATATAAAATAGGAATTGTGAAAAAACAGGTTGATTAAATTCTCAAGATTATTTTGTGAGGTGGTTTGTAATAATTGAATTAAATCAATACTCACCATAAAGTTTCCAATAGAAGAAGAGGTCGAAAAATACCTTAATCTGAATACCATTAAAAATTCCACATACTTAACCTCCCGTTTCATTATTTCTGGAGGAGTCAAGTTGATTCCATGAATAAAGAAACACTATCCTGACAATGGCATAACAGGAATATTCATGTTGCGGAGAACAAATATTTTTTTCTTGTTTTGAGCTTAAGGAATTTGGAATAATTCCATTTTATATTTTTAACAAATCGAGTGAAAGTAAACGTTTGCCAGAAACAAAGAAATTCCTGTCTCATCTCACTGTCGAAGTATCAAATTTCGTCTCTAAAAAGAGGTCTTTTTGAAGAGAAAATTCAACAACACAGATTGAATATATTCTGGCTGAACCTGCGGTATTGGTGTCAACACCAACGATTCAATGTGATGGCAGTACACACCTGTAATGGTCAGCAACGCGGTTAAAATATCATTAGGGTAGATTTGTTCATGGCATATGTAAAACATGCAGCGTTCCATAATATGTATTTCTCTGGAATGATTAATGTCGAAATATTCATCAAAATATGAATGGAATATCACAATAATCCGAAATATTCAAATTTTCGAATAATATGCTGGATTATATAATCTAGTTTGTCTGTACAAATTGATTCAGTAAAGGTGAAACTAATGACTGTTTCATTATTGTTCAAATGTAGTATCTGCACTAGGTAGCAGCTTCTCAATGTCAAAGTGCCTCTAGGTACAAATTGTTTCGGGAAGACCTATTCCACCATCTCATTCCTGAAAAAATATTTCATAGTTAGGGTCCTTTTAATCAATAATCCCATCGTTGAAGAAGAAATAATATCAGTTCTTTTATATCATAATATATCTTTTTATGGATTATGAACTAACTATTTTTACAC
Source organism: Coccinella septempunctata (assembly GCF_907165205.1). Lineage (NCBI taxonomy): Eukaryota > Metazoa > Arthropoda > Insecta > Coleoptera > Coccinellidae > Coccinella > Coccinella septempunctata. The sequence continues at coordinate 55,112,257 of NC_058189.1, read as the reverse complement.
ATTCATATTTTTTTTCAGTGTGCAGTTTTGTTGTACATAAACGTTGCCATGAGTACGTTACCTTCAAGTGTCCAGGAGTGGACAAAGGGGCAGATTCCGATGTAAGTATTCAATTACTCCATTCTGTCTTTCTCGCAGATACGCCACTGAAATGATGAGTTATCTACATGTACACTCGAGTGTACACCTATCCATAAAATGATTGTTTATTATAGACAATTCTTTCACATATTTTTCATTGATTATGTTTCTTTACATCAGGTCTGTGAACAAATGCGAAGGACTCGATCTCCCTTCCTTTGGAAGGCGATGACGAGTTGACAGTTTTTAATTTTTTTTACGGGTTCTAAAAAACGCTGAGTCATAAAACTATACATAATATGAAGCACTAAGTAGATGTTACTCACATAATTTTTTAGATCTTATTACTTTATTATTTGGGGTTGAAAATAACCATTCCTTATGATTTTCCTTCAAAAATTATTTTTGTGGAATAGATTTTCGAAAAATTAAATTCTCTTATGATTTCCCTTTCAATTCTGGAGATGAAAAGTCGATATTTTTCTCGGAATAAATAAAAACTAACCAACAGTTCTGATCACTCTTCATTCCATTTCATCGTACAAGTGTTCCATAGAATGACTACCTCCCGCTAAAATAAATACATGCATCAACTCTCTGCCCCATAGACCTTCGTATAATGCTTGTAAGTTTTTATTTATTCCCAGAAAAGTATCGACTGTATCGAAATTTTGCAAGAGACTTTTTTTCTCCAGAATTGAATGGGAAACTATAAGAGTATGTTATTTTTCGAAAATCTATCCCACGAAATCAATTTTTAAAGAAAAATCATAAGGGGTTGTTATTTTCAACGCCTAATTATAAAGTTATGAGATCTATAAAAATTATGTGAGTAACATCTACTTAGTGCTTCATATTATGTATAGTTTTATGACGCAGTGTTTTTTAGAACCCGTACAAAAAAATTGAAAACTATCATCTCGTCATCGCCTTCCAAAGGCTGTATCTTGGAAGGGAGGTCGATTTCGAAAAAAATTATAGGAACTATCTCTGCTTATTTTCATCGAGGAATCATCTCCTAAAGTCCTTCGCATTTGTTCACAGACACTCTGTATATTTCTCAACCTATAGGATCTTATTTAACGATGCATCGAAAAAGTAAATGAATAATGAAAATAAATTGGAAATACGATAATGACCATAGATGATTTCCTGCGCATTGATTTTCAGAGTATCAGGACTGAGATGAAGATGGTTGAAGTTATAAAAGACTAATCGACTATAATCTTAATATAATTCAATCCGAATGCAGACAGTTGGTTCGTGATCAAAATTTTAGAGAAAGCCCAGAAGGTATATCCATCGTCATCATATTCACGTGTATGGAGATAAGAGTTACAATCTCAGCAAAATTAAATATGTATTTAGAGAATCGGAATCTATATCCGCAAGTTCGTAATGGAAAACTATCCCACTCTAATGAGGTCTTACCAGATCGAAACGCGTCTGTGAGTAATTCTCCGAACTAAATCGAACTTTATTCTTATAAAGGTGTCTGTGGTATGTGATTTAAAGGAACTTACTGCCTATTCACCATTTATGCGTAATAATTTTGAAATGAGGAGGCCATTCGTCAAAATTGTAATTGCAGTCTGGAATCTGGAATAAATTCTGATTACTCCCATAGTTCAGTAATCCAGAGGGAATAGATGAGCAATGAAGAGAGATAACAGTAACGTTATCGTTTTTGTAATAAAACAGGTTTCAAATAGCATGTGTTTATATGAACACATCGTAATAAGAATTTTGCTGGAAATTCTCGATATACTACTTAGTGAATAGGCAGAAGTTTTTCAAGTTATATTAGTCCGGGAGGTGGTGTCACTTTTTTATCAGTGATTTATCTGCAACTCAAATGTGATTAATTAGAGAGTTGCACTATTACTGTACTCGAAATCGGAAGTCAGTCAGCGCGACCGTGGTGGGCGTGGGCGTGGGAGGCGTTGAAACTCGCAGGAAAAATCTCAAAAAAAAGTGATCGATCTGCACGTGAAACTTTGTAATAAGGTAAATTATTCATGATTATGAGTGAAAATGGGCGTCAGTCAGTTTCCCGATGGTGGAAACATCGTCAGTCAGGCGGTTGAAGATGGTCGGAAAAATCTGAAAATTGACAAGTGACCGATCTTCACTTGAAATTTTGAAAAATGATTATTTTAATCAAATTGAACGTAAAAATGGCCGTCAGTACGTTAATAGTGGTGGATTCTGCGTCAGTCAGGCTTCCAAAGTCAAGGGCAGTGACCAGCTTCCTTTGGCGCGCTGCACCTTATGCAGTTCAACTGACGCATATTCCACCGGCATCGTGCTGGCTGACGATTATTCATCGAGTGTACATAACAATTACTTGTTTATACAGGGTGTTTCATCATAAACTGGACAAACATATATAGTGGGTAAATGACACCGGGAGAATCACTTTTGCCTTATGACATATACCCCGTTTTCGACACATAAGCGAGAAAAAAGGTGTTCAACGTCGTATTTGAGCAATATTCTATTGAGTGTGCTCAGTTATGTATAAACCTCAAAGTAACGGTTTCTGGTCACATCGGAGTATTTTTGAGTGCTCAATTCATTAAAGATGAAGAACTCCGAAAAAAAATTTCAAAATGGCGGAAAACCTTCGATGTCCGTGATTTTTTTTGTTTCCAAATTGAATTTCATTTTCTGAATGAACACAATTTTCGAACAATTTCCTTGTAGTTTCCTACAATCAGGAAACATTTCAACAATTTCGAGTTTTCATTTCTCCGAAAAGCGTCATAAGGCTTATATTCAAACTTCGGCAACGTGATTCATGTCGTCCGATTTTCAGTTAGTTTCGTATTCTTCCCTTCCCTTGTAAATTCATCCTTAATTGTCTTGTTCATATCCACCTGAACATCGGAAAATACAGGAAATGCTCTGATTTTCATGGGTACGAAACATGACAATGACACAATGATTCCATAGCCTTCCCCAGGCATCATACAGTTGAATATGACCTCCTCACCGAGTTATATAGGCATCAAATTATATAACCATTTGCCCAGTCGCTTGAAATCAATGAGTGGAAAATCTTTCAAGAAAGAAGTTAAGTTCCTTTTAACTAACAGGTGTTACTACAGTATGGAGGAGTTCCCTGAGGACTCCATTTGTTGAATTTGCTATTTTTTTTTCTCTTGTATTTGTTACAATATAAAACTTGTCCTATACATTTCTTAAGTGTCCAAAAGAATCAATGAAGTTTATTTATTTATATGATGAAACACCCTGTATAAACAAGTAATTGTTATGTACACTCGATAAATAATCGTCAGCCGGCACGATGCCGGTGGAATATGCGTTATTCGAACTGCAAAAGGTGCAGCGCGCCAAAGGAAGCTGGTCACTGCCCTTGACTTTGGAAGCCTGACTGACGCAGAATCCACCACTATAAACGTGACTGACGTCCATTTTTACGTTCAACTTGATTAAAATAATCATATTTCAAGTGAGGATCGGTCACTTGTCAATTTTCAGATTTTTCCGACCATCTTCAACCGCCTGACTGACGATCTTTCCACCAACGGGAAAGTGACTGACGCCCATTTTCACTCATAATCATAAATAATTTACCTTATTACAAAGTTTCACGTGCAGATCAATCACTTTTTTTTGAGATTTTTCCGGCGAGTTTCACCGCCTCCCACGCCCACGCCCACCGCTATTGGACTGACTGACGCGCGGACCTCATATGTACAAGTGAAGAACTACTCATCCTAAAAAATTCGTGTGAAGATCGATCACTAGTTCAAAAGTGACGCCACCTCCCGGACTATATTGTCTGAATATCGACGCCGATGTCAATTTCAGTATAGTGTTTTCACAAAGTATATTTAAATCTTTATTTGAGTATAACTATGGCATGTAAGTATATGTCTACTTACAACAAAAATGTCCAATGCCTTTTCAAGGGGTCAAAACGAGTACTCTAAGAACAGGATGAAGGGATCATAAGCGTTTCATTCATTGTTCATTATGCCAAAGTCTTCACCAATTCATTATAGGGTAGCGCTGATAATGATTGCTCCTCATTAGAATTATGTATATTTTTCCTGCATCAATATTAAAAGCTGCTGAATGAAAGTTTGAATAGGAAGTTCACTTAAAGAATTCCACGATACCCTTCAATTTCTATATCATATAAGTACGGACGAAAAAAACCGGACAAACGAAATGTTTACAGATTTTTTGTTTCCTCGAGAATAACTTTTCAAGATGTGCATCGATTCTGATCATTTTGTTGTCTATTTCATCTAGTTTATCATCTGATGTCGAATCTGCAAGAATTTCAATTGAATTTGATGGTATACAGGGTAGAACTGAAAGTTGCAATTTTCTCTGAATTCCTGACCACCCTGTGGAGGTAATTAGTGACGCAATGATGAAGTTTTAAATGGGTTTTTGAAGCCTGTCCTTCTCTTAACATTTTCCTGTTCAATTCACGTCAATAGCTCTTTTTTCAAAGGGAAATATATAATTTATAACATTAACGATAACACATTAAGAATATACAGATAAAATTATGAAAAATAAACACATTCTTATATTCTAATATTGATCATTCCTCCACGTGCTCTTATAACTGCTTCCATGTGGCGAGGTAAGCTTCCAATACAATTGGCCTGTTTAGTTGTGGAAAGTTTTCCGATTCTTCAAGAAGACCTGGAATGGTTTCCGGTTGACGATGGCACATGCTCAATTGGGTGTAGATCGGGGCTACGTGGAGGCCAGTCGAATCGATATATGTAAATGTATACTCCATTCACTTTTATTTTAGCACTCGGTTGGCCATGGGAATTTGACACATTTAACGCTGTATAGTACGAAAATGTGGCCTTAGGAGGCTTGTCAAAACAATTTTTGGTTTTGAATTAACGCTTTGTTGTCCGTTCTACGTAAAAGTATCTGTAATTACCTGCATATTTTATCACAATGTCGAATCACTTCGGAAATATGAATATGTGACGGACATAATTGACGTTTATATATACAAAATGATTGAAGGTATGCCTTCAAAATCTATACAGGGTGATTCATAACTATTGGGACATAGGCTAAGAGCAGATTGTTTGGACCAAAATATGGCGATAGGACCAAATATACCTCAATAAAATATTGATGTGGAAAAAGATGGAGAGCGTTAAAGTTGAATTTTTTATAAGGGGACAGAATAATATTTTCTTCAAAGTTCGAAAGTCCTTTATTAAAAGAGTTAGAAAAGGCATAGAAGTCGGAGAAGGCCACGTAGAACATTTAATTTAAGTTTATTCTTTTTAGGTTACATTGTTTTTAATTATGCTTTATCGTCGAAATACCTAAATAAAATAAATAAATCGTTATTTCAAATCCCCTTCCGATCCTCTGAACTGTTCAATTGTGTTTTTCTTAAAAACGGCAATATTTTATTGAGGTATATTTGGTCCTATCGCCATATTTTGCTCCAAACAATCTGCCCTTAGCCTGTCCCAATAGTTATGAATCACCCTGTATAGTTATTTGCATTGGAAAATACAAGAGATCAATTCTTAAATATATTTATTTTTGCTATGGAAGAAAATTGTTTTACTAACACATAATATGCAGAAACTTGAGGAAAGTTAATGTTGATTATCTTCTTTGGCTGAAAGTTGAGTGGGTTACATCAGTTGTTGAATCCAAAAAAGTCATCCCAAAGATGAAATGCATATGATGCAGTGGTTGGAAATGGGTATCTCTCGAAGAAATTAACGGATAATTACAAGAATGTTAAATTCTTCGACAAAAATCATCTCGCATCAATGAAAGTCAAAAGCATAAAAATAAGTTTATAGGCAAAAGGAACTTCATTACCTTTAAACAAAAATTTCACATGAATTAACAGTTAACAGAACAAGCGGCTCGTAATTATGGATGTTTATTCTTAATACTTTGATATAATAATAATTATATATTTATTGATCCTTTAAGACATTTATAGTGTATAGGACAAGTCAAATGAAAAATAGAAAAATTAATTTTCTGGAACTAATTCTACGATGGCATTCATCGTACCTAGTAACTTTTCGCATTCGTGCACCTTAAAATAAAATTCTCAAATGCACTTTTTTGGGTCTCCCAATAGAAGGAAATTCTTTGTCATCCTCTTCGTTCACGATCTTTCTGATTGTGGAAACATTCAGTTGAAATATAAGTCGTTTAGATTAAGATGAAACATATAAATTCACTACATTGAATACGTTTGCTACCGTCTGATATATATTGTATATATCAGAATATCAGGGTTACCTTCTATATGAATGAGCGGACCTTAATTCTAAATAGCACCTGAAAGCCTGTCTTCTCTCTTTTTCAATCACTTTCAGCATTTTTGTAATATTAATTGATATTAGTTGTGGCAACGGCGTTATGACATTAACGACATTTCATGAGTGCCAACCTTACTCCGTTCTAGTTACAAAAACTTGAGAAAATTATTTCATGACCAACCGAGTGCTAAAATAAAAGTGAATGGAGTATATTATGTACACATGAAACACAATAACTGATATACGATTTTGCCTTATGAACGCAGATATTACCAATCCCACAACCAATCTATCCGAGTTATGAACTCGAAAATCAATTACGGTTGGAAATTTCTAATAACTACGATTAACGCATTCGATTCGGCTCCCCATCGATACGGTGACCAAGGTAACGTTACCGATTGGATAATGTTTTTCCCAATAAAAAATATTTCAGGTCCGAATGAGATGGATTTGCAATAAAACGATATTTGTGAAATGAGGATTTAGAACAGATGTGTGCTCAACCCCTAAGCTACATATTAAAAAATGACAGGTACAAAAAGTATGATTAATCAAAAGAAACCTTATTAGATTTCATGATTTCATTAATAAATCGCTTGAACAGAAAGTGCAGTTGAAGCTGACTGAAAAAGATGAAGAAAATATTACTGCTCAAAAAAATTAGATTACTTCATAGACTAATAAAGTCTTCCTTTATTAGTATATGGATTACTTCCTCAATATTTTGAGTCAAGGTCATGGTTTTTGGATAACTAAAAGAAAATTGTGTTTTCGTGATTTACCATACAAAATCCCAATTGCTTCTCCCCCCTTGATTTTACGTAGTGTTTAATACCTGAATGAGGGAAATGTTTGTTGATAAGGTATTTTCGTACATTTTTTGTCAGTTTGACGGTTTCCAATGAAAAAACAGCTAATGAATCGAGAATTATCAAGCCTGCTGAAGTTGGAAGTCAGGATTAAATGTGGTGTGAAGCCCACAATTTTCTGAAAAGTGTAACTTCTTTGAACAAGCGGTAAAAAGAAACCATAGTCCCTGCCTGCGTGCCTTTGCCAAGTTTTCCTAATTTCATCAGGGAACATGAAAGACCTATTCCTGTGAATTCGTTCAGCAATTATAATTTCCATCACGATTTCCATTTACCCTCTGTCCGTGTTAGAAAATTAATATTCGGGATTCCTTGGAAGCCGTTTTATTTCACAGTTATTGCCCCAGACAACGCTCAAAGTTTGTCCGTTTCTTACCAACATCGATCATAATAGGAATTGGAAATTTCCAGCTTTCGATCGTTTGAATATCAACAGCATGAATTCTCTTTTCAACCGACTTTTTTATCCATTTCCCAGCGAGAAACGTCAGAAAAACTTTTTTTATCTGGAATGATGGAAATTGGTTTATGTAACCGTCAAATACAACATTTATTTGACTCAATGGAACAATAGAGCTGAATTCTTACTAGGGAGCATTTTGTGAGAACAACTTTGGGTCATTTTCAGTTCTGTTCAACTTCTACTTCCTTTTGGTTTTTTTAATACTAATTCTTATTCCTTCGATATTTTCACCCACTTTTAACCACAAATTCTGAGGGTGCCGTGTCTCATCCTAAATTTTTTGTCCTGAATCGAAAGCCGGGAATTCACAGACTGCGCAGATTATTGACAGGAGTAAATCAATCGCCGAATTAGAACAGCCCAGGCTTGTTGGTCGGTAAACATACAGGATTCATGCGACAAAATTCAGGAAAGTATGCTTTTTTGAATAGGCCTACAGCACACGTCTTGTCGCTGTGTCTGTCCTAGTAGGTATGAAGGAAATTTCATTATGTGGGTATACGATATTGAAGCCTTGCAGAATAAACCCTTTTCCTTATAGATATTTAGAGATCCTTTAGGATTCCTTACACCCTACTATGAATCTACTGCAATATAGTTCCATTATCTACTTCCATAAACAGAATAAGATTCCCTCAAATAGTTAAATATTGCAGTTGTAATGAATTAATCGATGATGATAAGATATTTTGATATAACACCTCCCGCATTCAAGATATGATTCAAAAATTGATCCTTTGAAACTCAAAACTATTAACATTATTATAATACGAAACTTGAATGAATATTTTTCCGTTTCTAAATCTGTTGCTTTTTATAATTAATTTTTCTGTTTTATTATATCGCATGAATCAAGTTTCAAATTTCAAACCTGTACCATAAATGTTTTTAAAGTTTCATAAAAATTTCCATGCTCTTTTACCTAGGGGGTTGGGGGATGAAAGTTTCCCAGAATTTTTCCTTTATTTGTGTACCGAAACTAGCTAACATACCAAGTTCAAGCTTTCTAGGACTTCAGTAAGTTTCATTTCATTGCTGTATCCCTTTACCGAGGATAAATCTACAAAAACACTCAAAAGCAGAACTATCAGTGCGATCAAACTTATAATTTCTTAGGGCTACTTGCGAGTGTGCCCTCCTGTGACTGAAGAGATCCAATCGTGACCTACTGATCCTTCCACACTCCGGGCATGGATAGTCACCAATCAGATCTGGCCGCCTCTGTATTCTTTTCGAGTCTCCATTATAACTATGGACCAAAAACCTCCACTGTGATCTGTCTTACGCTAATTGTTCCCAGTTATGAATGACATTTACTGATTTCAGGGATTGATGCAGTATATCCTTAAACCGCTTATACTGACCTCCTGGTTTCCGAGCTCCCTCTGTGAATTCGCCATACAGAGGGAGTCTCGTGTCTTGCATCCTCAGAATGTGGCTGCTCCAGCTGAATCGGGCCGTCGTTACTTGAGTCTCGATTGTTATACAACTCGCTCGCTGCAAGACTTCTGCATTTGAAACTTGTTGAACCATCTAATGTGCATTATTTGTCTTAGATGACGTTGTTGCGTTTGTTCAAGCTGTTTAATGTGTCGTTTGTAGGGCGTCTAACTTTCGCTGTTTTATGCTTGCATGGTCTTCAGGTTGAGGTTGTGATTTTCAAACACTCTGTCCTTTAGCTTCCAGAATGCCCGTGATGCCGAATTTATACGGTTGTGTATTTCATCTTTATGAAGCTTTCCAAGTATTTGAGCTGCTCGACCTGTTCTAGAGTTTCATCCTCTAGCCTGATATCTGTTTGAAGGCTTTCTGGCTGAGTTACCAGGATTTTGGTTTTGTCAATATTGAGTCTAAGGCCTAAAGCTTCGTATATATTTTTATAGGTGTCCAACATTATCTGTAGATCCTCTGAGCTGCTAGCGATAAGTACGCAGTCGTCTGCATATTGTTCAGTGATAAACTTTGTGCGTGTTTTTGCTCTGAGGCTCTTCAGGTTATACAGACCTCTATCAGATCTGAATGTTATTCCAACACCTCTTACATGCATACTCATGTCAGCAATTATCGAGACAGCTATGGCGAAAATATTGAACAGTAAAGGCGCTAACACGCAGCCTTGTTTCATTCCAGAGTTGGTTAAGAAATGGTCGGTTGTAGCCGTTATGCTGTAGTCTAGCGGTCTTGTTGGTATGGAGGCTTTTACACACTGCTAAGATATTTTCGGGTACTCCAAGTCGAACCATAATTTTTCATAGCGCTCTCCGATTCACTGAGTCAAAGGCCTTACTTCAATCGATATAGGCTGTAAAGATTCTTGATTGTTGTTCACAGGCCTCCTATTGCAGCTGTCGCAGTGTAAAAATTAGGTCCACCGTACCTCTCTTGGTTCGAAAGCTTCAGGAAGTACCTAAGAGTTGACATGTTTATGAGTCAGCCACGAAATCGGTTTTTTTAATGTCAATTAAATCTGATGACGGTTGCACAGCTATGCACCCAGACGTGGAGGTATAACGTAACGAGCAGGATAAACGAGTTCAGACTTTTAGCAGGAATTGAACCCTCATTCACCAAGTTACCTCATTTCGGAGATCCCATTGAGAATGCATCGAGATTGTACGTGAATGGCTCGTTCCAAGGAAATATCTAAACCGAATTGAAAGGGATACCTTTGAAGAAAGCCATCTAATAACACATCCACCAATTTCCATTCAGTAATTGGATCCTCGTTACTAACTAGATTTTCCGCTCGTTCTAATCCTCTTCGATTGCGTCATCCGAAAACAAGCTTAATTTATTTCCAGATCGAGACGATTTGCCCAGATTCGACACTCGAAAATTCGAGTATCCCCACTTCGGATTCCGAGGACGGGCCCCCGTTCTGAAGGTCCAAATTACATTATGAAAATACTGCGAAAATTAAGCGTTTCCCGGGAACCAAGCTCGCACAACAAACTCGGCAGGGTGACGGTAATTGAATCAGAAACGGGATGGGGAAATCGTGCAGAGGATCGAAACTTTATACTTTCGTTCCGGGAGATCGTATTTATCTCCGGAGTTTGGTGAGGAAACCGCCAACGTATCTATGGGAAAATATCCTGTCGGTTACCGATATCCGATAGGGAAGAAAGTGAGAACGGAAATAATATCCCTTTCTTTCATTTGAATGTTCATTTCGGAATTTTAACATCCAGGATATTCATACAGATTCAGATCCTTGGTCACTGGCGTCTCTCATGCAGGGTTCATTTTTTGTATTACTAATATTTTTCAAGATTCTTTCAGATGAGCAGGCTGATCCTTAAGGGGGTGACTCCTAAAGAGATCCTACGATGAAAGATTCATGTTCTGAAGGAAAAGGTTTTTAAGATTCTGAGAAAAAACGTGTTTCAGCAAAACTTCAGTACATTCCTAGATTCTTTTATGAAAGCTTGGAAATTAAAAAGTATTTTGACGTATGATCTGGTTAAAATTATGGGGAATCCGGGAGAGTTGAACCCCTTTTCACTCTGAAGCCACTCAAGTTGTATCTGTAAATGGTAGCAACTCATTTTTTTGCGTGAAAATATCATGCCCAAATAGGTAACGATAGATAATAGTAGAGAAATGGAGAGATGACATTTGTTTGTTTATCATAAAAAACATTGAAAGAAAACAATTCCCAATGACCAACGATTGTCTATATTAATGTTTTCATCATCAGATGTATCAGCGTATGAAATATATTGTTTTCATTTCAGAGTCATTCTCTCTTATTTCCGATATGTTTTTTACATTTTTGAACCTCTCTATATCTATATGTGTTATCCATTTTCAACGGTTTTCTTCAATACAGATGTTTTTTCCCAGCAGGAATAAAAAAGGATGATATTATCAGATTTTGAATGTATTGGCTCCATTCTAAAATCAGTTGTTTTCGATCAATTCTAGTGATCAATAGTTTTTCTTTCGTTTGATTTTCTACACTCGATCGCTATGCAACGCGAAACACGCAATTTGACCCAAGAGGAATGTGCCCAAGGGGTAGTTTTGGGAGAAGAAGGGTGGACATACACAAGAATTGCAGAAAGGTTTGGAGTTTCCCATACAAGTGTGTCCAGAATTCAGCGATTCAGGGAGACAGGTATGAATGTCCGAAGACCAGGACAGGGTAGACCACGGGTAACAACTGCCATTCAAGAACGTTACTTGAGAGTTTCTTCGTCGAGACAACGGTTTGCAACCGCTCGCCTCCTTCAAATTCAGCTTGAGCAAACTCATGAGGTGCAAATTAGCACTCAGACAATAAGAAATAGCCTCAGAGAATATGATTTAAGGCCTCGTGTCGAGGCAAGAGCCGCTCTTAGCCCAGCTCTTACCCCAGCCCATCGAAGGGCGCGTTTGGATTTTGCGAGATAGCATATCCATTAGGAGGAGGCCGATTGGGAAAGAGTTTTCTTCACAGATGAGTCAAGATTCTGCCTTTACCATCGACGTTCCCTTGTATACAGACGTCCACATGAAAGATATGCTCAGAGCAATTTCCTGAATACTACTGGTTTCGGGGGAAGATCGATTATTGTATGGGGTGGAATATCTTTGACTGCTCGCACAGACCTAGTGGTCGTTGATAATGGAGCTATAAATGCTGATAAGTATATAAGGAACATTCTTGAAGAGCATGTAGTGCCATTTGCCCCATACATTGGTGAAACTTTCATTTTTATGGACGATAATGCCAGACCCCATCGTGCGCGCATCGTTCAGGTGTACCTTGAAGAGGTTGAAGTCTCTCGAATGGAATGGCCAGCAAGAAGTCCAGATCTCAATCCGATTGAGCAGGTTTGGGACTACCTCAATAGAAGGCTGATGAGAAGTTCAGAAAATCATCCAGCTACTCTTAATGACTTAGGAATCCAACTCGGAGAAATCTGGGAAGGCTTAGGTCAGAACATTTTAAGATCACTCATTTTGAGTATGAACCGTCGTTGCCGAGCTGTAATTAACGCAAGGGGTGGAAATAACAAGTATTAAATCACTTATCAGCATTGCACAATTTTGAAAATTGTTCATTTCTCTTCTTTCACATAAGATGCGGTGAAATCCTGAATTTTTCTTCCATTTAATGTGTGTTGTTTCGTTCAAAACCTTCCCGAGAGAACATAAAAAATAAGTTATAAAGTCAATGTAGACTTAACTTTCATTAAAATTGAGATTTTCAGAATGAGCGTTAATTTTTTTGCGCAGTGTATTATCGAAGCTCAGTGTGGGAATCTTGGATGACTGATTATGCAAAGATATTACACATGTGTAATATCTTTGTGATTATGTCTCCCGACCATAGCAAGGGTCAACTCTCCAGCACTCGCTTTCAGTCTTTTCAACAGATGTTTTCTTGAAACTATTACAACTATTATTAAAAAGGCTCATCGTTTGTAAGACATTATCAATCAATGAAAGCAATAAAACTAAATAAGACCACGCAACTATTAAAATTAAACTTTTCAGACAGTGTAACAAACAAAAATTATTCAATTTCTTACCTCCTAACAACAAAATCACGTTCAACCCTCTCACTCCCGAACTGTTCTGATGGCGGCCAAAATGGAGCCGCCACTAGTTGTGCCTTGTTACGACTATGTCGCAAGCTATTTACCATACCGGTAGCGCGAAATTTGAATTGAAATATTTGAGGTGTGTATTTTAGCACTCGGTTGGCCATGAACATTTGACACATTCCACTCTGTATAGTACGAAAATGTGGAGTTATGACGCTTGTCAAAACATTTTTGGGTTTTAAGTCAGCGCTATGTTGTCCGCTCTGCGTAAAAGTCTCAGTAATTACGTATTTTATCACAATGTTGAATCACTTCGGAAAATATGAAGTCGAAAATATGTGACGAACATTATTGACGTTTATACGAACTGATTAAAGGCATACCAAATCTAGTTTCTTCATGGAAAATACAAGAGATCAGTTTTTAAATATATTTATTCTTACTATGGAAGAAAATTGAATTATTGGCACATAATATGCAGTAGCTTGAGGAGAGGTAATGTTGGATATCTTCTTTGGCTGAAGGTTGAAGGCGTTAAATCAGTTGAAGATTTAAAAAAAATCAATCCCATGATGAAATGCTTATGGTGCAGTGATTGGAAATGAGTATCTCTTGAAAGAATTAACGAATAATTATATTCTGTTATATCTTCAACAAAAATCATCTTAAATTAATGGAAGTCAAAATAATTAAATGAAGTTTCCAGGCAAGGAGAACTTTTAACAAAAAATTTGAATCAGGACAGGTCAATTAACAGGACGACTGGCTCGTATTTATGGCTGTTTATTCTCAATACTTTGATATAATAATAATAATTATATATTTATTGATCCCTCGATTGATCCCTTAACACATTTAAAATGTATAAGATAAGTCTAATGAAAAATAGAAAAATTTATTTTCTGGAACTTATTCTACGATGACATTGATCGAAAATCCTGTAGGTAGGTAACTTCGCATTCGTTCACCATAAAATAAAATTCTCAAATGCCACTTTTTTGGGCCTCCCAATAGAAGGAAATTCTTTGTCATCCTCTTCATTCACAAATTTTCTGATTGTAGAAACATTTAACTAAAATATAAATCGTTTAGATTCAGATGAAACATTATTTAAATTCACTTACATTCAATATGTTCGCTACCGTCTGATATATTGTAGATATTAAAATATATATAAAGATTTCTTTCGAAATTTGATGAATATCGATCATGCTGGAAAATATTTTTCTGGATTGAATGAATTTTGAGCAGAAAGATTCAATTTTCATTCTGGACTACCTTGACACCTATCTTGAAAACTAGTCATACGATTTTTTTGCCCATGGGGCAATGGGAGGCCAATATTTACAACATAGGTACTAATAATTGAAAAAAGTCATTTTCTCTAACAAATGGTGCATACTTGGTATTTTTTCGATAAAATAGTTCATTTAAATATTTGATGTTTTGATCGTATAATTTTTTTTAGGATACACGGACACGCCACAATTTCAAAGTACATACCTATGGCTCGCCGACCTTCTGCGATCATTGCGGATCGTTACTCTACGGGGTGCTCCACCAAGGAATGAAATGTACAGGTGAGCTCATCAAATGGTTAATGATCTTTCCTAACTATTCCAATGTGAGTAATTTTGTCAGGCCCAATAACTGCACTTGAACTATGTTGACTAATGTGCGATAATTGAAGATCGATCAATATCATCACAAAAGGGAAGATTAACAAATTTATGGATAACGTTGCTTTCAACAACATACACGAGGCATTAACCAATTAAATATAAGATAAGATAATAGGGGCTATAATGAAACCGCGAAAACTTCTCCTCTTTTCGAACTGTAGAAAACAGAACACCCATTATCAATGAATCCATTACTACAATTTATTTGTCTTAGGATTAGACAAGTAATCGATCAAAATTAAAAAAAAATTAATAATCTCTTGCGCCTCAGCTTATGGCTTCGGAAACACATTTATTTATTTATTCACAAGGGGATACAAACAGGTACAAAAACCCACTAATGTATCCTCAGATAAAACGAACAAAATTACAGAAATTATAAGAACATAGATCAATTCGATACAAGATTACGAACTTAACTAATGATCATGAGTACAAGTGACAAAAATCAACAAAAAAAAAAGAGAAAAAAAAAAGCGAGAAACTCAGAATGCCCTTCGGGGTATAAATTGAATAAATCCATAATCAACTCTTCATTTTTGAATCAATGAAGCAACGAAGCTACCAGACGTACCTCCATGAAAACTTTTCGTCTTATTTTAATTTTCTGAACCTATATCCAAAGTTATTCCCACTAATCCTGGGACACCCTGTATATTTCTGGAAGTTCTTTCCAATTTACTAGGTGTTCTGTTTTCTGTGTCTCAGTATATTTCCTGAACGCGACGAAGAATAATGACGATAGAAAACCTCCGAAATGGCCAAAACGTTCAAGAGACAAACAATGGACTTTTATCTATGGGACCATCTCCACGAACCCGATTAAATTTGGTTTCTACTAGGAAATTGGATTCATGCTCTGCTGCTGTACATCCTCTAGAACTATCAACCACTAATCGATTTACGCTGACACAATTTATTCGCCTCTTGGAACAATCATTGTTTATTCTGTAAAAAGAGGAATATTATACCGTTTTCAAAGTTCTTATTTTTGCTTCACTTTGGAATATTATTTGGAATTTGAATCTCAATGTAAAATCGTTCGAAATCTGAATGAAACTGAGTTTGATTCATTCTAATATTCGGGTTATAAAAGTAAATAGAGGTGTTTTAACCCATAGTTAATATAATTTTCTAAGAAACTTGATATGGTCCTGTCAAAGTCAGCTGTTTCGAAAAGTCCTATTGGGAATGGAAATTTGATGTTCTATGTCTAATCTGAAGGTAGTACTTATCTTGTGTTCTCTTTGCTTCCATTTTGAGAATTTGAGGCATGTCATCATTTTAATAATATCAATGCCCCAACCTCAATCTCAATATTCGTTTATTTATATAGGTTGTATCTGAATAACACCTAAAAAATGTAAGGAGTGATTTGTGAAAATTAAGGTGGGTATTCGCAATGAAATTTTTTGAAAAACCTCCCACCGGAAAAGTTACACCCTTTTGAAGATCAACGAAAAAATTTTTTTTTTTTATTTTTCCTGTATTTCAACCTAAAGAAACGAGAAACTTGGTGAATATTATGATTATAGTTTGATTGGTTGTTCAATAAGATACAGCAATTCTTTTTTTACGAACCGAAAATTGGCTCATGTCTCCCTAACCCATGGGAGAGTTGAATAAAGGGCGAGAATCACCTAAGTTTGTTTATCATGAAAAACATTGAAAGAAAACAATTTCCAATGACCAACGATTGTCTATGTCAAGGTTTTCATAATCAGATATATCAACGTATGAAATACTAAACATATTTTCTATTTCAGAGTCACTCTCACTTATTTGCGGGATGTTTTTCACTTTTTTGAACCTTTGTATATTTTTTTATATTTATTTATAATATTCAATTGTCTTTTTTTGAAGCAAACTATTATTTAAGCTGAGTACGGGAAACTTAGACTACTGATTATGTCTCCCGACCATAGCATGGGTCAAGTCTCCCGCACTCCTTTTTAGTCTATTCAACAGATATTTCCTTGAAACTTTTAGAACTATCATTAAAAAGGCTCATAGTTTGTAAAACAATATTAATCAATGAAAGCAAATCAGTTTTTACTATTCACCACGATGAAATAAACGTTTCGTCAATGTTTGAGGACATATGTATCACGTCCTTATAGCATGGTAAAGTTTTTGTACATTTCCAATTGGTTACGAAGAAAAGAAGGTGAATTAAGTAACCTGGATATATAACCTCAAAATAAAAGGATTTACACAAAAAACAAATCTGTTTCCCCCAGTGAGGACTTCTTCCACCTAGTAAGTTAATATACATATGAATTTGGATAACATTCACACAAAATTCATTTAGAAAATCATTTCTGATTTCCAGTTCCATTTGGACAAGTTTTCTTAGCATCAATTGCCATAATTCATTTCATGAAGAAGGCAAGATGACATAGAGGTGGCTCTCTCTATATTCAATTTCCGTCTATTATGATCGGGTAAAGGGCCAAGAAGTTAGGAAACACCAAATATTGCTCTCTTGTATCAGCTGATTTAGAACATAGTCGAAATTTTTTTCATAAATACTACATGACATTTATTGACCTAAAATTTATTATAATTAACACCTCTGAATCCAGTTTCTTCAAAATTGAGAAAAAACAACTATAAACTGGAAAAACAAGGTTTATTTGACGAAAATCCCAAAATCCGCTTCAAAAATGACAATGACTGCATTAACTTTTCAGTTCGAACTGTCATCACCATTTCGCTGCAATCTACATTTGAATTCCCAATCATAGAAGCTCAGTTCAAGCACAGAACATTAATCTTCCTAAGTCTAAATGATTTTTGAACTCTCGTATCCTATAAAATGTTCATTTTTAAAATCCATCTCGTTTGAGAGTCCTGTTTAGGACGTGATTTACGCAACGACAAGTTTCAGCCTTCGGCTATAAATGACAATGATTTCTACAACTCTCGCAACAG
The DNA here is from genome assembly GCF_907165205.1 of Coccinella septempunctata. Taxonomy (NCBI): domain Eukaryota; kingdom Metazoa; phylum Arthropoda; class Insecta; order Coleoptera; family Coccinellidae; genus Coccinella; species Coccinella septempunctata. The sequence goes on along the minus strand of NC_058189.1, from coordinate 55,094,380 downwards.
GTATAGGGAGAACATTCCAGGTAACGACGTAGTGAAATTATGAAGTCGTTCTGGAAAACGAGCGTTTTAATGGGAAAATACGATGAGGCTCACTAATGGAACACGTCGGCCTGGACGAGCAGCAACGAGTTCGGAAATTGAGAATCTGTTCGATCTCGCTCTTCATTTCACTGATTTCGACCGGGAATCCCATCGGGAATAGATTGCTTTTTCCTAGCGATAATCTAGTGCCCTAGTCATTAGTGAGATGCGGAAGTTTTCATCTGAAATAGACCTGAGTCAAGCTGTAAATTTTGCACAAAAGTTTCCAGGGTGCTTGAAACATTTGGACTGTTCCATGTCAAAATTGAAAGAAATAGATCCTCACCTAAGATGTTTTTAGACATCTTATCCTCACCTCGATCCTCACCATAGATATCCTGGATGTCACCAAGCCAACATTCTCTATTCTCAGAGACACTGGTGTGGCATAATGGCGTTTAGAGCAGGAGACAGACAGCAGGAAATCTTCTGAGCACCTTGTATTATCATTTTTTGGATAATATCCCTATTGGGAATTCAAATGTAGATTGCAGCGACATATTGATGACAGTTCGAAGTAAAAAGTTAATGCAGTCATTGTCATTTTTGAAGGGGATTTTGAGATTTTCTTCAAATAAATCCTTTTTTCTCAGTTTATAGTAGTTTTTTCTCAAATTTGAAGATTGGTTGTCTAAACTGGATTCAAATGTGTTAATTATTATCAATTTTAGGTCTATAAATATCATAAAGTACAAGTAGTTATGGAAAAAATTCCGACTATGTTCTGAATCAGCTGATAAAAGAGAGCAAGATTTTTTAATCTGAACTTCTTGGCTCTTTTCACGATCATAATAGAAGGAAATTGATTGGGAGAGCCATAACTATGATATCTTGCCTTCTCCATTATATACAGGGTGTTTCATGAGTCGTTAGCCATAGCCTAATGGTGAATGTAGGTCATCCAGGCCTTTCAGAAAACTTGCTTGTTTTGTATCCCCTAAGGCTATTAGTTCGGAGATATGGGGTGATTCATGAATATTGGCCGAAATTTGCGATAGCCATAACTCTGGACTGCAAGGTCCGATTTCTATCAAATTTTATGGGTTTGTTCACTTCAGAAAGCTCTTCCAAACGGTTCATGAAATATCAATATTTTCAGGACAGTACTCAGAATATTATGATTTTTCATTCAAGTCCCAAAATCTATATTTTTTACATGCCTTACAGAAATCTCGTTATTGCCATAAAAAACTACATAGCTTATTCTTAGGAATTCAATTTTCACTTTGCATGGCACACTTGTCACCAGGAAATAGGAACCGGACGAATTCATATTTTATGTCATTTTTCCGAAATGCGGTCATGTTTTTATTCCTTCGGTGATAATATTCATTGTCCTTTGCCGAGATTCTGAATTATTCTGAGTACTGCCCTGAAAATATTGATACTTCATGAACCGTTTGGAAGAGCTTTCTGAAGTGAACAAACCCATAAAATTTTATTGAAATCGGACCTTGCAGTCCAGAGTTATGGCTATCGCAAATTTAGGTCAATATTCATGAATCACCCCGTATCTCCGAAACTAATAGCCTTAGGATAAAAATAAGCAAGTTTTCTGAAAGGCCTGAATGAGCTGCATTCACCATTGGGCTATGGCCATCGACTCATGAAACACCCTGTACAAGGTTAAAATTGCAACATTGATGCTAAGAAAACTTGTCGAAGTTGAACTGGACATCAGAAATGATTTTCTGAATGAATTTTATGTTTTTCTGGGGAAAACAGTATAAGCTACTTGTGTAAATCCTTTAATTTTGAGGTTATACATCCAGGTTAGTCAATTCACCTTCTATTCTTCGTAACCAATTTGAAATGTACGAAAAATTTACCATGCTATAAGGAGGAAACATGTCCTTAAACATTGACTAAACGTTCATTTCATCGTGGAAAATAGTAAAACTGACATCTTTACAAGTAAATCGTAATAGAATATTTGCTCAAAGTATGCAAATTATGAAAACTTCACTAAGCTGTCCCCATTGTCACGAGATAGATTAAGATATTTTCAACAGATTAAGATATATTTTTATGAAAATTCTTATTGAAACACCAAAAAATTTTCTTTTCCTCGATGTAAACTAACAGAATAGCATTAACTTTTCATTTACAAAAATTGACACGAGGGGGCGTATCGCTTGTTTGTAATTTCCAATAATATCATATAATATAACAAGCATTCACCCTCAAACATAACCTCACCTCAAAAGGCATTTTAGGGTGTAATTATCGAATTTCACCACTAACTGCTTAATCTCTTCAACTCCTGCTGAAAAGATCTGCAGTACCTATATCCATGACTAATTACGTTACTGTGAATTGGATTAGGATAGCGTGTCTCAACTCATTTGGAAAGATTTCTAATTCCCTCTTCGGAAACGCTAATAATTTGAAATTAATGTGGCAAATAATGGAAACAAAATCGATAACCTATTTTCGCCAAGTTACAAATTCACAAAAAAAATAATTCTCATTGGACCATTTACAAATTTTTATTTTCGACAAAGACAAGTAATGTTTTATCCAAAGATTATTTTGTCATATCTAAATTTGTATATATTTTCTTGAATTTTCAAGTATACGTAAGAAATTATAGGGACCGGCGCATTCACCAATTTGCAACCTCTCTCTACCATCAACTAGCACATTATCTTATAATTTTTTTTGCAGCTTGTGATATGAATGTACATAAACGATGTGAAGAAAGTGTGCCAAATCTATGTGGTTGCGACCACACTGAACGCCGTGGTCGTATCCAGTTAAAAATCAACTGTTCAGGAAACAAACTCGTCGTAGAAGGTATGTATTTTTATATTGATAAATTTGAAAATACACTTTTTCATGCTCATTGAATTGAATTATTTTAATCAGGTCTTAAGAATATGTTGAGAATTAGGTGTATATGGTTTGAATTCTTCAGTTATAAATAGTCGTTTTTTTTCGGGAAATTCTTACACTCATTTGATGAAATATTTTTCGATTGATGAGATGAGATTTTTCGAGGTCCAAATTATTTCAGAATTCAAGGATGTAAATGACACTCGTGACACGTTCGAAAAGAAACTATAAAATTCATAAATACGTACATAAATCGATATTGATAAATAAGTACATTTCGGAGTATGAGAAACGATACTTTTTAACAAAATGCAACAATTTTCCCAACTCCTCTTTGTTAGATTTCAACTAGAAAGAATTCAACTGATTTACCGAGCTATGTTCATACGACGACATTTAGGTTTATTCGTTTCGTGACCTACTAATAATTGAGAGGACACTTTTGTTACATAATTTTCCCTCCCATAAATGTGGCAAAATGTCAAGCCATTCATCTAATGGATTTTTTTGCGAAAAACACAACATAATATGACGGATTGAGGAGGTCGTATTGAACAAATAGAAATGGAAGGTTGTATGGATCGATGTTCATCCAGGAAGAATTCTTGTATCTTGTAACTCGTTATATAAATTGAATCCGAATATCAGCCATGATTTTTTAGCCTATAATCAAGTTCTTAGGGAAAGAAAAATCGAGCCCTTTGTTCCTCTCATTAACTAAATTAGAGGTAAAACTGTGGAATATTTCCTTGTTATTCACGTAACAACGATAATTTTCTCTGCCCGTAACAATAAAGTCATTGAAATAAAATAATGAGAACCCTTGATACTCGTTATATAAATGGGATAGGTATTAGAAATCATCAAGATAATTTGCTACAGACAGATCATCTCCGCTAATTATATTCTCTCAAATTGTTTAGTTGCCGCTTCTCTATAGAAAGAGATTTATACCTCGTTTACATCTTCTAGAATCTAATTGGAGCGTATCTAATTCATTATGGAATCATAATAAACGAAATTTCATCAGTTGTTCAAAAAATTATTAGGATTATTTAGAATATCGGTCAATTAATTAATTGCCCTCATTTTCTGGGAATAAACTTGGGTGTTCGTCTTCAACCTTTTATAGTAGTTTTTCAATGGAAACCAGTAGTTTTTCAATGGAAACATATGCCATGTGTGTGCTCGTTGTAAAGCTTGAGGATAATAGAATTCTACCATAAAATCTTTATTTTTTGAAATTTTGTATTTATCAGAAGAAACAAGGAAGTATTCAGGAAAAGATTAAATTAATACACTCCTGGACAAAAAAAAAAACGGACAAAGAAAATATTCATCGAATTAATTTTAAAATAACTTTTTGAGGTGTGCATCGATTTTGATTATTTTGTGGTCTATTTGTAGCCTTTTTGCATTAGTTCATCAACAGGCATCAAAAACTCACGAAGAGACCCGTCATTACCTCCACAGGGTGTTCAGAATTTTAGAGGAAATTGCAACTTTCAGTTCTATCCTGTATACCATCAATTTCAATTGAAATTCCTGCAGAATCGACATCAGGTGATTAACTAGATGAAATAGGCTACAGATAGAAAACAAAATGATCAAATTCGATGCACACCTTGAAAATTTATTTCAAAATGAATTTGGTAAAAAAAATTTCTGTCCGATTTTTCTGCCCAGGAGTGTAGTTTCTCAAACAATAGTTTGAAATTAAGTCGCTGAAGCACGTTGATTGTGTTCCGATTTCTACTTTCCTTGAGCTTTTCAAGGAGCCCACACATGGTATATGTTACCATTTAAAAGACGATTGGATGGAGTTGCGGCTAGAAGGTTAAAAAAACACTCGATTTAATTGCCAGAAAATGAAGCTGAGTTTTCATATCGAGATATTGGTTGAAGAAATATCAATTTCATTTCATACTTATGCCCAGCCATGTAGAATAGAATCCATATAATCTTTTTTTCAAAAAATTGTAGCTTACTGAATTCTATCAATGGATGAGTACTCTCTGTTAAAAAAATATCTCCCTTTCACTCCAAAGACCCCACATCCTCTCGCAAAATCGAGAAAATGCTAACTTCAAACAACATTCCCTCTGTTTTCTATTTGTAGTCCAACGACAACGTAGCAAGCCTCGGAATTAACTGAAAACATCTGAATAAAGACTTTGTTCCCCGAAATTCAATTCCTTCGTAGCCCCTCAATACAGAATAAACACGGCCTGGCTAAAAAGCCGCCACTCTCTGGAAATAGAGCCTGGATACGAACGTATATTCGCCACAGCGCAGTTCATTTTGCCCTATTTTTTTCCATCCCAATGGCGTAACTGGGCAATACGTTCGAACTCGCTGTCCCATATTCGGAGATGAACCCATTTTACTGTTCGATCTTTCCATTCTAACCCAATAAAATCCGCGTTCAGTTCTGCTGTTGGGGAGTTGAAAAAGAAATAATTCGTTGAAATGTCTCCCATTCGATGGGAAATATATACTGAGCCGAGTCGCTACTGTGTACATCGTTTTCATGGGTGATGAATTGGATTGGATCTTTATGCCTAAAAGATTTCACAGCCTTTTTCAATTTGTATTCATGATGTTGGAGCTATCCAATCATTTGATGGAATACATAAAGAGTGAGTGTTACATGTCCCTCAGAAGGTAATCTCGCCGCTCTTTGACACTAAACGAGAAAATGTGTTTCCAGCAGTTTATGAGGATTGGAATCTTCACCTTTATGAGCCTTGTGCTTAAGGAAGCATGAAGAAGCTTCAGAAAAACATGTGCAGATAAAAAAATGATACGCCACTGGTTTTTCCGACAATAAAAATTACTATTCAAATCCTTATTTAATTTGGGGCAAATTCGGTCTCTTAACTTTTTGCTGTACGAGGCAAAGTTTCCGGTTAAAAAAATAAAACACATTCTCATGCATGAAGAAATCTCCAAAATTTGATATGGAAGGTACATAATAATAATAAGACTATTTTTGTGAACGAAGCGTGTAACTAAAAAAAATAAGCATTAACAACCACACTCTAAAAATAGCGGGTGTGTGTTGAATTTATCTAATCTTAGAAAATTGCTACAAAACCGTAGTAAGCCTTTTATTGCTATATCAAATTTTGGCGATTTCTTCATGCATGAGAATGTGTTTTATTTTTTTAACCGGAAACGGTGCCTCGTTCAGCAAAAAGTTAAGTGACCGAATTTGCTCCAAATTGAATAAGGATTTAAATAGTAATTTTTATTGTCGGAAAAACCAGTGGCGTATCATTTTTTATCTGATAATATTCAGTCTCGCTGCAGTACGGACGCCACTGGTAGAATAGAAAAGAAATGATATTATGCAAAAAGTGCTCCTTGACGCTCAAAACCTAGTTCTCAAATTTCATAAAAATATTTCAAGCAGTGTGAAAGTTATTAATAAAAAAATTTTTTTTTCTATAATGTTAACACTTCGTATCTCGGAGAGGAAACATTTCTCGACATATGTTTATATGACAAACTAGGGCTTATTTTTGATGTAGAATACGTGGTTAAATTTTCTTGGTTACGATCTGCACCACCCTGTATAGGGTCATTATATAGGGGTGATGTTACACGCAAACCTAATCTGATAAATTCTCTACACTATAGTAAAATTCCCATCGAAATCTGACATCTATTCCCATTTATAATATTAGTAAGGATGAGGATTTCATACCACCTCTTCATATTCAGAAGCCTCTTTCCTTTGATTGCCTTCAGCATGACCATAACCAAAAAACTCTCGCAAGTTGTCGTTTCAAGTTGAACAAAGAAAATGCTATTCAGTAATATTTCCACCCCAACCACGCCTTGAATCAAATATCATCAAAGAAATATAAACTGGGTCGCTATATACTTGTTATTTCACAGTTTCAATTAAAAAGCCAATTTCTTTCTGAGCAGCCTCCCTGATGCCTGAAGCCGATTCAGCCTCGCTTATTTTCCCGATAAAATAAACCCGCCGCTAATAATTTGGCCCCCTGTTTATATTTCCACCTTGCATAAATAATATTCTTTACTTTTTTGAACCTCTCGTTCCCTGTAATTATTCCGCCTAACTACAAACTCTCCATCATATTCAAATTCTCTGGGGAAAATTGGTTCAATGGCTTTCTGAGGGTGTTGTTCGAACGATGAAAAAACTCGATTCTGTTCATTTAGACTTTATGGAATTCCGGAATGAACATTTGAGCTGAAGCATCGACCGTAAAACGATATAAAAGAATGTGCTGATTTTTCTTGTGAGAATTTAATAACATTTTTTTCAGCAATCAATTTCGAAATATAACTCTCGTATAGGATTGAAATGTTGACCCTGTGTAGTGATCCGTCGCTTTCAACATACATATACTATTGCATGAGATTGTCTTAGTAGAAATTCTTAGAATTTGATGTAATCATTCTTATTATGTGAAAAAACTTCCGAGATTGGCTATGGAAAAAAAGTGTTTGTAACTAGAACGGAAGTTGGCACACATGAAATGTCGTTAAAGTCGAAACGACGTTGCTTCCAACTGCTAATCTTTACGCTGTAGAAGTGCGGAAAGTTTTTGCCAAAAAGCAAAGAAAAGCTATCAGGAATTGCTACTTTGAATTTGAAATCTGCTCATGGTAATCGTAAAAAGTTCTTTCTTGAGGAAATTTTTACACTATGAATGTTCGGATGAAAATATCGGATTTATTTTTCTAGATGAAACTTGAATTCACCAGAATTGATGTCGCAAATTCTTCAATTTTCAGTCCAAGAGGATATCCAATATCAAGTCATCTTATTTCTTTCCCTTTTCTCTTATCTCTCATTTATATTTTGGCAAACGCAAAATGAAAATTGGGTTTTTTGCGAGAAATTGGAATATGCAACCCTAGCAGTGAAATATGTAGCTCCTAGAAGGCGCTAGATGTAACCAATGTCTGTAATAATGAAGCGGAGGTCACCTTTTTATGTGAAAATTCAATTTTCAAATCTTGAAATACCAATTTTGACGAGATAACTTCGGTTTTTTTTCGAACAAGTAGGTTTATTCTATCAAAGGATAACATTCGCGTGTTTTTTATCAGTATATCGAACCTTACTGTCACACCCGGTACCTTGTGAACTAAAAACATTTGTTTGAGGCAAGGCTCAATCGTCATATAATTAGGTTAAGTTTTTATATTTCACTTTCGTTTTGAATCGCTCTATATATCTAATGCAGTATGGCAGTATGCCTTGAATTTTTGCCTTCACTTGAGTATCTCTTTCAATGGAATCAGGCTCATTCAAAACAAACTCAGCATATTCATTTTCCTACAATATTTCATATCAACATTATATTCTATTATACAGGCTGTATATAAAGGTGGGGCTTTTTTTTTCAACAGAAGGTAGAACTGGACAAAATGAAGCGTTTCACCAAAAATCGGCCATACAAAACTTTCAAAATGACAAAGTTGAAAAAAAAATTGAAAATGATTACTGAAATACAACCCTAGACCGTATTTTAGCTGAATTATCGCAAATCATTGTGAAAAACTTATCTCCTGATTCGACCATGTAGTTCCGTTTAGGACATTGGCTCGTTCGATATTTACGTGGTAATGAAAATGGAAACTTAGGATTGCCAAATAGTTCTCATTATTCTTTAGTAACTTACACGATTTTAAGAAATGGCTCGTTTTGATACCAACTCACAGAAGAGACTTAGGACACAAGTGTGGAAAATAGAGTATTACTTCAAAACCCCATCAATATAATTCGTCCAAATTATCCACGAAGTTTTTCACAATGGGCATCACAATCTTCTTGTTCGAACATTCCAACAATCGTCGTAAAAATTGGATGAAATGGTGATACATCATAGTACTTTTTCAACATATCTAACATGAGCACTGTCAAGAAACTTCCTCGATTTTCTACATTTTTTTTTCAGCCTAAATTGCACGATACAACAATTATGATTCTCTTAAAAGTATCCTAATGCATCTAATCCGCTGAACTTGGTACTGAACCATTCATTGTCCAGCCATATGTTTATGTTTTGTTTCGTTTTTGCGATGCCGGAGTCACCTTCCACAGTCCCGCACTTGAAATTGAATGAAATTGTGTCGAACTTCTAGGGGTTGTTTCTCAGCCATCTTGGATATTTTATATAGAGAAAAAAATTTAAGAACGACATTGTTCATTTTTCTCAACTAAGACCTTGTTTTAAGCTATTTTAGGTTGATTATCTGATTTCCCCTTTTCAAATCCTTCACTCATGGTATTGAATATAAACGTTGATAGTATCAGTATAAATAATGCCAAAACGAAGCCTATAGTCAACTCCCAATAAAAGGATCAATTTCAAAACACTTAAATTTCCGAATCATCGCAGCACTACATTCACCTATTCACTCCAACCTAAAAAAACAACTTCTACGAGCTAAAATTATCCTTTCCCGTATACAGATCAGTCTCAAGTTCTGCTGCTAATTGCAAAACCATTAGTTGGCTAATCGAAACGTTTTCCGAGTTTTCCGTCTTACCAACAAACCAATCTGATTTATTTATCGTTTCCATTCTGCCCTCAAGTCGGGTAGAATTTCCCGGAAAGCTAGTTTCATTTTCCTCCGTCAACCTCATTTCCCTCTTTATGGTCGGACGGCAGGGGTTGTATATGTTATGTCGAATCTTTTTTACGACAACACAATTCATATTTTGTGAAACTATTTCAGCTTTATATTGATGAAAGAGGTTGGATGAAAAATGAAAAAAGAAGATAAAAATAATTCTATCTGCCCTAATTCAATTCGAGTTATTTTTTAGGATCCTAATTATTTTCGAGGCAATATTTTTGAGAGCTATGAATTCAAGGTAGACAATATTTCATACAATATTCTATACCGCATTCACATTTATTTTAGCAGTCGGTTAGCCATGAAATAATTTTCTCAAGTTTTTGTAACTAGAACGGAGTAAGGCACTTATGAAATGTCGTTAATGTCATAACGCCGTTGCCACAACTAATATCAATTAATATTACGAAAATGTTGAAAGAAAAAAGAGACAGGGCTTTAGAAAGTGCTGCGTTTAGCATATTTATGGAGACAATATTTGAAAGAATGTGTTGATTTTTTTTGTAAGGATTCAATAACATTTATTTTTCAGCAATCAATTTCGAAACATAACTCTTGTATGGGATTGAATTTTTTACCCTGTGTAGTGAATAGTCTCTTTCAACACACGAATTTCATTGAGATTGTCTTAGTAGAAATTCTTGGAATTTGATGTCATCCTTCTTATTATGTGAAATTTATGAAAAAACTTTCGAGATTGGCCATGGAAAAAAACTAGAACGGAAATTGGCACACATGAATTGTCGTTAAAGTCGAAAAGACGTTGCTACAAACTCTAACCAACTGCTAATCTTTACGAAAATGCCGAAAGTAATTGAAAAAAGAAACAGGGCTTTAGAAAGTGCTGTTTAGAATTCAGGTACGCTCATTCAAACAGTTATACCCTGATATTATAAAATCCACAATACGTCAGACGCTAGCGAACATATTCAATGTAAGAGAATGAAGAATTTATATAATGTTTCATCTGAATCTAAACGACTTATATTTCAGCTGAATATTTCCACAGTGAGAAAGATTGTGAATGAAGAGGATGACAAAGAATTTCCTTCTATTGGGAGACCCAAAAAAGTGGTGGCATTTGAGAATTTTATGTTTGAGTGAATTAATGCGAAAAGTTTACTACAGGATTTTCGATGAATGTCATCGTAAAATAAGTTCCCGAAAATTGATTTTTCTATTTTTCATTTGACTTGTCCTATACGAGTACATTGTAAATGTTTTAAGGTACCAATAAATACCTAATTATTATTATTATCTCAATGCATTAAGATGAACAGCCACAAATATGCGCCAGTTGTCCTGCTAATTGTTTATTCATGTGAAATTTTGTTCAAAGGTGAAGTTCATCTTGATTGAAACTTCCTTTAATTCCTTTTACTTATATTGATGCAAGATGATTTTTGTTGAAGAATTTAACTTTCTTGTAATTATCTGTTAATTCCTTCGGGAGATACCCATTCCCAACCACTGCAACATATGCATTTTATCTTCGGGTTAATATTTTTGAAATCTACAACTGATGTAACGTATTCAAACTTTAGCCAAAGAAGAAAGCGAACATCAATTCTCCTCAAGCTAGTGCATATTATGATATTATACTGATCGCCTGTATTTTCCATGCAAATAACTGGTATTTGGTATGCCTTCAATCAGTTTGTATAAATTTCAATTATGTTCGTCACATATTTTCCGAAGAGATCAGACATTGTGATAAAATACGTAATAACAGAAACTTTTACGTAGAACGGGCAACATAGCGTTGATTTAAAACCCAAAAATGTTTTGACAAGCGTCATAACCCCACATTTTCGTACCTACTATAAAGAGTGAAATGTGTCAAATTTCCATGGCCAACCGAGTCCTGAAATAAAAGTGAATGGAGTATAGTTACTGTGTTTTTTGAAAAATGTTCGTTGGAGAAGTGACGTAAACCAAGCTTATTAAAAAGAAGTATATGTCCTTTCTAAAAAAGATACGAGTGATGGAAAATGGAATGAAAGAAACCGCCGAACTCATTGTTGGTAACTTCTTTTATAAGTTGATGTCATGGAGCATATTACGTTCAATAGCGTTTTCTATATCTCCTTCAATTCCGACATCTCATTTTGGGAATCGAACGTCGATATTGAATTTGTCTGGCCCAGTCGGTGAGCTTAACAAATCTCATTCGTTCAGAGGTTCAGATGAGCATGGCACGTAGCTTCAACTTGGGAAAATGACTTTTCGGTGAATAGCGTAGAAGCTATATGTTGGAAACTCGCTGAATAACGCGCTAGAAATTTATTTGGATACGAGTTCTCAACATTTTATTTCTCAATTGTTCATTTCATTTGTAATGGAATTGAATTTGTTTCGTAGACTAGGATTCGAATAAGAGATCGTTTCGGAAGTATCTTCAATGTGTGCATATTTTAACACTTATATCCGGAACAAAAATAAATTATTTCAACATAATTAATCATTTATAGGTTTCATTTCATACTTAACATACTTTGTCTGTTTGATTTCTCTATAAATATTATGAGTGAAAACTCACTCTTTCATCTTACTTTCTTTTTATATTTTATTTACCTAAAATATTTATTATTTACCAAAAATATCGAGTCATTCATGTGTCATATAATCATCAATATTGATTTAGGTGTAACTATTTTAGGATAAGTTCTTTGACACAAATTCTCGTCCAACTTTCTTCCATTTCATGTATATACTCCATTCACTTTTATAAAAGCACTTAGTTGGCCATGGAAATTCGATACCTTCCACACTGTGAGAAAATTTGAGATTATCACATTTGTCACAACATTGAAACTGATTGAAGGGATTCGAAATTTAGTTATTTGCTTGGAAAGGACAAGAATATATTCATTTTTGAATAGGAAGAAAATGAAATTATGGATACATAATATACAGTTGCTTGAGAAGAGGTAATGTTGGTTCTCTTCTTTGGCTAAAGGTTGAAAACGTTACCTCAGTTGTTGAAAAAAAAATCAACCCATAGATGAAATGCATATGATGAATTGCTTGGGAATGGAAAAAAATAAAGGAATTAATAGATTATTTCAAGAATATTGAATTCTTCGACAAAAATCATCTTGCAATCTTCCAATAGAAGGAAATTCTTTGTCAACCTATTCATCAATCTTTCTGATTGTGAAAACATTGAGCTAAAATATAAGTCGTTCAGATTAAGATGAAACATAATATGAAATTACTTATATTGAATATGTTCGATACCGTCTGATAATTGTACAGGAAGGCAAAATTGGTGATACCTGAGCTACAACTTTTTCAACCCAACGAGATATAGGAAAATGCATGGCACATTACTGTCGTCTTTTTTCGAGAAACTAATAATGGGATCAACTGCATTCCTCTATCTTCTTTTGTTTTCGAGTTATAGGTCAAAATTAAAATTTCAACTTTGGTCATTATCTCCGCTTCTGTTTGAGCTAGGATGTTGAAATGAAAACATTATTCAGATGCTCGTTTGATGGCAATCGGGTGGCGTACTATGATTTTTTCCAACAGGTAGATATATTTGCTGAGCTATAACAAGTTTTTTCTTATGAAAACAGTACCTAGTTTAAAATGACTTAGAACAGACTGAGGGCGATGTATGATATATTTCTAAAACGTTAAAAAAAATGGCGATTATTTCTAAGTCATTTGAAACTACTGTTTTCATAAGAAAAACTCAACTTAATGTTATAGCTCAGCAAATGACCCTTTTGGGAAAAATCATAGTATGCCACTGGATTGCTATCAAGAAAGTGTCTGTATAATGTCTTCATTTCAACATCCTAGAACAAACAGAAACGGAGATAATGACCAAAGTTGAAATCGCTCAAATTTTAATTTTGTCCTATTACTCAAAAACAGAAGAAATTAAATGATTTACTTATTTTGCCATCAGTCATTTTCAGCTTGAATATGCCAGGTATATTCGATTCTCGATTCGATTTGTTGTCATAAATTATCGAATTCATTATGGCTTTCGAAAGATATTTATTGGAAGCTTAAATATGCCAAACATAAACAAGAGATTAATTTAGTTCTCAAGTATTTTTCTCTTGGATATATCGAAATTCTTCCAAGGATTTTATCAGGGAAATTGAGATTCCTCTGTGGAAATATTCGAAAAAACAACAAATAATTGAGGAAAAGCTATTTTTGAGTATAATCTAAAATCCATTCACATTTATTTTAGCAGTCGGTTGGCCATGGAATAATTTTCTCAAGTTTTTGTAACTAGAACGGAGTAAGGCACTTATGAAATGTCGTTAATGTCATAACGCCGTTGCCACAACTAATATCAGTTTTTATTACGAAAATGCCGAAAAAAAAAATGAAAAAAGGGACAGGGTTTCAGGAAGTGCTATTTAGAATTCAGGTCCACTCATTCAAATAGTTATACCCTGATATTCTAAAATCCACAATACGTCAGACGGTAGCGAACATATTCAATGTAAGAGAATTTACATAATGTTTCATCTGAATCTGAACGACTTATATTTCAGCTGAATATTTCCACAATCAGAAAGATGGTGAATGAAGAGGATGACAAAGAATTTCCTTCTATTGGGAGACCCAAAAAAGTGGTGGCTTATGAGATTTTTATGTTCGAGTGAATTAATGCGAAAAGTTTACAGTTTACAGGATTTTCGATTAATGTCATCGTAGAATAAGTTCCCGGAAATTGATTTTTCTAGTTTTCATTTGACTTGTCCTATACATTGTAAATGTTTTAAGGTACCAATAAATACTTAATTATTATTATTATATCAATGTATTAAGATGAACAGCCACAAATACACACCAGTTGTCCTGCTAATTGTTTATACATGTGAAATTTTTGTTCAAAGGTGAAGTTCATCTTGACTTGAAACTTCCTTTAATTCCTTTTACTTACATTGATGCAAGATGATTTTTGTTGAAGAATTTACCATTCTTGTAATTATCTGTTAATTCTTTCGGGAGATACCCATTCCCAACCACTGCATCATATGCATTTCATCTTCGGGTTAATATGTTTGAAATCTACAAGAGATGTAACGTATTCAAACTTTAGCCAAAGAAGATAACGAACATTAACTCTCCTCAACCTAGTGCTTATTATGATATTATACTGATCTCTAGTATTTTCCATGCAAATAACTGGATTTGGTATGCCTTCAATCAGTTTGTATAAACTTCAATTATGTTCGTCACATATTTTCCGAAGAGACTCATACGTAATAACAGAAACTTTTACGTAGAACGTGCAACAAAGCGTTGATTTAAAACAAACCCAAAAATGTTTTGACACGCGTCATAACCCCACATTTTCGTACTATACAGAGTGAAATGTGTCAAATTTCCATGGCCAACCGATTGCTAAAATAAAAGTGAATGGAGTATAGATACTAGATTCTTCCCAGAACACCAATATTTCCTTCAATTCACTGATCCACATTTTTTTGAGTAAATTCTTTGACTCAAAGAAACAGTATATAATAGTAACTTTTGAAGCTTCTGATTCTTGCAGTATGGAATTGTTTTTACCTTGAATATCATTAGATATTCAAGGTTTGAATTATTTCCTTGGACCATGGTAGATTCCATCAAAGTGTTACTTCTTCTATCCTCCATTTGATCTCCAAAATAAACCGTTGCTTCCGCCATTTTGCAACTGTAATGACATTCATTTGATTTTGTTTATGGTCAATATTTTTCCGCAAAAAACTCAAAGTTCAGGTAACTACATCATTATTTTATTCTTTAACAAAATGAAAAATCAAGTTGAAATCCGATATTCAACACATGCCATAAACAAAAAATGTCTACGCTATTGCAAAATTTATATTGTCGTGATTCGAGGTCTCTTTTCAATGGACCCGGGACCCCCCTGAGAAGCATTTCATAAACTCTTTCCGCCGTATACTTTACCTTTTCGTGCAACATATCGGATACAGATCACGAATATGAAACGCGATGTTGGTGCTGCGAAGTGGAAAAATGATTTTTCGCGGTGAAATTGAAGTCACAACTGAGGTCGCAAAGGAAGTGTTGATTCACGAATTCCTCTTTCGCATGTCGAGCGTGCTTTGATGTTGGAAATTGAACTCCGTTTCAGATCGAAACTGTGAAGGAACCCTTTCGAATACTAAATAAATACAAATACTCGTCAGAACTTATATGGAATCTGCCAATATTTCACAGAAAGATTTTATGCATGATGAAACTGTCGTTAGATTTGGAAATATAGTTCATATCAACATGTAATATTCCATTGCAAGAACTGAAGAAATAATATGAAATCCCTAATAGTACTCTTCTTGTATGGGGTGTTTTAGAGTTAAATGTACAGGTTCTCCAAAGTTGCTTGATTTTGCCTGTTTCAGGTACTTCTATACCTTTTTAAGTTCAAATTGGCGCTAATCAAAATCAAAATTACATTTGTCAAAATCAAATTGGCAACATCAATTTCAAACTGGCATTAATCAGAATCAAATTGGCAATAATCAATTTTAATGTGGCATTAGTCGATTGCAAATTAACAATTAACAGAATCAAATTGGCAATTTGAATTCTCCATTTTAATAAAATGTATTTGATGAAAAAGATCGTAGTAAATAACGCAATAATCAATTAAATCCATTCGGGAATAACGAATTTTTTCAGAAAATTATATCTTGCATATCCCGTGCAGAAGGAATAAATCTTTGGATATGAACGATGAATTTGCAACAACCTTCCCAATATTGTTATGAACGATATTCTCTAATCTCTCTCATCTACAAAACATAGACTGAAGATAATCACAATTGAGCAATTTTTCAATGATCCATCAAAAGAAGAGACGATTTCAGACGCTCATTGTGTTTCAGAATCCACGTTAATTATTGTTCACTGATATTTGGATATTATTTATTTCATTTCGCAAACTATGCAAATATTCGAGAGACTCAGAATACACTTATATACATATAGTAATACGTTCGAAGTGTTCCAACTTGACCAACTCATAACTTTTCAAGGAAAAAGGCAGAAAAAAGGAGCTGGTTAGGTGTGTTGATCTGTGTAATCAATCTATTCAGTTCCATTCGAGCTTTGATGTTCGTATTTTGCAGCTGCAATTTTATTTTGTTTATTGTCAATTTGAAATTGATAAATGCCCGTTTGAAATTGATTATGGCCAATTTGCTTCTGATTAATGCCAATTTGAAATAGATGTTGCCAATTTGATTTTCACAATGTAATTTTGATTCTGATTAGCGCCAATTTGGACTTGGAAACGTATATACCTTTTCAAGTTCAAATTGGCGCTAATCAAAATCGAAATGACATTAGTCAAAATCCAATTGACAATATCAATTACAAATTGACAATAGGCAAAATCCAATTGGCAATTCTGAATTTGAATTCTTCATTGGAATAAAATGTATTAATGAAAAAATTTTATTGAATGATATACACAGTTAATAACGTCATAATTAATAAAAACTATTCGAGAATAACGAATTTTCTCAAAAAATTTATATATTGCATATCGAATGCAGAATGAATCTGTGGATATTGATAAGTTATCATAAAAAGAGACGATTTTAGACTCCCATTGTGTTTCAGAATCAACGTTTATTACTGTTCACTGTTCTTTGGATACCTATTAACTATTTCATTTCACAGAGTATGCAAAGATTTGAGAGACTCCGAATACATACTTAATAATACTTTTCGAGATGTTGCCATCAGAAAAACTCATAATTTTTGAAGGAAAAAGACAGAGAAAAAGAGCTGTGTTTATCTGTGTGATCAACTGATTCAGTTCCATTCGAACGTTGATGTTCGATTTTTACAATTGCAATTTCATGATGTTCAGTATCAATATTCAATACCAATTTGAACTTGATTAATGCCAATTTGCTTCTGATTAATGCCAGTTTGAAATTGATATTGTCAATTTGATTTTGACTAATGTCATTTTGATTTTGATTAGCGCCAATTTGAACTTAAAAAGGTGTAGCATAGATAGTTGAAAACGTTGAAAGGAGTCCTTGGCTCGACTTTCGTGAAAAGTCCATTTGATATGGTGTCGTATTCCCAGTGAAAAAATACCTGTAAAAAGTTTATATCGTTTTCAAACATTTTCGAAATCGACAAAATATCAAAATTTGGTTATATCTCCAAGACAAATGAAGATATACCGTGAAGCGGCTTCCATTAATGGAAAGGAGCCATGGGCTCCTTTCAACGTTTTCACATATCTAGTCTGGAAGTACCAGAAACAGCCAAAATCATGCAATTTGGGATACCATGTGGGCAAAGTGGATCAAATTGAATGGTAGCTCTGTAAAAGTTAGGAAAAAATAAATGGCATGACTTCGATTTTCGAAAGATGGCCAAAATCGCAGCTATATATCTTCTTTTGTTCTCAAGTTATAACTGAGAACTCATTTTTCTGCTCTCTGCATTTGTGCCCCTATTTCGTGAAGTTTCAGTGGCGTAGTCAAAGATATTTTCAGTCTTCCTTTTCAGTGATATACCTTATAGTAAATTTTATTCTTTTAAATAAAAACCCTATTTTTGGATAATGCATCTAGGACTATATACTTCTATGTTGTGTCAGGTTATGAGAGACTTTGAAAATCAATTTCCATCCGGCTTATAAAACATAATGCAATGCAATGTTAGATTATATTCCAACGATTTCGAAAAATTCGCTTTGCTCCAGTTTTATTGCAGTTATTCTTACTATTTACTCATCCAATGATTGAAATTATAACAATTATCAGTATTTTTCAAGCATTCTTTTCGGTAAAATCAACATTTATATGCAAGTGTTACAATTGAAAAAAATAAGCTATATATTATGTTGCAAATTAAATTCACTATAGAATCGAACAGTATGGATTGCGATAAATAACCCACTGTAATGGGAAGTATTCAAAACATTCATCACATAAAAGTTTGAAACAGAGTGCCCATAAAAATCTTCACAAAAAATTCCCGAACGATTGAATGTTTAGTGTGAAAGCTGCGGGAATAACAGAACTGAAACTTCGCACTTAAAACACTGATTTATCGCACAGCTTTATAATAAATCTGATTTATGTTTACATATTATGGTAAAAGATGGGAAATTCTCAACTGAACAGACATAACGCCGCTATAAACAGTTTTCTCAGATGGAACAACTTTTATCGGAAACTTGACCTTTCTTCCTTCTGTTCATTACTAGTGAAATCTTTTTGATTCTAGATGTACTGGATTGATTTCTTTGTGAAAACTTAGAAATCGGCGAAGCGATCAACTATTTACCATTTTAATATTGTTTTAGACATCGCACTCAATCGTAACTGAGTAAAAATTATGTACTACACCATAGTCAAATTCCGAAAACCAAAGTTACATTTAATTATTCTTTTCACTTTCTCGCAACATCTCATAATGTACGAGGATATATTGAAAAATTCTTAGCCTACTATAGAACCAAACAAAATTTCATATTCGACACGAATTTTTTGCATGGCAACATGAGATTTGTGTGCAGGGGCCTTGTCCTGCAAAAACAAAATACTTTTGGATAGCTTTCCGCTTCTTTTCTCTTTAATATTATCCCGCAGACTGATCAGTAATGTCGAATAGTAAACTCCAGTTACTGTTCTATCCTCATCCAAAAAATCAAACATGATTACTCCATGGCAATCCCAAAACACTGAAGCAAGAACTTTTCCAGCAGATTTTTGGACAGGAAACTTTATAGGTCTTGGAGAACCAGAGTGACGCCATTCCATCGTTTGTTGTTTGTTTCTGGATCGTAGAAATGTACCCAATGTCTCATACATAGTAACAATGCGATGCTTTCACCCTTGCCCGCTTTTGATCAACATTCAAACGTTTGGGGATCCATTTTGCAGCAATTTTCCTCATGTCCAAATTGACGTGAACTATATGATGAAAGCGTTCGTATGAAATAGTCAGTGTTTCAGATATCCGTTTTCGCCCAATTCGACGGTCTGATAAAATCATGTCATGCAATGCATATATATTTTCGGGGACTGACACAGAAGCTGGCCTTCCCGATCGGTCATCATCTTCAATGGAAAATTTACCTCTTTTGAAGGTTGCAGTCCAATTTTTCACGGTCGCATTCGAAGGACATTGATCACCAAGGGTATTAAGCTTATCTTCGAAAATATGCTTACCTCTTAACCCTTTTAAATACAGGTACTCGATGATGGCTCGATACTCCAATTTTTCGATTTTCACAATTTCGGTAGACATCTTTTTTCTTTCAATTTATTGCGTAACTCTGGTTTACTTTTTTGACCTCAAACCTCACACTGACACTTCTAATGAGTTATTGTTCGTTGCTATGGTAACGCAATATTTTTTTTATGCATGGAATTGGTCTAGGCTAACTAGACATCAATAGATCATCGTGCCTATCTGAATTATGAAACAATTCATTAAGAAAATACTTGTACTGTAAAATTGTAAATCCATAATTTCATGTTTCCTGGACACCAATATTCATATGAATGTTTTCAGTCTTGTTCTTCCGAAAACCTATTGCACCTATTGAAAATATTTTTTTTGCAGTGAAACAGGGTCGTAACTTAATTCCAATGGATCCAAACGGATTGAGCGATCCCTATGTAAAACTCAAGCTCATACCAGATTCGGATGGTGTTAAAAAGAAAACCAAAACGATCAAGGCATGCCTGAATCCAGAATGGAATGAGACCATCACATTGTAAGTACGAGGTTTAGAAACTATGATGAACCAAGAACCAACGAAATTTCTCGAAATACATTGCTCAACACTTGATAGGGATCACCAAACTTCCATCAATTTATTGAAGGAATATTTGCATCAAGATGTTTATTTGGATCAGATCCCAGAGTAGGTTTAGTTGATGTTTCTGTTTTCCTCAGAACAGAATAAGATAATGAATAATTTTATAGAAAAAAATTTGTAATTTAAAATTAAGAAAGTCTTAGTTTGAATAACAGAGAAAAAAATTCAATAAAAGGAAATCGACTGAAAGAATTCCCAGATGAATGAATATACTCCTTACATATGAATGGCATTCTTATTTGTTGATACCTTTTTGTGTTTAAACTTTTTTGTGAAGTTTGCTGAAAAAATTCCATTTTCCTTCTTTGGATTCTTTGGATTTCTTTTCCTCACTAAATGATAATATTGAAAAACAGTTTCATGCTTACCCTTCATCGTTACCTTGGCTAAAATTTTCTACTCTTTATTAGAACTTCTGTGGTAATATTTTAATTATTTTTTTCGTTATGCACATTTCATATGATAAGCATAAACGAGTTACCTTTGTACTCTCACGACAAAATGCAATTAATATCACATAGGTATCAAAATCATTTTCCACAGCCTATATTAATGTGACAACCTATGAATTTTGCTACCGTTCACATCACCTATTGAATGGCTTTCGTTATTGGCTCTATTAAAATTATTTCCACAAAAGGTTATACAATCTGCTAAAG
The DNA here is from genome assembly GCF_907165205.1 of Coccinella septempunctata. Classification (NCBI taxonomy): domain Eukaryota; kingdom Metazoa; phylum Arthropoda; class Insecta; order Coleoptera; family Coccinellidae; genus Coccinella; species Coccinella septempunctata. The sequence goes on along the minus strand of NC_058189.1, from coordinate 55,073,332 downwards.
GCCAGACCGTCGTTATGAGTTTTATAGGTGTATTTAATTAAGAGGGAATGCCGCCTCTCTTTGTCGGTTAAATTCCAAACCAATAAGGTTGCTCATTGATCGCAAAATTCAGTTAAGCGATTATCATTTCAGTGTTCAATTGATATTTAACTCGATTGATTCAGCCTTGAATTTGATGTATTTGGTTTGTTTTATGACGTTCGGTAATGAATGGGATTCAAGAGACTGTAGCTTGTAAGCAAGAAAAGTAAAAAACTGCACAATAGCGTACCCAGGAAGCTCATTAAGTCTTTTGGTTCTTTTGGATTATAAAGTTATAAAACCTCCGGTATCGAATATTATTTTTTCATGATGCGACTAGCAATTCAATATTTTTCACCGGATTTTACGAAGAAATTTTCTTGATTCTTTCTAAAAAATTTCTCCTCTAAAAAAATATTTTTCTTCTGGAATCTTCCCCGAATTGGAGGAATGAAGTTTTCATGAAATTAAAAACTAATTTTCCAGCAAATTTTTTTCCTTTTCCGAAAAATACTTTTTTCCTCATTCTAAAAGCATCGTCTTCAGATATCAGAGGAAATCTATTTTCCGAGTCCAGCAAAATATATTTCCTTGGTCTACCGATTTTTTTTCTCTGGGCTCGGAAAATATTATTTCGTGGTGAACTAATAAGTTCCCTTGAAATCTTATTTGTTTTTCTCGGGCCACGGAAGATCTTTTTTCTGGATACAAGAAATTCAAATTCAAAAATTCGAAAAATATCTTCTTTCAGGATCGAAATGATCCTTCCAAGTTAAATATTTTACTTAGGCTTCAAAAATATTTCTCTCGAAATTGAAAAAAATTAGAAAACATTTCATCGAGATGCCAAAAAACATTTTACGAAAATCTTGTTACTTCGTACTTGACATTTTTTTAGGCTTCGAAGACCTCCAATAAAGCTATACTTTTCCGGAACAGAAAAGGTTGATATCTGAGGACTCAAAAATAATTTTTTTTGGAATTGAGAAATTTTTCGTTGAGATATGAAAATACGTGAAAATCGAAAAATATTTTTTACTGGGCTCTAAAAATATTATTCACTTGAGTCAGAACATGGTTTTTGTGTTCGAAAATTATATTTCCTCCTGAATTAATTGAAATTTATAAGAAGAGGGTATGATAAAATAATCAAAACATATACATGGTGAATTTTGACTAGTACAAATATATCAACAGTAGATTTCCGAGGTCAAAAAAACACTTTTTTCCTTTATCACTTTTTCCGAATCGGTTCGGTTTGAAAGATACAGGATGTTGAAAAACCATTTATTTTTAGTTAGAACTAAAAATAACAAAAAAAAAACCGAATGAAATGAATTTCGGAATATAGTTTTTCATTTATTTGATAAATTTTTCCGAGTCACCTACGTTTTCCAGTTTTCTCATTATGAGCATCACGTACCATAAAAATACAAAAAAATTTAAGATCTCAAAACTTGAAACTAAGTTGGACGCTATCTTATGAATATTTGAACGTTCTGTAAAATAAAAGTATTCCCCATATTTTCTCGTATAATACGCCGTTTTCGAGTAATTTGATGTTCAGAAATGAAAAATTATCTGTTAAATTTGAAAATTTGGGTACTATGGCTACTATACAACTCTGTTTAAAAGATCCACAGATGTGTAGAGTCACAGATTAAGCTAGTTATTCTGAAGGTAATTTTGTTCCTCCAAGGGTGGCACAGCTCATTATGAAAACTCAAAATGGCTCTACCTTTTTATCAGGGCCGAATCAGAAAGAATGGTATAAGAAAAAAGTGTTCCTTTCGATCTCAAGAATCTACTTTTGAAATATTTGTACGAGTCAAAGACTCATCTTGTATGATGGTGAATATAGTTTTCATATAGGGTATAAATGAATAGTTGCCAAAAGATTTAAGAGGTGATTCCTTGTCAACAAATAGTAAGGTGCCTGAAAAACTAATTTTTAATTTGTTTCTTACAAACCAAAAAAATGACAAAAATGAAATTGATCAGACATCAAGGAGAGAGCTAGGAGGCAATCAAAAAAAATGTTGTTATTTTTCCCCTATACTTTCAGCATTCTAGATAAATTTAAGTCCCAAGATAATTCCTGCCTATACAACTCATGCTACGTATCTGTTGTTGGAATTTTTACACAAGGACTCATTTGCTCAAATGAACCAAGCTATCTAATATGTGTTTTTCAATGATATGATATGAATAAGGGAAAAAAAGATCTAGTATTTCAATATTTGTTACTTGTGATGGAAAAATAAAGTAGGTAATTTTCTTTATCTTTTGTATTTCCGTATTTTGAATAACTCCAATTATCATCAGAAAAGAACTTCTCGAGGATATGTTTTCAATTTCAGCGACCTGAAACCGGAGGACAAGGATCGTCGATTGCTCATTGAAATTTGGGACTGGGATCGTACGTCAAGGAATGATTTCATGGGCTCCCTGTCTTTCGGAATTTCAGAAATAATTAAATCTCCAGCTGACGGCTGGTTCAAGCTCCTCACCCAGGAAGAAGGTGAATTCTACAATGTTCCAGTGCCGGAAGAAAATGCTGATCTGGCACAGATCAAAACTCAAATGAGGGTGAGTTGAATATTATATCTTATGGAGAAAGCAACGAGACATCTATCCTGGAAATGCAAGAATGTGGTTTCCAATTATGTATATCTTGCATAAATAGCGGAAAGTCCAAATTTTTACATCTGCGGAAACGTCCTGATCAATTATTTCACACAATTTACTTTTGTTCAATTGAAAAAAGTGAATCACCTCCAGAAAAACATTGATTCTGAATTACTTTCTCATGAGTTTTCCACTTACAGCCTGATATTGTCTTTGTGGTAAGTTATAGTGGAGATCCCCTGTAAATAATTAGATTGTGATCATTTTTTGGCTCCTCTTACAACATTGAGAAGAAGTAATCATTTTTGTAAATAATTCCAGACATTTTTCATCCACCCACCTTTAAAATAAAATATATTTATATAATATTTTTATTTATCATCTTCTTTGCTCATCAAAATATTCACATTGACTCAGAATACTTGTAAATAATAATTTCCTCCATTTTAAAAGTTCTCTAAAAACTGAAATACTCAAGTAACAATTGATGTTCGAAGGATACTCGATCTTCCATCAGAAACTAATTATGGGTTTTTTATGCCACTACCTGAAATACAAGGCATATTAACACAATTTTTATTAGAAATGTAGTTATACATATACTATTTGTCAGGAGAAGTTTTTTCACATTAAGCCCACAAGTAACAGTGTACAGGGTGGTGCAAAATTGGTGATACCTGAACTGTAACTTTTTCAATCCAACGAGATAGAGGAAAATGCATGGCATATTACAGTGGTCATTTTTCGAGAAACTAATAATGCCTTCGACTGCATTCCTCTATCTTCTTTTGTTTTAGAGTTATACACTTGCTATATTTACCCTATTCCAACAAATATTTCATGAATCCTGCACGTGAATGGAAATTTAAATATTTATATTTTTTTTTATTCCAGAAAACATCAATATCGAAGAAACCATCCATAACAACAGAACATAAAGATGTTCCTCACAATATGGGTAAAAAAGATATTATAAGAGCCAGTGATTTCAACTTCATCATGGTTCTGGGTAAAGGCTCTTTCGGCAAGGTAAGTTGTCGATGATTAAAGTTTTCGAATTTTCTGTTTAAATTATCATAGTTTTAGATATCTTTTCATCTCTACCTTGGAATGATTTCTGTAAATCAAAGACGGTTTTTTTGTTGTGAATAATACGCTCAGACAGGCCGACGCTCGTTTTCTCGTAAGAAAAAAGTTATACAGTGTGCCTCAAATCTGAGATATAAATGACGTCATCGACAATTTTTCAAATAGAAATCCTAATTTTTTATGATTTTCCTAAAGGAAAAGGTTGATCATTTAAAGAAATTATTTGTGACGTCATATCTCAGATTTGAGACACGCTGTAGAACATTTGCTCATATCAGAAAGAGCTCATGCAATTTAAAATACTTATCGTCCCGTCCAATCATATTTACAATAAAAACACTACCTTTGATTTAATGAATTCGATCCAAGTTAGAGACTCGAAAACCATGGCAAGATTTTAGTGCCACTAAAAAATAATCATACTCTCTTTCCACTTTATAAATTGATAGTGGAACAGATCGGTTAGTAAAGTCATTTCTCTTCATGCGTCGGCTTGCTTACGAAGTTGATTCTTGACGCCAATTTATATTGTAAGGAATTTCGTGACATTTTGAGATAGAAATTTATAGGGATAGATGACTCTATACAACGTTATCGTTCACTGCTTGAGTCGAAGAAAAATTTGAGCTCGAGCGAAATGAGATGAGGGTCAATCCCATAAATCATCTTTTACTCATGAAGAACCTATAATTTTGTTCTTAATTCGACTCAATCCGAACCGTTTCTTCACGTAGACACTTAGATTAAATTTTGTGAACTAAATTCGTACATCTGTGCAAATTCCTGATAAGTGGTTTTATTTAAATTGTATACAGGGTGAGTCTGTGACTCGTGCAAATATTTTAACAGTAAATTCTTGAGGCCAAAGAAAAAAAATTTTTTCAATTTTTTCCGAATCGACTCCGTTTATAAGATACAGGCTGTTGAAATACCATAAAAAAATGTTTTTGAAGTTATCTAGGTACCTCCAATTGGCTTCATCGAAAATGAATTTCGGAATATAGTTTTCCATTTGTTTGATTAATCTTTTTCGAACATAAGCTATCAACCACGTCTTTCAGTTTTCTCATTTTGACCATTACGTACCAAAAAAATTCAAAGATCCCAGCTCTTGACACGAAGTTAAACGCTATCGACAGAAACACTTTTTGCCTATACCATTTCGAGTCGTTTATCTCTCAATAAAAGTAACCGTAGATGGAAATGTGCTACTTATTCTGAAAGAGCAACTCTTCTAGTAATAAATCTGAGAATTTCATCCATCTCAGCGTAACCGCTTAGTCTTGACTTGAACCCATATATTTCAGGATTTTTCGAATGTCAGCTTTCGAGTCGTTTATCTCTCAATAAAAGTAACTAAAAGTAATCTTAGATGAAAATGTGATACATATTCTGAAAGAGCAACTCTTCTAGTAATAAATCTGAGAATTTCATCCATTTCGGCGCAACCGTTCAGTCTTGACGAATTTTTAACTGAACCCATATTTTTCAGAATTTTTCGAATGTCAGTTTTCGAGTCGTTTATCTCTCGATGAAAGTAACCGTAGATAAAAATGTGATACATATTCTGAAAGGGCAACTCTTTTAGTAAAAAATCTGAGAATTTCATCTATCTCGGCGCAACCGTTCGGTCTTGACTAATTTTTAACCGAGCCCCTCATTTTCAGGAATTTTCGAAGGTCAGCTTTCGAGTCGTTTATCTCTCCATAAAAGTAACCGTAGATAGAAATGTGATAGATTTTCTGAAAGAGCAACTCTTTTAGTGATATATCTAAGAATTTCATCTATTTAAGTGCAACCGTTCGTTCTTGACGAATTTTCAACTGAACCCATCTTTTTCAGGATTCTTCGGAGGTCAGCTTTCGAATAGTTTATCTCTCAATAAAAGTAACCATAGATGGAAATGTGATCCATATTCTGAAAGAGCAATTCTTCTAGTAATAAATCTGGGAATTTTATCCATCTCGGCGCAACCGTTCGGTCTTGACGAATTTTTAACTGAATCCTTTTGGCTTTGACCAAAAACTAAGGTTTCATCCTTTCCTGTGATCTGAAGATCAAGAATAAACAGATCACTGTAAACCTGCTGACTTTATTCCAACTTTTGTGCATCACAAAACAATCCGATGTTGACCTTAGGAACTTGTACTAGTATGAACTTGAATGTCTCTCTTCAAGACTTTATAGAAGAAAGAAGCAATGTCATTAATGCAGGGTTCCTGCTATATAGGGTGATATGAATGAAGTCAAGCAAGATTCCAGGTGGTCTACCAAAACTACGTGGACTACTGACTACTATATAACGGTACTTATAAACATATGGCTGGACAATGAATATCAAGTTCATCGGCATAGATGCACCACAGAATCATATAATGAGAACAATTCGGCAATCCTAAGTTTCCATTTTCATTACCACGTAAATATCGAACGAGCCAATATCCTAAACGAAACCACATGGTCGAATCAGGAGATAAGTTTTTTCCACTGCTTTGCGATAATTCAGCTAATAAACGGTCTAGGGACGTATTAGGATCTATTTCAGTAATCATTTTAAATTTTTTGAAAGTTTTGTAGATATAGGTGATTTTTGGTGAAACGCTCCATTTTGTCCAGTTCTACCTTCTGTTGAAAAAAAGCCTCACCTTCAAATACACCCTGTACATATAAGATATTTCTTAGTTATGAAAGTGAATGGAAACGAAGGAGATAGCATGAACCACCACATTTCTGGGGTGGAAAATATCGAAGAGCAATTTTCCGAATTTTCCTCGATATGATATCCGATCATTCGGGTATGGAAACTTCGGGCTGTCGTGTCGTGCTCACACTTTACAGCCCCAAAGTTCTCATCCTGCAACAAAAGCCGTACAAACTTTCGACCCCTCATTAGAACTTGCGTTAAACTTCAGTCCGCCGAATTGAACGGCAAAACCTCCCGAATTGAATGAAACACTCCTGGTACTTGGTTCGGGGAGCCCCTACTCAAACACGTTCAACAATTTATGGTTAGTGGATCAATCCTCAAGTTCGAACGAAGACAAATATTTGAGCGCTTGAAGTAGTCGGCAAAGTAAGAAGGGAAGATCTAGGAAGTGTTCTTGATGTTTCCAAAACTTACCCAACTTTATAACATTTTTGTATGTAATCCCATCAACACACGAAGTTTCTCGAAATCGCCCCGAATGTGGGTTAACACTTAGTTTTTGCAGTGGCAGTGGGTCAGAGGAAGTAAAGGTGGCTTAATCCTCATGGATATCATATCGATAAGTATTCTGCTCCACAAATGTAAAGGAAGTTCAGATATTTTGGGACTGTTTCAAAAGTTTCAATTGTTTTTTATAAATTTTTGAAATATGAGAAAACTGAATGTTTATTCACTTATTTTATTTTTAGTATGGGTAGTACGAAATCAGTTCACTCATGCCCATAGAGAAAGATCCTTCCTTTGTCTATGCTCATGCCTGTTTGCACAGACATATTCAAGGCAGGCTTGAAGTTAAGGCGTATTCATTTCTCTGATTTATATAGCAATTATAGATTTATATACCACAGCAATTAAGATGTCTAAAACTCTGGTGTATTCACTGATTCGATTTTGTTTTTAATTTCGTGGAGATATGGGATCAATTTCGTTTTTCCCACTGTAGGTAGCGCTATTTAGAATTTGACAGATCATTGTCAATTGATATTCATAGACAAGTTGTCTATGTTGATATTTGAAAATAATTTGAATACTTTCGTACGACGTAAGAATATGTTGTATTTATAAGCGATTATTGGTGTGTGAAAATATATTAGTTTCGAGAAAGGGGTGTAGAACATTCATTTATTAAATATGTCGTTCAGTTTTCTGTATGGACAATCAAGAACTGCAGCTAAGAATTCGGTGTTGTTGGAATTTGAGGCAGAACCAAATCAGATGAACGAACATTCGGGGCCGATATAGCTGAGTTTTATGGAAACTTCAGCAATATTTCGAAGGTACTGCATTGGAAATACGTAATGTGAATTGTGAGCATGTATTGAAAATCAGAAATACATAAATCTATTCGAGTCTGTTACTTCAAATATTCTTCCTGAGTAAATATAGTGAAAATTCCCTTTCCGTCAACTGAATATATTGGATATTTGACCAATCAACTATGTTTTATTAAAATCATATTGAATTACTCCCCTCACGAATTCAAGTTGTCAAACGGAAATTATCTTGAAGAAGAACAGTAAATCCTCCTTCGAACCCTTATTCCATAGTGTTGAAATATTGACAGATTTGTTTTTACAACGAAAATTGAACTGTAAAGCACAACTGTTCCTTAACAGCTGACAAAATGGGCCAGTTCATATTCTGAACTCGTTGATCGACATTCGCAAAACGCAAAACACAATAAAACGAGAGAGTATCATTGGACTTCCTTTGGTAGAACAAGGATAGACCGAAGCAAATGACATGGTGGCGCCGCCACGAAACTGATCCCATATCCCCGATTTTTTGAAATGTTGATGCTTGCAAAAAGTGACAAGTGCACACACCAGTGTTTTAGACATCTTAACAGCAATCAATCGAACAAATAGTATGACGTAACGTTATATTTGGAGATCCCAAGAGGGAAGTTTCGGGATTTACTTGAGCGTATCAGAAGAATATGAAGGAAGATACCTTGGACCCTGTAGAGTACCTCTTACATAAATTAGATCTGTATATAGGGGGAATTGTCTAGGACAGCCCGTCAGACTAGTAAAAAAAAACGATCATTGTACATACTCGAACGTGTCAGATTAAGATATATGTGGTTTGTTAATTACATGTTGAAAAGTATACATTCTCTTAATCTGACAATTTGAGCGTGACGAAAATGTGTGGGAGGGCACCAAACTTGCAATAAAAACGTCACGTGTACATTCTCGAGCGCGGTGGCAAACAATATAATCTGACAGTTTCAGCAAACCGAAAAATTGCCCCAATTACTCTTTCTGAGTCATTTCAAACTTCTGTTTTCATAAGAAAAAATACATCTTTATAAAGGGTGGTCCATCTAGTGTTTGGAATTTGAACTACCGATTATTTGACTTTATAAACGTCAACTATTCTTTTTGACGTGACTAATATTTAGTTGAAAGTTTGAAGTTTACGAAATGGGACGCTATTCGCTTGAAGAAAGTTGGGAAATATTAAAAACTTATTTCCAAAGTGGTGAGTCTTCTACTCAAACTGTGAGAAATTTAAGAAAAAAATTCGACAAAAAAAATGGTTCTTTCAAAAAATTGAAGCTGACGACTTGGACGATGTTTGGTTTCAACAGGACGGTGCAACGAGCCATACAGCACACGCCACAATCGATGTTTTACGCCGCATTTTCGGAAATCGAATAATCAGCAGAAATGCTGATGTGAATTGGCCACCAAGAAGCTGCGATCTGACGCCATTGGATTATTATCTTTGGGGAGCGGTGAAAGATAAGTGTTACGTCAACAATCCAGAAACAATTCAAGACCTCAAGACTGAAATTCAAGCTGCTATTGGTGAAATAGAGCCCCAAACAATCGAAAATGTATTAAAAAATTGGGTGGAACGAATAGGCTACTGCCAAGTCAACCGTGGTGGTCATTTGGCCGAAATTATTTTTCATAAATAAATGTCATGAACCAACCTTTTAAATAAATGTTCAACCATTGAAAAATATTGAGCAGTTTTTTTTTATAGCAAAATTAAATTCCAATTTTTAAATGGGCCACCCTTTATTATAACTCAGCAAATATACCTGTTGGAAAAATCACAGTTCGCCACTGGATTGCTATAAAAAAAGTGTCTGTATAAAGTTTTCACTTCAACATCCTAGCTTGAACAGAAACGGAGATAATGACAAAAGTTACAGGTCAAAATTTTAATTTTGACCTGTAACTCGAAAACAAAAGAAGATAGTGTAATGCAGTTGATGGCATTATTAGTTTCTCGAAAAAAGACGACCGTAATGTGCCATGGATTTTCCTCTATCTCGTTGGGTTAAAAAAGTTGTAACTCACCAATTTTGCCCACTCTGTACAAGTAACGATTTTTTTTGCATTTTCAAAGGACCGCCGTGACCTTACGTTGCGTCCGAATTGTCAATCCCTTAAAAAGTAGCTCGGTCCAATTACCATATCCTCTAAAAATCTGACACGCTCAAAAAAAAATTTTCAACGGCCAACCCCACCTCGCAAACTGTCAGATTAACATGAATTTATTATCAGACACACGTAGGGCATATACACTTTATTAATCTGACACTCTCGAGTATGTACACCTGACGTAGTTGAAAACGTTAGAAGACCATCCTCGAAAAATAAAAAGGCAACATGATGAGATGCATTCTAACAGAGCCGGCCTATCCGAAAACTCCATCATACTCTGAATTGTCTCAAATTTCGAAATAATCCCATAAATACAGGCATGTCTAGATCAGAAACTTAATATGCCTATGATCTAGAGCGTCTAGAGCTCTAGCTTCTTAAGGGCTCAAATAATGAAATTGTATCCTGAGAAGTTAAAATTTCTAAGAAACGTGGTTTTTGGAATCTGCGATTTAAAAGAGCTCCTTATCATGCAACATTCACAAAAGCCACAGTTGTTGAAGGCAATTTGCTCGGAATATATTCCCCTTTGACGCGATAATGTTTGCTTGGGTTCGTCACAAGGAATAATGACCCTTTATAATGGAAATCGCAAAACTTCTGAAAAACAATTCAATAACCACGCAACTGAAAAACACGAGTTTTTACGTGGTTAACACAGCTTAATGGAATGCCGAGAACCATTTCATTTTTCCAATAAACGCAGCTCTACATTCATTCAGTTCAATACAACAAACAATCGAGTTCTCTTTTCGAAACACGAACAAATCCATCGCTTTCTTCTATCTGATCCTGGCTCAACATGCATTTGCATTCAATTCAGAGGCAGGATCGGAATCCCCGTCAAATATCACGAGCGACAGTTTATCGATTCGTGAACGAAATATGTACGCTCCTACTTGAAAACTCTTTTCTTTCCAGGTCATGTTGGCTGAAAGGAAAGGCACTGACGAGCTGTATGCAATCAAAATCCTTAAGAAGGATATTATAATCCAGGACGACGACGTTGAATGCACCATGGTCGAAAAGAGAGTCCTGGCTTTGTCCTCTAAACCGCCGTTCTTGGTTCAGCTGCATTCGTGTTTTCAAACAATGGTAGATCATTTTTTCTATTTTTAATTTCATCTAATCGAATAGGCATCTAATATTCAATTCGTAAATTGATAAATCTCATGATGGAAAACTGGGTATGTGGCAAATTTCAGCAATTTTTCTTCCCTACAGCGCCATTCAAGTTGACCATATTACAGAACGTGCGTATCTTTATTGAACACCTTGTATAATATCTTCCACATCCCTTTCACCCATGTTTTTTTTCCAGTTTTTGTAAACCATTTTGTAATATCAACGAAATTGGGTAGAATGAGTGGAACAAAATATTTGCCACATTTTTGATGACCTACAAATTAAAACAAACCAAAAATAATAAATAATAAATAATTATAAATAATAAACTTTTGAGCTTTCACCTTGATCTTAAACAGTCTATAAATTATTTAATTATAGTCCTCAATAGTTTGTAGTAATGTAAAAAAAGCTGAAAAATAACTTGGAAAATATGCATCTACTGGAGGAGTTCCATCGAGTATCTGCTCATTCTTGTGGATAGCTCCCTTTATAACTAATACAGACGGGTTTTTTAAATCGCCAAAACAATTTTTGAACCTTGACGATCATTCCCAAGTTGCTTTATTAGAAACATCCTCATTTACAGTTTTGTTATTTTTTATTCCGATTCTATCTCCACTGAAGATTGCACGCTTGTTCAAAGGTGTAACATGCTACCGTATTTGACGAAAAATCGATTTGGTCTTTGATTCGTCAATGTCATTTCAACAGTTGAGGTATTATACTAGACTGATGAAGTGGTTTTCAGGATCGGCTGTATTTCGTGATGGAGTACGTCAACGGGGGTGATCTCATGTTCCAAATTCAACAGTGCGGGAAATTCAAGGAGCCTGTGGCAGTGTAAGTACTATGGTTCGATTGTTTTAATATTTCAATTTTTTTCTCATCTACACAACATCAGATATTTTTCATAAGAAGGATCTAATGGTGCTTCGGTAAGTAGAATCATCTTGAAAAAGGCACCATGGCTACAAATGGTTCATTATACATCCATATAATGAGATTCTTAGCTAGAAATGCCTCTTCTAGTCTAGGTCAAGTCTCTCCTTAGAGGAACATCTCTAACTCTTCAAACAAGTTAGTGACGTAGAGGAATCAATGGTTATTGTAGAAGTATCTACTCACGGACTTAGTTAATTCATCTTCCCTGACAGAGAATCTTGAAAAAACAGTTTTTGCAGTAGTCATTCCTCCAATTAAAATGTTTCAAGTCTATTTTTTGTGGCAGCAAAGTTTTAAAAATGGCTTGAATTCTACAACAGTGGCATCAAAAAATAATTCGATATCTAATCGATCTATGATTAAACTGATCATCTTCAGTTCATTTGTGCATCGAAGATCTAGAGCACGCATGGTATCATTTACAAATTATTTACAGGTTCTACTCTGCAGAGATTGCTATCGGTCTATTTTTCCTACACAGCCGAGGAATCGTCTATCGAGATTTGAAACTTGACAACGTGTTGCTGGATCAAGACGGTCACATAAAAATAGCAGATTTCGGTATGTGTAAAGAAGGTATATTAGGTGATAAGACGACGAAAACCTTCTGTGGGACACCGGATTACATTGCTCCAGAGGTGAGTGATCCACCACAAATCTTTATTCCATCTCGCTTCTTTCTTTGATACTCATCCTTTTTATTGAATGGAAAAAATTTAAATAAAATTTGTAGGCCTCTTGGATTTTATAGATTCAAGAGATTTGAAAAAATAGAACTAAACACCCAAATAAAAGTAATTAAAAAAAGTGCCGTCAAACGGGGTGAAGTGGATATAGCGGGGTGAAGTGGATCAACCGTGTTTTCCCGCATATTTTATCGTGTAACTCATAGACAAGACCCTAAATTGCCGCGAAAAAAACTCTGTGTCTACTGTTACCTCCTAAGATTGCTAATTCGTGCCTTGGATACAATTCTGAATGGTTAGTTTTCTCACAAAAAAAAAAAGATTCATACTCTCTCGAATATAAACAGTTTTTCAATTGTTCAACTTCAATTATATATTTGGCAATAACTACGATAGTTATTCTCACCTAAACTTTTACAAGTCACGTATAAACTAGTTGGAATGATATTCCCCATTTTGAAATCAAATGTACCACCACAGTTCTTTAGGAAAAAATATTTGTTCCATCACTCAAAAGTGAAGGGTGAAGTCGATCACCAATGATTTAGTCATGTTTGACCGTGATGCGTAAAGGCCCATGTCGCAAAAATACCCTTTTAGTTTTTTTTTTTTTTTATAGCAGGGGGAATCTGCGACCGTGAAAACACGGGGCTCTATCTCTCGCCCAGAGGAACCCATTTCTAGGGAACACTGTGGGGTTACTCACTCTCCTGAGTTCGCGACCCACTAAACCTAACCTGCTTTTTGTTGGTTCCGGGCATTTGCCTATAAACCATTTATCCCTTAATCGGTTGATTTCTTCTTGCACATTGTCGTGCTAGGGTTTTCATGTTCGTCCATTTCGGATATCTCTTCTTAGTATAGTTTTAATAAGTTGTCGTACTCATTTTAATCTCTCCTCAATTGATCTCTCGGTCTAATTTTGTAAATTCTCATTCTTCTTCTGTCTTCCTCTGGATCGTAGTCCACTAGTCTCCTGAGTTCTTCGTTTGGATGTTCCTTCGCTGTTTCGAATAACTTTTCAGCTTTCCTCTTCATAAATTCGGTGATGGTTTCCCACTTCAAATCTCGATATATCTGTTTGTTCCTGACAAACCAAGGCGCATCTATGGCACATCGTAGTAGCTTGTTTTCTGTTGCCTGAATTCTTTGTATATGGCTCTTTGCCGCGAATCCCCAAGCACCTGATCCATAAGTCAGTTGCGGTCTAGCAACGGCTTTGATTATTTTCAATTTTGTCTCATTTGACATGTGGCTCTTTCTACCTATCAGCGGGTAGAGCATATTCATCGCTGCCTTGGTTTTGTCAACGGCTTGTTTGATATGGCTTCTCCATGTTAGACCTTTGTCTAGGGTGATACCTAAATATTTTGCTTCGTTTTTCCATTCGATTTCTTCTCCATCTACCTCTAGATTTGTTGTAGTTCTTAGTCTCCTCTTCTGCAGTAATATCGCTTGGCTCTTTTGTCCGTTAAGTTTTATTTTCCATTTAATACACCAGTCATTTATTTCATCTATAGCTTCTTGTAACATTCCTTCTATAATTTCTGGCTTGCGATGTCGCATTGCGATTCCTGTGTCGTCGGCATATAGTGTCAGCATAGTCCTTGGAGATTTTGGTATATCGTGAATAACATTCATAAACCTTCATTCAGTGGCGCAGCCAAGATTTTGTTTGGGGGGCGGGGGGCGAACGATCGTTCAATGTTTGTACTAGAAATAAATTTGAATTGTTGGAATCTTTGGGGGGGATTTGCCCACTTCCTGCGCCAGTGCCTTCATGACATGGCATGACTTTATTTTCGTTGTTTAATATATTTTGTTTTGAAACAAAACATGTTGTTTAGTTTTACACAGAAAAAATAAAGATAAAGAACACTAGTTCTGATTTCACAGCACCAGTTGGTCTTAGGACTCAAAATAGATTTTTTTTTTCATTTCATCTGATCCACTTCACCCCAAAGTACGAGGTGAAGTGGATGGCACTTCAACCAAAAAAATTTCAAAAACTGTGCAGCCAAAAATTTTGGTAAATAGGCCAATCGATAGCAAAAAGATCATAGAATCTATATTATAAAAGCCAGCCCGCTCGTACTGATAGTTTGAATCTTATTCCTAAAAAACCTCGATTTTTGATCCACTTCACACCGTTTGACGGTATCGTCTCTCAAAACTCAATGTGCGCCGAGAACTGAAAACATAAAGTACGTAAAGTAATCATCAGAACTTAACGAAGACTTGGCTTGAAAAAACACACAAAAATTGAAAAATTAACCCTGATCAAGGTTTCAAATAAAAAAATTGTAAACTCTGAGTGAGTAAAAAGCATAACACAAAGTACATACTTTGGATACTTTCTATGTTTTCTGTAAAAAAAAACTCAAAAGCATTCAATTGAAAAAAAAATTAGAAACGCATAAATGAAACATTTCACCACACCCGGTGTATTCTCCAGACATTGCCCTTGTGATTACTAGTTGCTTCGACAAATGCAGCACGATCTGGCAGGTCATTGGCTCACTTCTTTCGCAGAAATCGAAAATTGGCTCCTTGGCTCCTTGGCTCCTTGGCTCCTTGGCTCCTACCTTTCATCGCTTCAAAAGACGAGGCGTTTTTTCGAGATGGAATTCGAAAATTGCCTGAGTGGTGGAAAAAAGTAGTAGCCAGAGATTTATTACGTACTTAAAATAATCTGGTCATTCAATTCATTCGGAAATAATAAATGTATTTTCGACCAACATCTGAATCATCCTCAACAACAAAATACGTCTATCGATTTCTGACACATTAAAAAAACTCTACCCTCCATCCCACGTGGAGGATGAACTCCTCGATGATACCTAAAAAGTTGCATAATTAGAAATGAAAACCTGCTCTAGCGTTTTTCTAGAAAATAGTAAATACCGAAGATATAAACTTTGTGCGTTACTTTTTAGTCACTCTTAAGTAAGTAGAGTGGAATTGACCTCTTATAATTTCAAAGTGCCCTGTTAATTCATAAACCTAGGGTATATCATGAAACCCTCATTCCATTTCTGAGATTGAGAAACCAAACAAGTATTAATTGAATCAGGTATCTCAACTGAAATCGTCTTCATTATATGGGCACACACACAGCTATATAAGCAGAAATTCACTTTACACTCTCAGTTCCCTGCTCAAGTCCCCTCTATTCATGCAATTCAAATCGAATCTATTATCTAAACATTCTAATGAAACCTTTAATGAACGGCGAACATCTTGCAGGAGAATATTACCTACCCTTCATGTCATGTTTGGAGCTTGAGCGCCGAATCTGCGTCCATATTTCCTCATTTCTGTTTGAGTGTAATTTCCTTTCATAGTCAACCGACACGTTTGATGTTCCCGATTCTGCCCATACAACCGATTAGCTCCGATTATAAATTTATCGATTGGGGCAGAAAGCTTCTTTATCGGGGCTCATGTAAGGAACACAATTAGGTCATTAGCTCGTATTCGGTTGATTTTGTAGTGGTGAACGACGAACAACTTGATGGATAATTTATGGGCTTTGAGGTAAAAACATACGGCTGTTCCTTTTATCTTTATTCAAATAGACTTTTTTATCAGTTGAAGAGAAAAGCATTTTCAACTTGCTTCGTAATAAAGGGTAATCATCATTTCGGTTTAACTGCATTGTTTTCAATAGCTCTGGGTTATTTTAATGCAGGATACAAAAGACCTGGTGATTGATTAGAAACTCCACCCTCTCCTTCAACTTTTTTGTGCCACTGTGTAGAAAAAAATGAAGATTCGTGCAAAAAGTTTTATGAGCCAGTATGAATCTTCTTGATTATACCATAATTTTCATTCTCCTGAAAATTCTTGATCTCTTTTATCTGACATATTATTCTATACCTAAGCTTAACATATGAAAAGATATTGACATGAGTTATCAAGAATCATTACACCTACCTTGGCAAATTTCATATAATTTGTTTCTGCAAATACAAAATATTATAACAGGAACAGAATTAATGCTTTAATAAACGCAACTAATTCACCTGTTAATCAACAAATGTTAAGATCTAAATCAAACTAGCAAACCACCATCGCGCTCAGATCAACAGAAAATACCATTTCGTCGAGAAAAAGTAGATGATGTTCATGATTTCGGTCTTACTTGATCTCGTCAGACTATAAGAGCATAACACAACTCAAACTCGGACGAAAATGGAATAAATTTATCGATTCATAGCCACTTCATTCCATGTCAGTATCCGATATGGTACAGGAATACACCTAGCGACATCTGACAGGAAACGAGACTCATCTCAATTCACTTTCCTTACTCTCAGAGAGGAGGTGGTAGCATGTATCCACTTGCCCCAACAGTCAGATACTGTGTATTTCACCATGATCAATTAGGAAGAAGGGTGACATTATAATCCTAGAGGAAAAAATCTTTTTGAAAACACCCTTTGAAAGACAGGGTTGGAATCAATGAAGTCTATAGTTCAAAATTTGTAGAATATATAAATATGTCTAAGCCAGTTGTTTGAGACTATATTAAGCTGCTCAGAATTCGAAAAATGGCAGAATTTGGGCAATTGTGTACTTAGGAATAACCGCGAAAAAACAAAACTCAAATGTTAATATCGTAGAGGTGTGAAAAAATTTAAATTACTTCAGACTTCTGTTATTTTTCGTACAATGATAAATATTGTAGTTAAAGTAATAGGACTTATCTTGAAATTTTCAGATCATCTTGTACCAACCTTACGGCAAATCCGTCGACTGGTGGGCTTATGGAGTTCTGCTGTATGAAATGTTGGTGGGTCAGCCTCCCTTTGATGGAGAAGATGAAGAGGAACTATTTGCAGCCATTACAGACCATAACGTTAGCTATCCAAAAAGTTTATCCAAAGAAGCTAAAGACGTTTGCAAAGGAGTGAGTTTCTATTTTCTTCAATTAAAAATATCTTTCCATTATTTTTATGGAAGTTGGAGGTAATTATTATTATTCGACTTCATCAAGTGTATTTTATATGGGAAGGACACTCTATATTCTCTCCAACTTCTCTAGCTTAGACTTCATCCAAATCTTCTTTCTATATCTCCTCTAATACATCTTGAAAGATTTAGGAGCATGTCTTACTATACCTTTTGCATCCTCCTTTTGAATTATTAAGTATTCCTAAAATTTTAATTTCAGTTTCTCACGAAGAATCCCACTAAAAGACTAGGATGTGGAACCAGAGGAGAAGAAGATGTGAGGAGTCATGCATTCTTCAGGAGAATCGATTGGGAAAGGATAGAGAATAGGGAAGTTCAACCTCCATTCAAGCCAAAAATTGTAAGTTTCTCTGTTGCCAAACAAATTTTTTTTCATGGTATGATTCGTCAATGCGAAAGATTCTTTTCATTTTAATTCGGTGTGAAATCTGGATACTCAGCTCACCATGAAGTTAAATTGAATTTTCTGAGGAGTAAAATACAAGGTTTGGATTATCGTTCATCACATCCGAGGTATTCACTCCCAACCGATAGGAAGTTGATAAGAAGAAGTTTTTTTTTATTATAATACAGAACGTGTCACTACAATAATTGCATAATCCAATTTTTCTTCCAGAAACATCGCAAGGACGTTAGTAACTTCGATAAGCAATTCACTTCGGAAAAAACTGATCTCACGCCGACTGACAAACTCTTCATGATGAACCTCGATCAGACAGAATTCATGGGCTTCTCTTTCCTAAATCCCGAGTTTGTTCAGCACGTGTAAAGGCCGAAAAACGGGATCAAAGTCTCAATTTTCTGGACCCGGTCCGTTTCTGCAACCATAACACCTCTTCAGAGGTGAGGGAGAGGTGAGGAAGGGGGTAGGTTAGAGCGAGTTGTGATTCTGAAAAGTTGTGATAGTTGTGGAGGCAGGCTGACTCGCTTTCAGTCAGATGTTCGATCTAGTCTTATAGTTTTAAGATTGTTTGAGCTTTTCGATATTTGAACATGTATATTGATTGTAGATTCTTGCGAGGGAAGGTCGGATTCTATGCGTCCGCGGCAATATTCTCCAAGTTGCTAATCATCAGTTAAGATTTAGATTGTGAAGTTGTTTCGAACATAGATTAATAAAACAGGAGATAGAGCATCTCGACAAAAACGCGTTCACAAAATACTGCCATAAATATGAATTTGGATATCTTGGGTGGGGGAACTGGACAGGGGCGGATTCAGAACTAGTCACACTGTGAATATTTCAGGTAGTCAGCAATAATTTTATATCGAATGGAAATATGTTTCAATGCAAAGATTTCGAGTATTTTTCTTATGACAACTAATCAAAGGGATGTAGAACTAATATGTAATACCAAAACAACTTATGTAAAAAAGAATTTATTTTGAATACAATGTTACCATACACAAATAGTCAATATGACCCTAACCTACATACAGATTATTTGAAATTTTATTCACTAAGCATAAACTGAAAACCAAAAATTACTTTCATGAAAAAAATTCCCTTTAGAATGGTTAATTCTCAAATCAATAGAAGTGGAAGCAGCTGAAGTTTATGGAATTTGTATAATGAGAATCTAAAAGAGTTTTTTCATTGAAGAAATCCTGAAGTCTTCCGTACAGATTTTGCGGAATGAAACAGTAATGTAATACTGTAAACATGAACCAATGATTGTGAAATAGGAAATTATTTCTTATTGTATACAGTAACTCATAAAAGAATCCCTCAATTCTAGATGAAGCATCAATATTTTTTTTACGGGCAGTTTTAAATTGAATTATGTTATATTGCATATAAAATAAAGAGCAGTGTTTTTCAGCAACTCAAATACCTAATTCAACAACCTGCTTCCCGTTTCAAATTTTTATACCACCTCGAAAGTGCTTTTTGGTGTTGAAGTGCATAATAATCAAGAGTTATTTTACGAAACTGTAAACTCTATCTCAATAATAATGTAACTTTTAAGCAAAGCTTTCCAAGCTTTCATCTTGAATTTTTCTTTCCAATGAATTAGGAACTGCTTGTAGGGCAGCAACTTTTTTCTTGAAGTACTGACGACTCACTCGTAATCTTAAATCGGTTTTCTGACGTCAATTAGCTGTTTTTTTATTTCTGTTCTCCGCTTTTCTCCTGCAACAATTTTTCAACTGAAGTTTTACTTCGAAATATGAGGTATCCTGATAACAGACATTTTCATTTAATAAATCATAAAAATAATGGGAATATCCGAGCTCTAACTGAATGGTCATTATTGTAATCATAATTACAGTAGTAGCATAATTTTTACATTGAAATACATTTTAGAAATAAAGGAAACTTTTTTAATTTTCACAAAAAGTTCCAAACATGACCTCAGCTCATTTTTATGGATTTTCATTCCTAAGACGAGTTCTATTTGACATAGCAATTTATAAGGAATTTTGTATACCTCCCTGGGTAGTTATGTACCTCACTTGTTTTATCCTTGAACTACAAGAAGCTTTCATTTCTGCAAATCCTGAACTGGCATTCGTGTTTCTTGATATTGTTCCCATTTTCCTTCCATTTTCCTCAAAAACTCCAGTACTGATAACAGGTTTGGCACAGTATTGGCTATAATTACAACATTATTGAAGTAATTAAAATCTAGTTCTACTGTTCATCTCGAAACCAGGAAGAATGTTTATACTAAAAAGCATTATATAATAAGAAAAAATCTACAATAAATTTCAAGTTCAGAAGTAGTCAGAACTCACTTGCAAAATTCCAAAGAAAGTGATAATCAGACAATAAAGCGAGTTAAATAAGTATTAAACTACCTACCTTACCTCACTCGGGATGGCATCTTTTTTCAAATTTACGGTAAAAGTCGATTACTCTCATTATACTAAAGTCTGGAGTATAAATTACAAGAGAAGTGTAAATTGTTTTCAAGACCCAGTGCAACTCTCCACTGCTGTTGTCTGGTTTCATTTCTGGGAAATCTAAAATTGAAATCAATTATTTGATTGTATAAACTCAACATTTCAATCCCATCATTAGATGGGATTCAAACTTAATTCGACCCTGGCGTGCCCTAACTCCCTCCCCTGATTTCATAAAGTCGTGAACTCAAACAAGAATAAAATATCAAAAACTTACCAGAATAAATAAATCGCTTTCCTCTTTCGTGTATAAATTGCACTTTTATTTCAAACACACGTTTTTACGGCACATCGCTGCTTATTTTCCAAAATATTACGACGTGAATGATTGAAATAATATTTTGACAATTACAAATACACACGCCGTCTTAGAATTTTTAGAAGCGATCTGGAGGGGAAAACAAGCGAAAATTCATTTCATTGGTGGTTTTTGGAAGTGGGAATAATTTGAAAAATGAACAGTCTGGAAAATAGCTTATGATCCATCTATTTAATCTATGGTTTCGAATGGGCAGACGGTCTAATAGGCGTAGACTTGCTGTCATGTAACATTAAGTTGCTCTAGTCTATTCCTCCTTGAAATGAGGTAGGGAAACAAGCTCACTTGCTGTCACATTAAGTTAGGATATTTTCATATTTCAACGCTCTACGCTCTCAGCATTTATCGGCTTAAAAACACAATGCATCCAAGGGCGGCTCGTCATAGGAGGTAAGGGAGACTAAGCCTCCTCCTGCAGCTGAGCACCAAATCTCATAATGTACATTCAATTCTAACCTATCATGATTTTCATAAATAAATGAAAAATATACATGTTAGAACACCTGGATTAGATATTACGAGGAAAATCTGAATGATTGAATGTGATTTTTTGGCTTCTTCTGTAATACTGCCAAAATCGTACAAATCCATTTCAGATTTCATGTTTTGAGAAAGTTATCGTCAGATCGAAATTGGTGGACAAAAGAATAATTAATCGCTGGATTTTCAATCAGTTTTGAGAAGAATTTGGGTGATTTAGAGAATGAACAACAATGAAAGTTTTCCTCGTTGTTTTTCTGAATCAGTAGATGAAACTCTGTTGTCCTGCTAATAACTCCATAGGTGCGTGACTAAATAACTTGATAATATCGATATTGGTCAATAATATGTTTTCCTCGACTGACAGGAACTAATTCGAAAATGAAGTGATATGGATACCCGAAGCATATTAGCGTATATTATGTTATTTCTCAGATGGTGAGATGACATAATAGGTCAGTAAGGAGTAATTCATCATTGAAAAACCAATTACATTAATCCATTATCGAAATAAAATTCATAACCGCTTAGGGATTTGAGCTTCGTCAGAAAAAATACTAAAGTGTGCGTGCCAGAGTTATGTAAATCGATCATTCTAATAGATACTCATGACGAGAAGCTTAATCAGCAGAATATATTATGTTTCAACAAAATTATTCTACGCCTATTTTATGACGTTCACCAAGTATGGTTTCCAGGGCAGTAACAGCATAGTTGGAAAAGTGAAGTTATACAAGTTTTAACGAACGATCAAATGTCGTAATATAGTCCTGAACTTCGCCTTGACCTTTGGGACTAATGATAATCGAACTATAATATCAACTTCCCGAAAAATTATTCCAATTATACCTGAAAAACAATAATTCGGCAATAGTTTGTTGATGATCATTTTACACTTGGAATTCGACCTTTTCCACTTTTAGTTCTGCTTTTATTCATCAACATCCTCGAACATATCAACGTATACTCGACCAAATAAATACTATATATAGTAATTACATCGTTCGATAATCTCATGATATTAACTATGTACCTATGTATCAAATCCTTGTATATGTATGAAAAAGTATTCTCTCTTTACCTGAGTAGCTGAAGTATTTTTCTATTTATCCACTCTGAGTATAAATGTCATTTATCTCTATTTATTGTAATGGAACTTTTTCAGATTTAGATATAAGAAGATATAGATATATAAGATGCTAGAATCATTCCAATAATTATCGTATTCGAATTATTGTTGTAGCAATAAGCATTCCTCGACTATGGAGGACTGACTGAACAGCACCTTGATTTGTTTGTAAGAGCTTGGGAGGAACTTAATTAATATGTTCATCGACATCTAGATAACTTTCTTTCATTGTAAGTTTGTAATTTTACTCGATTTCAAATCGCTAAGAAGTGGATGTTTTATTTCCTTTCGGAAAAATGAGTACATATGTGACCCGAATCTGCCAAAAACTAAGCTAAGACATTATACATAAAAAGCCAAAAATGGGGGGTTTATGAATGTTGCACAAGAAAGGCTTCCTTCTCTGTACAATATGAAAATGTGTAAAGTATAACTCCTCTGTATTGACCTAATGATATTCCCAGTCAGTAGGTCGATACATATCATCCGAAATTTATCTTTCTCCATCTATATTTCAAATAAGTAGTCGAACTTTTTTCGAAGTATTCGTAATAATATAGCATTCGTTATCGGCTTGTATTATTGATAAGGATTTTTCCTCCATCCTCTAGTCTCTAGATAAAAGGGAAATGAACCATTCATCTTTGTGGTGGACAGCTCATCAAAGTCATGAATTCGTTAAAGAGTATTGAAAACTCTAGACCGATTTATGATA
Source organism: Coccinella septempunctata (assembly GCF_907165205.1). Taxonomy (NCBI): domain Eukaryota; kingdom Metazoa; phylum Arthropoda; class Insecta; order Coleoptera; family Coccinellidae; genus Coccinella; species Coccinella septempunctata. Next base: position 55,050,200 of record NC_058189.1, on the reverse strand, counting down.
AGAAAACACTCTTTCAGCTCTTCCATAGATTAATGGTGTAAATCAAAAATCATCAATTATTCTTCATAATAATTTTGGAGTTTTTGACGTTTTTATAAGTATGCGGATTTGTTTGATCCTTATTCTGATTTGAGTTGAAGCAAATGCTGGAAAAATATAAACATATAGCATCAAAGATTCCATTCGGAACAGAGAAGTTTTCTGTGAAGATTAGAATTAATGAGTGTACAGTACACTAAGCAATCAGACAATCTTGAATGATTTCGATGCTTAACTCTTCTTTGCAAACGTAGACACATTGAAGATTTATAATGAAACTAAATATACCTTCAAAATGTTATTTAATACTTATAAAATTTTCCTCAAATCTTATGAAATTAGAATGCATAAAATGTTTAAAAATAATAATATTCCGAGCTTTACTAATTTGTGATAAATTGTATATTTCATTTCGATAAATTAATCGAAAATTGATAGAAATCTTTATAAACTATGGCATATACGATATGTATCGAATAATATTTCGTTTTGAGATCAATCAAAATCCATGACAGAAATGTTTATATTCTTTTCATTTTTACGGAAGATGTATTTATTGATATATCGGTGAAAAATATAGTCAATGCCGATTTATTGAGAGACATAAAGTAAAAGTTCTGATAGAGAACAAACATGAAAAGACAAAACTTAATCTGAATGATCTTTGTCCTTAGATTTATATATCAATTACCTATCTACTTTTGCCAAACTAAACAACCATATTCCAAAAACTTTTGTAGAGGCACAATCTTCTTTTTCGAATACCGTTAGTCTCGTACCTACTACTAATTTCGTATAGTAATGCTGGTGATTGTTGAGACCATTTCTTCAAGAACCTGTATATACAGTACAAAACTGGTCTTCTGCCAAAGCATATTAATCGTTCTAGTCATTTCATACATCGATCGGTTTGAAAACCAATCAACATTTTCCAGGTATAGGTGTCACCACTTATTATATCATCTTATTGTTTCTATTTTCCAGAATGTATGAAATTATTGTACTCTTTCTTTACTGATGAATAAATTTCGTCTATTTGACAGAAGGTTTTTTATTTTTTTCCCAGTAATTTACGAAGTATCAGTTTCCTGCAGCAAAGCATTATTATTTATTTTAGGTTATAAAGTAGATATTTTGGAACCAGGTATGGATTTGGTAAACGGACGACTTTTATGGCACAATATTTTGGGGTAAAATAAAACTCCGTTCTATAAAAATCAGATGTAATGAATATAAACATTCTTCTTATGTAGGTAACAACATTTTTCATTATGTGTTCTACACATTATTCACACATCATACATAATACGGAGGATCTACCTAATCTAAATACTACAGTTAAAAAAATATTATTATCATTGTTTCTGGACAAGGAAGTTGAAAAGGGAAAACCATTATAAAACTAAGGTTCGCTCAATCCTGCATCTATCATATCGAATATCCCGATAGAAAAAAAAATCCAATTCCGTTTTTTCCAAAACTGTAATATTGAGCTGAATAGGAAAAGGAAGAAAGGTGATCCAATTTTTTAACGAACTGAGGTCGTTTCCATTTCTAACCCCCTCGTTCCAAGCTTCTTACTTATACAGTATTCACAATTGTTTATCTCGAAACTCACGATATTTGTGTATCTGAATTAGGCACACGTTGTCTCAATTTTGGTCTCTGTTGGTCCGCGTTTTTTCTTCTCCTTCAGACTTTGTTGTTGGTTCGGATCTTGGTCCCAGGGTTGTCGTTCTCCTGAACCAAACATGACGTAGAATGTACAGCAGCCCATATACACGGCGGCCGCTGTGAGAAACACAATTCTCCATTTGGCTTGGCTTGGCTGAAAAAATTGGTTTCGGGCATGAAAAAAAATTGTGCAATCAGTTATTTTTGATTCAGGAGCTTTTGAGAGCTTGCAAGAGTTCATCATCTTCTTGAAATTCTCCGCGTTTACTTTTCAAATTGATCTAAGCAAAAGGAATAAAAAATTCGTCCTATACATATACATACTTTCCTCGGAAACTACTGAAGATAGCTCCATGAAATTCAGTGGTGAAATCAAGTACAATTTTGTAAAATAAACGTATTCTCCATATTTTCTCGTACAATGCGCCGTTTTCGAGAAATTTGATGTTCAAAAATTAAAAAGTATATGTGAAATTTGAAAAATTGGGTACTTTGTCTGTGTTTAAAAGATCCACACTATGTAGTGTCACAGATTTAGCTAATTATTTTGAAGGTATCTTTGTTTTTCCAGGGGTGGCACAGCTCATTATGAAAACTTAAAATGGCTTATCTTTTTATCAGGGCCAAATCGGAAAAAATGGTACATGAAAAAAGTGTTTCTCTTGGCCTCAAGAATCTACTGTTAAAATATTTGTACAAGTCAAATAATCACCCTGTATAAGTAATTGAATTAAATATTCTCAACTCACCGTTCCTATAACAACATGGCCAGCATAAATTGGCGCCAACAAACCAGCAAGATTCGCAAGGCAATTGGTGAGGGCCATAAGTATGCCGGCAAATTGTGGAGAAATGTCCAAATGGTTGACTTTGAAACCGGAATAAATTCCACCATTCAAGCCCACACCAACCGTCAGAATGGCTACTGTTAGCCATTTGTTACAGCCAGTAAAAGATGCACCGATAAGCGCTATGGCAGGACCAAATTGTCCTGAAAAAAATTGAATGAATGATATTCGAGTAAAATTCGAATGAAAAATGACATGGTAAATATCACTCAATTAGTCCCCGGTTTGACACATATATATAGCAACACTGTTGGCAGACCCACGTGATTTCTGGATAGTAGTCACAGTCACCTTCAAACAGCCGAATTTTTTTGGCATTTCTGACCATTAGTTTATAGGGACTATATAGGCCCCAGTTTTGTTTTTTTCAAGACAATGAATATAAAGCTCTTTCATGTGTTGATCCTACATTGTTTTTGATTGGGTAAAATACTCTTGAAGACAAGCATTGGCTTAATAAGCATTACGAGGACCCTGATGCGCTGAATTTGAACGCGGTCGTACAAGCACCAATGATGCTGAACCCTCTGCATGGTCGCCAAAAATCAGCCAGTTCTTCACTTCTTCCAGAAATAATAAAAATGTCCAAAGGATAGTTTTAAAAAACCAAAAAAGTAGGTTGCGTGAGATAGCTGACACCTTGTAAGATACAAGAAAGAAAGTCTTTTTTACATGAAAATTTAGGCTTGTGATTGAGAGCAAAGACTTCTTCTACTTCTCACAAAATGCATCGAAAAGTAAGAAGAGCGTTGGAGAGAAAGTATCACTCTTCAACAAGATAAGTTGATGTCAACTTATATTGATGAATATAGTGAAATTTCCCAATTTTCGAAGTTAGACCGGAGACTTATTTTGAGTGACCTTAATTATATCTCAATGAAGCAGTTTCAAAACTTACCGATAGAGTTAATCAGTTTTCTCACCACTGTGTGCGTGAAGTATGGCTTTGACAGCATCCAGTCTGCTACGTGACTTATAAATATCGAGAACAGCCACATAGCTAGGTAAGGCATAGAGGATAGGAACCCATTCTGTAAGAAATAAAATGGTTAATATTATAATATTTCTTCAATATCCTGATTCAAACCCATGACAGTCCCAAATTGGACACCACTTACGTCTTTAATACTGAATCGTAGAATCTGCTTCATATAAGTTGGCAACTCTGTCATGAGAGTTTCGTAACCGAAATTGTGACCCATGTGGGCTAACAATATCGCCCAAAAAGGCATGGACCTCGAAATTGCCCTCCATGGTATTTTAGGAGTCTGAAAAGTTATGGCTTTTAGGATATATTAATAATATATCTTAATAATTGAATAAATCATTGATGTATGGGTATGAACGAAGATTCTATGTATACTGAAAGCAGATCAGAATCCTGACTCATAAACATCATCGTACATTTTCACACAAAATTTTTTTTTTTATCTGAGACCATATTAGAGATTTTATCTAGTTATATCGGAAGCTTGAATTAAATGAAAATAATCTCGAATCGTGATCGATCGTTATTATTTTAAATACTCCTGATCCAGTGGTGGAAAAGATTTTGAAAACTCAAGATGCATTGAATAATCCTTACAGCTGCGCCATGTACAACTCCAAGTGTTTTCTGTATGTATTTTCGTTCGTCGTCATCTATTCTCGGGCTGGAGAATGGATCCTCGTGGACAAAAATCAAAAAGAAGATGCACCATATGGTGCCTATGGCTCCAAAAACGTAAAATACCGAAGGCCATCCCCACTCAGAAACTGACAGCAGACCACTCAAAGGCATAGAGATGACAGTCCCAAATTGGGCACCTAGAAATAAAATCGGTCATCACCATCTCGAAAACAACTAATTTTCATTATCAAAAACGATATGAAAATGAAAATTGACCATAAAATAATAAAGATTGAGAGTTTTTCCAATGATATATTGTATATTCTTATTTATATTCCGTATATAGTAATAAGAAAACGGTTCAGAAACACTTTATTAATTTGTTTGTTATTGCTTGAAACTGAAATAACGAGAAATGGTTTAATGCACCTGATTTTCTCAGTTATTTGGAGGAATCGCTATCACAAGCTTCGTTGAAAACTGACCCTATTTATTTCAAACACACAGGCAGACAAATTGCTATATGGGATGGGATTAAAACCTAGGCAGTCATTTTACCACACGTTTTTCTTCACTTGAATATTGATTTATATTATTTTTGACTCAAATATTCGAAGCTGTTCTCTCTGAGAATCATTTTTCAACCAAGAAATTATTAGAGTTATTTCCATGTTCTATGATTCATTCGGCTTAATTATGACAAATTTCAAATTCGAGAATAACGTCATTCGAAATGGTTCCAAAAATCTAAAAATATATCTTTTGATACTGTATAATGATCTTTATTCTTAATCGAACCTGTACTCCGACATTTAACAATAAGTAATGTATATAACCTTCAACAATAAATTATTGCAGTTCAATGATACTCAAGTTCATCTATATTTAAGCATCTGATATTGGCAATAAATCTCAATTTACTCCCCATTGAGTAATGGGTCTGGATCTATCGATCCACAAATAAAAGAGGAAAGCTCTTATGCTCTCCATTGAAGATTTTCGATATATTATATGGACATTATCATCTTGTGTATTTTGGTTCCTTTTCGGTAAACAAAGGGGACTTTCATCGGAATATTATAAATTTTGAAAATATAACGAAAGAAAAAAGTTGACTCGATCGAAAACTTTTTCAGCAATTGTCCAATTAATAAAATAATGAGATGATATTTCCTGTTTTTGAGATGACTGAACGTAAAAAACAAGTTTTATTCATGTAATTCTTGAAGTGATTGCCCTTTCAACCAGGGGAGAAAAATCCTGTCCTAGGTATGAAATTATAAAAAAAATCCTGTTGAATTCATGTTTATTAAGTCCGTAGCTCGCGGACTCTTGGAAATTGATTTTGAAGAATCAGACATCCTTTAAAGAATTACTGAATATTTGTTACAATTGTTAGGTGTTTACTTCGATAATTTTTGAGTACATATAAGATATAAAAAAATATTTCGTACTTTACGAGCTGAACTATTGTGAAAATATAAGAATCTATTTTTCAATAAAACTCAGGCTTTCAGTGCGAAACTCAGTTGGTGCTGAAAATTATCATCGTCACGACGTTCATATGATGAAACAATAAACAATGATCACGAAACCAGCAGTTTGAATTGACCAGTTATTCTACTATAGCCAAGCCATATTGAATTATGACTAGCACCCTCTAGAAGACAATAATTCTACGAATTGTTTCTATAGAATTTTCCCACATTTGAGATTTAGGTATGTCCTTCAAATTCGGGGTAATGGAAAAATAATGAACCCATAGGTGTTTTCAGGAAACTCAAAACAATAAAATCAAAGCTCTATATAAATACACATGTTATAATAGCATGCAATCAGGTAGAGGTATGCTCATTTTATCATGAACTGAAGATTTATTCTTATATTAGTCAAAACAAGGACGCGACATGTAGGAAACTGCCTGGAAACTATGGAAGCTACAATTTCATCCACAGGATGGAGCTTGCCGATAAATATGATCGGTAAGAGGACAAAACGAACTCATCACCAATAAGTGATCAAGACATGTCTAAAAACTAATATTACATCTACATACCGTATCACCCTAACGTTAAACTGTGACTGAAGATAAACAAAAAGGCAGAAATATTATACCTGCGTACACGAAAGCGCCCATTCTGCTTCTCTCATTTGGGGGGATCCATTTGGCCAGCAGAGCATGAGTGCATGGTACTATTGGTCCCTGGCCAGAAAGTACAATTGAAAACCTATACAAGGTACTAAAGTGAACGAAAAAGACATTTCTGTTTATGCTGCCGAGTTTCAAACAAAATACATGAGAGTTGAAGAAGAATTCCGGGATATGTTTTGAAAATTTGCAACAAAAATGTGATCATTCACTTTGTACGCCGTTAAAAATTGTCCTACTTACCTCGCCCAGTCCTTGGATAAATCTCACTGCGATTAACCACCAAATGCCATATTTGGCGGATACAGGAACCAGAAGACCAAACAGCGAATTTATCAGCATTCCGACTCCCAGGAAGTAGATGTTGCCGTATCTCTTGGACAAAATTCCGAAAGGTATCTGCGTTATCACGTAGCCGTAGAAGAAGGAGCTCAGCACATAGCCCTGAACGTCAGTTTCCCATTCAAACTCGCCATCTGCTTCCTTATGATTAGACGACTAAAAATAAAATAAAAGGTTGGTCAAAGATGAGGTATCGAACAACAAATTTTTCACAATCTGACTCTTCGTCTGATGGGTTAAGAATGAACTGTGCTGTTGAGATTTTTTTCTGCCATTTTTCTGACTTGGCAATAAAAATACTGTCAACTTTTAACACTGTCAAGTGTACCTACCTACACTTAACGCCGCATTAGGGACACTGTGTAGTAACTGTATATCGAATACTGTACAGTAACTGTATATCAAAAACTGAATTTTAAAATGCAGAATTATCAATACAGAAACTATACAGTTACTGTATTTCAAATATTGCATTCTTGAAATGTAGAATTATAAATACAAAAATGTGCAGTCACTGTATATCAAAAACTGCAAAATGCTGAATTATCAATACAGAAACTGTACAATGATTGTATATCAAATACTTCATTTTTTTAATGCAGAAGTATCAATACAGAAGCTGTGCAGTGTGCAGTCGCTGTATATCAAAAGCTGCATTTTTAAAATGCAGTATTATAAAGATAGAAACTGTGCGGTAAGTGTATATCCAATACTGCATTTGTAATGATTTGAAAGTCGAAGAACATAAACTTACCCCGTTAATGGTGAAATGTCCACATTCTGTGTCAACGCTCTCCAAATGATTGTGTCCTTGTGCCTTGCTGATTGCAGTATGGTTGACCATAGCCACGATGGCTACGGACATATTGGTCCTCATAATATAAGCATTGGCCATGCCCAAAAATAGCATGAAGGTCACGAAGTGTCTCGTACCAAACCATACTGTAAAAAAATGAAAAACTAAGTAATGAATTGTGAATATTCAATATTTCAACAATAAAACATCAATGAAGAAAGTTTCAGGAAAGGAAAACTAAACAGCAGAGACTTTTTCTATTTGAAGTTTGTATGAGTAAAGGTAAGGGGATATAGTTTTCCACTTTCATCCCACCTGTTTCAAGTTTCAAGATTACATAAACAGTAGTTTTACAATTTCCTGGTAGAAATGGTGCTTCATTCGGAAGGAGCTCTTATTCTTATCCAGATTTCTTCATGCAGTTTGGTGTATGTAGGTACAAATTTCATCATCTTTCAACTCCGAGCATGATATTCAATAGTGACAGCCGCAATATTTTCACAGTAAACATTTTGGAATAAGAGCTGATAGTGTAAATTCTCTGAATGAATTCGTTCTAATTTTCGATGAATCACCATGCATACCTTCATACGAGGCCGATGCCGCAATTGAAATATTGTTGAATGCTGTAATTAAATATGGCATTTAATTGTTTTGGACTTTAGACCGTCGCGGGCTAGATGGAAAAAAAGCTATCGTAAATCATCGCTTAGATAAATAGCTGACACTGCGATTTTACTTGGCTGGCGCAAATAGGCAACTAGGAAACTGAATAATTCACTTCAATTCTGATCTAAAAACGCTGATGATTTCACTCGAAGAAATATCAGAATTCAATTTTCAAATTGAAATTGGACGAGAAAATATATGACCCAAGACCCAAGCTACCTTTGAACCCTAGAGATTGTACTCGTAACTGTAACGTACCGTCTAAAAAATGCCCATTTCATAGATGTTTTCGAGAATATGATTTTTTATGCTTCACTTCTTAAGAGAAGTAGTACATATGATTCGGGATCCAGACGATCGACATTGGTTGCTTTTCAGATGCTACCCCAAATACGAAAATGTGTCACATCTTTGAGCAATAGCCTGAATTACGAACTGATACAGTTGAAAAAAGGAAATTACTACGCGAGAGGTAATATTAGGAATATTGAAAAAATTTCAGTTATTCCTGAATTTCAGCGTAATTTTTGTATATATCAGTATAAATTTTTTTTCAATATACAGGGTGTTTCCTAATTGAATGTCAATATTTATGGGGGTGATTTTTGGGCCCATTTTAAGAAAAAAACTTCATATGAACATATGTCCTAAACGTCTTGCCTTTTGAGTTACAGGGTGCTATTATTTAGACAGTCAGTGGCACGCCACTGACTGTATTCAACCATGAGCAAATTTGATCTCTTGAATTCTTTTAGTCCGACGCACAGGTTTCATAAAAAAAAATAGAATCTACGTATGTCTCTGTATGGTGATATTGTCATATGTATGTATTAAGGATATTGTTATGATCATGCAGAGAAACGTTTTTTATTTTTTTAAACGGAAACCGTGAATCGGATTGAAAAAAGTCAATTGATCAACGTTGGTAAGAAATGATTGGGAATTTCAAAAATAATTGTTATTTCAGTAAAAATCTGTGGCGTACCATCAATGTCTGCCAAAAAAGGTAGGTCAGATGACGTACGAACGTCACAGGTGGAAATTTAAAAAAAACTGATACATTAAAAAATGCCTCTTGATTCATAGTATACATGTATGACAAATTTCATTGAAATATTTGAAGTGGTATTGTAGGTATTGATAATAAATGATTTATTTTTGAAAACTTTACCACCCTGTATCTCAAAAGGTAAGACGTTTAGGACATATGTTCATATAAAGTTTCTTTCTTAAAATGGGCTCAAAAATCACCCCCAGAAATATTGACATTCAATTAGAAAAAACCCTGTATAAAGAATTGAATCGCCGATGTCACTACGACGCTATTTTTATCGAAATATGTTGAAAAACCGTCTAAAAATGATTGTGAAAACAAGTTTTATAGAGACTTAAGTTAAACTTTTTTTTTTCTCATAAAAAATCAACTAAATTGCAAAAAAAAAGGAGACGGAGTGACATCAAGACGTCCTTTAACATCAATTTAAAAAAATCAAGGCAATGAATGCCGTTTTTGAATGCAGGAGATTCTTGAGGTTTCACTTTCCTTTAATGTTCATTGTTCAACCTTCGAAATCAGTATTTCAGACAACAGAATACTAGATGTACTGTACAGGGTATCCCTAATTGCTTGATTTTGGCCGTTTCTAGTTTAGAAAATATCTGAAAACCATAATAACTTTCTACAGACACTTTTTAACTGGGAATACGACACTAATGGACGTTTCACGAAAATCAAGCCCAGGACTCCCTTCAACGTTTTCACCTATCTAGGTCTGGAGGTGCCAGAAACAGCAATTTGAGATGTGCCTGTGGTGAATACAATCGAGCTATATCAAGAAGAAATAATAAGGAAAAAAAAACATGATGAAAATGGTTTGTAGAAATTGCATCTGTATTGAAAGAAGCATTTTTCATGATTACCTATTCCTTGCATTTCAGATGTTAAGAAAGAACATCAGTGCCAAGTTTCAAGAAAAATTCAGGCAGCTCCCAAAACATTGTTCAATAAACATTTAAAAAATAATGAACCAAAATATAGTATAGCCACAAGAGAAGCGATTTGTTAGACTGTAGAATTGTTTAAAAAAAGAACTTTTCCAAGAAGGAATTAAGATGTAATTGTTTAGCAAATATACATACTAATTAGCAATTTCCAATTCGATATTCTGGTCTGAAGGTCATTGAGAAATAGGTTCTGCCAAACTTTTGGCAGCATTGATCTTACATATTTAGAGCCTCCAAAAAATTGAGTAGAAGCTATTTATAGACTACAATCAATAACTTAGCAGAAATGTATCTATACCCAAACATAAAATAAAGTCACTAGCCGTGTCTGCTTCTTCGTGCGTTAACTAAATTTGAGGTAATTTTCCCGAAAAGCCCCCTTGAAATTGTCTTTAGAACTTTTTCAACTATTGGCTCCAATGTATTCATTTTGAGGCTTGAACATGGAAATTAAGAGCCTCTTCAACATGGCCTCTAAAATACAATCAATTCACGATAGCTTTGACAAAATTTGGCTTGGAGTCTTTCATAAAATTATTTCAAATTTTTCAGTAAGGGATCCCTCTTGAAGTGTATGAACGTTAAATCCGAACCCACTGTATTTATTTGTCGCTTTTGATTTAGAATTTTGAATGTTTTGTTTATTTCTCATCCAAGGGAACTTTGTGTAAAATTTGCAGGAATTTTTTCGTGATATTCCTTAGTACATCTATCTAATAATACACGCATAGGTGAGGATTTCTATTTAATTCTAATGAAACATGTCGCGTTTCGCTACATTTCAGCTTCTTCGGATGTATTTGAACAACTAGTTAACTATTCGTTAGAACTGAAATGGATCTCGAGCAAAAGTATCGGTCTGGGAACAGAAATATTAGATTATAACCTTCTAGACCATGAAAAATGCTCTATCTCTTGAAAACATGGATGGTGAAAGGCTTGCAAGCATATATGGAGGGTTAAAACAAAATTATATCCCCAATTCCAAAAGTTTACTAAGGAAAATAATGAACAAGAAGTTTTCATATCAAAATTTTTGAATTAATAATTCGTAGGTAAGAGGAGGAGAAATCTAATATCTGCATTCGCCACAAATATAAAAGAACAATCAGTATAATTTTAGCACTTGTTTTGAATATTTGGATTGATGCAAATATCCCACTTCTTCATTACTCCGGTGTCCAAAGGTTCAAACGTTTAATAGTTGGAAAAATGGGTACAATACCCTGTTGGAATTTATATATAAACATTATTTGTTGATAAACAATTAACCATTGCATTCCTTGGCAATGCTGGCGTTTAATCTTTCACTTGCGCTTCGATAACAGATTCGGGAAAAACTATTACCTACTGCATATATACGTAAATAGAAAACATTGAGTGAATTTCTCGGTTTAGAAACCCGCAAAATTTCAACTCGCTTGAGTTTCAACACAAGTGAAGATTGAGAACTGAATTTTCCGAATATTTTTCGGGATGTCTGAACTACATTGAATTTTCTCAGAATCTATAAATCAAAAAGAAAGAAGAAGTGAAGAAACTACTTCACTTCTTTCTGCTGAAGAAATGATGAAATTCGTGCTCCAATTCGGAATTCCATTCCTTTCACAAGATCCACTTGTAATCAATATTTTCCACAATTTTCTCTCCCTTTTCTTCCCAAGAAACATACTAATGTCAATAAAGTAAAATTACGGTTGAAGGACTTGTCAAAAACGGTAAAAATTTATCATTTACATACCTATCCCTTCTAGAAATACTAATGTCTTATTGTGTAATAATATTGTGTTGTGTTTCACGAGTGTACTGTTTTGTGAATATGACCATGTGTTTTTCCCTTAGACTTGGAGTTATGTCTATGGTTTTTTCTCAGTTTTCAACAATCAGAATGAGTTCATTGAAAATGAAAGAGCCTTCGGTACTCAATTTACATAAAAAATTCCAGTACTATCTGAGAAAATACCTGGACTGGAAAGAAGCGAATCTTTTTATGTAAAATATACTGAGGCAAATTCCATCTATATGACAATGGTCGTCTGCCTGTAGTCTTGTAATTTTGGGTTAGACAGTATGAGATATTATCTGTCGAGTCATATTTTCTGGATATTATAAATGGAGCTGATCGCAAGAAGAGTGAGGAAATTAAATAATGTTTCAGTCCTATTTAAAAACGATACCTTACATCGTTTCTAAAGATAGAAGCGCATTCTAAAAATTGTGTGAGAGTGATTTCGCCTCAGTTCAAGATGTCTAGTTATTTTGTCGTTCGATTTCCGAAATACACTTTTGTGAAATTTAAAATTGGAAGAATATCCCCCGCTTTTTCTTCGTATGGTTCATAACACACAGCAATCACGTAAAGAAATCTGGCAGCAAGACCTTCATGCACTAAACCCTGATATTCCCAAAATTGTATTTCATTCTTCTTTATAAGATTGTAATTTATACTAATGGAAATATTTTTTTCGTTGGCATGGCTCCGCTGTTCAATGAACAAAGGTTGCTTTCTTTTTTTCTTGAACATTCGCTTTGTAAGGCCATCTGTTTTTAGAACTATTTTTCCAATTATTCAAAGGGTGATTCTTTTCAGACTCATCTGGCTGGTGAATCTATTGGCTTAATTTCATACCTACTTATAATAAGGGACAGGAAGAATATATGCAAAATGCTCAAAATTTTAAGCTGGTGTTTTCTTGTATAAATAACACAAGAAGGGGTGATGTTCTCAGTTCGATTTTCGTACAATGGACTAAAACACCAAGATCCGGTCCTGCCCAAAACTCCCCCCTGTTCAGAGCCCGTCTGTCTGGAGCCTTATCTGAACGACGATTCTTAGCAACTAAATATTTTACCCCTTTACTGACTATAATGAATCAATGAGGGTATGAAAAATATAATTATTAATCGATGTGGATAAATAGAATACAAGAAAATTAGAACCAATTTCCATGACTGTTCGGCATAATAACAAATAATTCACAAGAATTTGTCGATCACCTTTCACCAGGTGGTAGCAAAAGAAGCATGTGATTCATTATTGAAATTTATACGGTCAATACACAACCTCCTCTGTTCAGACGTTGATAGTTGTTAGCAGATTAACATGCATATATTCGATGGTCAAGGAATTCACGTGTTTAGAAGCAAGCGTGAATTCACATGCTCCTTCAATGTTCTGAATACAGCACTATTACAGCAATGGTGGAATCTGCAAAATTAATTACCATGTTTCGCTCGCAAACAAAAACTCAAAATAAAATAGGAAATTGCAAAATGAAGCACTAAACGAAAGAATATAAGAGATAAACTGACACATATTTAAGGAAGAAAGTTCCATATTCCATCGCTTAACCATTATTTTCGCTATGATCAAAGAACCACTTCTATCAAAGAACGGGAAGAAAAATTTCAAAATATTGTGAATAAATTCGAATCCAGTAGTATATAATCATGTTCTTTCAAATTCTGAAATATATTTCTGTAATATTTAAATAATTTCCAATGATATAGTCTATTTTCTCATCAATATTATTGATTTCAGTAACACGTAATCGTTATTTCAAATTATGAAATAAAAAATAATGTCAATAATTTCTCATTATATCAACAACATCGATATGCATCTGAATATCAAGACGAAAATGGTTGTATTTTCTGAATAACTCAAAAATGTGGATACGTTTTTCCTAGTTTCGAAATAAATGATTGTGTACATTTTTTATATCTAATGATAACTATTTATTCTTTCTCCTTAAACGAGATAAAGAAGTATTTTGAAATATAAAATACTCTCAACAAATTTTCGTCAAAACTCATAATATTCTAATGATAATATCTAATATTGCACTTTGAGGTATCGAAAATTGAAAATATTATTTATTCGTATATGTTGAGGATAAAGAAAATATTTCCAAATAAATGTTCGGTGACAGAATAACTCATTATGGTGATTAAAAATTTTGTTTAATCCATGACCCTTCCACCGGAAATTTTACTCTACAAGTGATGAAATATTTAAAATAAGTATTTTAATTGAATTCTTTTCCTTGGATTCACTTCATTTTCTTATCTATGTCGATGATAAGGCCAAGCGTGTGGTCGAACGAGAACTACAAATAATTTCTTAATAAGATGAGCTACATATAATACTTCTTCTGAAGATTTTTTGGAACCAGTAGAAAATGTGAAAGAAAATATAATACTGAAATACTGAATGTGCCATAAGGAGACAGTCTATGTGTGGAATTAAGAATGGAATGACGGAATAACAGCACTCACCTGGTTTCTTTTTTCCGATATCAATGTTATCATCTACAGTGACGACGGTGTATTTGGTTTTGTGGAAGTCCTTGCCGTTTTTCAAGTTGCTTGTCATTTTTGTTACTGTTAGTTCCTGTATCAGCGTTAATAAACTGTTCGTATTTATTTTAGGTCGATATCCGTAAAATGATTCAAGATCAAGAATAACTTTCCATTTTCAATATTTTCAAACTAACAAACAATATCATATAAACCTAATCAACAATAAATAATGTAGTATCACTTGTGTAATAAATAATTAAGGAACTTGGGAAAACTGGACGAAGATCTCTGGAGTCCGTTCACTTTAACCTCTTCCTTTTCCTCGATAATACCAATGTGAATAAATTATATAATAAAAATTTTAAATAAATTTTCATAATCGACAATTATCTCATCATACGTTGATTTGTGACTTTTTCGGAAATTTTGGATTCGCTCGAGATTATCTTAGATGCGGATAAAGCCGGTTTGTTCACCAATTATCGATTTTCACACTATACTGATGCCGGTATGAAATTCAGCACTATTCATTACTAGGTTTCAGAAAACCACGCGGCCAACTTTATGAATAGAACGAAAATCGCGTTCAGTCCCGCGCCGGTCAGTGACGTACAGTCACATGGTGCGAGGTTGCCAAGTTTATAAGAAATATCTCCCAAAAAAAAACTTTATCGAATTGGAAATGAAGGATTATCTCATTTTTGAGGGAAAAATAATTCTCCTCTGAAAATTCCAATCAAAAACTTGAATAGAATAATTTTCAGGTGAGGAAGAGGTGAAAAATAATCCTATACCACCCAGTGTCCAATTTGGGGTTTTTCGTAGAAAATTTTCATAGAAAAACATTTTTTTATCGAAACTACTTTCATTCACTATGAAAATTATCAGATGCCATTTTTAGGGGGATGAATCTGAGCAAGGGTGGCTCAAAAAAAACTTATACAGGGTGTCCCAAAACTAGAGAATCAAACGTCAAATCACGATAGAGTAGACCAAATATTATCGAATGACACCAACATTAGTTCAACGAAAATGTACCGTTTCCAAAATAATCAGAATTTTAGTAAAATACCTAAAGTTGCCGATTTTCGAACTATTTTTCTTAATTACAGGGCCAGTTTGTGATAAAGGATATCGATTTTGAATTATATTGAACTAAGGTTATTGTTTTATCTTCCCTAATTGAAATTATTTTAAGTAGTTAATCGATAACCTAAGTAAATGTAAATTGAAACAATTATTTTTTCTACATGATTTTTATTACCCAGAATAAACCCCCTCTATAGAGAGGGGTGATAATATGGGAGGAAAACGCTATCCTTAATCACAAATTGGCCTTGTGATTGAAAAAATAGTTCGAAAATCCGCAACTTTAGGTTTGGTTTTTACAGAAACGGTACATTTCCGCTCAATTAATGTTGGTGTCATTCGATAGTATTTGATCTACTCTATCGTGGTGTGACGTTTGATTCACTAGTTTTGGGACACCCTGTATATGAAAGACCCACACTATATTTCCCTTAAAGGAATTTATGTGAGTATCTCGATATATTCTACTGTCCAAAAATTAAAAATAGATTCAGAAAAAACCATATGAAATCAACGCATCATTTCCAAAGAGCAATTTATAAACATTTCTACATGAAAATCCATTCAGATTAAAGGAATGCTGATAAAAAATTCTCCATGCCTGAAAAACCATTGTTAACTATAAATGCGTTGGTACATAACCAAAAAAATAATTGGTTGGAGTGTTAGACAGATTATATGGAATCAGACGAGTATCATTTTTCTGACATTTCCAAATGGAGATGCGTTCGCTTAAACCACAACTGGATCCGATGCGTTATGGAGTAACATCCAAGTACCTAAATCAAAGAATATTCGGAGGAAGTGACAACGTCGCGGGGCACCAAATTTTATCAGACTGAATGATATACCGTTTTTGCCGCCACAAAATCACCTCCTACATTATCACTGGACATATCCTTCGACTTCCTCTACCTGAACTTCCAGAGAAATTACACAATTTCACTTGTTGCCTTGTATTTTCAGAATCCCGAGAATGTGGCTATTAATCATACGGTTCGTATAGGATTGTCACATGCCACAAGTACCTTAGTACCCTGTATCGCAAATTCAGGTGCAGAATTGACCATTGTTAAGTTCAACTCAACTCAACCCTCAAGGTGCAAGATGAAATCGGGTTCGAAAAGAAGCTCCCCTTTACCCTTCCCCCTTATTATGGTTTTCATTCCACTGGCTCCTTTATTTAGTTCTGAGTCCTTACAAGCATGAGCACTATTGATCTATATACGAGTGAGAGTCGAAAGAGGGTGCATTTCATTTCATTTGAAAATTTAAATTTCACGTACCAATATCTCAAATGAAACCATAAAAAAATTTCATTATATACTAAGTGACATAGAAAGCCGAACAGCTAGTATTAAAATGTGACACCTGAAAAATTGCCAAGTTTGACTAACTTCGAAATTACTTTGGTGATGCAAGTTTTTCAGCATTTATTTCAACCTTCTTATTGTACAGGGTGTGAATGTAAGGGCTAAATTTTTCATTTTTTGGCGATGAATTTGGAAATATTTGTGGGCTTTTGCCACTTTTTGAATACAATGCGTTGCTATAGAAATATCGCCATTTTATGAAATCAGCTCGTTTTCTTGAAATTCTAGCTATTACTCCGATATCTTTTCACCGATGTTGGATTTTTCGTCAGTGATGCAAAACACAATTCTTAGTCTTTACGTAACTGGCACAGAGTATGTATTTTTTCAAGCTCTCCTTGATGTACAGGATGTATGTGCAAATAACAAAACGAAAAATTTTGGTCTTTCGTCTAAGAATATTGAAATATTGTGGATCTTATAAAGTTTTTCTTTAAGTTAGGCGTATTCAAGTTGAAAGGTCCAACATATATTTCTGCATAATGAAAAAATAATTTTATACTATCTTCTGGATAATTATTTTCGCGAACTGTGGGCTATTTTTCGAGAAGAAAAATAGCTTCGGCTATAAAAATTTGTGGAAGAGGTCAATTTTATCTTTCCCAATAAAAACTCGGTCATATCATTTTCTACAGCAACTTCAACCAGTGAAGCATTTTGTCGAAATTATATTATCATGAAGATGATTGACACTGCGTACAGATACAGGTAAGTTTTAAATATTAGTATTGTTTTTGTAGACCTTTTTGCCCTCAATAAAAAAAGCTCTTCGGAAGATTCCGGTCAAAAATAGCGATAACGGGTACAAATGTCATATTTATCATTACTTTTGAACCACTCAACATAGTTTTTGCTATTTGCGATTATTTTTCATTGATCGCTATGTTTTTTTAACTTTTGGGGTATTAATCGTCTTTTTGCATGAGTTATATGACTAAAAATGTACCTTCTTAGTTGTTTTGCACATGTAATAATTTCGTTATTATGTATTTATTGTTTCACTATGTATTTATTGGCATATTTGAGACAAAATTTGATAACAGCGTTCATCGAATGCCACAACAATTATACAACTCTTTATAGTAGCGATCAAGTCTATCTGCTGTTTTTTTTTTTTGCTTTAGGAATATTAAAATACTGAAAGTAGAGGCATATTAAACAAATAATATAAAAATTGTATTTGTAAAACAGTTTCGTTGTCAGTCTAGTCATGCAACTCATTCGTGAAGACGATGAATAAAAAATCAAAAAACTTCAAGTGATCAATGAAAACACGCGCTTTCAGCTGCAAAGTAGCAAACAAACTGCAGAGTGAGTCTTAAAAATCGTAAAAATATTTTAAAATTTCTTGAGGTCAAAAGAAAGACTTTTTTCCTTTACTATTCACTCTATTTCATCCGGCTCGGTTACAGATACAGATCGTTGAAAAACTATAAAAAAATGTTATTTTTAGTTCTATTTCACAAAATGGTTTAATCGAATGAAATGAATTTCGGAATATAGGTAGTTTTCCATTTATTTGATTAATCTTTTTCGAACAAAAGTTATCAACCATGCTTATTCAAAGAACCCAACTGTTGAAAAGTTGGCCGCTATATATATAATGAATAATTGGACGTTTTGTAAAATAAAAGTATTCTTCATATTTTCTCGTATAATGCGCCGTTTGTTTTCGAGTAATATGATAAAATAAAAAATATTTGTGAAATTCGAAAAATTGGGTACTTTGACCGAATGCAACTCTTTTTAAAAGATCCAAAGATTTGTAGTGTCACAGATTCAGCTAGTTATTCTAAAGGTAATTTTGTTTCTCCAGAAGTAGCACAGATCATTATGAAAACTTGAAATGGCTATATCTTTTTATCAGGGCCGATAATAAAAATGGTTTATGAAGAAAGTGTTTCTTTTGACCTCAAGAATCTACTGTTAAAAAATGTGTACTAGTCAAAGACTCGAATTAACCTATAATTATGACAATATGAAATTTGTAACTTTGTAGCTTTAATTGTTGTCTTGTCTTCTTTGGAAGCTGGGAACCAGCATTGACTGGGGTCTTCCAAACAGCTTTTTTTTATTGAGGGCATAAAGATCTACACTAGAAAAAAACAACTAACAGGGGTTAGCGTCTCGTGATTCAATTTTGAGAAATAGTTATTTTCTACATCAGGTATGGTATTTTACATCTTTTTTGCAAGAAATAGTCTGCGATTTTGCTACACACTCGGGCATTTAGTCGTTGCCTCAATTGTCAAAATTATAGATAGATATAATTAAAAAATTAAGAACCTAAAATAATTTGCGTAAAATTTTCTCGTTTAAAAAAACCTTGGCTGTGAATATCAGCAGACAATATGCATTATCGCAGAATCTTTTTTTGCTCTGGCACATGATAATAGCACATGATTCCATTTTATCTATTTTTAATCCATTTTGAATACCAACATGACAATGTACTTCCTAATTAATTACTTTCCTACCCACTTCCTGCAATCACACCAACAACCTTGGTCGATTCGCTTCAAAAGAGGTCGGTTTTGTCGACCAGGAAAGGCTGCGGTCGACAGAACTCGATTTATTCGATTCACGCTTTCTGCAAATGATTCCATTCTATTGCTAGTAAGTATATTGACATGTGAGTCGATGACAGAAGGAATTCCGCCGAACAGGTTTGCCAAAACCAAATTCGCAAAAGTTTATTTTTAGGCAACGAGAACTCGCCTGATTTTTTCAACGTAATAACCTGACATACATTCATCGAATGATTTACTTCCCAAGATCACTTTCCTCTATTTTCATAACTCAACAATCGTTTGATGTACGATAGGTTTCTGTTCCAGGCAAGCTTCAAAGGAATCGCTGCAGGATTTGAAAAATATGTAAATTCATACATCGATATCTACCGTTTGCATAAGAGGTGAATTTGGAGAAGAGATAGGCACTTCTAAGAATTCAACCCATATTTATGTTTATCTCGTAAATTAATTAATCTATGCTCAATACTCCATGACATCAATCAACACCATCGAAATCACGCATCACAGAGATAAACCCTAAACCCTAAGATTCTCGAAGCCTTCCATTTGAGGCACGAAAGTTCTGAAAAACAGAGGAAGAACTGAAAGAAGGCGCCATCCGTCTTCTACGTCGAAGAAAGAAACTGTTGTCGTTGGAATCATTGAACACATAAAATGCATTACCCCAATAAAAATCTCATCAACATTTATTCATTACCAGAGTTTAACTTATCCATTTCGTGTAACCCAAAAATGCAAACCAATTCTCAATCGAATGGGATAATATTGTTGAAACTGTACAATATGTTCTAGATATCCACCACACTTTAGTCTTTTCCAATAATTCATGAAAGGTGATAATGGAAGAAAAAATATTTTAAATTTTATAGCGCCGCTCAAAAATAAACATTCTTCTATTATCGGAATCACATTATGTATTATACGTCGAAACCATTTTTTTTGGATTCATCGATCTTATCGTTGCGAAATATTAGGAAATAGCCTAATAACCCAATATTATAAAAATAAACTATGATTCGCAAGTACTTATTTATTCAAAGATTAATTTCGTACTCTATTCAAACACACGATATGATAAAAGAATTCTGTCTAGTTTTTGTTAATAAATAAAGGATTAAAAGACACTCCTATTTCCGATATTGTATTGATTGTTGCAAACGTTAATGTTTATCAATTAATGTAGAGGAATTTGGTGTTATTTTACTAGCGCAACCACCAAATCTTATAATTTATCATTGCGAAAATGAGATTCTTGAACCAAAAAAAAAGAGAATATTTTAATCTGCAACCCATAATGAGAAGAAATTCAATTACATATTGCGAAACGTTGCGAACAAAAAATTTCCTTTGAATTACTGAGATTGGAAAATAAAGCAACTTTATGAATAGCGCATCCGCCTTTTATAATGATTTCCTGGCGCTTAATGAATGAAAAAAAATTAATTTTCGAATTCTGAAGAAACAATAAAATAATTAATTTTAAAATTATCAAGACCAGCATCCCAACAAGCTTAAAAAAATATTTTTGTTGCACTCGTAAAGATATTCTACCTCCAAAAATTTAATTCTACGAATTTAATAATATCTTTCAATATAATATAACACCGATAGATACCTGAAAGTTTCGTAATGTGATATAATATTTTTCAAATATCGGTTGAAGAATTTGAAACCCTTGGTGTAGAGAGTGTGAAAATTGATATCAGTATCTTGCAATCGTTTGTATTCGTTATTTCCATGTAATTTTCTAAACACAAATAAATATAAAAATGTGGCCATTCCCCAAATGTCATTATGATGTTTCGAAGAAAAAAAAGGTAACTCAATAAAAATGTGATAATTATACAAAAATCGAGAGATACATTCGCCAAAGTTCCTCTCAGCTTTTAGCTCCGAGAAATAGTCACTGATTATATGATATTTAAAAAAATTAGTTTTTAAACCACTACACACGTGTTTCGCTATCACAATAGCATATTCAGGTCAGGAGTTAAGCTTTACCTAGCTGAAGATGCTGCAGTGATAGCGAAACACGTGTCGTGGTTAAAAAACTCATTTTTGTGAGAATCATGCATATAATCAATTATGGATTTTCATTAAGGGGAAGTAGTACATACGATTCGAGATCAAGACGATTGACATTGGTTGCTTTACGGATGCTACCCCAAATACGAAAATGTGTTACATTTTTGAGCAATAGCCTGAATTCAATGATATTGTGTGTAATATCTTTGCCTGAATTACGTACTGAGTCAGTTGAAAAGTAGGAATTACCACGTGAGAGGTAATATTAGAAATATTGAATAATAATTTTCAGTTGTTCCTGAATTTCAGCCTAATTTTTGCATATATCGCTATGAAAATCTTTGCAATATATAAAGAATAGAATCGCCGATGTCACCCCGTCGTTATCTATGGTCGTTATTTTTATCGAAATATGAAATATGTCAAAAAATCGTCGAAAAATTATTGTAAAAACAAGTTTTATTGACATAAAGTTCTAGTTTTTTTTTCTGATGAAAAAACAACTAAATTGGAAAAAAAGAGACGGGGTGACATCAAGATGTCTCTTAACTTAAATTTAAAAAAAATCAATGCTTCACGTAAGAAATTAAAGGCATAAATTAGGAACTAGTGAAAGCCGTTTTTGAATGGAGATTCTCGAGGTATTACCTACTATCTAAGACCCCGTAAGTATCAGTATCGGTCATATAAATTCAATAATTTCTTGGGGTAGAAATTTGAGGAATTAAACATAGAGAATGATATTTCCAAATATATTTCTTTGGTGATAGGTACTTTCTTCAATAATTTTTTGACACTTAATCAGTTTTTGAAAGATAATGAGGAATCCCTTGGGTCAATTGTTTCAAATTCGAAATTCATAGCGTTCTTGAAGAAGGACCAGAAGGATGAATGCATACGAATTTAGATTTCAAGAAAATTGTATATCCTATATAGGATATACAATTTTCTTCAAACTAGGTATGAATAAAGGAAGCCAAGAAGGGACATGCCTCAAAAAGTATAATGAAAATTCTTGCTTCTCATTAAAAATAATGAACCAATAACAGTTCAAAATCCAGCTCGGAAGCCAACCTAAGTATTATATATTCCGTTCAAGCACTGAGTGTTAACATTGAGTCAAGTCAATTATCTGGTATAGGTACCTAATTTGAATTTAGGGCAGAATTTATCGACAGTCTCGAATATTCTGTAAATTTCGATCTAACCAGTTTTCTTGAGGACCCATCAGTCGATAATCTGTCGTTTGGGAACGAAATCTTTTTTTTAACGAACATATGTTATGGAATATCAAAAATTCTTAAGAACACCTAAAATTAAGCATCCTGGAAACAGATTATGTCACCCCCATGTCTCTTGGTATTTAAAAACAATAATAAACCGCATTGAAATACGATAAATAATGGAAATACCGAATAAATTGCAACTTCAATGCAATGATTTTCTGTGAAAAAATTATATTGAATAATGGAACAGTATAGGGAAAAGAATTTGATTTTGCAACTTCGATTGATCAATTTCTATTATTTACTACAATTGCATCATGAACTCACTAACAGTTCATAAAGTTTTTGGTGTAATCAATAAAACCGGTAGGAATTTCAATCAATATTCCAAGAATTCCAAGAAGAACCAGAGCTATCAATCCATCCAGGTACTGAACTAGCTCAAGGCTGCACGGTTCCCAGAAATAACATAATTTTCCAGTATTACAAAAAAAAGTGTGAAAATTGGAATAACTGATTAACTTAATCGATAAAAATTCATATTATATTTTTCGGAAGTGAAAATCTACCTCCTATTAAAAAAAAAAACTGCAGTGTTCTTAGTTTTAATTGGAACTATCTGAATATGAACTGTTCCTCGAATATAAGAGCTAAGACATTATGAAATTCATCTTCCATTCAATCTCCAAGTGACCTTCTAGTATATCTTTGTGAATAATTCATAAAGAAATAGTTCGATGTTCGATACCCGTATTTCCGCAAACAATTAAACGACTTATTAAATTCGCAAAGTGAAATGTCTTTATAGTTATTTGTACATCATCCTATCCTATTTTGAAGCAAGAGTTTGATTTGATCTCACATTCGTTTACTTTTTATCTCAAGGCATGGAATATCTAGTTGAATAATTATCCGACAGGCTTTTTTATGATTTTTGGGAAAAATAAAGGATGAAGTAGGTATTAAATAAGGTCATATTTACATATGTACAGGGTTGGCAAAATTCGTTGCCTACTGAGGAGATCTCCAGATCTCGGGAACTATATAAGAGCTAGAAGAAAACAGATGACACATTTCGAGCTCTTTTTCTAAGAAACAAGGAATGGTGAAAACCTTAGCCTCCTACGATTCTTCGTTTTTGAGTTATTAAAAATTAAACAAAAATAACAAATTCAATAAAAGTTTGCATTTAAAGAAATTAAATGACTCGAAATGAAAAAAAAATTGAGCTCGTCAGTGGATTCTACGTAAAAAAGGGCCTGTAGAAGGTTCAAGTTCCAGATCTGTAACTTCAAAGACAAAAAAGTCATGAGAACTTTTCGAAATCGTCAAAATCTCATTTTTTGCTAACAACTCGAAAACGAAGAATCATAGGAGGCTACGGTTTTCACCATTCTTTGTTTCTCTGAAAAAGAGCTCGGAAATGTGTCATCCGTTTTCTTCTAGCTCTTTCAGTTCTAGAGATTCCCTCAGTAAACTACGAATTTTGCCCATTCTGTACTTGTGAAATGAGGAATACTAAGCTTATTTTTTCTGCAACGAATTAAAATAGACGATTTTTGTCCAAGCAATTTCTGAAAATTGCGAGTAATATGAAAATTTCAGATGGGGTTCAATTTTTTTTTCAATTTCTGAAGAATCGATCAGAAATATCCTGGATTGTTGCAGTACGAATTTTACGTGAGCGAAACTGCGGTCAACAACCATCAGTATCCTACAAAAACGAGCCATTAAATGTCGAATTCTTCTCTTTGATGAAAGATGCAGGTAATGCCATCTCAGAGAAAGTCCCGCCTATTTAAGTATATACCTCGTTTTGGTGCCCCCAACTCTGATGGCATAATGAAAAGTTCGTTCGTATCCTGTCATTAAACTCGTAAATTATTTTCAAAATACAGGTCGAGAGTTTGAGGCAGGCTTCTTGGAAGAAGTTTTATGGAAACGACTGTTATATAACTCTATAATCTTTGGTTCCGGTTTTATTTGCGTATTGTCAAATATAATAGAATCGATAGAGAGTCACTTATAATTTTGTTAGCTATAAGATTCAATGAAACATGAACTCTTTTTTTCATTTTTTTAACTATGAAAAGGAAACAAAAAAGAAATATCTACATGTAATTCTTCTTCATAGAATTTTATAAATTAAGATTAGGTATAAACAGTAACAGCACCTATGAATTCGATGTAGGTTTTACAGATCGCCTTTTTAGTTGGGGAGCTGACAATGCTAAATCGGGATTTACTGGAGCATCGTGGAGACCTAGTGGATTTTTAAGAATAAATGGAAGAAAAAAAAAAAGGTCCCATTTTCAGCCGTGGGGAAAGCGTCTGCAGGTTTCCAAAGATGTAAAAAAAAATCGTCTGGTGTACAGGGTGGGCAAAATTCGTTGTCTACTGAGGGGATCTCGAGAACTATAGCAGCTAAAAGAAAACGGATGACACATTCTCTAGCTCTTTTTTGATGAGTAATCCAAATCTGAAAACAGAATCGGCCTATCATTTTTAGATTTCGAGTTATAAACAAAAATTGAGATTTTGAGGATTCCGTAAACTTCTAATAACTTTTTTGTCTTCGAAGTTACAGATCTAAAACTTGAACCTTCTTAGGCAATTTCATACGTAGAATCTACTGACTGAAGATTTTTCTCCAATTCAAAAATAAAAAATTCAATAGAAGTTTGCATTCAAAAAATGGTTTACCTAATGATTCGAAATGAAAAAATATTTTGAGCTCATCAGAGGATTCTACGTAAAAAGTGTCTGTAAAAGGTTCAAGTTTCAGATTTGTAACTTCAAAGACAAAAAAGTTATGAGAACCTTACGAAATTGTCAAATTAAAAAATGGGGTATCTTAGAAGGCTGCGGTTTTCACCATTCTTTGGTTCTCCGAAAATGAGCTAAGAAATGTGTGATCCGTTTTCTTCTAGCTGCTTTAGTTCTCGAGATCCTCCCAGTAGACAACGAATTTTGCCCACCCTGTACATACTCGAGCTTGTCAGACTAAAATACTTTATATGCCCTATGGCTCTCTGATAATAATAGATTCATGAGCTATGTGAAGTTGGCACCCCCAAAAAAGTTCTTTTCCGATATCTCTAAAACGTTGCCCGAACAAATGAAAAAAAAAGGGTGGACAAACATGGACCTACGATGGACAAACGACCCTGAAATTTTTGTTTCAAAATTGGCATTTGGGGGTGCCAACTTCACATAGCTAGATTCATGTTAATCTGACAGTTTACGTGGTGGGGCTGGCCGTACAGAAGAGTTGAAAATTGTAAAAAGGAACTGACAATTCAGACGTGACGCAAGAAAAACCCTCCGCGCTCGAGAATGTACACGTGACGTTTGCTTTTTTGCAAGTTTGACGCCCTCCCACACATTTTCGTCAAGCTCAAATTGTCAGATTAAGAGAATGTATACTTTTGAACATGTAATTAACCACATATATCTTAATCTGACACGCTCGAGCGTGTAGAATGATCGTTTTTACTATTTTGACTGGCTGTCCTAGACAATTCCCCCGTATATACAGGTCTAATTTGTGGTACAGGTACTCTACATGGTCCAAGGTATCTCCCCTTGTATCAATCTGGCACGCTCGAGTAAATCCCGAATTTCCCTCTTGGGCTTCCCAACTATTTATCAAAACTTCCCAATATTACCAAAACCAGGGTTCAGTAATTCAATTTATTCGGAACATCTTGATTTCACTCGGAGATTGCAAAAAAAAATTTAAAAATACTGATCCTTGAACGACATATGAATATGAGGATATGTATATACTTCATTCACTTTTATTTTAGCAGTCGGTTGGCCATGGAAGTTTGACACATTTCACTCTGTATTGTACGAAAATGTGGGGTTATGAAGCTTGTCAAAACATTTTTGGGTTTTAAATCAACGCTATGTTGCCCGTTCTACGTAAAAGTTTCTGTTATTACGTATTTTATCACAATGTCGAATCTCTTCGGAAAATATGTGACGAACATAATTAAAGTTTATACAAACTGATTGAAGTCGTATCAAATCCAGTTATTTGCATGGAAAATACAAGAGATCAGTATATCATAATATGCACTAGCTTGAGGAGAGTTAATGTTCGTAATCTTCTTTGGCTTACATCATTTGCAGATTTCAAAAATATTAACTCGAAGATGAAATGCATATGATGCAGTGGTTGGGAATGGGTATCTCCCGAAGAAATTAACAGATAATTACAAAAATGTTAAATTCTTCAACAAAAATCATCTTGCATCAATATAAGTAAAATGAATTGAAGGAAGTTTCAAGTTCAGATGAACTTCACCTTTGAACAAAAATTTCACATGAATAAACAAGTAACAGGGCAACTTGCGCGTATTTGTGGCTATTCATCTTAATACATTGATGTAATAATAATAATTATAGGTATTTATTAGTACCTTAAGACATTTACATTGTATAGGACAAGTCAAATGAAAAATAGAAAAATCCATTTTAGGGAACTTATTCTCCGATGACATTTATCGAAAATCCTGTAGTAAACTTTTCGCATTAATTCACTCAAACAGAAAATTCTCAAATGACACCACTTTTTTGGGTCTCCCAATAGAAGGAAATTCTTTGTCATCCTCTTCATTCACAATCTTTCTGATTGTGGAAATATCCAGCTGAAATATATGTCGTTTAGATTCAGATGAAACATTATATAAATTCTCTTACATTGAATATGTTCGCTACCGTCTGACGTATTGTGGATTTTAGAATATCAGGGTATAACTATTTGAATGAGCGGACCTGAATTCTATATGTATAGCACTTTCTGAAACCCTGTCTCTTTTTTCAATCACTTTCGGCATTTTCGTCATAAAAATTGATATTAGTTGTGGCAACGGCGTTATGACATTAACGACATTTCATGAGTGCCAACCTAACTTCGTTCTAGTCTAGGAGATATATCTATATCTCTAAGAGATATATCTATATCTCCTTGGTTCTAGTTACAAAAACTTGAGAAAATTATTTCATGGCCAACCGACTGCTAAAATAAATTTGAATGAAGTATAGTATTCGATACTCTCAAATATCGTTAGCGCGCTATCCATATAATAGTATTCCACCCTTCATGTATATCCCACCCCATATTTATGGAGTGTACGTATCAGAGACAACCGTACGTATATTTATACATACAAGAGAAGCAATTAATATTCATCCGTCAGCTCTGGGGAAATCACATGAAAAAGGATAATCCTGTTTATTGTGATAATGATCGACACCACTAGAATCATTGGTGCTTGACACCATTCTAACCTTAATAGGTAGCCTACTTCCAGTGAAAGAATGATGGGTAGGTATTCCGTGTGTATTTGGTGTCTTTCAATGAATCATAAAAGCAGTCTGAATTATAAATCAGTCAGTTAATTGCGACGTTTCCGCTCGTAGTAAAACTACTCATACATTTTAATAATGCAACAATTGCTGTGATATCATTTAATTCTATTTCATATAGGTACCCATTAATCTTTATTTTCTCGACGTAGAAGTGTAAACACCTATGTATATAATTGGATGTTTTCGGTTCAATCTTCAGTCAAGAGAATCAAAAATATTTCAAATATATCTCAAAAAAGATTGGCGAAAACCATTGTCCTCACCTATTGTACATCAATCAATCTCTAATTCAATAAATCTTTAGATTCCTTGTTCATTTACCTTATGAGGCTCTATACATTGTATTCTCGAGTTATGATTATGATCACCGATTGTTTCACAAAATATGTTATACATATACCTATTTTTATTTATGGTTGGTATGAATACTATATTCATTATTCAATATACAACATCGTATTTTTTCATTATCATTAATTTTGTGTACCTTTCGCTTCCTATCATTTTGATGTTTTTTCTTTATTTTTTCCAAATTTTTTCGAAATGAATAATGATGATCCAAAATAAAAAGAAAGAATTCCGGAAATTGAGATTCTTTTTATATGAGAATTAAGCCAAACTTTCCCTTTATCTATACAAGTGATGCCAGACGCTAGTTCACGAGATACAGGATGTTGCAGTAAAATATTATATTGAAAACAGGCGAATACTATTAATTGACAAAACACTACTTGTTAAACAAAAATCAAAAGACATATTGACTTAGTATTTCAAGATGCATAAATTGCAATTCTAAGAAATACCGTTACAGTAAAACTGTATATCTTGTAATATCTTGAGAATGGTTGCGAATTGTACGTCCATGTCTCCAGCCCCCCCAAATTTGAATATTTCACTTTTTTTGACGCTAAAGTTTTGTACTAGTTTTGTACCGAAATGTACCGTTGAAAAAAAATTTTGTACCCCTAATTAAAGTGACGAAAATACGGTTTTCAGTTTGGGGGGGCCGTAGACATGTTCACCCCCCACTTTTGAAATTGCAATTTTTTTGTATTTCAAAGTTTTGTACTAGTTTTGTACCGAAATGTACCGTCAAGAAAAAGTTTTGTACCCCAAGATTAAGGGGTCTTAGGAGGGTTTGAAATTGGGGGGGCTGGAGACATGTTTTCGAAATAATGAGATTTCTGTTTTCGAAATAAGCTAAAACATGAGTACTAGTTTTGTACCGAAATGTACCTTTGAGAAAAAGTTTTGTACCCGAATTAAAATGAAAAAAATACGGTTTTCAGTTTGGAGGGGCCGTAGACATGCTCACCCCTCACTTTTGAAATTGCAATTTTTTTGTATTTCAAAGTTTTGTACTAGTTTTGTACCGAAATGTACCGTCAAGAAAAAGTTTTGTACCCCAAGATTAAGGGGTCTTAGGAGGGTTCGAAATTGGGGGGCTGGAGACATGTTTTCGAAATAATGGGATTTCTGTTTTCGAAACAAGCTAAAACATGAGTACTAGTTTTGTACCGAAATGTACAGTTGAGAAAAAGTTTTGTACCCTAATTAAAATGAAGAAAATACAGTTTTCTGTTTGGGGGTACTGTAGACATGCTCAACCCTCAGTTTTGAAAATGCAACTTTTTTTTATTTCAAAGTTTTGTACTAGTTTTGTACCGCAGTGTACCGTCAAGAAAAAGTTTCGTACCCTAAGATTAAGGGGACTTTGAAGGGTTGGAAATTGGGGGGGCTGGGGACATGTTTTCGTAATAATGAGATTTCAGTTTTCTAAACAAGCTAAAACATGTGTACTAGTTTCGAACCGAAATGTACCGTCACAAAAACGTCACTTTTCTTGCAATGGTAAATTTCGGTATGAAACTAGTGCACATGTTTCACCTGGTTTCGGAAACCGAAATCTCAATATTTCGAAAACATGTCTTTGGCCCTCCCAATTTCAAACACTCCTAAGAAGACTCCTCAATCTTAGGGTACAAAATTTTTTCTTCACAGTAGATTTCGGTACAAAACTGGTACAAAACTTTGAAATTAAAAAAAAATTGCATTTTCAAAAGTGAGGGTTGAGCATGTCTACAGTACCCCAAACAGAAAAATGTATTTTCTTCATTTAAATTAGGGTACAAAACTTTTTCTCAACAGTACATTTCGGTACAAAACTAGTACTCATGTTTCACCTTGTTTCGAAAACCGAAATCTCAATATTTCGAAAACATGTCATTGGCCCCCCAATTTCAAACCCTCCTAAGACTCCTCAATCTTAGGGTACAAAACTTTTTCTTGACGGAGTACATTTCGGTACAAAACTAGTACAAAAGTTTGAAATAAATAAAAATTGCATTTTCAAAAGTGAGGGTTGAGCATGTCTACAGTACCCCCAAACAGAAAACTATATTTTCTTCATTTTAATTAGGGTACAAAACTTTTTCTCAACGGTACATTTCGGTACAAAACTAGTACTCATGTTTTAGCTTGTTTCGAAAACAGAAATCTCATTATTTCGAAAACATGTCTCCAGCCCCCCCAATTTCAAACCCTCCTAAGACCCCTTAATCTTGGGGTACAAAACTTTTTCTTGATGGTACATTTCGGTACAAAACTAGTACAAAACTTTAAAATACAAAAAAATTGCTATTTCAAAAGTGGGGGGTGAGCATGTCTACGACCCCCCCAAACTGAAAACCGTATTTTCGTTACTTTAATTAAGGGTACAAAACTTTTTTTCAACGGTACATTTCGGTACAAAACTAGTACAAAACTTTAGCGTCAAAAAAAGTGAAATATTCAAATTTGGGGGGGCTGGAGACATAGACCTGCGAATTGTGTTACTTGGCAAAAATACATTTCCAAACAGAAAAGTTCTCCAATAAGCTTTGTTCCATTTCTATAGATGAAAAAAATACAACATGTTTTTTAATAAAATTGGTTAAACCTAGTGGTCCTCTATAAGCAACCTTGAAACGAGTTAAATATTCTTACAATTTTTGTAGAAAAAAAATCACATCATGTATCCCTTAGAACAGAAACCAGCAACATTTGTATAAAGCTTGTTTAGTTTAATCATCGAGTATTAAACCCTATGGTTCAATATAATTACTTGTAGCACATTCATTGAGAACTTGTGAAGTTCATTCTGCAAACATATAATAACATAACGATTTATGTATAGAAAAACTACAGCCGTCAATAGAGGATATATTTAGAAGGTTGTGAGAGAAACTATCGAAATGAATTAAGTTTAAGAAAAAGACATAACCATGATACCAAAATGGAACATGCCAAAAAAAAAATCTTCTCAAATGAGGAATTTAGATAAAATTTGTTGGGGAAACTGTCAACTAATCCACATTCTACATATGGAATAGTGTGGAACTATCAAGAAATTATGGAAAAGAACAATAAGTTTCGGTTCTATGATTTTTTACAAAGAGGAATAAAAATATTCATTAAATACTGAATATAATGAAGTAAGAATCTGTCCATTAGCATTTGTAATTTAGCATGTCACAATAAAACGTACGGAACCAATTTCGTACTTAGTTTAATCTGCTTATTCATACGTGAAACGTTTTTTCCATATAAAATCCACAACAATATACGTTCCAATAAAAATCAACGAAAAATTCAAGAATATTCATATTTGAAGCATAATATAGATTTAAATAATAAATTTTCATGAATCCAAGATTAAAATATAAATACATATGTACATACAGGGTCCGGCAAAAAAACCTCCCTGATTTCAATAGGCATTTGCAAAAAGAATAAGAAACATACAGAACAATTACTTATATTTGTGAATAGCCTATATGATGCCATTTTACATCACTTAGTACACTTTACTTGGTTTTAAAAATTATGTCTGATAAATGATGTCCCCCATTGTTAAGACATTCACGAAGTCTTTCCCTGAAGTTGTCCATAGTTCTTCGTGTAACTTCCTTTGGAATGGCTGCCACTTCCTGCCTAATGGCATCTTTTAGTTCTTGCAGAGTTCTGGGACGATGTTTGTACACTTCAGCCTTTAGGTACCCCCACAGAAAGAAATCACAAGGTGATAAGTCGGGTGACCTTGGGGGCCAGGAAATGTCTCCTCTTAAAGAAACAAGACGTCCAGGGAACAACTCTCTTAACATTTCCATGGACCGCCGAGCAGTGTGAGCTGTGGCTCCGTCCTGTTGGAACCAAACTTCAGGGAAAGACTTCGTAAATGTCTTAACAATGGGGGACATCATTTATCAGACGTAATTTTCAAAACCAAGTAAAGTGTACTAAGTGATGTAAAATGGCATCATATAGGCTATTCACTGATATAAGTAATTGTTCTGTATGTTTCTTATTCTGTTTGCAAATGCCTATTGAAATCAGGGAGGTTTTTTTGCCGGACCCTGTATAAGCTTTCGTAAATCCAAATATTTTCCATTCTGTTAGGAAGAAATGGATGATCCTGAGTTATTCATATGAAAACACTTGAAAGTTTAATCTTCTCTTTTACCTTTATTTTTTCTCGAAATTCTGGCTAATATTACTTTTACGATGATAGTTCATTAATGTCTGAAAATATAATATAATGAAAGTTTTAACGGCACGAATTCAATTCCTGTCTGCATGCCGTTAAAACCTCCATAATATTGTTTGTAGGACAATGAATTATTTTTCAGGTCTAATTGAAACCACAATAACGTGCGTTCAAAAATATTCGTGGTTGGAGCCAACTTATAAGTCGGCTATAGAATTTTCTATGTGGATATTCTGTGCTTGAACGTAATGCTTAGCCGTTACATCTTGTAGTTTATTTTTCAAATGTGATAAAACTATAAATTTATTGATTATTTCAGTTTATCATTTTTGAAGAAACTACTAGAAATTTCCCCAAGAAATTTTCATATCGAAAATTATGCTTATACTGTCATCGAAATGAGTACATATTCTCACATTGACAAAATGGAGGTGGTCCACTTCGTAATGATTAGAAATAAAAAAATTATTATTTATATCGAATAAACTGCTCACAGATTCAGACAAGAAGATAAAATGCTTTAGATTTTCAACATCCACGATGTTGTTTCAAGATCTTGATCTACCAACCATACAATCATTTGTCCATTATAAGCCATTAAACGTCACATCAACATTTATTGAAGTAGGTAGTTATATTCTCAAAATTCGAAAAAAACATTTACTGAATGTTCATAGTACAATTATTCAAGAAAAATAAGGAATAATAGAAAATATGTAATTAAAATAATGAATTAACATTAATCAGTACCGTCATTCGATTGTCTCATTTCCTACGAAGAAGTTGCTTAATGCTATGATTACCACGTTTGAACGAGCTATTCAACTAATTGAAAATCCCACACATGTAATTCAGCTAAATTTTCCACGAACTCAATCTGGCTATTCTCAAGAAAATTGATGAAACCGGAAAACAAGATTAAAAAAGATTGCTTAGAGATTTTTAATCTTATTTACTACTGCATATATAAAAAAAATATTTTACATTTTTGGTAATGCATACGCCTGCAAGTCCATTGAACTTCAGGGAAAAAAAATGTTAGACATTCATTTCAGATAAATAAAGATCAATTAACTGCTTCTATTAGACAATTTCTAATTTCTATCCAATTTATCGAAACTTTGTGTTCGCCACAGACTTATAATGTTATTAACTTGTTGTTGATTTGAATATTGGACTCAAAAGATGAAAAAAAGTGGAACAAACATCCTCAATTTGATTCAAGAATTCGCTCAATTTTCTTGAGTTATCCGAGCAGAGTACTTCCGCTTTAATATTATATCGCCTTGATTTGTAATTTGTTAGTGAAATTTAAAACATGTTCCTCTTATCTTGCATCTTCCTCGAGTCAATTTAAGAATGTGGGGCAAAGGAATTATGTACCTACGGCCAGATTTCGAATGGAGACCAGGAAAACTTACACTTGACATTATACCTTAATATATAGATAGCTTCACTATTGAATTTTTTTAATGTGAAGACGTCTATTTCACAATTGGTAATTTATGTGTGATAATAAATTTCTTGACAGATTCCATTCTGCTTTCTCGGTTTTTGTTATCTACATTGGGTAGGGAGAATATTTTGAATATACCACAAATCTGCTATTCAGAGTCATAGCAGATCAAATGGGAATATGATTAGGAAAATTGCTTTAAAATTTGAGCAAACTGGGTGAATGATAAAACATCAAAATAATTTTTATATGCTATTAAGTTAAGCTGTTATTCTTTCTTTGACTAAAACTGTCGGAGGTTTATTTTTCAGAATATAAAGGAAATTTTCTAAATATAGGGGATTCAACTTCGGCCCTCTTCTAATTCTAAAAAATTTTCGTTATCATGATTGTACAGCCAACATCTACCAAAAAAGATGTGTTAATATGACACACTCTTTCTGTTGATGTACCGGTAGATTCCGGTGACAGTCCTGTAACTTGGGACAATTACCACCCTTGCAGATTTCTTTGTTTCTTACCATTTATGAGTGAAGGGGCAAACTTATAAAATTGTGCAGCGTCTTTTCCGTTAGTTTAACAATTAATTCCTTGACCAGAGTCAGCCTTGACTAGAGTCAGCCTTGACCAGAGTCAGCCTTGACCAGAGTCAGCCTTGACCAGAGCGTTAAAATTGACAGGAAAAATTAACGAATTCAGGAGAGTAAAAGCACGTTTTTTTTATGGCTCTTATACTTTCTAGTGTCCTGTAGGTACATGTGTTTCACTTTGTCATGTGTAATTTTTTTTCTGGATACATGGGATATTGGGATATTAGATATGTCATGAAACAAGGTTGTTTACAAAACAAACGGCGACACGGATCTCATTCATTTATTATGTTATTTCATAGGGTGACTTGGGACAATGCCGAATAGTTACAAGCGGCGCATTGGCAGCAGGAAATATGCCGATTTTTCGCAGAATATAATTATTCACGTTATTTCCACAAAGAAATCACCAAAGAATGAAATAAATCGAAATCCCCTTAATTTGTGTAGAGTTTTTACATTTGAGTTGCAATATATTTACTTTCGCTGTAATAGGGGTTCATCATTTAATTTCCTTACCGAATTTCATCGGCAGGAAGACGATCGATGGACAAAGAAAATTGTACATTGGAGACCACAAGCACATAAACGAAGTATAGGAAGACCACCAAAACGCAGGTTAGATGACATCAAGGCAAAGGTTGGACGATGCTGGCACCAGTTGGCACAAGACCGAATGAATTAGAAGAAAGGGGAGGCCTATATCCAGGAGTGGATGCAGACGGGCTGTTGAAGAAGAAGAAGAAGAAGAAGAAGACCGAATTTCAACTATATAATCACAAATTCTAATTTTTCAAAAATATACACCGTCCCAAGTCACCTATTTCATTTGAGAGTTGAGAAATCAATGGATTTTAACTTGTGTCCCAAGCCTCCCAACTCGGTGGGTGACTTGGGATAAGTATATTTAATTTTTTTCAAAATTTATATACGAATACTAAAGCATGCTATATATCCTAATCAATAGTCTGGGTCATGAAGCATATTCGAACTTCTTTTTCAGATAAAAATAGGTCACCGTTTCGAAAATATGACAAGCTGAATTCAGCATTCGTCCCAAGTCACCCGAATATACGGTAGTAGGACTATTAGGAGGGCTTGATTTCCTGAAATGTACCATTGGGGATTGAGTAGTACCTTTTCAATGAATATTCCCAGATATATAATAGTTCATAAAATAAATTTTCGTTCATAAAAAAGTGAAATCGGCACTTTCCCATCTCTTATTTTTATGACCTGACATCCAAACATGAACTAAAAATTCGAAGTTTACCATGTGACGCGTTCAATACACTGAACACAATGAGTAAACATTCGAAAGATGTCACAGTCTTATTCAACATAACCTGCTCTAGAAGTCTTGGTAATATTTATTTTTCAAACAAATAATGAGTGTATCATATTTGCAATAGACGTCATATACAAGGTGTCTCAAACCTGGTGAATCAAACGTCAAACCACAATAGAGTAGATCAAATACTATCGAATGACACCAACATTGAGCGAATGTACCGTTTCCAAAAAATCCTAACCTGGAATTGCCGATTTTCGGTCTATTTTTCTAATCACAGCCACAGCCAATTTGTGATTAAGGACAGCGTTTTTCGCCCATATTATCAATTTATCACCGCTATAGAGAGGGTTTATTCTGAGTAATAAAAATTATGTAGAAAAAACAATTGTTTTAATTTATATTTACTTGGGTTTTCGATTAACTACTTGGAATAATTTCAATTAAGTGTGATAAAACAATAATCTAGGATTAATATGATTTGTAATCACTATCCTTTGTCACAAACTGGCCCTGAGATTGAAAAAAATAGTTCGAAAATCGGAAACTTTAGGTATTTTCATAAAATTCTGAATATTTTGGAAACGGTACATTTTCGCTGAACTAATATTGGTGTTTCAATAGTATCTGGTCTACTCTATCGTGGTGTGACACTGTGACGTTTGATTCACAAGTTTTGGGACACCCTGTATATTCACCACGTTCGTGGTTAAAAAGGCAAAAAATCATTGAAGCTTAATCGTGTACTTCAAACTGAGGTAGCTTCAGTGTAAAAAGGTAAAATTTACTAAAATGTGCTAAAATTTGATCATTTTTATCCATCTCTGTAGACCTTAAAATTAGCCAATAATAAACTCCTTCAGATCCTCAACTCCGGAATACAAATTGAACAAAATCGACAGTATTCATTCGAACGCTCTGTAGATATTTCTGAGGAATTCTCAGAAAAATTATCTTGTGGTTTCCTAATAACGGTTGCATAATAAAACTATGAAGTAATTTCGTAATAATATAATCAATGAGTACCAGGAGATTGAAACGTATACAGATAATTGATCATAAATAACGAAGAAATATATCCTTCGTTGAAAATAAAGTACCATTGTTATGCGGGGCAAGTCTGAGAAAATTCAGTGTTATTCTAATATCAATCACAGATAACCAGAAAAAAGCAATTTTCATTTCTATCGTGTTCTCATTCTACATCACAAGGCGGTCCGAACAAAAATTATTTATATTCAGTCCTCATACTACCGTCAAGAAAAAACGTACAATAATTATGGTAACTTCTTTGCCTGCAAGACATTCCAAATAACCCAATGACCGTGAAAAAATTCCCAATAATATAGGACAATACCTCACCTGAAACATGTTCCTCAGGTGGGCATAAATTCATCGAATTAGATATGTAGAAGACGTGTTCGGAGTATAAAGTCAAGTGTTTAATCATCAGGACATAAGAATATATTATAAACATGCATTCTATATCCTTATCTAGAATTCACCTTCTTCTGTCCATAGTCCCAATAATATTGATATGAAGGTGAAATGAAATATTCATTTATTGAATTAATTGAACAGATTATACAATTTTCAGTAAATGAGTTTTAAGTTCAGTTATTCATTTTTCTATTGAAAGTTAGCTGCCATAATGATTATACTTTATATGGTGTTAACTGAAGGACGTGATTTATCAGGGGGGCATCCACGGGGGGGGTCGGTTCTGGGTGTAATTACCCCCCTCGAAAAGAGTTTTCCCCTAACTATATCTAGGTGAACTAGAATCAATCACCCACTCATTATCCTATAGAATATAGATAGATATATATGTCAGTCCCCTAAAATTTGCCAGTACCCCCCAAACTCAGACTCTGGATGCGCCATTGTGATTTATTGCGCGAAAACATAGAATGTACCTACTACTACCAGCATAGTGCATAAGTATTACGAAAATGTTTAAAAATACGCCAGTGATTCCTATTCTTTCAGGCCATTTTTCTTGGAAGTGATTGAGAGAAGCAGTGGAGGAGTGGTAACCTCCAGAAACACCACTAAAACAAACAGTTCGCAGAAAACGGTAACTCAGATTTTTGGTTCATCGGTTAATTATTCTATCTTTCTATCTATTAATGAATAGTGAACCATCAGATTACAAAAGCGAAAAAAAATGAAATTGCCTAGTTGAATTTTAATTAAATACTCACTGGTGGGAAGTCTAAAAGTCTATTTATGAATTTTTCATTTCGATTTGAAAAATGAAAGTTGGAATATTTCGATAATTCTGGAAATAGGTGATGTATGTTTCATCAACTAGGTTTTATACCGTTTATTCGCAAAGAAATTGAAAGACAATTATATGCGATGGCTTCCTTCATAACTTGAATGCGCCGCAATTTGGAAGCTGATTCGATTAATAGATTATTTTTATTTCATTTTGAAAAGTGAGAGTTGGTAGGGAATAATTCAAGGACTTTGTATATAATATACCTCTGTACAAATTCAGTGATTATTCACTCGTGCGATAAATGAAAGATTGAATTTTCAATTTCAAACACAGAATACCCTACTGAACTTGACAATCACAAGATACTTCACTTATTTTTTCAATACTTCATCCTGGAAGGTATTAATTTTTATCAACAATAGGTAAAAGAATAATTCTCTCAAGCGTAACTCTTGAACGAGCCACCGACTTTGTTGAAATCATAACGAAATATGGAAGCACTGCACATGTTTAGATAGTTTCAAAAGCTTCATTATTCTTCTTAAATTTATATAATCAATTATTGCATATGCAGCGTTGATAAGAAAGAAGAATAATTGCTTATCAGACATTATTATCAAAACACCGAATATCCTGAAATATATAAAGGTAGCTAATTATGTACAAAAGAGTGTGTAAAATCAAAATCTTGTACGGTTTCGAAAAAAGCTATGAAGCTAAAGAGTTCTACAAAATCTAGATATTATCTGGAAAAACTAGTGAAGGACTGAAGGTAGTTCTATCTATTTCTAGCAATAATGAAAAAAAATGTCAACATTGTGCCTACAGCAATGAGCACCAAAATAATTTGAAAAAAAATATTTTAAGCTCATTAAAGTTTCTCTGAATTTGAAAAAAAAAGTCGGCGTTTTCAGTGCGATTAGATTTTGATCAAAATAGTTATTTCTCTATTTCTTTTGATAGCCTCACAAGATGTTATGATTGGGTTCAGCAAGTTGGAGTGAGAAATTAAGAAAGCTTGATAAGAAAAAAATTCGACTCACCTTTAGGCGCTTCTTCGTCAATTTTGCGTGGGATTTTCTTGGCTATCTCGATAGCAGTTTTTCCATTTAAATGTTTCATTTTCACTGGATCAAGGTGGTACAGCAACGAAGTCAACAGTAACAAATAAAAACTTTCAAATTAACCAAAAAATTTCGAGAGAAAAATCTCAAAATTTTCCCGCTAAGGCATTTTCGAGTCGTAAACCGGCCTGCAGTATTACCAACTGTCAGATGGTGACTGAGGTGAGATCCTGTTTAATTATATTCGGTAATGTCTGTTGGAACAAATGGATTGCTATCACGTTGCCCACTCCGCACATACATATCTTGTTGATTGTCGGCAAAGGATTAGCTCGCAGACCAGACTGTCGGACGGAACTTTCACACCTGAATAGGTTGACATTAATTGAACAGTTCCTTGTTATTAAATCGGAAATTTCTCCAGAGGTTGCCTGTGAAGTCTTTTCAAAACATAGGTACCATATACTGATGATAGTTGACCTGTACGACCCTCCTGGTGTTTAGGGGGTTGTTAAAGGACCAACCCCAATAAGAATAAATATTTTAGTGAGATAATGTACGCATGTTTATTTTTCGATAATCTGTGAAATCTTGTTTTCAACAGTCGTTCGTCAAAATATAAGCCAGAGAAGTAGCATACAGCTTCTTATATGTGAAAAACAGGCGCTATCAACAATTCGACCAGGGGAAAATTCTATCACCCTATCCGTTCGTCTAACGACACAAGGATAGGTATTTTTTGAAATATTGAAAAAAAAATTCGTGACTTCTTTACCTCCGAAACCATCCGGATTTTGCCATCAACGAATTCAACCGGCGCAGTGAGACCCTACAACATAGCTCTCTTCCTTCGGAAGTTCAAGATTGTTTTCGGACCAAAAAGCAAAGATTCGGAAACGACAGATTTTGGGGCAAAATTTTAAAGTTCTCGTCTTTAGAAACAACTGAGAGCTCAATAAGT
Source organism: Coccinella septempunctata (assembly GCF_907165205.1). Lineage (NCBI taxonomy): Eukaryota > Metazoa > Arthropoda > Insecta > Coleoptera > Coccinellidae > Coccinella > Coccinella septempunctata. The sequence goes on along the minus strand of NC_058189.1, from coordinate 55,010,031 downwards.
CTGGAAACACCGGTAGATTCGGGTGACTTGAGACAGTCCTGTAACTTGGGACAATTACCACCCTTGAAGATTTCTTTGTTTCTTACCATTTATGAGTGAATGGACAAACTTATAAGATTGTGTAGCGTCTTTTTAGTTAGTTCAACAATTAATTCCTTGTTGTTGAGTTTGCCGTGACCAGAGCGATTGAATTGACAGGAAAAATTAACGAATTCGGGAGAGTAAAAGTGCGCTTTTTATGGCCCTTATACTTTATAGTGTCCTGTACATGTGTTTCACTTTGTGCATGTGTAATTTTTTTTCTGGATACGTGGGATATTGGGATATTAGATATGTCATATGAAACAAGGTTGTTTACAAATCAAACGGATCTCATTCATTTATTTTGTTGTTTCATAGGGTGACTTATTGGGACAATGCCGATTTTTCACAAAGAAATCACCAAAGACTGAAAGAAAAGCAAATCAAAATCCCTTGTTTTGTTCGGACTAAAGAACTATTTTTGTACATGAATGTTTCACACTTTCGAGTAGAATAGACACGAAATATAAAAATATGGGTTCCCATTTGAATTTATTAAATTTTCATAATTATTGTAATTTGTCGAAAATAAGACCAGAATAGAAAATAGTTGAGTAATCTGCTATCGGCCACAGTAATTCTAAGAAATATGAAACATACAGAAAGTAAGTAGTACACTGTTTTCCACTCTTCTATGAAAAGAAATCCTTGGTACGAATTTTCAGCTCAATATTGGTGTTATTTCTCCCAAAATTGTCAGAATGGACAATTATTTGAAAAAATGAAACAAAATAACGAATCTCCGAATAAAATTCAGTACAAACCTACATTCTTCGATCCTTCATAGTTTTTAATTTTTCTTTCTCATGGTGTAAATGATAAGGGAGAAACCAAGAAGTGAAATAAAAATGCCTGAAGATGATTCCTTTAGTACAAACTATGGAAATGTATTATTAATTTCGATGTGTCTGAACTTTTGTAATAACTCACGTAAGTAGCCATACGAATCATTCAACCTCTGCGTTTGCTTGTAGTGAGATTATGCATTGTTTATTCGTGAACATTATTCCTAACTGAAAACTAAATATTTATTCAGAAGCATGAAACGTCTGAATGATCCATGATTCTATATTTTTGCAGAATGGATCAATAAGTACTCTTCCTATAAGCAGCATCGACGGAGTTTTTTTTGTTCGGAATATAACTGCCAGCTTCATAATCAAGTTAGAGTTCCTTCATTTTTTTAGTAGGACTTCCCGATCTTTTGAAAAAGCTTTAAATTTTAAGGGGACCCTCAAATTGAAGAAATTTACTAAAGACATTTCGATCGAGGATATATCAATTCTCAAATTATCGATTTTTTTATATAGGATGCGGCTGATGGCTGATATTTGTTCGAAAAATCCCCATTCCTGACTAGCAAAAATTTCTAAAACAGAAAAATTTGTATAACTAAAAAACCGATATCCACCAAAATCATTTAGTTGGGGAGCCCAAGAAGGAAATTCGTGATTTACTCGAGCGTGTCACATTAATATAATGGGAGATACCTTGGGGAAGTGTAGAGTACCTCTATCAAAAATTAGATCTGTATATACAGGGTGAGTCTTTGACTCGCACAAATATTTCAATAGTAGATTCTTGAGGTCAAAAGAAACACTTTTTTCATTTACCATTTTTTCCGAATACACTCCGTTTAAGACACATTCTGTTGAGAAACCATAAAAAAATTTATTTTCAGTTCTCTCACAAACGGTTTTATCGAATGAAATGAATTTCGGAATATAGTTTTTCACACAAGATATCACCTACGTTTTCCAGTTTTCACATTATGACCATTACGTACCATAAAAATACCAAAAATTCAAAGAAGCCCAACTCTTGAAACTAAGTTGAACGATATCTAAAAAATATTTGAACGTTTTGTAAAATAAAAGTATCCTGTGAAATTTGAAAAATTGGGTACTGAATACAACTCTGTTTGAAAGATACACAGATGTGTAGTGACACAGATTCAGCTAGTTATTCTGAGGATAATTTTGTTTTTTCAGGGTTGGCACAGCTCATTATGAAAGCTAATTGATTTTGCCTTGGTAAAACCTTAAAAAACACCAACAGAACTAATTTCATCAAGCATGCAGACAGAAATTCTTTTACGGATTCTGAATGTAAGCCCTCTAAAGGATTTCGTGATAATTTTTTTCCAATTGTAAGCCTACAAGCTCCGCAGAAGCGGGCGCTCGTTGACAAGGTTAAGAAAACGATATTTTATACTAAATTATTAATATATTTACACCAACTCAGTTATGGATAATACACATAATAAAAATTTATTATATAAAATGCCTGAGCCACATTGTTAGTATGATTAAATTTGATCAATAAGAATAGTTCAAAAATCAACAAGAAACAATTATACATAAAACATAACCTTTGTAAACAAAATGCCGACTATGTAAGGTCAAGTTTGAAACAAATCATGATGACTACCCTGCTCGGCATCACATATAAAAATAAATTAACAATTCGAAAATACATTATCCGCATTGCAATTGTTCAAAAACAACTCTGTGATTGATTAACCTCTCCGAAATAAGGAATTATATTTAATCTCCATAATATCTAAATCTTCGATAGGTTTGACAGTAATTTCTCCAACTGTTTATATTATCACTATCAGCAAAGAGCACCCCTAAATAAAAAAGAGGAATATACTTACATATTTACAGAATTAAAATATTATTTGCATAAATTCTCTAGTGAAAATTGAATACATTGAAGTGATACACCATTAAGTTACAATAAAAGTGGAACAAAATTACTGTTTGAAGGAATGGAAGACACGAGTTCAAAATGATAAAATGAATATAGATTATTATAATTTATAGAATTAATATTGTTCCATAAACTTGTGAATAGATGTCTTAAGGAGTTTTATTTTTATTTTAAATTTCAAACATCTACACTGACTAGATTTATGATGAACAATGACTTTAGTGCTGTGAAGAAAAAACTCATACATAATTGTAAGCTCATCTAAAACCTTTCAATAAAAAAGATATGTGGAGCTAATACACTTTAACCTGAAACTATCATAACCTTCAAGAAGAAGTAATAAATATAAAAATATTTCAATACATATATATGGATTTCATAAATATTTATGATCTAATCTTTCACTAACCATGTCAATAGTTCCAGGAGAATGCTGCAAGACGAAATGAATAATATATGAAATAAATATTTCACTTAAGCCTAATTTCCTCAAATAGGAGAGAAGCAAATGAAATATAATATAAAAAAATTAGAATGAGAAGTCAATTGAAAAAAAAGTAAGATTACAAATAGTGGACAAGTAGCAATTCAAAACTGATTTTGGGTGAAGCGGATGAGATAGTGTTACACAGAATATTTCCTCTATCCGATGCGATAATAATGGGGTAAACTTTTTGCTCATTTGATAAAGATTTATTTACAGTCATCAGAACAGTCTAAGTTAGTTCTGAGCAAAAATTGGCCAAGTGAGAAAGATGAAAGGTATCTTCAATGAAACGGTATATTTCAATTCATCGCAATATTTAAACCCCTCGCATAGTAATTTTTTTAAGCAACTTCGAATTTGCTCATTCCAAATAAATGAATGTTCAATCAGAAAATTTGTTGTGTTGAACTTGATATTTGAACTTCAGCAATGTTTATTATTGAGCAATAAAAACTTCAATATAATCAATATCAAACTCATACCACAAAATAATATATTTAAAACACACATCGGTACCAAAAAAATAATTGAATATTCAATTTAAGTTCAGTAACTTAACTTCATAAAACGGAAAATGTTTAAAATTCCTGCAGTCTCATTGTATCCAAGAAATTATTGTTATTGTTATTATAATTATTATCACCCTATTAATACTGAAAAAGTTTTTAGTATAGTGTTAAATCAAATTTATCAACCACACTGATACTACACTTAGTACGTTTCAAAAAAATTAAGAACCGATTCATCGGATCTGATTTCATCGCATTCCTTCACCGATCCTTACACAGCCGTTCTGACTTTTTGTCATGAAAGAAGTCGCAAAACAGAGGTGAATCTAAGGAATTGAAAGAGTAAAAAATTCAAACTGCCAAAAGAGAACAGATAGATCAATAAATAGAATCATCTATTTCTATCTGTTCTTCTACGAATATCAGTGTTAATTTATGATCTTATTTCATACTAAAAAAATGGTCATATATTAACCAAAATTTGTTCATCTGACAAAACTTATTATGATAATAGATAAAGATCAAAATGAGAATTATAACTTTTAATAATAAATAAAAAAACTCGTTGCTGTACAGTTTTGCGACCTACAAAGAAACAGGTTAAGAATAAATGATAAATTAATTTCAAAGGTTTTTAGGGAAGTTGTAACTCACGTTTGAAATAAATTCCAGGATCGCTAAAGAGACAATTTGCTGCAAAATATCCCCATTAATTTGGAAAAACCACCAACTCGATATCAACATTCTGTAAAATTATTTGAAAAAGCTTTAGTGATAGTATCAGAGTTATGATGTAACAAATAAATGCAATTTCACATATCCACTAGTCCGAACTGAAGGCTGGGGTAAAAACTTGGGATTGATCGATCAAAATGCCATAATTTTTTATACCATTTCATCGAAAACGAGCCCATTTCAAAATTTCTCTTATCAACTCAGACACCAACCTATTTATCACCTACGCACATAGAGGGACATGTGAAAGACAACTTTCGAGGAGGGGGGTCAGGCTTTTTTTATTCATCTTTACAATAGGGGAAGATGAGTTCACAGCTTCGGGGCACACTGGTTCTGTCCTCTGATGCAGAGGAACTTTTTAAACGCACTCAATCACATCGGTGTGAGTGCCGGCACCTGTCCTATACAGAGATTTCATAGTTCATGTCGTAGACGCTAGTACGTTCCGGCGTAGACGGCCGTTGAGAGGGTAGGTGGGCGGAGCATTGGCCTCCGGATTGGGAGAGTTCAACGCCATCTGTCATCTCGAGGGCGCGGACGAATGATATGGGTCTACGACGGTTGTCTTGCTGCAATACGAACAAGATTAAAAGTAGATCTACCTTCGAAGTGGATCGGTAGATTTAATACACTGGGTTCGACCCAGAGGCACGGCGCTTCACGAGTTCATGAAAACTCTTACTGAAACACCAAGAATCACGATACTCTATGTAAACAAACAACCAAGAACTACCAGCTCTAGTCACAAAAATTGACACCAGCTGAAGCACCGTATACATATTTGTTATTTTTTAAATGAATAAAAGCATTTTATCTGACCACCTTTTAAAATGAAGAAATTTACTAAAGAAATACCGAGTTGTTAGTAGAATTTAAACTTAAAAATTACCGCTCTTATAGAGGATGTGGCTGCATCGCGTTTTTTTCCAAAACAACATCTTTCTTGGTCTGAAATGAAATTTCATCCGAAAATCTCTTTAATCGGATCCGAAATTCCGGTAATTACGAAAAACGTTGAATCGAGTCGGCCAAAATCAAAATATTTCGGTCAAGGGAAACCAACCTGCAAAAATCAAAATGGCAAACTGCAGCATGTCCACAACAGTTTTTTTGAATAACTCAAAGACCGTTCTCCGATTTTCACCAAAATCAATCTTAACCCCATGGATCCGCATAATCCTTCCAAAATTGCAACAAGTAGCTTGTCAACAAAAGATTAAACACAAACACACAGTTAGACTGAAACGGTTTTTGTGATTATATTATGGGTTATTTTTGTGAATCCGCGATTTAATAAAAACATGAGTGCCTGTGATAATAACTGTCATTTGCTGTAGTATACTCCATTCACTTTTATTTTAGCACTCGGTTGACCATGAAATGGTAGGTAACCCTGATATTCTAATATCTACAATATATCAGGAAATTGGCAACCACGGCGTCGTAGCCGAGGCCAGCAAACAGGTGAGTACTTACTCTCATAAAGGTATAAAGAGGACGACAAAAAAATGTAATATGCCACTGGGTAAAAAACTGTCGATTATCCCCCCGCCTGCTTGCTAGCCTCGGCTATCAATCTACAGGCTCGACTACAATAGACAGTTTTTCGTCCAGAAATAACTATTTCGTATTCGGTTTCGGAGAAAACATGTAATTTTATTAAAAAGTATAATTTAATTCTGGTATATTACTCAAATTTTCAATACCGCCAACACCTTCTAGGGGCTGCTTCTTTACAGGGTGGGTGCTGTCGAAAAAAATGTATACAAAAGAACCCTTTCTATTTCCATATACAACCTTCAGGAGATTGGGATGCAAGTCGTCAGCCATTTAAATACAACACTCCGTATATAAAATATCTCACCTGCTGCTGAACAGCGGAGGGGACATTCCCCATCTGTTGCATTTTTCGATGAATTTGCGGACTAGCTGGAGGATATACGGGTACTCCACCTCTTGATGCTGGATGATAAGCTCGGGTTGGAGCAGTTGTGTACACTTGTTGTGTTGGACTAGTAGGATTCGACCTGAAATTTCAACCGATGTGAAATCGAGAGCAAATTTTCCTTAACGTTCAATACACACTATTTTAATACACACTATACACATACATAAAGGACAAATGAACAGATTCCCGCACCTAACCAAATGGATCTTTTAATGAGCATAATGTATTATGATTGGGTGTAAATGACAAGCTTGTGCAAAATGTATGCATAATCGCAAGAAAAGACTCAAATTTATCCCTTACCTTTGAAATGGTCAATAATTGCTGAGAAGAAAAAAGGCCACATAAAAATATTCAGGAATTCAATCAGAGCAGTTTGCAATTAATACCTACTTCATTATCTTCTTCAATGATTTCAGAAAACCTCGAAACCACATAACCCATTCAAAGTTTGAATCATCAAATGATGATATATTTCAATCCACATATTACACACATATACACATAAGGGTTAAGGGCTATGATTGTAATTCATGCTTGTAGTCCAACGAATCATAATGAAGAATCACACAAATTTTTATGTCAATCTTCGGTTTTGACACTTCGCTAAAACTTTTTGAGAAAAATCCGGGAGATATTTTGGAAAATATTATTGCTAATATTCTAAAAATTTAAATGTTTGAGACAAAAAAGGTCCTTATATAGTTACATAAATATGACCCGTTTAGTGACCCTTGAGGCCCTGAGTATAAAAGTTTGATTTTTACGCAAGGAAAAGACCAGAAGTGTTTCAAATCTGATTTATATGTTACAAGATTCCAATCAATGCAAGAGTCTTTTCACATCTAAGATTGTAGATTTAGAAGGCAGTTGCGTTGTACTACGAGATCTATGATGATTAATGCTTGACACTTTCTCAAGTAGACTTGCGCAAGTGCAGAACCGGAATCCGAAAACCTGAGATGCGCAGGTGAATTGACGGTTGAAACTAGTGAGGATATACTTGCGTACATATGCCTGTGGCTGCCTTGAAACATGACATGTACAAACTCAAAGGAGAAAAAGCAAATTCAAATTTTTGCACTCACTATCTAGAGTGTACTATCAATCAATTTAGAAAAATAAACCCACTCGCTTCAAAACCAATCTTACAGCAAACTGAATCAGCAATCACTTATCTTTTGGCAGTAGGGAGTAGAATGCCAGATATAACCCAATCGTTCGCAAGTGCACACACCAAATCTACAACTTCAGATTACTACTTGACCCTACCTATAGAATTCAGTGTGTTGGGGGGGCGGATAACCCGGGGATGTATCTTTCCACATATACACTCCCCTCTGAGGGGAATTCGCCAATTCCCTGATGTTGTCCACCGTGTTGTTCGACCTGGGATAAGACAGCTGCGCCTCCTGTCTTACCAGTTCGCCCTCAGACATAAACCTACGCTGAGGGCTTCCGTAGTTCTGGCTTCCGGCCATAATTGGCCTGTGTGCGTGATGCGTGTTTTGGGACTGTTGATAGTCGTAGTATTGCGGCGGCTGGTGATGATTGGCCGCTATACCAATAAAATCTGGCCTTCTAGGCTGGGTGGGGGTGCTCGGATTCGACCTGTGGAAGCGAAGCGTTTTGACTGGCATAACTAGCGATACATACAGTGCGACACAAAATCAATATTCAAACGTCGTCGTCGACTTCATGCACTGAAATATAGATGTCAACTGAAACGTTTATATAGAGCGTGTCCCGACATTAAGTTGAAAACTTTATCTTGAAAGGCAAATATTTTTCGTCCGTATCCACTTTTGACAAATCCGACAGTGTCCTCAGGAGCCTTTGGTATTACCACGTGAGGATTCAGGACTGGCTTCCCCATATTTATGGTATGTTTGCCTGTTCGTTCATCTGTTTCTGTTTCCGATCTACAGAGCCTGCATTTATAATCTGCTGACTTTCACAGTGTACAAATAACAGTTCCACCATTACCCGAATCTCAGCTCTTGGCAACTTCAGGTGCTTTTTGGTACCAGTCGAAGAAGACACCACGAATCTCTTTGTCTGTGAATGTCCAGAAGCGTTGCTCCAGAGAATCGTTTCACTGTTTACCTCCCATTGTTGGACAACTGCGTAACATCGGTCTTTCCCAAGCCCACAAAAAGGTTCGGGTTCATCAGGTGTAAACCTCGTTACCCTTTCCGCATGGGAGAGTCAACATATTGCCTCTGACCAGTTGCTCAATGGCATTTCGGCATTCCCATGTCAGCAGCACATTGGCTGTGCGAATCCAGGGCCACAGTGTGACCTGACAGTACGTTATGATATAGATTTTACTTAAACTTCAATAACTATTTTGGACGGAGGATATACCCTTTGAATTTATCAACTTAATTTCGGGACATATATATAGACGCCGTTGAGATTCATTGAGTTTTTTGTTGTTTGATTAACAACTTCACAACCATATATCATATAATGTTCAAATCAGCAAGTAATACATAGTCAAATCACAACCAGTTAAACAAGAACGGGATAGTACTATAAAGCCGTAGCTAAAATAATCAGGATTAAATTCCTGATTCAATTTTTTCTACAGTTCATTTTCATTTTCCGAAGCAAATTCGATACCAAAGCAACTTCTTCTTCTTCATCTTTATAAACATTGTTTGTAATGCCGAGTCCAGACCAAGCAGACAAAAAGTTAACGCGAATAAGTGATAAAAACACGACAGAATTGCGACAAGAATGGAGTAGGTAAGAGAAGATAACATTGGGACAAACTGTCCATACCATGAGAAGACGTTCAGTTGTTGCTAATCAGATTTTCCACCATGTGGCGTTTTCACCAAGAAAACGATCAAAGTTTATTGCTAGCAGCTTGTGGATTTATCTTTTCTCCTCATAATCCAATGTTGCTAAAGCATAACTCGAACGTTTTGGGTGAGATCAAGTTTAAAAATTAAACATTGGTAATAAATTTGTGTGGCATATAGTCTTCAAAGCTTTCTTAATAATAGAAATTTCCCATAATATAGACTGAATAGGCCTGAAGATGGAGAAAAACACATCCAAAGCGTTGTCAAAATAAAAATTTTGCAGAAGAGTCCTGTGATTCCAAACTGTGCCAACAACTTGTAGCATACAAATATAAAACAGGATCAGGAGTCTAGACCTACTGGAGGTGGTACGAAAATGCAAAAGAATGTGACGGATTTGTTGAATCTATTTTGTCGTTGTTTTGCCTGCTTGGTTTGGACAATAGAGGGCAAAACGAACTTTGGTTGGGATGATATTGCTCACCTTCCTATCCCAACCTTCGCGATAATTGAAAGGGGTCACAAGCAGATGATTTTATTATTTTAAATTCACATTTTCGTGCTTTCCTAGTTTCTAATAATCATTTATTTGAATTTCAGGTACATATATAAGGATTTGATGGCAATTTTTTTTAGTATAAAGTCAATTACAGCAATTCAGTGAGGTTTATTCGTGGATGCCAAAATTCTAGTTCGAGCCTTGAATAATTCATTCTTCGCAAAAAGTTTAAAGTTCCAGAACTAACTACCATGGCATTTTATCCTGTAAGTTATTTTCGAACATTTTTTATAAACTCATCTAAATAACGTGTTGTATCGATCTTCTTTACTTAATAATCATTGATTTTGTGACGCAAATGAAAAGCAAAAGCTCCTCTTCAAGTCCACCTATAGGGCAGAGGAAATGAATGTCATGAAATAGTTCGATAAGAGGTGTGGATTAACAAAAAGCATCATGCTGTGCATTATCCAAGTGATATGTTAAAGTGAGTCATGTTAATTTATCACAATATTCAATAAATACCTGATATCACAAATATTTTGCATAATTGAAAATTATTTTTGTGATTTTGCTCATGGAAAGCATAATGAAAAGAGAATTTCAACGGATAATCTGTTAAAACTGATCATTATGGGTTTCTAAGGTTCGTTATGATAGATATTTAATAAAATCAATTAATATTCTGAAGATACAATGCAAGAATGAGGGGGCAGACAAGACACTTCGCAGATTCATGCAAAAGTTCAACTATATTTCCTGCAGCTTCATGAAATGAGTCCACCGTATAATTTCTGTACATCTTTATTAATAATTACTTTAAGGATTATGAAACAGTGTATTGAAGAAAATTCCTCCGATCAATTTTAGTATTAATTCGTGTGAAGTTGTTCCAGATAATTATAGCTATAGTTTGGTAAGGAGGTTACATTTCAGTACGGCCTTAAGGTCTATTGTGCCCCCATCAGAGCTGTTCTCACAATTGTCCCAGATGGATAATCATAAAACACCTCAAAGAAGAGGTACATGGTGCTTTGAATGAAATACGAAAAAAAAAATCACCTGAAACGATGCGTCGACGAATTAAACCAATGTTTGTTTATAGCCCTTTACCCAATCGAACACAAAGTACTGAACATCAATATACCCTCAATTTCCAATTGATCAAGCCACAAATCAGACACTTACCTTCTTACTGGACTAGACATTGCCAAAGGAGTAGGCACACCTTGAGCCTTTATCCTCTGCTGCAGCGTGGGCGAAGGTCTCTGCGGACCATCCGGAGTGGTTCCCCGAACTGAAGGATCAAGACCACGGGGCCTAGGGTGAGGGCTGCTCCTTGGGTAATGTATATTTGGTCTAGGATGACGAGGCGAATCACCACCTCCATCTTGCACAGCACCCTGAGGTAGGAAGAAATTGTTCTTGGAACCGTGACGTTGTAGGGGAGGCGTCGGTTCGCAATCTTGAGACTGCGACGCGGACGGTTCCATTTCGAGATCGCAACCATCTCTTCCGGGAGAAAGCTGCAAGAAAGTCTTTATGATGGAAGTTTAGAAGAAGAATCGATTCGAGAGTGAAAGCTCAAGGTCTTCTACAGCAACGGCAAGGCCAGCATTCGTAATACGACTAACTCTCAAATTCTACATTGCTATATTTCAAACAGCAGAAGCGATGAATATGCTACCCCTATAATTCGGAATAATACCAACAATACCAATACCAATCTAATGCATCCAGAACCAGAGCTGGGCAAAGTACTCGAGAGCATTTCAAGGAGTAGCATTAATCAGTAGTATTTTCACAAATTTTAGGTTTGTCCGTAGAGTGGTTCGCAACGGTTGTGAACTATACAGAGCAAGCGCAATTCCATTTTAGGGTAGCGAAAATCCATTTTCGCTTGCTCTGTACAGTTCACAACTGTTGTGAACCACTCTATGAAGAAGCCTATTATATAGAGAGTAGTGAGAAATGTCTACTTCAGATAATTAGACTATCGAACTATATCGGAGAAGTTGTTTAATAGATAGATTTTCTGTTACTGGCAATGCTGAGGTTTTTTTTTCAATCTTCCTTATATTATGCGGATGAGGTGGTTCAACTTTTTGAATTCGAATTTTTACTTTTTTTGTGTATTTTGAGGTCAACGACACACACTTTATGAGTGATTGATGGTTTTGAAGTGAACTCGAAATCATGCCTAAAAAATTAATCACTACCATCAATGACTAGAGACTAGATCATCCTAAGCAACAAAAGGTCTATCCATTTCTAGCACAAAAAGTTGCCATTTAAAAAACCTCCACCTCTCGTAGAGGATGCTTGACAGACCTTTCAATTACACATGAAAAGTTGCATAATTGAATAAATATTGACCTGATTTTTATACAAAATGTTAAAAACCGAAGGAACTCTGTGCTTCAATTTTTGCTCTGTTTGACCTTCAAAGGCAATTTCTTGTAATTTTTCAGGTACTAAAGTAATAATTTGTGTACAATTTACTCAAGTAATGCCCAGCTCTGCTAACAACGAACGATAATTGAGGACGAAACGGCAGGAACATAAGATTATTTAGGAGTAGATAATACTAACAAACATATCTAACAGTCTGCACCTATCTGAAACTATTCAATTCATATTTAAAACAAATTGAAGCGCATGACATTTCATCCTATTTTGCTCACTCATCGCCAAATTATCAGGCATCAAAATTTTGTAAAATTTTTTTTTAACCTACAGTTTCACTAAACTACAAACCATACAGCTTGTCCACTGTGTCATTATCCAATACAATTCGTGAAACACCAGAAGTAGGTAACCACATAAAAATTATTTACAATGAATTCAATAGGAAATAGTAGTGGTGAAAAAACTAAATAAAGATTGTGAAGAAACTACTGTAACATTCAACCATTCTAAATTACAAAATTATTAGGTGTTAGTGGTTCTAATTGTACAAATTAATTTTATTTTGACTAAGTTGTTCCCTTTTTAATATTCAAATCAATTGAAAGAAGATTAATGAAAAAGAGCGAACATTTTAACAAAACAAAAAATTCCGTTTCTGTTTCAAAATGATATACGGAACCGCAAAAGAAGAAAACACTTGAAAATCACTTGAAAATAAGGATATGGATGTGTTTGCAGAAAAAAGGATAATATACCCGACCTTTTCTCTTAAACTTGGGACAAATTAAGAATTATAGCGAACAAAATATGTTAATCACCTGAACAGAACAAACAAGCCGAATAGCCACTTTTACAGCTAGCTCAGTTAGAATACTTACTTTATTATAAGCATGTGAATTAAGGTTACGTACACCATTGCTGTTGTCCATGTATGTCTTCACTTGGCTATCGTTCGTTATCGTTGAAATTGGACCATGAGAGCAATGTTTGGGTTTGACAGTGTATTTTTTCGGATTTTTCAAGCTGAAAATCAAAGATTTTTTCTCAGGACAGGAAAAAAGCTTTTATCCACGAAAGTTATCATAATCTATCCGTTTCTTGAAGCATTAATAATGACCCATTATTCACTGATCTCTCAAACATTTATAAATCACTTGTGATTTGGAAGTCGTGATTATGATGAGCTTTAAAATCAGTAAATTAAAAAGGATGACAACAGACTTCCTCTAACATGAAGAGAGGAGAAGTGCCTGAAAGAGATTAAACAAGAGAATCCACCACCTGATGGAATTAAATATTGCCAAAAATACTTTATATACATGTGTATATTTATTTCTCTTCCATTCTTGTAACCTGACCTAATTACAATGTAATGAAAATAATTCTATCTATGGTCTAGTCTAGAGTAACTGCTGCGTTTTGATTCTGATGAAACACAGAAAATGAACTCACCTTGGGAATTGTGGTCCACATTGGGCATAGCAACAGTTGTCCCAACATCCTCTCGAGAAAGGATTATACCCAACTTTGAATTTTCCAGTTACTTGTTCGTTTGTTGTTCTACCTCTCGATACTAGCATCATGTGAAAACCAGTTAAACCGAAAATTGGAATGGCTAATATAGATATCAACGCCATCAAACCAATACTTTTCACTGTTAAGGAAACAATATCTCAGATATGTATACATATTCAGAATCAGAATCAACAACACATGTTGTTCAGAAACTCTAATAACAAACTGTTTCAAAGGATTACTGCCGACATGATATTCATCTACCAACTGAATCTTCGGGGGCATTGAACTCATTCCTATAGAATTTCTGAACACCCGAAAATACCAATGTAGAAAAGGATACGCCACAATTGGTTCCACATTCGAATAACTTTTTGTGTAATGTAAAATGTAGATCAGACTCAAGCTGAATATGCTTATCATATGCAAACTCAGTGACATCAAGAAGAAAAAGAAGAAACGGTAGTTCCTCCTTCCAATACAATTGTTTACCCATGGACAATGATGGTCAAATGTCTGAAAGAAGAGCGTATTATTTTCTATATTACAATAAAATGGTTGAGATATTTTGTTAAAGTTCATCGATATTTCAGATGATTACAATATGGTGTATGAACTGATTCTATTCTGTTTGGATTTTCAGGACCACACAACCTATTATTACACCACAACTTCGATATTCTTCGTGATCTTTTTCTATAATCGGTATTTAGTTCTCTGTGTTGTGAAGACCATTAATAAAGAACCACACAATAGTGTTGAGTTCTACGAGTCAAGCTTCAAGATTTGATAAAACATAATAAAAATTTGTCAAATTCCTTTCATCTCACACGCCCGTTGGTCCCCATTCAATATGTACTTTCTTACTTACAGTTAAATTTTTCAGATCATTAGGAAGTTAAAATATTTCTTTTTATAGTAATTAAAACTTCCTTGGTGAATGTTTACGTGAATCAATATATTTAAAAGCAGTTATTCCAAGAGAATTTTACAGCACATAATCTTTCGGAGCTAACATTTGTTTCAACTCCCAATATAGTTCGATTATATTGTCAAGAGCTGTGAGGATGGTTGCCGGATGTAAATTGATTTTTGTTACAAATTTCAAGGATCCAAAAGGAGCCTAGACGACGGAGTACGTACTGAAGATGCGGAATTCGTCACAAAATATTTTAGTGGGTTATATCTTTTACGTGCTCGATTCCAAAGGTTCATTTTCGGCAATTATAAAATTTGATTGGTTTTTGCTGAATTAATCAATTATTATATCAAATGATGAATACCAATCAGGCTGCGGATGTAATACAAAGCAAGAAAAGCTTTCAGTTGAACACCCAGTTAATAATTATGGATAACAATCATGATGCATATTGACAAGTTCATTCTGATAAACTTATACTAGGAATCTACTAAAGGAAATAGATAAGTATTAAACATTCGAATTCTCCTATTCTAATCATGTCTGCTGCATTATTGAATACAAATTAACAATCCATTATTATTAATTTTGTAGTACGGGAAGGAAGAATATTACACATAAATCATGAATTATTAAGCAAATATTTAGTGAATTTACACATAGATAAATATGTACGTATGCATAAGGAATTATTGATACTGTTTAATCTACAAACAGAACCCATTGAAATTTCTGGCGATTAGAATACTTCAGGAATTATAAATATGTGTTATTAGTGTATGAAAGCCATTCCCATATTTTATCATAATAAGAAATTTCCCAAGAGTCATCGGCGAAAGTAGAAAAAATTGAAGGAAAAGTATAACTTCCGCGCCAGGACTGATCTCTTTATCGTGTTCTTTTTCCTATGATTACTCATTTTCCATTAAGTACTTTTCGAATCCAGCCCAGAAACCAGGACAGGAAACTGTAATCGAGTATAAAAAAACAATTTATCTTATGAAAAATTTCGACCTCAAGGTGGAAAAATGGGAAAACTAATAATGTAAGAACCCACGATGTCTTACGCGGCGACCTTAAAGTGGGGTCATTCTTCTGTAGCTCTAGCTCTTTGTGTACTGCCTTCTTGATTCCATTCCCGACCACAACCCACTACCCTATTTACACTTCTGTGCATACTTGTGACTATTTCTCTATAGGCCAAACAGCCTCGCATAAGCCCACTATTCGCCCCCAAACTTCATAAGCTGTTCAAAATTTTCTTGTCTTCTCACTTTGGGCATGATCAATAAATTAAAGCAGCTCTTCACAATGTATTGTATGACAATCACATACGAAACACAATTATCGCGTTTTTTTTTTGTAAAAACATACAATAACAGAAAACAACAAATTAATATATTCCTAGAAAATCTTTGTAATAATTTCATTCAATTCACAATGTTATTGTTCCGCTCAATCAAAACTTATTGTTACAGTATAAATAAACCCCATAAAAGTGAGATAAATCAATTTCTCTTTGTCTGTGTAATAGACTAGATGCTACTAGCTAAAAATCCTCCTTGCATGCAGAATCTTGAAAATATAACATGCCTTGGTATGTTTGAATTTTACAAAAGAGACAATGATAAGATTTTGTAAACTCAAAGGTGTATGTGAAAAGTGCAAAAGGAAAATGAGGTACTATGCAATGCATAACCATTCTTTATAAATTAGTTGTTAAGAAACAATTCCTTTTTAGGAAGACAGGCTTTTTTGAATTTTACAAAAGGGACAATGATAAGATTTTGTAAACTCAAAGGTGTATGTGAAAAGTGCAAAAGGAAAATTAAGTACTATGCAATGCATAACCATTCTTTAGAAATTAGTTGTTAAGAAACAATTCCTTTTTAGGAAGACAGGCTTTATTCTTGTGCACAGAGAAACACATTGTGGCACTTCTTCTTCAACTCTGATCATTCATGTGCAATGTATTTGTGTAAATAAAGCAGGGAGAGATCTTAGAGTTTTAATCAAAATATGTGGATGAGTTCAGTGATTAATTAAAAGAATATTTCAAAAGCATAGACTTACCTCTATACAATGATCACAAACACTACAATGAGAACATCTTGGTGGTCGATAAAATTTACATGTCACACACCATTTCATCCGAACAGTGATTCCATGTATGTCTACACTTTTAAATAAAGGAGCTCTAAAATCATCCTCTCTATCTTCATCTGGCGGAGCTACAAAAGGAAAAAAAATTTAATTAATTTTACTCCCAACAATATTTGAATAAGGCAAGGATAGCAATGACTTTCAATTAGAAAAAAAAATGAATTCTAAAGAAAATTTTCAGAATAATTGTAGTGACATAATTTTCTTTTTTGTGATGAATTCCTGAAGAATTATTTTTAGTGAATTTGAGACATAAATACAGTGCATCCAATTCATTTTTCAAAATAGGTGAATGATTGTTGTTTACTTATTTATAAGGTTGATACAACAACAGAAGCAATAAGATTTTCACCTTTCGGTATAACTCCTGGATCCATAAATGTGGCTAAGGAAAGATTGGTAATAACGAAGAATGTAAGAACTCCTTGATATACAGGAACCCATGGGTAATCTGGTAGGTAATATCTTGCCCTAAAACAAATGTTCAAGGAGCATCTGAATTTGTGGTTCCCTGGGGAATACGTGACTGGATTTCACTTACGGATAGTAAAAGAATAAGCCAGTTGCTGATAAAAGTAAAGCCCAAGCAAAAGTAGCCGGTATATATCGGGTTTTCACATCGCACTTTGGCATAGTGCCCTTTTCCCTATTGTATTATGATGGCTCCAATTTCATTCCCAAATCGAAAATATTGTTGAACAGACAGGCATGGTGGCAGAAATCGAGAGGTGACCGGCACAAATGTTCAAGGTGGACTTGAAATTCGTGAGAAAATGTTGTGAAAACTGGAAATTGAAATATTGGGAATTGTCAAAAGAATCAAATCTCCGATTTCTCTCTCAATCACGGAGTAATCGAAACCACAGATTATTTATATGTCAGTTTTGAAATCATCTACTCGTTCGCACTACGCATCGATAGAACTATCTAAAAATTATCTTTTTATCTATATGGCCCAAGATTAACTTCCTCCCTGAGGGTAAACAAAAAAGTGGTAAAGCGCTCGTTTACACTGAACTAAAATTAAGTATTAAAAAGTTGTGTATATTATCTTCCTACATAAAGTTTCATGACACAATTAGCCTCCGTCAAGGAAAAATATTTCTTTCCCGGCAGTATGGAAGGTACCCTTCATTCCCGGCAGAAAAGGCTAGAGCTCTGAAATATGGTTCACCATCCGTATCCGTTTAATCAATCAAAAATGATAATCAGCATTTTACCCTGACCCACACTTCATTCATTTTTTTATACGTGCTGGCGATTCCACCATTTTGATAATCTTGCCTTCTAAATAGTCCAATTATTAATGATAATTATGTGGGTTAGTTTATGCCCCTTGTATAACTTTTTTCTCTTCACTGTAGTACCTAACGAGAAATGTTAGGAAACGAATAACGAAGAAGATATAGCAAGCTATATCTGTTGGGTTGAAACCAAATCTCTGAGAACTAAAATGATATGTAAACAAAAAAAATTATTTTTTTTTATGTATATTCGTGTTCTGTGCTGAAATGAACGCCGCCTCTTCGGCCAGAGGATTTTATCTCTGGCCTGGCCAAAGAATGAATCCAATGGAAATGAAAATCGATAGTTTCCTTCACAACCCCCAAAACGCACGTTATATTGAAGTTTCAAACAACTTTTATCTCGAATATTAGATGAAAAACAATGGAAAACCTAGTTGTGGTATGATAATTCTAAATATATTCTTCTGGAAATCAAGAATCCGAGAAGAGCGATGAGTACCTATTCGGTTTAAACATTTTCAAACAGAATTGCCCATGTCGCTTCTATTTTTCTCTCTTTATAACTAATCACTCATGCAAGACTTGGGAAATCAGAATTCCCAAAGATGATACCGATTTCAACCTGATTATGGTTAACCTCTTATCATTTTAGTACCAGCCCATTTGTTTATTAGTTGATAATGGTTTGTTACATTTGCCGCTTGCCAGCAACAGTGATCTAACCAATAAGAAATAGTGTAAAGTAGTGGGGGAAGTAAGAAGGGGGCTCTATCTTTTTACTGAGTTATTTGATTCAAGCACGTGCTTTTTTGAATTATTGTCCCCCGGGAGGTGAAAAGTTGGGGTAAAATTTGAAAATTCATCTAGCTTCAGTGATAATTACCGAAAATTCTGAATAAATTCAGTAAATTAACTTCAGTGGAGTGGTTACGATGGCTCAAGGTTCTTCCGAAAATAATGCGGCTAAGAAAAGTGTGAATATCAAAGAAAACGGAATTACATCTTCAGGTTGGACTTTTTTTGTGAAGTATATATAACCTCTAATTATAAATATTTTAACAGCTTCCTTTTGTTTCCGTAACATTTCAAATTATTTATCCTATAACCTAATATTACGTAAGAAGGAACTGTTATTTTTTTAATTACATAAATACACTTGTAAACGAATAGAGCAAGGATTGCTTTAAAAATTTATTGACTTTATCATTGTTGAGTCGTAAAATAGCAAATTTCATTTGATTATTTTTTATCGTCCCTTAGTGAGACGATCGATCAATATTTTTATGGAGCGGCCAATATTCGAATTCGAAATGCTATATATTTTTCGGAGAAGTAAACAATTAAAATTAATATTGCAAGTACGTCAACAGCATGTTATAGATTTTTTCGTCCTTCACAATGCTCGAAGGATTCAAAATCATGAAGACACTGATTGATTTTGAAAACAATAATGTATTATACCTTATGTGCGAGGATTTACATATCCATAATGATTGTTTTTATGAAAGAATTATTGGGTACTCGGAATTCTCATGATAATATTATACCTATTCCCATATAACAATTGAACAACCCTCAATAATTAAAAGTTTAAATAAGTATTTTGAGTTATACTTTACACTATTTGATTCAAAACGTTATTTTATTGAAGAAAACATTTAGATTTTTAAGTTTACATATTATTATCTACGTATATGAATTTGGTGAGATGGAATTTTGCACTGTATTTTAATTCCATTGATTATCAAAAAATATTTGAAACAATCATTTTTCATCATATAGTTGAATATTTACTGAAGATATAAGAATAAAAATTCGAAGCAAATGAATAATCGGTCGAAACCATTAGATAAGATGTATTATTCCCATGTATATGTGCTTGAATAGAACAGAATTTTATTAGGCTTTATAACAGCTAAGAAATAAGTAACTTATATATTCACAAGGAAAATCTCAAAAGAAATTATCTCAATTTTTCATACAACTCTCCTAAACTATATGGCGGATGTTCCTTCAGAAAAGTTTTCCTTTATTATTATTCAAGTTTTTAATCTGTGAAATCTATCCTCATTCATTAATTTTTCAATGTACATTTTTTGACAAATTCAAAATTGACAAGAATTGTTGTTTTCATTTTCATTGAATTATTTCTAATTTTCCAAATAATTTCATAAAATTGGGTATGTCTAAGAGGGAGGTACATTTTTCTTTTGTTACAGAAAAAGATGTTACAAATAATGTGGAGAACAACAACGAAGATAAATTGAATAATGATAAATCAGTAGAAAATGAACAAGGTGAGAAAAACAGATATTATGATGTATTTTTCGCAAAAGATTTGTGAACCCAAAATTTTCAGAAAATAAGTTAGCCAAAGATGTAGAGGAGAAAGAAAAAGATGAAAGTGAGGACAATAAGAACAAAGAAGATGTTTTCATCCAAGACATTGGCTTCACTGTGAAAATTGTAGCCCCAGGTGCTGAACCTTTCGACATTCAGGTACATACTTTCACCAAAAAAATATTTAATGAAATACCATTCTGAATACTTCCTCATTAAGGTATCAAGTATGGAGTTGGTGCAAGAAATTCATCAACTTCTTATGGATCGTGAAGACACCTGTCATCGTACATGTTTCTCACTCCAAGTAGATGGAAATACACTTGATAATTTTGCGGAACTGAAGAATATAGATGGTTTGAAAGAGAACTCTACAATTAAAGTAGTGGAAGAACCCTACACTATGCGTGAGGCTAGAATTCATGTCAGACACATTAGAGATTTGTTGAAAAGTCTTGGACCAGCCGATTCATACAATGGTGTGGAATGTTGCTCATTAAGCTTCTTGAATTCAGTCACACAAGGGGATATTCTAGGTAAATACCTGCAAGCTTTATTGTGAATATATCCCTATATCGTCAACCCATTTGTTTTTCTTCAATACAAATAAAATTACAGTTAGTCTTCAAACTTTCCAATCGTTTGAAATCTTCATTGCTCCGACACTGTTTTAATAGACTTCTTGATAGATTATTGTTTTTTTTTTCATTTGTGGTTTAATTGTGAAGGGGCTCATTCTAAGTCCTGTTAACATATTTTAGCAAGCATTTTGGTTGTTTCAGAAAAAAAAAGAGTTCGTCCAGAGAGTGTTGATTGTACTCCCCCAGATTACATCATGCCTGATAGCAAAGAAAGACCTCTAACTCCTCTGCAGCCCCATCTTAAAGATCAAAAATCTCCACAATGTGTGAAGGTATTTAGAAGAAAAGCATAGTATATAAGAAGAAAAGAATTCTTCTCACTTATGGAATTATTTCCCCTCAGTTTTTGATTGTTTGAATTATAATTCGATTCATTTCAGATTTTAACTACATCTGCCTGGAATCCTCCCCCAGGTAACAGAAAAATTCATGGAGATTTGATGTATCTCTATGTGGTTACCTTGGAGGATAAACACTACCACATATCTGCTTGTTCAAGAGGATTTTACATAAATCAGTGAGTATCGAACAATACAAAAAATTGATAATTGGATTAATCAATCATTTTTTCAGATCGACTGCTGAGGAGTTCAATCCTAAGCCTGCTTCCCCTAGTCATTTGTGCCATTCACTCATAGACCTTCTCAATCAAATATCTCCCCAATTTAAACGTAACTTTTCATTGCTCCAGAAGAAACGTAGTCAGAGGCATCCATTTGAGAGGGTTGCAACGCCGTATCAACTTTATGCGTGGACTGCACCTCTCATGGAGCACACTGTAGATGCAATCAGAGCTGAAGACAGTGAGTGCACCTACTCAATCTTAGAATTGTTTGGAATTTTTGAAATGTGGACTTCATATTCAAGAGCGACGTTTTTCCAAGAACTTCAAGTTTCGCCAAAATTTTTTTTTTAACTGCACTGCTGTCATGTCATTTAGAGTTGTAATAATTATCTTTCTCCTTGTACAGCTTTTTCATCCAAACTTGGATATGAAGAGCACATCCCCGGACAAACGCGCGATTGGAACGAAGAACTTCAAACCACCCGCGAACTTCCTCGTAAATCGCTCCCCGAACGTTTACTACGTGAGAGGGCCATCTTCAAGGTGCACAGTGATTTTGTGGCAGCAGCTACAAGAGGCGCAATGGCCGTAATAGACGGAAACGTCATGGCTATTAACCCTGGTGAAGAGGCCAAGATGCAAATGTTCATATGGAATAACATTTTCTTCTCTCTCGGGTTTGACGTCAGAGATCATTATAAGGATTTGGGAGGAGACGCGGCTGCTTTTGTTGCACCTGTAAGCATAATGCAATTTTCCTCTTTTCACATTGTAGTTTTCTTTTTGTGGGGGTTTTGTTGATGGATGAAACCGACGAATTTTATATGCTTTCATTGATTGATTCATCAGGGCCACCTAAAATTGTGGCCAGGGATAAAATCTCACTGTGTCCCTTCCTATACTTATTCAATAAAAAACACAAACTTTCAACCTGAAATTAAAAAAAAATAAAATCAGGTGATTTTCCTTAGTATGGAACATCCTGTTGAGGATTACATTCTGGAAAATGATTCGCCATCATTTTTTGAACAAAAGTACCTTTTCAATAATTTCTTTCATCATTCGCCCCCCTTGACCCCTACCCCCCTCTGTTCGTCCCTGTGATACATATCTGATATTAATTTTCAGCGAAATGATTTGCAAGGTGTTAGGGTGTACAGTGCTGTTGATTTACCAGGACTATACACACTTGGAACTGTTGTAATAGATTACAGGGGATATCGTGTAACTGCACAATCCATTATTCCGGGTATTTTAGAAAGAGAACAAGAGCAATCTGTGGTTTATGGATCCATCGATTTTGGTAAAACAGTCCTATCTCATCCCAAATATTTAGATTTGGTAAGTTGATAATTTTCTCACATGTAGTGGTGATGGAGTTTCTGCATAGTTCGATTGTAGTTTTCTGTATTTGAATATATGTAAACTTGTAGCTCAATAAAGCTGGTCAACA
Organism: Coccinella septempunctata; assembly: GCF_907165205.1. Taxonomy (NCBI): domain Eukaryota; kingdom Metazoa; phylum Arthropoda; class Insecta; order Coleoptera; family Coccinellidae; genus Coccinella; species Coccinella septempunctata. The sequence continues at coordinate 54,986,989 of NC_058189.1, read as the reverse complement.
GTTGAAAATTCTTCCGCATCATGTCGTGAATGACAAGGGTGAAAATGTAGAGTTATGTTCAAGCGTTGAGTGCAAAGGTATCATTGGCAACGATGGACGACACTACATTTTAGATTTATTGAGGACTTTTCCGCCTGATGTCAATTTCCTCAAATGTTAGTATTGATTCGTAACCTTGCAGCATTCATTTCCTCATTCATTCTGAAAAATTGCTGACTTTTTTTTCTTCAGTGGAAAATGATGAACTTTCAAAAGAAGTTAAACTTCTTGGTTTCCCGATCGAACACAAGCACAAGCTATGTTGTCTTCGCCAGGAATTACTCGAAAGTTTCATCGATTCTCGCTACATGATGTTCATAAAATTCGCTGCCTATCATCTGCAACAGTTGAATCTCAGAAAGGCGGAAGAGAAGCAGGAAAAGGACAGAGCCATTGAATCGGCTGCGGAAGGAGATAACAAAGATGAAAGCGATGAAAATAAAAAAGATGATACCAAAGAAAAAAATACTAAAGCTTTAAAGAAAGGTCAGATAGAAGAGGAAGAGGCTAAAAAGATTGTTGAGAGTGTCACAGGAACTAGTAAGCTAGAGTGTGAGTAACTTACTTTTTTCAATAAGATTTTCTCATAATTGTACTTTTTACAATGTGAAACCTTCATTCAATTCTTTAACATGGATGATTTCTCCTAGGATAAGTTATTCAAACACTGCATGTGTTTCGATATAACACATCTCCAGATGGGTGAAGGTATAGTGGTTAAATAACTTATCCTAGTTAAAATTTTGTAATTCAGATTCTACTGTAAAATTTTCAATTAATCATTTGTGTTGCAGTGGAAGAAAGTACAAAGGATATCGTTAAGACAGCGGCTGTGGCTGTGGGTTCCCTGAAAGAAACAGAATTCGACATAAGATTCAATCCAGACATTTATTCCGCTGGTATCCGACATTCCGACAGTTTGGATCCTCCGATTTCCAAACAGCGGCAGTTGGTCAAAGATGCGGCAGAATATTTACTCACTGTACAAATTCCAACATTCGTAAGCAACCACTAATTTGTGAAGAAAATTGCGCCCTAATTGAAAATCGTTTTCAGATCAGGGATTGCCTAGATCATTCTTCAGCCCCCATGGACGGTGCTACGTTATCCGAATCGATGCATACTAGGGGGATAAATATTAGATATCTCGGTAAAGTTACCAACCTCTTGGGTAAAGTCAAACAGCTGGAATACTTGTACAGTATAGCTGTTGGAGAATTGATTCTCAGATCTGCTAAACACATCTTCACAGTATATTTACAGGTTAGCTCATTTTTTCCTTGAAGTTAAATATTTATCCCATCACTGTAGATATCTCCAATACACTACTCAAAAATGAATATTTTTCAGGGATGCGAGATGATGAACTTGTCTGTTGCTATAGCTCACTTCTTAAATTGTTTCCTATATTCTGGACTCGTATCCAACCCATTGCAAGGAGTTGATGAGGTAAAACAGAATTCTCATAAAAACATGGAACTTTAATGTGACATCTCCCACTTTTAGTTTCATGGTCGTAACAACAAGAAGCGTAACAAGCGTCGAGGTAAATCCAACCCCCTCTCCTGTAATGACAGCACCGAATGGGCAAATTTCACATCGAAAAGTCTGTGGAACCAAATTAAGCAGGAAGTGAAATCTTACTACGATTTCGACTTGACCTGTTCTGATATCGAAAGTGTTTTGGAACAGTATTCCTTGCAAAAGATCTCGTTATTGAGAGGTTTTTGCATCAAGACAGGTTTGCAGATACTGCTGAGGGATTATAACTTCGAGTCCAAAAATAAGCCCATTTTCTTCGAAGAGGATATACAGAATATATTCCCAATTGTTAAACACATAAATCCAAAAGCAACAGATGCCTATAATTTTTATACTACAGGTAATGATTTGGGTTGTTTGAAAAACTCAAAATTCAGTTACATCAGGGAAAAACAATTTCCAAATTTATTTTTCAATGCAGGTCAGAGTAAAATTCAACAAGGATACTTGAAAGATGGTTATGAACTGATAATGGAAGCCCTAAATTTACTCAACAACGTTTATGGAGCCATGCATCCAGAAATAGCTCAATGTTTGAGAATGATCGCAAGACTGAATTACATAATGGGTGAACATACGGAAGCGATGGCTTATCAGCAGAAAGCAGTTCTTATGTCTGAAAGGGTTAATGGTATTGACCATCCTTATACTATTACGGAATACGTAAGTTGTTTAGAAATCTCATAATTATTGAATTGAACTGATTTATTGGACTATTTGCATCATTTCAACATTAAACAGAAATCTTCAATGTTTCAACTGGCATTCACCACCTTCACAGAATCTGTTGTTAACAAGTACCACCTCTAGTGCTGCTTAAAGGCGCTTTTATACGCCCCCATAGATGAAAAAAAATATTTTTTGAGAAAAAAATTATCACGAATTCCGTCTCAAAGGACCAAAGAATCCATAAAAAAATTCTGTCTGACCGCCTGCGTGTGTGTGTGTGTAACTCTTTGTTGTGAACTCGTAAAGTCGCAATTTTGACGCTATCGAGTTCAATTTTCGACAGTATCACTTGTATCCACGGTGTTCCAGAGCCTATTGATTTTGTTGGAGGTTGGAGATCAGAAAAACGGCCAAACGAATTTGTGGGCATCCATCATCCAACGCTCGTCGAAGCCAATGTATTATAAGTAGATCCACTATGACAGTTAATCTACCTTAATCTTGTTATTAACCTATAGTTGTTTATATTCATTTGGAAAAAAAATGTCAAAATGATGAAAAAGCCAATAATTTCTATATACTACAAATTTTCATCATAAATTTCATGTGAACAATTGATGAACTTGTTATTTTTTACAGGCCCATCTTGCCTTGTACTGTTTCGCAAACAGTCAAATTTCTACTGCCCTAAAACTTTTATACAGAGCCAGATATCTGGCTATATTAGTATGTGGGGAAAATCATCCAGAAGTGGCCTTGTTAGATGTAAGCGAAATATTAAAAATTCTCAATTTTTCACTTGATTCACTCTAAATATTTTCAGAGCAATATAAGCTTGATACTTCATGCAGTAGGAGAATACGAACTATCTTTACGTTTCTTAGAAAAGGCCTTATTACTCAATATCAAATACTATGGAGCTAAGTCAATGAAAGTTGCAGTTAACTATCATTTAGTAGCCAGAACGCAAAGTTGCATGGGTAATTTCAGATCTGCTCTCAATAATGAGAAGGAAGCTTATACAATCTATAAACAACAAGTGAGTTATTTCATTTTGTCAATTAATCATTCAGCTATTAATTTAATCTACGGGAAAAACATCTAAAAAAAATATCTTTTAGTTGGGCGAGAATCATGAAAAAACTAAGGAATCTTCAGAGTGCTTGAAACATCTCACGCAGCAAGCAGTAGTGCTTCAGAAGAAAATGAACGAGATTTGTACGGGTAAAAATGGATCGTCCTTACCACCTATCCAAATCCAACCCCCTTCAATGGGATCAGTTTTGGATATGTTGAACGTGATCAATGGCATTTTATTCGTCCAAATAAGGTCGGTAACATTTCTAAATGATGAGATACGTTGAAGAGTAGGCAATAACTATGAAAATATTTTTCCAGCCATGAAGACATTGAGCATTTCAAGGCAGAAATAGAAAAAAGGCAATTGATTGAGGAAGAGTCTGAAAATCAACCGCAGTCAAAATTAGCAGCAGTTGAAAGCCGTTAGATGTGATAATTTTTGAATCATTATTCATGCTAGAACAGTTATTTAGTTTCATATAGTAGAATTCGCTCTCGGAATTTTTGGCAGCGTGCATCTATTGCGATAAATCTCCAAAGTAAGACATGATTTTTGTTATACTTAACATTGTTATCATTGTTGTTTTTAGGGTATATTTTTTTTGATAAACAACACTGAATTGTTGATAACTGTTTTCCATTTTCTTGTCTGACGAATTTTCATTTTTTCAGTGTAACTTTTATACACTACTGCTAATCTGTATATTGTGAATTAACTCAATTTGAAATCTTTGTGCCCATAAATTTTGGAGAAAACAAGGCATCACTTCGTTATTGTAGGTTGGAATGCACCAAATTCGTAATTTTCCTTTGAGGTATTTTAAGCAGAATTAATGAGTTATAGAGGACTAGATGAAAATTTTTTCATATCTACATATTTCGACAAATATTAATAGAAATAAATACTCCATTTTTCAACATATGCTCTCAAATTATAATTGAATAGAGTTGATTGAAAAACTGGAAATTGTTTCGAATAATAATTTACCTGTAATGGATATAGCTGATATCCATTTTTTTTCAAGTAATGATCTCTATTTTTCGTTTTTGCAAATTCTGCTAATGATAAAGGAGTCTAGTCTCTTTTCTTGTAGTGCAATGAAATATTGGATGAAACCATCTCGTATGAACTTCAATGCCAAAGATGTTCGTAGCATATTCAATGGAAATTTTTCAAGTATCGCAATGTTTTCAGTTCATTTGGTGTGCGTTGCTGAACTATTTAAAAATTTTCGAATGTCTTGATTATTGAATGTGACCATGTTTTCTATTATTTTGTAATCTGGATTTTGTTATTAAATAAAACTGATTACCTTCAACTTAGTTTTTGCTATTCCCCAATAAATTTTCTGATCAAATATTGACTTGATGAAAATAATTACATATTAAATCGGGTCAATAGGTGCGGCTCATAGTGGCTCAGTGGTTGTTCTGTATTCGAATCAGAAGGTACTGACTCGCAATAATAATGTTCAGAGTTACGAGATATTGAGATGCAGGGTACCATCCTAACTCTTAACAACAGTTTATTGATTTGAAGGTGGCTGGTATAGTGCAAAAAAACAATCGCAAAAATAGAAAAGGCTCATTTTTATTATTCCCATTGTTAGCTCACTTTAAAATTTTCCTCCTATGAATTAGGCTGTTTCTAACCACATTTTGATTGCACAATTATTTTCAGTCAATATTTTCTCAACAATATAAGGAGGATAATGCAATTTGCAAATACGTATTGCTTCTCTCATGAATCTCTGAGCTTTTGAAAGCATCTTCCTGCAAAAATTTTCCTTAATTGCATGGCCACAACACAGAATTTCATAAGTTACTTGTTTTCCACATGAGTTGTGCCCAGTTTAGAAAGCAAAACAGAACCAACTTCATAAAGAAGAACACCAAACAGTTGAACATCTTGTCCAACCTTAACTTTTTCAACTCTGAACCATTCTTCAAAACACTCCAACATACATTTGTAGTTACCTAATGAATCATAATTAAAAATTTATCTATAAACAGAATTTGAAAAGTGTTACCTCTCTTTTCATGCAGCTTATATAATTTAAAATAAATATTTTGCACATCTGCGTGATATCTGTTGAGAATTCTTTTTTTACTTTCTAAAAAGTTGACTAGTGACACAAGTTCATTTTCACCTGAAAAACAAAACTGATGAAAATATAAAAGTCAGGTAGGTGTTAATTCCTACCCCCTAGTTCAATGCTCTGATACATATGCATAAGAATTGAAAAATCCAATTTGCTGCCGCAATCCCTGCATAAAAATGGCAATTCATTACTATTTATGATAGGGATATTGCATTGAGGACATTTGAATGAATCAAAAGCATCCTAAAATAATATTAAGATTAGTATGCTTCCCATCTTTCGCATCGTATCAGCAAAATAGGAACTATATAATAAAAAGTTTGAAAAATACTATGTTAAATTAGAATTAATAAACACTACAAAATAATTCGAACAGTGATAAAAAAAAACAAGCAATCAGAAAAACTAACTCCTTATTTGTTCAAAAGAGCAAATGTAGGCATACAGGGTGCTCCTAAATAAGTGTCACAACGGAAAACTGTAGATTCCTCATGAAAATGAAATATTTTTTTGTCTTCAACTTTTCTCCCCAGGCTTTCATTTTTCGGAAAAAGTGTGTCAAAAAAAATCATTTTTTAATTTTTTGTTCAAAATTATATCTGTTGGTAGACTTGAGGGCAATGAACGAAATTTTATTAGCAACACAGAATTTGCAAATAATTTTTTTACACTCGGTATTTTAAAAACAAAAGCTTGGGAAAAAAAGTGGTAGACAAAAAATTTTTTTATGAGGAATTCAGTTTTCTGTTGCGACACTTATTTAGGAACAACCTGTATAGTAAAATTTAAATGATATGCACATACCATTTCTTTGGTGGGATCTGAACAAATCACACATCTGCATTGAAACTGATAAAGTTGGGAACAATTATTTTGCCGTTCGTTTCTATTCATATCCCTGTAGTAGATGCCATAGCAATTATATATTTCTTCATTTTCTTTGATAGTTTCCAGTGCTTTTACCACTATTGTATCACACACAAAACTGAAAGAATAATCGACTTATATTTTAAATTTTCATTGTTTAGAACTCAAGCTCTTTTATCAATTCATGTTCTTTGTAGAATCAAGACAAAAAAAGTTGTTTAAGAATCTACCGAATTCATTCATCCTCAAAAATACTTACTAGTTGGTGATATTAGGTTTGCATGAATGGTTCATTATGCTAACTGAGGGAAAAATACCACATGCTACTGGTTCTTTATCTAATGGTAACGTTTCCCCTTCTAGCCAGTGCTCTATTATTGAACTGTTATTTTGGAATTGCAGAATGTGCTTGACAAGTTGAGATTCAAAGGATGTCACAATATGATCAATATTCAACTTGGAATTTTTTTTTTGGGAAAGAAGCCAATCAAAATAATTTGTATATTCCCTAAGATATGTGGAAACGGTTAAACTCATCTGCAAAAGAAGTGAATGACTTCTAAACAATTAAAGGAGTCAGAGAGTTGGAGATGAAGGAATTATCCTTACTATAGAAACGTCTAGATGTTTGTTGTTTTTATTGAAGATCAAACTATTGAAGAAAGGATAATTGTCTTGTTTGTTTCCGAAACATTCTACATCATTCGTTTCGATTTCTTCAAAGCTTGAATTGAATCCCTTTAGTAATGCACGAAAAGCTGGAAATGCAATTCCTAAATGGCACCAAATGTTTCCTAGCATACCTTGGCATTCCCACCTATGTGATTCTTCCCAGGATTTATTCCTACATTCAGAATCACAGAAAATACATTTCGAACAATATCTGCACCTAAAATGATCAATTGCCTATTACGTCCTCGAAATATTTCTCATTCTCATTCATCCTTTTTTTCTAGCAGGATGATACCAAAGATGATAATTCATTTTTATATAGAATTGGAGCAAATTCAACATTTATACACTGGAATAGTATTTTATAATAGTTTTTTTCTCTACTTACGGAACTCCACTATATGTGTTTTTGAGACATTGATAACACTTAAACATATTCATCATTCTTGAATGCTCATCAAATATATTTGCAAAAGCAAATGCTTTTTCTATAAATATAATATCCCCTTTTGGTATAGTTTGCTCGGCCACCACATATCTTCCTTTTTGCTCATTATACCTGAGAGGCGAATAACTCTTTATCTGAATTTGATGATAGTTGATCTTTGGAGGGTGTGCCAAAATATTTACCTGATATCTATTCTAGAAGATGCATATGCAAACTTTGGATTTTCCCCTTCTTCAAATAAGGGTAGTTCATACATATTTTCATTTTGTTGCCTCTCATTCTTGGATACTTTTAAACTGTCACCCATAGAAGTAATATCTAAAAAATTAAATTTTTAATAGTGGAAAGTTTTTCAGGCTGTATGTATAGGTATTTTATTTTCATTGACTCAATGAATATCCAAGTAATAAACCAGCAATAATGAACATTTGAATTAATTCTTACTTGTGGGTGGAAGTTTTTCTTCTGAACATTTGTCGACCTTTTGGCACCTACCAAGTTTTTCCAAACATTTTCCTTTCCTGAGAAGCAATTTAGGTCTCAAATCTTTGGGATATATAGAAGAGCTCAAACATGTTTCAACATCCTTCAAACAATCCTATAGGAAAAAAAGAGAAATTTTATTTGGAGAACCCAAATATTTCAATGTCAATATTTGTATACCACCTTACTTCATATCTTCCCAAGTCCAATGTTGTTGCTGACCTATTAGCCATGGCTAAGAAATATTCCTCTGAAGAATCTTGTGCACAACATATACTGAAATTGTAGGACTCTAAGCATTTCTTTAAGGACTTTTCTTTATAGAATGCATTCCCTTTTCTGCGAATTATACTAGACTTATTATTATCCTTGCCATTTTTCAGGGTCAACTCATTTTTAAGCCATTCTTTGATGGGATTCCTGATTGAAAAGAATTTCATAAAGTGGTCCTATCATTTTCTATGTACTTACAAGTTCCGTTTAGAAAAATCAGATAGATTCGAAAATTGTGCTTTATCATAATAATATTGTATCACACTTTCGAAACTGGGGAACATTGTATTCTGAAATAAACTTAACAGAGCCTTTAAAAAATTTGAGGTTAGCACATTTGACACATAAACAACAAACAGCTGACCAGGACAAGACCCTTTCTCTATGCAGCTGACTTTGACGGCTTCCATGTAAGGAAGTTTTTCCGTGATTTGATTCAAATTTTGGGCTCAATGGCCTTGTTATAAAATATTCCCCTTCCTTTGCTTATAATTTTTGGCCTTTTTCTGTAATAAATGGTGAAACCTCTTGTCTTTGAATTTTATCAGCAAAAATTATTTGCATTACAATGTATCTAGGGTTGGAAATAAATGAGAATGAATACACAGAACAGACCCTTGACTTACTTTATGAATGAATATTCCCCCTTCTATATCTCTGAATATTCCCCCTTCTATATCTCTGAATATTCCGCATGAATCTGTGCTTTAAAACCCGAAGTCAAAGGCGTCGATATTTTTTTTTTCTTGAGGGTTCATTTTATTCGCTCAATAATTTTGTTGGTAAGATACAAATTACTAGGTACATACAAATATTAAACGCAAAAATGCAGCGCAGTGTTCTCCCAAAAAAAATTCACTGGACTAAAGATCCGAGCGAAGGCATAAGATTGATATCATCTTCCACAAAATCATTCCAAAATTACGCACTGGGCGGTTTTGAAGGATTCGAGATGAAACTTTATTTTCAGTATTTAAAAAAAAAACTTGTTCTGAGCAGGTTTTGACGAGAGAAGTGCTAGAGGAAGACAGCTTAAAAAAATCTATCATTCACTTTATTCACTGGGTGAACCATTCGAAGAGTTTTTCCTTAAAACAAATGATAAAAAGCGAAAATAATAGAGAAGGGAAGAAAATCTCACGAAAAATATAAGGTAAAATTGTATAAAAAAAATCTAAAAGAGTATTATCTCTCGATGGACTAGTGAATAAGTGCGACAAACCCCAGGGAGTTATTTTGCATGAAAAAAAAATTAAATAATACTTATACTGTTTACTTATAGCCCTGAAACCAGTCGATAAATGCAAATGAAATTTGTTCTGTTTCAAGAGGTAGGTATATATAATTATTGCCCTTTTTTGATTGAACAATTAATAATTTTATGTATGCTCCTGCGAGGTATTTTCAAACTGAAACCCATTTTTGAATTCCCCGTTGAATTTGTTGCAAAAAATATCCCATGCCTTTTTTTCGTATGGAGCGCCGTTTTTATGCAAAAAATAAAATATCTTATATTTACGTCTCAGGGAGCTCGTTTTGAACTTTCTTTGTAGCTGTTTATTTTTTTACAGGAAAACGGTGGCCCATACAAAAAAGGCAAAAATAGATTTTTGTCACAAATTGGAAATTTAAACCATTTGCAAACAAAAATTTTTCCGTATTGTCGTACTTTAATTACTCACACCCTGTATGAATGAAATATCAACCAGCTGTTGATGGTTCGAACTTCTTGCAAAGTTCATCAATAACAAAATTCTTTGTGCTGTGCTTTCCTTGTATTATGTCGAGAAAAACTTATTAGGTAGTCAGTTTTGTACGCTGAGAGCTGTTTGTTGCTGATCTTCTAAATCTCATATTTTTCGAATATGATATTTTGTTCAAACGCAGCCATAAGCTTTAAAAGAAATAGGTGGACCCAATAATCGTAGGTGGGGATTAGTTTTCACGGTGTATTGTCCACTTCCCATTCTTATCCTATGCTAAAGTTTCCTTTCATAATTGCCAATTTTCTATTGTTACCCGCATTTTCGCAAATCGTCGGAACTACTCTTTACCCATTCAAATTTCAGATACAGAAAACACAGATAAGATGCTATTCACTAAATTTCGTTGTTTACACGTATTTAAGTTGTTTCCTCTCATGTGAGAGCCGCCAGTATTAATCGAAGTGTAAGATTTTGTTGAAACATGTGCTCCCCTATGAATTATGTTTATGCTTTGAATATATTGTAAGCCGTAATGTAGATTTTACTAGTTACTAATATTATCAATAATGAATAAAATGACGTGAAGTCAGGACTTAAGCGCGGTCAGCCATCCAAGTATTCAACTCACACAACACTGCTTTTGGCTCCCAGAAAAAGTTAACAATGGTTCCAGAAATAAAAATGCCGTCGAGTTGAAAACTAGCACCTACTTTGCTTTATGCCTAAATTAACGTATTGAAGATTCTTGAAAAATTTAGGAGTCATGAATCAGGAGAATAACTCCAAAATGCAGATTTTTTTCGAGATTTTTTTTTAGTGATGCGATCCCTACAAAATTTTGCACATGTGTCAGTATTTTCCAATTAGTTTAAGTTTCAAACCGATTGGATTGTTATTTTTCCAAATGTAAAAAATATTCAGAAATGCCTTCTTTTATATTTCTTTCATCTTGAAATTATAACTTTAATTTTTCAATAATCGGGCTAAACTCACATCGTAGAATTTCATTATGTATCAGAATTCTAATAAATAATTCTATTAGAGCGCCTTCATACAAAAGGAAATCACTTACAGGTTGTAAAAAATTCAAGTGATTCCGTGTTGAAAAATAGAGTTGGTCTTTCATATAATTTTTTTTAGCGGCTATCGGTTTTGGATGCCGCTCCAAAGATAGATGACACGTGAAAGGCAATTCTTTTCTTAGAAACCAAAAAATGATGACAGAAATTAAATTAATAAATGACCTTTTATTTGAGCGTGAAGGCAATCGAAAAAAAATTGGGTAGTGTTTCCCTATAATTGAAAGGGAAGAAAAAGCCACTCCTAAAATTTGTTTCGCAAGAAACTTTTTCCTTTATTTTATATTATACCATTGAAAATTTTCCATAACTTGATTCAACCTGATCAAATAATAAGGTATCCTGAAATTTCTTGCTGAAAGTAACGGTTTTTGAAAAAAAAAATTATCAACAGGTGCGTATAGGTGTAGGCTGAAATTATATCTTGCCTAGTAGGCGGATACCATGCTGATATAAGTAGGATACACCACCGCAATTTTTTTGATTGCTTTTTCTTTCCTATCTAGTTTGACTGCTCAATTATTTCTTTGCTGTCAGTTTTCTGGTTTCTTAGAAAAAAATTTAAAATTGCTTTTTAGGCACCATCTCTAGGGTGCTACGGGGGATGCTGTATACAAGCAGAGGTGCTAAAAAAAATTTTTTACTAGCAATATCAGCCCTTAAAGTTACAACGCAACTGTCGATTTACACTTTGTTAGTTTTGCTGTATCTGACTTTATAGTTTAATCTACTCTTGTTCATCATGTATTTTTTTTGACTTATCCCTTACCCTAGGTAAATTGACCTATGATCTTTGAATGATTTTTAATTCCTTTTCAATATTTTACCCAAATGGAATAAAATTTTAAATTGAAATTCAATTAAAATCTATTTACTTGTCGAAATGCATTGTTATTGTAGGTATTTATTATTCACTGATGATTCTTCGAAGCCTACATATCCTGGTAAATAATTATATATGTATATGTTTACATTTTCAGGATGGAATGTTACAGTAGCATCGATAATATACCAAAAGCCAGCGACAGATTGGATCAATCAGGAATCCCGGACTTCAAACTGATTTTTCCGGGTAAAATTTATATGAAATTAACCAGTTGAAGCATATTTTATCAGAAAACAATTGTCTCTCTTATAATAATTATTTATCTATGTAAATATTGTTTGTACCAAAATACCTAATGATTCTTTTTTACCAATAATTGTTTCTTCGCATATGGTTTTTTCGACGCGTTTTTTTTATTGATTGGACTAATATTTTTCTTTAGGTACAAAATGGTGTGGAGATGGAGATATTGCACAGCATGATGATGATCTGGGAATTTATCGGGAAGCTGACAAATGCTGTAGAGCCCACGATAAGTGCTTTGATTTTATTCCCAGTGGTGAGTCGAAACATAATTTAACGAATGCAGATCAAGTGTCCAGGTAAGTTACACTCTCATAAGAATAAAATCTGTTCGAACAAGATTTGTTGGGTATTTTGTTTGGGTTTTTCTTGAAATTCATGCATATTTCACTTATCTGTGAGTAGTAGGGCAAATTATTAATTCTTTTTATTGTGTAGATACGATCATGTATTAATGGTCTTTGTGTACCTACTCAATCTTAGTGTAAATTTCACCTATTAATAATTAATCTTGAGAGAACTTGAATTGACTGTTTTTCAAAGTAATTCGGGGAGCTTCTATTGTGGACATTTTAGGCTCTTTCCCTACATAGTATACATGAAGCCTGTAACTGTGGAGATTTGAATTAGCAATTTATCATTTTTCAGGATGCATTGTGACTGCGATTTGGAATTTTACTATTGTTTGAAAAACGTTTCAAGTATGGAGTCCATCATGATCGGGAAAATTTATTTCAATGATGTAGGAAAGTGTTATAAGAGAGATTATCCAATCATTCGATGTTTGAGTTACAAGAATTTCTTGTGAGTATTAGCGTATATGTATACTCGCACCTACTCATGCGTCGGAGTTTTTTGATACATATACAGGGTGAGCCTTTGACTCGCACAAATATTTTAACAGTACAGATTCTTGAGATCAAAAGAAATACTTTTTTCCTTCACCATTTTTTCCGAATCGGCTCGGTTTAAAAGATACAGGCTGTTGAAAAACCATAAAAAATTTTTATTTTTAATTCTATTTTACAAACGGTTTCTTCGAATGATTTCGGAATATAGTTTTTCATTTATTTGATGAAGCTTTTTCGAACACAAGATATATCACCCACGTCTTCCAGTTTTCTTATTATGACCATTAGGTATACGTACCATAATACAAAATACAAAGAATTCAAAGAACCCAACTCTTGAAACTAATTTGGACGCCATCTAATGAATATTTGAACGTTCATTTGTAAAATGAAAGAATTCTCCATATTTTCTCGTATATAATGCGCCGTTTTCGAGTAATTTGACGTTCAAAAATTAAAAAGTATCTATGAAATTTGAAAAATTGGGTACTTTGGCTGAATGCAACTCTGTTGAAAATATCCACAGATGTGTAGTGTCACAGATTATTATGAAAACTTGAAATGTCTATATCTTTTTATCAGGGCCGAATCGGAAAAAAAGGTATAGGAAAAAAGTGTTTCTTTTGACCTCAAGAATCTACTTTTGAAATATTTGTACGAGTCAAAGACTCACCCTGTATATATTCAGTTACCATTTTTCATCACCTGCAGTCCTGCAGATATATATATATATAAATTTCATAATGCAATTAAATAAAACTAAACACTAGATCTATGATTTTATGAATAGTAAGAAAGCAGGTGATTTTATACAAGCAATAATCTCGATGGTATTTTTATTTTAAAAATGCGAAATTTGATTAATTTTCTTTTTTTAGATTCTTTCAGAAATGTTTGGTCTATGAGCTGGATGAGAGCAAGGAGAAAGTGTATCAATATTTCGATCTACCATATTTCATATGAAAAAATATATACCAAGAGATAAAGAAGAAATGTAATATTCCAATAAATTTTTTTTAGTTTTTTTCCCATTATTCCCATATTTGTTCATACGTTTTAAAATGAAACAAACTGTTTTCCTTAGAAATCTCGAACATAATTGACCAGTGACCTATTAATTTATAACTATCTCAAATTTTAGAATACATTTTATTTAATACTGGGTCAAATACATTCAAACTAAGCAGGGGGATTCTTGACGATGTGATTAATATGTATCCAAAATTATTTTATGTATGGTACTTGATGTAAAACTATCCACCTTATCCAACTGATAACGTCGGCAAAGTTTTTGAACTTATACAATTCATGAAAAAAAGATGAACTCCATTATTTATATAAAAGCAAAAAAAGTGATTTGAAATTCGACAGTCAACATGAAGTGGTTTATTCATTTTTTAACCATCCTGGAGATTTACCATATTGATTGTTACCAATTAATTGGAAATTTGCGGGATGTGAATAACAGTTTGGAAGTAATAAACCCTCGATCGTTCCTGATTTTTCCAGGTAAATTTATATATTTTTTTTCTTTTTATGTTTTTCTTGAAAGTTTTTTATTCATGTATAACATGTAAACGAATAGTTGCTGAAAAATTAATAAAGAGTTCCTAATTCCTTGTCAAATAATAGTGTTGGCCTTTCATATAATTTTTCAAGTCCCTGCTTGAAAACGCTCCCTACCCAGCGAGCACAAAAACATCTCAGAGATGTTAAAAGTAAGAGATTTCGAGACATTGAACATCCACTGCGATGTTCTGTTTATACATGAATAGAACTTTTATAGAACAGCCAATGTCCGCCGCAGGCGGCTATTATATGGATGTCCCTGGGATGTCACAAAAAGAACTACTCAGAAGTTTTTTTGATAGCCTTTTCATGTACACAATAGAACATTTCTAAAGCGCTTTGCGCACACGAAATCGCTGTTTGTAAGACTTTATATGAAATTCTTTTGTGAGGCCTTTTTTCTTTCATTTGAATGTTTGAGGATACCACATTCTATTTTAAATGAACTACAAAGTTTTTAAATGAAATACAGAATACTATATAAGAATAAAAATATTTTAATGATACTTCAACAGGTACAAAAGGAAAAGAAATCACATTTCACATAAAAAATTGAACAACAAAAAACAATTGATAAATATTATACTACAGAAAGGGAGAATAAACAAAAAAATATATCACATTCAATAAAACAAGCATTAATAACCAAAAAGGAATATCACATTTAACATAAAAAAAAACAGAAATAATAGAAAACAAACTGATTTTAATATTAGATGTACCGAAAGGGAAGAAAAATTTATGAAAAATTTATTTTCCCTTCATTTTATCGTCCCTCCTCCTCTGCCTAATATGCCTAAACCAATCTTTGGCATAGAGTTCGAATACTTTCCTAGTGATTTGGAATTTTAAGTACAGCAATTTTAAATTTTTTTCTTAGAAAACAGAAAACTGAAAGACATGACGAAACCGATCAGACATTCTTTAGTCTGCTGAAAAATGAGCATATAATTCTTTAGGAGGGAGAGGAAGAATTAAAAAAAATCAATGATGTTCCCTTAGAGGTATAATTGCTAGCTTTAGAAAAAGCCACCCCTAAAATATGTTTCTCAAGAAACTCATTGTTATTCATATTATACGATTGAAAAATAAATTTTCATTAGCTTGATTTATGTCGAACAAATAAAAAATATGAAACAACATTACCTATTCGAAAAAAGTTTCGGCGAATGTAACACACTGTAGGATACGGATATCTCATGATGTATGCATAAACTTTTTTTTTTTGAGGTACAAAATGGTGCGGTGAAGGTAATATTGCAGATAATGAAGATGATTTAGGAGTTTTCGCGGATACCGATAAATGTTGCAGAACTCATGACATGTGCCCTGAAACTATTGCTGGCTATGAAACCAAGCACAATCTCACAAATCCGAATTTTTTCACGAGGTCTGTATAAAAAAAAAAATGGAAAAAATTAATGGGAAAAAATATCTTGACCATAGATTATATACATAAATATAAAATATTATATATATTTTTGGTCTTGAAGCATTCAACACAAAGAATTGATCTTTGATTCAACATCATCTGAAACTTACAAATTGTAGATTGCCGTGTGATTGTGATCTGAAATTTCACGATTGTTTGAAAAATGCTGACAGCGAAGTATCTAAAAAAATTGGGATATTATATTTCGATATTATTGGGACCCAGTGCTATAAAGAAGATTATCCTATTATAAAATGCGCCAGTTACACCAATTTTCTGTGAGTTGTTTGCTTTTTGGATAATGATATGATTACCTTTCATGATGATAATCTTTTCATTTTTTGCAGACATTTGAAGTGTTCAAACTATACACTAGATGAAACAAAGGAGAAGGTGTATCAATTTTTTGATGTACCTGATTTCTGATATGATATTACAATACACAAAAGAAAGATTATTCTTTAGACAAAAATTTAAATCAATAAATCAATAAAAATGAAATCAAAATCAAAAACAAAATCAATAAAATACTAATAAAAATATAAATCATTTTCTAATGTTAAGAATAAATATTTAATATTCCAGACGCCTTTTTGACTGTACATGCATTTACCATTATGGATTAAAAAATTGAAATGAAAACACTCTAAATTTGCACATTATTTTTGAAGTTTCTTTAGTTTCTTCCAGAGATATAGGTTTCTTCATTCATCTCCTTTATTAGATTACAGACCAATACTAAAAAAAAACAATTCAAGAAAACTCGAACAGCTGTTTTGCTCTGTGACAGTTTGTTGATGCATTGAACTAAAGAAAGAAATGGAAGGGACCCGCAGTTCAGCAAATCGGCAGAAAGTGTGTCCAAAAGTGTGGGAGTGAGAAAGACTATTGGTGGGTATCCTTTCTCTCTCTTTTAGATGTTTTGTTTACATCAATCAGCTGACGGTTTTGTTGATTACTCAGTTTAAATTAGTTTTTGGGATGATTTCTGTTGTGTTCAAGTGGAAACGAGATCTAAAAGTGTTCAGAATGCTAAAACTCATGATTAATATTCGCTTGAAACTTGAAAAAACTCAAATAAATCGGTGAATCCCACTCGAAAACCTTTAAGTATCTGGATTTTCGGTTTCTGAGAAATATGGATCTAGTGAAGGGACAGATTACCTTTACCTGGCCACCCGAAGAAATTAAAAGGGTTGAAACTGTCTGAAAAGACCTCTTTCGATTTTAACTGTCCTCTGAGTAAGTAATCTTCAGAATTGAAGTTGTTTGTGAATTTGTGGTATAAAGTTTTAGAGAAAGTATTTTATAGGTTTTTGTGTTTCTCAAATCATTGTTGTCCCCATCAACATCAGTATTGTTTGCAGTCACGCAAAATTGGTAAAACTTAGAATCTTGTTACAACGATGGTTGTAACAAGTTGCTAAAGGATGCTCTAATGAGCAGAACAAAAATGAGACAAAGAGTTTCCACAGGTAGGTCTATTTTAAATATTTTCATTATGAGATCCCTTTTTGTGACATCAAAAGCATTATATATTACTTTATTTTAGGTTTCCTTTTAAACGCCCAGATATTTTGGAACTTTGGATTACTGCTGTAGGAAGGGAAAATTGGTATCCCTCAAAGTATAGTAGAATATGTGAAGATTACCTTCATAATCCAAGTTATACAAGAAATATATTGAAACTTGATGCTGTACCAAGTGTATTCAATAATATCCCAAGACATTCAAGGATCATGGAATACTTACAGTTCCATCACTCTTCATATAAAACTCACTGTGTTATGTGCATCAGAAGTGGAAGAACTTTCCGACCAATTCGATAAATCATGCATATGAAACAAGAAATAAAGACTCCTTGCAGATTCCAGTGCACCATCTGAAGCGCATAGACCAGGGCATGGACTTCTGGGGCCCCAAACTATATAATAAACTTCCTTCTGAGTTTCATGACAAGTCCTTGATGAACTTTAAGAGAGAAGTGAAAAGGTTGCTTTTAAATGAAACTATATATTCTATAGAAGAGTTCTTATGGAGAAAGAATATGTGATGAGGATTGTTTTTTATTTTTATTGTGTTTGTATGCATGTTGTTACCACTGTGATATTTTATATTTGTTTATTTCTGTCGACACCATTTGTAATATTAATTGCAAATGAAGATCCATCTAATCTAATCTAATCCGATGAGAAGCAGAGCGCATGTAAGTTTTCGAGTGAATTTAAATTATTTGAAATCAATAATTTTCTTTTTCATTGTAGACTATTACTGAAGATATATGTAAACTATTATATATATACATATATATATTGTATATAATAAAAATATAGAAAGAATTGACATTTGTTTTTTTTGGACAACGCTCCTTAATTAACTTAAAATTCAGTATAGTAGAAGAAAAATATGTATGTTCAACATGTAGATTAGAACCTTGATGAATTTCACATGATTATATTCTTTCACAATATACTAATCTAGTGAAAAATGAACAAATTTCTGTTCTTTTCATACAAAAAAAGACTTATTAAATTCCGTCAGCACTGCTCTGAAAAATATGATCAACATCGCAAAATTAACTCAGAAAACGTCTTGAATTGATGAAAAATATGATTCCAATCATCACAGTTCGAGAAAAGAGTCCAAAATTTCAGATATCCCCATCTCATTGTTGCAGGTATTTGGCAAAAAAATTATTAAATTCCTTCTACACTACTATGAAAAATATAATTCACATCGCATATAGGTTATCTATGATCGCATAATCAACTCAGAAAACGTCCTGATTTGATAAAAAATACGATTCAAATCAGAAAAACGAAACGTCAAAAACTTAAATTCAAACTTTAATAGGTTATCTCTCCTTGCGCAAGTACAGAGAGAGAAAGATATACATCCAATTGTCTATTTCAGTCGGCCTCACTTTTGCTGACCCGAGAGTCCCTTCCATTTCTTTCTTTAGTTCAATGTGTTGATGTCATAAATTATCAATGTGACAAATGTCAACGGTCTCATTCTTTGATTTGTGTTTTTATTCTTAGAACTTAGGAATTTGATAAAATACATTCTTGATATGAATTAGAGTTGAAGTGTTTTTTAGTTAGTGCTTAAATTTGTTACAAGAGAAGAATTGTTACATAGGAAGAACACTCAATTGATAGAAAGATGTCGCGTCATCGAGATATAAGAAATATGGATTATTCTGAAGGTAAAACAAATATTTTAAAATTAACAGGAATGATTTATAGATTTTATATTCAGATTACGATGGTTATGACGATGTATATGGACATTCTGTCGACGATGATATCTACATTTCACCAAGCCATAGACAGTTCATGTATAATAGAGAGAGTTCCGGACAGTCAAAAAGTGATTTTCCAATGGAGGAAGATATTCAGGAGGAAGATGAAACTGACGAGGTATTTTCATTAACTCATTCTTCATTTTCAAATATATGACTCCTGAACTGATGATGCTCGATTTTGTGCGATTGTTATTGACCCAATTTTCAGTTATCCGTGATTATAAAAAACTTATTTTATTCAAGGTGGTGAAATTATCTGAGGAAGATAGAGCAAAATTGGAATCATGTTTAGATCATGTTAGATCAGTTTTTGCTCCTATGAGAATGTCTAGACCAGAAATAGTGAAAGTTATAATCAGTCAAAAATTTGATTGTGAAAGAATCATTAACCATCTTTTGAAATCCCAATCATCACCACCAACAGAAAGGAGAGATAAAGGTGATTATTCCATCAGTGAAATCTTTTTTTCAATTTTAAATACACATATTTATTGTCTAAACATATGAGATAGTAACTCATGAGAATTATCAAGTTTTAGTTGTTCTTGCATCATAATAGCAAAAAACAATTTTAATTTTTTTTTTCTGAAAAAATTTTTTTTATTACATGTAACTCCTTGATTCTTCAATGGATGTTATGTAAGGTAAGATGAAACAATTCTGTTGTGCAATCCTTCACATCTGTTTTGCAACTCCATTGACATGAATAAACAAACAATTTCACAATCAGTTGAACCACAATCTCATACTAACCATGTGCTTTCATCAAAACTGAATACTTTGAAAAATTTTAAATCTCGATGTAAAAGCAATACACAATACCCGAAAACAAAATTATCTCTTGAGTGTCCTAGCCCAAGCACTTCCAATATATGCAACATTTCAAGTGGATCTGACAGAAGAAATGGGACAATAGAAGCGTCTGATCTTAAAAATACCTTTTTATCTAAAATGAAGCTCAAACAAAATTCAGATCAAAATTCAGATGGGTCTGGCTCTGAAACAGCTAAGGAACCGCCTCTTGTTTCTTCATTCCTATCTAAAGTTAATTTTAAAGCAAAAGATTCAATGGAGAAGAGCACACCAGAAATATCTTTTCTATCTAAAATATCAAAATGTGGAAACGATATGCAGGCATCAACCAAGAATAGTATTTCTAAGCCTGTCATTACAGACAATTCCGAAAGAAATTTTCTTGATCCAATAAAAAGAAATGGGGAGATCAAAACTGACCTAGAACCGAATATTTTGAATAATATTTCCAAAAATTTCATGTCTAAAGTTTCTTTAAATTCAAATGGAATGAAAAATCTAGATAATGACAAATTGAATATATTTTTGAGTAGAATTGAACCGAAGGGATCATCCAACAAGTTGGAACAAACCAAGAGTGACATATCATTATCTACTCTGAAACCCCAAAGTTCATCGAACAATTTTTCAAATTTGAAACTTGTCGAAGTCAAGAGTGTGCCTTTGCTCAGGAATAAAGAGAATGATATTTTCAATATAAACTTGACATCGGCTCTGCAAAAGAACAATTTAGAAAAATTGAAATTCAGGCCTCTTCCTGAGGGAGAGCAATTTGACATTCCTTTTGTAGGGAATGATGAAATGGAGGAAGAGGAAGAAATGTTGGAGTGCACAATGGATCTTAGCCACTTAGCTACAAAACGAGTTTTGTATTATCAAAAGAAACCCTCTGTTTTGGGACGAATGTTCTGCCTCAGATATAAAATTCCCAATGTTCATCCATATAGAAAAAAGAAAATTTCTTTGGATCCTAAATTAGTCAAGTTCAACTTCTCGGAACCTTCACCTGACGACCGAATCAAGAAACATATTAAACGGAATCTGTGACATGTGTTGAATGAAATAGTGACTTTAAATGTGTCTGTTTATAGTTTCATCTTTTTATGTTTATCAATACTCAAGGATGTTCTTGATTTTGGAGCAATACATTTATATATAACAAACTAGTGAATGATATAATTTTCTCAAAGTCTTGTCTAGAGAAGGAATTCATGGACTGGAATATCTGAGAGAAATTGAGGTTTATTTTGAAAAACAGTGTTCACATTTATTAGAAAAAAAGATTAGTTTTGCTGGAATGGTTTATAGAGTGATAGTAGTCCAGAAAGATGATTATATAAATAACATCATTTTAAGAAAGTGACCTCCTTGAAGCCATTCAAGAACTGCTGGGCGAGCTGTAGACAATGACAAGAACAGCTCTGATGGGGAGCACAATAGACTTTACGAACGCAGTGCGTTCGTAGGGTGTGAGAATAAAACCTCCTTAAAATCAACAATCTAATATCATTTTAGTTGTACAGTTAGAAGTTCAGATCGAAATTATTTTTTGAAATTTGAGGTTGGAGATTATTCTTTTCTTTTTAATTCATATTGATTGATGTTTCATCAGATGGGCTCAAAGGATTGTGATTCAACATGCATGTTCCTAATATCTATTAGAAAATTTTGCTTTTCATTCCATGCTTGCTTTTTTTAAATGTGTGTAGAATTTTTAATTGCATTCTTAATCTTTTTGCATTGTCCTAAAAGGTTTCCTTCCATCTTCAACTACAATACCAGCAAAAGTTATAGTTCCCACAAGTGTCAACATTATTAAAGGTTTTGAAATCGATCCATCAACTACAGCTTCAAGGTATGTAAACCAAGAATCCAAACTTAGCAGGGAGGAGAAAGCAGTAAAGGCTTTGTAGGGATATTTTTGAAATTGGCAGAAGCATACAGAAAGGGTTATGGTCCATTTGTATCTGGCCTTTATTCTTTATTGAATAACATGAATATCATGCAGAATATGTCATCTTCAGGTTTTAATGTCTCAATTTTTTTTTATTATCAAAACATTTTTAAAATTATTATTGCCTTGATATGGATTTAAATACTCATTTGAGGTAATGAATGGGGGCTTTCACAGATAGAGGAACCATTGAATTGATTCAGGGGATTAATAAAATATTGGTATGTTTCAATTGAATCTAGGTCTGAGTCACCATCATCTGGGAGGGGTACACCAGTTGTTAACCTGAATCAGGATACAGACGAGATAAAAACTGGCAAAAAAGATGTGAGGATGACTGAAGCTCAGTATAAGAAGGAACGCGGTGATATGAAAGAACACCTATATATGATTGTCATTGGACATGTAGATGCTGGGAAATCTACGCTGATGGGACATATACTTTATGCCATGGGACACGTGAGTCTGATAAAATTTCTGATCGAATTCCACTTATTTTGATTCTCAAGCACCTTTATATACTGTTAATTTGATGTTGAATTCTCAGGTGAATCAGAAGACAATGCACAAATATGAACAAGAGAGTAAAAAACTTGGCAAGCAAAGTTTTATGTATGCTTGGGTTTTGGATGAAACTGGAGAGGAAAGAACAAGAGGTATAACTATGGATGTTGGAAGATGCCAGTTTGAAACTAAGAGTAAAATGGTATGACAAAAGATTCCTACAAATTCATCCAGATAATTGGAAAGTTTGGCCTATGAAACACCGATTTTTTCATCAAAGAATTGAGCTTCAAAGGCGTTTTGAAGAAAATTTCACTAGGAATCTTATTCATTTTCAGTTAAGTTTTTAAGCAATAACCTTTTCAGGTGACTTTGTTGGATGCGCCAGGCCATAAAGATTTCATTCCTAACATGATATCAGGGGCGGCTCAAGCAGATGTGGCTCTGTTAGTGGTGGATGCTACGAGAGGGGAATTCGAAACAGGATTTGATTATGGCGGTCAGACTCGAGAACACGCACTTCTAGTGAGGTCCCTGGGAGTTACCCAACTCGCTGTTGCTGTAAATAAATTGGATACAGTTTCTTGGTCACAGGGTAGATTTGACGAGATCATTGACAAAATGAAATCGTTTCTGAAACAGGCGGGATTCAAAGAATCAGATGTAACATATGTGCCATGCAGTGGGCTCACTGGTCAGAATTTGGTACAGAGACCAACGGAGGATAATCTTTTGTCATGGTACAACGGTCCATGCTTATTGGAAGTGATAGGTATGCCTTAGTAGATGATCACCATTTTTGTTTTTGTAGTTTTTAAACTTTTATTTTTTTTACAATATTTAATTTTATAGATGGTTTTCGCCCACCAGTCAGGCCAGTATCAAAACCTTTCAGGTTATCTATTAATGATATATTCAAGGTAAGTAATGCTTCTTTGGATTTATCTAGCGCGAATTTTCTTTACTCAACTTACTTCATTTGTCTTCATCCAACATTATTATGCTTCACTTCACACTTCACTCTACTCTTCTCTGCTCTTCAATACTCTACTCCACCTCACTTTACTCTGCTCCACTCAAATCTACTGTACTACTCTACATTCTCTCAATCAGTCAACTCTTAGAATATGAGTTATGACAGGATGTATTTTGAGTTTCAAATAACTCATTATTTTCTTTTCAGGGGACCGGTTCTGCTTTTTGCATTTCAGGCAGGGTTGAAACAGGTGCTCTTAATGTCGGTGACAAGGTACTAATCTGTCCAAACAAAGAAATAGCTAGCGTTAAATCTTTGTCTATTGATGAATTATTACAAAATGTAGTATTTGCTGGTGATCAGGCTACTGTCACACTATCTGGAATCGACATGCAGAATGTGTCTGTAGGAAATATTCTTTGCGATCCTCAGAATCCTGTCCAGGTGGCTACTAAGTTCGAAGCTAGAATCGTAGTTTTCAATGTCACAGTGCCAATCACTAAAGGTTACAATGTAAGTAATAAATAAGCTAGTTGGTTCGGGAAATCTTTGTGGGAGTATACAAGTTTTTCACTTGATTCAACCCAGTTTTCTCCTTATTGTCCCTAAGGCTTGCTAAAAAAGTTAAATTAAAAAAAAATGTAAAATGAATCGAGAGGAAATTTTATTTTTTGTTTTAGACCTGTTTGCACCAAACACACTTAGTGTTAAGTGTCCCTTAAAATGAACCCTTAACGTTGCACCAACTGTTAGCTGACATTTAAATGGCTAAAGCTAACCTTAAATTTAATTTTAAATTTGCTCCTGTAATGATCGCTTGAATATTTGAGGGCGGGACTCTAACCTAAAATAATTTGTTGAACTGTCTGCAGAACTTCGAACTTCCCATTTTTAATGGATTTTGAAAATTGAATGAATTCATTACTGAATACCAAGCCTTTTCTTATGCCTTTATTGAATTGCCATCAGTCGTTTTATTTTCAATTTTGTGTCACAAATCATACTGTAGTTAGCAACAAACTCTTTTCTTCTGTTGAGAAGTTGAGTAGATTTCAATCACCTGCTTGGCAATCATTCACCGTATTCGTACTAACAAGGGCAATAAAGACATTTTCTTCACGTTCCTCTTCAACATTAGTAAAACAAATTCACACAAGACCTTACAAAGAAAGTGTTGTACTTATATAAACTTAGGTACCTTTTATTTGACAATCATTATCATTATCAATATTAATGCTAATTCAACAACAAAAAGTTGTTACTCTTTGATAATATTATAATAATATCCTTGAAACTGACTGACAGGATAATAAAGTTAGGTTAATGAAATGACAACGATCATCGGCAACCGGCCAACCAATGAAATGGCTTTATTGGACTAGCATGAAGTTGCACCAAAATAAAAAACTGAAATATCACTAGATATAAAAACTTACGGGCCCCTTACTTAAGATTCTGTTAAGCCACAGTCATGCAACTGGAAATAAAATTAAGCGTCCATTAACTTTGAACGAGGCTTAGTTAAGTACTCCTTTTAAGGGGGATTGGCGCAAACGGGCGTTCAAGATTATCAGACCATTTTAGAAGAAATATTGTAGTCCTTCGATTTCCTTCAGTTGAATCAAATGAAACAAAATACGGCTGGATGGCAGTTTTTTTTTAGTATTTTTTTATTCCTAGGTTGTATTGCATCATCAGTCTTTGGAGGAACCTGGTGTTATCTGCAAGTTGGTAGCTGAACTGAACAAAAGTACTGGAGAACAAATCAGGAAACACCCTCGATTTCTTGGAAACAATACAAGTGCCATAGTACAAGTTCAAATGTCCAGACCCATTGCTCTGGAGCTTTATAGCGAGTGCAAGGAGTTGGGGAGAATAATGTTGAGGCAGAGTGGAGTTACTATTGCCGCAGGGTTAATAACGAAAATTATACAGTGATGAGATACCTGATATGTGATATTGAAAAATAAATAAAATATTTATCAGAATAACTACTCAATTTATTATCATTGAATTTGTTTCAGAGATAAATATACATAATGTACGGACCACTCTTACAAACTATAAAAAAAATCTTACTCTTGCTCTGATGATTTAAAACGCAGGTATAAGGACAGTTACGACTGTAGGCGGCAGCTTTTTCGGAAGCCCCACATTGGGCGCCAAAAATTTAACGTTTCATAAAGTTGAATACCCAAAGGTCGAATTGAGCTATAAGATTATAGTGGTTTTCTCAGGGTATGTGGGATAACCCTGAAAGCAGAAACTTCTTCCCAGTTGTATATAATATATTAAAATCAAGAAAATAACAGGTGTTCCCAAATAAGTGTCGCAACAGAAAACTGTGGAAACACGTTCCAGTGGTGGAGATTCTTATATTATCTTCACTAATTTTGATGCCACTTGAAAAAATAATCCTTACGATCATCACCGTTATCCAATGTTTTTTATTAGGCCGCAAAAAAAATTTTTTTTTACATGTCACGATGTATCTCAAAAGCAAAATCCCAGAGAGAAAAATGGAAGACTAAAATATGCGTCTTCTTTCATGGGTTTTCCTTTGCGTCACTCATTTAGCAACATTCTGTATAGACTTGTTTCTACTTTAATTCTGTTCTCATGTTGGTACACTATACAGCAAATACGTTGGATTTATTATTCTAAGCAAGCACATTTCTACACACATATTTGCAAATAATATCATGTTTCACATTGAATTCAAGGTATGTATCAGTAACAATTTCAATGAAATTTTTACACCTTATATTAACTTAATGTTTTGGGTGAAAATATTCGGGAAATTTTCAAGCGATATCTATACTTATATCACATCATAAATAATAACCATGGACATGGTCCGAAGATGATAATTGGAGAAATCAATTAGATTTAGGATTCTTCAAAAGTAGAGGAAGAACAACTAGGGGCTCGTTGTATATCGGGTTATCCGAATAAAGGCTCCATGTCTTATTATTGCAGTCGAAAATACCTGAAAAAAGATTGAATATGTGAATGAATTAACTAAAATTTATCAGCGAGAACAGCGCGCATGGATTAAAATTTTGTTTTATGATTTTTATACCCAGATGAGGTGATCAAATTACAGAGCAGCTGATGTAGAACAGGATCCAGCGTGGGTTATTGATGTTTACGCAAATAAAAATAGAATGTAGGTTATTCTCAATAGTTTTAGAGGGTTCTATTATTCTGAAAAATCATGCTTTTCCAATTTTTTAGGCCTTTTTTGAGTATAGTCTTATTTGTACATTATCGCCTTATTATCCAGATGTCTTTCATATAATGTAAATTCCTAAGTAATAGAAGAAGCTATATCATTTTTTCTTCATCACTTCTTTGCATTAGTATTTTTTCCCTCAAATTAAAGATCCAAACTATAGAGAACTATTGTATAATTATATAGGATATATACTAGACAATTGATATTATTTCGGAAAAAACCAAGATCGAAGTATTAAAACCGAAATGAGAAGGATGATGTAAAGATCCTCCTAAAGCTATATTTCTGTATGTTAATTTACACCACTCTCCGAAACAAGCACTATACAAATTCCAATGTGAATACATATGGATATAATCTCAACAAATTGACGGTATATTCTCCTATTTCTGATTTAGAGTAAGAAGTTTAATTATTAATTTTGCAATATCAACTTACCCACGGCAATAGTTTTGACATAATCGTTGGGTTGGTCTCTAAATACTTTTTGTTCCGGATGAGATGTATCGCCTAACATCTTCACAACATCTTCGAATGAAGAAGGTGGATGGTAATTTTTCAGTGTTTCAGAGCGACATTTGCTACTGAGCAACATCATTTCATTAGCTTGGTCAAGAGGCAGTCTTTGGTATCTGAAAGGAGTATGAGATTATATATTAATTTTTTTCTATGAGAATTTTATTTTATTTCTTCCAAAATTTTATCAAAATAGTCCCAAAATATACATATACATCGATGAAATACGCCTTCAAATATAATAACGTTAAATTTGGCACCCATCTATAAGTATAACGAGCAGAGGGTGTTTTGATGAGTGCAGAAGACAGAACTGGTCAAAATATAACTCGAACAAAATTTTCGGAATTACAAAGTTGGAAAAATCTTCGATAAAATAGATCCCAATACGGCATCTTGATTCTGTGTTATATGCACTATTGGAAAGTTCACGAGAAACCCTTTATGTCGTGATGACCTAATGAATTATACCTAGGTCTCTACTACATATATGATTTCATTTAGAATATCGGCCCCTTCGGTTTTTGAATGGGAATAAAAATGGAAACTTTGCTTGCCTATTTCTCATTATTTTGTTTGTGATTTGGAGGTTTTTTCATGATTTTTTTTATTTAATACAAAAAAGAACTAAGACACCTATAGTTTGGTGTTTGCACAGTCTTACCCAGTAGGGTAAAAATACTGTAGCAATACTCAGTACAAAGATTATAGAGTTAGGAAGATAGAAGATAGGAAACCAAGCGTATACACTTGCGGTAGCGCCACCTGGTGGTTCAATTGTTGTACTAAGATGCCAAGAATGGTTAAAATATTTATTCGACGGCCATTTGGAGAAACATAATTTGACTTTTGTAAGATTTGAAGAAACATGGCCGTTTTGTTTTGATTCTCTTTCCGCTCGTCGTTTATTTAGTTCATTTTAGTCGTTTATTATTAGAGTTTTTTGTGTATTTCCTTAGTGAAAACTTCAAAATCAAAGAAAAATATCTTTGCTCAAAATGTCTTATGGAAACTATTGTATGGTGAGGAACTGTGGAAACTGTAGTACAAAAGATT
Organism: Coccinella septempunctata; assembly: GCF_907165205.1. Lineage (NCBI taxonomy): Eukaryota > Metazoa > Arthropoda > Insecta > Coleoptera > Coccinellidae > Coccinella > Coccinella septempunctata. Next base: position 54,958,684 of record NC_058189.1, on the reverse strand, counting down.
CTCCGAAAATAAGTTTTTCGAATTCACCATAAATATCTGAACGTAAGTATTGAAACTCGTACAATGTGACTCTGATATTGATTGATTTTTATTTTCAGTACTCTGAAGTGAATAGGATTTTCAGTATGTCCAGACATTGACTTGGTGAACTGCAGTAAAAAAGTTTCTCCTGGAATACATAGAGTCATTATAGATTCTTTGAGGTTGCATCTCCTAAATACTGAGCAGAAAAAAGAAATTTGTTCTCTGATGTACGATGAAATTAGTCTATGTGAAAAGTTGCACTTTGGCGATCACCACGTTGTCTATGAGTAAGTGGTGAGACAAGCTGAGGATGGTATAAAAGAGTAAGTCCAAAACTTCAAGTGAAAACGATAGAGCAATACAAAGTACTAGAGAATCCAACTGGTCGAATTAGGAAATAATTTTTAACTTTAAATCTGATTTTCTCAAAACCAAATAAAATGCACTTGTACTCCAAGGCTCTTACACTACAATTTTATACATTAGAATAGATACACGTATTTCAATTTATCACTGAATTTTATCATTTATAGCTGGATATATGTATTATTATGTTGATATGCAATTCATGTTATTAGTGAAGTTATTTGCATTTCGGAGTTGACTTGTTATTCTTACATATCTTTACCGACATACAGGTTACACCTATGTAAATTTGTTTTTAATTGTGGTTCTGAAAATTCTGTAACTAATATGTAAAAGAATTCTTGAGAGATATGTTGTATCGAATATTTGTTCATATTAATTTCTGATAAAAATTTTACAAATTCAACTGATTCTATTAATTGGAAAAAAATGTATTGTGTAGAAATTACACCTTTGATATATAACATTCCATCATGTTCTGTTGTGTCTTATATTCAGAGCTCAATTATTTGTGTACAGGATGTTTTCAAAGGTGAATTATTTTCACCAATTGTACCTTCCGTTAAAAAAAAGCCTGACCTTTGAATACACCATGTACAATCTTCAATTTTGTCAAATTTTTCTATATATTTCAAATAAAAAGTATAGCAAATCTAACACAGTATTTCATTGATATTAATTGATTCACAACAATGTTTAGATGAAAAAAACATCTTGATCACAAAACAAAGGCCTATTTTTGTTTTGTCGCTCAGGATGTTTTTTCTGGTTTCGACCAAGTCTACTCGAATTCAATAAGAGGAATAGAATTCGAATTTCGCGCCCTTTTATTGAGGAACAGAATTCGAATTTCGCGCCCTTCAATTATGAAATAGAAAACTGTTATTCAACAGTTTGAGAGCACGACTTCAGCGCCACCTGATTGTCAATTGTGTGCAACACAGGCCAAAACGTATACGCTTTTTAGTACTAGCGATATGAGGCTGTTTCCTATCTTCCTAACTCTATAATCTTTGACTCAGTAAAATCATTGAGTATTAAACCCCCCTAGGGTCTAGGCCCTGCAGGAACAACGAGGTTCAGAGAAATGAAGCCAAAACAGAGACAAACTCTCTGGCCAAAATAAGTTAATAAGAGTTCCTTTTCCGGTTCGAAGGGGCGCAGCTGTGCCTCGGAGAACTACAGTGACTTTTTCACCCTAGCATCTGGAGGTGGGTAATTGAACTATTAGACTGGACATCAAGTTGATGATGCTCAGGTCCGGCGTGTGGAAATGTCCGTTGTTCAGTATTTCATTGCAATGGAAGATTTGCCAATTGCGAATAATCATGCAAAATAATAAATAATAATTGCATGAATATAGAACACCCTAAATGCGGGTTTGACACTCAATGGTAAAACGGATCTTGGATTTTTCAGTGGAGGCAAAATCTAAGAAATGCCACTTCCAACAAATGCACCATTCATCATTATCATTCCAGAATTTGCCGCCAAAGATGCCCATAGGCCGTCCCAAAAAAAGGCCAAAACGACCAGCCCTAATCATTCTCTATTTAGTCTATATTTTCCTCCGAAATATATGCATTCCACTTTCAAGATTTCTTGATCTGTTGTAGTAAACCTATATTATATGTATACAGGGTGTACCAAAACTAGTGAATCAAACGTCACACCACGATAGTGTAGACCAAATACTATTGAATGACACCAATATTAGTTCAGCGAAAATGTACTGTTTCCAAAATAATCAGAATTTTATGAAAATACCTAAAGTTGCCGATTTTCGAACAATTTTTTTCAATCACAGGGCCAGTTTGTGACAAAGGATAGCGATTTTAAATCATATTAATTTTAGATTATTGATTTATCACACCTAATTAAAATTATTCCAAGTAGTTAATCGAAAAACCAAGTAAATGTAAATTAAAACAATTGTTTTTCTACATAATTTGTATTACTCAGAATGAACCCCCTCTATAGGGGTGATAATATGGGCGAAAAACGCTGTCCTTAATCACAAATTGGCCCTGTGATTGGAAAAATAGACCGAAAATCAGCAATTGCAGGTTAGGTTATTTTGGAAACGGTACATTTTCGCTCAACTAATGTTGGTGTCATTCGATAGTATTTGATTTACTCTACCGAGGTGTGACGTTTGATTCGCTAGTTTTGAGACACCCTGTATATAGGTACCTGCTGAGTGGTGTATTTGTCTCCCACGCTTGAATTGGTCGACTCTCAAATTTGACGGTAAAAGTTTAGATTATAAGTGCCCACCTCCGTCAATTTTTTCTGAAATGAAGTATTGTATGAAAAATCGATTGGAACATGCCTCAACTTCGGGAGACTTGCAGTTTGGGAGATATGATTTTTTAAAGTTCTTCTGAAAATTGCAAATATTCGGTGTAAATCAGTCGAATTGTAATATTTTTTCTGTCCAGCGCTTGAATAACTAAATCCAATCATTTATTCTATTTATTAATATCTTAAAATGGTTTTTTCTTCATGTACAAATATGATTTTTCACTTTTCCAACCTAAACTAACCTAACCTAACTTCGAAACCATTATTTATATTCTCATCGAAAATTCAAAAATTCCCCACATTTTTCAGAATAAACTAACTGAAAACGTCAACTCATCGAGTTCTCTTAAGGCTAATATTAGCGCTAATTCTTTGAAATTGATGACGAAGACAAAAATCCAAAGTAAACAGGAGCCCTTTATAAATGCCGCCCGAGGCAAGTACCCTAGCCCTCCCCTAGATCCGGCCCTGGAAATTCTTCTACACTGTTTTGAACTCCCTTTCATTATACAAGTTCTTTAAACCATCCTCAAACTTCAAACAATTATTCACATAGTCTTGTCAGTAAACAATGACTGTTTTGCCGCTGCCGGCGTCATTTTCAAGCCCAGTACTTTATTTTAAAGCAAAGATTATAGAGTTACGTTAATAATAATCTTTGTTTTAATGGAAGGGTATTAGATTTGGGGGATGACAACTTCGCCATCTTGAATAATTTAATTAATGCGATTTTTGTTGAGTTCTACCTTCTGTCATGATGAAGATCTAGCTTTGAAAACATATCCATCACATCGCATTTCTTATAGGTTCTTATGGAGACTCAAAATCAAAATATGTGTTTTACAAATTTCGCAGTACCCTATTCATTTCATCGCAAAATGAAGAAGAAACTGCAACACCCAGAAGGAGCTGTTTAAATTTTAATTTTTGTAGTTGGTAAAACATATAGATAGTACAGCAAGGAGTAAATGATTAAAATTTTGAGAAAAGATACGAAGGGTTCACATTTTTTTTTAATGAAATTTGTTAATAATGTGTTTGTCCAGCGCGGTTATCCATACACTCCCCAACACGTCTTGGCATTGATGCAAGAAGATGGTCTATCTCCTCTTTAGGGATACTATCCCAAGCTACCTGTACTTCATGTCTCAGAGCCATCAAAGTCCATGGGGGCTGGGGTAAATTTCCAAGCCTTCTACCCATAATGTCCCAAACATGCTCTATTGGTGAAAGATCGGGGGATCTGGGCGGCCATGGCCAAAGATTCACATGGGTCGCTTCAAAAAAGTTTAAACTAACTCTGGCAACATGAGGTCGAGCATTATCTTGCTGAAATATTGGATTCTCGAGCCGGTTAAGGTTAGGAAGAACATATATGGCCCCACTATTTCTTGAAGGTAAAGCAGCGCTGTCATGTTACCTCGAATAAAGACTAAAGGTGACCTACTTCCATGTGCAATAGCACCCCATAACATAACACCTACTGTCCGGTGTACATGACGCTCAACATCAAAATGAGGTTCACGTCTTTCTCCCCGACGTCGTCTTACCCTTCTTCGGCCATCATGTGCACTCAAGGAGAATCGAGATTCATCAGAAAAGATGACCTGATGCCATTCTATATTCCAATGTTGTCGTTCTCTGCACCACTGTAATCGTTGCCGGTCGATAAAGCTGCAGTCCAAAAGACCTTATACGGCGGTAAACCGTTCGGACAGTTACAGGATGGCCTTGTTCTCATAACCTAACCACTCATCAGCCAAAGATCGAGTTGTCGCAAATCGGTCTCTAATGGCCATAAGTCTTAGACGCCGCCCGATCTTGAACTTCATTTGTGCCCCTTCGACGTCTGGTGCCTACTCATCTTCGTACGGTTAGCGATTTATCGAAATGACAACCCCGTCTCCCGTAGACCAATGATTCGACCTCTTTCAAATTCACTTAGCTGGCGATAAATTCCGCGTACATGTGCTCTAGGCATTTTAACAACAACTAAACATAGACTTTGGATCTCTTCAAGCAGCATTATTTCACATGAAAAAACTTTCACGATTTTTTTCTCCAAATTTTAATCATTTACTCCTTGCTATACTATCTATGTTTTACCAAAAAAAAGTTACAATTTAAACAGCTTCTTCTGGTTGTTATAGTTTCTTTGTGAGTTAGTATATATTCATCATATTGTACTCACTCGTTCGTGTGGATGAAATCCTCTCCAGGACTTATGGTCAAGGCGCTGAGTTGTGATTCACTTGAATTGACCGCTGGACCAACTTCTATGTTGTGAAATACTCTATCGCCGTCCTGCTGCAAAAACGTCAAGTTAACAGAACAAGCATCTGCCGCCCCTACTCCCGAATCTCTCAGAATCTGTTGGACCTGCAGAAAATTTTCCGCCCCCAGCATTGCTCTGGTCAAGAAATGACGTGCTTGAAGTGGAGAGAAGAGAAAATATCAGATTATACGACCAAAATTCAATTTTCTATAACTGACGTGATCTGGATCTGTATAGTTTAAACTCACGTGTCTTGCCAGGTTGAAGATTTGTGGCACTGATCGTGTTGATTGAAAATACTAAGCCGTGGTGATTGTAGTTCATCGTATATCCGGGCAAATGACCGGCATAGCATAAAGAGGTAAATTTTTCTTCCTTCACGTTCCACCTTCCCTGCGGCTTATCTGAGATTATATGAGCTGAGACGAAATAGAAATGGTTCAAGGTATCGCTCAATGCATCTTCCGTGTGACCTAGAATTGCCTGGAAGAATAAACATAGAATTAAACGTCTGTCTGTAGGTTATTATTGTAAAATTGTATTCTTTCAAGAAATCAAGGATGCGAAGTTTGGAATTCTCTGAATCCAAATGTATTATTTCTAGTTCTAGAATTCTTCTACGTTTATTGAAATTTGAGCATAATCATTATGCTTCCCTTCAGTGATATCGAGGTTGTCAAAAAATTCTCCCACGCGCGTGTGAAAAAGCTTTTTTGTTGATAAAATTGAAAAGGAAGAGATCCTTCGCTAAAACTACAGATATGTTAATAGTCTTTCATTATTATATACAAAAATATAAGGTCATCCACATACTACTTGTTTTAGTTGTGCTTTGGGATGCACGATGCTTATTTTCAGCTGAAAAGTTCATCTTTTGAAAATTTTGTTAATAAACATAAAATCTTCACCGATATAATATGAGTGTTTGTATGCGCCTATTTTCCGAAGTCTTATACATGAACATATTACATAATCAGCCAAGATATACACTGTGAGCCCCTCATTATAATGAATTCAGCGTTTTTGTTGTAAATCTGCTTGGACACTTGGACAGGTCGATCTGTATTTTGAATTGCGTTTTTTTCCATGTGAGAACATTTTATACAGCGTCTCCCACTTTTAAAATATGATGCCATCGATATTTTCTTTTAAATGGCAATCCTGATTTTTCAATGACTATTCTCGAAGGGTAGTAACACATGCGTACCAAATGTCAAATTCCTTTTCCGTTTCGTTAAAAACCTATTTAATAAACATCCATTAATTCCAAAAAAGATTCAAATCAATGAAATGATTCAGACACTTCAAAAATTGAATTTCAGGAGGTTTAAGAAATTTGGATTGTAATTTAAAAGAATTATCGATGACGTCACATCTCAAATTTGGGTTATGATGTATAACATTTTCTTACATCAAAAAGAGCGCAATTCCAGATACTAATCGATCTAGCCGTTCGAGTATACACTCCCTTTGATTTACTGAATTAATTCCAAGTTAAAGACTCGTACTGTATATGAGCACGTTACATTCAATTTCAGAAAGCTGAAAATTGATGGGAAATATTATCACCTATTTTGTTCCATTCTGCAAAATGACCTTTGGGAATAAAACTCATAAAATATTTATAGGGTCCCACTTTTGCAGCCAGGATGCTATCGATACTCTGGGAAATTCACGGATCAAATTGAAAATGGCAGAAAAATGAAGTGCTTTTATTGGGATATTGGAAGGCACATCAGCCAAGAAAACCTTACAGAGAGTATGCGTTTCGTCTGATCACTTATCAATTTTCTTCGAAGGAAATCATAGTTTCCCCTTAGCAATTTCTACACTACATTTGGATATGAAGATCCCAAAAACGTAGAAAGAAGTAGTTCTTTCGTAGTCTAGGTAGATTGATGTAATTTGGTGAAAAATTGAGTGTACCTGTATCATGGGGCAAGGATACTTCTAGCTCGAGGCTATGTGAGTAACATTTACTTAGTGCTTCATATATTATGTAGATATAGTTTTATGACTCAGTGTTTTTTAGAAACGTGAAAAAAATTAAAAACTGTCATTGCCTTCCAAAGGCTGTACCTAATCTTGGAAGGGAGGTCGATTTCGAAAAAAATTTATAGGAACTACCCCTGCTTATTTTCATCGAGGAATCATCTCCCTAAGTCCTTCGAATTTGTTTACAGACACCCTGCATAAGTGAACTTTCAAAAAACGTTCAACGTTGCGAGTACTTTTAGGGCACTGATGCACGTTTATCATACACTATTTTCAATCATACCTCCATCACAATTTCAATACCAATGCCTGAAGTGATTTTCAGATTTTTCTGCCTATCGGCACAAAAATTGCTTAAAATTATTATCAGCCCAAAAACCTCCAAATTAAAACTGTTCTAATTATATTCGGAACTTACATGATCCTTTAGATTCAGTGCTATGGAAGAACATCCAGTGGGTTGTTTCAGTCCTTCTTTGTTTTGAGGTTTGAGTATCACGTCATCTATATGTAGCAACAGTAGCTGCAAGAAGTTGTAATGAGTAACCATGCAAGTTTTTTAAGCTTTCCTGAATAGCTGAGCTATTCGCTTTCGAAGGAAAGAGATCATAGAACGCATAATTCTATAATTACACTATTAAACAATTTTTTTTTATAAAGTATACAATACCTTGAACTAATAATCATTTCACCTTTCACGAGAAACTGTCTTTTCTTATTCCTCCGGTATTAAGTATTCCCTAATAGAAAATGTTTATTTTTATGTAATCAACTCATGCATATTTAGTGGAAAGGAGTAGGTACTTCTTTTCTTGATTTACTTATATGCTCAAAAAACTCTGATCAATACAAAAATTGAACTCCACTCTCTACTCACCGCCATATCAATAAATTTGTTTGAGCATATTATTCCAGACAATTTGAAAGTGCAACATTTCGTCTAAGATACCTACTTCAAGGACAACCACCAAAAGATAGATGGTTAAATCTAGAAATCGCAAGATGAGTATGGTAATCCTGGGCAAACATATAGATAAGGTGATTGGTCATGACCAAAAACTTTTATTATATGGATAAACGTATAATGAGAGTTGAAAAAAAGATCTTTATGTAGTAAGCTGTGAAATTTGGCAGTTGACATTATTTTCTGATGAAAATTGAAATGTAAAACTTCAACTTCAATATTTTACATTTATCTTGACGGAGTTTCTGATAGACGCTTCCTATCAATAATTCACACTACCAACCTTATAAAAAGGAACTTTGGCACCATCAGCAATCCCTTCCAGTTCTTTTATATATTGGGGAAAATTCCGGATCAAATTGTTGAGAGTTGCCTCATAAGCCTCCTTTCCTTCTGTTGTGTTGTACGCGGGTAGGTATTCTTGATTCAGCGCTTCAGATGAGTTAACGAAACTTTGTATCAGCGACCCAAAAGTTCTTCCCTGAAAAAAGTTACATTAATTGCATCGAAAGAGTCGAACGAGAAATTAGTGTTGTTTGTCTCACAAAAAACGAGGGAATACTGTGAAACATTCATGTACTTAATAGGTATACCAACACTGAATGGAACATTGAATGGATCAAGGTTTTTTTACTCATTTATCGAATGGATAAATCCAGAAATATTTGGTTTATGAATTTTATAATATCCATGCACTGAGGTTTTTTGTGGAACGCCATTACAATCTGGATAATATAATATACGGTAGATGATATAGGGGTAGTAGGAACAGAAGTATAGTTGGTTCAGAAAAATTTAATCTACAGGATGGGCTTTTTAAAACGAAACAGACGAGACAACCACCTTAATTGTTGAAAAAAGTAATTACCAATAATAATTATTTCGTTGTCTAATATTGACAATTAACGGTTACCATGGTAACCACAGAATGAATTAGTCAAATAATTGATGATTTCACATAGCATGGTTAGCGAAATGACTGGTACTGTACGAAATTCAAAATTGAATATCTCGAAAATGAATGCAATAAATAAGAAAAAAATTAATATGCTGAATTCAGGATAAAAAGGCCTTTCAAATGAGGTATTACTCACCCTATCTTTCTCATTCAAAATTTAGGGGTTGTTGTTCTAACACTAAGGGTTGAAGCGATATAGTTGTGAATTTGACCGAAACAAAAATCGACGTGTCCGAGCATTTTTTCGAAATAAATTTATTCCGCCCGTTATCTCGTCTGTTTTGTTTTAAAAAGCCCACCCTGTATAATAATATTTAATTTGGTGGAAATACTAAAAATGATATCACGACACCCCATATGAGATGAGCGTATTATACATGTTGGATTTTTATATGAGGCATAAAAAGCATTTAAAAATTTAATAGTATACAGGGTGTTCCTAAAATTGGAGATACAAACGAAAACAGAAGATTCTTTGAGTAATCTTGAGAAAAAAAGTCCCATAAACATGGGATCGCAAACGATTCGTTTTCGACCTACAGGCTACAGAGTATTGAAGTTAAAAAAAATTTCAAGTTTTTGTCTTATAGTATCTACATTTCACAAGATATTCTGAAATTCTGAAATTTGGCAAAAATATTATAATAATTGATAGTTCACACTAACACCATTTGACATGCCACTTTCGATAGTAAATCTACAGGGTGATATTTTTTCTGGAACACTGTCCCCCGTTTTCCTCCAGAACCTTTTTTTGGTGAGCCAATGTTGACTTGAAAAATGTTAAAAGAAGATTTGTTGTTATAGTAAACCTTATGGTATCTTGTAGTTTTGTCGTATCTGCTACCAATTTCGAAAATTTCTTAGGATTTCTATCCCTTCCTCAGAAAAATCCAAATCATCATAAAAATTCAGTTAGTAAGCTGTGGTGAACAAATTACTTGACACATCAAATTAAACTCGCCATTTTTCTGATAATTAATGTGTTTTCAGAACTTGTTTTGATACCAACCCAAAAATTCGAACTTTAACACCCTGTATCTCGAAAACGAAACGTTTGCGATCCCATGTTTATTGGACTCTTCTTCTTAAAATCACTTGAGGAATCTCCCCTCTTCGTTTGTAGCTCCAATTCAGAAACAGCCTGTATATGTGGAACAATAATGCACGCTCCCGCCAAAAAATTGTTTTTGGTTATTGTCTTTATATGTCTTATTGTCTTTTATGATTGATATACATATTTCAATTTAATCAATTTTTATTATATTTTTCCTGAAATCATTGTTGATATTCGCTTCAAGCTTTTAAATGACGTATCACTAGTAGGTGGTTGTCTAACAGCCGATTTCATAATCAAACCTAAAGTCCCTTTAATTTTAAAGCTTCCTTTAACCCTACTAAAAATAACATTAAAGGAAGCTTTACGCTTAAAGTGACTTTAAATTTGATTATGAAACTGGACGTAAGTTGTCTTTTGAATTTCTTACTTGAACAGCTGAACTAAATTTGACTTGTCGTGAAGAAATATTTTTAAATCTTTCATTTAATCCTCTTCAAAACTTTGTTTGCAGTTTATATTCTCGACGAAACGATTAAATTCCAGAATCCTCCAATTAGTCCAATGATTTAACAGCTTATGATTTGTTTTCATCTTATAATTGTTTTCTTCATGATCGTTAATTAAATCAAAGTTGGAATTCATCCATGTCGAGTGTATATTTTTTCCATACAAAGTATTCAACCGGCTGCAATTATCTCATTGCACTGCATTTCTTCAATTAGACAACTTAACTTGCATAGCTATCGAAACTTTGTGACAATAATTTTCCAGGATATAATAGTATTTAGCATATTCCTTATCAAAGTCAGTCAAGGGCGTCAAGGCGATTTATATTTATCAATTGAAATGGCTATCATTGAATCAATAGTAATAGCAATAGCAATTTCCGTAAGATTTGATGTAAATTTTTCTTAATTTATATTTTGTATTAGTTGTGAAATGTATCTACCTATTTGACATAAAGGCTAATATTGTTTATTGCCTCGAAAATACTAACCGCTCAAGAATTCACCTGCATTTCGAATGTTTCTTTCGACTATGGACTCCATAATATTGGATATTGAATGACTTAATGAAAATCCATAATCGAACCGAAAATTCCTTTACCCGATTTTCAAAAGGATGAATGATTTCAACCACTACGATAGCATTTCAGGTAGGTGAAGCACTTGTAGTGGTTAAATAACTATTCCTAAGCTGCATGATTTCGACCAAAGAAATAACAAATCTCTTTCTTTGAATTAAGCAATTAATTATGCACGTCTGTATAAGGTTGAATATAATATTTGTCAGAGCATATTTTTATGTCTCCCGCTGGCAATGGGTTAACCGGTTACTTCACGCCTGAAATCTCAGATTTATAGCTATAAACTGGGAATTGCTGGGCATTCAAAGAAACGAAATTGATTTGACCATCAATATACTGTGAAGTAATCGATTTTGTTGAGGATCAAACTTCCGCTATGAGGAATGATAATTTTCGATGATTACCACTTAATTTTAGGTTCCTTCGAATCCTTCGTCTGAGAGTTTCAATTCTTATAGGTAGCTAGATATACAAGGTGTGTCTTTGACTCGTACAAATATTTTAACAGTAGATTCTTGGGGTCAAAAGAAACACTTTTTTCCCTTACCATTTTTTTCGAATCGGTTCGGTTTGAAATATACACAGGCTGTTGAAAAACCATACAAAAATGTTATTTTTGAATCTATCTCACAAACGGTTTTATCGAATGAAATGAATTTCGGAATATAATTTTTCATTTATTTGATGAATCTTTTTCGAACACCAGATATAGCCCACGTCTTCCAGTTTTCTTATTATGACCCTTACGTACCATAAAAATACCAAAAATTCAAAGAACCCAACTCTTGAAACTATGTTGGACGCTATCTAATGAGTATTTGAACGTTTTCTAAAATAAAAGTATTCTTTCTCGTATAATGCGTCGTTCTTAAGGTCCACATATGTGTGGTGACAAAGATTTAGCTATATAGTTTTTCTGAAGGTAATTTGGTTTTTCGAGGAGTGACACAGCTCATTATGAAAACTTTAAATTGCTATCTTTTTATCAGGGTCGAATCAGAAAAATGGTATAGGCAAGAAGTGTTTCTTTTGACCTCGAAAATCTACTGTTATATTATTTGTACGAGTCAAAGACTCACCCTGTATAGGTGAGCTTCTTACGGATCCTACAACCCTTAAGAATGTCCCAACGATAATTGGTTTTTTGTACTCAGAATTTCATATCTACTGATTGTTTTTTGTGGTATAATCTCTTTTAATAAAAAAGTAGCTAAGTGATCATTGTGTTTTCTAGATACAATTCTCATTTGATCGTCGTAAAATATGTTGTGATGAGCTGCTTCAATTTGTTTATCATGTCTAGAGTGATAATGTCATTTAGAGAGGTAGTCACGAGGATGCACAGAAGTGTAACGGCTGGGCAAAATTGATGATACCTGAACTACAACTTTTTAACCCAACAAAATAGGAAAATGAATGTGCCATGCAATTCATGTCGTCTTTTTTCGAGAAACTAACAATGCCATCAACTGCATTCCTCTATTTTCTTTTGTTTGTGGGTTATAGACCAAAATTTAAATTTGGCGATTTCAACTTTGGTCATTATCTCCGTTTCTGTTTGTGCTAAGATGTTGAAATGAAAAAACTTTTGAGACACTCTTTTTATAGCAATCCAGTGGCGTACTATGATTTTTTCCTACATGTTTATTTACTGAGCTATAACATAAACTTGTGTTTATGAAAATCGTAGGTTAAAATGGCTTAGAAAGAATCGCAATTTTTTTCAGAAATATATCTTACATCGCCCTCAGTGTCTAAGTCATTTTAAACTACTGTCTTCATGAGAAAAAACACATCTTTATGTTATAAGCTCAGCAAATAAACCCGTTGGAAAAAACCTCACTCTAGGCTCCCAACTGATCGACTGGCTGGTGCAGAGAATTGCTGAAATGAGAACCTCAATGAAAAAACATTAGGTTAAGTGATTCTTTAAGATTGTGTTCGGTCATGCATGATTGATGTGCAAGGGTTAAAAGGTGATGTGGTGTGGAGAAACACTTTTCTACGGAAAGGCCTGTGCACCAAACTGTCGGAATTATGGTATGAGGGGTTACTGCTTATATATGCTATGGAAGTAGGTCATCTTTGGTATTCTTCAGAGGAAACATGGTCGCCGCGTGATACATCTAGGAGGTGATTGAACCACATGTTCTGCCCTATATTTGGACGCTGTCCAATCCACTTTTCCAAAAAGTTAATGCACGTATACACGACCACATGTATCCAGAATTACCTGCTTAAGTATCAAAATGGTATTCTTCGCAGTTTTTATTGAAATAAGGATCCCTTGATCTGTCATCTAGGAATTCTGTCAAAATTAGAAAATTTACCGATCGAATTGAATTATAGCCCAGCAAGTAGTTGCAAAGTACGAAGATCTTCAAAACCGTTGATGGAAGTATTGTGGGAACAAGGAACAATACGTTTAAAGCATTATTTTAGAACCTTTTCAGGCTGTGAAATTCAAGAAGTAAAAAAGGTGTTGTTTCACGTTAGTGCTTTTTCGTCATTTGATTTGAAAAAACTTTACTGCAGTCATAACTACTTTAACTGGCTTATTCAAGGGCTATTTCATCAAGCGCGATTTAACTCCGCTTACTCAAACTGAGATTAAAATTCAGACAGTCTGTTTCTTTTCGATTCGCCACATATCCACAGACTTTGGTAACCTCTAGTGAATTGACTCGTGAACACATCTCTAAAATATCTTCTATACATAATTGTTCAGTTAATATTTATTTACATTGTCTCCTCATTGTCACGAACTCTGATACGTGTCATTACATATGAGGTGGCATTGGTAGATACCTTGTACCTTGGTACATTTTCGAGAAAAATTATCTTTATGTGATGAACGTATCAAGCGAATTCAATTTAACATAGATACGAAGGAAAGTGGAAAAACTTTGCTGATATACCTTGAGAATTAATAAGGAAAAAGGTGTCCCACCTGAGTGGGAATCGTTAAGGAAATCAAGTTGCAACATGTTATAATTTTACATATTACTGAGTGCGTATTGAGATAAAATTCAAATGAGGCAACGGAGGGAACTAAATGTGATTAAAACTCCTCATTCTAACGATCTAGGGAAAGGAGAGAAGGACGAATATATGAAGTCTTTCGATTTTTACTCCGATTTTGTCATTAAGGTTGCTGAACAAACCACCTGACACGAATTCTTGAGGATTGAAGCTTCTGAACGTTTTGGAATGTAATGAAACTCTGCAATGAAATGCCGTTTACCCAAATAAAGGACCTGCTCGGCGAATCATCGATTGTTCTCAGTTTGGGTTTTTTCAATAATAGATTTTAATCGATTCATCTCGTTCTTATTCGCGTTAATTGATTCCTTGACATGGTATGGCTAGATATGAGACGTTAATTGCTAATTAACTTTTTTCATTTTGGGTACATTCTGCGTCACATAAGGAAGCAGCAGAGGTAAGAGAAATAACTTTGGCATTGGGAGTTTAAGATGCGGCAAATGCAGGACTTGATTCCTTGTCTGAAAACATTAATATTTCGCGAAGGTGAAGTGCTTCTAAGATATCTGAAGGGGTGTCAAAAATGGGAAATTATCCAAAAAGAGATAGGGGACGATGGGGAAATTGCGGACGCGGGGTAAAAGCGGACACAGGGATATCTACTAGATCCTTCTCGATGCGCTCAGTTATCATGACCAAGTTATCTAGTTTCAATCATCTTTAGTTTGAAGAAAACAGTTATTACCAGTGATCGTTCATAGTTTTCACGATAAATCATTTCGAAAAATTGTGTAACTTGTGATCTAATTTTGAGGATTTTTATTTTGCTGGTGGTGTATATCGAAAGAGTGATGTCGAGTAGTAGGGGAGACTGGGGAGGGTTGATACGTTTTTTGGAATTTTTATTCTGGAAACTGAATTATATGAAGAAGCAGGACTTTTCTTATATTATATAATTCTTCAATTAATCGTTCAACAAAATAAATATAGAAGTCGCAAAACATAAACATCTTATTCTGTACAGAACGTTGAACACAAAAACATGCAAACTGTCTCAAGCCTCCCCACATATGGGAGGATTGATACGATGTACTGGGAGAGTAATCGAGAGGATTATTCAGCTCAGTAGGTAGGTCAGCAATGATACTGGCTTGCTTTGGTCCTATAGGTGTAGAAAAATCAGGAAATTGTCAGTTAGTCACTTCCACACAAGAAAAGTCGGCCTCGTTAAATACATGGGGATTGTACGGTTTTTAAAAATCCCTTTGATATGTTGGATGGTGAAGACGCCTTCATGTAGGCCTATCCAACTAGCTACGGAATATTTTTTTAAGATTATACATGTATCAGGCCTCCCCACGACAAATGTCTCAAACCTCCCTGAAAGCAATTTTTAAAGTGATTTATGTTTTCATCTTATACCCATATATTTTGAAAAGCGAATAAAACTGTAAATTGAGTAGTTTTATGCATATTTCCCAGTGAAATGTTTGTTTATGCCGGAGAATTAATGCATGATCATAAAACCCTTAGGTAACTTGAGTAAAAACTTACAATTTCTCACCTCGAAACACTCTTCGTTGATTATTTCACAAACAAACTACTGTTAGCCTTACATATTAACGTCACGCAATGCCCTCTGCCAAAGAATAGTGTTCACTAGTATAATACTTTTGAAAACGGCTACAGATCGCGGATATAAGCCTGTATCAAGCCTCCCCATGTATCAATGCTCCCTAGTCTCCCCTAAATGATTTCTATCGATTGTTTTGTTTCAATAGAGGTGATGCTCAAATAACATTCGACAAAATATTGTACTAGTCTCAAATATTTGTTGTATTATTTAAGAAATGCCATTTGGGGTAATTGCGAACAAGGCAATCACCCCAAGTATGATGAATAAAAAACAATAATAATTATTGTTTGTTTACAGATGTTCCGAAAATATATATGAAAGATGTACAAAAATGATTTTGCAACAGAAAAAATGGACTAATTCTGCCTTTTCTGCTGTCTACTATTTCCTAGACTAAAAATGCTTGTAAAAAGCGGTAACTGGGTACTGTTCAGGTGGAACATCGTCCTAAAAAGGATTTATCTGTGTTTTCTGCAATTAATATTTACCTCAATTGAGTAAATGCGTTAGTAACCTAGACTGTTTGCAACTAAATCAACACACGTCCGCTTTTACCCCAAACGATTCGGGTAAATACGGACAGAAAGGGTTTTGTATTTCTTGAAAAAAACAATTCTGTTCATTAATCCCGTGAAATTATGAATGACAATTCTATAGTTGATTAACTGGAGATTAATAAATTAATAAAATCAGACTGATAAGCCATTATCTACAAGTGTTATACTTCATTTCCCTTCAGCGTCCGCAATTATCCTATTCGTTGAAGTTTTCGATATAGGTATTTCTAGTCTTTCATAGATCTAAACAAAAAAATAAAGTTATCATCATTTATTGCATAAGTACTACACCACCTCTGGCAGAATATCTCAAAAAAGTTGAAAGATCAGTCAGTTTTCTTCTGTTTCATGCTGTTTTTCTGGGTAACAAGTTTTAGTTTAGATCATTAGATATGTATCATTTGACACGCACTGCATTGTAGCAGAGAATAAGGTGCATTCTTTAACATCAACGAAATGACATTTATCTCTCACGAGTAAGATGTATGCTGCAAGAAATTGATCAAAACTATACTCTTTTACTGAAAACATAATTAAATTT
This sequence comes from Coccinella septempunctata, assembly GCF_907165205.1. NCBI lineage: Eukaryota > Metazoa > Arthropoda > Insecta > Coleoptera > Coccinellidae > Coccinella > Coccinella septempunctata. Next base: position 54,941,932 of record NC_058189.1, on the reverse strand, counting down.
GTAATTTTCATTGATCATCATAAAATTTGGTTAGTTGAACCTGACTGAGAATTTGCATTAATTTTGTATTGTCCTCATCTGTCCCTCGGTGTAGGCGAGTCTTTGACTCGTACAAATATTCTAACAGTAAATTCTTGAGGTCAAAAGAAACTCTTTTTAACTTTACCATTTTTTCCGATTCGCTGTGATAAAAAGATATATCCATATTAAGTTTTCATAATGAGCTATGCCATCCCTGGAGAAACAAATTTATCTTCAGAATAACAAGCTCAATCTATGACACTACACATCCGTGGATATTTTAAACAGTGTTGTATTCAGCCAAAGTACCCAATTTTTCGAATTTCACAGATACGTTTTAACTTTTGAACATCAAATAACTCGAAAACGGCGCATTATACGAGAAAATATGAGAAATACTTTTATTTTACAAAACGTTCAAATATTCATTAGGTAGCGTCAAACTTAGTTTCAAGAGTTGGGTTCTTCGAATTTTTGTTATTTTTATGGTAGGTAATGGTCATAATGAGAGAACTGGAAGACGTGGGTGACATCTTGTGTTCGAAAAAGATTCATTAAATAACTGAAAAACTATATTCCGAAATTCATTTCACTCGATAAGATCGTTTCTGAGATAGAACGAAAAATACATTTTTTTTAAATGGTTTTCAACAGCCTTTATCTTCAAGAACCGTGCCGATTCGGAAAAAATGGTAAAAGAAAAAAGTGTTTATTTTGACCTCAAAAATCTACTGTTAAAATATTTTTACGAGTCAAAGACTCACCCTGTATTAAATTGAGACAGATGAGTAATTGGCTTTGACAATAAAATTGTTGTCGATGTTAAAAGCTATAATGACCAATGTGATATGACTTATTTTATTGAGTGACCATAAAAAAGTAATGATTCTATTAGCAAGAAATGTTTACCTCAAACTCTTACGATTGCATTAAGGGCGCAAGCGTGAAGAATATTTGTTGGAAATATAAGTATCTTTGCGTCCTATATAACGACACAATGCGGTAATGACAGCATTATGTATGTATGCTTTACAGTAATCAAATCGTACATTGTCACATCAAGTATCGGCATAGGAAAAATGATATTTTGGTTGACATACCACATCAAAGCCAACTTCATAGTGCGTCCCTTTTGTATACAGAATAGGGATACTTTGGCGTCTACCAATATCGCTCCCGGTCACCGGCATTTCGTTAAAACTGCGTTTATAAATAAATTAATTAGGATAAACCAACTTTGTTCCACAGCTAAAACTGACTGACCATAATCTCGCACTATGCTGATAACTTGAAGCCGATTTGAAACCTTTCAAACGTCAAATCCTGTTCGCGCAACTACTCCCCCTCTTTTTTATCGGTATCTGATAAACGACACAAAGAAGGTTTTATTTAATTAGTTCATAATTATTTGATACCATACGAACGACGGGAATGGATGTTCCTTGGAATGGCCCGAGGCATGCGTATAAAACCCGCTTCATAATTTGTTTACACCTCACGAAGTAAATATATAAAATATTCGGAAATATTTTTTCCCGTGATGTGAAGCAGAGTTATGTACAATATCTCGAAGAGGGTGGCCTTGACCTTTTCCTCAATCTCAATGGGAAGTAACGGATTAAAAAGTTTTTGTATTCCTTGATGATCAACCCAAAAATTTTCACTGAGACTTTGTCTTACTCGAGTGGAGCTCATGTAGATGCCATTGTTGAATGAAGAATTCCGCTATCGGTTTGTATTCGTATTTTATAGGACAACATAGCAATTCGAAAATTTCATTTGGATTTTCATAAAAATTTGCCTGAAGTAAACTCTAGGGAGACCCAGGTCTCCGAATTTCTGCACTGCACCCTTTTCAATATGATCGTTTTAATTTCAAACTTCTCCTTTTCATTATTTCGTTAATTGGCTTCCAAATTATTCTATTAAGCATTGTCACTAATTAAAATATGTAGAGTGTGGTTATCCGTATTTTCAATGCCAGTTGTATTATCATTCAAAGAATCGTTCAATGTATCAAAGATTTTTTGCACATGTTCATTGCTGTATCCCGTTACCGGAAATAAATCTACAAAAAGACAAAAAAAGGTGCGAACAGACTTGTAATTTCTTAGGGCTAATTGCGACTGTGTGCCCTCCTGTGACTGAAGAGACCCAACCGTGACCTACAGATCCTTCCACACTCCTTCTCGAGTCTCCATTATAACTGTGTACCAAAGAACTCCACTGTGACCTGTCTAACGCTAGTTGTTTCCAGTTATGATTGGCATTAACTGATTTTAGGGATTGATGTAGTATATCATTAAACCGCTTATACTGGCCTCCTGGTTTTCGGGCTCCCTCTGTGAATTCGCCATACAGAGCTATTTTGGGGAGTCTTGTGTCTTGCATCCTCAGAATGTGGCCGCTCCATCTGAGTCGGGCCATCGTTACTCGAATGTCAATTGTTGTACAACTCGCGCGCTGCAAGACTTCTGCATTCGAAACTTTGTGGAACCATCTGATGTGCATTATCTGTCTTAGTCTGATGTGCATTATCTGTCTTAGATGACGTTGTTGCGTTTGTTCAAGCTGTTTAATATGTTGCCTGTAGGGTGTCCAGCTTTCGCTGGACTGCTTTGTAAACAGCTGTCTTGGTCTTCAGATTGAGGTCGTGATTTTGAAACACTTTGACCTTTAAACATGTACTATAGTCGTTGTTGTAATTGTTTTCCTAATAAGTTTAAATTTGTTTCTATTGTTTTGAAGAATTCTTGAAAATTTTTATTGTATAGTCGGGTACTTATTCATATTGAGAAAAATTTTGGACCAGAAGATGGAGGCAAACACATGCTTACAACCCCCTAAACATTGTTTCATTCTATTTTCTATAATTCATGATCTGTTTTATTTCTCTGAGAAAAAAAACCTATATAACAAGAAATTCCAGACATTAAAAAAAAGGCTTGTGAACTACATTTCTGAGAATAAATTCTAGAATATCTTCTGAAGTGCTTGCAGAAATTGAAGTAAAATGTTTGTATCTGTAATACTGAATACTGTTTATATCGTTCATGGTGCACTGGAGCAATAATTAGGTAATATCCAAATAATTTCAAGTTACTCTCTATCACCTTACTCCTTTGTACAGAAAAAATGATCTCTCACTATTTAAATGGAAAATGGCTTCGGTTTAACTTTCGGAATTTCTGATATGTTGTAGATTTTGACATCCCGGCAAAAGTGACAATGGAATTTTAACAATGTCGGAAAGTGACAAAATACCTTTGCATTGTAGGAAGACGTTATAGAGAGACGTTTTATAAAACGTTCAAATATTCATTAGATAGCATTCAACTTAGTTTCAAGAGTTTGGTTTTTCGAATTTTTGGTATTTTTATGGTAATGGTCATAATGAGAAAACTGGAAGACGTGGGAGATATCAAGTGTTCGAAAAAGATTAATCAAATAAATTCAATTCATTTCATTCCATAAAACCGTTTATGAGAACTGAAAATAAAATTTTTTAAACAGCCCATATCTTTCAAACCGAGCTGATTCGGAAAAAGTGATAAAGGAAAAGTTTTGACCCCTAAAATATACTGTTAAAATATTTGTGTGAGTCAAAAACTCACCCTGTATACTAGTAAGAGGGCACTCTGGTTCTTCATGCTGGAATTCACCAACCACCTCATGTGAATGATATTTCTCCTTGAATACATTAGAATATCTAGATTAATAATGGACCGAACAAAAACGTTCAAGTGCCTGGGTTCATCATATCTCTTATAAAAAATCAGTTAATGCATCCCAATCACGTTCATACTCACATTAAAAAGAATGGAATCTTGGATGTTGAACTTGAATACTCAAAGATCTAAATATGGCAATCCTGCGAAGAATTGAGATAGTTGTGCATCAGATCATTATTTCGACTGAATTCATGTCTCAATGTTCTATTCTTGTAGAATTTGGTACTTATGAGGTTTGCCAGAAATAAAAGAAACAAAAGAGTTTTTTTTAATGATATATATATTTTTGACAAGTGAATATGTAATTTAAAATTCCAAATCCTATAGTATCTGTGAGCTTTGAAAAAAAACGATGAAGCCCTAAAAATGATGTTGAAATTTAATAAAAAAACCGATTGAGTAGCTAAATTCAATTATACAGGGTGTAAATTAAATGGTTGCAAGAAAATTCGGGGGTGATTCCTTGTCAAAAAAAAGGTGCCTCTTTTAATTTTTTTTGAGCTGAGCCTGCTCAGATACAGCTATATGAAGATGAAAGGCATTTATTTTTATCAAACCAGAAAAATGACAAAAATTGAGCGGAACTTATAACTTTATTTCGATAAAGGTACAAATTTGCTAACTGAAATCGCTACTTCGTTGATCGTTCAAAAAGATTAGTAAACTGATTTCCGATTTATTAAATCGACATAATGAAAATGTTTTCTGTCGACCATTAAGCAGAAAATGTCGGAATTCTGTAAAATTCTTTCCACATATCCAATTATATCACGAGAATTTTACAGCTGAATTTTTCTTCATGTAGACAGTGGCTTACATGTCACTTTCATGAATAATTCACCTTGATTTGATTGATATACTTGTTGAATAAATTGCATGACAGTTGAATGCTCAGGAGTGAAACGATAGAATATTGTATGAAAAATGACTTCTTTGCACATTTGAAGCTGATAAATTAGGCATAAACTCAAGAACTGGAAACAAGGCATTGATTGTAAGACATTATTAAGCTGTTCATGACTCTTTTCACTTCATTCCAATCTTATTGTCAACCAGTACCGGTTGACTGGTTAATGTTCATACTCGGTAATCTCACTGAAGAAATACTGGATGTTTCACGTAAACTGTCTATTAGACGCATCTAGGAAACCGAATGAGTTTTTCCTGAAAATTTGTAGATCGTAATTCGTAATGGATATATTCAGCTAAAATATTTTGTAATCGAAGGTACTTCCGGTAATACCGGAAATAAGGCCAAACTTTGTTTCATTATGGAGAATTGTAGAATGAAGAATGAAGGCCATCATACACAGAGTGTCCCGCGGTGGAAAATTTGCGTATTAGGTATTAGTGTTGTCGACTATGAACTTCCTCCTTAAAAAATTTTCTACGCAGCTTCTAGCTATACCCTATTGGGATTCCTATGAAAAATATGGTGAAAACAGGAGGTCACACTTTTTTGAATACATATTTCTGCTTGGGAAGTTTTTTCGAAGAGATCTTTACCATTTTCAATTCTGCCATCATGTAGAATTATAACACTTTTAATATTTCCGTTTTTTTTTTGTATTACCCAAGTAGCTTACAATACAAGAATGAAGTTCAAATACCTGTTATTATCATCATCATTAGCTTAGGCGCTCCACTATTGAACAAACGCCTGTATTTATAACTTTAAAAAAACGTATCATTGACTTCATATAAATTAACTAAGGAGCTCCAAACGAGGTCAAAAAGATCTGCACTGTTAAACTATACCATCGAGATCATTTCTGCGAGATGTGAACTCGAAAATATGCGTATATGAATACTTACATCACCCATTTAATTCGAGAGAAGAGAAAACCTTGATGCAAATCCTATCATAGCATGTTATTTCATCGTCACCGCATTATAATTTAGGGAAGCATTGAGTTTTTCAGTGTCATAATAGGTTTTTTCTAATGGGACCTAGAATCCGATATTCCTCTGCTGATGTTGAAAGTTATTCTGAGAGATCAATGAATATCTTAAAAAAGAGTCCATGACACAGTGTGATATCATGAATGAATTAATATATTCGTGAAGAAACACGTGATTTTGAATGGAGCTATAACCATTCACTTCTTTTGGACTCGGAAATGAAAACCAAGGAATCAATTTGGATATATACATCTTTTAAAAAAGAATAGTTGAAAATTATATCAAATCCTACAATATTCGAAGTGAAGTGTAGATATTTGAAATTTTCTTATCTATTTTCGAAAGAAAAAGTTTTATGTAACTTTGTTGAAATTTCATCGAAACTCGTCAGAGGACCAGTGAGAACACCTTATGAGGAGGTGGACGTTTTCAACCTGTTTTTCAATTTCTGTAATATTTTGTTTTTATACAAAATTAGAAGTTTATGCTCAACTCACTTCACAATGGCAAATGCAACTATTCCAGACTTAATTACATCTTCGAAATACTTTAAGGATTTTGTTTTTAAGTCACTTGAAAACTTTGACATTCGAGGACGTATTGATATCTAGTTAGCCTAGACCAGTTGCATAACAAAAATATTGCGTTACCATAGCAAAGAACAAACATTAGAAGTGTCAGTGTGAAGTTTGAGGTCAAAAAATCAAACCAGAGTTACGCAATAAATTAAAAGATAGAAGATGTCCACCAAAATTATGAAAATCGAAAAATTGGAGTATCGAAAACTAATCAATCATCAAGTACCTGTATTTAAAAGGGTTGAGAGGTAAGCTGATTTACGAAGATATTCTTAATATTCTTGGTGAGCAATGTCCTTCGTATGCGACTGTGAAAAATTGGACTGCAAGCTTCAAAAGAGGTAAATTTTCCATTGAAGAAGATGACCGATCGGGAAGGCAAGTTTCTGTGTCAAATATCGATGTAAATACCGAATTGTTCCTGTGGATGAGACTTGGGTACATTTCTACGATCCAGAAACAAAGCAACATTCGATGGAATGGCGACACTCTGGTTCTCCAAGACCTAAGAAGTTTCGTGTCCAAAAATCTACTGGAAAAGTTCTTGCTTCAGTTTTTTGGGATTGCCAAGGAGTAATCATGATTGATTTTTCGGATAAGGGTAGAACAATAACCGGAGATTACTATTCGACTTTATTGACCACTTTTCGGGAAAAAAATTAAAGAGAAAAGACGCGGAAAGCTATCCAAAGGTAATTTGTTTTTGTAGGACAACGCTCCTGCACACAAATCCCATGGAAAAAATTCGTGATTTAGGTTTTGAATTACTAAAACACCCCCTTTATTCACCAGATTTGGCTCCATCTGACTATCATCTCTTTCCTCAACTGAAAAAAAGTTTAAAAGTTCGTGAATTTTCTTCCAACGAGGAAGTAATAAAAGCTGTGGAGTTGTCGAGTTGTGGTTTGCACAGCAAGAAAAAACATTTTTTTTGAAAAATCTAGAGAATTTTTTTTGCGCATACACTATACAGGGCGAGACTTTGACTCGCCCTCGCTAATTTAATAGTAGATTCTCGAGGTCAAAAGAAACACTTTTTTTCCATATCATTTTTCCGAATCAGCTCGGTTTTAAAGATACATGCTGTTGAAAAACCATAAAAAAATTATGTTCTGTTTCACAAACGGTTTTATCGAATAAAATGAATTTCGGACTATAGTGTTTCATTTATTTGATGGGTCTTTTTCGAACATATCTCCCACGTTTTCCAGTTTCCCATTTCGACCATGACGTACCATAAAAATACCAAAAATTCATAGAACCCAACTTTTGAAACTAAGTTGGTCGCTCTGAATATTTGAACGTTTTTTAAAATTTGAAAGTTGAAGTATTCTTCATATTTTCTCCTATAATGCATCAATTTCGAGTAATTTGATGTCCAAAAATTCAAAAGTATCTATGAAATTTCAAAAATTCAGTACATTTTGTCAGAAAAGGTACAACTCCTACAAAGATCCAAAAATGTGTAGTGCCAAAGATTCAGCTAGTTATTCTTAAGATGATTTTGTTTTTCGTGGGGTGGCACAGCTCATTATGAAAATTAAAATGACTGTATTTTTTTGCAGGGCCGAATCAGAAAAAATAGTATCAGAAACAAGTGTTTCTTTTAACCTCAAGAATCTACTTTAAAATTTTTGTACGAGTCAAAGACTTACCCTTTATGGTGTATATTATACTGTTTATGAATCCATTTGTCAAAACAGACACACATATCAATAAGTTACCTTCAGAAATTCATCTCCATATCTGATAGTAATCGATGTTAATTGTTACTAATCTATCAGTACCTTATAAAAATTCACCTCGTTAAGCATAAGTGATTTATTGTCGAATTGAGCCACTTTCATTCATGAGGATAATGCAGGTTTTTATTTTGGACAACCAGTTACTTCAATGTTGAATATCTCCGATATCATGAATAACTCTGCTATTACATTGCTATTTGAGGAAGGAACTCAATAAGGAATCGAGAATAATTTAATAGTCAACTGAGTGTCACGAATTAATAGTAAACTCACATTTGGTGCAGATTCATTCTATATATTTTATGATACAATGTAATATTATAAGTACCTAATTTATTCATTGACAGTACAAATTTGACAAAGCCATTTATTACTTCGTCTGGAGCTCATAATAATCTTAAAAGTCTTGTTATAACTGGTAGGTACTGTTGTCTTGTCGTTTGTGTCTAGCACTTGACACGTTATTTATGTTTCTAATTTCCTCGTATTTGTTTTTATATTGTTTGAAATATTCTGAAATTATTTGTCACGATATTAAGTTTGGCATCTGACAATGTATTTTCGAACGACAAGAATCAATTTGTAATTAAAATTGTTGTATTTGGAAAAGTTAATATTTGAGTGTTGATTTAACATGGTTTGAGGGGTTCATTGCTGAAGTGAACCAAGTCCATGCAGCCTAGTTTCGAGATAAATGGCTCAGAAGTTGTTTATCACCAATTAATTCAAAAGTGACTTCTTTAGATTTTAAAAGGTTAGAATGTAAGCATATGCTTACATTCACAATACACAAATCTAAAAAGAAGTCACTTTTCAATTAATTGGTGATAAACAACTTCTAAGTCATTTATCCCAAAACTAGGCTGCATGGACTTGGTTCACTTCAGCTATGAACCCCTCATTTATTTAATTATTTATTTAGGTTCAACGGTACACACGGCATTACAGGTACCGATGAGTTCATTTCATTGAATACATGCATTTTTTCAAGATTCAAATTTATTTCCTCTACGATTTCCTGCCAAAGATTTTTATTCTGTGCGGAAGAGGAGGAAACTCCTGTTCATTTGGTTACAGAATGCCTCGCCATTGCAAGCCTCCGCAAGGAATGTCTCGGACGAGGAAACTATAGAAGGAATGGGGACTTCGCCTCCTCAAAGCTTGAGGGCCAGCTGTAGATGGTAGGTGTGAGAACCCCCTAATGGAGGGCACAAGGCACAATAGACCTTGACGTCGCAGTGAAAGTTAACCCTCTTACCAAACTATAACTATATAAGGTAAGGAAAGTACCTAGTATTTCATTGAACGTTGGTACCTCTAATTTATATGGGGTTTTCATTATAATTCAATTCAATCAGTTCGTCATCTCGGGAAGTTAGAAATGTTTTTTACATTTTTTTCCCGTCATACGGGAAAAAAAAATTTTTTTCATCGAAGAACAAACATACCTTCATGTTATTAACTTTCCTAGGTGGAATTATTTCTTCTATGAATTTCCACAGAAAAGTCTCGCCATTGGCTACTATTCATATCCTGGTGACATTTAAAAAAGACGTTCGTTAAATGCTGCCACCTTTCGACGAAAGTGGAAACTATTGTAATATCCGTAACTTCCACTTATCGTTCAAGTGTTCTGGTAACACCCCACATTTTGGTAGTTTATCCCCCTTTACGCCTTATACGTATGGCGAGAAAGTACCGTGGTATAAACTCCCCTTGATTGAGAAAATTTCTCAACTTTTCTCTATGATTCCAATATCCTGTTCGGTCTCAACAATCTTTTGTTCAGTGCCAGACAGCAAAACCGCAAAAATGGTAATAATCTTATTTAGGTATGATATAACGATTTATATGGTACTTATATGTATAGGTCTCATTGATTTATAGGCTTTGTACCACCTACATACAGACATTGTGATCAGCGATAATATAATTGAAAGTCCACTTGGAACAATGAAGGAATGAAGTAATGATTTTTTTTATGTTAATAACTTGTCATGCTACCTTAGCGAGGGTGTGGAAAACACATAGGAATAATATATCAACAAATAAGAAATAGCTTGGACATTGAATCCGAATTTTTTCAACTAAATGCCGCCGTATCACTGGTATGAAATATTTTCTATATGGAGAAGTGGTATAATAGGCAATAGATTCTCTAACCGAATGAAATGAAGGAAATGCAATATAATAATCATAAAACCTTTAAGCCAAACGGAGTGCCTCATAACCAATGATAGTGAGATGAAGCGAAAAAAGTTATAATTTGTCAGAGAATTCTAAAGGGTGACAATGACGAGTTGTGAAAAAATTCAAAGTGTGATTCCTTGTCAAAAAATAGTGTGGTTCTTAGGTTCTTTCATATAAATTTATTTTCAGCAGCCCCTGCTAAGAAAGAGCCCTCCAGATGGACCTGAGAAGCTATTTTAATGTTTTTCTTAGAAACCAGAAAACTGACAGAAATGACGCAACTATTGATATACACCCTGTCAATAGGGTGCATCTCTGTGCAGTCAATTATTCCTTCAGATAATTCAACTAATTTTAATTGATGTGCCATGATATAAACATGAACATAGTCACTGAGTTTGGAAAGATTTCCGAACATGCTAAATGTTATTCAAGAAAATTGAATGAAAACTGAGTAGATGAAATGATAGTTTTGAATATAAAATCCAGACATCAAAAAGGATACAAAACGTTATCGATTAATTTAAACTTAACACCTCGATTTCCCGACTCAAAAAAATTTAAATGTGGGGAATCGCTCAGACCCGTCAGTTTCTGATTCGAGGAGGAACATATTTACCGCTTTTTTCATCCCCGTAACTTCAACCCAACTAATTTTGAAGATAGTATCGAGTAGGTACTATCTGACTATAAAATTGAAGAGACCCAACCGTGACCTACAGATCCTTCCACACTCCGGGCATGAATAGTCTCCAAGCAGATCTGGCCGTCGCTTTATTCTTCTCGAGTCTCCATTATAACTGTGCACCATAGACCTCCACTGTGACCAGTCTAACGCTAGTTGTTCCCAGTTATGATTGGCATTAACTGATTTTAGGGATTGATGTAGTGTATCCTTAAACCGCTTATAATGGCCTCCTGGTTTCCGAGATCCCTCTGTGAATTCGACGTACAGAGCTATTTTGGGGAGTCTTGTGTCTTGCATCCTCAGAATGTGGCCGCTCCATCTGAGTCGAACCCTCGTTACTTAAGTCTCAATTGTTATACAACTTGCCCGCTGCAAGACTTCTGCACTTGAAACTTTGTGGAACCATCTGATGTGCATTATCTGTCTTATATGACGTTGTGGCGTTTGTTCAAGCCGTTTAATATGTCGCCTTTAGGGCGTCCAGCTTTCGCTTCCGTAAAGAAGCGTTGGGAGGACGACTGCTTGGTAAACAGCTGTCTTGGTCTTCAGATTGAGGTCGTGATTTTGAAACACTCTGACCTTTAGCTTCCACTGCCCGAGATGCCGAATTGATACGGTCGTGTATTTCCGTGTCTAGGTTAGCCCTAGTATTTATAAAGCTTGCCAAGTATTTGAACTGCTCGACATGTTCTAGAGTTTCATCCTCCAGCCTGATAACTGTTTAAAAGCTTTCTGGCGGACACACCAGGATTTTGGTTTTGTCAATATTAAGTCTAAGGCCTAAAGCTTCGTAAATATGTTTATAGGTGTCCAACATTATCTGTAGATCCTCTGAGCTGCTAGCGATAAGTACGCAGTCGTCTGCGTATTGTTCCGTGATGAACTTTATGCGGGTTTTTGCTCTGAGGCCCTTCAGGTTAAACAGGCCTCCATCAAATCTGAGTCTCATTCCAACACCTCTTACAGGCGAACTCATGTCAGCAATTATCGAGATAACTATGGCTATAAAATATTGAACAGTAAAGGCGCGAACACGCAGCCTTGTTTTATTCCAGAGTTGGTTAAGAAATTGGTCGGTTGTAGAGCCATTATGCTGTATTCTAGCGGTGTTGTTGGTATGGAGGCTTTTACATACTGCTAAGAATTTTTCGGGTACTCCAAGGCCTCCCATGATTTTCCATAGCGCTCTCCGATTCACCGAGTAGAAGGCTTCACTTAAATCGATGTAGGATGTAGGTATATATCCTTGATTGTTGTTCAGGGGCCTTCTCTTGTAGCTGTCGCAGTGTGAAAATTAGGTCCACCGTTCCTTGATTTGGTCGAAAGCCCCACTGGGATTCATGTAAAAGCTTTTACTATACACATTGTATAACCTGCTCAGAAGCCATTTTACGGGGTTGTTCTTCAGATGCAATGCAAATTCATTTTCTGGCATCATTGCGGGAGGAAAATCATTTTCCATCTGGGTGAAATCACTATGGAGGAAAAGTACTCGTTTTTTGAAAGATTATTAGGGCATCTATATAAATTTTCGGACCATAATTCCTTCAAATAATTCAACTAATTGTCACAAATGGGCCATGACATAACCATACCGGTTTCTGAACTGTGTTGCTCGGAGACAGTAATGGTAATAAGAAATTTGAGAGTAAATCTTTAGTTGTCAGAGCCCAGAGGGATGTAGTTGAAGAAGTGAAATCTTCATCAAAACAGTTCCCCCTCAAAAAAAAAGTTACGGATTCGAATACCAAATAGGTTGCGACTTATAAAGGCCAGCGTCTTTTTCTGCCTCTAAGTAGCGCATTTCTTTCACCGCGTCCATTCCTCATTTTTCATTTCAAAGAGGAATCTTGCTAATTAAGGAACATCCAATCAACCTTTGTCATACAGAGGGTTTTCGCGCTTTTTTTTTAGGATTCATGCGGACCGATTCCTTTTTCCTCTTTCTACAGGACTCATCGGGGTCTCCTCAAGAAGCGATTAAATTCTTCGAATCCTTTGATTGTTTTCTTTTGTCCCGGAGCCGAAAATCGGCGGAAGGCATCCTGCTAGTGCCGCCGGAGCCTACCGCAGTCAGTCGCGCCCGATCGATGCCCCACAACGGCCTCCCCTGGCGCATTCTGGCATTTTAAACCGTCGACGACGAACAGTGCCGCGATTTTCTCTTGCATGGTGAGCTCCTCGACGAGCCAGCTCTCTTCCTCTATCCATAACCCCACTTTCTAGCTGATCCTTAACGGTTGTGCATGTGATCCGTGCCCGGTCGCTGTTTTTAAATGTTCCGGACCGACTTAATGTGAATGAGTGTGACTGATTTGTGTCGATCTCGTCCCCTAGTTGTTGTTCTTTGGTAATCTACACTTCACCCCTTTTCTTCGTTTCATATTCATTCGTTTTTCTTCTATTGAAGAACACATTCTAGTAGTGGAGTAGTTGAAACATTAGCAATCACCCAGCATGCTCTCTCACCTTTAACTATCGGGTGCAAGCACCATGCATGCAAGGGAATAGATGCAGCAGGCTTCACTGGAAGATACAGTGATCGCGACACTGCGACAGCAGGATCTCTACTTAGGCTTTTGAGTTTGGTCAATTAACAAATTGCAACAACCACAGGGGTACTTGTTGTTCCTCCCAAAGAATTCGTCGTGTTGCTTTTTCTAATCAAGGCAATGTTAACCAGGAGTTTCACTGAATTAAATGATCTGACAGTTGAAGACAATACGAATCAAACTATTGATGTACGATGCTTCCAAAATTACCCTCTGCTTTCCTTCGAGCAACACCATATTCTGTAGTTGCATAAGCTCATGCGGTCCTCTATATTATAGTTGGGTAGCCGAAGAGGGAAATTCGGGATTTACTCGAGCGGGTCAGATTAATATAAGGGGACATACCTGGAACCCTGTATAGTACCTCTTACAAAAATTAGCCCTGTATATAGAGGGAATTTTCTAGGACAGCCTGTCAGAATAGTAAAAAAAAACTATCATTGTACATACTCGAGCGTGTCAGATTAAGATATATGTGGTTAATTACATATTGAAAAGTATATATTCTTTTAATCTGACAATTTAAAATGTGTGGGAGGGCGCCAAAGTTGCAAAAAAAAAGTCACGTGTACATTCTCGATCGCGGAAGCGTTTTTTCTTATTTTGAAGCTAATGATTCAAGAATAACGGAAAAACTATAATCTGACAGTTTCAGCAGGCCGAAACAATAAAAATTGGCCATAAAGGTCACAAAAATCAGTTTTTTTGAAGCATCTCCTCCCCTGGGCTTCAAATCTCTTTCGCATTCATTATAAAAGTTGTAGAGCATAACATTTTCTATAAATTTTGTCCTGAGCAATTTTTTCTGCTTTCAAAAGTTTGTGAGATATATGGCGATTAATGCTGCGAGGAGTTTAGCGATACATGCTGAAGCGAAAATTCACTCGTTGGAAAATAGTACATTCTAAGGTTCAGTCAGACACAACACTAAAATTTTCGTGAGTAATTTCGAAATTGTCATCATAGAAATACCTTGTCATTTTGACAATTGGATGAATGTAGATTAGACTGGGATTCTACATTGACCTTGCCCTTTCTCATGTGTGGCTAAGCTCCTCGCCCTTATCGCCCTCTAACTCGAGAACGGTTGAGAGTATGTAAAATTGCTTCAGACAAAAGTTGTGTAGAATTTTATTATCTCCAACTTTCATAATGAACACAAAAACGATTAGAGGTACAGGCAGGGAAATATTCGAAAAAAAAAAAAATTTTTATCATCTTCAAAGTGTCAGATTGAGGAAACTCCCCTGATTAGTGTCAGATTAATGGGTCAACACGTCTACAACACCGAGATTAACCATCTGTATGAAAATCTGACACGCTCGAATATGTACAAGTAACGATTTTTTTTTACATTTTCAAAGGACCGCTGTGACCTTGCGTCACATCCAAATTGTCAGTCCCTTGAAAATTAGCTTCCTTTGGATCCTATTAACATATCCTCAAAAAATCTGAAAACGTGGAAAACCATTTACCATTTTCAACTCTTCCGTACGCCAGTCCCACCACGCAAACTGTCAGATAAGCATGAATTCATTATCAGAGACAAGTAGGGCATATACAGTATCTTAATCTGACGCGCTCGAGTATGTACACCTGACGATTTTTTTTTACATCTTTGAGACCCTGGAGACGCTTTCCCCACCGCTGAAAGTGCATACATCATAGAACTTTTTTTCTTTCTACCATCTAATCTTCAAAATGCACAAGGTCTTCACGACGCTTGAGTAAATCCCGATTTAGTATCGTCGGCTCCCCAACTATTAGCAATACAGAGCCTGAATACGTTTCACAAAACATAGTAGTTGATAGTAGATGCATTGCCTAAATAGTGTACCAAATGAACTTAATCTTTTTATGCGATCAGGTATAATTGATCTTTGTCTCACTTGGTCTCACTTTGAGAATCATATAGAAAAACATACAAATATAAGGTTCTTTTAGCACTTACAGCTCGTAAGTGCCGAATGAATTTATAAAAAATTATCAAAATGTCGCTAGACCTTCTCAATTGTATCTTTACTATGTTTCCTATACGAAATGAACATCTGACAATACACCATGGAAAAACCCATGTGTAATTCAATTCATTTTTTCGGGGATGTATTTTTCACCTGTACACAAATTTGCCCAATATTCTGAAACGCGGAGGGTTCAAAAGTTATTCACTATATCATCGTATACTATTATTATAGGGCTTCTTTGTCAGAAACATAATTTTCACATCAGTGGCGGAGAAATCTGGATATTGCTAACTCAGACAAGCTAAATTCAGACAAGAGTATTCAATAAGATAGCGTATCTGCAGTTTTTCAGTTCATTGTAAGAGTATAAAATCATAACCTACAGCGACAGCATTATTTTTTGGAGATGGAAACCGATGACAAAAGAATTGTCATGTGGTGGAGACGTTACCAATTTCATGCCTTTATAGTAATACGAAATGAATTTTCCGCTTCGATGAATTCTTTTCGGCATTCGATTTGGGAAATTCTATAGAATCGAATCAACTTCAAGAAGGTAAACAATAACGAGAATGCACGTCAGGAAAAAGTATTGATTTGAGGAGTTATCCTAAGGGATTGCTTACACAAACTGGATGTACCAAGGTGGGCAGAATTCGTTGTCTACTGAGGGGATCTCGAGAACTAAAGAACGGCTAGAAGAAAACAGATGACACATTTCTCTCTCTCAGATAAACAAAGAATGGTAAAAATCGTAGCCTCCAACGATTCTTTGTTTTTGAGTTATTAGCGAAGTTATTAGCAAAAAATGAGATTTTGACGATTTCGAAAAGTTCTCATAACTTCATATGTTTGAAGTTACAGATCTGAAACTCAAACCTTCTTAGGCTCTTTTATACGTAGAATATACTGTCAAATTCTTTCCGTTCAAAAAACAACAAATTCAAAAAAAAGTTTGCATTTAAAAAAATGAAAGTTCGCCTAATGATTCGAATGAAAAAATATTTGGGGCTCTTCAGTGGATTCTACGTAAAAAAGTGCCTGTAGAAGGTTCAAGTTTCAGATCTGAAACTTCAAAGACAAAAAAGTTATGAGAACTTTTCGATATCGTCAAAATCTCATTTTTTGCCAATAACTCAAAATCGATGATTCGTTGGAGGCTACAGTTTTCACCATTCCTTGTTTCTCTGAAAAAGAGCTCGGAAATGTGTCATCCGTTTTATTCTAGGTGCTATAATTCTCGAGATCCCCTCAGTAGAAAACGAATTTTGCCCACCCTGTACGTACATCTATAACTAGTACCAAAGTTTTTTCTGATAAGAGTGAATTATTCGATATGTAAAACCTTAAGACCAAAATATTCGTAAATGAAAATTAACTCCACTCTTACAATACTACTCGCAAATAGATTTTCTGATTGAACATCATTGAGCACACTTTCCAAATGTTGGAAAAAAGTTCCAGATGGATTTTGTCCATTCATTACAAGCGTTTCCGCTGTTTTCTTTCGCAAGTTACTGCCAGAATTGAACTTGAACACGTATTTTTCACCAATGAGTCCGTACCAATCGTTTCAGATTGTTTCCAGCTGAAAATTCGAAAACTTCAGACATTTGAGCATACCTAATCACAAAACTCTCGTGTCTATAAAAAGAAGAAGGCAAAGGCAAAAAGTGAGCAATTCAGGCTGAAGGAAAGTTTTCAATATCGAAACGTACCCCTGCACTAAGAGCCATTCCGCACTAACCTGCCTTCACTACAACCCCTGCAATGATTTTAGAAAACTGAAGAACTTCAAGAGTATTCATTTAGAAGGGGGATACCAATACCAAATCAAAGATTTATGTTTTGAACAGAGTGGTACATACATACAGACGTGAGGATCTTCCTAAGCAAGCATTATCAAGAGCTCAAAGTGTTCAACGATCATACAGCTCTGCGACAGGTGTGAGATTCGGCAAGCATCCTGCCAGATTCATGGCATCAACGTTTATGGATAGGACATTGAAATTGTATGGATTAGAATAAAACTTACAGTTTCTTAAACGTTTAAAATGACTTGAAATTCGATCATGCCCCCACCACAGCCCGTGCAATGACCTTGACCTCTCGTCAATCGACTCTGCCGCACCCTGTATAACAAATAGGTTATAGTGGTACCACAAAAGAAAACTCGAAACTAGGGTAGGTAACCTGAAAAGCAACTGACAGCTTCTAACAAGTAATCCAGTAATGCAAAAAGAATATACATATGTTATATGTATAGAGAATATATATTTTTGTATATAAACTGCTCCACAAAAGTTAGGGATATCGTATTCAATCGTTTTTAAAAGTATGTCATCTTAGAGAAAATCGCTGTAAAATCATTTAAAACTCAATAACAACTTGAATCGATCCAATGAAAATCAGTATGAGACATTTCATCAATCTGGTCGCCTTTTTTCTGAAGTTTGGTTCTTTGCATATGCTTCATGAATGTTCTTATTTTGAAATGAAGTCAGTTTATCAACGGCCTAGATTTGAAACGAGTTTTCTGAAAATGCCAAGAAGTAAATTAACAAACGCTGAGGCTAATAGGGCATTCGGAATGCTATAGGGAGGCCTAACTCAGATTGTTGTAGCGGAAAGGCTCCAAGTCAGCCAAAGTGTGATATCTCGACTTTGGAATAGGTTCAGGGAGACAGGTTCCGTGTTGAAAAGGCCAAGGCTTGGTGGGCGACGAAAAACAACACCTGCTCAGGATTGTTTCATCACCGTTTCGGCGAGAAGAAAGCCTACATCTACGAGTAGAATGCTACGGAATACTCTTCAAAATGCAGATGTGGTCCAAGTTTCCATCGAAACCATCAGACGTCTTTCATTAAGAGGAGTTCCATTAACACGTGACCAAGCGTCAAAGACTGAAATGGGCAAGGCAACATATCAATTGGAACGATCAATGGCGTAGTGTCCTTTTCACTGATGAATCCAGATATGGACGATTTTCAGATTCTCGAAAAATAAGGGCATGGACAATCCCATGCATACCCCGTAATCGTCGCTATGTCCAATCCAGTCCATCCACTCCGAGGGGGTAGTGTTATGGTATGGGTCGGGATATGTTTCAACGGGCGCACAGATCTACACATTTGTCCTGGGAATATGACCGCCTTACATTATAGGGAGCATGTCATTGATAATGTTTTGCCAAATTTTCACGCTGCTATTGGTGAAACTTTTCAATTTCTAGACGATAACGCTAGAGCTTGAGAATGCGCGCGAGGAGCTTGGAATTCCACATTTACCAATAGCTCCGCACTTACCAGATTTAAATTGCATAGAACATGCATGGGATATGCTCCAAAGAAGATTAGATAATCATTAACCTACCCCAGAATCCTTCAATGATCTGAGAGAGCTTCTGCCCCGTTTAAGGAGCCAAATTCCTCAAGAAATGTTCAACAACCTCGTGTGTAGTATGCAAAGAAGATGTTATTGATGCCCGTGGGGGCCATACATTGTATTGATAGTCTTAAAATGCTTGAATTCTCTGGGAATAATATTTCGTTATTTTACTCGATTTTTCTTTACCACCCTGTATATGCTGCAGACCTACAGGCTAAAATTAATTTGAAAACTTGAAATCATATTAATATGAATTTTCATCACAAAAATTTCATTTTTACTATAATATATTTTTTTGCAATTTATGTCAATATGCCTAACTCATGTGGAGCAGTTTATTTTGAAACAGAACTGGCACGTCCCTGAAGAAAACTTTTATTCCCATCATATTCTCGGTGAAATTCCCTTTGTGGTCATCATAATACTACCAAGTCAATCAAGATCACTGACTACGAAAAACTTGTCAGTTTGGCCGAAGGAGTTGACTGGGTGAGTTTGCTGCAACCTGCTGCTGATGTGGAGGTGATGTGGAACTCTTTTGCTGAGACTTTACTGGGTTTGTATGACCGCTGCACCGTCACGAAGGATGTTTCCTTCATTCCAACTAAACCTTGGATCAATGCCGAAATCCTCAGGCAGATTCGTCATAAGAGGTCAATCTGGCGGAGGTATGTTCGTGGCAGAAAACGAAGGGATTATGATGCTCACCGAGCATTTTCTAGTTACCTATCAGCCACAATAAAAAATGCCAAAAGGGAGTACGAACTTAAAATAGCAAGATCTAAAGACCGCAAGAAATTTTTTAAATATGTCAGATCAACTTTGAACGCTAAAGTGGATACTCCATTGGTCTACGACCAGAACAACAAACTGTGTTCAGGTCCGGAAGAGTCTGCTAACGTTTTAGCTGATTCCTTTGCGGCATCTTTTACGCATGAAACTGGCCAACTACCTAGGATGATTAATCCTCGCTTATCCGCTGAACTTAGTGATGTAATTTTCTCTCCATCCATCGTGGAGACCCATTTGTCTGCTCTCAAAGTTGACTCCTCACCTGGTTCCGATGGAATCTCATCCAGACTTCTGAAAGAGTGTGCCCACTCCATTTCGCTGCCTCTTTCTCTTATATTTGCCCGCTCATTTGCGACTTCATCGCTGCCGTCTGACTGGAGAAGTGCACGTGTGACACCTATTTTCAAGAAGGGAAACAAGCGTTGTGCCGCTAACTACCGTCCTATCAGCCTGGTACCAATTGTTGCGAAGGTTTGCGAAAGAGTTATCCATGGACAGGTGCTGCAGTTTGCGCTGGGCCATAACCTTATCCCCCGATGCCAACATGGTTTTCTGCCGGGTCGCTCGGTGATCACTAATCTGCTCGACTGTGTTGATGCCTGGTCGATGTCCCTCGACAGGGGTAATCCTGTTGATGTGATTTACCTTGACTTTTCTCGTGCATTCGATCGTGTGCCCCACAGACGCCTCCTATACAAACTTGAGCACTTTGGCATTCGTGGGCGCCTGCTTTCTTGGATTGAGGCATTTCTTTCAAACCGATCTTTTAAGGTTCGTGTTGGGGATTCTTTTTCTTCTCCCAGAAATGTTTTGAGTGGAGTACCCCAGGGGTCTGTTTTGGGTCCACTTTTGTTTCTGTTGTATATATCCGACTTGCCCTCCTGCGTTGTCTCGAATATCTCCCAATTTGCAGATGACACCAAATTATTTGGTAATCCCACTAGTGCCGGCATTATTCAGGACGATCTTGACTCTATCTCGAGGTGGTGCCAGGACTGGCAGCTGCCGCTCAACAGTGATAAGTGTGTGGTTCTTCACATGGGTGCTCGGAATCCGCGATATCAATACTTACTTAATGGTATCCCCATTCCTGTTTCAAGCAGCCATAGTGATCTTGGTGTAATAGTGACGGATACTTTGAGTTGGTCTGAGCACATCTCTCAGACTGTAAGCAGGGCCAAAAGATCCTTGTTTCTGCTGCAGAAGTCATTTGGCAAGTGTGACCCACGTACATGTGCGCTGGTTTACCGAACTTATGTGCGACCCATCCTCGAGTTCGCTGGTCCTGTGTGGTGTCCGGTTCTGTCTCGCGATATGTCCCTGCTCGAAAACCTCCAGCGTCGTGCCACGCGTATTCCCTACGGAATCTCGCGCCCTTCTTATGATGAAAGACTATCCATAATGAGCCTGCCTAGGTTCGCCGACCGGAGAACTCGTGGTGACCTTTTAACAACTTTCCGTGCTTTGCACGATCTCTTTGGTGTGAGCTTGCGTCGCTTGTTCACGATGAATACGGATTGCCCTTTGCGGGGTCACTGTTTAAAACTGAGAAGAGAGAACATCAGGACGGTTCAGAGGCAGCACTTCTTGTCGAATCGGGTGTTTAGTGTGTGGAACTCGTTGCCTTCATCTGTGGTTGGGTCGACATCTGTGAATTCATTCAAGAACAACTACGATGGTTGGCTTCTTCGTGGATGATTTTGAAGGACTGCTCACTTTGTATTTTTGTTTTGGAATTTATCTCTTATTGTATAATCGAGCACTTTTTTTTCTTATATGTTAAATTTTTTGTGAGTTTATAGGCATGGCCTCAACTCTCATCTGTCAAATAATAATAATAATAATAATAATAATAATAATAATAATAATTTGTTACATGGAGGATGGCGCATTACCAAAACAGGCCTTTATCACATTTCAATTACCTTAATTTGAGATGTCCTAGTTGATTTGGATCAACTTAACAGCATCTTTTCATGTGCATCACGTAGGGATGGAGATATTACAGCACGTAAATTGCCTTGGTCGTGCATGATGGCATTTTCAACCCCACGAAAGAAATTTCAAATGGGGATATGGATGTGTCAGGCACATTTTTTCCCCATATTTCATTGGCATTGATGCACAAAATAAAAGTTTGCTGTCGTTGCGTTGTTCAGTGGATGCTGACCGTCTTTATTTCGGAGAAAATGATGAATACGCATATTTTCATTCGATAACAATTGGAAATGACTTCAAGTTA
Organism: Coccinella septempunctata; assembly: GCF_907165205.1. Taxonomy (NCBI): domain Eukaryota; kingdom Metazoa; phylum Arthropoda; class Insecta; order Coleoptera; family Coccinellidae; genus Coccinella; species Coccinella septempunctata. The sequence continues at coordinate 54,920,140 of NC_058189.1, read as the reverse complement.
TAAGAGAAAACAGAGGAAATTAAATATTTAATAATCATCAGTACTTACAATTTATTGAATGTGTATTCATTTTTTCTTCACTATTCCCTAGACTATAACCCCGTTTAATAAAACTGATAAGAGAATCCATGCTTGACTAACAAATACACATCGATTTGTTTCGAATCCATAATAGATTGGAAAACTTTCCAACCTTCTCAATGCCCTAAAAAAACTGTATACCAGGCCACAAATATTGAAAATAAGTTGCCTTGATCATTTTATTATTATTTTTTATAATTCTTGAAATTTTCCTCCAATTTCATTAGGACTTTCCCAGCATTACGCTCCTGAGCTTTATCAAATTCCTTCATCATGTGAATTGTGAAAATCTACTAATATGTGGTTTGAGTCTCAAACTTTGAGTAGTGTTTTTTCTCTTCAAGAGTATTTCCTTTCCGGTGTTTTTACTCAAAATTAGAGTAATGTATGATTTCCGGAAAAGAATATTCCAAGGACAACTATTTATAACTGAATGTAACTCATTCGAAATAAAAGTAATTTCATGCTAATGTAGGCTGCTCCAGAATTCCTGGGGTGTCAAATAATCATAAAACAAAAACACACAAATTAACATTGTTCTGAAATTCTCCCTCGTGTTTTGGACTTGAACGCGAAGAACAGATTAGGTCTAATTTGATGGAGAAACCGTGTAATAGAACAAAGCAGCGTTAGTAAGAAAGTGAAAATGTTGGTTCATATATTTTCCGTTTAGATTCAACACTTGTTGAATTACTTGAAGAAATCAACTCTGGTTCATGGTTATTTCAGTTGAATGAAAATTATGAATTATCGCTATTTAACTCTAGCGGAATTATTTCAAAGATCTGCTTCCATTATTCATCCTATGTACAATTAGTTTACATCATCAACCAGCATTCATTAAATTACCAGATTTGCACGCGAGAGATTTTACTCATTTTAATTTTATTGATGATCCATCATTCCCTACTCATGGAATTAATTAAAGCATTTTTTTTTCGATGTATTATATGAGGAATAACGCGTACAACAGAAAACTTTCTTAGTCGATCTGAGAATATTTGAAATTTCTTCCGTGTCAAAAAATGAATCAGCACAGACAGGACATCATCATCATTGGCATTATCAGTTTTATGATTTTAAACCATCGAGTTAGCACAATCTTTATACTGCAACTGGTGCAACTAAAATATAGAAGGACAATTCATGGGAATAAAAGTAGAAATTCCTACTATAGTTGGGCAGCCGACAATGCTAAATCGGGATTAACTCGAGCGTCGTGGAGGTTTTGAAGGATATAAAAAAATCGTCAGGTGTACATACTCGAGCGTGTCTGATTAAGATATTGTGTATGCCCCACGTGTCCCTCAAAATAAATTCATGTTAATCTGAAAGTTGGAAGAGTTGAAAATTGTAAAAAAAATATTTTTTTCGAACATGTCAGATTTTTAAAGGATAGTTTAATTGGACACAAAGAAAGCTACTCTTCAAGACGCTGACAATTCGGAGGTGACGCAAGGTCAAAGCGGTGAAAATGCAAAACAAAAGGTTATTTGTACATACTCGAGCGTGTCAGATTTTCAAATGACTAATCTCGATGTTGCAGACTTGTTGACCCATCAATCTGACCCTAATCAGGAGGGGTTTTCTTAATCTGACAGTTTGAAGATGATAACAAGGAAATTTTTTGGAATATCTCCCTTCCTGTACCTCTGATCGTTTCTGTAATGAATAATAAAATTCTATACAACTTTTGTCTGAAACAATTTTGCCTGCTCTTAACCGTTTTCGAGTTAGAGAGCGATTAGGTCGCGGAGGTTAGCCACACACATGCGAAAGGCCAAGGTCAATGTAGAAACCCAGTCTAATGTACATTCATTACCATATATCTCTGAAACGTTCAGATGTAGAAAAAATTTCTTCGGACAAAATTTGTAGAAAGTGTTATGCTCTACAACTTTTATAATGAATGCGAAAACAATTTGAAGCCCAGGAGAGGAGATAATTGAAAAAAAACTGATTTTTGTGACTTTTATGGCCAATTTTTATTGTTTCGGCTTGCTGGAACTGTCAGCTTACATTTTTTCCATTATTCTTGAATCATAAGCTCTGGAGAATCAGGATAATATGAAGAAAAAAAAAAGGAAAAAAGCCACCGCGCTCGAGAATGTGCACGTGACGTGTTTTTTGCAAGCTTGGCGCCCTCCCACGCTTAAATTGTCAGATTAAGAGAATATTTTACTTTTCAACATGTAATTAACCACATATATCTTAATCTGACACGCTCGAGTATGTACACTGATCGTTTTTTTTTACTATTCTGACAGGCTGTTCTAGACAATTCCCCCTATATACAGGTCTAATTTTTGGTAGAGGTTCTCTACAGGGTCCTAGATATCTCCCCTTATATAAATCTGACCGCTCGAGTAAATCCCGAATTTCCCACTTGAGCTCCCCAACTACTAGACTTGTTGTAGACTTCTACATTTTCCACTTCATATGTTTGCCACATATCCACCTTTGAAGTGGTCAAATCCTTCATTTCGTTGGGTACATAATCTCTTTACAGTTTCCGCGAATGCATCATACTCGAGGGTCAATAGCTCGAAAACTATGACGTATAGATGCAGAATGTTCTGAATCGTTTTAATTCACCAAAATGCTCGGACTATGATCATATCGATAGATCAATTAGGCCTAATGTACTTTTTCGTTGGGGTTTCACGAAAGTAGTTCATACCACGCGAAGAATATTGAGGAGATCAATATAATCATAGCGTGCTACTAGTGACTATCACGACGATAACGATAATGTATTTTTTCAGTGGGGTTTAACTAGAATTCCAACCTCAATTCGTTATCTTTGTATGTAGATGTTTGACATTCATCTCGAAGATTTCGGGTTATTTCTAGTTTGTTGAACCCTGCACTTAGGTGTTTATTTTTCAAGGGATTGCAAAGTCGGATGAAGGAATGATGAATGTTTTGTGGGTTTTTTTCTATTCTTTTCGAAGAGAAGTGTAATTTTTTGAATGCTTATTCCATTGTCAGGATCTCAATACAACAAACTGCATAAGGACAAATGATGATAAAGTCGACTGCTTAGAGGAGTACTTCAGCATCAACCCAGCTTTCATCCACACTCCATTCGAACTGACGATAAAGAGATTTGAAATTCTGGTGGTATAAGGCTGGAGGAAATGCAAGCTATCAAAAGTTTCATGAACTGTATCACATACGAGGATGTATTGATATCTAGTTAGCCTAGACCTGTTCCATGAATAAAAAAAATATTGCCATAGCATAGCAACGAACAATAACTCATTAGAAGTGTCAGTGTGAAGTTTGAGGTCCAAAAAGTAAACCACCGCAAATAACCGCAATAAATCGAAAGAAAGAAGATCCACCGAAATTGTGAAAATCGAAAAATTGGAGTATCGATCCATCATCAAGTACCTGTATTTAAAAAGGTTAAGAGGTAAGCAGATTCACGAAGATATGCTTAATAACCTTGGTCATCAATGTCCTTCGTATGCGACCGTGAAAAATTGGACTGCAAGCTTCAAAGGGGGTAAATTTTCCATTGAAGATGATGACCGATCGGGAAGGCCAGTTTCTGTGTCAGTCCCCGAAAATATCGATGCAGTTCATGACATGATTTTAACAGACCGTCGAATTGGGCTGAAACGGATATCTGAAGCACTGAATATTTCATACGAACGCGTTCATTATATAGTTCACGTCAATTTGGACATGAGAAAAATTGCTACAAAATGAATACCCAAATGTTTGAATGTTGACCAAAAATGTGCAAGGGTAGAAGCATCGCGTTCGATCTGTGCTCGATTTGAAAACGATGTAGACTTCTTAAACCGAATTGTTACTATGGATGAGACTTGGGTACATTTCAACGATCCAGAAACAAAGCAACAATCGATGGAATGGTGACACTCAAGTTCTCTAAGACCTAAGAAGTTTCGTGTCCAAAAATCTGCTGGAAAAGCTCTTGCTTCAGTTTTTTGCGATTGCCATGGAGTAATCATGATTGATTTTTTGGATAAGGGTAGAACAATAACCGGAGATTACTATTCGACATAACTGACTTCTCTGCGGGAAAAAAATCAAAGAGAAAAGACGCGGAAAGCTATCCAAAGGTGTTTTGCTTTTGCAGGACAACGCCCCTGCACACAAATCTCATGTTGCCATGCAAAAAATTCGTGATTTAGGGTTTGAATTACTAGAACACCCCCCTTATTCACCAGATTTGGCTCTATCCTACTATCATGTCTTTCGACAATTGGAAAAAAGTTTAAAAGGTCGTAAATGTTCTTCCAACGAGGGGTTAATAAAAGCTGTGGAGGTCTGGTTTGCAGAGCAGGAAGAAACATTTTGTTTGAAAGGTCTAGAAACGTTCCAGGTTGTAATGAATGTATCCAATTGAGAGGAGAATATGTTTTTGTTTGGTTCTATAGAAGGCTAAGAATTTTTCAATATATCCTCGTCCGCAGCATACCTTCAGTGGTGTGTAAAGTCACTTTAACCATACACTTCGGATCAGGACCACCGAGGGCTCGACTGAGGTATACACACACAAGTATAAAAGTTAAAGGAGAACACCCATGGAATAAGACTAAAAAATCTTTGAAGAGGTCAATTTAACTTCATTGGACACTTAGAAAAAGTGCCCTATGAGCCAAGAAACTTGGCTCATAGAAAGTTGCGCACATACCATGAGTACACTGCCTCACAATGACTCCTTTCAGGGCTTCTAAATGAAATTCTGATGAATAAAAGGTGCCCTCTGCATCTAGACAATCAAAATCTGGAATTGTGAAAAATACATCTTAAGTAAAACTTTGTCTATGGTTGTCTTTGGTAAAACTGGAAGGGATCAGAGAGAAGATAGATAGTTATAACCAATTGCATTGGTAGCACTAGTGCTGCACAAAATATCAAACATTATGAAAAATTATTGCTCTGTTTTTATAATATGCACCCCATACACCTTTCAACTAAGGGAATTCTTTATAAACACCGAATTTCATTGGTAAAACTAGCTTTAGCTGTTTTTTTAGCTTTTCTTTGGGAATTATTGTATCATTAGTTCCTTATTAGTTTTTATTAGAAGCTCGAACAACTTTAATCGCTACAAAAAATCCTCGACCTGTATGAGATTCCTCCAAGTGAGTAGTGAATGAATGGAAGATAATTCAAAAAAGCTTTCTGGTGAAAGATAACAGAATAAAGACGAACTTATTTCACTTTCTAAAGGAATTGCAAAACTTATTTTACACTCCAAAGAGCGAAAAAATATGGCCATTCACTGTCAATGACGAGGGAGTTACAATTGAAAAAATAAGAAGGCAGAATTATCCGGTTTGTGGTTTGTTGGTGTAAATGCACAAAAAATCCTTGTTTTAACAGAATGTGGTGAGTATATTTTCTCGGTCAGAGGTAGCATGTGTCGTAATGTCATAGTACCCGCGAATTCCTCTAGGGACCAACTTCAATCTAATTTGATGGTTTCCAAATTTTTTGATATTTTCCCGGATTACCTCGATTTGACTAGTAAGCTCTGGGGATTATAAATCAATCCACTTAATGACCATTTAATAACAGCAATATTTGACGACGAATACGAAATTCCATTTAGGAACAATCGCTCGAATTCATCCTCTTCAGTCACTCCAAAAGTGGAATTCCTCATACCCTTCACAATCTTATTATCCTCAGAACGCGCTGACGTGACGTTATTTATGCATAGCTTCTGCCGCAATATTATGTCACAATTCAGTAAAACTAACAAATGTTCGAGCTCACATACATAGTCGAAGATCTTATGCTGTTCGGCTTTCTCAAGAACGAAAACAATCTATGCATGCATAAAATAGCATCGGCGCCGGCGTTTCTTGGAAAGAGAATCTGACGAGATCTCAATTTTGGATGTATTTGAATAGTTCTTGGAAACGAGTTCTGAATGAATGTAAATAATGCATGGAAATTGGTCTTACCTGATAAGGGAAGAATTCACGGAAAATAAAATAACGATATATTTCGGAATCTGAAAGGAGTTTCATGCAAATTCCCTTGCTTCTTTATAATTGGATGTGGTCGTGCTCATGACATAAAGAAAGTGCAGACTTGTTAGATTCAACACATCCAGCATATCTCTTTACGATCCGTCAGATGAGAGTTTATTTAAATTTGTTTCCACATCATCCTCAAATTATAGCATCGCTATTCATGCCACTCAAACCAGCAGTTTCTACTTCGTTTCTTCCCTTTCTAGCTGTTTCGTTTTGTGTGAATTAGGTTTGAAATGTCTGAAACTGAAATGTGAGGGAGTAAGTGCGTTTTCTAGAAGGAGAGGCAATAGAGGCATATCAATATTGCGCAATTAATTTACTCGAAGTGAACTCAACATATATTCCATTTACTGTTATTTTAGCACTCGGTTGGCTATGAAATAATTTTCTCAAGTTTTTGTAACTAGAACGGAGTAAGGTTGGCACTCATGAAATGTAGTTAATTTGATAACGCCGTTGCCACAACTTAATATATATCAATTAATATAACAAAAATGCCGAAAGTGATTGAAAAAGAGAGAAGACAGGGTTTCAGGAAGTGCTATTTAGTATTCAGGTCCGCTCATTCAAATAGTAGGTAACCCTGATATTCTAATATATGCAATATATCAGACGGTTGGGAACATATTCAATGTAAGTGAATTTATGTAATGTTTCATCTGAATCTAAACGACTTAATATTTAAGTTTCTACAATCAAACAGATTGTGAATGAAGAGGATGACAATTCTGAGTGTACGAATGCGAAAAGCTACTACAGGATTTTCGATTAATGTCATCGTATCGTATAATAAGCTCCAGAAAATTAATTTTTCTATTTTTCATTTGACTTATTGTCTTATACATTGTGAATGTCCTAAGGGATCAATAAATATATGTAATTATTATTATTATAGCAAAGTATAAACAGCCATAAATACGAGTCAGATGTCCGTTGTCCTGTTAATTCATGTGAAATTTTTGTTTAAAGGTGAAGTTTCTCTTGCCTTGAAACTACCTTTAATTATTTTAACTTTGATTGATGCAAAATGATTTTTCTTGAAGAATTTAACATTCTTGTAACTATCCGTTAATTCCTTCGAGAGACTCCTAACCACTGCATCTTATGCATTTCATCTTCGGGTTGATTTTGTTTTAAATCTACAACTGATATAACCTTTAGCCGAAGAAGATAACCTACATTAACTCTCCTCAAGCTAGTGCATGTTATGTGTCAATAATCCAATTTTCTTCCATAGTAAAAATAAATACATATATTTAAAAACTGATCTCGTATATTTTCCATGCAAGCAACTAGATTTGGTATGCCTTCAATCAGTTTCTATAAACGTCAATTTCGATGATGTATTGATATCTAGTTAGCCCAGACCAGTTCCACGCATAAAAAAAAAAATTGCGTTACCATAGCAACGAAAAATAACTCATTAGAAGTGTCAGTGTGAAGTTTGAGGTCAAAAAAGTAAACCAGAGTTAAGCAATAAATTAAAAGAAAGAATTGTGGAAATCGAAAAATTGGAGTAACGAGCCATCATCAAGTACCTGTATTTAAAAGGGTTAAGAGGTGAGCAGATTTACGAAGATATGCTTAATACCCTTGGTGGTATTAAGCATTAAGGACATATACAATGTCCTTTGTATGCGACCGTGAAAAATTTGACTGCAAGCTTCAAAAGAGGTAAATTTTCCATTGAAGATGATGACCGATCGGGAAGGACAGTTTCTGTGTCAGTCCCCGAATTGGGCTAAAACGGATATCTGAAGCACTGAATATTTTTAGGAACGCGTTCATCATATAGTTCACGTCAATTTGGACACGAAAAAAATTGCTGCAAAATGGATCCCCAAGTGTTTGAATGTTGACCAAAAGCGTACAAGGGAAGAAGCTCGCGTTCGATCTGTGCTCGATTTGAAAACGATGTAGATATCTTAAATCGAATTGTTAGTATGGATGAGACTTGGGTATATTTCTACGATCCAGAAACAAAGCAACAATCGATGGCATGGCGACACTCTGGTTCTCCAAAACCTAAGCTGCTGCAAAGTTCTTGCTTCAGTTTTTTGGGATTGCCATGGAGTAGTCATGATTGATTTTTATGGATAAGGATAGAACAATAACCGGAGATTACTATTCGACATTACTGACCACTCTACGGGAAAAAATTAAAGAGAAAAGACGCGGAAAGCTATCCAAAGATGTTTTGTTTTTGCAGGACAACGTCCCTGCACACAAATGGCATGTTGCAATGCAAAAAATTCGTCAAATAGGGTTTGAATTACCTACTAGAACACCCCCCTTATTCACCAGATTTGGCTCCATCCGACTATCACCATCATCTCTTTCCTCAACTGAAAAAAAGTTTAAAAGGTCGTGAATTTTCTTCCAACGAGGAGATAATAAAAGCTGTGGAGGTCTTGTTTGTAGAGCAAGAAGAAACATTTTTTTGAAAGGTCTAGAGACGTTGCAGGTTCGCTCTAATATCATTCAATTCAATTCAATAGTGATTCGACATTGTGATGAAATACGTAATTACTGAAACTTTCACGTAGAACGGACAACATAGCGCTAATTTGAAAACCAAAAATGTTCTGACAAGCGTCATAACCCCACATTTTCGTACTATATAGAGCGGAATATATCAAATTTCCATGGCCAATCGAGTGCTAAAATAACAGTGAATGAAGTTATAACTAACAGTGAAAAACACAAAGATTACAAGCAATTTCGCACATAAAAACATGCATACGACGAACAAGAACATAAAATTCTTTGTGCATCTCATCCATTTACACTGATCTACATCTTGAATACATTGCCACTGTTGCTTTCCATGATCATCCGTAAAAAATCAGTCCCTACATCTAAATCCCACTGGAAATAGATAGATTATCCCCTCATTCCACTGACACAATGATCTTCACACAAAGCCACAATCCGACAGACACTCTGTCGCCCAATTATGACCTTTTGGCGAAGTTTCCTCAAAGATATCCACGTTGATAATTCAAACAGGCCAGAAACCAAATACGGTTCTCTGAATGTTAGTGGTTAGCTGAACAGCTCCAGCTTAAAGGGCTGAAACACCCGTTGAGTGAGCGAAATTCCAAGTCGATGCCTGATTCCAAGGGATTATGGATGATATAGGGTTCGCCTGAAAGTAACAGAACACTCGAGAGGATTGAAATCCAAATGGCGATAGTATGTTTGCCTTCTTTTCGCCAAGTGCAAGTTAAACGTCATTAAAATGTGAAAGGGTTCCATCCGATTTTGGGAGTTAGCGGATGTTTTTTTTCTGAAGAAACATCATCAGGGAAAATATTCTATTCAGACGGTTTTCATACTTCCATATAAATTTAACAATTCTGTTGCACCCAGCAAATTTTTTCTTGACCACTTTTGTATTTGATGAAATACACAGCTCAAAAATATATACAAGGCGATTCATTGGTAAATGGGCGGAAGTTAAGGGGAGATAGAGTACACTGAGGTGATAGACTCTTTGGTCTATCGCTATTTACAATCGAGAAAAGTGTTTGATTGATGTTGTCAATGTCCTTCATCAATTACCTAATAAGTTTCGAACCACCCTATATATTTTGATGATATTTTGGTAGATTATTCTCCTCAAAAACTAGTTCATACTGACATAATAACAGATCTTTTTTCAGGTCCGGCCTAGAACAAACGGATAAATAAGATCGAACCCAATAAAGACACCCGGTATATCAAAATTCCTCATATTTGATATGATATTAGCGAAAAGAAGAAAAAACTGAAAGGAACCAGATATTTCTTGTACTTGTACCGCATGGGATTTTAATACTCAATAAGACAAGTCAAATCAGAATTTTCAGACAACACAGTAACCAAAATTTGATGAAACACAATTTTATTCGGCTTTTAGTAATTTTCCTGCTTCAATTGAATCTTCAGCCTCTCGTCGGGCCCTTATTTTATGGCTCACAAACTTGAAACACAAGGAATGAACAGATTTGTATTAATCTGAGATAATTTCAAAAAATTGTACCATTTATTAGATATCATACTTCTGCTATCGTAGTGTTTCACGTTTGTGACCCACAATATTCAATTAAATTGGTGTAATCAATAAATACCGAGTGAAATTCAATCTTTTTGAAATTTTGGTTAATGTGTTGTCTGAATATTCAGATTCAACTCTATTCATTGAGTATCAAAATCGCGAAATTAAAAACAAATTCAAAGAGAAAAATTGTTCAAATTCCTGAAAACCTCATCATTCATAGAGAAAATCGACGAAAACATTGAAACAAATAAAAGGTGTTATAATAAGATGAACAAACATCAAACACAATACTCTATTTACACATGAAAAAGTCAGAAAGAAACAAGCATATAAATCTGTATACATATATTGTTACGATCCGTTGCAACTATTGATGGTATTCTGCTTTCATCTATAACCCAATCTGTAACTTTTCATAAGCTTACAGGAAAATTGCAATTCTGGATGTTTCTATAATGATCTGTAGCTTACAGAAATCCGTAACTATTTACGATGAGTAGTTCAATAGTAACACTGTTAAGAAGATAGTGACAGGTGACAGGAACATTTCCAGAATTGCATCATTTATGAATCTGTCAATCGGACACTTACAGATCGATCGTACGCTACAGATTTGCAACTTACAGATAAAAAGCAGAATACAACCATTTTTTATTTCATTATCATACATAAACTTGTTATTTTAATCAACAGAATGGCAGCGCAACTTATAACAGTTTATTGTATTGTTTTATCTTTATTATTTTTCCATAGTAATTTTATTTGTTATAATCCCCTAAATTGATTGTTTGATTGTTTCTGAAGTACAAAAATTTTCTTCATTCACCACTTCATCTAAAGTTTCATTTTGTATTTCATTATTCCTTTTTATTTTATTTTTTTATTATCCAGTTGTTTTCGTACTTCCGTTCGAATATTATGTTCTGTAAAATCTAATTCTTCCTGATTTCGTCCCATTGCTGTTTCTTCCATTGCACTTGTAGTAGTTTCTGTTTTCGTTTCCAAACTCTCTGCATAATCTTTAATTTCTTTTTTTATTTTCAAAGCATTTTCCTCCAATTTCATAGATTGTTCTTTAAATTTTCTATGTATATCTTCTTTCATCTTCAATAGAGTACCCAATATATTTGGATCATTGTTTTTATACATGTTTATTGTTTCTTCTCCTTGTGCTCCAGCTAACGTGATTGTTAGTACAGCTTGAACTGCCCCACGTTGGGCGCTAATATGCAACTATATTTCATTTTATACATAAACTTGTTATTTTGATCAACAGAATCACAACTTACAATTGAATATTCAATTCTGAGGAGACTTCTTTGAAATCCCCACTGACAAATTTCATTTTTTCTATTTCCATACTATCCATAATTTTCTAACACTAAGCATCTAGGATGAATAAATTTCTTTTTGTTTATTATAACTCCTAATACTTATTGAACAAACTAACTAAACTTTATTGAGAAAACTAGCACCATAATAATATCTACTGCTACAACAGTTCATTAATACTTATAAATTAACTGTAGTAGCGATATTTATCTCAATCCACATTTCATATTTGGGGTTGAAATTCGAGAGTGAAAATTCACCATGTGATAATTTAATTCTATGGTTATCGAGCCCGGCTAAAATCCAATTTTCACTTCACGTAACTGATATTCAAAGCGGCTTTAACTGATCACATTTTTAATTCATGGGAAAGTTCGCATGAAAACGGAACTTTGGTCCCTATTCCGATGGGTCGGTTAATCTCCAGTTGAAAGAGATTTCCGATGAAACCAGACGAAATGGAATCGTTAATTCGAACGGACGTATTGTTGATTGGGCATAGGGCAAATGCAGGAATATCAGTTGGGTATAAAGGTTTAGTTGAGCAATTATAGAGTTTTGGGAAATGGGATTAGAAGGAAAAATGTTCACTGGACCTAATAACGAATTATTCTCTGAGTTCATCTGCTTGCACGATAGATAAAAAAATATCTCTCTATTCTATCAGAATTCCGTGATTAGGTATAGCTACAGTGTGGTCCAACGAAAATTTAACACCTAGATTTTCCGGCTTTGAAAGGAAAATGTGGAAAATCGCACAGACCCGTCAATTTCTGATTCGAGAGGGAACAACTTTTCCGTTCCTTGCATCTCTATTACTGCAATCCCCTAACGGGGGTGAGCACAACCCCTGAATTTTGAATAGGGTTGAGGGGTTTGGCAATATCTTATGTTGCAGATCTTATCGAGTATTATCTGATCCTGAGATTTCGCTTCAAAATTTCCATTGATAACGAAAGGACAGGTAAAATAGTGGAAGAGTACTTCCTTTTGTGATTAGTTTATTAAATGTAGGAAATGGGCACCATTCATTTCTATGCTTTACCTAATATAAGTTTTGCTGAAAACGTTCACACGTACATTACACAAGATTTCTGGTGTAATTTGACGGCATTCATTAATGATCCGAGTTTGCAAATCATTCAGTTACTTAGACTGGGTAACGTAAATATCCAGTCCGGTGCAGCCAGATCAGGAGATCTGGGTGGCCACTCAATATGTCCCCTTCTTCCAATCCAGGCGTCAATCTAAGAACTTGTTGTAAAATGATTGTTGATGGTCTTCTGCGTTCTCCAATAGATCTAAATCAATTCGGTTGGTGAAATAACCAGGTATCGATTCAGCATCACGGACATTCTGGAAGCTGAAGGACAGAGTGTTTCACAATCACGACCTCAATCTGAAGAACAAGACAGCTGCTTACAAAGCAGTAGTCCTCCCAACGATTCTTCACGGAAGCGAAAGGTGGACTCCCTACAGGCGACACATTAAACAGCTTGAACAAACGCAACAACGTCATCTACGACAAATAATGCACATCAGATGGTTCCACAAAGTTTCCAATGCAGAAGTCATGCAGCGCGCGAGTTGTACAACAATTGAGACTCAAGTAACGAGGGCCCAACACATATGGAGTGGCCACATTCTAAGGATGCAGGACACAAGACACTCCAAAATAGCTCTATACGGCGAATTCACAGAGGGAGCTCAGAAACCAGGAGGCCCGGTATAAGAGGTTCAAGGATTTACTGCATCAATCCCTAAAATCGGTTAATGCCAATCATAACTGGTAACATCTAGCGTTAGCCAGATCACAGTGGACGTCTTTGGTCCACAGCTATAATGAAGACTCGAGAAGAATACAGCAGCGGCCTGATCTGGTTGGTGACCATCCAAGCCCAGAGTGTGGAAGGATCTGTAGGTCACGGTTGGGTCTCTTCAGTCACAGGAGGGCACACAGTCACAAGTAGCTCTAAGAAATTATAAGTCTGATCGCACCGATAGTCTTTTTGTAGATTTATTCTCGGTAACGAGATTCAGCAATGAATGAATGAAGGAATGAACCGGGTATAAAAAGGGCCGGGTATTTCCATAAATACCCGCTCAAACATTTAATTTTTGAGCAAGCTGAGTATGCACCTCACGAAATAATCTTGGATTTTCATCTGACCAATACCGACAGGCATGCCGGTTTACAATGCCGTGAAATTGTAAAATTAACAATCTTCCGAAAAACAGATATCGAACGTAGTTTTGATAGCCGTTAATCATTTCACTGAACACTTCACAGATCGGGATCATCCTCATTCAGTTCCTGAACCAATCGTATATTATAAAGATGGAATTTATGATGTTTAAGGATGCTCATGATTGTTGTGCGTGAAACACCAGATACATCGGACAATTTCCTAGTGCTAAAGGTCGGATCCATTGCTACCTAACCTAAGACAGCCCCGTCCTCGCTTCGTCTCTTTCATGTACCCTCTTGAGAGCTGTATTCGGGTTCGGCTTTCGGACAGTCCGAGAATGGTTCTAGGACTGCGCAGAGGATTTAATACTAGGGCGCAACAGTTTTGCGCAGTCCTAGAACAATTCTCGGACTGTCAGAAAGCCGAACCCGAATACAGCCTTTGTTTCGGAATGAACCAGTAGCGTCAAATTTGGCAATCAGTTACACAACGTAAGCAGAGGATACATTTTTTCCACTTTTCCAGGATGTCGTTGGTTAAATAAAGCCGCTGTTGGTCGCGCAGAGTGGTTATTTCTGAAAAATAAATTTTATCATTTCCACCCTTTCTTCTACGGAATACTATTTTCATTCTACTTCAAATTTACAATCGCTTTGACACACTAGTAACGTTCTTAAAAATTCACGATAGACTAGGGTAAATCAAAAACATGGTTCGTCTACATTTTTGGATGAAAAATTAACAACATACAGTAGAATCCGCTTATAATGACATTGAGGGGAAATGAAAAACACGTCATAATAACCGGAAGTCACAAAAAGCAAAATTGATGATATTTTTTATGGATTCAATTTGGGAGAAAAACGACAAATTATATGTTTCCTTTATTGAGAAAATTTAAAATTATCAGCTAAATATGAAGAACTTTTTCGTTTTTACAAAAAAATCTGATATATCTCGTATCGTATCAAACCTCGTCGCATGAAAAGGGGTGGGTTGGCTTGAGAAAACGATCGAGATGTCACTATAACCGGATAAATTTTCTACAAATAATGTTGTTGTATCTGAAATCATGTCATTGTAAGCGACATGTCATTATAAGCGAAGTCATTAAATCCGAACCCTGTTGTAAGGAGTTTTGAATGAAACCAAACTTAACACTGCAATTGCGTCATAATAAGCGATTGGTCAATATAGCCGGCGTCATAATAATCGGATTCTACTGTAACTACTAAATACCTTTGAATGTGTCTGCTACGAATAATATCCTCGAGATATGTTAAACATCCCAATAAACACAGATACGTGGAAGTAACGTTGAGTTCTTCACGTAACGCTACGTTGAGAAACCGGCAAAATGTCGTTAGGAAATACGTTTCCTTCTAGGGCTTCTAGTGGTATAGTAACGTAGCGGATAATCTTTTTGGAATGGAAATTCTACGAGAATATAACGTTACCATTCGATTGAAGTAACGTTGCTACAATACGAAATTCAAACGTTGATTCTAAAATAAATATTTATTTGCTTTTCTGCCCACCACCCACTAGTCTTGTGATTGTTCCCATCAGTATATCTCTCACCACACTTTGTTCATCGGGACAACCGCAAACATCCATCACCGCCGGGATTCGAACCTGCTACCTCTGGCGTCCTACCCTACTTCGCTGCCAACGAGACCCCTGCACCCTATAGTTTTTATTGAAGTAGTAGTGAAAATCCCATTAGCTTAAAGCTACAAAGTTCATAACATCATATTTACAATATATCTACATCAACAGTCATCCGCTCAATATCTATTATTAATATTACCATTACCAGTCTCTTGAATTTATTCAAATTATAAGATCAGATCTCATAACTGATGGTAACTGGTAGAACATACTCAATCCATTAAAAAAGTGATCGCTTCTGCTCTTACAATGCCACATACAGGACACTCATTCTTTTTCGATATAATATACATACTACTTGGCACGATAAGGAAACGTTTCATAATAGTTGCTACAGGAAGGGGATGTTCGTTGCTTTTAATAGAATATACTTTGAGAAAACACCATAGATCCACGTTTCATATTCGTGACTACAGTAAAGAGTTGTTGAATGATTTCGTATACAACGTTGATGTAATGTTATTTATATCCTATTGAATATACGTTGAGGAAGTATGCTAAAGAAACGTTACATATTAGTGACTACAGTAACGAGTTGTTGAATGATTTCGTATACAAGTTTGATGTAATGTTATTTATTTCCTATTGAATATACGTTGAGGAAGTATGCTAAAGAAACGTTACATATTGGTGACTACAGTAACGAGTTGTTGAATGGTATCGTATTCAACGTTAATTTAATGTTTCTCACTTCCTATTGAATACACGTTGAGGGTGCACTTAAATAACAACGTTTCATGTTAGTGGATTCAGTAACCAGCTTGATCATAAACGTTGATTATAGGTGAAATCAACGTATGGTGGAATTTAGGTTTCGAAATAACATTACAAAATTCAACGAGTAACCTTGAATCAACGCCCCCCACCACATATAAACGTATAGTACACAGGTGTGTGTTTATTGGGATTGCTTCTTTCACTATTTTCGCTGTTATTTTAATATCGATGGATATTAAGAAGCGAAATTTGCTGTTTCCCCTCGAATCAGAAATTGACTGGTTCGAGCGATATTCCTTATTTTCATTTCAAAGTCGGAAAATCGACGTGTGAAGTTTTCTTTGGACCAACCTGTATGTTTCAATTCCACTACAGATGATTGAGATTTAAGAGTAATCGAGGACGTGAAGAACAGATAAGAGCCTTTCTTCAACAATAGAACAAATCCGACTGTTTCAGTCAATCTGATGTACCAAATTCCTCATGAGATTGATGAGAATATTAGCAAATATTTAAGAATGCAAAGTTTTCATGTGAGGATGTGATTGATTCCATCTGATAAATATTTGCGGCAATGAAAGATTAATTAATTTAGTTCAAATTAGGTTCGATGTTCGAGTTCATCCGTCTGGATTCTGATCACCCTGTGTATTATTTTCGGCTGACTTGGCGTTGAAAATTGTCACTTGGCAATCAGTAAAACTTTCGGTTTCCCAATAAGAATTGAGAGATTGAGAGATTGATCTTTCACATTTCGACGTTTTTTGGCAGTCCCTTCCACATTAATTTTGTGCTTATCATCTTGAATTTCGTTTCTTCGAGTAGAAGCAGTCGGAAATTATTTCGTGCTTTTGATATGACATCTCTCCCCCATTCCTTTCCTGCCTCGTGTGGATGTCGAGGATTGTCCTCTTATTATTTCTGTCCGTGTTAGCAAGTTTAGTATGATACCACATTTTTCCTGAATGCAAATTGATGAGTAGAAAGGATTCAATATCTTTGAAATACAACATCGGAAATTGAAAAAAATTACAATATCAAGTCATTATTTCTCTGAGAAATCTAGAATTGCCGGAAGTATGACAAGGATAAAAATTGTTTCTCATTCATGGATCTTTGAAAAGGACCACGATGATTCTTATCCCTTAATTTTTGGTTTTCTGTTCTCTAACAGCGGAGAACACAGAAAATTTCAATACGATTAACAACATTGTAAAATTTAACCGAAAACTATTTTCAGGGATTCTTTGTATAATAATATTATCTTTCATGACTACCATCATTGATTTTTGAATTGAACCCGTATACAGTATGTAGTATATAAGTATACAAGTAAACTAGGGAAGTTTGCAAAGTTCAAAAGTGATCCTTTCATTTTTTCCTTGAACGAATCATCAATATGGTTCAGTTACCGATAAAATATCCTTTTTTTTTCATACAACCAATATAGGATGTGTCCTATATGAGCTGAAGTTTTTCAATAAAAAATACCAAAGAAAATTGGAATTCCACTTCCACAACTTCTTGGAGTGAATTGTCAACTATGGAAAGTTGAGCGCCCCTAGGTTTCATTTAATTTCATCATATAAAATGCGGGTACTCTTGGAAATTCATCCAGATCCCCGCTTTTTTTATTCTGAGATGAATTGGGTAATTTCTCCTATTTCCATTCAAATTATCTTTCCACGACATCCGACGAAACTGTTGAAACTAATTCAATTTTCATCCATGCCTACCTTGAATTGAAAAAGAAAGAAAAGGGAGAATACAAAATAATAAATCTATGAAGTTTGATCAGGATACTCAAATTTGAAATCATTATTATCATTCTCATTAAATTAACAAACCGTATCAGGAAATTGTCAATTTTCCGAATTCTTGAAGTGGATTGGTATACAGGGTGAGTCTTCGATTTGTAAATATATTTCAGTAGAAGATCATTGAGGTCAAATGAACAATTTTTCCTTTCAATTCAGTGAAAATTTTTCCCTTTACAATTTTTTCCAATACGCCTTGAATTAAATTAAACAGGCTGTTAAAAATCCATAAAAAAATTAATTTTCAGTTATATCTGAATATATAATAGTTTTTCATTGGTGTGATGAATCTTCTCCAAACTCAATATTTCATCCACTTTTTCATGTTTCTTTATTTTGAGCATTACATACCATGAAAATACCAGAAATTCAAAGAAACTAACTATTAAAAGTAAGATCATAGAACATAGATACATAGAGTGGACATTCAGTGCTACAAATGAATGTTTTGTAGTAACCTCATTCGATGTTTTTCTGTCTAGCGCCACACTAAGGCATTGGCGTTATATTGAAAAATTCACATACTTCCTATCTATTCGTAGTGAAAATTCATTTTACAATGATGTCCGAGTCAACTGTCTCAATTGTGATAAGCGACACTAAGCAACTATCTCACTCCAGCCTTTGGAATGTTTATTTTCCATTCCATATTTTGACGAATGCAAACAATTTTCAATCGTAAAGCATGAATAAAGGTGACTTTAGCCTTGCGGCTTTCACACTCCTCTTCAAGGGAAAATTCACTTATCCCAGATTTCTCAGATATCAAAAGAATTAAGCTCTGTTGGAGCCCTTTCCAGGTTTTCGGGCTCGTGGTGGTGGTCGGGTCCGGGTCGCTCCTCGCCTCCCTGCTGTAGGTTGGATTCCTGCTCCACCCACACTTCCTGTCGGAGCAGACGGTGTTCCTCTGCATTCCCCATGTACTTGCGTACAGTTCTCGCCGTTCCGAGCAGTACCGCCTTCTGCATGACTCTATAGATATTTTCGTCCAACTGAAGTTTCCTCAAGTTCTCCAGTAGTTTCTTCGGTATCAGGCCTGTAGATGAAATGACAATAGGGATGGTTTTGATATCTTTCAGCTTCCACTGTCTTCTGGTTTGTTCCTCGAGATCTCTGTATTTTGAAATTTTTTCAGTGTGCCTATCTAGAAGATTGTTATTATTTGGAATGGCCACATCGATGAATAGTGCTCTGTCCTCATCCTTATTGAGCAATATGAGGTCTGGTCTATTGCGGGTTATTTTCCGGTCTGTCAGAACCGTGCGATCCCAGTAGAGCTTGTGATGTTCATTTTCCAACACAGCATCCGGATGGTAATTGTAATAAGGAAACTTTTTCGAACTTAGAAGTTGGTGTTTTAGTGCCAATTCTTGGTGAAGAATCTTGGCAACAGCATCATGTCTATTTTTGTACTCCGTGCCCGCGAACTTCTGACATCCCCCGGTGATGTGCTGGATAGTTTCATGTGTCGCACAGCCATAACGACAGCTATCGTCCGCCACTGAGGCATCCTTGGCGATACATTTCATGTAATTTCTTGTTGGAGTCACCTGATCCTGGATGGCAAGCATGAAGCCCTCTGTCTCAGGAAACAACCTTCCGGAAGTCAACCAGTAGTTCGACGCAGATATGTCGACGTAATCATGGTTGACCTCGTTCTGGTGCCTTCCATGCAAAGGTTTGCCAATCAGTTTTTGCATTTTACTTTCTGCAGAGTGTTCGACGGTTTCCAAGTGATCCTGTTGTAGCTTTAACGGTGTAGAACTATCAGCAACACAAACTACTCGATGGAGTTCTGACGAAGCAGCCTTGCTCAGGAAATATTTTCGAAGTCCTTCAATTTCCTGGGACATACGGTTGGACAAATCAACAATTCCTCTACCCCCAAGATGTCGTGGCAGCTCTATCCGTTCTATTGAGCTTTTGGGGTGATGTTTATTGTGTTTAGTCAGCATCGTCCTTATTTTTCTCTTCCATTCCATATTTTGACGAATGCAAACAATTTTCAATTGTAAAGCATGAATAAAGATTATGATTATGATTATGGTTATCATGTACATATGTTCTAAGAGTACCGAGTTGAACGTTTGTTTACTAATGAAATTTGAACATTTTGGAAAACAGACGTATTTTTCTTATTTTGTTTATTTTCGTATTTAGCCTCATTCGAATAATTTGATATTCAAATATCCATGAAATTATAAAAATTGGATACCTACTCTGGCTGAATACAACTCTGTTCAACAGATTCAGATTTCCTCGAGTGGCATAGCTGATTTTGAAAACTTAAAATGGCTATGTTTATTTATCAGAGCCGAATCGGAAAAAATGGTATAGGATGTTTCTTTTGTTAAGATATAATTACGAATTACGTCGAAGGATCTGACTCTGAATAGGGGTTGAATAATAACATCACCCGGATTGTAGATCATTCAGTAAAATTGACATAGAGCCTCCGGTTATCTGTATAATTGTGAGAGGTAGGCACAATTAGGGAGATCGGCCACCGAATGCGAAGTTGAGCGAAGCTGAGAGTTTTCAATGCTAAATGATGAGCTACGTCACTCGATTCGTAGCTTGTCGATTATATTAGTACTGAAAATGCTCAGCTTCGCGCAACTTCGCATTCGGTGGCCGATCCGCCTTATAAAGATAATATAAGGAGCTGTTCGGACACGTTGAAGCTACTCAAGGGACAACAGTTCAGCTTTCAGCTTCCATGCCGAAAGGATTATTTTGAAGCAATTTAGAGACTGAATGAATTATTGCTCGAAACAAAACCAATTTCAGATGCTTTATTCAATTCGATTTGAGGAAAAATGATCAAACTTGATGCGACAGACCCTTTGAGTATATAGAATAACAGAGGGAGCATATAAGACCTGAAATTGAAAATCGGAAAGGTCCTTGCATATGGCCGACTCCTGTTTTCTGTTGAGCATGTAAAACACTTACCTGTGAAATGTTCTACCAACATTCGTTTATTTTTGTGTTTAATAAAGCCACAAGGAGAACCACTAACCATTTTGAAATATGTATTTGTTTTCAACTTTGACACCAATGAAAACAAATGTTGATAGAGAACATAGATCCAATATCGAATTGATTGCTATCAGGTCGATGATGAAAAACCATAGACATAACCTATTATTAAAGCCATATTTTCGCGATTAAGACGCGTGAAGCGTCTTTAAGCGGTGCTATTCGAGCGAATAAGTCATGACGTCAGTCTTTAAAACCATAAAGTAAGTCAATGGGTGTGTTCTGTGTTTAAAACGCTTTAAGCGGATTCTGGCGGTCTCTGGAAAGCGCCTGTGTCGACTTAAGCGGATTCTGGCGGTCTCTGGAAAGCGCCTGTGTCGTCTTAAGCGGAAAGAAGAAGGGAGAATATGTTGTTTATATCGACAGATATAATTCCTACTAGGGAAGATTGTTGAGATCGTACTGCCAATAATGCAGTTTCTGCATTATCATTTAGAATAAATAAATATTTTTCAAATAATAGCCAAAGAATAGAAATTGAAAAATTCACAATTCGATTCGCTGTCTAATGACAACGACAGATCACTCAACCATCAGCGATATTCTATTTTTGCGACAACAAAATTAATGGCGTCACGCTTGAAGACGCTTTAAGACATCGATTAAGACGGTTAATCGCCAAAATATGGCTTATGTTATTAAACACATGACTGATGAGTCACACAAGGTACTCTAATATGGCCCTTCCCGTTCGCAAGTCTTTTCAATGGAAAAGCCCGGCATGCTCCTTCCTGGACAGACCGAAAAATAGTTAAACTATTATATTAATTAATATAAATTATATTCTTTTAGGTGTATGTGCACGAAATGTTCATTTCCATAATTTGCAGCATTATTCTTCATGAGGCTCACAGAGGGAGATATTTCAGAAAAACTTATTTTTGGGACATTTATTGACGTTTTTTGTTGCTTCGGTTTGTGAAAATGGCTCGATTTAACAATATTCTTGAATTATTCCCTTCACGTTGTTATTTGTTGAGAAGAAATAACACTAATGGGAGAGGGGGAGAAATATTTGTTCTTTTCATTTCGCGCCTGGTTTTGTTCATACATCTTTGTTCCACTCATTGATTTGCTACATCTGGTCAATTTTTAGTTTCTCATCAGTTTTTGACGATTATTTGTAGTTGAGGTTTGAAAATCAATTATGATAACTTCTGTATATTCCTGAGTTGAATTTGTTGTTGTTGTGTGTAGGAGTAGCCAACTACTCGAAAAAAATATCTGTATCGCTGGCGTAGCTAGTTTCTTCATTAATTGCTTTTTAACAACTTCATATTTTCAATTTTTCGTCATTATCTCGTAAAGGGTGCTTCTAAGGTATAAAGTGATCTGAAGAAACTCATCATAATTTGAGCTTGCCATTCCATTTTTGAGGACAAATAGTGTTAGGAGACTATTGACAATGTCTTCATCCAGGGCTTTGAATATCTCCGCTGGAATGCCGTCTAGACCAGGTGACTTATCATTTTTCATATTTTTTATCGCACTTATGATTTCCGACATTGAGATTTCGTCATTAAGCGATGTCAACAGACTCAACGCGGGGAGCTCGTCTAAAATGGATAAATCCTAGTCGTTATTTGTGATTCAAGACCTGTGAGAAATGCTCCTTCCATCGTTCGAGAATTTTTCTATCATTAGTTAGCATAGCTCCATGAGCTTCTCTTATAGGAAAGTTAGCTTTTCTGCTTGGACCATAAACATTTTTAATAGCTTCGAAAAAACGCCTGTAGTCATGGTTATCGGCGTAAGCTTGTATTTCCCTAGCTTTTTTTTCCACCAGCTATTCTTGATTTTTCTTATTTCTTGACGAACCTCGCGTTTTATGCTTATAAGACTTTTTTGGACTGCAACATCTCCAGGCTTGTTAATTGCGGTTTTCATCGCTTTGTGTTTTGCGTCCAAAAGGGGTGCGATATGAGTTTCGCTGTCGGCGAACCAGTCTGGGGATTTTCGGGAGCGTTCTGTGCCCAGTATTTCTTTCGCTGTATTTATAAGAGATTATTTGAAGCGGAGCCAATGACTTTCAATGTCGCCGTTATAATCTGGTGGTGTTAGGCTATGAATGAATGAATGAATGACATTTAAAAAAATGTAACTTTGGTCTATATCCTTGTTTTCGAACAAGCTGTATATATGACAAAAATTTTAAATTTATATATAGATTTTCAAAATATCTTCATTCCTTTCCTCAAAATTAGCACCGCGTCTGCGGTGGATCACCCGGTATATGTACATATATATTTCTCTGATTAACGATTTGTAGCAGAGAATGGAGTTAAAATTACTCAAGGCCCTCAAGAGACTTTATGTCTAGAACAGATACCGTTCATGTAAGGGATGTTTGAAAACAACCTTAACCTTAACCTTTTTCCTCTTGAATCGATAGATGTTCCAAAAACAAACGCCGCATAAATAGGTCGTTCAGGGCACTCGCTCACAAAATGTTATATCAGCGAAAAACGAAGTAGGTGGGTATAAATTATTGGAATGGTTTACTCAATTCATGACCATTTGAGTGGAAAATGGATTTCGGTTAAATTTCCTGACTTTTTGGTATGTTGTAGAATTTAACCTCCTCGATAATGTGAATGAACGCAAAAAATATCTGGTAGTTTTCGAGATAGTAGTTTCAAAGATAAGAAGTGAAGCTTTTTTCGGCTCAGAATTTTCAACAATTTTGATAATTGACAAAAGGCCCATGTGTTATGGGAATATGATTCCTGGATGATTGTACAATATTTCGGTGATCTCTTATTCATTATATTACGTTACATAGGTACTCTTAAAAAGAGATGAAAAAAATATTTCCGCCGACGAAATTAGCTGTTAATAAACCCTTTTATTGATTAATTTCCTATTAATGCATTATTGTCATGGGTAATCGAACATAGAAGTATTCAGCAGCTTCCCAAATAATCAATTTATTTATATGTCGCATTGATTTTCGTAGTACCTAGCGGGTGAATTGAGAAGAGATGAATTGTGAAGGTTGCAGAAAAATTATGATGGTTAGAGAGTAATCAATATATCTATGTACTACAACTCCAGCTTCCACCAGCTCCACACGTTCTTCAACAGATATTATAGGGAACGATATCAATGTGATTAACTCAAAATGTCACAACTCGCATGTGCCTCTATGGACATCTCGAATTGTTCGATCGGCCCATAGACTTATGATAACATATATTATAAGTCTATGGATCGGCCGCATAAATTAATATCAACCATATATCTAAATAGATATATGTGTCGCGTTCGGCCAGTAAACTCTATAAGCACTTTTTGTTCCGTGTCGTTCGGGCACGCAGTTTCAGAACAAAAAAAGGCGAATTTTGGCGCTAGTGGTTAACTATGGTTAGGTTGTAGTTACTTGGGTAACCACATTTTGGCGAAGATAACCATGTAACTATGACGTTTTAATGACGTCACACGAAGTTAACCACGTAACCTTCCTTTTGAGTAGGGTTAATGAAATGAACTCTATGGGTTCCCATAGAGTTCAATGACATACCACGCACATGTTATGTGGGATTCACAAAGTTTTGAAGAGATGGATGCTATAATCAAAGATTAACCTCCCTCTTCGATATAACGTTATTTTTATAAATGAAATCCAATTACCAGACAGAAAATAAATAATAAGGGAACTGGGAATCCGTTTAATTAATTTTATCACTCGTTAAGCAAAACTGAAAATTTGAATTTGATAATTTTGATTATTCTTAAGCTTATGAATTATTATTTACTAAGTATGCTGAGGTCTTGGTCGGATTCAGACTTTTTGGATGATTTTTTGCTTTGATAGACTTGATAAAGCCCTAAGCTATTTGGGATGTATATATACATAGTATATAGGGTCCATATACTATGTCAAGTAAAAATATGAATTAATGAGTATCTAGACTATCAAATGGAAAAGTATCTGTGTAGATAGTGAAATAATGAATCCTCAATGTAAAATCATTTTTATCTATTACAAACTCAAAAATATAAAGGAGTGTAAAAAAAACGGTATTTTAAAAGCACGTTCACTAATAACTTTTAATATTACAGATCTTCCTTTAAACAAAGCAATTGTATTTTCAATTCGTGTCGTTTCAGAGAGTAGAAAATTGAAATGCTTCTCCTTGGCCCTTGAATTTCCACTATCACTACTGATATAAAAATTTTTGCTGCTCATTATTTGAGGAACATGAAGCTTAAGTTCCCAACTGGTGAAAGATATATGTGAATTTGAATTCATATTCCTTGTCTCTTTCCATATCACATAAACCAATGTTTGCAGGGATAAACAAGTCCTTCTATCAATTGGTACTTTCCATAAAAGTATTTATCTCCTCCTTGTTGAAACATATTTTGATATGGTTTCCCTTTCCTTATTCCTCTAACCTCCATTTATTAATTTATTTGGAAATCCATTAATCGAACTATGGAGGTTCTACCCTCCATAAATCGAACAAATCAGACGGAACTGCTAGTTGACACCTTCCAATAAATGTCATCAGTAACTATGACGTCACACATAACCATAACCATAGTAAGCTGTGGTTACAGCGCCAAAATTCGCCTAAAGTGTCAATAGTTGTCGTTCGTTCTTGACGGAGTGGAGTTTTCGGAATCAACTCTATGAGCATGAGCCCCAGCTCCCAAGGTGGGGCGCGAAAGGAGTTTGTGTAGAAGTAGGGTTATGAAACGAGACAAACCATGAAAAAACAACTTATAAACAAACTATTCATAAAACTGTAGAATTTCTGTTTAATCCACACTAAGAATTATCTATTCATATACATTTTCGAACAAATTGCATTCAAATTCAAATTTTTCCCATGATTTTTGTGGTTGACATTTGTCATTCGTTCATTCAAAAATTGCCAATTTGTACAGACTCCATTAGCCCTAGCTGATCTGTGATAAAACTCTAGTTCTACTCGCTTTGTACCGGTGTTTACTGGCCGAACGTAGTCCTAATATCAACATTCCGATATGAATATAGAAAATTTATAAGGTGTCAAATTTGACTAGGTATCAATCGTAGATAGAGGAAGGGGAAGATAACGTAAACAACAAGAAAAGTGTGTCCAACATCTCTATGTTTTTGTTGACATTTACTGTGCATCTACTCCATGTTTGTTTACGTTTACCCCAATATTTGAATGTTAATTATCGTATTTGTGTTTGATGTAATAGTGTTTCGTTCGTTTTAAGACTTGAGTATCAAGAATTTCGTTGTCGGCATGCCAGGAAATTGTGTGATTTGAGGCAAATATGCCGAAAAAGATAAATTCGGAGTGGGGTAAAAGTAAACAAAAACAAGTTGATGTTGGACACAGAGAGCTCTCCTTCGTAGCTGAGCAATGCGGTATCTGCTCTTTCCTCTATCTACGGTATCGATAGAAAATTTTTGCAATCAAGAATTCACTTTGAATTCAAAATCATAGACAACTTAAGTTGTCTATGTTCAAAATGTGGTCGACGGAAAAATCTTGTAATCCACTCGTTTATTAATTGAGCGATAAATGATCTCGAACATTAAAATATTAATCGCTTTCATTAATAACCTAGTTGATTAAATAACTATTTCAATTCGTTCGATATTAAATCAACCAGTGTGAGCTCTCTGTTGGGAATTGAGGATTCATATTAACATGGACGAAATTCCTTAATCTTGATCAAAATTAATTGGTGTAATTTGGATGGTTCCAAAATAGGTATACTTCTGCATCCCTGCTTTTTAAGTTCGCATAAAGAAGAACATATTATTTTCATATAAAACATTCCGTTGAGAACGACGCTAAATAATTTCCTGTATACAGTGTACGAGAATTACAGTCCAACCTTTTTGGAAAATAAAACGGCAGTTATTATTATTATTACCTATTAAAATCATTGTTTTTATCTCAACAAAATGAATAATCCTCGAAGAATATCTCTTTCCTCATAAGAAATTTAGTGGATTGGTGGTGAATGTTCCGACAGAACATTCTGCAGCCCTGTTTCAAAATATGAGTCACTAGAGACTTGGATAATGAGGATTTGTTCAGGCCTATAAAGTTTCCAAAGTATCAACTCCAACATGAAAGTTGTTGATTTTTAATTTCCCGAGTTTAAACGGAAAATGTAAAGTTACTCGATCCTTGCAGAAAATGAACTCATGTTCAAAATTGAAGCACCACCATGAATATTCATTATACAGGGTGTCTGTAAACAAATGCGAAAGACTTAGAGAGATGATTCCTCGATGAAAATAAGCAGGGGTATTTCGTATAATTTTTTTTCGAAATCGACCTCCCTTCCAAGATACAGCCTTTGGAAGGCGATGACGAGTTGACAGTTTTTAATTTTTTTTACGAGTTCTAAAAAACACTGAGTAGATGAGAGTAGATTTTACTGACAAAATTTTTTTAGATCTCACAAATTCATTACTAGGGGTTGGAAATAACAACCCCTTGTGATTTTCCTTCAAAAATTGTTTTCGTGGAATAGATTTTCGAAAAATAAAATTCTCCTATGGTTTCTCATTCAATTCTGGAGAAAAAAAAGTCGATTTCAATACAGTCGATACTTTTTTCGGAACAAATAAAAACAGTTCTGATCACTGTTCATTCCATTTAGTCGTATAAGTGTTCCATAAAATGACTACATCCCGCTAAAATACATGCATCAACTCTCTGCCTCATAGACCTTCGTATACTGAAGTTTTCATTTATTCCGAAAAAAGTATGAACTGTATCGAAATTTGCAAGACACTTTTTTCTCCAAAATTGGATGGGAAACCACAAGAGAATTTTATTTTTCGAAAATCTATCCCACGAAAACAATTTTTGAAGGAAAATCGTGAGAAGTTGTTATTTTTAACTCCTAATAATAAAGTTATGAAATCTAAAAAAATTGTGTGAGTAACATCTACTTAGCGCTTCATATAATGTATAGTTTCATGACTCAGTGTTTTTTAGAACCCATAAAAAAAATTAAAAACTGTCAACTCGTCATCGCCTTCCAAAGGCTCTATCTTGGAAAGGGGGTGGATTTCGAAAAAAAATTTGTAGGAACAACCCCTGCTTATTTTCATCGAGGAATCATCTCCCCCAAGTCCTTCGCATTTGTTTACAGACATCCTGTATATATTTTTATTGGAATTGGAATATTAAGTACAATTTATCATCTTCCTTAGAGTAAGTATACAGTTATCAAACCAAACTACAAATTTTCGAGTAACAAAGGACATTTACATCCATATAGTATTTTCGTTCTTCACTGGATTAGACAACTTACCCTAACTGTTTTCGCATCATTGATTTAAATCAAGATTCATTCTCCTGGAACGACCCCATAATTTGACTTTATTATTCTTGGAACAATTCCGGAAATAGCATCAGATACTATCCGTCAGTTTGGATTGCTCTTTCTAGAATTTGAGACAATGTTGGAAAAATCAATACAGTTCTATAGACGAAGCTCTACTGGGCAAATTGTGGGACATCAATTATTCAGACGCTCGTCTCATATTTTTAGAATTGTTCAGCTAAATTAAACATGTCCGCACATGTCCGGTAAACACCGATTGCTTCACAATTGGTGGTGAAAATCGAATAATTACTTCCTAATCGAAAATCGATATTTATTTTCCACATTGAGCTCAAAGCTTGCATGATTTTTTTTTAAATAATGAGGAAACAAAAAGTATTTCAGCTGATTATACATATACAGGGTGAGTCTTTGACTCGTACAAATATTTTAACAGTAGATTCTTGAGGTCAAAAGATATACTTTTTTCCAATACCATTTTTTCCTAGTCGGCCCTGGTAAAAAGATATAGCCATTTTAAGTTTTCATAATAAGCTATGCCACCCCTGGAAAAACAAAATTACCTTTGAATAACTAGCTAAATCTGTACACTACACATCTGTGGATCCTAAACAGAGTAGTATTCAGCCAAAGTACCCAATGTTTCAAATTTCACAGATACTTTTTTTTGAACATCATGTTATTCGAAAACGGCGCATTATACGAGAATATATGAGGAATACTTTTATTTCACAAAACGTTCAAATATTCATTAGTTCCAAGAGTTGGGTTCTTTCCTTTGGAATTTTCGGTATTTTTATGGTACGTAACGGTCGTAATAGGAAAACTGGAAGACGTAGGTAATATCTTGTGTTCGAAAAAGATCAATCGAATAAAGGAAAAACTATATTCCGAAATTCATTCCATTCGATAAAACCGTTCGTGATACCTAAAAATAATTTTTTATGGTTCTTCAACAGCCTGTATCTTTTAAACTGAGCCGATTCGGAAAAATGGCAAAAGAAAAAGGTATTTCTGTCGACCTCAAAAAAATACTGTTAAAATATTCGTAGGAGTCAAAGACTCATCCTGTATAATTCGACTAATCTTCTCATATTCTAAGGATTATACTGTTCATTAAAAGTTGAGGAAGTTCAGAAATTTGTGGACTACCAAAAAATGCTCATTTATGATGAATCAAATGTTCACTCTCTTATACAGAGTGAGTCTTTGGCTCGTACAAATATTTCAACAGTAGATTCTTGAGGTGAAAAAACAACATTTTTTCCCTATATCATTTTTTCCGCTGTGCTGTGCCACTACACATCTGTGGTCCATTTTCTTCTTAATTGGTCAAAAAATAATGTACAAGGTATTAAAGAAAAATAACTACCCACTCAATTCAATACAGAGGCGATAAAATTAGAATCATAGAAATCAGTTCGGTTTGAAATGCACTTGGATTAAATTTTCCTTCGACATTCGGCAATGAAGAGAAATTTAGGGAAGATAAACGGATAAAATTATTTCATGAATTCTGAATACCTACCCTCAAACAACAATTTCAACTTCGTTAATGGTCAGATTGAATTGATGGGAGTTTTGATCGGACATCATCCTGAATAATTTCCCCTCATATGTCAAAGGTTCGAAATTATTCATAATTTAATAATTCAAATGCATCAGGCTTGCTGATATCGTCAGCACTGAAATTGAAGAGCCTCTGTTGTTCACAAATAATTTCCACTGAATTTATTTCATCACTGATTTTAATCAGTGTACCTGTACATCGAGTTTTATCGACTTGATTCAAAAAATACAGGTGCATTCAATACAATTTATTCATGAAAACTTTTGGAATTTCATAATAGGTACATATTGGAATTTTTCATTTGATCAAATATGCATATATAGGACCAAATATTAACAGTGAGAACCTTGATAGCAATTGAAATCGCTTAAATTTTTTATGGCCACTTCAGTTTGTTCATTCAGTGAAATTTTGAAATCAAACACGGAATAAATATAACTCTTCTTCCTCAAATTATCAGTTTTGAAACATGTAGAATGACAAAATCCGATCATTTAGCCTCCTGTGGTTTTTTCCAAAACAAAAGCATGTGGGATGTGCAATTTTAAACCAAAATTGGTCATTCTACAACAATCTACTCAAATCCGGGGGTATGAATTTGAGGAATGCAATTTAAACCGATTGTTTTTCGGACATCGTTGATGCCATTTATAGGGCGAACCAGAGTGCGTAGATGGTTCATACTTTGTTTCAATCCAAGCTATCGACATGTTTTTTTCAAACAATAAGCCTGGCAACAACACTGTATTTAACTAGCTGGAAGACTGCGGTCGATAGCCGTTTGATTGTCAAATCAATAAATTTAATTCCTCTCTCTCTATCTCTCTGAGCCTGGCAATTTGCATACCTATTTGAGCATTATAAGTAGACTTTCCTCACTTCTTTTTCACATGGTTTACTGATAATCACTGTTTCCATTTCATGTAAAGATTACTAGAATTTTTTGTTTGTTTTTATTACAATTTCAAAATACATAAACAGGGATAATAAAATAAAAACAAAAAACACACTTCTTTCAAAATTATACTCTTTGGCGATCGATTTCGGTTGTCAAACCATCATCAGGCCAGCTGAAAAGTATATAAGTGTTTTCTCAAAATTTCATCACATAAATTCATGTAGGTATTGTAGTAAGAATGTGCAATTTTTACCGTCAATGAGGTAATCTCTTTCATAAATATCATTAGATTCTTGATAATAAACAATGTGGAAAAATGTTCTTGTTGAATTTCTTCTGGTCGGTATGTGGTGAAATCAATTATTTGATACGTAGTTTAAATGAAATGAAAAAATGAGTATAATATATCAACTAGGCACAAATAACCTATACACTAAAGAATACATCGACCAAGTGTACAAGAAAAATAACAATGAAGAAAATCTACCCCCATATCACAAAAAGAAGACTCTATTTAACAATACCATATTATAAAGGCTTACACGAAAATATACAACGAAATATTACAAAATACGACTACACATTGATAAACAAACGACATAAAACAATCGATAACCTATTAGTCAACAACAAAACTATGGAGGATAGAGACCCTCTACACTCCATAAACAAAACCAAAACTAAACGAGAGGAGGAAAGTGGAGTATATCAGATAAATTGTTCAAGCTGTCCTGCCTTTTACATCGGCATGACTACCCGTAATATGAAAAAACGTTTCGACGAACACAGTAAAAATCACCCCAAGTCAGCATTAGGATGCCATATAAACGAATGTAAACATAACATAGAATTTGATAACTTGAAGATATTACATAAAGGTTATAATTTTTATAAACTAACAATACTAGAACAATTAGAGATTTTAAAGAACAGAGATAATCGACATTTATTAAACGAACTATCAGATTTCAACCTTAGAGAGGGCAGCCTAATAAAGATGATTAATTTCCCTAACATACCCCCTAACATTAGAAACGTGACAGATGACAACTCGAACTAACTTACACATTCATTTAAACTACGTATCAAATAATTGATTTCACCACATACCGACCAGAAGAAATTCAACAAGAACATTTTTCCACATTGTTTATTATCAAGAATGTAATGATATTTATGAAAGAGACTACCTCATTGACGGTAAAAATTGCACATTCTTACTACAACACCTACATGAATTTATGTGATGAAATTTTGAGAAAAAACGTATATACTTTTCAGCTGGCCTGATGATGGTTTGACAGCCGAAATCGATCGCCAAAGAGTATAACTTTGAAAGAAGTGTGTTTTTTGTTTTTATTTTATTATCCCTGTTTATACTCTTAACGCACTATGGAAGCTTTCATCACCAAAATTCAAAATACATGTTCTTCTCATAATGTGACTTTTTTTACCAGAATCTCATTGTTCAACAAGAAGACCACACTAACCCTATATCGCCGAAAAGCTCTTAAAAAAATATCATACAATAGGAATCCCTTACTACTACCCTTAACCATGAAAGCTTCGTCTATAATATCAAATCATAAATGTTTTCTCCATCAAAAATTTCTATTCAGCATTAGGTTTTGTGCGATGCAATTAGCGTCGAGATCACAATCATTTTAGCGTCTAAATCTGCTTTATCTGGAAAATGAATAATTACGAGGTCATAACTAAATGAATTTCCGGTACGATGAGATGAAATTCATTTTCCATGGGCGAAAATCGTTAATTTACGACTTTCACTTAATTAACGAGCTAACTGAAGACTATAAAGGATGAGTCTTTGACTCGTACAATTATTTTAAGAGTAGATTCTTGAGTTAAAAAGAAACAGTTTTTTCTATACCATTTTTTCCGATTCGACCTGATATAGCCATTTGAAGTTTTCATAATGAGCTGTGCCACCCCTGGAAAAACAAAATCCCTTTTTTTAAACAGAGTTGTATTCGGCCAAATTACCAAATTTTTTAAATTTCACAGATATTTTTTGATTTTTAAAGATAAAATTACTCGAAAATGGCCCATAATACAGGAAAATATGAAGAATACTTTTATTTTAGAAAACGTTCAAATATTCATTAGATAGCGTCCAACTTGGTTACTAGAGCTGGGTTCTTCGAATTTTTGGTATTTTTGTGGTACGTAATGATTATAATGAGAAAAATGGAAGAAGTGGGTTATATCTTGTGTTCGAAAAAGTTTGATCGAACAAATTAAAAACTATATTCCGAAATTCATTTCATTCGACAAAACCGTTTTTGTGATATAGAACTAAAAATAATTTTTTTAATGGTTTTCAACATCCTGTATCTTTTGAACCGATCCGATGCGGAAAAAATGGTAAAGGAAAAAACTGTTACTTTTAACCTCAATGATCTACAGTTTAAATATTTGTAAGAGTCAAAGACTCACCCTGTATAAAGAGTCAATCGCCTTTCTCATCTCCGCTTTTTCATTGATATGTTTTTCCTTGAATTCTATACTGAATCTACGAATTTTGTTAGAAGTGATACAGCAAATGAGTTTGAGTGGTAAAAGCCACTCACATACAGCAGATTCGGCAATTTTGCATTTTGTTATGGACAAACAAGAAGTGCGTCCCCCCTATTTGGAGATTAAAATTCTCAAGCAACACTTTGAAAATGATATAAATGTGCATATTCCATTGTAACTGTCATATTTATGTCAAATGTCAAATGGGACGTTCGAACATTCCTAGAGAATAAAGTTAATTTTCTAGAATAAAGAGTATTATTTGACATCTCCTCTATATTTGTTCTTGATTATTGCTGTACCCACCAGAGAGATTCCAAAAATGGAATATTATCCTTTCCTCCAGTCACAAGTAGATGGAAACTTCGACAAGGCAGATTTCCAAATAGTGAAAGACTAATTCAAGTGGTTCATTTGAATAACACAATCATATGAATATGAAAGTGCAATACCTTGCAATTTTTTCAGGTCCTTGCCACCCCATACGAAAGTTATCAACCATGAATTTGAAATATGAAATTTATGGGGATCTGATAAACGTTCATTTAATTGATACGTCCATTTTTGTCCCAATGAACTGGTTCCATATACATACATATTTTGAGGAATAATAAAAAAAACACATCAGCAAACACTGAAATTCGCGCTCATTATAATTTGGGCAACTTCATTAAAATAATAACGAAGGTGATTTCGCAGCTCATTAAGTTATCGCTTAGATTGATAATTGCCACAGATAAGTTGAAAAAAATTGTTAATCTGCTGATTTCAATTAATTCAAGATTGTACGGACTTCAGGGTGGGCACACATAGTTTCCATTACAGTGACTCTAACAAGAGAGTGGCGACAATTATTGGGAAATTTTGCAATAAGATGGCGGCTCAGAAGAACATATTGCAATGCTGTAATCTGTGGCATAGCTCCATGGTTGGGTTATAATATTCGAATTGAAGGAATATTCTTTCGATTATTTGATTTTTGGCAGATTTTATATGGAAAGAGAGACATTTTAGAGAATTCGAAATCCAACAATTCCCTTAATTGGAAAGTCCATTAAAGATTGATAAAATACATGTTCGTTTTCAATAAAGGCCTTCAATAATCAAGTATTGTATTCTTGATAATCTTGATGGACATTGGAAATTTTGCGAAATTTAAGTTCATCATAAATTTTAGCTGAGGTAGGAAGGATGAGGAGTAGGATCTATTCAGTACACGAAGAATTTTGCCACAAAAAATATTGCACAGCAACTATCATTTTATGAACCTATTAGTAAACCACTTAATGAAGGTGTATGAAAATATGACTAATCATATATATTCGCTCAATAATTGAACTCATTGACTAGGTAATAATAAGAAATGTTAAAACATCCAAAAGGAATAGGAAACATTTTCAAAAAATTATGGAATCCAACGACAAAACTTTTTTCAGAATATCCCTAAAGCTCACTGGAGGAATATAAGAGGAGATATCGCAGATTGAAATTTGCAATTTTTGAAAAACGCCATTTCACCGATAAAAATCTGAACGAAAGGAGATGGGCTTTCGCATTTGCTCACAAAAGATTCAATGTGTTCGAAAACCTATATTTTCATACCAAGCTATTGAATATCTGTCTGAAACTGTTTACGAGAATTTTTTTTTTCCATTTTTCATTTTCGAGTTGACTTTGAAGGGCTCTCTGGAGTGCAATTCTCTATCGAATCATCAACTGTTTGGTTTTCTCGAATCTACAAAGCAACTTCTATGCACTCCATATCCTAAGTCAGTGATAGGACACACTGATTTTTAGGGAGAGGAGCAAATAGGTCATTTAAGGGGAGTGTAACCCCTTGTTTAGTTTTGCCCCAAAAATCAAGATTTTCGAAATCGAGTTTTTGTGCTAGGGTGGGAGTCTTGGCAATACTGATTATAGAACCGGAGATCTCAATTGGATTAGAGGAATATAACACGAGATATCGCAGATTGAAATTTTCAATTTTTGAAAATGCCATTTCAACGATGAAAATCTAAACGAAAGGAGATAGGCTCAGAGTGTTTGAAAACCTATATATTTTCATATCAAAGTTTTGAATATCTGACACTGTTTACGAGAAATTTTTTTTTTGTTTTTCCATTTTTCATTTTCGAGGTCCCTTTGAAGGGCTCTCTGCCCTTCAACTGTTTGATTCTCTGGAATCTACGAAACAATTTCTGTGCACTGTATATCCTAGGACAAACTGATTTTTCAACAGAGATGCAAATAGGTTATTTTTGACCCAAATAATCGAGATTTTCAAAATCGAAATTTGGTGCTAGTGTGAAAGCCTCGACAACGCTGATTACAGAACTGGAAATCCCAATTGGATCAGACGAAATTTCTTGGAATAGATTCAGCGTATTCGAAGACCTATATTTGCATACCAAA
The DNA here is from genome assembly GCF_907165205.1 of Coccinella septempunctata. Classification (NCBI taxonomy): domain Eukaryota; kingdom Metazoa; phylum Arthropoda; class Insecta; order Coleoptera; family Coccinellidae; genus Coccinella; species Coccinella septempunctata. The sequence continues at coordinate 54,884,491 of NC_058189.1, read as the reverse complement.
CTTTCGGATATCTAACACTGTTTACAGGATAAAGGGCAGCTTTTGGTTTGATGGCTAATGATGTAGCTCCTGGCCGAATGTCTGTACTCATATTATTCTTTAATCATAAAATTTTTCATTCAGAATCTTGATCGCATTTTTGAGGATATACGCTTGATAGTATTTTCAATCGAATAAAATTTTTTCTAAAAAAATGCCTTTTTTTCAGATCTTGATCTGTTCGACGGACGGAAATACCATAAAATGTGAGCGAAACAGTGCGTTAATCCTTAATCCTGCAAGCCCACCCCGACAACCAAACCTCCACCCCAAGATAGTTCTTCCCACCAGCTTCCAAAATAACTCCCAAAGTGCATTCCCCAGAATCTTCCGGTGACAGTGTGGGGGAAGGTAACCGGTACGACGAGCCCCCAGACTCGAGGCCCTGGAGCTACGAGATGATCCCTAGCGATGAAAGCTCGCTGGGATTGCAGACCTCCAGGCTGAGGGTTAACTTTCCCCCGGACACCATCGATAGGGTCTCTAGCAGAGGGCCACTTCTACCAAGGAGAAATCGGAGCATGAGCGCATGGAGCGACATCAGCAGATCCAGTTGGAGATTGGAGGAAAGGTGAGGAATTAAGAGATTAAGAATACTATGATCAGATAGGGATACAGAACCTGCCACTCTGTGATGCGCTAAAGACTGCTCAAAGCTATGTCATGTTAACTCCCATATGGCAATGAACCATTCAAAGGAATTGGGCTAGCAGAGATCTAGTTTAACAGTGAAACATAGAGAAGGTGCAACCATTGAAGAAGTGTAGAACGATTTCGCTCTTATTTGAGCTCATCATTATATATTTGGATCATTATAGCATAACTCCAATAATATTCATGACCGAATTGAGCAGAGGATCTTTCGTATCCATGCTACATCTGGATTAAACCACCTAGGTCGATGGTTTACTCAGTAAACTTTACTCGATCTCTGCTAGTCCACTATACAGGGTTAGAACTATTTAGAGGCTGACTATAGGAATATCGAAAACCGTTAAAAATAAAGGATGGATTAAATTACAGAAAAGTAGTACACCAGTATAATCGCTATATAGGATTATGACTACACACCGAATTTCGTGTAGTTATCTCCAAAAACAAATGAGTTATGAAGAAAAAATCATAATCTTGATTTTCAGTTTTTTCGAGATATCTCAGGAACCACAGAAATATTTGGGAACTGTTTACACCCACCCACTCATCCTTGAATAACGCAACTTTTTCGTAATTTAAGCTACCCTGTATTTCTAACGGTTTTCGATATCCCTGTAGTCCCCCTCTAAATAGTTCTAACCCTGTATATGCAGCTTAAATTAACGATATAAGCCCATAATTCTTCTACAAAGAATCATTAAAGAAAATCCATGCACGCGTTCATTTTTAATTTCAAAAGCAAGTTACCGTATGTCTTTTCTTATTTGATATTTCTCAGCCCTATACACCCAACCCCCACCACATTTTTTTAATGGGGATATATATGTATTGTGATACATCAAATGAAAAGCCATTCGATTACCCCATATTCAGCGATGTGACCAGAAGGAGAATTGGTATTGCCGTTCTTTTAGTGAAACATTAGGAAAAATAAACAATTCGTGATTGGTAAGTACTGCAATAAGGCCATTATTCTTAATAAAATAATTTTTGGGAAAAATCCTCCCACTCGTCGATTTCTATTTTCGAAATTAAGTAATTCCTTGCTGCATAGAATATGATATAATCTTATATTCACAATTGTTGGTCACTAAGTTGCTACCCCTAAATCCCTACACTCACTAATTGTTTTTCTATTAGAATAATCATGATATTATTTATGTATCTCATGGAACGCATAAACATAGACTGAAATGGACTGAGCAATGCCAGCATGAAATTGGCTATTTTGTAGTAAGAGAGAAATGATCGTCGGACCATTACCTGTCTTTTTTATGTTCAAGGAGGAGGAACAATCAACATTCTAGAAAAAACAACTGCCCGATGTTCAGTTTCTCTCTGTCTCTATGTCTACGATGGAAGGCCATTCAATAACCAATAACGTTATGTGAACGGAAACAAAATTGATGGGCGTTAAGGGTATAAACCTCCAACTCCAAAAAATCATAGAATTTACTTAATTTTGATAATAGTAATCGACGGGTGGGAGGATTTTTCTCAATAATTATTTGAACGAGGATAATGGCACCATTATTGCTACAGCTAACCAGCTAACGGTTGTTCCTACACAATCAGTGTTTGCTGGGTAATATTTCAATGTATATGTTTGCATTTCGAATGCTACGTATTTTTTCTTTGACCGCGTCCTCATCAAAATCTTTCACAATTTCTGAGATAACTTATACACTTTTCCTTAGCGCTGCATCCCCATTTTTACAAAGATACTCACTCTGTAAAAACTGTTTTATGTAATCTGATAAATGTTTTGATGTATTTGGCTTTTAATTTTCGATATTTTTCGTAGGAGTTACAATGAGGTTAGAAAACACGTAAACAATACAAGAACTGGCAAAAGTACAGCTATTTTGGATTAATGTCGCCACTTTATTGCCGCTATTGATTTTCGTTGTTTTCATGTGCAAATAAACTAGCATCATTAATTTATGCATATAGAAACGTCAAGCAGCATTCCGGAAGGTATTGATGGACATCATCTGAATTCTGAAAGATTCGCAAATATTATTTCAATGAATCATTCTTCGACTATCCATTGCTTATTGCTGCTGTATCCCGTTACCGGGAATAAATCCACATTGAGAGGTGAAGAGTTTGACTTTTTTATGGAAACAAAATCGTGGTACAAAAATTTTTATTTAAGAACTACATATTCAATAACATGAGTAATACATTTGAAATGATAATACATAATAATAAAAGCAGAAGTTACATACACAATACAGAAGAACATTCAAGTCATATGAAGATAAAATATGAATAAAACAATATATTCATTGACACATTCTTTCCTGTATAATTCCAAATTGACCGACACTGTAATCGATAAGCAGAGAGAATTGCATCATTTCCTGTATCTGTTAAATCTCTGATAAAATTGCCTATTTTGGTTTCATGAATACCAACAATTCCACAAATGTGAATAAATTGCCTCAAAATAATAAATTTAGATCATAAAATGATTCAGAACGCAGTGAATTAGACAACGAATAAAATCGGGATCTGGGCAATAATTTACAATCGAATAAAATGTGACGAGAAAGACAATTAGGATAACTGTAGAAAAAAATTTCCAGGTAAAACAATATGTGTTGTAGAATCGAAGAATGCATCAATGATTTTCAGAAAACAACAATGAAACAAGATATACAATAATACTACAAAAGTAATTATAAGATTCATAAAAACGCAGTCCAATGGACACGCTCACAAAAATTTTATAAGTAAAAATATAGATATAAACAATATGCATTATAAGATAAAATCAAATTTAAATAGGAATATTCAGAAAAATTCGAAGAGCGGCTTGAAAGCAGGTGGCAACACATGATTTTGAAGCACAGGTGTGCTCTGAAAAAATAATAGACAGCGGAATGTTATGATGAAAAATAAAGAATTTTTATTTATTTATGCTGTTGTCGAAAAAACAGGCAAAGCGAACAAAAAATAATGGACACTTAGTATAGAAAAAAAAATCGCTGACAAGCAAAATATTGTTAGTGTCGGATTATTTAGATTGATTCTTACCCTTCCAGAATTCAACAGTGGTGTTTGCTGTTGGAAATGAGGCTGCAAAATATTCAAGATTGTTATAGTCATCTTAGATTCCTAGTGATGTGATACTGTGAATAGCTACCGACAAACACGCACATCATGAACGCATATATGCTTTTGAAATATCACGTGAAGAAAAAATAAAACTGCATTGAGGCATGACGAACAAAATGAAATTCAGATGCATTTACCCTCTGAATCAGACTAGCCACAAACCACCATTTAGGGTACCAACGAAAAGAACATTCCTTCCGCAAGAGTTTTTGTATGATTTGACCTCGTCAATATAACTACCATTCAACATATTCCGATGAAAAAGGTAGAAAAATAACGAAAAGGGACGAAATATATCAAATACTAGCACGAGCTTGGAAGTTTTACTTACAGTGACTATATATAGTCACTGTAGTTTTAATAATCTCCCAGCAGCATCTAGTAGGCAACGATCTATATCAATTATCCTTCCGTGAAATTCGTAACAAATGGGCATGTGTGTAACCCTTAGGTCCGACTTGAGCATCAAAAGAAAAGATACTGGCGCAGCACTAACTTCGCCTGCACTACTAGTGAAGAGTAACAAGAGGTTTCACTCATGCAGAACTTGATTTCTGTCTGTATAGCACCCTCCTTATCGTGTATGAATATATTCTAACTTCTGCATGTACAAATATATTCGGTAAATGCTAAAAAATGGCAGTTTGTTGGATGTCGTGAGTACACCGGAAACGTTTTCGTATAGGTTTGACTTTGAAGTGCTGTAGTAATAAATTTCCTCTTTCTACAGTCCATTGATCCACGGTACTCCTATCATTTACGTACAACCTGCGTGGATCGTTTGAGTAAAAGAAAAAATGTTTTGAACTCACGTCGCAAATGACGTCTAAGCTCTTCGTGCATCCGCTGTCATTATTGACAGCGTCTAGTTACGTTCTTATTAAGGTTGAGGTAGATTGTCTTGGGGATAATGAGAAGAGTTGCGTGAATAGATTTTTTATAGCGATGCCGATAAAAAGAACACATAAGATATAACCTATTACTTCATAATTTAGAATTAGAGGAGAAAAGGCTCTATGCACAATTTTCAGCTAGTTGGGCCGTTTTTCCATCGTATTGAGTTCACGTTAATGGTATTATCGATCCTATAGATGAGGTTATGCAAGAGCTGCGTAAAAAAGAGGAAAAATGGTGGATACTTACCTCCCTCGAAGTGAACATATTATTCTGACAGAAAGGCTGGTGGTAAAAAGCGTTTCTGCACGCTGAATTCGGATACATTACATCATTATACTTGGGTCTCTCCGAAATCACCATCGGTGAAGGGGTGTTTCTTTGCTGAAAAATAGTCGAAGTATGAAGGGGCTTGTTTAGACTAAAATCAGTTATTACTCACCCTGGTCGGTATCAGAGTTATGGGAAGGCCAATCAGAGGATTACGATGAGGTGACTGGAAGAAAATAATTTCGACGTAAATACAGAGTGTCCGGTTTCAACTGAATATAATCGTAAAGGTGGAAGGTGTATATCAAACGTCTTAAATGAAATATGAATCCTCTCATTATTTGACAAAAATTTTCCTTACTGTCCTCCTTCAGTTTCGGAAAAAAATTGAAAATATTACGATGTAAAATAAATCATAAAATTTTTAAACTCTTTTTCCGGATATCTGTAGAAGGTTATTATGGATTTACCCTCACCTCTTCCATGTGAATGTTTGTCTGGGATGTGGACATCCCCAAAGGAGTTGGCGCTCTGGATAAACCGTTGAATCTCTGGATGTTCATTGAAGAAGGTTGCATGCGCAAGTTTTCAAATCTCCTGATGAGTTCCTAGATGCAAGAGAAGACAAATATGGTTAAAAAATTTTTGAAAATTAAGATGAAACTAATACAACGAGTTCAAAAAAATTAGTGGTCAAGTAGACTATAGAATTTTTAGGATTGATATTCTCTGTCCAAACACGGATGGATTCGTGTATTAAAGGGGTAAATCAACAACCTCCCTTTTGGGAGAGGGCCTGGGACGTGAAATACATGGATTCGGAAATAAATTCATCATGGAGATTGAATAAAAACAGTAGATTGATGGCCTCTGGTTTCACAAAGCTTGATAGGAGAATCGGCACTTGATTTACTGATCAACGTCTATACGTTTTCATTCGATAATGCAGTAATAAGCAATCCCAAAATATTTCTTTCATCAAATTATGACCTAATATACGTACATACAACTTCAATATATTGAGGAATTGAAAAGTTTATAGTGATTTCATTCTGGAAACCAAGTGACTTTCCAATCGTTGATCAAACAATCAAAGTTTTTCTACTTGACCATTAATTTTTTTTTCAAAGTTCGTAACAACTCACATTTTCCGACAGGAATTGGTGATTTTCGGATGTTTGATTTTTCTGCATCATTGACGTCTTCAAAATGGCATTCATATTCTCGGTACTGGTCGGCATAATCTGAAATACAAAGTTGTCGTGAATAAATACAAAATACCCCCAGTTTTCTTGCGTTCTCAAGGAAAAAAAAACTTTTTATCAGTCAAGAATGCATACATTTGATAACGCAACATCCTAATCTCATTAATTAAGAATTAAGAGTGTCCTAGCTGACGGATTATTGAAAGTGTGTTCTCGATGCTTTAAAAACCATTCTGGTTCCATTAATTTTCTCAAATAGTTCATAAAATACACATTTGCGAACTTTTCTCTAATATTCACCATGTTCTATAATGCATATCAGCAGGTCCGTCTTTTGCAGTTGGTATGAACTTTAAGTGAAATGGGAAATGGGATTTTTTATGTAAGATGAACGGTGTCGGCAGTTTAAGGTCCTCTAACAGGAGGGCCCTGACTGGAAAATACTAGGGGTGCGTCTTTATGGATGAAACGGCATGACATCGATATTGAATAGATGCAGAAAAGTAAAACCACTAGTGGCCAGTTTTTTGAGTTATTTCTACGTATTACACTATAAAATTACGTTGAAGAAAACGCTCCAAAATACACGTACAACACTAACAAAAATTTCATTATGAAGTACGAAAATACATTACCTCCTTAGGAGAAGAATCCAATCCATTCTTCAGACTGCGCGTTGTTGAATTATTCGACGACTGAAATGGAAGTGAATTATTTCTCATTACGAATTCATATATGGAAATATCTAAAACTCACCGACTTTTGGCTATCGTTGGAAGATGTTTCCGAAATTAGAGAATTGATGTACTGTTGGTAATGTCGACGCATCTTGGGTGGCAATGAGCTGAAAAACAATCCACTTTTCATACAAATTTCATTGAATGTACCAAATATTATGCAGAAATCGTAATAAATTTCGAATATCACATGTACCTTACTGAAATAATAATAACTTTTCATTTTTCGACACATTACAGGTTACAAGAAAGTTTGATTTTGAGCCATTGGAATCAAAATGCTTTATTCAACGTGGTACGGTATTCAAATTACTGATTCATTTCTTTTCAGTAGGAGATTGCTCGAGTAGAATAGAAAATATCAAAACTCGATCATCAAATGTTAAATTATTATCTGATAAACGTTTTGAACGATTCAGATGAAAACTTATTTTTTGAAGGCTCAAGTATAACACGAAATTTTCATCCCGAAAGTGATTCTATATTTTGCAGTTTATACATCCAATACAACAAGTAATTTTCGTGATCGATCTTCGGAAATGTGATACAATTTTCTGGAAAACGGTGCAGCAATTTTCGACAATTGACTAGGATGTTGATTAAATGTATTTCAATTGGATACTTCCAATGCAATTTTCCTGCTCATCATTCACAATGTTACATTTAGGTTTATTATTATTATGGTTCATAACATTCAATACTTCATCATAAGGACACGAGCAAAAGGATGTATTGGAATTGGAGAACATTGAGGCAATTTTACATAAATACTTCATGAGTTGCACGGAAGAACAGGCTTTGCATTATAAAATTAGTGGGCCAGTATATAGAGTGAGTAAAAAGGGATGCACCAAATTCAAAAACTAGCTATTTATTATTTTGTGGAAAAATGTTTTTTTTATTATTGGAATAAAATGGTTAAACTTATGGATTTTGAGATACCTACTCTTCATGAGTGATTTGAAATGTTATTCGTTAGCGTTTTGGGGCATTATGTAATTGATGAGTTATTGATGAATTATCTGAAATAAAAATGCAAAAGAATAAATGAACATGTAACGGATGAATTCTGCATTTTACTGGGATACCTTCAATACAACAAGAAAATTATGATCATAATCCTAATGACTCTGACAGTCTACCACCAGTTCATTCGAAAATCTTCAGTACTGTAAAAGTAGTGCGAAAATTTGAAGAAATCCTCCTAATCCTAACAATTTGAAAAAGTCTTTTGTATAAATCATTACAAGTTGTGACCGGAAAATTGTATCTTCAGTGTTCCCGTTTCGGGTCTTTATTATGACTGTCATAAATTATTCAGAGATCCCTTTCTCCACGTTCTGGAACGCCTCTAATTTTGCACGGGAACTGAAATTCACGTTTCAGGCAAAAAATACCCGATCCGCCTGTTTCAATTCAGCAGGAAAACGGCTGTCTCTAAATCCAAAACTCTTTCTGATTGCAGAATGGTGTACTGTCGCTCACCACTCGGTGGAGTTAATTTTCCTGATGCATCCGTTAACAATATATGGCCAAGAGAGTAGATGAACATTTACATTTCAAGGGGTTTAAAGAGAGAGCCCCTCAAAGTCATAGAATATTTTACGAAGTCATTCCTATTTTTTCTTGTGGAAAGGGATACATTCCGAAATGGAGATAAAAATTGTCACCCTGAATTTAGTGTCTACGTATTCCAACGATTCCACTTGTTTTTTGAAATTTTAGGGCAGTTAGATCCCGGAGCGATTGAATCAATTTCGTGAATACAGAATTTGATGGAAACATTGTTATTTTCTGTGACAATAACTGTCATTTGATGTTGTCAAATTAGTTCTTTACGAAATCGGCTAGATTTTACTAGTGAATTAGGTACGTGGTCTGAATGTTAGTGTTCGGTATAATCGAGAATGGATAGTGATAGCGATATGGACAACAGTAACACTTCAGCAGAGCTCAGGGAATTGGCAATTACGGACACCTAGATGAGGACATAAAACGGGTATTTTTTACTTTCAAAAAGGTATGTGTGTATTATTAAAAAACTTACAGACAAAAATGTGTGGGTGGAGATTCCAAACGTTGTTGTTTACTGAATTGTCTGGGACGTGCCCATTCGATAACTACATCTGGAAAGGGAAGATCTGAAAAAGAAAGACAACATATCAATACATTTTTTACCCAGTACTGGAAGATATACTGAATTTTTATTCTAATGGAATCCGAATCCACCACAACCCAATTTAACGCAAACTAGTAGGATCACAGGGTGGGGCAGAAGTGATTGACGAGTTTCAAAGGACTAAAAGTTAGAGCAAAATGGTTTTACCCGAATTAGTAGGTAATTTTCCTCCTTGAAAAAAATGAGGGCCTATTACTACGAATTTAGTGATAGATACCCCCATACCATAAATTTTGCTCATTCAGTTGCATAATCGTGGCGGCTAAAAAACTACAGACCCTAAGGAACACAAAGGGCCCTTCCGCATCTACCTGCCCCATCACAGCCCGAGTAATGATCTTTCGGAACTCGTCAATCCCTGTACTTTTAATACTTGGAACTCTTTGATTTACGCTGCAGAATCAGTTGCAAGTTTAATGTATGAAAATTCGAATTTTTACAACTGAACGATAAATCGAACTAAAATCATGTGGGAAAAAATGTTTCCCATCATAAACGTATGAAAGGAGACACTTTTTCGAATTTCGTAAGTTCAGTTCCAGTGCCATTTGGAAATATTTTTGTGTTTCAATTCTAGAAGTGAGTTGAGACACAAGACAGTTTTCGGATTAGTCTGAATTATTGGACGTATATCCACTAGTTTCCGATTGAAACACTTGGCGTAGGATGAAAGAATTTTTCAATTAAGTTTTTTTAAATCTGCATATCCTAAGACATGGGTAATGGGTACAGTGAGTTATTTATTCTTTAATTTTGGTCCCCATTTCCAAGCGTCCGTATTGCAACAACATCAATACGAGATGCCACGTTTATGCTCTACTTGCTCCATGGTTTAAATGTCTCCAAATTTATTCATTGAATTTTCAACTATCCAAAAAGTAGCTCCAAAACACGGCAATTACTTTAAATGAGCTGCCATGAAACCATTTCGATTCCGAATTAATTGATTCAGTATTCCATTTCAGAATCAATTTGTAGGAATGCCTGCACAAGTATTTTGATACTAGGTAGTTAATGAGTTACTTGAATCCAGGATCCAGGATGATCCAAATGGAAAAAGCGACCCTCCCACACCACTAATGTGAACAATTTTTTAAAAATTTCAATTTCCTTCTATTTTAGTAGTATTAGAGTGAGAGGATAACATAAAGTGCCATTTTGAATCTTGACTGCGAGCTCGGCTATGTGGTACTCGATCGTTGCGTTGTTCATGGGGCCCCTGTTATTATGCTCACCAAATCTAATAATCCTAAAGAAACCCCAAAGACAACTGAGATGAGATTTCACTTCCATAGCTCTCTCCTCTTATTTTCAAGTGAAGTGTACTGTTTCGTTAAAAAATTTCGATGCAAGTATCGTTGTGAATTTTACAATTTCAACTAAAATTTGTTGAACTATCTGGGAAAATAATAGCCAAATAAAAATCATTGAAAACGTACAAACTATTCACGACTGTCCGATCAATATTTGGCGCCCTCTTTCCTCAATATACGGGGTATTATTCATCGAAATAAATCGTCGTACCAAAAACCGCCTATATTGATATAGGTTTGGGCAGTTCCGAGTCCCCCAAGCGATTTCATTAAATTTTAAGAAAGGGACTGTGAACAATTGGTTCAGTACATTCGAGACTATGTCGATGATTTTATAGGGTTATTCGACAAAAATTGGTGCTGCAAGCACTATTATTGGTAAGGTATTTTCACTCAATTTTCAAGTCGGATAAGACTTGCCGGACAACTTTGAATAGGACTAAAACTGTGGTAACTGACAGAATTTTACGATTAACGAATTAAATTGGGGTGTCTGAACTTACATTCAATTTGTTGATGAATTCAGTCTTTTCTGTCAAAGACAAAGCGCTTTATGTTGACCAGTTTTACCATATGTTGAAAAAAAAATCCATCCTTAAGAAGAACCTGTATAACTGTAGAATCTAGTTTTGAATCACTAATGAGGGCATTCCGTGCGTCGTGGACATTTCAAATCAAACACGCCTGAGGTGTGAGTAAATATGTAAATAAAGCCATGCTAAGCATTAACTGAAATATTTCAAAAGCTGACTGAAGTTAATAATATAATAGAAGGGAGAACAAAATTATCGTTATTGTTGGGGCCCTGAACATAATGCATTATCATTAAATCCACAAACCCCGGTTTCATGACACGTGACACTTCGTTATTTCCACTTATGCAATTCGCATACGAGTTTATGTACATAACACCACAATATTAAATCACTATATTGTACCTAGCTTTCAACCGTGATATGGCGCCAGAATTTCTTTCGTTTTAAATTGATCCACGCTTTCATGAAAAGGTGATAAAACACCCCTATCCAATCGAGATCGGTGTTCACAGACGATCTATCATCCTCTCCCGGTATATTTTAACGTCGAGTACGAATTCATTTTCTACGGTTATCAAAATAACGATTTCGAGAAGAATTTATGGGACATTTTCTGCTGGTGTAAAGAATTTACGCCTTTCAATCAAACAAGTGACCTATAAATTACACATTTCCATGTTTCCACATGCAAAAAAAAACGATGATGCTAAAATGTCAGAAACCAGTCATCAGAAGTACTGATGTATTGAATACGCTGAACGTATTTCGAACAATGAACTTATCTCTGATATATGAAGGCATTCAAAACTGTTGAAAGGCTGACGAGGATGTTGAAGCTGGAAAGGTTTTTCAGCAAGCATTCGTTTATTTTGGTTCTATGATAATTATATATTTTATTTATACTAAGTTCGAAAAATACACTCCGTCGCCTCTCTCTACTCCTATTGTTCTTTTTATCGAGTTTAGTGGGAAAGATTCGATTAAAAGAACGATAGGAGTAGAGAGAGGCGATGGAGTGTATTTTTCGAACTTAGTAATAATATCAAAATACATAGGACTTGTCAATAAAAAAATAAGGTGTCAATCAATTTGTCAATAATAATATTGTAAAACTTTATTCTGAATAAAATATACTTCAACATGGTAGCAGAGCGTGGTTTAGAAACAGAATAAAAGTGAAGTTATAAATTGCAAAAGAGTTAAACTGAGAAAATGGATGCAAGTAAAGTACAAATTGGTTTGCTTGAGGGAAAGTCAAACTGGTCAACCTGGAAATATAAATTGTGCATTTTGTTAAGAGGAATTAAAGGTGGTTTAGAAGTTATCGAAGGAAAATTGGAAGCCCCTAAATCCTTACCAGAAGATGCTACAACTGATGACAAACAGAGGTATGAGAAAGACTTATCTGGTTTCAATCAGGCCGATACTAATGCTCTATTAGTTCTTACTCTAAACATGACACAAGAAACTTTAGAAAAAGTAATGCGTTTCACATCCGCTAGAGAAATTTGGCTGGAATTGCATAGACTTTATGATGGCAATGTTGAGGACAAAACATATGACCTGTGCATGCAATTCATTAGCTATGAAAGACAAGCAGATGATGATATAGCAACACATACATCGAAACTAAAGAATCTTTGGGATAGACTTCAAAAAGAAATTTCGAAGGACAAAGTTAGTGCTGGAAATGCGTGTCAGTGTGATTTACCTGAAATTTTGCTTATTTGTAAAATATTAGAAACTCTACCTTCAGATTATTTCTCGTTCAAGTCAAGTTGGATGCTCGTATCAATCAAAGATAGAACTATAGATAATTTGACGAATCAATTGTGTGCTTATGAAAAAGCATTATCAAGCAGAAACGAGACTAAACAGGAAGTATTGTATACAGCAAACAAAAGGAGCAATTTGTTTTGTAAATACTGTAAATCAAGAGGACATAAAATAAAGCAGTGCCTGAAATGGAAGGCAGATGGCGAGCCACCAAAACCTGAAAAAACTGATAGAGCTAGTGATGCAAAAAACAAAGTTTCATTATTAGCCGTTTCAAATGTTGTATTGTTGTGTGAAAATGATAAAGAAAATTGGTACGTGGATAATGGCGCAACCAATCACATTACCAATCAAAGTGACGTTTTTGAGAGCTATTTACCATTTAACAATCATCATCAAATAACAACAGCAAATGGAGAGTCAGTACCAGCATTAGGAAAAGGTACAGTTAGAGTGAAAACAAACGTAAACGGAAGAACACAAGTTTTTCCTCTGACTGAAGTGTGGTATGTTCCGAGTATCAAGAAAAACTTATTTTCAACATTGTCGGCACAAGATAAGAATCCAAACAGTGAATTCGTTTCAACAACAGAAGAATGTTATTTCAAGCTATCTGGAGAAGTAATACTTGTTGGATCAAGAAATTGTTCAGGAGGATTGTATAAACTTAAAATGAAGTCTTTAAAGCCAGAAAATTCCAAAGAAATTAATTTAGTTAATAATGATAATGTTTTACAGTTATATCATGAAAGATTTGGACATCAACATAAGAGATATATAAAAGCAATACTGAAAAGGGAACTGGGATTAGATGTTAATCTTGATAGTGAATTATGCGAAGGTTGTGTCTATGGAAAAGCTCATGTACTTAAATTTGGTACAAGAGATCGAGTCAGCTTTCCTGGTGAACTGTTACATACTGATGTTTGTGGTCCATTTGACCCATCAAAATCTGGCTATCGATATTATGTCTTATTCAAGGATGATTATAGCAGGTATCGTTTTATATATTTCATGAAACACAAATCAGAAGTGATAGATAATTTGAACATTGTCCTAGCGAAAGTTAAAGCTGCAGGATATGGCGTGAAAGAAATCATTTCAGACAATGGTGGTGAGTTCGACAATATAAGAGTAAGAAAAATACTAAACCATTATGGAATACAACAAAGACTGATCATGCCATATACGCCACAACAGAACGGGTGTGCGGAAAGAGAGAACCGAACTGTTGTTGAAACCGCAAGAGCTTTAATGCACGCTAGAGAAGGAATTTTCGATCAAACTTTTTGGGCAGAATTAATCAATACAGCAACATACATTCTAAATCGGACTAGTAAATCAAGTGTTGAAGGAAAATCTCCCTATGAAATATGGTTTAATAAGAAACCAAAATTGAGCCATTTGAGAATCATAGGTAGTAGTTGCTATGCTCATGTTCCGAAAAAGCATCGGAGGAAAATGGAAAAGAAAGCTATTAAAGGTATTCTTATGGGTTATGAAAATGACGATGGTTATCGAATATGGTCTATAGAACAAAAGAAACTCGTAAGATCAAGGGACGTCATTTTTGATGAATGTGCAATTTTACCAATAGTCAATACTGAACACAATAAAAGTCAAAATATTCAAATTCAAAATATTTTTGATTATTTTAAGTTTGATGATAAAGGTGAAAATTATGAGACTGACAAAGATGAAGAGTTCATTGAAGAAGATAACCAAAATATGGAACTAAGAGTGATGCCTGATGAAGTAGTTGAAGAAAATGAACAGTGTACTGAACAAATGAGACAGCAGTTAAGAGACAGAAAGGACATTAGAAAACCATCACGTTTTGATGACTTCGTTATGACAGTTGCTGCAGAAATATGTGAGTCACATGAACCTTTAAATTACAAGGATGCCATAACTTGTAATGAAAAAGAACACTGGATTTCAGCTATGAAGCAGGAGTTACTATCTTTAAAAGAAAATAATACTTGGATTTTGAAAAAATTACCAACTGGAAAAAAGGCAATTCCTTGCAAATGGGTATTCAAGCTCAAGACGAATGCTGATGGCTCGGTTGAAAAATACAAAGCAAGGTTGGTTATAAAAGGATATTCCCAGAAGAAAGGGATTGATTATGACCAAACCTATAGTCCAGTGGCAAAAGGAGGAACAATCAGGTCACTATTAAGCATAGCTGCCAGCAAAAATATGTCACTCACACAGTTTGATGTATGTACTGCCTTTCTTTATGGTAAATTGGGGGAAGAGGTATACATGAAACAACCTGAAGGTTTCGAAGATGAAAGCGGCATGGTTTGTAAACTCCAACGAAGTTTGTATGGATTGAAACAAGCTCCGAGATGTTGGAATAAACGATTCAGTGATTTTTTGGGAAATCTAGGATTCAAACGATCTGATGCCGACCCATGCTTATTTATCAAAAAACAAAGAACTGACATGCTATTGTTAGCTTTGTATGTTGATGATGGACTACTAGCTTGCAGCAATAATACCATGAAAAACGAATTTTTGAATGGTTTACAAGAAGAATTCAAAATAACAATAAAACCGGCATCTTATTTTCTTGGACTCCAAATTCGGAGAGAAGAGAACGGCACTGTTCTAATGAGTCAATCTTCTTATACTAAGAAAATTCTTGAAAGATATGGTATGTTAGACTGCAAGCCTGTAACAACTCCAATTGTAAAGGAAGGTTTTCAATTAGGGAAGGAAAATGACGAATTGAACAGAACCTTCCCTTATAGAGAAGCAGTTGGTGCTTTAATGTACTTAATGACAAGTACAAGACCAGACATAGCTTATGCTGTAAGTATCGCATCAAGAAAGCTAGAAAATCCAACGAATGCAGATTGTATAAAAGTGAAGAGGATATTTCGTTATCTGAAGGGCACAATGGATCTTGGTCTTAGCTACAAGCCAGAGGAAAGAGATGAGTTAGTGGCCTTCAGTGATGCAGACCATGGAGGAGATAGTGAAACAGGACGTTCCACTTCAGGCGTTTTATGCATGTATGCTGGTGGAGCTATATCTTGGCTTAGTCAACGTCAAACATCTGTAGCAATTTCCTCAACAGAGGCAGAAATAGTGGCTGCTAGTGAAGCTGCACGAGAAATGGAATGGCTAAAGCGGTTATTTAAGGAAATACTCAGTGTTCAGTCAGTTCCAACATTGATGGTGGACAACGAAGCTGCTATTAGACTGAGCCAAAACCCAGAATTCCACAGACGCACTAAACATATACACATAAGACATTTCTTTGTGCGTGAACTTGTTCTAGATGGAGAGTTGAAAGTTGAAAAAGTTTCAACAGAGGACCAACTGGCAGACTTAATGACAAAACCTCTGTTCAAACCAAGACTGCATACTCTCACAAAGAAAATGGGATTAACCAAAATATCCCAATGAGGGAAGGTGTTGAAGCTGGAAAGGTTTTTCAGCAAGCATTCGTTTATTTTGGTTCTATGATAATTATATATTTTATTTAATATCAAAATACATAGGACTTGTCAATAAAAAAATAAGGTGTCAATCAATTTGTCAATAATAATATTGTAAAACTTTATTCTGAATAAAATATACTTCAACAGAGGAAGCTCTAATTTATTCACTGCAAAAGTGACAAAATGAAGGACATAATTGTCAACTATGGAAAATGTTATACATAGTTCATTGTTTTTATTTCTGTTTTTATTCGTATCTACTTGATAAAATAATTGTTTACGATGGTTGTTTATCTTTCTATGAAACCCCAACTTATATATGTATTACTTCTAAGAATTGAATTGGCCTCAATTCAGCAATTCTTATTTTTTCTATATACTGATAATACGTAAATTAGGCGCTGAACTGAATTGATCTCACAAAGTACGATGTTTGCTAACCGGTGTCCCTAATTATCTTTTTATGTCTGAACAAGACAGTTTCAATACTACCCGTATAGAAGCGACAACCTCGAAATGTAGCGAGTTCTGCGTGAAACGATGGTATAAAACGATTATATCCACCATTTTGCTATTTTCACTCTTGGATTCGCCCATCATCTCCATGTGGGTCCCCTAATCAGATCC
Source organism: Coccinella septempunctata (assembly GCF_907165205.1). Classification (NCBI taxonomy): domain Eukaryota; kingdom Metazoa; phylum Arthropoda; class Insecta; order Coleoptera; family Coccinellidae; genus Coccinella; species Coccinella septempunctata. Next base: position 54,867,683 of record NC_058189.1, on the reverse strand, counting down.
CGTTCTTGAAATTATTTTATTAAATTCCTTCGCTCATGATGGTTCATTGTTGTCTGCTGCCCGAATGGAAAATTTTTCTTTCCCATGTGGTTTCCTCGACATTTGTGATTAGTTAAGAGATTTGATTTTCGAAGAGTAATGCAAAAATAGTCCGTTGCATCATAGGTTTTTTCACGAACAAAGAAACTTCGTGTCTTTTGAGTTGTCTTGATAAATTTAGTTTGTCAAGCACCAGGTCTTTTTGTTGAAAACTAAAAACACCTATTTTTATTGACAAATTGAAGCTAAGTTTCTTTTCAAATCAATTCACACCTACAGAAATTACGGGGATATATTGAAAAATTCTTAGCCTTCTATAGAACCAAACAAAATTTCAATGTTAAAATATTTTATTACTCAACATATTCCTCTTAATTGGATACATTCATTACTGCGAACTTGCAACGTCTCTAGACCTTTCAAAAAAAATGTTTCTTCTTGCACTGCAAACCAGACCTCCACAGCTTTTATTACCTCCTCGTTGGAAGAAAATTTACGACCTTTTAAACTTTTTTTCAGTTGAGGATAGAGATGATAGTCGGATGGAGCCAAATCTGGTGAATAAGTGGGGTGTTCTAGTAATTCAAACCCTAAATCACGAATTTTTTGCATGGCAACATGAGATTTGTGTGCAGTGTCGTTGTCCTGCGAAAACAAAACACTTTTGGATAGCTTTCCGAGTCTTTTTTCTTTAATTTTTTTGCGTAGAGTGGTCAGTAATGTCGAATAGTAATCTCCGGTTATTATTCTATCCTTATCCAAAAAATCAATCATGATTACTCCATGGCAATCCCAGAAAACTGAAGCAAGAACTTTTCCAGCAGATTTTTGGACACGAAACTTCTTAGGTCTTGGAGAACAAGTCTCATCCATAGTAACAATTCGGTTTGAAATCGAGCACAGATCGAACGCGATGCTTTTACCCTTGCACGCTTTTACAACATTCAAACATTTGGGGATCCATTTTGCAGCAAATTTTCTCATGTCCAAATTGACGTATGAAATATTCAGTGCTTCAGATATCCCTTTTAGCCCAATTCGATGGTCTGATAAAATCATGTCATGAACTGCATCGATATTTTCGGGGACTGACACAGAAACTGGCCTTCCCGATCGGTCATCTTCAATGGAAAATTTACCTCTTTTGAAGCTTGCAGTCCAATTTTTCACGATCGCATACGAAGGACATTGATCACCAAGTGCATATTTTCGTAAATCTGCTTACCTCTTGACCCTTTTAAATACAGGTAGGTACTTGATGATGGCTCGATACTCCATTTTTTCGATTTTCACAATTTCGGTGCACATCTTTCTTTTAAATCATTGCGTAACTCTGGTTTACTTTTTTGACCGCAAACTTCACACTGACACTTCTAATGAGATATTGTTCGTTGCTATGGTAACGCAATATTTTTTTATGCATGGAACTGGTCTAGGCTAACTAGATATCAATACATCCTCGTATATCGTGCTTTTTCTGTTAACAAATGTATATTTTCTCCTCTACTCAAAAATTGATTCAATAGAAAAATTTTCTAGGAAATAGAAACAATAATTTTTAATGTTTTTCCAACCTTAATACGGGTATATTTCGTGGAAACTAATCGTATTTTGTAAAAGTAATATATCGCACCATTTAAAATAACTTGTTAGTTAGAAACTCTTTTTCAAGCTGACTTTGTTGAAAGAACTTCTTCCCAAATCATAGGACATGCGGTTAATGCTACTTATATTTCTTCAGAATAAGGCTTTTTATTTTAATATAAAGACTATTGCGCGGAATCATTCTTGTCACTTATGAATAATAACAAGATGAAAGATGAGAATGAACAAATTTAAAATCTATTTTCTCTTCATCGTTTCCACATTTCACAGATCCATCATTGTGAATGATAAAGCACAAAAAGCAAGATAGATTGAAGAAAGGAGGTTGTTCGTCATCCTAATATTGACGATCCGATGGAAAATGGGTGGAAAAAAATCTTGTTGTGTCGAGGGCAGGTTTAAATTATTCAGTAGGTGGCTTCTAGCTGACGACTGTATGCAACTGTATTTCTTTCAATAATTCATACTCCCCAGGTTCGATATTCACTCTGAATTCAATAAATAATCAATACGGAATAACATTGATTTACAACGGAAATGGATTGAAAATGAATTTTTTAAAGTATAGGTGAAATCTTCTCTCGACCAAAACCGCCGTATTGTCGTATTTCTGTAGAGCAAGGAAATGGTATGATGTATGATGGCGTTTTCGGTTCAGATCATAAATGTTTTTCCCAGAAGGAAAACTTATGTGCCATTGAAGTAAGTAGAGCGAAGGTGGATCTCTATGAATCAAACAAATTGGGAGATTCATACCCTAGGAAAGGTCCAACTAAAATTATTGTTGGTTTTCTAGGATGAACGATGGAATGGGAGAATTGAAATCTTTTTCACTTCTACGTCCGAACACTTCAAATTGTATATAATCCGGGACTGCGAGTAATTGAAATGTTGGAAAATATCTAGAAACAAAATAGTTGGAGAAAACATGCTATGAAGCGTGAACAACACGGATCTCTTATGTCTATATATATTTGACTTATAAGGACCATCTATCATTTATCTTCTCTGTTCATTTCTCGGTTCAAACATCCCCCGATATATTAAACCAATTACAAAAATTATATTCTATACATTGAATTGTATCGATTACATGAAAAGTTAGAATTTCATTAGAGATTATATTTTTTCAATCTCAAGCATATCACTTTGTTCCGCTTGTACCTATTGCTATTCAGTTTACATTTAATCCTTTACCACCATAAATTTGGAGTTACTGCCATGATAGCATTGTTATAACAAACAATAGCACAATAGCGTTAGGCACCTCGCCAATGAACGATTTTTGTGGCAAATTATTCAATCACCAAACACATACATACTTACCTAGTTTTCAGCTCGTTCAATAGTATAAAAAACGTGAATGCCAGTTTGTCAGTCTTTCTATAACTTGAAACGCATAATACATTCATTGATTGAATCAATGAAGATTAAGTAAACACTAATTAAGGGTGCCTATACCTCGGCCTATACCCTTCTAATTTTTATAATGTAAAATATGTTCGTTAGGGAATCAATCTCTACTCTACTCTACTCTAGTTGTTCATTTCGACTTGTGAATGATTGTCACTCTACTAAACCTTAGTAATTTGCGGGTAACCCATTAAAAAATCGATCCCACGTTTCAACGAAAGGGACGGAGTTGTAACTGAAATGAATTTTTTGTGATGGAATTCCTGTTGATGAGGATACAGATGAAACAGCGAACAGGGGAGTGCTCGAGATAGTTCAGAAAATGAGGAGGAGAGAATATCTAATTCACTGGCCTGTCCATGAATTCAAATTAAAAAAAAACTTGTCTGCGTTGAAGAAAATCAATGCAAATACTTGGAAAGGATTTGAGTAACATTGAATCTATTCGATTGAGCCATGAAAGTCAATTAACTTTCATGTAACATTCTTCTTCCAAACATAAGACTGGATTTTTCTCAATGAAGGAAAACTACCTTTTCGCAGAGACAAGTTGATTTGATTCTTTAATTATTAATTTTTTTGTTAGATTCCGGAAGTTTATCAATGAATATAGTTTTAGGAATCTTTGATAATGCAATAGATGAGTGTAAAAAAAGAAAAATGTTTCGTTCCTTTATAGGGTAAAACTGCACTTTTCTCGCGTTTTTCACTAGAGAAAATTTTACCGAAATGATTGATGGTTCACTTTTTAATTTTGCCTAATGAATAAGTCAAAAATCTAGTGACCCGCTTACGTGAAACATACTGTACAGGGTACGTAAAATTGGTTATACCTGAACTACAACTTTTTATCCCAACGAGATAGAGGAAAATGAAAGTGCCATTCATGTCGTCTTTTTTCGAGAAACTAATAATGCCATCAACTGCATTCCTCTATCTTCTTTTGTTTTTGAGTTAAAGGCCAAAATTTGGGCGATTTCAACTTTGGTCATTATCTCCGTTTCTGTTTGTGCTAGGATGTTGAAATGAAAACATTATACAGACACTTTTTGTTAGTAGTCCAGTGGCGTACTATGATTTTTTTTAACACATTGACGGACAGTACCTATTTGGCAGCTGCTTGTGATATGTCGCGCATGTATACTGATTTAATATGGTACAAAATTGGAGTGATATACATCAAAATATTAGTAATGATTTAGAGGATGTGAATATGGAAAAAGAAGCAACAGATGGCTTTAGACGTCATTGTCATAACATGAACAATTTTCTTCGTTTTTTATGACATGAACGTCCAAAGGCGTTCTCATTTCTTCAACAGAAAAAGTAAAATTTCTCTTCATTAGATTTGGTAAGAAAGTTATAATGAAAGTTTAACATGGAAACTACGTAATTTTCGAGCGTAACACTCTTACATTTGAACAAATACTGAACACGCTGGATGGCTGTGTCGCGGCTGAATACTCGGTATGGCGAAGCGAATGATTCCGATCAAGATCGTCATCTTTCGGGTTCACAAAACTCAAAATGTGTGAACGATGTGACGCTTTTTCGTAATATCACGCTTTTCCAACATCCAGGAACGTCATGTCAATGTTAGACGAGTTTATAGGAAGACGTCTATAAACGTCGGAAAACTGTGCCGTCACATCATGCACAGTGACTTGAACGTCTATAGACGTCGTTGTCCGTCAATGTGTTAACAAATATATTTGCTGAGCTATAACATAAAGTATCTTCTTATGAATACAATAGTTTAAAATGACTTAGAAAGAATCGTCATTTTTTTCCAGTTTCATAAATATATCAGAAAAAACACATCTTTATGTTATAGTTCAGCATATATATCTGTTGGAAAAAATCATTGTACGCCACTGGATTCCTATCAGAAAAGTGTCATAATAATGTTTTTTATAACATCCTAGCTTAAACAGAAACGGACATAATGACTAAAGTTGAAATTTTAATTTTGACCTATAACTCGAAAACAAAATATATAGAGGAATGTAGTTGGAGGAATTATAACCTTCTCGAAAAAAGACGACCGTAATGTGCAATGCATTTTTTTCTATATCGTTGGGTTAAAAAAGTTGTATTTCAGGTATCACCAATTTTGCCCACCCTGCACATGTTAAGTACTTAAGTACACTACATACAATGTGGTATTAAATTCACACTGTAGAATTGAGGACTGACTTTTGAATGCGATGGAATTGAATCCAAAGCTTATCTTCATTTCATTTAGGTGGGACAGTTTCTGAATATGACTCCTCACCTCTCAACGTCTCCTTAGCTCGCTCAGCTGCTTCACGAGAGAAAAAATGCACGAAAGCATAGTTGAGCTGCTTGTGTATCTTAAGTATGGTTTTCATATCGACACACTGACCAATAGCATTAGACAGTTCCTCCTTGCTCAAATCAACAGGCAGATGATGTATGAAGAGTTTAGTAACCTGAAAAACAATTAATAGATACTTCATTGAATGAATTTTGACTCCCCAAATAGGATGGTTATATAGACCCAATTTCCCAAAGTTTCTTGATCGTCCATTATGAAAATTACATGAAGGATCAATTTCGCAGTTAATTCCTCTTCCTGGACAATCAGTATTTCGACCAAGCTACATGTGAATACCAATTTGTTTTCTATTCACCCTGCAGCATTTCCTTTTATTTCTTATAAATACAAATAACAACGAGGAACACTGAAATCAAATTTGTGCTATTATTTGGGCTATTTTCAATTTCCAAAAAACACGTCATTTGCAGGAGTATATCAAAAATTTTAAATTAAATATAGGTAATTAATTCGTTAAAAATTTACACATATTAGAATTAATAGGAAGTTTTCTATAATGGTCTAGAATAATTTCTAGTCGATGTTAATCAGTAGAAATCTTGGATACGGGAATAACAGAGTTCTTCAATGGAAATCACGAATCCGTTCCATCACAGGAAACTGTAATCCGTGAGACACGCAATAGTTACCGATCGATATTATCGCAGAATTCGGTTCCTCATAACTTTGTTATTGGAAAGGAGAACTTCAAGTTATAATGTAGAGCACTAGGAAAAATATAAAATTTTTTTGGAAGCAAGTTTAATCTTAGACGAAGAGGTGGCGTAAGTATCAAAGGAAAAAATTGCTTTTAAGGTATTGAGAGCCATCTATATTTAGATGATGTGAACAGGACACCCAGAGGATATTGAAGAATTGTATACGAGTAAAATATAGAAAACAACTTATTTATTATTGAAAACAAAGTATTTCGGGAAGGGTATTCCCCTAAGTTCACAGCTAGTGCGAATCTGCGGAACTATTAGGCATTCAGAAACATGTCAATTTCAAAAATATCCATTTCTAGATATGTTGAATCTCTATAGTCTATATGGAGAACTTTATCTGTACAGATTCACTAAATCAAGTTATTCTCGGAATTATTCCATAAAGGTATACAGGGTGGGTTGTCGGAACTTGCATTGACATATCTCAGAGGTTATAAGACTGAGAAAAAATCTTCCAATAGTATATAGATGAAGTAGGTATGAATAATAATGGCATCTTTAGGCACTCATCCCGATCAACCCCCTGCGCTGTAGCAATCACAAATAAGAGACTCTACTTGAATGAGTGAGTAAAGTTGGAAGGGCAAATAATTGAGGTGATTTAGAATAAGTAAAATTTGAATTGAAGAGGAATTGTTCAGAATATCTTTCATTGCCCTGCCCATTTTTTAATTATTAATCGTGTCAGATTTTAGGTCAGATCAATAGATTTTGGTTTATTGTCATGAAAAATGGATTCCGTAAAATACTTCAAGCAACTCAAAGCAAAGTTCTAAGGGATGGAATAGGTAATATCGGATTCAAATCCTGTCTGAATATGGACCAAAATCAAATTACAAAACAGACGGCAGAATTGATAACATGGTTGATGAAAACCATAGACATAGAGAATTTATCTATGATGAAAACTAACGGGCAGTTTCATAATCAAAGTCCCTTTAATTTTAGAGCTCCACCCTTGATTATTAAGTATGAGTTGAATACTCAAAGGCTCCACCCAACTAAAAATGTCACTAAGAGAAGCCTTCAAGCTGGAAGGAATATTATTATAAAATGAGTGACAAAAAAACCCAAGAATTATTTTTGACTGTAGAAATCTTATGAATGTCGACTATTTTTATCTTCGAAATTGAAAAACACTAATTACCGAACTAAAGAATTGACTTTTCCTGAAACTTTTTAGGGTTTCACTCCCATTATAAAAAAAAGATTAAAGAGTCTACGTGTATTTTATTGGATCAAGATAATAATTTGGCAAATTGTTCGGTAGGAATAGATCATATTTGGATCAATTTACTGAAGAAGGAACTGTGATCCGGTAATTGCAAAATTAAATTAAACAAAAGATACAATTCAGAAGATTTTCGAAAATTGATTTTCGTCTGATGAGGGAGTCTGATATAGACTCCGAAACGTTACAATATGAAATTATAATTTCAACGTTCTTTATTTTCAGTTCATTGTCAGGCAACAATTTTTTCTAGTTGATTTGCTCCTGACAAATTAGTGCAAGAATTTACGCAGGAGCAAATCGTTTATTTCGTTTTTTAATTGATTTTGTTTCAGAGATTGGGAGTGAAAACCCTAAAAAGTTTCAGGAAATGCAGAATCCTCCCAGAATAAATTTCAATCGATATATAAAGACTTGACTCAATACCGAGCTCAAAACTATCGTAATCAAGTTCATATGGAAGCGACGCAGAAGATTTCTAGAAACAAAATTACAGCAGAAGTGGAGGAGCCATCTTGTGGAATTCGTTTCTGTGAAACTGTTTACGGCAATTCTAAATAAGTAGAAAGATTATAATTCGGTGTAATCGGGACTTACCTTAGCCATAATTTTACTATCCACGTCTGGAATTGGATCAGCCCAATCCACAAAAACAGACTGGCCTTCAACGATCAAACAGCCTGGATACAGCTGTTTCTTCGCCATTGCAGCATCTCTGTGTGAAGCAAATTCAACGAACACGTAACCCCTATTCAACTGGGGTCTGAGCAAATCTTTGTACATGATTATATCGGAAACCCCATCAATCAAATTGTCTTTCAGAATCCTGGCAATATCCGCTTTGTTATATTCCTGTGGAATGTTCCCGAAGAACAATCGACAATTATCCACCGATTTGAAGACCCCGATCCTCGTCTTTCGCGTTATCTCGAAATTATCGAAAAGGGCTATAGCCCTCTCGGCCCCTTCAACCGTTGTATATGTAGCAAACGCGAAACCACGATTTTTTAAGGTGAAATCCAGCATCAGACGGAACTGATACAGTTCGCCGGCCCTCAAAAACAAGGGGATCAATTCGTCTTCGAAGATTTTCCTCGGGATTTTACCAATAAAAATTTCCGTACCTTTTACATTCGGTTTCTGGGTGTACCTGACCGAAGTGCAGACCCTCTGACCGTTGACTTGGGTGCAGTAAAAGCCCAACTTGGTGCACATAGCAGACAATCTCCTATCCAAATTTTCGATTTCATCTTTGGCCAACTTGTTATCCGCGTTAATTTTGAACATTTTCGAGCAGGCTGAACCGATTTCGAGAAAACACTGAACACTTGTCTGTTTCACTATTCGAATTCGCTCGCACGCTATTGACCTAGTGCCTATAAAAAATGCAGATGAAATGGCGACTGCACGTCTTGTCTTGCCCTACGAAAATCATCGCGTACTCTACTGCGGAGTACCAATGGTTGATCAGATAGAGAGGGCTCGGTTTAGAGGGAAAATTTGAATATTTGAATTCGAATATTGAACCGCCGCCGCTCGTGTGTGGAGTTCTCTTTTTCAAACCAATCAAGATTTATAAAATTGTGTTCATTCGTTTGTTTATTTATGACAGTGGGGGACAAACACAGGCATCCGCCGAAAGAAGTGATATATTGCAATTATTGTCAGCAGAAATTTCCGTTATCTCAATTGCTGAAAGATCAAAAGACGAACCGAAAAACAAACAAGTGAAGTTCCTTTTACGGAAAGAAAAGTATCTTCCGTCTGAAAATTATACCCTGAATGCTGGTCTTTGATATACATTGTGCGGTGATGAGCAGGTTTCTGAAAATTTCAGGATTGTACGGGGTGAATTCGAAAAGTAAATTACCGGAGTAATGTATACTGAGTGGTTTAAATGGAATTCTTTCAGATACTGTTCGATTTAAGAAGGTGTAATTCTCTTTAAATTCGAACGGGTATATTTCAAATATCTAACTTCTAGATTCTAGGCATCTCAAAACTTCGAATGATGAAAAGACAGGTAATTTTGAAAATTTGTTGGACTTGGTAGGGACTGAAAGTAAAAAATCTTTTTTACTTACAGTAACCCCTACAGGGTTGTTCTTTGAATTGAAGAAAATATTTGGTGAGATAGAGACATTTTGTTGCTTGTTTTACAGCTTTCATTCACAATACACAATACATAAAAATGTGATTGAATTGATGTGGCTGATAGTTCACATCCATAATTAAACTAGAAACTGAGGAGTACGCGTTTCGCTTCAACGATAGCATCTTCAGGCGGAAGAAGATAAAACAAAAAAATATATACAGTTTATAGACACTCTTGAAAAAGTTTATCATTGTAGAATAATTGTGTTCTCATTTTTTGGGTATTAAATTAGGTACCTGTAGGTACGAGGATATATTGAAAAATTCTTAGCCTACTATAGAACCAAACAAAATTTCAACGTCAAAATATTTTATTACTCAACATATTCTCCTCTTAATTGGATACATTTATTACAGCGAACCTGCAACGTCTCTAGAACTTTCAAAAAAATGTATCTTCTTGCTCTGCAAACCAGACCTCCACAGCTTTTATTAACTCCTCGTTGGAAGAAAATTTACGACCTTTTAAATTTTTTTTCAGTTGAGGAAAGAGATGATTGTCGGATGGAGCCAAATCTGGTGAATAAGGGGGGTGTTCTAGTGAAACAAGCCCCAAATCACGAATTTTTTGCATGACAACATGAGATTTGTGTGCAGGGGCGTTGTCCTGCAAAAACAAAACAACTTTGGATAGCTTTCCGCGTCTTTGCTTTTCAATTTTTTCCCGTAGGGTGCTCAGTAATGTCGAATTAATCTCCGGTTATTGTTCTATCCTCATCCAAAAAATCAATAATGATTACTCCATAGCAATCCCAAGAAACTGAAGTAAGAACTTTTCCAGCAGATTTTTGGACACGAAACTCCTTAGGTCTTGGAGAACCGGAGTGTCGCCATTCCATCGATTGTTGCTTTGTTTCTGGATCGAAGAAATGTACCCAAGTCTCATCCATAGTAACAATTCGGTTTAAGAAGTCTACATCGTTTTCAAATCGAGCACAGATCGAACGCGATGCTTCTACCCTTGTACGCTTTTGGTCAACATTCAAACATTTGGGGATCCATTTTGCAGCAATTTTTCTCATTTACAAATCGACACGAACTATATAATGAACGCGTTCGTATGAAATATTCAGTGCTTCAGATATCCGTTTTAGCCCAATTCGACGGTCTGATAAAATCATGTCATGAACTGCATCGATATTTGACTGACACAGAAACTGGCTTTCCCGATCGGTCATCATCTTCAATGGAAAATTTACCTCTTTTGAAGGTTGCAGTCCAATTTTTCACGGTCGCATAAGAAGGACATTGATCACCAAGGGTATTAAGCATATCTTGGCTCGATACTCCAATTTTTCAATTTTCACAATTTCGGTGAACATCTTCTTTCTTTTATTTCGTTGCGTAACTCTGGTTTACTTTTTTGACCTCAAACTTCACACCGACACTTCTAATGAGTTATTGTTCGTTGCTATGGTAATGCAATATTTTTTTATGCATGGAACTGGTCTAGGCTAACTACACATCTATACATCCTCGTAGATGAGTTATTGAACAACTATACGCGTTCCGCTATAAAGATTGCATCTTCAGGAGGGTGAAGGTGAAATATGTTGCTTGGTTATACATAACCAAGTAACATATCTCTCATCTGTCAATTTTTAATTTCGAAAGTAAGTTTTCTACGCCTTTTCGAATTTGATGTTTCTCACGCCCTACCCCCCCCTCCACCACTTTTTTCAAATAGGCATATATGGATTGTGATACATATATCAAATGAAAGACAATGAAAATTTTTGCTGACATATTGGACTTGTTTTGCTATAGATTTTGTATTTTCTTGTATGGATTCAACCAATTAGGATCTGACGTTGACCGCTTCCATGTTTTCAGAAGTATCAATTTAATCTAGTTTCGAAGCAACATAATCCACGGTGGATCTGGAGATGGGATCTCCTAATACTGACCCAATTTCCGTTTTATCCTCACAAACAGGATTGTAAGTCGAGTATGCAGGGCGCATCTCATTATTTCACGTATTATTCGCGCTCTCCTGTGTTTTTCAGTTCCAAGAGATGCTTTTCAGTTTCATATACTTATATCCCATTGAAATCTCACAAGACATTCGTTATTTCTTTCTTAGCTTTCGTATGATCCGTCCTTTGTTTTCACCCTTTGTATATAAGGGTTGGGAAACCATGTTCAAGTTGCTCGTTTCTGTTCTAACATGCGATGAAAAAAGTACACACTCAAAGTAGCTGGAAACAAACGGAAAACGAAAAGGGGAATGCCACGGATTTTCCTCATATTTTTCAAAGATGAGTCCAAATCCTGCACTGAGAATGTTTATCTTCTTATTTCTGGAATCGTACAATGTGAAATATAGCTGCGTATGATCTTTATGTTTAACGACTTGTTTTCCTACGCGACTTCGAATTTTAAATTGCGTATTTCGGAGAAGATGTACTGAAGCATGAAATATCTATTGACCTATTTTGAGGTTTTTTAAATTTTTCCTTCGTACTTTTTTGAATTCACCAGAACGAATGATGTTTTCACACTTTTTCCCAACTAAATTGATGGTCATTACAAATATAACAAAATACAGGGTGTTGTGACCCTTCAGTATTCGCGGTCTGGTAAAATAAAATAACTATTTGACTTTGAAAAACGTATAGTTGAAATTTCCCACTTTTTTAAACCGAATGGTTGGTCATCCCAAATGTTGCATAATACCGAGTGCTGTGACCCATCAGCTGCAGGTGGTCTGGTGTAATCAAATATTTGGTTTTAAAAACGTATTTTTTCGAAAACATTCAAATGAATGTTCCGTTTGAAATTTCGAATTTTTTTCAACCGAATCGATGGTTACCACAAATATTACAGAATACAGGATTTGACTTCATAGTATTTTATATCGAGGGTGGGATAGTCCATAGGAAGATTAAAATTGTTCGAATTTTCAACTGAACCCATCTTTTTCAGGATTTTTCGAAGGTCAGATTTAGAGTCGTTTATCTCTCAATAGAAGTGACCGTAAATGGAAATGTGATACATATTCGGAAAGAGCAACTCTTCTAGTGATAAATCTGAGAATTTCATCCATCTCGTCGCAACCGTTCGGTCTTGACGAATTTTTAACTGAACCCATCTTTTTCAGGATTTTTTGATGGTCATTTTTCGAGTTTTTTATCTCTCAATAAAAGTAACCGTAAATGGAAATGTGATACATATTCTGAAAGAGCAACTCTTCTAGTAATAGATCTGAGAATTTCATCCATCTCGGCGCAACCGTTCGGTCTTGACGAATTTTTAACTGAACCCATCTTTTTCAGGATTTTTTGATGGTCAGTTTTCGAGTTTTTTATCTCTCAATAAAAGTAACCGTAAATGGAAATGTGATACATATTCTGAAAGAGCAACTCTTCTAGTAATAGATCTGAGAATTTCATCCATCTCGGCGCAACCGTTCGGTCTTGACGAATTTTTAACTGAACCCATCTTTTTCAGGAATTTTTGATGGTCAGTTTTCGAGTTTTTTATCTCTCAATAAAAGTAACCGTAAATGGAAATGTGATACATATTCTGAAAGAGCAACTCTTCTAGTAATAGATCTGAAAGTTTCATCCATCTAGTTGCAACCGTTCGATCTTGACGAATTTTTAACTGAACCCATCTTTTTCAGGATTTTTTGATGGTCAGTTTTCGAGTTATTTATCTCTCAATAGAAGTAACCGTAGATAAAAATTTGATACATATTCTGAAAGAGCAACTCTTCTAGTAATAGATCTGAAAGTTTCATCCATCTAGTTGCAACCGTTCGGTCTTGACGAATTTCTGCTCAGAAAATGCACCGACAACAACTTTTTTTCCATATCTCTCAAACGGTGCCAGGACAAATGAAAATAAAAGCTGGACAAAGATGGACCTACGGTAGACAAACGATCCTGAAATTTTGGTTGAAAATTTCCATTTGTTGTGCTAACTTCTCACTTTTCAAAATTTCAAAGATTGATTTCTATGGTTCTATGGGTGGACAAATGAAAAAATTTGGTGGACAAAAGTGGACTTACGTTGGACAAACGATCTGTACCATCCAAAATAAGTTTTTGCGATTTGGGGCTGCTGCTCGGAAAATGAACCGAAAAAAGTTCTTTTCCGTTATCTCTAAAACAGTGCCTGGACAAATAAAAAAAAAGGTGGACAAATAATATTTACTGCTGGTGACTTCAATTGTCCCGACCTGAAGTGGCCGATGACCATGTTACCCCCTGCGTCTTCTCCATCATTTCCTTACGCCGAATTAGTTTCTAACTCCCGTTTGCAACAGCTTGTAACACAATCCCACTAGATTCAGAGAAGGTCAAACCCCATCCCGTCTGGACTTGGTGTTCGTCTCTGACCCTCTGCTCACCTCAGACCTCAACTATCTGCATCCCTTTGGTAAATCTGATCATGTCACGCTCTCCACTGCATTGCAGTTTCGTTCATCAAATGCCAACCATCACGATATGAAGACTATAAATAAGGTCGATTATGAAAACATCTCCGCTGAATTGTCGAGATTGGATTGGAACTCCTTGCTTCCATCTCACGATAGCATTGACAAGCAATGGACGACCTTTACGAGTCTAGTGGATAAGATCGTCTCCTCGAACACCCGGGTTATGGTGAAGAAACGGAATCCTCTGAAGCCTTGGATTAACGATCACTCATTTCAGCTGATAAGAAAGAAAAAATCTCTATGGCAAAGATACTTGCGTACTCGATCCACAGCGGACTTCACTACGCATCGTAACTACTCCAATTATGTCTCTACCTCCTTGCGAAATTCGAAGAGGAACTTTGAGAATGGACTGGCCTCATCCAAGAACAAGAAAAAATTTTTCAAATATGTAAGATCATCTTTAAGCACCAATGTGAGTGTTCCGATCGTCAAGGATGACTGTGGCAATCTAAGTTGCGGCTTTGAAGAGACGGCGGACATTCTGGCTAAATCTTTTTTTCAATCCTTTTCCCCTGAGCCGCCCGGTCCGAGTCCAACCCCACAGTTTCCCCGATGCTGCTCCGAAATACTGAATGTTGAAATCAATGAAGCAATGGTGGAGCATCACCTATCTAAGCTCAATATTTCTTCTGCTCCAGGCAGCGATGGAATTACACCTTTCCTTCTTAAGCGTTGTGCCAGTGCCCTATCTATCCCCCTCACCATCATGTTTCGCAAGTCCATGATTACAGGTTCACTTCCCTCGGATTGGCTTTTTGCTACTGTGACCCCCATCTACAAGAAAGGAGACAAGCTTTCCCCCGAAAACTATCGCCCTATAAGCCTGCTGTCAGCCGTTGCAAAGGTAATGGAGAGGATAATTAGTGAAAAGCTTCTTGAATTTTCTCTTTCCAATGGTTTGATTCCTGACGAGCAGCACGGTTTTGTTCCTGGACGCTCCACAACAACAAATCTCCTATCATGCATATCCGACTGGACAAAAGCAATGGACTCCGGTCAGCCAACGGACGTCATATATCTTGATTTCTCCAAAGCTTTTGACAGGGTCCCGCACAACCGTTTACTTGCAAAGTTGAAGCACATTGGTGTTCGGGGAGAGCTGCTCGTTTGGATTAAAGCTTTCCTGACTGGCCGTTCATACCGCGTGCGTGTTGGCAGTTCATTCTCCTCATCCGCTTGGCCGGTACTATCTGGCGTCCCTCAAGGCTCCGTTTTGGGGCCTCTGCTCTTTCTTCTTTACGCCTCCGATCTTCCATTCCGGTTCAAATCCACCCTGTCACAGTTTGCCGACGACATCAAACTCTACAATAACCCCATAGTAAATCACGCTGATCTTCAGACCGACTTGAACATCTTGAATAAATGGTGCGAAGAATGGTTGCTTCCCCTTAACACTAGTAAATGCTTTGTACTTCACATAGGCAAAAACAACCCTCGTTTGGGTTACACAATCAATGCTGAATACCTGACTCCCGTATCCCAGATTGAAGGGACGTTACCATTTCGGAAGATCTCAGTTGGTTAGCCCATATAGAACGTATCTCAGCCAAAGCAAAACAGCTTACCTACATGTTCAATAAATCCTTCAGAGGCTGTGATGACCGAACTTTCGGGATTATTTTCAAGACATACGTCCGACCAACACTTGAGTACGCTGGTCCAGTTTGGTGGTGCTCCACGAAGGCCGCCAGCGATATTCTTCACAGAACAGACTTACTTTATGATATTCTTCAGTCCACACAGCGATGGGCCACTCGCGCTCATTATGGTCCAATGCGACCCTCATACGAACAGCGACTTTTTGCCATGAATTTGTCACTCTTCGAGGAGAGACGTGTACGCGGTGACCTGATCTTCTCGTTTCGAGCCATGCAGGGCCACTTCGGTGAGAGGGTCCGCAGTATGTTTCCTCTGAATAGGAATAACTTGCGAGGGCACATTTTCAAGTTGAAACGTGAAAATTTCAGGTCCTCCCAACGTCAACACTTTCTCCATAACCGGATATTCCACAATTGGAACCGTCTGCCTGAATGCGTAGTGCGATCGACCTCGGTAAACGGTTTCAAAAACAGCTATGACAGGTGGAAGTCCTCTCTATGAGGAACTGTGGTGTTATATCTAATTTTTGTTTTTGTATACGATATTTCAGTTTTGTATTTTTCGATTTCATTTTTATCCTCATCAGTTTATGTATGCACATATGTAATCTAATAATCTTCGAGTTTATAGGCTTGTCCTCTACTCGTAACAATTTTGTAATAAATAAATAAATAAATAAATAAGGACCTACGATGGACAAACGACCCTAAAATTTTTGTATTAAAATTCGCATTTGGGTGTGCCAGCTTCAGATAGCTGAATTATGTGACAGCTCCGGATGAGATTCGTTATAGTTTTGAAATATCCATCTTCCAAGCTCTTTCTTGAAAAACGGTATGATTGATATATCAACCGAAAATGAACCGTTTGGGAGTAATTTAAGTTAAAAGATGAAGATTTTCTTCTTTGTGATAACTTTCAACGAGTAACACATGAAAAGAATTTATTTCTAATCCTCTTTTCGAATATCTGTTGCTATTTGTTCACTTTTCATCTTCATACAGAAGCTTCAAGCAGCTCAAAGAAAACTATACTTTAATTTATGGAAATATAGTGAAATAATTCTGACTAATTATCTTTAACCATCTATTTATTTCACAATGAAGATTGCGGAAAACTAGTTTTATGTTCAGAATAGCGTATGTTGAGAATTCTCCAATTCAATAAATTCTCACATATCTTATCACAGCGTGGAAAGCTGAGCATTAAAAAAAAATTATCCTTACTGAAAGGTTGTCTTAGATATAAATAAACTTGAGTGTGTAACACATCTAGCGTCTGCACGCAAGGAGCTGTTGGAAGGATAATGTCGAGTTAATTAATTGGGACACGACACCATTTTCTCCTGACCTCTTAATTCGATAATCCATTTTCAGAATGCTCGTTAGGACGTTGTAACAGGAGTTGTTTGCTGAATAAAACCTTTCACACATTGTTACGGTCTCAGTTTCACTGCTATCAGTACACAGGAAAAGCTTATTTTGCCAGAAAATGATGTAATTGCTCTGTCTTCTTCATTCGAACAAATATATAAATAGTCCATTTACTTTTATAAAATAAATCGGCTGGCATTGGAAGTAGGTACGACACATTTGTCGTTGAAAATCTTTTCTGAAAATAAAATTCCCCTTCTGTCACCATCTTTTTGGGTCTTCCAGAAGAAGGAATTTCTTTGCCAGCCGTCACTCAATGATTTAAATTGAGTACATCTTCTCTGAAGCAATGTGGAGGCTTTTGACGTATAACGAAATTCATTTATCTGAAAATTTGAAAGGCAATGTTTTTAAATTCCAAAATAATAATTTGAAAACCGATTGTTTTTGTGTTTTCATTTCCTGCTGAAAATTATTTGAAATATGAAATATTCAATTTCCTCTATTGAATTTATCTAGCCTTTTTGAGCAACTTTTATATCTGACTTTCCGATAATATTGAGTTCTTCTTCATTACCATTATCATTGTTCTAACACTTTCAACAATCCCTTAAATTTTGAGGATATGAAGAATTCAGCATTTATACAGGGTGAATCTTTGACTCGTACAAATAATTCAACAGTAGAATTTTGAGGTCAAAAGAAACACTTTTTACCATAAATTTTTTCCGAATCAGCTCGGTTTAAAAGATACAGACTGTTGAAAAACTATAAAAAAATTTCATTCTTAGTTCTATCTCAGAAACGGTCTATCGAATGAAATGAATTTGGGAATATAGTTTCTCATTCATTTTATTATTCTTTTTCGAACACAAGATACCCACGCCTTCCAGTTTTTTCATTATGATCATTAAGTACCATAAAAATACAATGAATTCAAAGAAGCTATCTAATATTTAAACGTTTTGTAAAATGAGAAAAATTCTTCATATTTTCCCGTATAACGCGCCTATTTGAGTAATTTGATTTTCAAAAATTAAACAGGATCCGTGAAATTTGAAAATTGTGTACTTTGGCTAAATACAACTCTGTTCAAAAGATCCTCATATGTGTAGTGTCGCAGATTTAGCTACTTATTCTGAAGGTAATTTAGTTTTTCCAGGGGTGGCACTGCTCATTATAAAAACTCAAAATGGCTAAATCTTTTTATCAGGGCCGAATGAAAAGAAATTATTTCTTTTGACCTCAAGAATCTACTGTTAAAATATTTTTCCGCCGACCTCTTAATAATAGCACTGTTTAACGTACACGAAATTAGCTGTTAATGAACCATTTTTTTGGTTAATTTCCTATTAATGCATTATTGTCATGGGTAATCGAACATAGAAGTATTCAGCAGCTTCCCAAATAATTATTTCATTTGTATGTCACATTGATTTTCGTAGTACCTAGCGGGTGAATTGAGAAAAGATGAATTGTGGAGGTTACAGAAAAATTATGATGTTTAGAGAGTAATCAATTTATCTATGTACCACAACTCCAGCTTCCACCAGCTCCACACATTCTTTAACAGATATAATAGGGAATGATATCAATGTGATTTACTCAAAATGTCACAACTCGAATATGCCCTCTATGAACTTCTCGAATTGTTCGATCAGCCGCATAAATATCAACATTCCAATATGAACATAGAAAATTTATAAGGTGTCAAATTTGTCTAGGTATCGATAGAAAATTTTTGCAATCAAGAATTCAAATTCAATTCGAAATGCGGTCGACGGAAAAATCTTGTAATCAACTCGTTTATTAATTGAGCGATTAATGACCTCGAACATTATTGTTAAAATATCTCAATCATTAATCGCTTTCAGGAATAACCTAGTTGATTAAATAACTAGTACGAGTCAAAGACTCACCCTGTATATTTCATGACATCAAATCAAGGTTACTTGATGAATATACAACTGAGGGATTATTGAGTCTGTCAAAACGACACTAAAATCCATATATACAGGGTTAGTACTATTTAGAGGGGGACTACAGGGATATCGAAAACCGTTAGAAATACAGGGTAGCTTAAATTGCGAAAAAGTTGCGATATTCAAGGATGAGTGGGTGGGTGTAAACAGTTCCCAAATATCTCGGATGGTTCTTGAGATATCTCGAAAAAACTGAAAATCAATATTATCATATTTTCTTCATAACTCATTTGTTTTTGGAGATAACTATACTTCATTCAAATTTATTTTAGCAGTCGGTTGGCCATGAAATAATTTTCTCAAGTTTTTGTAACTAGAACGAAGTTGGGTTGGCACTCATGAAATGTCGTTAATGTCATAACGCCGTTGCCACAACTAATATCAATTTTTATTACGAAAATTCGAAAATGCCGAAAGTGATTGAAAAAAGAGACAGGGTTTCAGGAAGTGCTATTTAGAATTCAGGTCCGCTCATTCGAATAGTTATACCCTGATATTCTAAAATCCACAATACGTCAGACGGTAGCGAACATATTCAATGTAAGAGAATTTATATAATGTTTCATTTGAATCTAAACGACTTATATTTCAGCAGAATATTTCCACAATCAGAAAGATTGTGAATGAAGAGTATGACAAAGAATTTCCTTCTATTGGGAGACCCAAAAAAGTGGTGGCATTTCAGAATTTTATGTTTGAGTGAATTAATGCGAAAAGTTTACTACAGGATTTTCGATAAATGTCATCGGAGAATAAGTTCCCTAAAATAGATTTTTCTATTTTTCATTTGACTTGTCCTATACAATGTAAATGTCTTAAGGTACTAATAAATACCTAATTATTTTATTATTACATCAATGTATTAAGATGAATAGCCACAAATACGCGCAAGTTGCCCTGTTACTGTTTATTCATGTGAAATTTTTGTTCAACGGTGAAGTTGCAACTTCCTTCAACTCCTTTTACTTATATTGATGCAAGATGATTTTTATTGAAAAATTTAACATTCTTGTAATTATCTGTTAATTCCTTCGGGAGATACCCATTGCCAACCACTGCATCATATGCATTTCATCTTCGGGTTAATATTTTTGAAATCTACAAATGATGTAAGCCAAAGAAGATAACGAACATTAACTCTCCTTCAAGCTAGTGCATATTATGATATTATACTGATCTCTTGTATTTTCCATGCAAATAACTGGATTTGGTATGCCTTCAATCAGTTTGTATGAACTTCAATTATGTTCGTCAGATATTTACCGAAGAGATTCGACATTGTGATAAAATACGTAATAACAGAAACTTTTACGTCGAACGGGCAACATAGCGTTGATTTAAAACCCAAAAATGTTTTGACAAGCTTCATAACCCCACATTTTCGTACTATACAGAGTGAAATGTGTCAAATTTCCATGGCCAACCGACTGCTAAAATAAAGTTGAATGAAGTATACACGAAATTCGGTGTGTAGTCATAATCCTATATAGCGATTATACTGGTGTACTACTTTTTTGTAATTTGAGCCACCCTTAATTTTTAACGGTTTTCGATATTGCTATAGTCAGCCTATAAATAGTTCTAACCCTGTATTATAAACAAATAGATAATCCTATAAGACGTAATGATACTGAATTCGATAATGTGTAATTACTCGAACAAGATTGAAGTGGTAGAAGTAAGTCTATATCAGCGAGCTTCGAGACCATACACAACGTGAATAGCTGGTATCTCCATAAATTCCCACGTGGTTGAACTCAACAAAGAACAGTTCTCTCTAATCTTCCCGGATGAAACGATGGTGTAGAAAATTAACGCTGTCATGCCCTACTTGATTGAAAATAATAATTAATCTCTCATCCAGCAACCACGGAAGTAATTTCTAGCTATATCTGATCTGAACTAATTGGGTTTGATATGGTTCAATCCAATTTTCACCTATCCCTTTCGTGTCAGCCATGCGTTGGTGTTTCTGAGCTTTTGGAATTGGATAGTTTCCAAGTTTTCAGCATTTTATCATTTATTGAAAAAATTCTGCATGAACTACTTGGAAGAACGTCAGTTTGAATTATTAATTTATAATATGCTTTTTTCTGTTCAGAAGCATGGAAAAAAATTCTGAGAGATAAATTTACTGACGCATTCGCCATTCTGCAGCAATGAGTTTTGTGAATTTGAAAATTTCTAGTTCATGTATTACAGATCTTGAACCCAAACGTCATATTTTGAAATCTTTAAGCTTTGAGAATTCAGAAGAGAGAGTAAAAATATATTTGTTAGTGTTAGAAACTCTGAATTTCGCAAAATATTATACCCTATGTGATTTTTTTCCTGCATGAGATTTGCTCAACCAATTAGTCAGAAAAATCGAAAAGATGTGATATGATGTTGACACTTTCTAGTCACTTCTTCCTCTACTGATTCCTCAGATCTGTAAAAAGCTAAATGTATTTATGTTTGAATATATTTTGAATACATTAGTAATGTAATAAGAATACAAAATACTTTCAGCCTTCAGGTGTTTGTAATTCCAATTACAAATCACATTTTCGAAGAGTAATTGAAATACTGTCCAACATTGTGTTACTTTGATTATCAAGAATAATATAGAATACGAGAATGTAATGATATCTATTTAGCCTAGACCAGTTGCATGTATAAAAAAAATATTGCGTTACCATAGCAACGAACAATAACTCATTAGAAGTGTCAGTGTGAAGTTTGAGGACAAAAAAGGAAACCAGAGTTACGCAATAAATTAAAAGAAAGAAGAAATTGTGAAAATCGAAAAATTGGAGTATAGAGCCATCATCAAATACCTGTATTTACGAAGATATGCTTAATACCCTTGGTGATCAATGTCCTTCGTATGAGACCGTGAAAAATTGGACTGCAAGCTTCAAAAGAGGTAAATTTTTCATTGAAGATGATGACCGATCGGGAAGGCCAGTTTCAGTGTCAGTCCCGAAAATATCGATGCAGTTCATGACACGATTTTATCAGACGAATTAGGCTAAAACGGATATAATAATAAGAACGCGTTCATCATATAGTTCACGTCAATTTGGACATGAGAAAATTTGCTGCAAAATGTTTGAATGTTGACCAAAAGCGTGCAACGGTAGAAGCATCGCGTTCGATCTGTGCTCGATTTGAAAACGATGTAGACTTCTCAAACCGAATTTTTACTATGGATGAGACTGGGGTACATTTCTACGATCCAGAAACAAAGCAACAATCCATGAAATGGCGACACTCTGGTTCTCTAAGACCTAAGAAGTTTCGTGTCCAAAAATCTGCTGGAAAAGTTCTTGCTTCAGTTTTCTGGGATTGCCATGGAGTAACCATGATTGATTTTTTTGGATAAGGGTAGAACAATAACCAGTGATTACTATTCAACATTACTGACCACTCTACGGGAAAAAATCGCGGAAAGCTGTCCAAAGGTGTTTTGTTTCTGCAGGACAACGCCCATGCACAGAAATCTCATGTTGCCAAGCAAAAAATTTGTGATTTAGGGATTGAATTGCTAGAACACCCCCCTTTTCACCAGATTTGGCTCCATCCGACCATCTTCTCTTTCCCCAACTGAAAAATTTTTTTAAAAGGTCGTAAATTTTCTTCCAACGAGGTGGTAATAAAAGCTGTGGAGGTCTGGTTTGCAGAGCAAGAAGAAACATTTTTTTTGAAAGGTCTAGACACGTTGCAGGTTTCTCTGTAATAAATATATAAAGCCCGTTTGCAACATCCAAGAATTCTCTAGAAATTTCATTCGAGATTTCATGCGCCGTGAATTCTTTACCGTTACATACGCACTTTCGGTAGAATTCTCTGTTCAGTTGCATACAAAATAATCTCTGCCGTTTTCTTACCAAAATTTGGTAGAGAATTCTCCAGAGAATTCTCGGCTGTTACAAACGGGCTTGAGAGGAGAATATGTTGAATAATAAAATATTTTGAAATTGAAATTTTTTGTTGTTCTGTAGTAGGCTAAGAATGTTTTCAATATATCCTCGTATAGCCAGCGTGTAGTTGTGAAAAAGTTGCAAATTGGCGAATACTCCAGTTACAGATTCAGCTTTTGTTTCCTACTTTTTTGTGTCTGTCAGATTCGGCAAAGGTCACTTAGTTGGTGCCCTGAGTGGAATAATGAGTTCATTATGAATATGAATTGGGTTTCAAAGTGCAAATCCCTAGTATACATTATTCTCTCATTCATTTGTAAAGGCTCATTTCATCAGGCAAACTCTAAGATGAAAATGGCAGGTATGAACCAAATCCCACCCAATGGCACATCTAGTTCAGTCAGAAAAGCTCCATTCATTCACCTCAAATATCACCAACAGTGCAGACAAACTAATGAAATGATTCCACAAGATCCTGTGGATGTGCAATAAAGCTCATATACATGTGTGTTCAGATATATTCAAACTAGTAGTTAATTAATCCTCTTTATTCTCATACCACCTCTTGAATACATCTGGCTCACAACATTCCTGTGATTGCATAAATATCGCTCCTATTTCCCGGTTTAATCTTATCCAATCAACTTTCGCTCACAGGCAATGATTGTCCTGGGAAATGGCGTAGTTCTGGCAGGAATTGTTCCAACAATTCAACGGTTTAATTGATTCCGGTGTTTAAGTATTGGGCGGTATATCGCGACAATAATATTCAATTATGCGAAATTTACGATCAAGAATTTACCTCTTGGCGTTCGATCCGTTCTTCGTTGATGTAATTTATACCACAGATTGTTTGCAAAGTTGAACTCAGCGAGCCTAAATGTACCTGATAATGCTATTAGAGGACTAACTACGAACTCAAAGCTGGTCTCTTTCATTGGTTTAACGAATGTGTAGGGAACTCACATGGTCTGACTATTAAACTGATGGAATATTTAACACGGGTTGGAGGAGATCCTGCTGAATTTGAAATCAAGGATCAAGGAATACCTTGTACTGAAAAATTCTCCTTTTTTATCTGTTATTTGATTTTTCCAATGAAGAGCATTTCGAATCTGGCACGAAAAAATATTGAACTCCTCTAGAAATATTCACAGTTGATTTAAAAGATCCTTATCTCTCTTATATCGAACTTATTCAAACAATTCTTCTCCGAATTGAAATGATTTATTGGATTCACGATTTCAAAGAAGAGGAAGGGTTTCCTATTATGGTAGTTCCAGAATTATCCCTCGAGAATGCTCGTATCGATCACCAGGAATGTGTTCCAATTTTCCGTAATGAAATCCTTCGAATAGGAAAATGAAAGGTCCCCTCAATTCGAAATGGACTCCCTTAGGACCACTGGGAAAATTTGATCTACATACTTATATTGCTAGGTTACGGCAAAGGACACTCAATTATGGAACTGGGAATTCCTGAATGCATGAGAAAAAAGATAATATGAAAATATGGTCCGTTGGGGCTCTTGATCATTTACGTAAAATCCTCCTGCTCACTTTTCACAGCGATAGTGATGTTCTTATATCGGATCATTATTGAATCATACTATACTTATAAATATTATAGAAGTCTGTGATGTGAGAATTGCTAGCGTGAAATGATTATTTTGACATATAGTTTCGTCCTGACACTAGGAGACTCAGTCACTCAACCGATTCTGGAAATTTTTTGAATTTGAGTTAATACCAATATCAGTAAAGACTAATTTTCAACACCTATAAGTGTTCAGGACCACCAGGAAACGCCACTTAATGGCGAAATTCGTTTATTTATTTTATAGTATTTTCTGCAGATATCGAAGGATTTGTGAAAATTTCTTCAAAGAATTGTCCTAATTTATGGAATGCCGTCCTTCAAATGGAATGATATTTTACTGTAACTTTTTTAGACCCATTGTGAACTGGTGACTTAGTTTAAGAGACATGATGGTACAAAACTGTATCAGAATCTAGTAGTCATATATATCTAGACTAAAGAGGGTGAGTTTTTGAATCGTACAAATATTTTAACAGAAGATTCTTGAGGTCAAAAGAAACACTTTTTCCCAATAACATTTTTTCCGATTCGGCCCTGATAAAAAGTAGAGCCATTTTAAGTTTTCATAACGAGCTATGCTATCCGTGGAGAAACAAATTTCTCTTCAGAATAACAAGCTAAATTTATGACAATGGATTTTTAAGCAGAGTTGCAATTTTCAGTGTATCACAGATATTTTTTATTTCTGAACATCGAATGCGAGAAAATATGAGGAATATGCTAGGGTGGGCAAAATTGGTGATACCTGAACTACAACTTTTCAACCCAACGAGATAAAACAAAATGGAATATTTTCGAGAAACTGGTAATGTCATCAACAGCATTCCTCTATCTTCTTCTGTTTTCGAGTTAAAGGCCAACATTTAAATTTGGGCGATTTCAACTTTGGTCATTATCTCTGTTTGTGTTTGTGCTAAGATGTTGAAATGAAACCATTATTCAGACACTTTTCTGACAGAAATCCAGGGGAGTAATATGATTTTTTCCAACAGGTCTATATGCTGAGCCATAACATAAAATTATTTTTTCGTGTGAAAACAGTACATAGTTCAAAATGACTTAGAAAGAATCGCCATTTTTTTCCTGTTCCAGAAATATGTCATACATCGCCCTCAGTCTTCCTAAGTCATTTTAAACTACTGTTTTCATAAGAAAAAACACATCTTTATGCTATAGCTCAGCAAATATACCTGTTGGAAAAAATCATAGTACGACACTTGATTGCTATAAAAAAAGTGTATGTTTAATGTTTTCATTTCAACATTCCAGCACAAACAGAAAAGGAGATAATGACCAAAGTTGAAATTTCAATTTTGACCTATAACAAACAAGAGAAGATAGAGGAATGCAGTTGATGGCATTTTTAGTTTCTCGAAGAAAGACGACCGCATTTTCCTCTATCTAGTTGGTTCAGGTATCATAAATTTTGCCCACCCTGTAGGTACTTTTATTTTACAAACCGTTCAAATATTCATTAATGAGCGTCCAACTTAGTTTCAAGATAAAAAAGGTTTATAATCTGAAATCCACTATCATTTGAAAACAATTTATTTTCCGGCTGACATATTTCGACTATAATACAGTCATCTTCAAAGCCATACTGAAAGGTGGAAATAGTGTAAGTACTTAATAAAAAAAATGCTCAATACTCGAACTCACATATAAAATAAATAAAGTTTCAAACAAATAACTTTCTGTCCAAAGCCACACTCTAATTCAGAAATTCATTTTATCGATTAAATCTTTTATGAGATAGAACTGGTTCATCAATAGCCTGAATCTTTTAAGCACGGTCGATTCGGAAAAAATGGTTAGGTATAAAAGTGTTTCTTTTGTCCTCAATAATCCACTGTTAAAATATTTGTACGAGTCAGAGACACAACCTGTATATGGCTTTTTTGTGATTTTCTAGGAGCCTTCTATGTTCCATGAAAATGTTTACTCTCTCATCAGAAACACCCTGTATTTCAAGAATAATTAATTGACGTTGACGCTTGGCCCTCCGGAAAAATTTTTAGAAAATTTTCTATGAAGGATAAATCATCAAATTCCCATACTGATCTTTGATTTTGTATGGATACCAAGATATTTTCTTGGTGGCGCAATGATGGTTGAATTTTGGCGTAGAGAAACGGAACGAGTGTGATGTAGATCGTCTTTCTTGATTAACTGCAAATATTGATAGAAACTTGATAACTAGAGAAACCACAAACTTGAAAGATGCCTGCTTGCTTCTACGTTCGACAGTTTTCGACCTTCCTGGCTTCACCACAGCGTCCCCCGTTGATGGGAAAATGGATACTGAATTATTTGATGTCTTGTACGGACATCAAAGATGAGTCGATTATAGGAAATAGAGCGGATGCTCGACTATGGGTAGATGTAATATTCGCTTCAAGTAGTGACAGAAATGGGTAGATACTAATATCTGTCCGCATATTACGAGTATCATTCAAGTTCCGTCTAATTTAGTGCATTTATTTATTTCGATAATTTGACAAAGGGGTTTTAGGATATGATGTACAGGATATAGTAGGTCCTTTCGTCTGATTCTCAGTGTAGAGTAATCTATACTGTACTTTAAATCAGATGATTTTCGGTGTAATTGCGCAAAAGAATGAAACAAACACTGACGTTAGGTTGTCACGCTCATAGACTAATAATTCGAATTCGAAATATGGTTACGTTTCTCAGAAGATGTGTTACTTTTTCATCCTATTGTAAAGTGATGAACTTATTGCAAATTTTGAATTTAATCGTATCCATTTTGAAGTAGATTATTGTGGTTCGTGACATTGATATTAAATTTTGCATTTCACACCACAGAACACTAATATTACAGCTCCTTATGTCTAGGTGTGAATAAACTACACCTCTTCTACACTGGTGTCAATCCAATCAGCAAACGAATACTAAAATCGAGTGTAAATTACACCGAGTGTAGAAAAGTGCTACACTTTCTATTCAAACGAAAGTCAGGAAATAAATATTCTATGTCTTATTGTAATTCTCATACATTTCTTGGTTTGAATGTATGAATTATTTATTATATTCTATTCTTAAGTCAATTACAGGTTATATTAGGAAAAGATATATGGAACTCTAACGATTTGTCAAAATCAGCTAAGCGTTCGTTACTATGGGGCACAGAAGCTTTTCTCTCCAGTATTGTGCATGTATTTGGAAAAAATAATCTTCTCGACGTTAGATAAAACTATAACTTTCTCAGAAATGCCTCTTTACATTGATAATAAAAAGATTTGTGTGCCCCACAGTAACGAACAATCAGCTGATTTCGACAAATCGTTAGAGTACCCTATAATTTGTCAAATACTGTCAGCTCATAACGCGAATTTGTGAAAACTGAAACAATATACACATCAATTTTTCTTTTCCTTTCAGGTGAGTTCATGCCAACCAGAACCAAAGTGTAAGAGAAAGAGTAAGTCACATCTATATTTCATGACTTTTTTACAATATTTCTTACTGATGAAATATCATCAGTTGCTTTTGCTGCATTATCTCAATTTATAGTGCTTTTCTGATGGAATATATTTCTAACGTGAAATGAAACAAGTTTCATATTCAAATCTTCTACAGATTAGTTTCGGTTGAAAAATTTTAAATTTCATCTGTTTAAACTTCTCTCTTATGCAGAATGATCATCATTAATACAGGGTGATTCACCGCGTTAGCGATTTATGGAAAACTAATCACAATTTTGTGCTGAATATATGTATGTTTGAGTTTTCTCTAATGAACTTTTTCCCTAAAATATTTTCAGACCATCGAAACTCTTGGTTGGTTGACTTAGCTGATTTGATGAACATTTTAGCAGTATGCCATACATTGGACGAAAACACAACAGTTTATAAATTTCAAGAACTTTTGGAAGAATGGTGAAATTGAGGAAACAGGTAATTTTGGAAGAATGTTGAGATTGAGGAAACAGGTAATTTTGGAAAACCTTGGAAAATTCATAGAGTGTTTATGAGAAGATTATCGATAAGTTGGACAAATGGAATTAAGCAAAACTCCAGATTTTCTAGTTACGACCTAGATTTTCTATCATTTCAGTCGATTCTATCATGAAAAAGGGAGAAGGAAAAACTTTTTAGCACAAAATTATGATTAACTCTTCATGAACGTCTAATATAGGCCATCGCGGACACCCTGTATGGAATGAAGAGGGAATTTTTTGGTTTATTATGAATTTATTTATTTATACCTTCCAAATAAGGAGTATACACAGGAAATACATTCCCAAAAAAGTACTCACAAAGATGAATAGAGCAAATATGATACGAAAATCATAGTGGATAAATAGAATATACCATAAAAATTTATTAAGATTACCCATTGAAAATAATAATGCACAAAATTCATATCAGTATTTACCTACTATTTCGTAGAAAAACGCTCTAACAGGTCAAATTTTATTTTAAATTACGCAAATTTTCATGTATTATTTGTTATGCACCATTTTAAAGGGGTGGAAAGTTTTTCATTCAACCTTAACTGATTGTGCCAGAAATGGTTAAAACTTTTGTTGCTGAGAATGATTTGGCCATAGATTATTTTTTATCCATTCTTTTTTATGATGGGGTGAACTATGCCCTTTAGGTGCTTTACTTTTTACTCTCTATATTTTTTTATTTTTCTGAAATTGTTCACAATTTTCTCAATTTCTCTTCTTCTGTAGACATTCATTGAAGTTAGTCCTTATGAATATGAGTATTTAATCTTGTGATGATCATCGTATTAAATGATATTTATTCACTGAAGAAGCGATGGAATGAGTGCATTATATCCAAATTCATTCTTCGAAAGGGTGAATTCGTAACCGAATAAATCACATTTCATTTCCCTGTCATATAAGCTGATTCGATCATCGCCTATCGAGAAAAATGAAATGGAAAATGTGAAGACGAGCTGTCCGCATGAAAAGTAACAAGATTCTGCGAATTGGGTGTTGGATGAAACGTGCAATCCCAGTTTGAATAATAATTATCTGAAATGACGTTAGCGATAAAATTGGGATATACCATCTGATGGATGATCGCGAAACCGATGCGTTTTCCATCAGGGATTTCTGCCAATAAATCGACAGGTTTATTAGTCCCCTTCTGATAAATGGCTCACTTATGGAGATGCGAAATACCGTTCGGGATATACAGACGTGATGTCATTTGAGCATCATAATAGTTGTTAAATTTGTTCAAAATATCCGTGCATTTTCAAACTTGGCTGCTTTTTCCTAGTTCGAAACATCGGAATTTATAATTATTAGTAGTTTGGATCAACGGATTAGTGAGGTATCTTGTAAAATTAAGGCCCGGTACTTTCACCTTCGAATAAATTTTATTCAATGTCAATAAGTATTTGTCAAATAATTTCCTATCCGAAGGATACCTTATTTCGGTGCTTTCAGATGAAATTATTTGACGAATAACAATTCTATGAAAACACGTGTAACGTGCGTTTCTCGGAGAAACCTTAATTTCGAGCGCCAGCTATTCTTTTCAATAGGAAGAATAGCAAACCTACCAGAGTAGCTGCTAGCCGGAGACAGAGCTCGATGTTGTCTAGGGCGGTAGCGACAACGAAGAAGTCAAAATCGAATTATGTAAAAGTTTATTCACACCTTCGGAAACTAATTATATGTACAAGGGAGATATGTGTGATATAAAATATGAGTGATTCTATCAGTGAAAATACATTCAGGAAATCTTATCCGGTCACGAGCACTTTATGAAATTTATACCGGGTGTAGTGAAAAATTAACGGTTCAATAAAAATGCGCCAACCAGAACTGACGAATGCTAAGGACTTGCTATACGGTATCGGTATGTAGTTGTATTTCTCCGGAAATGAAACACAATAAGGGCGGATCTGTTCGAGACTTTTATTCGCTGCCCCAAGGGTTATAACACGCCATGACTGACAGCGAAGAAAATGTCTATTTTTAACGCAACTACGGGATTTCACTGACTACGTGCGGTATCTCTTATTCTCTGCCCCAAGGGTTATAGCACGCCATGACTGACAGAAAAGAAGAGATTTCGGATTTAACACTTATGACGCGGAACGCGGACAGGGGGGTTGACGGAACTTTCCCTTCAGTACCCCAAGGGTTAGGGCGGATCTGTTCGAGACTTTTATTCGCTGCCCCAAGGGTTATAACACGCCATGACTGACAGCGAAGAAAATGTCTATTTTTAACGCAACTACGGGATTTCACTGACTACGTGCGGTATCTCTTATTCTCTGCCCCAAGGGTTATAGCACGCCATGACTGACAGAAAAGAAGAGATTTCGGATTTAACACTTATGACGCGGAACGCGGACAGGGGGGGTTGACGGAACTTTCCCTTCCGTACCCCAAGGGCTAGGGCGGACCTGTTCGAGACTTTTATTCGCTGCCCCAAGGGTTATAGCACGCCATGACTGACAGCGAAGAAAATGTCTATTTCGCGCAACAGGGTAAAGAACGATAAAATACAACAGAAAACGATACAGTACAGCAGTGTCAAAGTTAAGGAAGTAACGGCGTAGGTCTAACAAAGAAACTGAACGGTACAGACGGGGACCTACCTCCTTTGTTTCAAGCACTCGAAACTCAAAGGATTTAAAAGAAAAACTAAAAAAATTAACTCTAAGCACTGATGCCAACACAAAATGATTATTCTTCAACGGCGAAAGAATACCGAAAATTAACTGAATCTAAAAAGAAGTCACCACGTTAGAAAGCGAAAAATCGAAAATACTCAAGCGAAAGGAAAGCACTGAAGTAAAATTCAAAAGTGAGCCGAAGAACTGAAGTAACAGTCGAAAAGTCGAAAAGTAACTCGAAGAACTGAAGTAAAAGTCAAAAGTCGAAAAGTGACCGTCGCGGGGGGAAAATTTGCTTTTATAGGCATATCCCCTCCCACGGTAAAAATCTGAAAATTCCAGAATGCGACAAGACTGAAAAACGTCGTCAGCTCCGGCTTATCGCATATCAACAGATGAAAAACGTCGAAATCTTCAGCGGCATGTAAGAAAAACAACGTGAAATACAGATAAGCGGTTTTTTACATTTACTCTGCCTGTCGGAATGAACGTACGGAATATTCGAGAATTAAAATATTTTCAAAGACGGAAATTTAAAACGAAAAAAAAATGCACTAAGATGAACTCCAATTTTCCTCAGAAAACTGGGGTTCATCACACACGGTATACTACTTTTCACTGATTAATGTAAAATAAGACACCGCATTGTAGAAATTGTCATAATTCCAACTACAAAGCAAATATTTCGTGAAAATCACACAAAGAATAACCATATATCAAGAATCTAAAAAATTCAACCAATAATGACGTTCCGACATTCGATCTATGACAAATAAACCTTTTTAATTAAGTTTCAATGACAGATTTATTCGATGAATAACACTATCTGAAACTGAAAAGACTGCATTTTTACTTATCCTAAGAATAAGATTCGATTCGATAGATAAGTCTATCGAATAAATTTAGTTATTCGCACGTGAAAGTGCCGGGCCTAAATCTTATAAGTCCAAAAATAAAAATTCTCCAACTCAAAATGTCTGAGCTAATCCCAGCATTAAAATGGCAAAATTTATTCGATCTCTGGATCTATTTGTACAGTTCGAGTTCGAGAAAATATTTTCCAAGATAATGAAGCCTCAGAAGTGTCTTAATTGAGCAGAATTTCTCAATTCTCCCACATTGTGGATTGAATATGTTTAACTAGGTTATTTTCATTGGTTTTTGATGAAAAGGATGATGAACATAATATAATAATTCGAATCTTGAGGCGGAATGCTGGATTACTCTCTGTCATTATTGGGTCTATTTAACAACGAGAAAGAAAGCCAGTTTTCCACATTTTTCATGAATTGTGCCCCTCGCATTCGCCATTTTGCCTTTGATCAAGGTTTTATTCACATGTACATAGACATTATGCCCCAATAGGACGATTTTGAATACAAACGATGCCACATTTCCATATTTAATTGAGGAGTTTGTTGTCCTTCCTCTATGAAGGGTTGGAGGGTAGTTTAACTTTTTGTGAATGCAAAAAAAGAGTCTTTTTTGCTGACGATCATTGATGACTTGTTTTTATCAACTTTCTTTTATGTAAAGGTGTGAAATGGTGGAACTCATTCAATTCTAATATTAACGAATACATTCATATTCAAACTTCAAGTCCCTTCAATGTTAAAGTTTCCTCCAACTCTCCTAAAAATGCCACTCAAAGAAGCTTTGAGCTTAAAGAGACTCTAAATTCGATTATGAAACTGTAAGTTACATATTTGAGGTTAATGTTATACATTTGAACAATTAATATTCTTGAAGTGTTATGAAAACATTCCTTGGAACACCCTGGATAATATAGATTTCATTTCATTTACACGATTTAATCAAATTAATGTCACGGAGGTTTTGTTTTGTTTGCTAGCAGAAATTCAGATTCTAGCACATACGCACGTTGGAATGTAATAATATTTCAATTCGTGATATTACACCGAACAGAGCTGACAAGTTGACGGGAGCTAATGTATCCAGCTATCCAGGTGTGCCATATTTTATGCATAACTGCGTCCGCTTTCAGGATCTCTCGAAGAATATATCACACGTGAGTACATATCATCGCGCCTTGTGCTGTTACATTCTTTCCGATTCCTTTTTATTGTAATGGAGATTCTTCTAGAAACGGAACAATTCGAAGTTTTTTGCAACGGTTCTTTACGACTTCGACGACAAGGCTTCAAAAAACTTCCATGGTATCCAACTAAACGTTTCAGCAGATTGGCAGATTACAAATTCTCAGTGTGATCACTAAGGATACTTGCCTTATCACTGAGATTTCAGGGTAGTTCATCGTTGTCTAGAAATAAGCTCTAAACTTACTGAATTTCACACAAAAATTAACTTTTCTCAACAAAGAAAATAATATAAAGGATAGGAGTTCCATCATCAGGAGTTGTAGTACTTGCTACACATTCTTCTTTTGCCTCCATTCCTATTGCTTTTTACCAACAACTGATGAGATGAAGCCTGGATAATATTTTTAGCAATGTGCACAAGTAAAAGAGTCTTTTAATTCAATATTTCTCGATCCCTTATCACTAAGATTTCAGTGTAGTTCATCGTTGTCTAGAAATAAGCTCTAAACTTACTGAATTTTAAACAAAAATTAACTTTTCTCAACAAAGAAAATAATATAAAGGATAGGAGTTCCATCATCAGGAGTTGTAGTACTTGCTACACATTCTTCTTTTGCCTCCATTCCTATTGATGTTTACCAACAACTGATGAGATGAAGCCTGGATAATATTTTTAGCAATGTGCACTAGTTAAAGAGTCTTTTAATTCAATATTTCTCGATTTACAAAGATGAGAAGAGACAGGCACAGAGACACATAGATTTGCTTTCTGTCTTCGACCTAAAAAAATTATCAGAATAATGGAATAACTTCATAATATATATATGTGAGTAATGATTTCGTCGATCAACACCTAGGTAAAATATCAGCAAAAATATTCTATATTCCATAAATAATTAAAATATTATATCAAATATTGAATAAAATAGTTTCTAAAAAACAGACAATTCGCTTCTCTTCAGTATAAAGTAAAACATACAGTCCATTAAATAGCCATAGCGAAAGCTATTCAACATGTAGAATCCTGACCTTCCTCAATTTCATAACAATAGGTTATGTCTATGGTTTTTCATCATCGACATGATATCAATCAATTCGATATAGGATCTATGCTCTCTATCAAAATTTATTTTCATTGCTATCAAAGTTGTGAACACTTAGATACATATTTCGAAATGGTTAGTTGTTAATCATGTGGCTTTACTAAACACAAAAACAAATGGATATTGGTAGAACATTTCACAGGTAGGTGTTTTACATGCTCAATAATTTATATATTTATGTATATTATTTCAGGTCTTATGCTCCCTATAAGTATACTCAAAACTTGAATCATTAGTTTCAAAATTAAAATAAAAGCCAACGCATTCGATAATGTACAGGTGACGTTTCTTTTTTTGCAAGTTTGTCGCCCACCCACACATTTTCGTCACGCGATTGAGAATGTGCTATTTTCAACATGTAATTAACCACATAATATCTTGATTTGACACGCTCGAGTATGTGAAATGATCTTTTTTGTAGTATTCTGACAGGCTGGAAAAACAAAACTACCTTCAGAATAACATAACTAGCTGAATCTGTAACACTACACACTACACATCTGTGGATCTTTTAAACAGAATTGTATTCAGCTAAAGTACCCAATTTTGCTAATTTCACAGATACTTTTTACTTTTTGAACATCAAATTACTGGAAAACAGCGCAGTATACGGGAATACACTGAGCAAAAACATTAACGCACATAATGGAAATCTCAAATTTATTCTACAACTGAAGGCGTTCTCAATGATAATTATTTTTATCAGAATTATGCATGCATATGTTATCCACTTTCAACGGTTTTCTTCAATACAGATGTTTTTTCCCAGCAGGAATAAAAAAAGATGATATTATCAGATTTTGAATGTAATGGCTCCATTCTAAAATCAGTTGTTCTCGATTAATTCTAGTGATCAATAGTTTTTCTTTCGTTTGATTTTCTACACTCGATCGCTATGCAACGCGAAACACGCAATTTGACCCAAGAGGAATGTGCCCAAGCGGTAGTTTTGCGAGAAGAATGGTGGACATACACAAGAATTGCAGAAATTCAGGGAGACAGGTATGAATGTTCGAACACCAGGACAGGGTAGACCACGGTTAACAACTGCCATTCAAGAACATTACTTGAGGTTTCTTCGTTGAGACAACGGTTTGCAACCGCTCGCCTCCTTCAAATTCAGCTTGAGCAAACTCATGAGGTGCAAATTAGCACTCAGACAATAAGAAATCGCTTCAGAGAATATGATTCAAGGCCTCGTGTCGCGGCAAGAGGCCCAGCTCTTACCCCACCCCATCGAAGGGCGCGTTTGGATTTTGCGAGAGAGCATATCCATTGGCAAGAGGCCGATTGGGAAAGAGTTCTCTTCACAGATGAGTCTAGATTCTGCCTCTACCATTATGATCGACGTTCCCTTGTATACAGACGTCCACATGAAAGATATGCTCAGTGCATATCTGAATACTACTGGAATATCTTTGACTGCTCGCACAGACCTAGTGGTCCTTTATAATGGAGCTATGAATGCTGAAAAGTATATAAGGAACATTCTCGAAGAGCGTGTAGTGCCATTTGCCCCATACATTGGTGAAAATTTAATTTTTATGAACGATAATGCCAGACCCCATCGTGCGCGCATCGTTCAGGAGTACCTTGAAGAGGTTGAAGTCTCTCGAATGGAATGGCCAGCAAGATGTCCAGATCTCTATCCGATTGAGCAGATTTGGGACAACCTCAATAGAAAGCTGAGAAGTTCAGAAAATCATCCAGCTACTCTAAATGACTTAGGAATCCAACTCGGAGAAATCTGGGAAGGATTAGATCAGAACATTTTAAGATCACTCATTTTGAGTATGAACCGTCGTTGCCGAGCTGTAATTAACGCAAGGGGTGGAAATACCAAGTATTAAATCACTTTTCAGCATTTCAGTATTTTGAAAATTGTTCATTTCTCTTCTTTCACATAAGATTCGGTGAAATCCTGAATTTTTCTTCCATTTAATGTGTCTTGTGTCGTTCAAAACCTTCCCGAGAGAACATAAAAAATAAGTTATAAAGTCAATGTAGAGTTAACTTTTATTGAAATTGAGATTTTCAGGAAGTGGGTTAATTTTTTTGCGCAGTGTATATGGAAAATACCTTTCTTTTACGAAACGTTCAAATATTCATTTGGCAGCGTCCAACTTAGATTCAAAAATAGGGTTCTTTAAATTTTTGGCATTTTTATGGTACGTAATGGTCATAATGAGAAAACTGGAATACGTAGGTGATATCTTGTGTTCGAAAAAGATTAATCAAATATATGAAAAACTATATTTTGAAATTCATTCCATTCGATAAAACTGTTCGTGAGGTAGAACTAAAAATAACAACTATAGTTTTTAAACCAATCTGATTCGGAAAAAGTGGTATTGGAAAAAAGTGTTTCTTTCGACCTCAAGAATCTACTATTTAAATATTTGTGTGAGTCAAAAACTCACCCTATTTCAGGTATAATTTTTGGTAGAGGTACTCTACAGGGTCAGGTATCTCCCCTTATATTAATCTGACACGCTCGATTAAATCCCGAATTTCCCCTTTGGGCTCCCCAGCTATAAGTCGAGTTTCAATCTCAATGATCCAATACGAAGAAGGTGGATGATTTGGGTCACTAAAATCAGCAGGATTTTTTCCCGCAGGAAAACCGAAAAACTCGCGTTCAGATGAAACCCAGTTCGGGGGTATTTCGCCATCCGTGTCCCATCATTAGCGGTCGAAGAGCACGTGGATTTTCATCTCCCTTCCAGCAGGGAATCGCGCGCAGGAAAATCTCTCCGTCGGCTGGTACATGCTGTCCGACAGCAGGAGACGCACTTCAGAACACGTGCAGGCTGCGCCGACGGGTGCAGTTGCCGAGCCGGCGGGTTTGGTGCGTTTTTCCTTGGAAAAATTAAACAGAAAACTAGAAAACGTTCACGGCGGCACGACCCAATATGACCAAGACTATATTTTTACGAGTGTGAAAGAGTGCGATATTGGAAGATATTTTTGACAACTTTACACAAAAGCACTTAGGTTCGTAGAAGAAGTAGATGATGTCAATGCTTTTGATGTTACTCGTTATGGTCACAGGTTTTGATGGTCATTTACTGACGAATTGATGCAATAAGCTGAACTATGTTTAATATGATTCGCGGACTTTTTCAAATCATCAATACAGCGTCGAAAGTAAAATGCACAAAAATAAGTTCAGTGATTCAATTTCCAAGTAATCTTTTGATGAAATGACGACTAAATTGAAGAAATTTGAAGAAGATAACTCAGAGAGATCGCGAGAAAAATGTTCCTATTTAAATTATACACAGGTTAATTTATCTCTATTTACGATAATTCAATTGTTTTCCGCTCGAAATATTGACGTGATTTATGAACTTAGTTTTCCTTCAACATTCTCAGAGCAAAAAAATATCAGAATCAATTCCGCATGCGCATTATGAAGATTGTCGAATAGAAAATAATCTTTGAATAGACTTCGCTTACTCTTCTTCAGTATGATTCTTGAAGATGGGGATGAAAATTTATATCTTATGTCCTATGCGATGGAACTGTAGTGTGGTAAAAGATTGCACACCTTTGAATATTGATATTGACGATGATGCTCAACCAACACTTGATAAAAGAGAGCTTCCTCTGAAGGATAACCGTAAACTCATTAAAAATATTGCAATAGAAAACAATGATGTTCATGAAAAATTACATAAGAGGATTACTTGACTTGACTTGAATATTTTATATCTTTTGTTGACGTGACGTTTCTTTTTTTGCAAGTTTGTCGACCTCCCACACATTTTCGTCAGGCAATTGTGCTATTTTCAACATGTAATTAACAACATATATCTTGATTTGACAAGCTCGAGTATATACAATGATTTTTTACACTATTCTGACAGGCTCACCTAGAGAGTAGACAGTAGTGTTTGTTTTGACCTCAAGAATTTACTCGCCTGTGTCCCTATACAGGCGAGTAGATTCTTGAGGTCAAAACAAACACTTTCTTTATACCATTTTTTCCGATTCGGCCCTGATAAATAGATATATACATTTCAAGTTTTCAAAACGAGCTTTGCCACCCCTGGAAAAACAAAATTATCTTCAGAGTAACTAGCTAAATCTGCGACACTACACATCTGTAGATCATTTAAATAGAGTTGTATTCACACAAATTTCACAGATAATTTTTAATTTTTGAACATCAAATTTCTCAAAAACGGCGCATTATACGGAAAAATATGAAGAATACTTCCATTTTACAAAACGTTCAAATATTCCGCAGATAGCGACCAACTTAGTTTCAAGAGTTAGATTCTTTGCATTTTTGGTATTTTATGGTACGTAATGGTCCTAATGAGAAAATTGGAAGATGTGGATCATATCTTGTGTTTTGTGTTCGAAAAAGATTAATCAAATAAAAAGAAAACTATATCCCGAGATTCATATCATTCGATAAAACCGTTTAAAAGGTAGAACTGAAAATAAATTTTTTATGGTTTTTCAAAAGCCTGTATCTTTTAAACCGAGTCAATTCGAAATAAATGGTAGACTAAAAAAGTGTTTCTTTCGACCACAATAATCTACTATGAAAATTTTTCTACGAGTCAAAGACTCACCCTGTATAGACTGTATTCAAAATCAAGCATTGAGAATGAGAATAATTTCTAGGAATAAGTGGAGCAACGTATTCGGAATTCATTGCCTTCTTGACGATGAACCAGGAAATATAGTTTATTTTCATGCTAAAAATTTCGAATATCAATCTATTCCATATTGTCACATATTTGATACCAATTCAACAAGATCTTCGAGATACAAAAGATATCCATTTATTTGTAACAGTACAGTTTGTACTGTTTGTAGAATACAGTTAGAAAATCACCTTTCATCAGTTTATAAGCCACGAAGAGGCATGTTTTCGAGAACAGCTCGAAAACATGAATTATTCCCAAAGTATATGTCAGGAACATCAAAATAAAATACATGAAAGAAGTAAGAAATTGAATTGAATAAGTTTAACTACTCATATCTGTAATAAAAAATGGTTGATAAAGAAAGAAACCAATGACCAAATTATTGAAAGTAACAAAAGGTTTATCTATTTCTGCTACAAAAAGTTGAGGTTGACATTTCACTTCCTTCCACCTTCCGTAGAAAGAGCATCACAAACCATTCAAATATACATGAAAATTTGAGTATGTACTGATTTAAAATCAAAATTGTCCTGAGCATTTTTCTATGAAATACTGAATACTCAATATATGTATTTTGTGCGTTTCTTATTACACGCTCTGTATAAATACAGATATAATTTTGTAAACTCCACTTTCTCAGTGTTTTAGATACTGATGATAAACTATTATGGGAATGGAAAGATGAAAAATTGGACTTGTTCTTTTAAAAGAATCCTGTTTTCATAATATAGAATTCTCAACTAAGTATAATCTGAACTTTGCGAAGAAAACAAAGTGTCTGTCGAGTTACAATGTAGTTACCACATAAACTTTGTTTGAAAATAAACTCCTTCTGCCCAGCGAATT
This sequence comes from Coccinella septempunctata, assembly GCF_907165205.1. Classification (NCBI taxonomy): domain Eukaryota; kingdom Metazoa; phylum Arthropoda; class Insecta; order Coleoptera; family Coccinellidae; genus Coccinella; species Coccinella septempunctata. The sequence continues at coordinate 54,827,985 of NC_058189.1, read as the reverse complement.
GGATCAATACTTGAACAATTGTCCAACAATGTACAATGGGAACTAGTCAAGAAAATTTCCACTACATCTCGTTCAGTCAAAGTTATTGAAAAAGCGCCTTTATCTCAATACATCCAATGTTCGACAATATTAAATGTGTGAAACAATTTCTAAGTTTTGAATTTTCCGAGATTCTCGAACCACTAAAAGTTATACCTAATATAATGGCTTCAATTTTAGAGACTTCTAGGTTTATTTTTTCCATTTTCATATTTAAAATACAACAGGAAAGCTCACAGAAGTTATAAAGTAAAAGTTGGGGATATCAAATCAAATAAACTGATGGAGAATAAAATGGAAAAACAAAAATTTTATACCCATTATTAGAGATTTCTTATAAGAATTCACTGAACCAACTACCTACATTTTCATCCATTATTCAATCCATGACAAAGCACGAGAAGCTTACTGCTTCGAAGCAATAAGATGGGAAGTCTGTTCATTCAATATATCTTGATGTTCATCGAATATTTCTGGCTGTCACGATTAGAAATATGTCAGTTTGCTAAACTTGATTAGATCGATGAAAAAATGTGGTAGCATTTTACGTTGATATAATATGTACGTTGAAATGAAATCGAATTTGGGATCCATTCATGGTCCTCTTAACACATAACAGCGGAATTTCGTTCGAGATTCTCTATAGAAAAAAGAAATCTCATTTTTTCATCCGAATAAAACCAATGATGTTGGGCTTCATTCAACATTGTTGTAAACTAAGGAATTGGTTAACTTTGCACAATCTAATATATAAAATTCTCGTGTCATAGTTTTCGTTACCATACTCCTCCGAAACGGCTTGACCGATTTTGATGAAATTTTTTGTGCTTATCCGGTATCTATGAGAATCGGCCAACATCTATTTTTCATCCCCCTAAATGTTAGGGGTAGTCCACCCCTAAATTTTTTTTTTTATTTTTCAGACAAAATTTTTAATTTCTATTTTTTTATGATACAACATACAAAAATACATACAATCCTCAATTTTCACCCTTCTACGATCAACCCTTATTTTTTAATAGCCATTTTAGTAATTTAATCATTAGGAAATTAGGAAATTATTTATATGGCAAAACAACGTTTGCCGGGTCAGCTAGTAGTTTTATAAAAAACTTTCACCTTCAAAAATATTGTTTTTTTATTGTTAGGTAATTATTTATTATCCATACATATATTTTTTTTATTCTTCGGAATCAAGTACGGAGGATTATTATCAAACCACCTAAAAACTAGGATACATTCTGAGATTCGTAAATTCTCAAAAACAAAAATCTTAATGATCCCCATTAAACCCCCGGTCCTAATTGATGCGCCTTCTACTGATCTGGGAAAATATACGTTTTAGGCCCGGTACTTTCACGTGCGAATACCTAAATTTATTCGATTGATAAGTCTTATTCTTAGGATAAGTAAAAATGCAGTCTTTTCAGTTTCATATAGTGCTATTCATCGAATAAATCTGTCATTGAAACTTAATTAAAAGAGTTCATTTGTCATAGATCGAATGTCGGTACGTCATTATTGGTAGAATTTTTTAGATTCTTGATATATGGTTATTCTTTGTGTGATTTTCACGAAATATTTGCTTTCTAGTTGGAATTATGACAATTTCTACAATGCGGTATCTTATTTTGCATTAATCAATGAAAAGTAGTATACCGTGTTTTCATAGAATTTTTATTCGTCAAATAATTTCATCTGAAAGCGCCGAAATAAGGTATCCTTCAGATTGGAAATTATTTGACGGATACTTATTGACACTGAATAAAATTTATTCGAAGGTGAAAGTACCGGGCCTTAGTGAATTACGAATTTCCGAACTTCTGGATATACCTACAATATTATTATTGCGTAGTTGTAGCTCCGAAGGACATATTGTTTCATTCTCTGTGTTCCGAACTTCTGGATATACCTACAATATTATTATTGCGTAGTTGTAGCTCCGAAGGACATATTGTTTCATTCTCTGTGGACTCATGAAGTTCGAAACAATATCACTATTAGTATACAAAAAAGTTCGATTTTCGATTAGGAATGAGGTTGCGTGTGAGCTTATCATATTCAACAACCATCAATTTATTATGATCTATGAATTCTCATCAATGCGGAAAAACGATGAATGTTAATCAATCCATCCGCTACTTCTATAGGACATTGTCGAATCTTAATAGCGTAACTTCTTAATGTGATGCTTTGCGATTTCATTTAAACGCATGGGCAATCTCATACTACTATAATGCGGTAAGAGCTTTCGATTTGGTTACTTTATCATTTGAGGTATATTGATTTTCATATGAATTCAAAATAAAAAACTAATCCAATTTTTTCAAATAAACTATAAACAAAAATATGGCTTTTTTCGGATTAATAATGTGTTGTAAGTACAATTGAAAAACCAACAGACGAATTAAATGCGAAGGGGAAAAAATTAAATGAGTTTTAATAAAATGGTCCTGTCTACAAAAACAGCTCGAAATTTTCTGATGTACAGTGGGAAGAATTCGTTGTCTACTGAGGGGTACTCGAGAACTATAATATCTAGAAGAAAACGGCTGATTCCGGCTGTTCTTTTTTCCGGAGTAATCCAAATCTAAAAACCCAACCGGCCTATCATTCCTAGATTTTGAGATATATCTTAATCTATCTCGTGACATTGGGAAAAGGTTAGTGAAGTTTTCATAATTTGCTGCCTTTGAGCAAATCTTCGATTACGACTTTCTTGTGAAGACTGAAGATGTCCGTTTTTTCTATTTTCTTCGATGAAATGCACTTTTAGTCAATGTTTAAGGACATCTCGTCCTTATAGCACGGTAAAGTTTTTCATTTCAAATTAGTTACGAAGAATAGAAGGTGAATTAACTAACCTGGATATATAACTTCAAATTCAAAGTATTTACACAAAAAACAAATATGTTTCTCCCAGAGAGGACTTTTTCCACCTAGTAAGTTGATCTACATATAAATTTCGATAACATTCACACAATATTCATTTAGAAAATCATTTCTGATTTCCAGTTCAAGTTGGAAGAGTTTTCTTAGGATCATTCTTGCAATTTTTGCCATTTTACATATTCATATTCATATTCATAATGGAGAAGGCAAGATATCATAGTTGTGGCTCTCCATATGATCAATTTCTTTCTAATATAATATAATCGTGTAAAGAACCAAGAAGTTCAAAAAATAATCTCTTTTATCAGCTGATTCAGAACATAGTCGGATTTTTTTTTATAAATACTAATACTTCATGACATTTAATGACCTAAAATAGATAATAATTAACACACTTGAATCCAGTTTCGACAACCAATCTTCAAAATTGAGTAGAATCAACTATAAACAGAGAAAAAAAGGATTTATTTGACAAAAATTTCAAAATCCCCTTCAAAAATGACAATGACTGCCCAAACTTTTTAGTTCGAACTGTCATCACCATGGCGCTGCAATCTGCATTTGAATTCGTAATGGTATACTGGATGTTTTGTATGTCATGAACCCCAATAGAAATGAGTGAAACTGATGAATAATCCTATTTATTTCTATTTCATGCAAATTGTAATACTCAAGAGATATGCTGATTTCGATACTACCTAGGCGTTGAACTTTTTACTCAAGGGACACCCTTTATAATCTAGATTCTAGAGTGAAGAGTGAAAAGTAGAAAAGCTTGAAAGGAAGATTCTTCAGATAATAATCTAATATCAATTTGCGCTTTTTTATGTATAAAACAATGTGAAAACAAGATATAGCCAAGTTCAGGGCAAAGATTTTCAGTTCTTCTTTTTCACAATACAGAATTAGTATTGGAAAGCAAATGAGGTGAAACAAATTTGATGATAGTCGAGGTTTAATTCTCAGATTTTTTGACTGTTCATTTTGTGGGTAAAATCTGAAAATATACCACGTGGTATAAGTTTTTTGTAAAAAAATTTTTATGACGAGTGTCTTTCGTGACTAAAGAAACCTGTTGTTCCTGCGGTACCTAGGCCTTAAAGATAATATTCCAAGTTGGGCCCTATTCAAACCATGCCCTACGCAATAATCAGTGTTTGTTTGTCTAATTGTCTGTTAACTTAGCACTCTGAAGCCAATTTCATGGAAGCACTGTCTCATCACATGCGACCTTGCTATATCTTCACACGGTATTGCGAACTAAAGGCTCTTTTCCACCTCAATAAGTGATAGATTCGATATACAAAATTCGTTAAACATTGCGGAGAAAAGAATTACATTGAGGTGAGTTTTTTCTCTTCATGTCGTTGCGTCGTATACCTACATCCGTTCAGAATTCGCATAGGTCATATTTTATTCTGGCCATAAAACGGAAACCACCATAATGATCCACGACCGATTTCCTGCAACGATGATACCCAAAATGAACGAATCAAATATTCATCTGGGATTTCCTGAATATTTCACGATCATATCGACCCATTGGAATTATGTCAAGGTTGAAAATGCCGATGAATCAACAAAAGATACGTCATTATCTCCGAGTCTCCTGTTGCTTCTTTTCCGGTTGCAATCAAGAAATAATGTCTCAAACTGACATATTAAAGAATTACTACGTGATTAGTTGGTTGGTATTCTGTTTTATGAGCCCATTATTGAAATTTAAGTATCAATTTTAGTTGTGAATTTCCTCTCCTTAATTATTTCGAAACTAGAGGATATCAGGATAACCTAAAATGTAAGAACAATTGTGGGTTTCATGTTGTCAGACAAGACAAATCAGAGAATCTTCCCAATTTGGGTTATCTCAGCATATGTAAGTTTAAACTGAATAATTATGAGTTTCATTCATGAATTGTTCAAATAAACCGCGGAAACTATTCGAAATCGTTCTTCAAATATGAGGTTTTAAAATTTAAATCGCTTTGTCTCTAGTTTACGATTTGACAACAGCGCCTACTAGAAGAAGAAAAGAACAATGGCTTGTTTATAAAATAACAGCTGTTGATTCACAGCCTCATAAGACGCGTACTCACTGGCGAGCCTCAACAGCAACCGGCCATAAAAATCCCATAAAATTTCACGACCTTCCTCGTTCGTCCCAGACTTCATAGACAGCCATCTTTGTCTATCTCATCAAGATAGTGTATTTGTTGTCCTTTATTATCAACGCATTTTGCAGTCGATGTTGCCAATTTGTGGAATTGAAACGAAACGCTTTAAATTTTAAATACCCATTTTTATTTTTTATTCTTAAGTATTCAAAATAATTTGTTTTGGGAAACGGTTGAAATGGTTATTTCAAACTGTGACATTTCAAAGCCATAGTATGAAGGCGTGATCCATTTCCTAGTTTCAAAGATATTTCATCAAAAATACATCATTTTCTTCAGAAGGAGTATTCCCTATTCTAGAATACATCGTTTCAGAATATTTTTAGAGAACTTTTTCTATTAAATTAAATCTTAACCAACTTCAGAAGGTTTGATGTGGTGTTTTTCAGAAAAAAATACATCGTGTTTCAAAAGTACAATTTCAAACTCAATATAAAACTTCTTCGTAATTTCTTCAAGAAATAAATTATATACAGTGAATCAAACTTGAAACCATCAATCCAAATTCAAGGAAAAATATTGTCAAAAAATTGTGTGGCCCCTGCTTGTAGACATTGCTTCTCAGGTGCTATCTCAAAAACATGTATATGAAAATGCACAATAGTTTTTGACAAGGAATCACCCTGTAGATTTTCTTAACCATTCATGTGCATCCTGTTTTTTACGAAGTTCTTATTCCAATCATTTTTTGAAGAGAACTTGCTGCGTCATTTTTACTCTCCACTAAATGAATGTCATTCTATAATTAAGTATGATTAGAAGAATGTTGTTGAAAACTTCCAATAAAAGATATTTTTCTATGCAACAGATGAAATTCGAATTGCGTTGAATCAAAATGTATTGATTTTCGGTTAAACTTGTGGAATTTCTCGAATATGTTCAGTTGGAGTTGACCTATTTTGAAGAAATCTTAGCACAAGAGTGGATTTTCTGAAACATTTTAGGGTTTTCACTCCCAATCTCTGGAACAAAATCAATTAAAAAAATGATTGAAATGCTGTAATTCGAAGAAAATGTCACTTTCCAAACAAGAATGCGAAAAATGTTGAAGGATACTGTACATTCATTGCCCAATCTATCTATTTTCTATTGACCATTTTGTGGAAACACTATATCACAATTCTTGTTTCTCAAAACCAAAAATGTTCCCCCTTTTGATATCTTTCGAGTTATTTTAATTGTTTAGTGAGCACAAATTCCTGTGAATTCTTGTCTCAAACTACAGGAAAGGAGAAATAAAGGAATACTCCATCTGGTTGAACAAAAATGGAAAGGTTCAAGTTGAAATTTTTGTTTACATTGTTAACACTTTTTATTAGGAAAAAAGGATATAGGGGAAAAATTTCATTTCTCCAGAATGGCCTTACTTTTACCCTGTATTTGGATTCTTAATCAGGTTTTCAATCGAATCAACAAAGAGATGATAATTTTGGTGTATTTGCAAATGAGGTTCGATAAATTCGAACTCAATTCATAATATTATGAAAGTAGTAGCGTATTCGCCAATTTGTTCCAATTTGTTCTAGTTCCAAAGAATTGTCCGATTTGGAGAAATTTATAAGAGTTTATAAGATTTTGATAGATTTTTTTTTAATCTTAATACACACCTAGATAAAAAAACAGATCAAACAACATTCAAAGACCCATCATTGCGTCACTAATTACCTCGAAATGATGTTCAGAAATTTAGAGGAAATTGCAACTTTCAGTTCTACCCTGAATACCATCAAATTCAATAGACATACCTGTAGACTCGACATCAGGTGATAATCTAAATGAGATGAGCTACAAATAGACAACATAATAATCAAAATCGATGCATACCTCAAAAAGTTCTTTCAAAATAAATTTGGTGAAAATTTTTTCGATCTGTTTCTTTTTGTCCAGGAGTGTATTTACAAAAAACCTAGATATTATAATTTCCATCGTTCCTTCGAAAATGTAATGAGCGTTCGAAATATTTCCTTCTCAAATTGGCTTCACAATTTGAAAGGGTTGTGTTTTTGAAATTTTAACACAAGTATTAATATTCTATAGCTTAGTATGTACTTATATAAAAGAATTCTTCTTGCCTCAACTATATTATGCATTATTCTAGGAAGGAAACCACAATTTGCAGAATTCGTACTGAAGCTTTGTATCGGCTATCCATTTATTCCTTACTTAATGTTGATCTGGCTTCTTGTACCAGTTCTTCGTATTCCGAACGTATCCAAAACGGGAAATTCTTACAACTTTCATTACATTGTAGTGAAAAGGTAAAGTACCGGATTAAACATTAACCAACACGAGAGGAACATTATGGGCCGTAACATAATTCAACAGAGTTTCTTCGAGTTCCCTCGGAGGTATTCATCCCCTATTCTACCCTCACTTATTATGGTTATTTTGTATGAACAAAATTCCGCAGTGTTTGTCCAATTATTAGTACGAACTTTGTCTCGTGTTTCCAGATTGAGCAAATACGTGATTCCAGTGGGTTGTATCAAGATTTCCTTGATAGTTTTGGAGTGAAATAGGCGAATTCTTTCCCTATTTCTTTACAATTCTTGTTGATTCCAATTTTCGGGCGATTAACTTAACAAAAATCTATTTGCTAAGATCAAGTGGGCCTTTACTCGTCTGCCATAATAAGTGGTGCAATATTTGGACTGATTTAAGAAAGTATTTGACGGATTTATAAATTATTTCTTCATTTCAGAATCTTACAGCTATGGATCAATGTCTAACACTGAGATAATTTCTCTCTGTCATCGTTTTCAGTTTCAATCAGCCAAGAAATAATATCCAGTAACTTCGAGATACAGATAAAGTTAATTTCGCACAGCTTTATTGCGTCATTAAAACGGCTATGAAATAGATATTTCCCTCAAGTTATAAGATTTCACATCATATCGGGAATTGTATATTGCTGCTTTTCATAATTCTCACAATTTCATCAAATAATCTTTGAAACAACGTAGTTAAACAGTTGCATATGCATTTATCTGATTCATACATATGTATTTTCTGGAAATTCTTCCTCTCTGAAGTGAAACAAATTTGAAAGATATATCGTTTTTCCAGAAAATTTGTTAATTGAAATGAAAAAAATAAGTGAAAATACTATTTTTTCAAGCTGCAATAAGCTTTCAATTGGATGATATTACTTGGTTTTGATTTGATATCAACACTGAATACCTTCGTATGAATTTTTCGCGGGTTTTTTTCATAGGTGCATCGCAGAAGTGACGGTTTATTCAGATAGCCAACAAGTACGCAGTAAAATAAATTAAAACCTGAATTATACTCCATTGAATAGGGCTGTTCAATGGAACAGTTATTGTGAATATATAGTTACAGTTACATTCAATACAGAAGTATCTTTCCAGGAACATGAGTATTTCTGAAAACTCATTTGTGAAATGACCTCTTCTGGTACAAATTATTAGTGTCCGAATCCAACGATTAATGAGTACCATAAATTCATCTTTCATCCCAGTAATGGCAGTGAAATTTCCATGGTAATATCACGTTATCGGAATGAAACTTATAATTTATTAGCGTGCTGGATCGAAGGGATCAAAGTTGTTAGGTACGAATCTTCAATCATGAATTGAATATTCATGTCATAATATTCTGTTCCCGACTGAATTTTCAATGAACGGATCGAAATGTGTTTTGGAAGAAAAACTCAACAATGAGTTTTCGACCGTTTGAGGTCAACGATGCTAAGATGTAAAGAGGAATTGATGAAAATTTGATTTTTTTCAAAATCGCTTTGAAGTACACTGCATTAAAGGAAAGTAAAATATCAAGGACAACCTGCTGCCCTGAATTTTTTTTGTCTGTTGGATACCCTACGGGGAAGTCTTCAGATTTTTAGAAACATTTTAGGTCTAGAATGTTTCCATAATGAAGACCACTCCTTAGGGTATCTAACAGATAAAAAAGTTCAGGGCATATCATTTGGAAAAATGGAGTTATTGACATTCAATTTAGAAAAATTGCCGAGTCTTTTGGACCAACTGGAGAGTAATCTGAAAAACTGCAGAAAACTTGAAGACTCCTTGGGAATGGGCTATTTTCCTGAATTTCAAAACACTTATATGTCATTGAAATATATACATACATTTGACAAGAAAATAAACAATGATACAAAATGTCATCGGTTTCAAGAAGGTATAGACATAGATTAGAGAAACAATTTTTTGCAATCCGTAGATATAGAATATAGAATTCTATCTTCTTGATCGGTTTCACTGTTGCAGAATTAACAAAAATTACTAGACTCTAGTCACAAGCTATTACATATTCGAATGTTTACTAAGTTTCGAAGAGTGTATTTCTAAAATTTCTGAATTTTGAAGCGAATCTTTTACGTGTTGGATAACCAATGGAAAAGGGTTTCCATAAATAATCTTAAATTCGATTTTGGCGTTTGAGGAAACTTGCCCATTAAATGAAAAAATCATACATTCATCTGGAACGGTGATTTTTTTTTTAAATTTGGTGAAAGTATGTTTCATGCAGAACAAATGGGAACTATTTCAAAGACATGGTGTGAATACATTTCTTTCTAATAATATAACACTATCATTTCCTCTGTTGTTTTAATATAAGAGTTGTTGATTTTTTACAGCTCTACAATTATTAACTATTACTGATAATAATATGTATTCTTGAATTCTAAGTGGTTCATAATCATGCACCAGTATAACTTTAAAAGAGATGAGATGAGTCCAATTCGGTGTTGAACAAACTAGTTCATTAGGAGCACTTCATTCGAAGAATACAAAAATAAACACCAGCATATACCTAACTTCATTCACACGAGGCACGATTCTGTTTGTTCAATATGTAATATGTGATTTTGATTACGAATTCTACATTACAATTTCACGATTCCCAGAATGGGATCAGTTCGTTTGATAGAGTCAATATATCTTTTGTTTTATACCATCAGGCACGGCGCATATTATGCTTCATTGTGTAGGGAATTTAGATAATAAGTCCAGTCAAAAACGGCATTTTAATTGTAGTATAATCTATTGAGCCATTTCGATCATACAGGTTTATTACATCATCGGCTGGCTAATGGGAATCCCTTGTTTTTAACCGAATAAAGTTTCCTTTGCAGTTATCCTATTTAGAAAAAAAATTGTAAAGGTGACCTGGACCTTGAATAATGTCCTCACATTTTATTTGTTACCAATTCTTTCAGCTTTTCGAATAACGCTTCAACTACATTTTAATCATGATTTAATTCTTCGTTATATGTTACCATAAGAGTTGTTCCAGTGTCGGATGAACAAATCTATCGAAAAAAGCATAGCTCGAACTAAAAAGATAAAAATATGGGTTGATTTTCTTTGAAGAACGAGAGGATTTCCCTTCAGTTATTTCACTTTCTTAGCTGCCGGATTATCACTGCTGCCTCCATAAATTGATGTGTACCCAATTTTGACCTAATGATCCTTCTTTTCTATATTTAACGTATGCAACATACTTAAAAGTTGCTGCATGCATCGTATATCTCTACAGGAATGGAATATACAGCAACTTTCGAGTAAGTTGCATACGTTTATTCAGAATATTATTTAATTCACGAGGCTTCACTCCAATCCATTTCACATCTATAGGAACTTGAAATGTGAAATGAATACTCAAACTTTTGATCAGAATTACACCAACCGATTTTCGAAGTTTGGATTCAATTGAAGTCGAAATATCAAAGGAACTGAAAATGAATTTCCTTTGAAATATGCATATCGTTGGGAATATTCATTCTCAAAGATATCATGTCATTTACATGAATTCCCATAGCATTCATTCGAATATTCTGTAAATAACTCATTTCAGAGTTTTAATATGACTTGTAGTTTATCTGTTTATCGTTAATGAGATGTAAATAATTGTGAGAGTTTTAATTGATGTAACTAACTCAGCACCTTCTAATATATAAAATTCTCGTGTCATAGTTTTCGTTACCATACTCCTCCGAAACGGCTTGACCGATTTTGATGAAATTTTTTGTGCTTATCCGGTATCTATGAGAATCGGCCAACATCTATTTTTCATCGCCCTAAATGTTAGGGGTAGTCCACCCCTAAATTTTTTTTTGTATTTTTTAGACAAAATTTTTAATTTCTAATTTTTTATGATACAACATACAAACATACATACAATCCTCAATTTTCACCCTTCTACGATCAACCCTTATTTTTTAATAGCCATTTTAGTAATTTAATCATTAGGAAATTATTTATATGGCAAAACAACGTTTGCAGGGTCAGCTATCTATGAGAATCGGCCAACATCTATTTTTCATCCCCCTAAATGTTAGGGGTAGTCCACCCCTAAATTTTTAATTTATATTTTTTTATGATACAACATGGAAATTATTTATATGGCAAAACAACGTTTGCCGGGTCAGCTAGTATTACTATGTATATACCAATGGAGCCACTTTTGCTTCACACAAATGATTCGATTAGTCTACAACTGTACAACAGATAATTACTGGCAAAAATTATTTCGTTTTAGTTTTCTGAACGATCTCTAGTACTAAAACCCAACTACATATTGGTCAGTGAAAATACATTTGACAACGAGATGGCGCTGAAAACGTACTGTCAATACAGAAAAACTGTGTAACAACAGTTTTCTGTTTTATAATCGTGGGGCGCGAAATTCGAATTCTATTTCTTGTGATTTTCAATATCGACATAGAAAACAGACATCGTGAGCGACAAAACAAAGGTGGGGTTTTGTTTTGTATATTTTTTTTGCGAATTTACAAAAATTTAAAAAGAGAGAGATTTAATTGGAGTATATGGTGATCTGCTATATATTAAAGATGTAATTTCTGTGCAAAACATTGCTTTGAATTGATGAACTTCGTTGCATTGGTACAATTTATATAAGAAATTAATATGAAACAATATTCAATATACCTACCATCACAGAATACACATTTCAGTTACAAAATTTTTAGAACCACAATAAAAAAAAGCTAACAGACCTGTAGTATGTTAGTCCATCAGTAGGTATGGTTTCCTTATGCTTTTTTTATGATTCCTTTATGATATGGTCTCCTTATGACACAATATACAAATTGGTTCATGAATGAACAAAACACTCACAGCAGGTTTCATAAAACTTTACCTTTCAAACAACAATTTGACAGTCACTTCCAAATCGAAATAAATACAATCTTTGCATTTCTGAATATATTGAAGAAGTAGCAATTGAGAATCTTCGAATGGACGTATAAAAGTAATAAATTTCGCTAAATGGGCCGTTCATGCAAGGAATTCTTCCTGCATTCAAAGTAAACAACTTAATTTCGCAAAACCCTTTTTATTTGATCCACATTTTTTCAACAAGAAATTAGACGAAAATAATCAATAATTAGCAACTAGAACGAGCTAAATAAACAAAATGCCGCGGTGCGAAAATTAAAACATTCAAAACATATTTGCTCGAAATGGCCATCTGAAATCTTACAAAATTTCACATATATTTCTGCATATGTACGTTGAATTAACGTTGTCTCAAAAATTGTAAGGGTCGCCTATCTACAATGCGAATATATTCGAGCATAATAATTCTACACGATTCGCTACTTCAGTCTCAATTTCTGTGATCTGCTTTGAATTCGTCTCGGAATTGATTTTATAGGTATTGATTTCTCGCTTATGGACAAGCGTTCAAGAGTTTGTACTTGTTTGGGAAGCGATTTTAGAAGATGCATTCGGCAAGCATGAGGAATTTTTTCGTTTTAAATTCTTTAATAAAATATCAAAATATTCATATTAGATGAACAACGATTTCATCAAATATTTTTTAGTATATGATTTATTCAGTACAAATTATGCTTATAGTCATTTATTTACTCATAAACCAATATTGGCTACCAAAGACTATGAACAATATTGCTCTAGAAAGAAACGTTAATAACGAACGAACAATTGGATGAGAGGTTTTTTCTTTTAACATTATTCAGTGGAAGTTAGGAGCAACAACTTGTAACAATATTTTCTGGAAATAATTGTTTTTGAAAAAACCTTAAATTTAATACTGTTTTCTCTTTCATCAAGATTTAAAAAAATTAATTCGTCCAAAAATAAGTTGGGGTTAATTTTTGTTCGATTTGAAACTTTAATGTAAAATACCTCTGATATCAAAAAGTATAGGAATGATGAACCTTGGATATTGAATGAACTGGATAACATTAATTATTGTTGTTGCGGTTTGACCTTTAACTAGGTGCAGATTATCGATCATTTTCTTGAAGTCATGAAAAAACAGAGTCAGGTATTTATACAGGCATTGAAAAACATCATATATTGAACAAGACATGGATCGTTGATTCCTGATAAATGATGCAGAAAATTCTCTCAAATTTTCACATTATTCATTCAAATTTTTACCAGAGTTCGTTAAAAAGGCGTCCTCATAAATTATTCAGTGGAAAAACTTAGAACCTAATTGTTATTCCTTCATGAGGCATTGAACAAATTTCAGATTGCTGTTTTGTATCGGTCCAATCACTAGCTAGCAGCAAAAGGTATGAAAATTATGTTATCACGGTTCGATACTTATCGCAATTACTTGTTGCTGCATCGGCGTTTACGGTCTGATTGGTTTCACCAACCTGAAAACGGTGGTCCTCTCGGTAATTGTTAATGATTCGATGATTACGAAGCACATGATAGCCTCACAAATGACTTCTGCTCATAGGGATGTGCGATACCTGAAGGTTCCATTAACCGGACATATTATACAAAATGTTCAACGGATTCATTTTGAAATAACTTTTTAAGGCATGCATCGATTTTGATCATTTCTCTGTCTATTTGTAGCCTATCTCATTTAGTTCAACATCGGATGTCGAGTCTGCAGAAATTTCAATTGAATTTGATGGTATAAAGGGTAAAAATGAAAGTTGCGATTTCCTCTAAATTTTCGAACACCCTGTGGAGATAATTAGTGACGCAACGATGGGTCTATAAATGGGTTCTTGAAGCCTGATTTTTTCTCAACATTTTCATGTTCAAGTCATAATAGCCTGAATTACGTACCGAGTCAGTTGAAAAGTAGAAATTACCACTTGAGAGGTAATATTAGGAAGATTGAATAATTTTCAGTTATTCCTGAATTTTAACGTAATTTTGGTATATATCGCTATAAAAATCTTTGCAATATATAAAGAATTGAATCTTGGATGTCACTCCGTTGTTATTTTTATCGAAATATGTCGAAAACCCGTCGATTGTGAAAACAAGTTTTATTGACACTAAAGTTTTAGTTTTTTTTAAAAAAACAACTAAATTGGAAAAAAAGACACGGGGTGTCATCAAGACGTCCTCTAACTTAAATAAAAAAAAAAATCAAGGCTTCACGTAAGAAATTGAAAGGGTAAATTAGGAACTAGTGAATGCCGTTTCTGAATGGAGATTCTTGAGGTATTACTTCCCTTTAATAATGTACAGATAAAACTATGAAAAATAAACACATTCTTATATTCTAATTCATTCATTGCTTCCATGCGGCGGGGCAAGCTTTCATTCAGCACTTGCCTGTTGTGGAACGTTTTCCCATTCTTCAAGAAGATCTGTTCTGAGAGCTTGAATGGTTTCCGGTTGACGGTTCCGAATAAGCCTCCCTAATATGTCCTACACGTGCTCAATTGGGTTAAGATCGGGACTACGTGGAGGCCAGTCTAATCGATGGATGTTCATCTCATCGAGATAATGTGTTCAATTCTCGTCACATTGTCAACTGCTTGTGCAATGTCTTCTGACCGGATAATGAAGAAAATTCCTTGCTAAGTGCAATGCTAAATTCCCGTGACCTGTAAGTGATTAATTACATAAACATAAATCATAACGTTGCTATGCTTCAGGATAACAGTGTTCCTTGATCAAAAAGTAGGTATTGTTCTCAATGTTATAAATTGCATAGTTCTCTTTGAAAAATTGTAGCTGCTTCACTAATAACCTCCTGAGAAATTTAGAGGAAATTGCAACTTTCAGATTTACCCTGTATACCGTCGAGTTCAATTAAAATAAGGAATACTCCTTCTGACGAAAATGATGTATTTTTTATGGAATATCTTTGAAACGTCACATTTTGAAATAACCATTCCAACCGTTTCCCAAAAAAAATTATTTTAAGTGTACTTGAAAATGAAAATAAAAATGGGTATTTAAAATTTAAAATTGAAAGCGTTTCGTTTCTATTGCACAAGTTGGCAACATCGATTGAAATATACTTTGATGATAACGGACAACAAATATCTTGACACTATCTTGATGAGGTAGGCAAAGATGGCTGTCTATGAAGTCTGCGATGAACGAGGAAGGTCGTGAAATTTTATGGGATTTTTATGGCCGGTTGCTGTTGAGGCTCGTCAGTGAGTACGCGCCATATGAGGGCTGTAAATCAACAGCTGTTATTTTCTAAACAAGCCATTGTTCTTTTTATTTTCTAGTAGGCGCTGTTGCCAAATCATAAACTAGAAACGAAACGATTTAAATCTTAAAAACTCATATTAGAAGAATGATTTTGAATAGTTTTCACGGTGCATTTGAAAAATTCATGAATGAAACTCTCAATTATTCAGTTTAAACTTGCATATGCTGTGGTAAACCAAATTTAGGAGATTTCCCCATTCCTGCAGACTCGAGATCATGTGATAAACTAGATGAAATGATGACAAATAGACAACAAAATTATCAAAATCGATGCACACCTTAAAAAGTTATTTAAAAATGAATTTGGTGAAAAAAATTTTCTGTCCAGTTTTTTTTGTCCAGGAGTGTACGAAGGCGTAGAAGGGCCACATAATATTTTAAAAATATTTTTCCTTAAATTCCGACTTCAAACTCGGAATTTTATTCAGTTCCGAACTTCTACAGGGTGTTCTACGACGACGTAGATTTGTTCCTCAATTACAGTTTGCTTTTCTACAAATATTCAAATTGTCAATGGTGTTCCCACATTTATGATGAATGAATAATTATGTAAACAGGGTGTACATTATTATTTCAGTTTTCTTCTATGAGAGGTCATAACAATGATATGACAATCTTTTACAGACATGACATGACATGACATGAATATTTTTTTAAACATAACTGTTTTTTAGGTATATTCCGGATATTTTATGAAAAAATGTCCTTCTCATATGTACTCGTGAGGCTCAATGGACAAGAAATCAGTACACCCCGAGGTACACCCGGTGTGCTTTGATGTTTCTTACATGAAGAGGTCATTTCAACGCTGAGAAAACCTCATATAGGCAGCTCTATGACGAATTGGTTAATTTCCAAATATGCTGAGATATTCATGAGAGGATTCAGATTTCACCAAATAAACACGTTGTTCTCTAAGAAATATTGAAATTGATGTATTTTTTTGGAGAAAATTGTCATTAGGTCCATGTTTTTGAATAATTATGAAATTATGGTCGTAGAGAGGTAGAGGTAAGGTTGGGCACAACCTACTCCCACCCCAGTACTGAAATAGTAACCATAAAATAACATTGAGCTCCCAGCCCCCCCCCACTCCGACTTCAAAGTCGGAATTCAACTAAATTCCGACTTTGAACTCGGAATTTGACTAAATTCCGACTTCAAAGTCTTAATTTAAGGAAAAATATTTTTAAAATATTATGTGGCCCTTCTACGCCTTCGTAGGAGTGTATATGCATAGAAAAATCTCTCTGAAAAAAGTTACGCTACCTTCAATCTGCTCATAATATGGTTCAGTGAGAGTTTCGCATTCGGAAAAACTTCAGGAAGTGAACTAACCGTCGTGATTAGATTCAAACGAAATAATTCATCCTCCAAACTCCTACTCTGTAGATTTTCAGCGCAGATCGCAATCAACCATCCACAAGCTGACTTCAAGCGCTGTTTCCTCGAAATTTTACGATTCATTCATGTCGTAAAAATCGCGTTCGACTCTTTCGATCACTTTGCCATCAATTCGCAACGTTGTAGGCTCATCCTATTAGCGAGTCATTGAATTTGGAATATCAGATGAGGGGAATTCTGTGTCTCCCCGCTTCGGAATCGAATTGAGTTTCAAAGGTTGAAAAAAATAATGTGCTACATGTATGCCAAAACGCAAATGTTAATGTAGTATTCATGACTGAAATGACGGGATTTTTTAAACAGCTATACGGGGTGAGTCTTTGACTCGTACAAATATTTCAACAGTAGATTCTTAAGATCAAAAGAAACATTTTTTCTCTTACCATTTTTTCCGAATCTCTTCGATTTATAAGACACAGGCTGCCGAAAACCATAGAAAATGTAATTTTTAGTTCTATCTCACAAACGATTTTATCGAATGAAATGAATTTGGAATATAGTTTTTCATTTATTTGATTAATCGTTTTCGAACACAAGATATGAACTACGTCTTCCAGTTTTCTCATTTTGACCATTACGTACCATAAAAATACCAAAAAGTCAAAGAACCCAACTCTTGAAACTAAGATGGTCGGTATCTTATTAATATTTCAACGATTTGTGAAATAAAAGTATTCCTCATATTTTCTCGTATAATGCGCCGTTTTCGAGTAATTGGATTTCCAGAAATAAAAAAATATCTGTAATATTCGGAAAATTGGGTAATTTGGCTGAATGCAACTCTGTTTAAAAGATCCACAGCCCACAGATGTGCAGAGTCATAGATTTAGCTTGTTATTCTGAAGGGAATTTCGTTCCTCCAGGGGTGGCATACATCATTATGAAAACTTAAAATGGCTATATCTTTTTATCAGGAAAAAATGGTATGGAAAAAAAGTGTTTCTTTTGACCTCAAGAATCTATTGATGTTAAAATATTTGTACGTGTCAAAGACTCACCATGTATATCTACAAAACTTGTGACACTAATACAAAAATGGAAAATGGAAAGGCGCTTTTTAGAGAAAGTTACGTGTAAACTTCACCCAACGTGCGAAAAAAATTTCTTTCATTGAGTCCACCATTATCATACGTAAGAGACATGGAATGTTGAATGGATCGTGGTATTATGTTTGTTTTTGTAAAAAGGTTCTATCTATTTCAGTAATATAATCACAGAATCTAAATGTGTTTATTAATTCTCTACTTATAAACATTGAATTGATTTCGTCGTTACTGAAAATCCATAACTAAACTAAATGACTGAATTAGATGAGAATATAACTATAGAACAAATAATCAAAATTCAATTCAGCTATGAAAAAGGATGATGATTTCGCCTTCATAATATTCTACTGTTGAAGTTTAAAGAAAAATAGGTACCACAGTTTGTCTTTGACTGATACATACCTAACTCCAATTTTTTTTTTGGATGCTACAAGGGTAGGTAACCAAACTTTTCAATTTTCTGATAACAATCTTTATAGAAACAAATTGATTTCCTTTTTTCAAAATCGTATGGCATATACCAACGGATACTCCAGCCACTTGATTTAAAACCCAAACAGAGGTTCGTGGAGCTTCTGTTATGATATTTTCATTATTGCTCAATAACTCTGAGGTTTTGTTCTTTGGTCGACCACTTTTTTGCTTGATCATACCTTTTTCGTCAACACAAGGCAAAGTAGTAGATACTTCGGAAAAATTAATAATAATCTACAGTAACATTGGTAGACTTCGATGAGGACGCTGGAACATTCAAGAATATTTCCAGTCTCTTTCTATTTTTTCCTCAATTTTGGAGTAGGATTCAATAGTAGGTAGATGGCTTTTTGCACCAAAGACTGGAGTGAGATAGTTGCTTAGTGTCGCCAATCACAATTGAGATAGTTGAATCTGACATCATTGTCACGTCAATTTTCCGTACAAAAAGGTAGGAGCTATATAAATTTATTCATTGTACCCCACTGCCTTAGTGTCGCGCTAGACAGAGAAGCATCGAATGTTTGTACCACAACAAATACATTCATAGCACGTCAATGTCAATGCCATGTATTTATGTTCTAAGGTTAAAACTATGCAGAGTAGAGAGAAGGATAACGATCGCTGCTTTGAGACCATAGATTTTTTGTCCCCTACAATATGTACCAATAGGGTAGTTCATGCTTTTACCAATAGGCGCGCTGGCCATCACGGGATGGCGAAATTTTGATTTGAACTAATTGTATTTGGCTGAGTGAATTGTCTTCCTGGTGACATATGATTAAAATATTATTGTTTTCAATTTTTGTTAAGAGAACAACCATAGTGAAATGCTGAAGAGTGCGCTAGTGTAAGATTGTTTTGGCATCGGTAAGAATAGGAGAATAAAATTTCCGAGTGCATTTTTGAGAGAAAATTGGAAAAAACCTTACCTCGAGAATCGACTCGGAATCAATTTGTGTGTCAAGAACACTTTTGCGATGAAGATATCAAAAAGATGATGGATTCATTATGAAAGAAATCGAAATTGTCATCCCTCGTCAGAAGTGGACTCTTCTGAATAAGAATATCTAACCAATAAAACTACATGGTGCAGAAGTAGATATTCATGAAGAATTTTGTTGGCATAACATAATATATCGTTTAAAACGGTTCTCAGCTGAGTATTGGAAACAGAATCTACTCTACTACCTAAGTTTTAAATCTGAGATTGCTGCCTTCTGTTGTCTTGATGTGTACTACTCCTCACTGTGAATTTATATAATTCTGAAGATTACAGTAAACCAACTAACATACCTGTTTTCAAAAAACAATGATAAACAAACGTAGTTAAAATTTTTTTGATCAGTGATTTCTTTTAAATTTCATTGATTTCGTCTTTTATTATGAGTGAATAAAGCTCATAACATAGTCCCCTTTATAATATGACTTGTATTTTATTGCATATGATTCGGAGAACTCATATTTAATATAGATTTGAAAAAAGGTATTTGAAAAATCATCAGAAAAACTACGATGACACATAACCTAAAATAAAATGAAGTCTGTTCATTTAAAATTGACGCTAAAATCCCCACCCCTTATCCATAAACGTAGCGATCGCAGCGGCTCCTAGAATAAGTTCCCCGTTTTCGGGGACACATTTTTAGTACGGCGATCGTTCTCCTTCTCTCTACTCTCCATAGTTAAAACCATCTTTATAATTCTCTGATAGTTTTATTTAGTACATTCTATGGAGAGTTGATAGTTCACCTGGAAAATAGTACAGCACAAGCTAAGTACGTACGGATTATCGACATAGCCTACTTGACGACGAATTTTTTGAACGGACGTGATCTCAGTATTCAAAATAAAATAAATCTGTGGCGCTTTACGCCTTCGTCTAAAGAGCAGATGATACCTATTACGAATTTATTTTCATGAGGTAAATGTGATACAGGTATTTATAATATAAATTCTCATCTATTTTCCTCATATAGCTGGAATTCCCCTCAATAGAGTTCTCGTCACAGTCACGAACTTAACGACACCTATTCCTGACGTATCAGCGCATTCCATCGATTCAATGGGTATAAAAATAAATATCGACTAGATATTCGTATTCCTCCGCAATCGAGAACTTTTGGTTGAGTAAATAAACACAAATAAAGCTCTTTTCACTGGGAGGGTGGAAGGGAAAAGTCGATAGACGATAAAAAGGATATGAATACATTCACTCAAGTTACAAAGTTTCCAAGTACGAACATGCTGCTCGATTCTTTCGGTTCTCTGATTTCTCTATCCAAAAACTTATATGTTGAAAACTAGGAATATATTGTGAATCGTAAAGAGGGTGTATTGGATAACAGCTCGACGAGGGAAGATAATCTTAAGCTTCTATTTCCACGCAAACATGGCAGGGATATTTTTGGAATCAATATTACTGTCACTGCCGACCTGAGGTTCTTCTCGAATCAGAAAGTGATGAAATTAATCAACAAAAAGGGCTCAATATAGCGAGTGACCTTCTCCAGACGCGGCGCTCATTTTGAGGGAGTAAATAAAGATATTTTGAAAATCTTTTCTTTTGTTGTGTGTAGGGTGTTCGAAAGCACAATTTAAAATTATTGTCATATATGAGGGGTTCAGAGCTGAAGTGAACCAAGTCCATTCAGCCTAGTTTTGAGATTAATGGCTTAGAAGTTGTTTATCACCCATTAATTCAAAAGTGACTTCTTCAGATTTAAAAAAGTTAGAATGTAAGCATATTCTTACATAAGAATAATAATAAATAAAGAAGTCACTTTTGAATTGATTGGTGGTCGAAGTTACACTTTTTTGAACGTAACACCCTGTTTTTGACCTCAAAAATGGAATGGCAAGCTCAAACTATGATGATTTTCTTCAGATCACTTTATACCTTAGAAGGACCATTCACGAGATAATGGCGAAAATGGTTTACTAGTTTTGAATCAAAAATCGAAAATTGCTCAGAAACTATCAGGTTCAGATGAGGGAAATTTTATGAATATTGTTTTGATATGAATTTTTACAACGAGATATACAAATACCAGGTGTGCCATTTGAAATAAGAAAGTTTTCGACGATTATTTGTAGTTGATGTTTGAGAATTAATTATTATCACTCTGTATATTACCGAGTTGAAATTTGCTTTTATATGTAAGAGTAGCCAACTTGTCTACTAAAAAAATTTGGTCTGTATCGCTGGCGTAACTAGTTTCTTCATTAATTGCTATTTAAATAAACTCCATATTTTCGAGTTTTCGCCATTATCTCGTAAAGGGTGCTTCTGAGCTCTAAAGTAATCTGAAGAAACTTATCATAACGTGAGCTTCACATTCCATTTTTGAGGTCAAATATAGGGTATTACATTTAAAAAAGTGTAACTTTGGTCTATATCTTTGTTTTCGAACACCCTGTATATATGACAATAATTTTGAATTGTGCCATGGGATATCCTACACACACCACAAGAAAAGATTTTCAAAATATCTTTACTCCCTCAAAATGAGCGCCGCGTCTGGCGTGGGCCACCTGGTATATTTACTGCCAATTACATAATGAATTTTGAAGTTTTGAAGCATCTTCTAGTTCTATTGAAAAGAGGCTACAATATTCGGTATGAAACTGGCTGTTACTGATTCTACGCTATCATTATTAACAGTAAAATTGAAACAAAAGATCTGAGATCTCCAATAGATAAGTTGAATTCCTTGATTATGCGGTCCACAAAAGAGCTTTTCATGGGATCCGGACAGTTAATATTGAGTGTCATCATTCGTCCATAACGTAAAGAATACAAAAATATGTAAAAGAATTTTTTTTTTATCCGATCAACTATAGTTGGAAGGTTATGACGTTGGACAAGAATGAAAAACTGGAGTTGAAAGACGAAGTTTGAAGGGGATATATAATTTATAATAATTGGTTGAACAGATGAATTGCATTCAGCGATAATTGGCCATAAATAAAACGATTCTTGACGAACAATGAGCTAGTACAATATTTTATGAATGAGAATACATCTGACCTGTTGCATAATGAATCAGATATATGATATTCCTTCCTGCCTACACAGGAATCTTCTCGGTTATGAAGTATTCGTAGACCAGGACTTACAGGTATATTCTTCCACCAGTTAATTACTTGGGATTGATAAAGTATGTACTAGCCAGTTGTTTACACTTGGCTTCAGAATGTTATGAAGATGGGCCAATTTTAGCCGAAAAATAATCATCCAGCAACAAGTTTGTTGAAGCATTGTTTCATTTGAAGCACAGAACACACAGATTACTTTATGATTTGAACTCAGCTCCAAAGTCTGATAATAAATTGTTATTCATATGCTGCTATGGCTATGTTTCAACCTCTATAATATGCATGCCGGTGAGTCCAATAGGGCAAAGGAGAACTACTATTTTATTCCTTACCACTACCTAAATGGCAGGAATAGTCTACTGACATTTTCATCCCATCCACTCTATTATTCAAGAGAGAAGGTTTATATTTGTAAAAGGTCACTTTTTAGGGGGATATAAAAGCTTGTAATGGTTACATTTCCCAAGCAGCTTTCAGACGACAACTATACGACTTTAAAGACCGCAAGGTATCGTGAATATACAGTACAAAAAACTATACCTTCAGGTATTCAGTTACCAAATTAGTGGATATCCATGCTGCAGCCCAAGGAAAACAGTAGGAAGGCGGCAAACAACAAACCAACTGATCTTTATTTGTATCTCGGATGGCTTCAAGGAGGTTACCTGTTTTTTCGTGCTTTTAACTCTCGAGAACGAGACTCTCGTGGGTGTCACTGGAGGATTCGAATGTTTTGTGTTTCATACTGTTCACATCTTGAAATTATTTCAAGAATAATAAATACTCTGACAGATGTGCATTGTAGGGGAGACTAGGGAGGGTTGATACGTTTTTGGAATATTTATTTTTGTAAAATGAATTATATGAAGAAACAGGACTTTTATAACATTATATAATTCTTCGATTAATCGTTCAACGAAATAAATATAGAATTCTCAAAATATAAACATCCTATTCTGTACAAAACGTTGAACACAAAAACATGCAAAATGTCTCAAGCCTCCCCACATATGGGAGGATTGATACGGTGTACTGGGAGGCATGAGGCACATAAACTGAAAATATAAGCCCCATTGTTATCACTTGCAAATGTCACATATAAACATTTTTGTGCCATTTCTAACACGGTCACATTCTTCTTGGCACCATTGCGAGCACACCTGACGCCTGATCCAGAATAACTAGATCAGTAGGTAGGTCAGCAATGATACTGGTTTGCTTTGGTCCCGTAGGTGCAGAAACATGTTCAGAAGGTAGGTTGGATGTTAAAAACGCCTTTATGTAGGCCTGTCCAACCAGCTCCAGAATATTTTTTTAAGATGACACATATATCAGGCCTCCCCACCCTAAATGTCTCAAACCTCCCTGAAAGCAAGTTTTGAAGTAATTTATGTTTTCATTTTATACCCATACATTTTGGCAACCTAATAAAACAGTAAATTAAGTAGGTTTATGCATATTTCCCAGTCAAATGTTTGTTTATGCTGAAAAATTAATGCATGATCATAAAACCCTTAGGTAACGTAAGTAAATACTTACAAATTCTCACCTCGAAACACTCTTTGTTGAATATTTCACGAACGAACTACTGTTAGCCTTACAGATTAAGGTCATGTAGTGCTTTCTGCCAGAGAATTGTGTTCACCAGTATATTACTTTTGAAAACGGCTACAGACCGCGGATATAAGCCTGTATCAAGCCTCCCCATGTATCAATGCTCCCTAGTCTCCCCTATATAATTTTCAGTAATTAACATGAGTTGAAAAGTGAACTATAGAAATTTCACTGGTATTTCGAGTTTTTAAAACTGAAAATGTATCTAATCTATAACTGATTGGAAGTTTATTGTTAATTTCGAAAAGTGTGGACACATCGATAAATTTTCAAAATATTTTATGGATATTCAGAATCATTTTTGTACCATCATCGAAAAGTTTGTTTTTGTGGAACGGATAATTCCGAATAGTCTATCTCATACCTTGTATGGAATATATACTTTATATGCTCGGCAATAAATTCCTTTCTCCCATTTTCCCTCCATTCAGAAGCAGGAATTCCATTGGAGTTTATTGGACACGAAATGCTGTTCTAGTCGGAAATAAAAACACTCAATTTCATCAATGTCATACCGACCGAAGATTGACGAATACCACGAATGATTTTTCGTTTTTACAGTTTCATTATTGTTTCCCGGAAGAGGTAGATAGGATCAGAAAGAGAAAAACGCTGGTTTGGGATTTAACCCGAGACGTTGATTCAATTTTCCAACCGAATATTGAATGCTGCTCTTATTTGTGCCCCATTTTCCAGAAAATATGTCTCTGATGTTAGATTCAAATGGCGTTTGAAACTTCTACAATGAAATCCTTTATGAAGTAGGATATAGAGGATATGAGAAATGTAGTTGAATTTTGTAAGAAAGCGGATTTATATTTCCCGTATCGATTGAAGAGTGGAACATATTTACAGGATGAACCAGAGGTGTGTACATGGTCCATAATTTTGTTTCTGTCCAAGTTATCGAGATGATAGTTTTTAGATTTTAGAACAATGGGCATGACAATGAGCATATCTTAAAAATATTTTCTTATGTATACAGGATATCCGAAAATAAAACACAAACTTGAGTTTCAAATGGCAACCGCCCCTTTTTGTTACATCCCTGGATTTGCCGCTATATTGCCGATAGAATGCACCCCAATTTCATAGACTTATCTGCCATAGTTTTTTGCTTATACCAATTTATGTGTGAAAATAGCGTCGTGCATGGATCCAGAGAAAAATTTATAACTACAGAACCATTCAACCTAACCGAACCTCTTTTTTCCAGTAGATTAAGAAGTCTTCGGGATGCATCTTTTGACATTCGTTTCGTACTATGATTTTTTGAGAGATTTTCGTGTAGGGTTTTGGGCTCTACTTTGTGAAGTTTACGAAATATGTTGCCAAATAAGATATGTGCATGGTTGGTTTTTGAGGAGTCTAGTTGTAGGCTGCTGTCATGAAATCTGATACCTTTATCAAATTATGTGAAAAAAATTTTTTGTTTTGGAAATACGCTAAATGAGAGTATATCATGGGGTTCCTTATAAAAAAAAACCTAACCATGTGTGTATTTCATTTCCGGATAACTTCAAACGAGTCTTTGACTCGTACAAATATTTCAACATTAGATTCTTGAGGTTAAAATCAACACTTTTTTTACCTTTTTTTACGAATCGGCTCGGTTTAAAAGATACAGGCTGTTAACAAAACATAAAGAAATTTTCCATTATGACCATTATGTACTACAAAAATACCAAAAATTCAGAGAACCCAACTCTTGGAACTAAGTTAGACGCTATCTTATGAATATTTGAATGTTTTGTGAAATAAAAGTATTCTTCATATTTTCTCGTATAATGCGCCATTTTCGAGTAATTTGATGTTCAAAAATTAAAAAGTATCTGTAAAATTTGAAAAATTGGATACTGTGGCTGAATACAACTCTGTTCAACAGATCCCCAGATGTGTAGTTTCACAGATTGAGCTATTATTCTGAAGGTAATTTTGTTTTTCCAGGGATGGCACAGCTCATTATGAAAATTAAAAATGGCTATATCTTTTCATCAGGGCCGAATCGAAAAAAATGTTAAGAGAAAAAAGTGTTTCTTCCGACCTGAAGAATCTTCTGTTGAAATATTTGTACGAGTCAAAGACTCACTCATGTATATATAAAAAGATTTCATAGATATGCTCATTTTCGGGCTTATTATTTCAAAAAATCAATTCTATTGCTTGGATAGAAATGAAGTTATGCACTATTTATGCACCTCTGGATCACCGTGTATACTTGTAGATATACCTAACTACTCATCATCGGGACGAGGCGCATAAAAAATTCAAACTTCTGATATTCAGGGAAATCAAGGCACACAAGTATCTGCCGACCGTTCGTTAACAAGCACATGCCGTTTTGAACGACTGAACTTCACCCTCTAATACTTCTGAAAGAATCATTCCGAAAGCATTGGAAGCGGAAAGTTTCAAGTCCTACAAGCTCCAAGATGAATTGAAAAACTGCGGGAAGTCTTATTCATCTAGAGAGATTTTCCAGTTTCTTCACTGTCATCAGAAGTTTTATCGAGGCGGTGAATAGCCAATTATGAATATTATGAAGTCGTGCTATCCGGAAGTTTGTCTGATTTATCTGTGGTGTATATAAATTACTTGCCTACAGGTTCATTTCGAGAAGGGTGCATTAAGGAAGTGGAAACATGAAGAAAACATGAAAATTCCGAGATGCTCGCAGGAAGAAATATTCGGATTTTTGTGACGACAAACGAGTTCGAAAAATTTGAGATATGATAAGAATATTGTAGAGATCTTTTTTCCTCTTATATCCTACAGCTATGAAAACGATCTGAATGTATATGGCTTATTGCTCAGAAACTGGGAATTCTTAATGGTTATACAGGGTGATTTTTTTAAGCATTTCATTAGGAATTGTAATACAGATTCAAGATTTTGGATTTTCGTTTTAGAGAACATGAACTTTAATTGCAAAATATTTTCAAGCGGAATCTACTTCCGGTTTCACCGGAAACGAATGTAACTTCGTTATTTCAAATGCAACACCCTGTATATTTTTACATATTCGAATTCTTCGTTTAATTTCACACTGATTTGATGTATGATATGTGCAACCACTCAAGCGGTTTTTGAAATAAAACCTGATTATCAAATTTTTTGAAAAAAAGGTTGTCACAGATTAGTGTCCATATCTTCAAAATCCCTCATTATAAGAATTTCTTTTTGCGAAAGTAGAACAAAAGAAAGTACGCTGATACTGTTTCTTGTATAACTTATGAGGAAATATTATACAGGGTGTCTGAAAAAGGGCCCCAAATTGAGCCTCGATAAAACTATGAAATCTCACTTTTTTCAAATGGCAACCCTATAATTTTGTAATTCCAATCGATTGCCCGTCAAAAACTACTTAGAGTGTCCCCAACATTCCATGCCTCTAAAATCAGTAATTTCGCCGTAATTGAATAAAATTCGAATTTCGGGAATAAATCAAGGTTTCTTAGTCTAACCATAGATTTATTAGGATAGAAATTTTCAAGAAGGCTATGTCTGTTCATTTATAATGCATTTTTGAGAACTGTCATTTATACTTGTTTGATTAATCGGGCACTATGCAAAATCAGAATTACAGTAACAGTGATGTATTAAATATGTTCTTCATTTACGGTGAATGTGACAAAATATTAGAAAGGGCAGTCAGAACTTTCAACGTAAGAAACCCACATTTACCACCTTTAACAAAATCAAAGTTCAGGAGGTATCAAAACAATTTTCTCCGTAGTGGAAGCATTAACCCAAAACGGAATCATGTGAAAACAGTAACAGGTAATGAATAAAATCAAATGAATATTCTAGGACATATTCACGGAAATCCAAGAGGTTCCATCAGACAGGTAGCACTGGAATTAGAAGTTTCATATTCGTCGTGTCAAAAAGTGCTCAAAAATGCCAATATGCATAATTATAAATTCCATAAGGGTCAGGCACTGGTAAATGGAGATCATCAGAGAAGAACTGTATTTTGCGAGAACCTTACTGGAATGCTGAACGCTGATCCCCAAATTTAAAAAAAAAATTATCTGGACAGATGAAGCCTTCTTGAAAATTTCTATCCTAATAAATCTATGGTTAGACTAAGAAACCTTGATTTATTCCCGAAATTCGAATTTTATTCAATTACGGCGAAATTACTGATTTTAGAGGCATGGAATGTTGGGGACACTCTAAGTAGTTTTTGACGGGCAATCGATTGGAATTACAAAATTATAGGGTTGCCATTTGAAAAAAGTGAGATTTCATAGTTTTATTGAGGCTCAATTTGGGGCCCTTTTTCAGACACCCTGTATAATATTTCCTCATAAGCTATACAAGAAACAGTATCAGCGTACTTTCTTTTGTTCTACTTTCGCAAAAAGAAATTCTTATAATGAGGGATTTTGAAGATATGGACACTAATCTGTGACAACCTTTTTTCAAAAAATTTGATAATCAGTTTATAATTCAAAAACCGCTTCAATGGTTGCACATATCATACATCGAATCAGTGTAAAATTAAACGAAGAATTCGAATATGTAAAAATATACAGGGTGTTGCATTTGAAATAACGAAGTTACATTCGTTTCCGGTGAAACCGGAAGTAGATTCCACTTGAAAATATTTTGCAATTAAAGTTCATGTTCTCTAAAACGAAAATCCAAAATCTTGAATCTGTATTACAATTCCTTCCTCGAAAACTTCTAATGAAACACTTAAAAAATCACCCTGTATAATTACCTACAATTGTAGATGAAGATTGTATATTTAAAGAGGGTTTGCGTTGCATTGCGATCTTAAGATCTATTGTGCCCCAAATCAGAGATCGTTTTGCTGCTACGTCATCTACACCTCGCCAACCAGTTGTAATGAACTCTGGGATGGCTTCAAGAATGCTACCTCCTCACTACTTCAAGTTTCTCTTTCAAATTATTTTTTCGTTGGATAGCAATGACAAGGCATTCCATCATCAAGTGATATGGAGTCCCTCTCTTTTGCCCACAGGATTTGCACTCGTTTCTTCTAGATCCATTCTCATTAGGTGCTTCCTGAGGCGAGAGTGCTCTGTAACGAAGCCAGTAGGTGTAACATATTCTTGCTAATATCTAGATACTCCATAGATCTCGCGGTGTGAAAATTCCAAATGAGTTTCTCTTTCAGTTTCTTCTTTCTCCTGAAACACTTGTTTGTAGGTACATTTTCTAATACCACAAAAGAGTTAATGAGAGGAGTTTGTGCCTATGTATACTGAGTGTTATTTAAATGTGAACACTTAGTAATATATAGGGTGTCCCAGGATTAATGGGAATGGATTTTGATAAAGGTTAATAACGTCAAAATAAGTTTCTATGGAGGTATGCTGGGAAACGCTACGTTGAAGTTTAACGTTGCTTCAAAGATGAAGACTTGATTATGGGTTTGTCCTTTTTTTTTCGAAGTAGGAGCAAGATGAAGAAATAAAACTTTGCAGAGGAGATTTTTTGTAAAGAGATGCACCTGAAATGCATTTTCTCATTTATCTTCCACAGAGAGAGGGGGCTGAAATGGCTAACCATTTTTCATTTCAATAAATCAATCAGGAGTACTTCAGTGTGGTATTTGAAGTACTGAAGTACTCCTGATTGATTTATTAATTTATCATCTGGTGTGCACAGCCATCCCCATAGTATTTTTCATTTTCTACCATAAGTTTTCACTTTTCACAGGCGAATATCATCAATAAAAATTATGCAGTGAAAAGACGATTTCAATTGAAATCTGTATTGATAATGTAGTTTCTATCGTAGAAATGAAAGAATCGCCGAAAAAAATGAAACACATCTTTCGCTCTGTTTGAGATCTCGTTGATCTTCTCTCTTTGCTTAGGATTGACTTTTTTGTGTTATTTCGAATATCAGTTTGATCACCCGTATAGTATTAACGATTCACTTCGTTGTGAGTACCTGATTTTTTCGGAAAAATTATCAAATAAGGAATATAATATGTTCAAAAATAGGTCACATGATCTTATTTATACCTTTATAGTTGGGGAACCGACGATGCTGAATCGGGATTTACTCGTGGAGACGTAGTGGATTTTGAAGATTAGATGGTAAAAAAAAAATGATTCCCCAGCGATGGGGGAAGCGTCTGCAGGGTCTCAAAGATGTGAAAAAAAATCGTTAGGTGTATATACTCGAGCGTGTCAGATTAAGATACTGCATATGCCCTACGTGTCTCTGATAATGAATTCATCCTTATCTGACAGTTTGCGCGGATTGGCAGTACAGAAGAGTTGAAAATGGTATAAATATTTTTTTTCCAGCGTATCAGATTTT
The DNA here is from genome assembly GCF_907165205.1 of Coccinella septempunctata. Taxonomy (NCBI): domain Eukaryota; kingdom Metazoa; phylum Arthropoda; class Insecta; order Coleoptera; family Coccinellidae; genus Coccinella; species Coccinella septempunctata. The sequence goes on along the minus strand of NC_058189.1, from coordinate 54,797,478 downwards.
TTTAGTATATGTTAATTGGACCCAAAGGAAGCTACTTTTCAAGGGACTGACAATTTTGACTTGACGGTGCTAAAAAGGCGAGCACGCCACTGAATTCTACGTAAAAAAGTGCCTGCATAATGTTTTAATTTCGAAGCTTTATCATCCATATTAGCGGAGATATAAATTCATTTCGATATCGCCATTTTTCCAATTTTCGCTTATAACTCGAAAACAAAAGAAAGTGTCCAAAAATGACTACTACTCTTGTTAGTTTCTCAGGAAAAGAGAACGAGAATGGAGCATCAGATTTTGTCTATCTCCTCTGGTTTAAAAGCTGTAGTGCTAAAAAATCGAAATTTGCCCACCCTGTACAAGTGACGTTTTTTTGCATGTAATTAACCACATATATCTTAATCTGACACGCTCGAGTATGTAAAATGATCGTTTTGTTTTCACTATTCTGACAGGCTGTCCTAGACGATTACCCCTATATACAGGTAGAGGCAATCTGCATGGTCCAAAGATTAACGAAAATGAAAAAAGTGTTGTCAATTTCTCCCCTGTAGCTATGGAGGTTGAGTGGAAGATTGAGTTTTAGGTGCATCTCTATTTGAAAAATACCACTGCAAAATTTCTTTCTCATCTTTCTTCATCTCTGTCCTTCTGAGAAAATTGAATAAAGCCATAATCAAGTTGTTTCCGCGTATGAATCTATAAGAACTGTTCTTCTCCTTTTATTTTTTGGTACTGAACCTACATTCGAATTTATTATCATTAATCCTGGAACACCCTGTTTATAATAGATATTTATATCAATACCTTTTGGCATAGATACATATGTATCTTTGGCAAGGTGAATCGATGATCAAAAGTCAGAATCGAATGAAAATCACAATATTGCCATATGCATTCGTTCATAAATCTACGCATTGGGTACTTAACGAGCTGATCAATATCTTTATCATAGGATTCAATTCAGAGGAGGCCTTAATCTGCGTAACAGTAATCTAGTCACGCTACCCCAACAACGCAGAGTGATTTATAAAAGATATTTTCGTATATTATCCAAGCCTGGACTGAACCTCGTATAACGAAGAAGTCGCTTCATTCTAAAAGTATTAGGAAGAGATATAGTATTTTTTCTGAATAATGTTTTTGAAATGTTCCTATCCATTTAACTTAATCCATTTATACACTTCCCTCTGATCCTGCAATTCAGTATAGATTCAGTTTTTTTAAGCAACCTGAGAGGCGATGATTTTTCTCTATTGCTGTTGCCTAATCCAATATGACAAGATGTGAAAGCTTGCTTATCATGCCTGAAGTGGGGAGACCACAAAACCTTCAACAGCTTTGCGAATTTGATAGGGGGCGAATCGTAAAGTCACGCTGGTTTGTTCTTTTGAGAAACGCCAAACGAATGCTCGGAAGTGTAGTGTGTAGTGGTTTATGAATTAGCCCTCTAGATCTCCCGAACTTTCATGCATGGAACATGTCTGGGACATACTGGAAAGAAGATTACTCCGTCTACACCATCGTCCATATCATGTCTAGCGACATGAGGTACAAAGTTGTCTAGGATGAGATATATCCAGAGGAAATTGCCCATCTTGTGAGGAGTAAGCTCTGAAGTGTTCCTGAGTGTACAAGACACCGTGGAGTTCGACACATTACTAGTTTTCCCTTTTTGTTCTAAGGTTGAAGTTTCGATGAATTTTGATCAATTATTTACCTAACCCTACGACATATGTATACAAAAAAATAGTTGTAATGAATTCATTATACTTATTGATTTAACCCAACTAGTTTTTGCTCAAGAAACACCCTTTCCCATTCCCTGTTCTTTTTCGTATAACTAACTACCTAGTTTCAAAACGGAATGAAATTGTAATTATCCTGTTAATCTGAACTCGGAACTGTTTCGCTCAAATAATTAAACCAAGTGACAAAATTTTTCGTAGGAGGAAAATTATACCTTAATTTACGTCTTATGTATAATGCCCTAACGGAAAACGGAAGTTTTCCATTCAACATTTCATTTCTACAATGAGAGTATCAATCATGCTGCATCAGAATCCTAACTGATGTATGCACTTTCAGCGGTGGGAAAAACTTCTGCAGGTTGTCAAAGATGTAAACAAATCGTCAGGTATAAATAATCGAGCGTGTCTCTAATAATAAATTCTTGTTAATCTGACAGTTTCCGTGATGGGGCTGGCCGTCCGGAAGAGTTAAAAATGGTATAAATTTTTTTTTTCGAGCGTGTCAGATTTTCAGAGGATATGTTAATTGGAGCTTAAGGAAGCTACTTTTCAAGAAACTGACAATTCGGGCGTGTCCATTGAAAATACAAAAAAAAAATCGTTACTTGTTTTCATACAGATGGTTAATCTCGGTATTGCAGACGTGTTGACCCATTAATCTGATACGAATTAGGGGGGTCTCCTTAATATGACAGTTTGAAGATGATAACAAGGCATTTTTTCAAAATATCTCCCTTCTTATACCTCTAATCGTTTCTGTATTCATTATGAAAGTTGTACAACTTTTGTCTGAAGCAATTTTTTATCCCCTCAACCTTTTTTAAGCGAAAGGGTGATAAGAGCGAGGAGCTTAGCCACATACGAAAGGACAAGTCATCAGTCTAATGTACATTCCTCTCCATATATCATCATTATAATAAATGCGAAAACAATTTGAAGCTCAGGAGAGGAGATAATTAAAAAAAACTGATTTTTATAACCTTTATGGTCAATTTTTATTATTTCGGCTTGCTGAAACTGTCAGATTATATTTTTTCCGTTCGAGCTTCAAATTAAGCAAAAAGCCACCTTGCTCGAGAATAGTCGAGAATGTACACTTCAATTTTTTTGCAACCTTGGCGCCCCCCACACATTTTCGTTCAGCTTAAATTGTCAGATTAAGAGAATATATTTATTTATTTATTGAAACCAGATAACTATATTTACAAGAGCATATTAACAATTGCAAAATATACCTGTAGAGGTAGGCCACGCTACCTGTTCACAGGACTGGTTAAAAATAAGAAAATTATACAATTATATAACTTTATGTTATGTTATGTTATATTTGGTACCCAAATACTCTTCGAGTATTTGGTACCCAAATACTTTTAACTATTTTCTCCGGCAAATATTCCAATACGTGATTTTATATATATATATATATAAATTTTATTAATTATTATATACTTTTCAACATGTTATTATATTAACCACATATATCTTAACCTGAAACGCTCGAATAGAATGATCGTTTTTTTTTCTATTCTGACAGTTATCCTAGACAATTCCCCCTATATAAAGGTCTAATTTTTGGTAGAGGCAATCTACAGGGTCCAAAGTATCTCCTCTTATACTAATCTGACACGCTCGAGTAACTCCTGAATTTCTCTCTTGGGCTCCCCAACTATTAGAAAATCGATAATTTAAATTTATCGGCTTACGTACCTTAATTTCATGACCCAACATTCTTATTCTTAAATGTTTTTTTATTATATACATAATTCTAACTCATGTTCCAACAAGTGAAATGTGATTTTTGCTTCAGAGAAGTCTTGGAATTTTTTGTGGTACAATATATCAGCATTTTATTTCAAATAATAATGACGTTTCGAAATCTCTATGAATTTTTCTGGAACGTACACCTATTTTCAAGATTCCTGGATATTTTGATTCCAATATTTCTATTTCAGAAATTGAATAAAAATTCTTGTAGTTTTTATTTCACTTTTTGAATTTTTTCATAGAGGTTATCAGAAATTATGGCCTTTTGTGTGGAATTTGAATTTTATCTTTCAGTATACTGTGTGAAAACTCGTGTATCTAGTGAACTTATTGACTCATTGAAAACCCTCCAGTTCGGATTACTGAGAACCAAGGTCTCTCAAATTATAATTAATAATAATTAATACAATTACTGAGTGAGCTACTTTCCCAAGTTTCCCTTTATTGCAATTTTCCATGCAGTCGAGTGAAATAGAAATTATAAACGGTGAATTGGAATGGATTCGACTCAAAACGGATATTAGGTATTGATTAATCAACTCCGTTGGAGACTTCTCGGAATTGGTTTGAACGCAATTCCAATTCATCCAAGGAATTTCTTCTTAATCGAAGGGGGAGTTATTTCTATGAGTATCAGAAGGAGAACAGTGTTATAAATAAACTTGTTCCTCTGAGGTAATAAAGAACTTCAAGAGGGGTTGAATTCTCTATCGCCAATTCTGGTGATATAAAGAATATCAGTTGGCATCGAAGGAAATTGTTTTTAGAATTCATTGTTGAATTGAATGGAGAAAAGTGAGTTAGGTGTATTACGAATAATATCATAGCATTATTGACAAAGCATTGTTGGCCAGTTTACATAGTAGCATCTATTGATAATTGTGGCTCTAGAGATGGAAGCAGGGTTGAAGAGAATGCAGCAAATAAACAGCGAATCTACATGTATAAACATAAAACAGACATGAATTATTGATACTGATTATCTGCATAAACAGCAACTGTGTTCACAGAATATCGATAATTTCGAATCTAGAAGTGGAGGCAGATTTGCAGAGGATACAGCAAATAAAACAGCGACTCTGTATGTATAAACAGGAACAAATTGACCACATTGAATATCTGCAGCAACGAAAACTATCAAATTCTCTCCATCTGAATTCAGGAAAGATAAAAAGGTATCTAAGGAATATAAGTAATTGATTTTTTTTTCTTCAAATTCCCACTTGATGATTTTTGAGTATGAAAATATTGTTAATGAAACAAGAAGCGTTAACGGATGACATAGGGTTTGCTGAAAAAACCCTTTCGGATTTGTTCTACAGTTGCAGTCATAGTTTTTCGAAGGATTTATGTTATATACCAATTTTTTTCAGATATTTTTGAAACATTGAAATTCATCATTTTGAGCGATTTTACCCTTGTAGATACAGATTTAGAAATTTTGAGCGCAATTAATTAATACGTTTTTGTTTTTCACGTCGAATTTCCATTTGACTTTGAACACATGACATCACTGATACTCCAAAGCTTTCCAGATATATTTGAGATTGCAAACAAATATTCTCTATTTGGGATGGTCACAAAGATTATTTCAGCTACTTGTAGTTGGGGGGGCCAAGAGGAAAATTCGGAATTTACTCGAGCGTTTCAGATTAATATAAGGGGAGATACCTTGGACCCTGTAGAGTACCTTTACCAAAAATTAGACCTGTATATAGGGGGAATTGTCTAGGACAGCCTGTCAGAATAGTAAAAAAAAACGATCATTGTACATACTCGAGCGTGTCAGGTTAAGATATACATATGTGGTTAATTACTTGTTGAAAAGTATATATTCTCGCGATCTGACAATTTGAGCAAATGTGTGAGGGAGCAAAACATGCAAAAAAACTTAAATTCTCGAGCCGCGAGCGTGGTGGCTTTTTTCTTATTTTGAAGCTCATTGTTCAAGAATAACGGAAAAAATACAATCTGACATTTTCCCCAATACATCATTGACAAACCTTTTCAATACGCCTGAGAGCATTTGATATTATAAAAGGGCGATTTTGTAAATCCTGGATAGCTCCCTCTACTGATGCACGAAGATCTTCGGGACTGTTGTGTCTGAAACACAATAATAAATTCATAGTGATGACAGCTAGATCAGATTTGTTTTTTTTTCTCTCCAATGCCTACTTGATAAAACAATGCTTCCAAATGCATAGTAGCCATAATAACAACAAGGATGTTTGTGTCATCCATGACCTACCATTTTTGATAATCAAAAGTAATAATCCTCTTATTGAAACTTGGGAAATCTAACACTAACAAAAAATCATCATTATGTGGTATTGTAGTGTTTTTTAGCATTTCTGATCATCCTACCTTTATAGTATTATACATCATTTTGAAGGGAAAAAAAATAACGAATTCAACAAAGTAACAAAATACACCCTGTATTTTGGTTCGTTTTTCACTGTAATATCGATTAAAGAAGTCTAGAGAGAATTCACAAAAAATTGCTTAATTTCATTCGAGGTTTCATCAAAAACTGCCTTATTTCGAATGAACACATTTATTTCTCCATAGAATTATGATTGCACTGCCAAACACCAATTAAAAATATCAACCAAATGCCCAAAATTTATCATTTTCGGGATACACGCTTATTTAGTGGGCAGTGGAAATGATTCGATGAATTTGATTGCTAACTCCATCCCCAAGAATATTCTGTAAAAATTAAATCACGATTTCAATTTTCTATTGTACCTCAAAGATTAATACCTACTCCAGAATTCTCGGAAAACGGGCCAATGTTCGAATCAAGGACAACGGTTAATTGAAAAACTGAAATCGAATGAGATTTCAGTGAAAAGCGGGCTATAGTATCAGACTCAACTTAAATATTCTGTCATATCAAAACATTCAAAACACAAATGGAGATCTGCCCCGGACTGCTAATCCTGTAAATTGTGCCAAACCACACTCCTTGCATGCTTCGTCTGACTCTTGTTATAACTGACAGCCCAATCAGATGATTTTGCATATCCGAAAGCAGCGGAACATTTCTCAGTCGCAATAATTCAATTTTTTCCATCTGTATTGGGGAAATTTTCAAGTGATGCTTGATTATCATCAGGTTTATTCTTCTAACATGTCCGTCTAATTTTCAACCTAACCTAAACACTCAATCATATGGGTGTTAACCCATGTATATCATTTTTTAAATATCCAACTTTTATACAGGGTGAGTCTTTGACTTGTGCACATATTTTGATAGTAGATTCGTGAGGTCAAATCATTTTTGCTAATTCGGCAAATAGATAAATAGATACAGCCATTTTGAGTTCTCACAATGAGCTATACCACCCCTGGAAACCTGTCACTGCAGTTTTTTCTAGAATATAATAATATCAAATTACATACTCCAAAGCAGTGCATTATACGTGAAGATTACTTGTATTCTACAAAATGACTAAATATTCATTAGTGAGCGTACAACTAACTTTTAAAATTTTCTTTTATTTCTGGTGTCTTTTGGTATACAGGGCGGCTCATTGACTCGTACAAATATTTTAATAGTAGATTCTTGAGGTCAAAAGAAGCACTATGTTCTTATATTTTTTTTTCCGATTCGGACCTGATAAGATCTAGTCATTTTAAGTTTTCATAATGTGCTGTGCTACCCCTAAAAAAACAAAATAACCTTCAGAATAACTATCTAAATCTGTGACACTACACATCTGTGGATCTTTTAAACAGTTTTGTATTCAGCAAAAGTATCCAATTTTGGAAATTTCACAGAAACTTTTTAATTTTTGAACATCAAATTACTCGAAAAGGGCCATTTTACGAAAAAATATGAACAATACTTTTATTCAACAAAACGTTCGAATATTCATTAGATAGCGTCCAACTTAGTTTCAGGAGTTGGGTTTTTAGAATTTTTGGTATTTTTATGGTACGTAATGGTCATAATGAGAAAACTGGAAGACGTGAGTGATATCTTGTGTTAAAAAAAAATTCATCAAATAAATGAGAATGAGATATAATATTTTTTAATCCGTGCCGATTCGGAAAGTATGGTAAAGGAAAAAAGTGTTTCTTTCGACCTCAAGAATCTTCTCTTAAAATATTTGTACGAGCCAATGACTCAGCCTGTATATACCGAAAATGATTCTATTGAATGAAATCATTCATTGGGTATACCTGAAAATCAATCAATTTCTCAACCAGGCTGAATTGAAGAAAATAATAAGGAGAAAAAAGTGTTTCTTTTGAATTTGAAAATCTTTTGTTAATATTCAAGTTATAGACTCACTCTGTACCTACAATTATGTAATCCTCACATGCCCTATATAGCATTTTCCATAAAGCCCTGCTATATGAAACAGCACTGAACAGAAGTGCTAATTCCTTATCCAATGCAATAATTTCAAAAGGTCCCTATCTAGTGCAAGAATAATTTACCAATAGAATTAGCCATTAACTTCGGTTAACTATCGCGTCAATTCAACATTACAGTGTTGTCCATTCTGCATACCTAGAATACTACGTACAAAATCAAATTTACTATCACATCTATATCAAAATTAAATTTTGCGGTTGTTCGGTGGCAATCCATTAGAGATTTATTGAAATCATTGATGAATCAAATTTTGGAGTTATGCTGCCGTTGCAGCTGGGGAAATCGATACGCATATTGAACATGTACAAATACATTCATTCATTTCATTCATTTCTCTCATTCTTCTCATAGATATGGCCGCCATTGGTAACCGCGGAAAATTTAATTTTTTTCAATTTTCCTGCAGGTACCATGCACTTTCATTAATTATTTTAGTTTGCTCATGCATCAGATAGACCTATTGGATATTCGAGGCAGACATTTATTGGGAATAAAATGAATTATTCCATAATATTTTTTCTTCGAAAGGGATGAACAATAAACAAATTATCAAGAAAGGATAAGAAATGTGCTTCAATTTATACTTTCAATCATTAAATCGTTGGCAGAATCCTTTGATATCTTGTAAAAGTTTCACGAAACTTTGGTTTCCTGATCAAGAATTAACAGCAATTTTTAGTATGAAATCACTGAGTTTTTATGATTTTTGAATATATTGAAAAAGTCGCTATTGTTTTTCATTACAGGGATGTACATAGCTCATAAACTTGTTTCAAGAATATTTTCGGAATGCTCATACCTGGATTATCCATAGAAAACAAATCGATATGATTTTTAACTGAAAAGAAGTTATCAAAATGCAGGATTAAGGCTGCCTGTCTGTTTTCTAGACATAAAACGAGAAAAATTATGTTTTGAGCATGATCAAAGAGAAATTACTTTCTTAATCGTCGATTTGTTCGCAAAGCATTTTTCAAATGTTCGTATGCCAGACGCAGTCAGGGATTATAGCGAAACTCATTTTTCCCAATTCCCTCCAGTTGTCTTGCCCTCTATAACTGAAGATGAAATTAGATCTATTATGGATAAATTTCCTGATAAAACAACTGCTGGCGACGATCAGCTACCCTCATTTTTCATCAGAAACTGTAGCTCTGTGCTTGCTGAACCTCTGCATCGCATCATCTGTGTCAGCTTGCGTACTTCCATTTTTCCCACCATTTGGAAGAGAGCCCGGGTAGTTCCGATATTCAAAAAAGGCGATAAATCACAAGTAGGGAACTATAGACCAATTTCTGTACTGTGTAACTTTGCAAAAGTATATGAAGAAGCTTTATACGCTAATATCAGTCATAATGTTAGACCACATATATCAGCAATGCAACACGGTTTCATGCGGGGCAGGTATGCGGTCACGAATTTGGCAACTCTGGATGATGGAGGTCAGGTCGACGTTATTTATACAGACTTTTCACGAGCATTCGACTCGGTTGATCACCGTATGTTGCTGAATAAACTTTCTTTTTTTGGCCTTAGTCCAGCATATGTCGACCTGATTAGATCTTACTTGAAGGGAAGAATGAGTCATGTGTTTTATAATGGCTTCAAGTTCGAATTTTGTCTGTCGTCTGGTGTGCCGCAAGGATCTAATCTTGGACCATTGTTATTCATAATTTTTGTCAACGATCTTTTGTCTCTTCTCAGTTGCTTAGCCTTGGCCTATGCAGATGACTTCAATCTTTACCTGAGGATACGCGGAATTGCAGACTTAGAGCTGCTACAGTCCAGCTTGGAGTTGGTTAATGTTTGGTGCTCGCGCAATGGACTCATTTTAAATATACAAAAGTGTTTTAAGGTGACTTTCACGAGAAGCTTACGACCTCTCACCTTCAATTATTCTATTGGTAATTGTCTTATCGCTAGTGGAGATCGGTTTCGCGATTTGGGGGTGTTATTTGATTCGACGTTCAGCTTTGTTCCTCACATCGAGGAGCTCTGTTCTTCGGCTAGTCGATCTTTAGGCTTTGTGTTTCGGTGTTCCAGGGAGTTCCCTGATGTTTCAGTCCTCAGAATTCTCTATTTTTCTGTTGTCGTCAGCAAATTAGAGTACGCCAACTTGGTTTGGTTTCCGATATACAGTTCCCACCTAACATCACTTGAACGCATTCATAGAAAATTCTTGAAGTGTGCTGAATACAGAAAGACCGGCAGGTATCCTGAACGTGGTGCGGATTTGTCGGAGATCATGCGGGAAATGCGAATTTCATCTTTGCAGGAGAGACAGAAGCGACAGTGCGCTAAATTTGCGCAAAAGCTTGTCACTGGAGGAATTGATTCGCCTCAGCTACTGTCCAGGGTTGACATTCGTGTACCAAGAATTGAAGCGAGGACCACATCAACTTTTCGACTCCCTAAACCTCGGACTAACATACTTGAGCAAGCTCCGGTCTATCGATTGTGCAGGGCTGCTGATGAACTTAAGTTCAATTTGTTTTTTTAGTTCGGGGCGATTAAGGTTTATTGTTGTATTATTGAATGTGTAATTTAGTTTGAATAATTGTCATATTGTTCATTGTCAATATGTTACCCTGTTATTGGGAAATTTCCTGTTGGGTAAAATAAACGTTATTATTATTATTATTATTATTAATCGCCATGCAAAAATGTTGAATGTGACACTGGAGAGGATGCCTACTTCCCCGATCAAATGCTTCGTTGGTGAAATTCCCCGAGTGAACCTGTCATTTTTGTTGTTTAAATTAAAAAGACAATAGATTCCGTGAATGCGAACAGTTTCAAGAGAAACTTAGGTTGGGTGGATAGTGGAATTTTTTTTTGTTTTATGTGGAAGAGGCTTTTGATAGACGGATGCTGTATCTTTTCCAGCGAAACCTACCATAATATTCCAAAACAAAAACAAACTGAAAAGCTTTTTGCATTCATCAGGGAAATATCAGAACTCATTTGCTGTCGAAAAGCAAAACAAAAGTGTAAATGGGTCTAATTATCACTGCTATTTGATATTTGTTGGATGATTGGGAGAACTTTTTGTAGGGGTATTTATATCGGCTGATGAATAATTTCAAATCTATGCTCGCTGGAAAGTAGACATTTTCCACTTGAACAATCCAAACAGAGAAATTCGCTATATTTTACAGTTTTTTTTGGGCAGGGTTGAAAATGCAAACTCAACGGCTGAAATTGTGATTGTTCTGATACTGTGAGAGCAAATTATGTGCAATTTTTGTTTCGTCGATTCCATTCTGGTATTTTTTATGTTGAAGGAGCTAAAGATCGACCATAAAAGAGTTTGAAACCATTGTCACTAAGTAAAATTCAAAACTAATCTAGATGCTTAGGCGCCACATCAATTGACACAAAAACTATGAAACGACGTTTTAAATGGCAACAAATTATAGAACAAAATTGTGCATATTTGACTTGAATAGGCCAACCCAAAACATGTTTAATGAAGCCTTAGAATTCCCGAAAAATAATGGATTTCTTTTTTTTTCCGACCTATTATGAAGTTAAACAGGTACATACATAAAATGATATAATAACACTTATAAAATGTTTTCAAAGTGTACACCAATTGTTTCTCTGATACTGAAGCTTTTTATTTCCAAATTTTTTAACGTTCAATAGTTTATTCCTTCAATGCATTTTGTGGAAGTTATTTTATAATGTTACTTATGGAAATGCCACCACTTTTTTGGGTCTCCCAATAGAAGAAAATTCTTTGTCATCCTCTTCATTCACAATCTTTCTGGTTGTGGAAATATTCAGCTGAAATATAAGTCGTTTAGATTCAGATGAAACATTATATAAATTCTCTTACATTGAATATGTTTGCTGACGTATTGTGGATTTTAGAAAATCAGGGTATAACAATTTGAATGAGCGAACCTGAATTCTAAATAGCACTTCCTGAAACCCTGTCTCTTTTTTCGATCACTTTCGGCATTTTCGTAATAAAAATTGATATTAGTTGTGGCAACGACGTTATGACATTAACGACATTTCATGTGTGCCAACCTTACTCCGTTCTAGTCAGAAAAACTTGAGAAAATTATTTCATGACCAACCGACTGCTTAAATAAATGTGAATGGAGTATAGTTTCTGTTTTTGAATTGGAGGACGACAATTCCGTCGCTCCAATAATGCGAGCTAGACACAAACAAGCGTAGAAAAATCCCAGAGAAGTTGAAAACATCTAAACACAACTCTAGACCGGTTTCGGGATCATTGTCTCTCACCAGTACAGTGTAGTGCTAGATATTTCAACCGGAGGATGGGGTCTCAAGCGATGACGGTGACCCGCTTTGAGAAATACTTTCAAATCTCATCACGATGGCCACCTGTCCCTTAAAGACTGAACCAAACCGCAGACTCCTACATACCCATTCATGGCTCCCAGAATTAACTACTACCTGCAGTCAATAATTCGTCCAGCAACTGCAGTGGAGCTATTGAGGATCACTCTCTAGACCACATTCGGTCAGGAAAGAATATGGAAATGGAGCACAGGGTACTCCTACAGGTAAACTGTATTGTTTCTGTTTTCGGAGATCCATCCAAAAAAGCTATACAGAGTGAGTCTTTGACTCGAACAGATATTTAACCAGTAGTTTCTTGATGTCAAAAGAAACACTTTCACCTTTTCCATTGTTTCTGATTCGGAACTGATAAAAAGATATAACCATTTTAAGTTTTCATGAAGAGCTGTGCAACCCCTGAAAAATAGAAATTACCTTCAGAATAACTAGCTAAATCTGTGGTACTATACATCTGTGGATTATTTAAACAGAGTTGTAGTCACCCAAAGTACCAAATTTTTCAAATTTCACAGACCCTTTTCAATTTTTGAACATCAAATTACTTGAAAACGGCGCATTCTAAGGGAAAATATGATGAATACTGTTATTTTACAAAACGTTCAAATATTCATTAAATAGCGTCCAACTTAATTCCAAAATTTAGGTTCTTTGAATTTTTGCTTTTTTATGGTGCGTATGGTTTTAATGAGAAAATTGGTAGACATGAGTGATATCCCGCGTTCGAATAAAATTCATCAAATTAATGAAAACCTATATTCCCAAATTCATTTCATTCGATAAAGCCTTTCGTAATATAGAACTAAAAATAACATTCTGTTATAGTTTTTAACCAGCCTGTATCTTTTAAACCGAACCGATACGGAAACAATGCTAAAGGAAAAAGTGTTTCTTGTGTCCCCAAGAAACTACTGTTAGTTAGGGATATCGACTGAAATTGCAAAAAAATATAGTTAAAATAAGATTTTTGTGATGAAAATTCATATTAATATGATTTCAAGTTGCAAATTAATTTTAGCCTGTAGGTCTGCAGTGTATACAGGGTAGTTAAGAAAAATCGAGTAAAATAAGGAAATTTTATTCCCAGAGAATTCAAGCATTTTAAGACTATCAATACAATGTATGGCCTCCACGGGGATCAATAACAGCTTGACATCTTCTTTGCATACTACACACGAGGTTGTTGAACATTTCTTCTTGAGGAATTTGGTTCCATAAACGGGGCAGAAGCTCTCTCAGATCATTTAAGGATTCTGGGGTAGGTTGATGATTGTCTTATCTTCTTTGGAGCATATCCTATGCATGTTCTATGCAATTCAAATCTGGTAAGTGCGGAGGTATTGGTAAATGTGGAACACCAAGCTCCTCGCGCGCATTCTCAACTATGGCTTCACGGTGCGGTCTAGCGTTATCGTCTAGAAATGGAAAAGTTTCAACAATAGCAGCGTGAAAATTTGGCACAACATTGTCAGTGACATGCTCCATATAGTGTAAGGCGGTCATATTCCCAGGACAAATGTGTAGATTTGTGCGATCGTTGAAACATATCCTGGCCCATACCATAACACTACCCCCTCGAAATGGATGGTCTTCTTGGAAATAGCGACGATTACGGGGTATGCGTGGGATTGTCCATACCCTTATTCTTCGATAATCTGAAAAAATCGTCCGTATATGGATTCATCAGTGAAAAGGACACTACGTCATTGATCGTTCCAATTGATATGTAGCCTTGCCCATTCCAGTCTTTGACGCTTATGGTCACGTGTTAATGGAAATCATCTTAATGGACGTCTAGAACCTAGATTCACCTCTCTCAAACGTCGTCTGATGGTTTCGATGAAAACTTGGACTTCATCTGCATTTTGAAGAGCATTTTACACGTAGATGTAGAGTTTCTTCTCGCCGAAACGGTTGTTTCGTGGCCCACCAAGCCTTGGTCTCCCTGAACCTATTCCAAAGTCGAGATATCACACTTTGGCTGACTTGGAGCCTTTCCGCTACAACAACCTGAGTTAGGCCACCCTGTAGCATTCCGATAGCCCTATTAGCCTCAGCGTTTGTTAATTCACGTCTTGGCATTTTCAGAAAACTCGTTTCAAATCGAAACCGTTGATTAACTGACTTCATTTCAAAATAAGAACATCCATGAAGCATATGCAAAGAACCAAACTTCAGAAAAAAGGCGACCAGATTGACGAAATGTCTCATACTGATTTTTATTCGATCGATTCAAGTTTTTATTGAGTTTTAAATGATTTTACAGCGATATTCTCGAAGATTACATACTTTTAAAAACGATTGTATACGATATCCCTAACACTTGTGGAGCAGCTTATTTGTACGAGTCGTATAATGGTCAGGAAATCTTGCTGCCTCATCTGCGTTATTTTCATTGAAATTCCGTTTTCCTTGAGATTTTCAGCTGTTTGACTCCCGGAAATAATTCGCATGCCATTACAGTCCTAAAAATCCATATATGTCTGATTCAGCACCGATATCAAATCATATTCTGTCGCCCATCTAGAAAACGCTACGACCTGTGCAGAATCAATCACGGCGGGACGTATAGATTTGGCATCTGTTCTTGCTCCCTTCGGAAATACATTCCGTTCTGGGGGAAACGAGTAATTCATTCAATAACTCTCTGGGTGACTTCCGGCTCCGGTTGTAATAACGCGATGTAGCTATCATATTATGAAATAGGTTAGAGACGGGGACAGAATAGGGGAAAAATGGGGTAGCCAGCCAGCGACGTTGAGATGAAAATTACGGGGTTAATTTGGTTGAGTGACCTTCAGCGAGCTGCAGCAAAAATGGCCCAACGGTGCAAGTCTTATAATTCGATTTCATGTGCCATAATGATCATTTAACTGATGCAGACGCACATGAAAATTGAAACTTCAGATTGTGAGCTATTGATGAAGTGAAATTTGCAGCATGTACACTGCTCAATAAAATGCGGAAAATCACTAGGTACTCGATGATATAATGATACAGAGACCCAAGTTTCAATTCCTGTTTCGACAGAATTTTTCAAATGAAATTATATACGAAAAATTTCCAATAGTTGGGGAGTCCAAGGGGAAAATTCGGGATTTATTCGAGCATGTCAGATCAATAAAAGGGATACTTTGGTCCCTGTAGATTACCTCTACCAAAAATTAGACCTGTATATCGTCGCCTTGGACGTGAATGGGTCTAATCCACAATTTTACGTTTTCTAAGTTAGAACTGTAGACAACTTCAAAAAAGCTCATATTTTAGAGTAGTGAAGACATGCAATCGATTTGTAGATTATTCGTTGAGTTCTAACAAAATTGCTAAAAGATCTGAGCAACATTTTTTTTAAGTGAATAGAACCTAGCGGCTTGGATCGTTCCACTACTTTACAGGGCTGATTTGAAATATTCAATAGGACTGAAAAATAGTAACCCACATTTGACAAGCTGAGACTTGAATTCTATACAGGGTGTTCCTAAATTGAACGTACAAACGAAAAGGGGAGATTCCTTAAGTGAGTTTAAGAAAAAAAAGTCCCATAAACATGGGGTCGCAAACGTTTCGTTTTCGAGATACAGAGTGTTGAAGTTTGAATTTTTTTCAAGTTTTTTTCTCATAGTATCTACCCTTCACAAGATATTCAACTGAAATTTGGCATAGATATTACATTTTAGTGTTCTCACCACGTGACATGGCAATTTCGATAGAAGATCTACAGGGTGATATTTTTTCTGGAACACTGCCACCTGTTCTTCTGCAGAACTTTTTTTTGGTGAGCAACTGTTAATTTGAAAAAATGTAAAAAGAAGCTTTGTTCTTATACTAAACGTATCGGTCTCTTGTAGTTTTGTCGTATCTAGCAACGATTAGTTAGACTACTATTTTCATTACGATTTTTATGACTGTCACAACAATATTTGATCAGAAATTAGAATCGTTCAAAATTTTTCTTCTCGAAATCGTTGGTAGATGCGACAAAACTACAAGAGACCGAAAAGTTTAGTATAAGAACAAAGCTTCTTTTTACATTTTTTCAAATTAACAGTTCTGCAGAAGAACAGGTGGCAGTGTTCCAGAAAAAATATCACCCTGTAGATCTTCTATCGAAATTGCCATGTCACGTGGTGAGAACTCTAAAATGTAATATCTATGCCAAATTTCAGTTGAATATCTTGTGAAGTGTAGATACTATGAGAAAAAAACTTGAAAAAAATTCAAACTTCAACACTCTGTATCTCGAAAACGAAACGTTTGCGACCCCATGTTTATGGGATTTTTTTTTTCTTAAACTCACTTAAGGAATCTCTCCTTTTCGTTTGTACGTTCAATTTAGGAACACTCTGTAGTTCTAGCCGTGAGCTAGGCATTAATGATTTTCTAGAGCGAAAAATGTTCAGATGGGTTTTACTCGAAATTTATATTGAGTGGATTAGACCCATTCACGTCCAAGACGATATAGAGGGAATAGTGTAGGACAGCCTGTCAGAATAGTAAAAAAAAGGTTCATCTTCTTGAGCGTGGTGGCTTTTTTTCCATTTTGAAGCTCATTATTCAATAATAATGGAAAAAATATGATCTGACAGTTTCAGCAAGCCGAAACAAAAAAAATTGACCATAAAGGTCACAAAAAATCAGTTTTTTCGAATTATCTCCTGTCCTGGGCTTCAAATTGTTTTCGCATTCATTATAAAATTTGTAGAACATAACATTTTCTACAAACTTTGTCCGAAGCAATTTTTTTACGTTAGAAGATATATGGCGTTAGAGATATAAGGCGATGAATATAAACATTAGACTGGGTTTCTTCCTTGGCCTTGGCCTTTTCCATGTGTGCCTAAGCTCCTCGCCCTCATCACCCTCTAGCTCGAAAACGGTTAATTGTATGAAAAATTGCTTCAGACAAAAGTTGTATAGAATTTCATTATCTACAACTTTTATGATGAATACAGATAAGATTAAAAGTACAGGAAGGGAGATATTTGAAAAAACTGCCTCATCTTCAAACTGTCAGATAAAGAAAACCCCCCTCATTAGTGTCAGATTAATGGGTCTGCAACACGTTCGAGTATGTACAGGTAACGATTTTTTTTTTCATTTTGAAAGGACCGCTGTGACCTTGCGTCACTTGCGAATTGTCAGTTTCTTGAGAAGTAGCTTCCTTTGGGTCCAATTAACATATTCTCTAAAAATCTGACATGCTCGAAATTTTTTTTTACCATTTTCAACTCTTCCGTACGGCCTGCCGCACCATGCAAACTGTCAGATTAACATGAATTCACTATCAGGGACACGTAGGGCATATACAGTATCTTAATCAGACACGCTCGAGTATGTACACCTGACGATTTTTTTTTACATCTCTGAAAACCTGCAGACGTTTTCTCCAACGCTGAACGTGCATACATCATAGAAAATTTTTTTCTTTCTACCATCTAATTTTCAAAATCCTCTAGATCTCCACAACGCTCGAGTAAATCACGATTTTGCATCGTCTGCTCCCCAACTACTATAATCTACTAATAATTCTGGTTAGGTAATCTTTTATCTTCAATTTACCTGAAACGTCAAAACAAAAACTTTTTTCCTTTACCATTTTTTCCGAATCGGCTTGGTTTAAAAGATACAGGCTCTTGAGGAATTATAAAAAAATGTTATTTTTAGATCTCACAAACGGTTTTATCCAATGGAGTGAATTTTGGAATATAGCTTCTCATTTATTTGATGAATCTTTTTCGAACACAAGATATCACCCACGTCTTCCAGTTTTTTCATTATGATCATTACGTACCATGAAAATACCGTAAATTCAAAGAACCCAACTGTTGAAACTAAGTTGGACGCTATCTAATGAATATTTGAACGTTTTGTAAAATAAAAAAAAATTCTTCATGATTTCTCGTATAATGTGCCGTTTTCAAGTGATTTGATGTTCAAAAAGGATCAGTGAAATTTGAAAAATTTGATACTTTGGCTGACTACAACTCTGTTCGAAAGATCCACAGATGTGTAGCGTCACAGTTAGTTATTCTGAAGGTAATTTTATTTTTTCAGGGTTGGCACAGCGCATTATGAAAACTTTAAATGGATATATATTTTTATCAGGGCCGAATCGGAAAAAAAAGTTTAGGAAAAAGTGTTTATTTTGACCTCAAGAATCTACTGTTGAAATATTTGTACGAGACAGAGACCTACCCTGTTGTATATCTTTGATGAGTATAGATGGAATGCTGCTTAGTAGTACCTAAGTTCGTTTCAATCTTGAAAAACGATTATATCGGATAATCTTACTATGGATTGCTTGGGAAACAGAAATTTCTGGCGGAACTCTTTTAAGAGAAAGGATTGTGAAAGTGTGTTCTTTCATCTTCGAGAGGTTAATTACGGAAATCATCATCTGCCTCATTGAGATTCATAATGGTTATTTCCGCTCAGAGTGCTTTTCAGAGATAAATAGGCCAGGAAGGAAACGTAATCCACTCCGGTTTTCCTTAGTCGAAAGTATCAGATTTTGTACTGTGTTGATTTTTTATTTCGAGACAGAAATTTCTGTTTTTGTAAACGTGTTTAGTAATTATCATGCTCAATTCTTGGATAATCCTGAGTCTTGATTTTTTCTCTGATCATTTGCTGAATATGGACAGTTTTTATGAAATAGATCAAATCATCGGTTTACCACCCAAATTAATAGATATATCAAAATGAACAACTACTACAATCATTATGCTGATCAAAAGCATTGTATGAGATTCGAATTTCATTCTGCGGGTTTTCCTTGCACTATTTTTCGGTTATTTTATTGCAAAAAACAACCAATATATGGTTGGAAATGTGTATTGTACCTTGTTACCCTTTGAAATAGCCTTCAATGATTTCCATGTCACATTTCACTCATGTAGCCAGCGTACGCTGTAGAAGAACCTCCAGCCAAAAAAGTGGAATTGTGAAACTTTTTTTTCATATTCCATTACTGACACAGGCTGTATTCATTTCAGTTATACGAATAATCACAGAGAGAAACTGGATATGTTAAATTTTCTATAAACATTGTGAATTGCTGGGGCCGATAATTCTTGGTGTGAATCCATATTTCTGAAAAAGCTGATTTTCAATTGAATGAATTTCAGGTTTTAGATTTCTCTATAATTGAAGTGAATACTGAAAATATTCACCATTTTTGCTCCACTATACTGTGAACATTACACATATCTTCTTCTGATAGATTCAAAAACATTATTGAAAATGAAAGAATTATCATTGGTTGATGAAATTTTTCAATAATTCTTGTCCTCAGTTGAAACATTTTTCTTTAAATGGGGTCATAGAAAAAAATAACATAGTGTAAGATCACAAGATAATTGTATTATTGGAAATTACAAACTCCAATAATTTCTGTAGAATTAACTAGTGTCTCGATGGTAGTTCACATATCCAAAAGATGAAGGTGAAAACAGAAAAAAGTCGATTAAGGTTATCAATGAATGGCTGAAAAACCATTGGCAGAAAGCTATCCCACTGAGGTAATCAACTTTATCAGGTTTTTGATAGTATATTATTCTATAGGAAATCAAGTCGATATATTTTTTCAATATCCCCTTAGAAGTAAAGGAAAGAGAGCTTCGTTGAGATTTTGTCTTCATATTTTCAATATTGTTGATGAATTCTGTGGTTCTATGCATTGGTGTACACTTTCTTCTTTTTTGAACAACCTATCTGTTTGACGGAAAACGCGAAACAATTCTTTGGAAAAATTGATAATCTACCGCAATATATTGGGATACTCGATCTATCAGTAGGTTAATTCCTCTTGTCTTTTATTTTCTTCCCATTTATGAAGAAGAATTTCATCTTTATAATATGCTTATAATTTCAATATAGCAACAATCCAAAAGGCTAACTAACAGTTAATTAAGCTGGAATATGGTACAAAAGAAGTAAATAATCACGTTTAAACACAGAGTATCAACCATCAAAATTTCATAGCCTCCTGTCGACAAACGTGAAAAATGAATTTTTTGGATTTTCACAGGATTGCCATGAAAATGTCATCTACCGGGATCTACAAACAAACGAAAAGGACTTAGGGAGATGATTCCTCGATGAAAATAAGCAGGGGTAGTTCCTATAAATTTTTGTCGAAATCGACCTCCCTTCCAAGATAGCCTTTGGAAGGCGATGACGAGTTGAGAGTTTTTAATTTTTTTTGCGGGTTCTCAAAAACACTGAGTCATAAAAGTGTATATAGTAGTATGAAGCACTAAGTAGATGTTACTCACACTATTTTTTTAGAGCTCATAACTTTATTATTAGGGGTTGAAAATAACAACCTCCTATGATTTTCCTTCAAAAATTGTTTTCGTGGGATAGATTTTCCAAAAACAAAATTCTCTTATGGTTTTCCATTCAATTCTGGAAAAAAAAGTCTCCTGCAAAATTTCGATACAGTCGATACTTTTCTCGGAATAAATAAAAACTTACAAGCAGTATACGAAGGTCTATGAGGCAGAGAGTTGATGCATATATTTTGGCGGGATGTAGACATTCTATAAAACACTTATACGATGAAATGGAATGAACAGTGATCAGAACTGCTTGTATATTTTTATTTATTTCGAGAAAAATATCGACTGTATCGAAGTTTTGCAAGAGACTTTTTTTCTCCAGAATTGAATGGGAAACACTAACCCCCGGTTTCATAAAGCTTGATCGGGGAATCAACGCTCGATTGACGAATAAACGTCAATTTGTTTTCAATAGATTATTCAATCATGAGCATTCAGAATATCATTTTCGCATCAAATTATGATCTACATACGTGTATTCAATGATACTCAATTGATTCTCCTTCAAAATATTCAGAAATACAGAGGTCTCAGTGATTTCGTTTTTGAAATCGAGTGACTGTCACGTCGTTGATCGGACAATAAAAGTTTTATGAAACCCACGGTAAGAGAATTTTATTTTTCGAAAATCTATTCCGCGAAAACAATTTTTGAAGGAAAATCATAAGGGGTTTGTATTTTCAACCGCAATAATAAGTTATGAGATCAAAAAAAAAAAATGGGGAAGTAACATCTACTTTTTGCTTCATAATATGTTTAGTTTTATGACTCAGTGTTTTTTAGAACGCGTGAAAAAAATTAAAAACTATCAACTCGTCATCGCCTTCCAAAGGCTGTATCTTGAAAGGTAGGTCGATTTCGAAAAAAATTCATATTAACTACCCCTGCTTATTTTCATCGAGGAATCATCTCCCTAGTTTTTCGCATTTGTTTACAGACACCCTGTATGAATAAACAGTGTGAGTCTTTGACTCGCACAAATATTTATCAGTAGATTCGTGAAGTCAAAAGAATTTTTTTTTTCTAAAATCATTTTATTCGATGCGGCCCTGATAAAAAGATATAGCCATTTTGACTCTTCATAATGTGCTGTGCCAACTCTAGAGAAACAAAATTACCTTCAGAATTACTAGCTAAATCTGTGACACAACACATCTGTGCATGTCCTAATCAGAGTTGTATTCAACCAAAGTATCCAATTCTTCAAATTTCACAGATATTTTCAAATTTTTGAACATCAAATCTCTCGAAAACTGCGCATTATGCGAGAAAATATGAGGAATCATTTTATTTTATAAAACGTGCAAATATTCATGAAATATCGTCCAACTTGGTTTCAAGAGTTGGGTTCCTCGAATTTTTGGTATTTGTATGGTACCTTATGGTCATAATAAGAAAACTGGAAGTCGTGGGTGATATTTTGTTTTCGAAAAATATTCACCAAATAAATGAAAAACTATATACCAAACTCTATCTCATTTGATTGAACCGTTTGTGAGATAGAAATAAAAATATTATTTTCTTATGGTTGTTCAACAACCTGTATCTTTCAAACCGAGCCGATTCGGAAAAAAGGGTAAGGGAAAAAAGTGTTCCTTTTGACCTCAAGAATCCACAGTTGAAATATTCGTAACATCTCCTTTGTGCTTCATAATATGTATAGTTTTATGACTCAGTGTTTTTTAGAACCCGTGAAAAAAATTAAGAACTATCAACTCGTTCTCGCCTCCCAAAGGCTCTATATTGGAAGGGAGGTCGATTTCGAAAAAAATTTATAGGAACTACCCTCACTTATTTTCAACGAAGAATTTCACATTTGTTTACATACACCCTGTATATAAGTAGAATAACAATTCAGAAATGAAATTTTAATGATTTGTTTGTGGAATAAAGCAGAGCTGGAAAAGATTTCAGACTACTGAAATCGAACGAGTTTCAGAAAAATTCACACATCGAAAATTTCATTTCAACACTTCGACACTTACTTACTTACCCTCTAATTTTCTCATTTCGTTCCGTTCGACGAACTCAAGAAAGTCGGATCATTCTGTTATAAGTGAGCTCGCGAAGTAGGTATCAGATTAAAAGGGGAGATGTATTAGGAAGTAACTGATACTGCCAAACGAAAATATACCGGGGTAATATAACGCTTCGGCAAACATCAACAAGTTCTGTGTAGATTGCGAATTTTCTTCAGCCCCTCAGTCTATTTCCCGGTCGATGGCATAATTTCTTGAGATTTTTCATCTGAAAAGTAATAATCTGGATGGTCTGAACGTTTGAAGATATTTCGCAACAGTAACGCTTCAGCGTGCGCCTTTTTATGATGATTAGGTTTGAGCATCGAAGGGAAATGAGGTCGAGTGTATGTGGAAGTGTGTTTCCGGTTACACGGAGTAGATGTCGGAAGTTGAATCTATAATACTTTCACGTTATATTTCGCGTTTCAAACAAATATATAAGGTTCGTGCTCAATTTTTAATTTCATTCCTTGTAGGTATATTCAAGATGATGGGAAAGAAAAGCATCAAAAATCACAAAAATGATAGCGCCTCTCAAAACATCTTTGAGTATTTCTGTGTATAACTACGAGGATGTATTGATACCTAGTTAGCCTAGATCGGCTCGACTACACTTTAGCGGAAGTCGATTTTTTGTACAGGACGGGTCCTATCTTATGTATTTTGACGAGACGAGTTCAATAAAAGTTGTTTCAACGTTAGGAAACCATTGGTTCAAAAGTTACGCCATTTTGAAGTTCCAATGTTGAGTTCTATTATATTCTATTTGCTGCTTTGACTTCAGGAGGAGTCCTATCTTATGAAATTTGACGAGGCGACTTCAATAAATGTGGCATCAACATTAGGAAACCATTGGTTCAAAAGTTACACCACCTTGAAGTTTCAATCTTAAGAGTATTCTGGGTAATATTCATTATACTCTAATTTTATGTTTGTCACTTGTATGCATAGAATGAAAAATATTAGATGACAGAATTATTTTTCAGGGAAATTATCGTTAGATTTCTTTGGCACCGTCATATTCACACGATGGAAGATTTAAATGAAATTAGATACTTTTATTCATTTTAATTCGAATCTTCATTCTCATAATTGTTTGTTTATTTCAAGTTAGTTTGGGTTAGGTTAGGTTAGGCTAGCATAGGTTAGCCATGATATGTAAGAGCAAAAAACCAATTATTTGAATATGATTGAGTAGTTTTCGTTTTTTTAGGGTTAGGTTTATAGCAATTTATAAGAGTGCGGAGGCTCGTGTCGTAAATTGCATTTTGAAACCACCATTCTTAAGCTATATTATATATTTATTAGAAAACATTATACAGTAAACGTTCATTATCAAATGATCGGCATTTCAATCTCAATTCTCGGAGAATTTACTAGGTACCCTAGAGATCTTATACAAGGTAAAGTTGAGGAACAAACCTAATGAATAGGGAAAGCACGGTAAAAACAGTATGTATTTCGATTGTGCTATAAAGTCAAGTCCTGATATTTCACATGAAAATTCAACTTGCATGAACTATATGAACCAATATGATTTTTTTTCGTTCCAAATCTGTCCAAAAATATATCAATGGACATAGATTAATCTATGTCAATGGATAACATAAATTCGAGTTAGTCTCTGTCACTTTGATTCATGCCAAAACTTATTCAGAAGTTCGTACACAATTTGGAATGAAAAGAGCAAATTCAATTCAATTATAAAGAATTCATGATTATTTTCGTTCATGAAAAAGTGAAAAGAATTGTACTGTAGTGTTGTATCGAAAAAGTAACGTGAATGCAGTTATAGGAATTGGTTGATCATTGAGCTTCGTATTCGGGCTCTACTAAGTGAGTGAAGAATTTTCAACCGTATGACCAGTTGTGAAATATTATAGACCATAATTAAATGGCACCAAATAACTGAATTGTAAGTTTTTAAATTAATTCGATGCGGTTCGCATTATTTTGTCAAATGTCATTCAGATCAGACAACATTGAACCTTCAAAGTGGCGTAACTTTTGAGCCACTGGTTTCCTAAAGTTGAAACCGCTTTTTTTGAACTCAGTTCGTCGAATTATATACAATAAAATCAAAAAATTACAAAAAATCGACTTCCGCTAAAGTGTAGGCGGACCCCTAGATCAGTTCCATGCGTGAAAAAATATCACGTTACGATAGCAACGAACATAACTCATTAGAAGTGTCAGTGTGAAGTTTGAGGTCATAAAAGTAAACCAGAGTTACGCAATAAATTGAAAGAAAGAAGATGTCTACCGAAATTGTGAAAATCGAAAAATTGGAGTATCGAGCCATCATCAAGTACCTGCATTTAAAAGGGTTGAAAGGTAAATTTTCCATTGAAGATGATGACCGATCGGGAAGGCTAGTTTCTGTGTCAGCCCCCGAAAATATCTAAGCAGTTCATGATATGATTTTATCAGACCGTCGAATTGGTATAAGACGGATATCTGAAAAATATTTCATACGAATTGCTGCAAAATGGATCACCAAATGTTTGAATGTTGACCAAAACCAAGGCTAGAAGCATCGCGTTCGATCAGTGCTCGATCGAAAACGATGTAGACTTCTTAAACGGAATTCTTACTATGGATGATACTTGGGTATATTTCTACGATCCAGAAATAAAGCAACAATCGATAGAATGGCGACACTCTGGTTCTCCAAGACCTAAGAAGTTTCGTGTCCGAAAATCTGCTGGAAAAGTTCTTGTTCCAGATTTTTGGGATCGCCATGGAGTTATCATGATCGATATTTTGGATAAGGGTGGAACAATAACCGGAGAATACTATTCGACATTACTGACCACTCTACGGGAAAAATTAAAGAGATAAGACGCGGAAAGCTATCCAAAGGTGTTTTGTTTTTGCAGGACAACGCCCCTACACACAAATCTCATGTTGCCATGCAAAAAATTCGTGATTAAGGGTTTGAAATACTAGAATACCCTCCTTATTCACCAGATTTGGCTCCATCCGACTATCATCTCTTTCCTCAACTGAAAAAAAGTTTAAAAGATCGTAAATTTTCTTCCAACGAGGAGGTAATAAAAGTTGTGGAGGTCTGATTTGCAGAGCAAGAAGAAACATTTTTTTTTGAAAGGTCTAGAGGCATTGGAGGTTAACTGTAATAAATGTATACAATTAGGAGAGGAAGATGTTGAGTAATAAAATATTTCGACATCGAAATTTTGTTTGGTTCTATAGTAGGTTAAGAGTTTTTCAATATATTCTCGTATAACGTCATCACGTTGTTATATTCTATCAATAATGCTCACTAAGTAGAAAAAGACAATTCTGTATTCCTTTCAAAGAATCTAATAACTCATATAAAATTAAATTATTTTTTGATGAGAATTAGAAAAAATTCCTCGTCCAGTAGGCTATAGTATTTAGAAGATAGATTACTATGTTTAAACGTAATTCTTAGCTCTTGCTGTACTTCAATAATTAACGCTATTTACATGCCGGATATCCATAACCATCTTTTAATTCTTTGATAATATTTTTGATACAACAACAATACAAAACCCTAACTTGACAGTTTACCTGGAAAATGGTACAGCAAAAACTGAGAATTACGATCAAACACAGAATATCGAGCTTTATAGCCTACTGAACGACGAAAGCATGTTCATTCATTCAAAAGACTGACTTTCTAGGGGACGAATCTTTAGTTTGGTGGACAGTTCATAAAACATTTCCAAATTCCCCTTTGATTTGAATTTGGAGATTTAGGAAACTTACTCGTGATACAAAAAAGGCACGACACTTGAAATCAAACACTTGACGCAAAAATAATTGAATCAAAAATGAGGCCATCAAAATCTATATTTTTTTTTCGAGATTATTCCAGCACATTCGCCAATTTGTTACTGATTATTTCTTGAAATGTTAGAATAGCTAGAAAGAATCACCAAATGCTTGATCTTGATAGAATAATATTCTACGGGAATATATAGGGAATAACACAGAGAGTCAAAATCGTCAAATATAAATAAGCCCTTTAATTGGGGACATAAAGATAAAATCAATTAAACTAACAGCATACTTCGGCGATCTTCTAAGGTCTGAATATCCTGTGAACACTCCTGTTCATTCTTCGGGAATCCAAGAAATTTTCAATTTTTCCAGTCACGTTCTTCCACTTCAGTTCTCAATGATACTTCCTCGATCCTTGCTTACGCTTTCACCTGAAAATTAAAATGCATTTCTGGAATTATCTGTTTGAATCCAGCAAGTCAATAACCATCTAAATATTCAGGAGGGTACTTCAGAGTTTTATTTCTATGCGAAAATTCTCTAGTCGATGATAATGATCTGAATTATATTTCTGGAATATAGAATTAGATGGAGGAATTCGTTTAAAGCTATTCGGAAAATATTTTTAGGGGGAACTCCTAACGTCAGGAAGGTAAAAGCGGATTTTTATATTAATCATTGAGATTGAATTAGAGAATTTATTTGTTCGAAAACTCTTGACTTACCTAATTATTCTTTTCTTATTGATCATCTAATCGAACATACAGGGTGTACATGAATAGTTTCGAAAAAATTCAAAGGGTGATTACTTGTCAAAAAATAGTGCCGGTCTTTCATAGAGAATTTTATGAGCTGATGCCTAGCCCCTGCTCACCTACAGCCCCCTAAAGATGTAACATGAAAAGCAGTATTTAATTTCTTTCTAGGAAACCAGAAATGAAATTAAGAAAACATTGGAGTGAGAACGCAATGAAAAAATATTGGTGGTGTTCCTCTATAATGTCAACATGAAATCCGCCACCTAGGTAAATTTAAGTTCGAAGATAACTCCAGCCTATACAACACACGCTATCTACCTAACTGTTGATGTTTTTATTTTCTTGAAAATCGTAACTTTCAGCAAGAAATTACGGGAGGCCTTATTTAAAATGAATGAAGCTATCAAAAATTTATGATTTGAATAAAGAAAAATGTTTCTTGCGGGACTTTTCTACCCCTTGCACTTATAGGGGCATACTATCAAATTTTTTTTGGTTGCCCTCTCGCTCTATACGGCGAAATCACTGAGGGAGCCCGGAAACCAGGAGGCCAGTATAAGCGGTTTAAGGATACACTACATCAATCCCTAAAATCAGTTAATGCTAATCATAACTGGGAACAACTAGCGTTAGACAGGTCACAGTGGAGGTCTTTGGTCCACAGTTATAATGGAGAATCGAGAAGGATACAGCGGCGACCAGATCTGGTTGGAGACTATCCATGCCCTGAGTGTGGAAGGATCTGCAGGTCACGGTTGGGTCTCTTTAGTCACAGGAGGGCACACAGTCGCAACTAGCACTGAGAAGTTACAAGTCTGTTCAAATTTATTTATTTTTTTTTTTCTTCTTTTTGTAGATTTATTCCCGGTAACGGGATACAGCAATGAATGAATGAATGAATGAATGAATGAATAGAATGTCTGTTCAATTTCATTTTTGGGAGCCGTATTTATGATGAAATTTTTTTTATGAATGACTATTTTTTTGACCACTAATAAATAGTCCCTTGTACAAATATTTCAACAGTAGATTCTTGCGATCAAAAGAAACACTTTTTTTTTACCATTTTATCCAAATTGGTTGGGTTTGAAAGATACAGGATGTTGAAACACTAAAAAAAATTATATTTTTAGTTCTATCTCACAAACGGTTTTATAGAAAATTCAAGGAACTCAACTCTTGAAATCAAGTTGGACGCTATCTATAGAATATTTGAACGTTTTGTAAAATAAAAATATTTGTCATGTTTCCTCGCATAATGTGCCGTTTTCGATTAGTTTGATGTTCAAAAATGGAAAGGTATCTGAGAAATTTGAAAAATTGGGTACTTTGGCTGAATACAACTCTGTTTAAAAGATCCATAGAAGTGTAGTGTCACAGATTTAGCTGGTTATTCTGAAGATAATTTTGTTTTATTAGGGGTGGCACAGCTCATTATGAAAACTTAAAATGGCAATATCTTTCTATCAGGGCCAAATCTTAAAAAATGGTAAAGGAAACAAGTGTTTCTTTTAAACTCAAATCTAGTGTTAAAATATTTGTACGAGTCAAAGACTCACCATGTTTACGTTGGGCTTTTATCTGCCGCTAGATTACATTACATCTTCTCGGAGGTATTTGTCTGAAAAAATATAAACGTTCTTTGACGAATTTTTCTTAGATTAGTTTTTGGTCTTGAAAAATTTTATTCAAAATTTTTGGCATTATCGCAGAGAAATTTTGCGTTCAACTAAAATGGGTGTCCAGAGATCACCCTGTATATCGACGGAGTGATGAAGCTTGGTGGAGCTATAGTTGTTAGATGCACATAAATATACTCTAACTTCCTCTGTGTACGTGAAGTAATTAGCAAATTGTAGCTCTCAAGTTTCAGTCACGAGAACGTTGAATTGCTTTAATTCTAGGCATTTATACGATGATGAAACGATTCTCTGGTTTTCAAACAGAACTATTCTGGTAGCATGTTTCACAAACCACTATTGAGAACTAGGTGAGATTCGTCGTAAACATTGGCAATTTGAATTTGTCTGACATCTCTAATGAATGGCTAATTGCAACTTATCTTGCGCAATATGACAAATGTCGGAATCGTCATTTTGCTTTAATTTTATACATGATCCTCATCAGGGCCTAATGAGATCTTGTCCTCTTGTGAATTTAGTCCGACAATGTGTGAGACGGAAACGAAAATCATCATCAAGCTAATATAGAAGTTATAATAATTATGATATTGTCCGAAATGATTGTGATGATATTTTTTCGTTTTTTCCTCGATTTTTCTCCACACATTCCAGATTCTCAAGTAACACTTTCAGCCAATAGCAAGGAAAAAATTCACTTTCCAACACTTGTGACCCTTTTGGAACTGGAATGAGTGCGAGAAAGTAGGTTGATACGCACGGGGGTAGAAAATAGTTATTTTCTTAACACGTACGGAATGTGATACTTTACGCACGCATTTGAGTGCGGGAAAGACACTTTCCGTTTTAGTTAGGAACAATATTGTTCTGCAAGTGCTTGAAATATATTACGAAACGGATCAAATTTGATTTGATTGATTCATATATGAGGGGCTGGATGAACCAAGTTCATTTAGCCTAGTTTTGAGATGAATGGCTTAGAAGTTGTTTATCTCCAATTAATACAAAAATGACTTCTTTATGTATCATTATTCTTATGTAAGCATATGCTTACATTCTAACCTTTTAAAATCTAAAGAAGTCAGTTTTGAATTAATTGGTGATAAACAACTTCTAAGCCATTCATCGCAAAACTAGGCTGAATGGACTTGGTTCACTTCAGCTATGAACCCCTCATATAATGATCGTTACTATGGGTGTCTCATCGTTGGCGTTCGGTGCATAGATACCTAAGAGAATTTAATTTATTCTTCAATATTTGAATGCCGGAAAAACTCCTATATACAGGGTGTTACTAAATTGAACGTACAAACGAAAAGGGGAGATTCCTTAAGTGAGTTTAAGAAAAAAAAGTCCCATAAACATGGGGTCGCAAACGTTTCGTTTTCGAGATACAGAGTGTTGAAGTTTGAATTTTTTTCAAGTTTTTTTTCTCGAAATCGTTGGTAGATACGACAAAACTACAAGAGAACGAAAAGTTTAGTATAAGAACAAAGCTTCTTTTTACATTTTTTCAAACTAACAGTTGCTCACCAAAAAAAAGTTCTGCAGAAGAACAGGTGGCAGTGTTCCAGAAAAAATATCACCCTGTAGATCGTCTATCGAAATTGCCATGTCACGTGGTGAGAACTCTAAAATGTAATATCTATGCCAAATTTCAGTTGAATATCTGGTGAAGTGTAGATACTATGAGAAAAAAACTTGAAAAAAATTCAAACTCCAACACTCTGTATCTCGAAAACGAAACGTTTGCGACCCCATGTTTATGGGACTTTTTTTTCTTGAACTCACTTAAGGAATCTCCCCTTTTCGTTTGTACGTTCAATTTAGGAACACCCTGTATAATAGCAGGCGTTTTTTCCGCACTGTTTGGAAAAATGACTCATTGTGACTTGAAATGAGTGCG
Organism: Coccinella septempunctata; assembly: GCF_907165205.1. Taxonomy (NCBI): domain Eukaryota; kingdom Metazoa; phylum Arthropoda; class Insecta; order Coleoptera; family Coccinellidae; genus Coccinella; species Coccinella septempunctata. The sequence goes on along the minus strand of NC_058189.1, from coordinate 54,766,806 downwards.
GAAAAAGGGTTGAACGCGCACGGTCATGGAAAAAATATTTTGACTTTTACTGGATGTTCTCCTTTCTATGTCTTTGAGCTTAGAAACGTCAAACCTGCCATTAGGTAATATATAGTCCATTCAAGAATGATTGACATCTCAGTAGTCCAGAAGAAGCTCAATATTTTATCACAAAATATTCCGATAATTTCTGTAGCTTCAATGACAGAACTGGAATATATAAATATAACTTAGAAATGTATTTGAAAAAACAAAATATTTCAATTCAGAGGTTGTTAATTTGAATTAAAAATTGATACAATTATATTTTCAATTTTTTCGATTAAATAAAGGACATAAACAGCTGTACACATTCCTAATTAACTCCGATCAGTGCATTGATTCACATATATGTACAGGGCGAGTCTTTGAATCGTACAAATATTTTAACAGTAGATTCTTGAAGTCACGGGAAACACTTTTTTTCAGTAAATACAGGCTGTTTAAAAACCATTAAAAAAATGGTATTTTTAGTTTTATCTCACAAACGGTTTCATCGATCGAAATGAATTTCTGAATATAGTTTTTCATTTATTTGATTAATCTTTTTGTAATAAAGATATCACTCACGTCTTCCAGATTTCTCATTATGACCATTACGTACCATAAAAATACCAAAAATTCAAAGAACCCAACACTTGAAACTCAGTAGGACGCTATTTAATGAATATTTAAACATTTGTAAAATAAAAGTATTCTTCATATTTTCTCGTATAATGCGCCGGTCTCGAGTAATTTCATGTTCAAAAATAAAAATATCTGTGATATTAGAAAAATTTGGTACTTTGGCTGAATGCAACATTGTTTGAAAGATCCACAGATGTGTAGTGTCATCAATTTAGGATGATATTCTGAAAGGAATTTTGTTGTCATGGCTCACTATGAAAACTTAAAATGGCTATATTTTTTCATCAGAGCCGAATCGGAAAAAATGGTATAGAAAAAAAGTGTTTCCTTTGACCTCAAGAATCTACTTTTAAAATATTTGTACGAGTCAAAAACTCATCTTGTATAAAATGTCTATAGAACAGTGCTTATTCTCAATACCAACCTGAACTCCGCAACACAAAATCTTAACCTATGGGCTATTACCAACTTATATTCGATTTTCCATCTGAGATATCAATCATTCTTGAATGGACTATACTTTTTCGAAATCAATTCGATGTCAGTAAAAACTGTCGTAACTTTTCCCTGTTTAGTTTCGACGAACATCAGCTGAATATCCTGATAACAAAGAATAATTAGTGCGGACATAAAGTAGCTGCATAAACTTAGCTGACGCTAGTAATGAACGACCTACTTTGGATAACATCACGTTCACAGTTTAGCGGTGTTGGGAATAGGAAACAAGCGGATGCAATACAATTGCTGAGACTCTATTTTCCGGTCTCAATTGAGTCGAATGTTCCCTCCGTGGAGTACACAACCAATATTAAGCACTAAATTTTCTTTTTTATAACGCGTTCAGGTTGTGCTCTGCGGAGTGACGGTTTAATCACCTCTTGCATTCTCCGGAAGATTGTTCATTTTAGAAATAACTCTGGGAGAAGGTTTAGTGCACTTTTGGATCGTTGCCCTGTGGTTCATTCATTTAATGAGAAATTGTCTTTTCCCTCTCTTATGGGGCTATATTTCCAATATTAAAACTTGTATTACTTTAACGTTTTCAATAGAATTTATCTTATTCATATATTCATAAATATACTATGACACTATGACATATTAGAGGATCAGGAAAATTCCACCTATACCTATACCATTCACTTTTATTTTAGCACTCGGTTGGCCATAAAAGAATGTCCTCAAGTTTTTGTAACTAGAACGTAGTAAGGTTGGTACTCATGAAATGTCGTTAGTGTCATAACGCCGTTGTCACAACTATGGAAGTTCTATTCAGAATTCAGGTCCTCTCATTCAAATAGTAGGTAACCCTGATATTCTAATATCAACAATATATCAGACGGTAGCGAACATATTCAATGTAAGTGAATTTGGATAATGTTTCATCTGAATCTAAACGACTTATATTTTAGCTGAATGTTTCCACAATCTGAAAGATTGTGAATGAAGAGGATGACAAAGAATTTCCTTGTATTGGGCTACCCCAAAATGTGGTGGCATTTGAGAATTCAATTTTAGGGTGAACGAATACGAAAAGTTATTACCTACAGAAATGCTTCTAGATTTTCGATGAATGTCATCGTAGAATAAATTCCAGAAAAGTAATTTTTCTATTTTTCATTTGACTTGCTCTATACATTGTCAATGTCTTAAGGGAGCAATAAATATATAATTATTATCCTATCAAAATATTAGAAAGAAACAGCCATAAATATTAGACAGTTGTCCTGTTAATTGTTAATTCACGTGAAATTTTTGTTTAAAGGTGAAGTTTCTCTTGCCTTGAAACTTTTAATTCTTTCCACTTTCATTGATGCAAGATGATTTTTGTTGAAGAATTTAACATTCTTTTCATTATACGTTAGTTACTCCGAAAGATACCCATTTCCAACCACTGCATAATATGCATTTCACCTTCGGGTTGATTTGATGTTTACGTGTTCAACCTTTCTCCAAAGATAACCATCATTAAATCTCCTTAACTAAAGCATATTATGTGTGAAAAATTTAATTTTCCTCCCTAGCAAATATAAATATATTTGAAAACTGATGTATTATATTTTCCATGCAAATAAATTTATAGATTTGTTATGCCTTCAATCAGTTTATATAAACGTCAATTATGTTCGTCACATATTTTCCGAAGTGATTCGACATTGCGATAAAATACGTATTTACTGAGACTTTTACATAGAACGGACAACATAGCTCTAGTTTGAATTCCAAAAATGTTTTGACAAGCGTCATTACCTCACATTTTTTTCATACTATATACAGAATAGAACGTGTCGAATTTCCAAGGCCAACCGAGTACTAAGATAAAAGTGAATGGAGTATACATTCAAAGTCAAGTGATAGTAAAAACAAATAGGCACATGTAGAATGAAATATTCAGACATCACTAACGATCGCCGAATAAATAATTCAGTATTGGAATCCATAATGTAGAGAAGCTCGTTCAATTGCACAAAGTTCAGGTCTGAGATCTGATCTCCACAACTGAGAGCTGAAATTTCGAAGAGGAATTGGGGCGTATGTTCTTTCGTGAAATTATAAAGCAGATAGGAAAGCAACCTTCACCTTATAATTGAATAAACTTTACTATGAAACTTGTTCAAGGAGAGGTGAATAACATTTTTTTATTTGTATTTGAACCGCGGTTCTGCGAAAGTCTTCAACATATTTATCTCAGGTAGAAATGTATATTCTGCTTATACTGTGTGAATAAACAAGGATTTGAAAGAAAAAAAACTTTCGAAAAGACTTAAACTAATCGAACAATGGAGAATTTCATTCATAGAGCAGGAGATTTAGCATTGAATTTTAAATTTTTAATCCAGGGAATCATTTATGTTCGGATTTCGAGAAAATGCCTTAATTGAGCTAGAATAATGTTGATAATGTCATGACATCGGAACGTTATAATAAAATATAAAAAAAAACACTTTCCACGTCTATTCTGAACAACATTACATTTTGCAACTTTATATCCCTATTTTCCTGATATCAATTGGTAATGGATTGCAATTTGGAGGAAGGTCGTAAAATTTCTGCAATCATTCCACTGTCCTAAAGCGATTTATCCTGTTTCATTGATGTAAGAGGGATTTTCTATTTCCACGAAGCCTACTGAAGTAAAACTTATTTAGTTAATAGAAAATGTTGATTTATAATTTTGCTAATTATTCTCAATAACACTCAATCCATTTATGCATCCTCGGAAGGTCAATTTTCCGACTGAATATCTGGATAAAACAGTAGTTTATCGAATACATCCAGCAACCTTGTCTAGACGTATCGATTATACTTCCGATAGAACAATGTTTATCTTGTTGTCATTATACAGGGTATCCCGTAAATACCACGTTAAACGAAAACGGAAAGTAGATCAGAATGTGCTCTACCTGATGTGAAAAAATCGTTCATATGAAAGTCTCACAGTTTTCGAGATATTTGATGTTTTATGAAAATGTTGAATTTTTTCACTTAAAATGCTTTCTCTCTTGCGGAAGCTACAATTAAATACTTTTCGAATCAGTTTTTTTTCCGTAAATTTTGTTGAATGATTACCTCAATTCATGCAATGAAAAATACCACAAAATATTATACAGGGATTCTGAAAAAAAAAATTAAAATTCATGTTCTGAAGGAAGTGTTTTTTTGTGCTGAATTCTATCTGACGTGGTATAAAAAAAAGACACTAGACCTTTTCTGCATACATCTTACGTTGAAAAGTTGCCCATTTTGTGAGGATTCCGAAAAGGTGAAATACAGGTGATAACCTTCGTCACGAAAAAAGATATTTGAATGTTTATCGAGAATGGAGCATTTCTGTGAAAAACTGATTTTGTCACCTTTTCCACAAATTCTTTCATTTTGCAGATTCTGCTGTAACAGATTCTCTTGAAAAATGTCAGTTAGTCCTTAAATTACTTATAAAATGAAATTATTCTTTTTTTTTCTTTAATTGCAATGATATAATGTAATAACGCACAGAACCTTCAACATCAACAAATCTATTGTAAAGAAACTTTATGAAAATATCAATAATAAAAATTCAGGATTTTTATTAGAGCAAACGCTCAAAATGACCACTTCCCTAATACATGCCCATCATCTATTGAGAAATGACCTTTTCAAACCATACAAACTTCTCCCCGCTATTTTGGCTGCTGAAATACGAATGCGGTGTGCTCTTATAGGGTTCGAATAAATTTCCCTTTTTTACAAAACCCCAGTAAAAAAATCCAGAGGATTAAAGTCTGGTGAATCATTGAATCGCATCACATCATATCGATGTTCGAGAGTTCTTTAGGCAAAGAAAAAGAAATAAAAAAACTCAGTCAGTGAATTAGCATCTTAATAACATTTTGTTGATTTGTTGATTGATTATTTTCAGCAGGAAGTGCTAAATGAAAGTATTTATGGAAAAGGTGAAAAAATCAGTTTTTCATAGAACTGTTCCATTTTCGATAAACATTCAAATATCTTTTTTCGTGAAGAAGTTTTTCACCTGTATTTTACCATTTCGGAATCCTCACAAAATAGGCAACTTTTCAACGTAATATGCAGAAAAGGTCTAGTGTCTTTTTTTTATACCACGTCAGATAGAATTCAGCACAAAAAAACACTTCCTTCAGAACATGAATTTCAATTTTTTTTTTCAGAATCCCTGTAAAATATTTTGTGGTATTTTTCATTGCATGAATTGGAGTAATCATTCAACAAAATTTACGGAAAAAAACTGATTCGAAAAGTATTTAATTGTAGCTTCCGCAAGAGAGAAAGCATTTTAAGTGAAAAAATTCAACATTTTCATAAAACATCAAATATCTCGAAAACTGTGAGACTTTCATATGAACGATTTTTTCACATCAGGTAGAGCACATTCTGATCTACTTTCCGTTTTCGTTTGACGTGGTCTTTACGGGACACCCTGTATAATGATATTTCGGAATTTATTACTGAATGAGTTACTCCTTCAGAATATGTATCACTTTTAGCTCTACAATGATTTTTTCGGTAGATACGCGTGACGAAATTATACCATCCGAAAAAAAAAGGTTCACTCAAAAATTCGTCAAGACTAAACAGTTGCACTGAGGTCAATGAAATTTCGGAATGTATCATTGAAAGTTTTGTTTTTTCAGCATATGTATTCATCGAGCTCTACAATGATTTTTCTGGGAGATACACGTGTCGAAAGTTGACCTTCGAAAAAAATAAGGAAAAGATGGGTTTACTAAAATTCTTAAATACCGAACTTTATTACTAGGAGAGTTGCTCTTTCAGAATATCAGCTTTAGTGCTCTACGATAATTTTTCTGGAGATACCTACTCCATTCACCAAAAAGTGATAAAAAAAGTATCCTTGAAATACCTTCACCAACCTGGAGTGACAGAATTATTAACGAATTTCGCTCGTTTTCATATTGTACTTTTCTAGGAGATGACCTAATGAAGCATTGTTGCGAAGTGAGCGAGAAAATACCTTTTTTATACATCAGGAAAGTGTTGTTTACTTTTTGAGAGTACTCCGGAGCTCAACTCAGGGAGGTTTTCATCATCTCTTCGAAAGCAGCATTGTGCTTTATGACCCTACTGTAAAAATCCCCTCTTCAGTAATATGAAAAATACAAAAGACCCCCTAACGACCTCGCGTAGATATTTCATTTCGCGATCATATTCAACCCTAATCTGGGCAGAACGATTTAATTAATGCAGTTCCATCAACATAACTGAAAAGACTCGCTCTGCTTTAGAACCTTTCAACTACGTGAGTCAAAAAGTCGTTCGAATGAAACTGTGACGGGAAATAGTAAGTTGTCGATGAACTTTCCAGATGTAGATAAAAACAAAACTGTCACAGAACTCATTTCATCACCAAAATGATACAGACTATTATTCAGGGGGATTAATAACTATTAGAACATAGGCTAAGAGCATATTGTTTGGACCAAAATATGGCGATAGGACCAAATATACCTCAATAAAATATTGCTGTGAAGACAGATAGAGGGCGTTAAAGTTGAATTTTTTTTCGTTTTTCGCTAATAATTTAGCTATATTTTTTTTCATCCGTTTTTAAGGAAAGCACAATTGAACAGTTGAGAGCATAGGAAGGGGATTTGAAGTAGCGATTTATTTATTTTATTTATTTATTTCGACGATAAAGCATAATTAAAAACAATGTAACATAAAAAGAATAACCTTAAATCAAATGTTCTACGTGGCCTCCTCCATCTTCTATGCCTTTTCTAATTCTTTTAATAAAGGACTTTTGAACTCCGAAGAAAATATTATTCTGTCCCCTTATAAAAAATTCAACTTTAACGCGCTCTATCTTTTTCCACAGCAATATTTTATTGAGGTATATTTGGTCCTATCGCCACATTTTGGTCCAAACAATCTGCCCTTAGTCTATGTCCCAATAGTTATGAATCACCCTGTATAACGAAAAAAAAACCAGTTGGAGAATGATGTTTCTATTATAAATAAAATATTTCTGTTCTCAAAATTGAAGAAATTAGATCTGAAAATACAGGGTGGGCTTTTCAAAACAAAACAGACAAAAAAATGCTCGGACACGTCGATTTTTGTTTCGAGGGAGACCAATTTTAAGGTAAAATTCACAACTAAATCGCTTCAACCCTTAGTGTTAGAACAACAACCCCTATATTTTCAATAAGGAAGATGGGGTAAATTTCACCTCATTTAGAAGGCCTTTTCATCCTGAGTTCAGCATATTGGTTTTTTCTTCATTTGATTCATTGATTCTTGAAATATTGACATTTGAATTTGAAACAACGATGGTATTGTCGTCAAGCAAGCTGTCTGAATCAAGCGAATTTATTCATTTATTTTGTAGATTTGTTGAAACTCCATAACTGCCATACACCAGACATAAAATAATGTTCATTTCTCTCATCAACAATGAAAAATAAAGAAATAATTTCAATTCTTCCTGCCAAAGAATGAACCATTTACACCTTAATTGTTGAAGAAAGTAAGAACCAATAAAAATTATTTCGTTGTCTAATTTTGACAATTAACGGTTACCATCGTAACCACAGAATGAATTAGTCAAATAATTGATGATTTCACATAGCATGGTTAGCGGAGTGACTGGTAGTGTACGAAATTCAAAATTGAATATCTCGAAAACAAATAAATCAATTGAGAAAAAAATTGATACGCTGAATTCAGGATAAAAAGGCCTTTCAAATAAGGTATCACTCACCCTATCTTTCCTATTCATAATTTAAGGGTTGGTGTTCTAACACTAAGGGTTGAAGCGATATAGTTGTGAATTTGACCTTAAAAGTGGCCCCCTTCGAAACAAAAATCGACGTGTCCGAGCATTTTTTCGAAATGAATTTATTCCGCCCGTTATCTCGTCTGTTTCGTTTTTATAAGCCCACCCTGTATTACGGTTGAAATTCCTTCTCTCATCGATTGAAACCTGCAACACGTAGGAGAAAAATTCTAACTTCTAACAATATATTTCACAATCCAAGTTGGAAGTGGGGTATTCCTTCTCATTCTGAATATTCTCTGTTTGAATGAAATGAAATGTTTATCATACATCACTTTTCTCGAAAAACCTCAATCAGGAAATCTAATTATTGTAGACTTCAAACAAGTTGTACTCACTCGAGGTGTTTTGGAGGATAATTCTTCGTGACTTTCTATTGAGGCCGTCTCTCAGAGATTAATGCTAATTTAACTTTGGGATTCTTATTTGTCCTACTGAACAAATTCGTTATTTCTGTGATCAAAACTTTCGCTGAGAGTATTAGAAATGTTTATTTCGATAATTGCTGATGACAATCTGGTTTCATTTAAATTCTTATGCTTCAGTGGAGCAAACCGAAATGTCTGTAAATTTCAACTTTTTGAATTACTTGAAAATTCGGATTTTATGGTCTTTTGAGCACTCTTTGAATTCACGGGAATGTTTCAATAACACAGTTGTTCAGTATCAATTATTGTTTAAAACAAGAAGAATGATGAGGGTGGAATCAGCGTTTCTGGGTATATTTCTAGGTTATTAGGGAAATACATATTGCAACTACAGTGGCGTTCGTACTAGCATTGTCTTTCATTATTTCGAAGAAAAAATAGTATGCCAGTGCCGTTTTCCGAAATTAAACTCATCCCTTTAATTCTCATTCATCTTTGAACAAAAAAAGCCGTTTCGTTCTTTCTCTAGGATTATTCAAAAAAATACTCAAGTAGAGCGTACATAGTACGTAGGGTGGTCCATTTAAAAAAGGGTATTTTGTGTAGCGATCCAGTTAGCCATGCGGAATGATCAAATACTTGAAAACCGATTTATACAGAACAATAATTATTCGACGATATATGTTTAAACTCATATATGTACTTTCGAATATGAGAGGTACAGGTTCTTTTTCTACACCCTGTACAGAGTGTGCAAAATTTGATAGTATTGTATGACAGCTCTGTAAATATAAGAGCTAGGGAAAATGGATGGCATGTCTCCTATCTCGATTTTAAAATTGTTGTTTGGCCACAACCGCATTCCTGTATCTTCTTTTGTTTTCAAGTTATAAGTGAAAACTCATTTTTCGACTCTTCGTACTGGTGCCTCCTTGTAAAGTTTCACTAATATCGAAAAACAAATGTTACATTCTTCAGACACTCTTCATGTAGAATGCAGTGGCGTAGTCAAAGATTTATTTCAGTCCACCACTCCAGTGATATAGTGGTAACTTTAATTTTTTTGAATATAAACTATGTTATTTTCATATTCCAGTCCCATATTTTTTTCCGATTCAGAATATATAATATCGTCGCATCTAGTATCTCTAATTGTTCTTGTAATAAAAAACTCAAAAACTAGTTCGGTAAGTTGGCAAGATATTTTCATTGATAATATGATAATGAACTTTATGCTCTTATGTTGTGTCTGGTTATGAGAGATTTTGGAGAGTACTTTCATTCCGGATATTCGTGAAGATGCTCGGGAAATGAGGAAATTATGAGAATTCCCATGACTACTTCATATTTACCAATTAACCTCTACTAGTATAGTGGCACACCTTTATTTGTGAAGGTGTTTGAAAAGGATGTGGTACTGGAATTTAGATTGTCTACTAGTTGAGATGGTTTCGGAACATATTCAGTTGTATCCAGGTTCATAAAATTTCCTGAAAGTGACTAATTGAAATTTTTTTTTTCTACAAGCGTGCGCGTTCAATCTTTTTCCCGCACGCATTCCAAGTTGCAAAGAGTCGCTTTCCCAAAGGGTGCGGGAAAAACGCCTGCTATTTCTTTCCCGCACGCATTTGCGTGCGGGAATGGATTAGCAGGGGTTTTTCCCGCACGCAAATATTATAGAGTAAATTAAATTCAATCATGTTTCTATGCACAGAACGTCAACAATGAGAAACCCATAGTAATGACATGCAGAATTACGTCTGTCATTATATATGAATTAATCAAATGAGATATGATATGTTTCGTGAAATGGAAACATTTATATATTTCAAGCGCTTGTAGAAAAAATATTGTTCCTAACTCTTGCGGAAAGTGTCTTGCCCGCACTCAACTGCTTACCCGAACTCTGCTTCGCATCGTTCTGGCAACGGCAGTTTCGTGCGGGCAAGTATCACTTTCCGCACTTGATAGGAAAATAACTATTTCCATCCTTTCAAATATCCGGAATGACAGTGATCTTCAAAGTCTCTTATATCAGTAATAATAATGAGGATTATTCTTTGAAATCTACAAGGTTGTTACAATTTTAATATCTGAATAATAAACCTAAGGAAATCCACTAAAGACAAAGCTTGTGGCATATAATAACCTGACACAATTTAGGAGCATAAAGTTCATTATTATATTATTAATGAAATGACCTGCCAACTAAACTAAACTAGTTTCTGAGTTTTTTTATTGGAAGAACAATCAGAGACTCGACGTATGTTATATATTCTTAATCAGAAAAAATGAGGGAATGGAATATGTAAGAATAACACATGGTTTATATTTTAAAGAATTAAAAAGTTATTGTTATATCAGTGACGGACTGAAAAAAGTCTTTGACCACGCCACTGCATTCTTCATGAAAAAGTGTCGATAGATTGTAACATTTGTTTTTCGATATCCGTGAAACTTTTCAAAATGAAGGCACCAGTACGAAGAGCCGAAAAATGAGTGTTCACTTATAACTTGAAAACGAAAGAAGATAGAGGGATGCGGTTTAGGCCAAACAATCTTTTGAAAATCGAGGTCGGAAGCATGCCATCCATTTTTCCCTAGTTCTTACGGTTACAGAGCTGTCATTCAATCCCACCGAATTTTCCCACCCTGTACTTATTTCTCTTGTTTTGTAAAATAAAATAGATACAATGCAACATTGACCATCAGACCTGTGACCAGAACAGCTTTTCGGCACGGTTTCTAATTATTTTTTGCTCATCCAGAATGTCCATGTACTTTTTTCGCCTCCACAACCTGCGTAAGGCCGAAGAGGACAAGAAGAAGAAACAGCAAGAACAGCGTAGACGCCGGAGATCGGCGAGGTCGGGTTCAAGAACTGTCCTCTGTCATCGGTACACGAACGCTGCTCTAACATTGGCACCCAGCCGCTTGTTCGAACGCACGCCCTTGACTCCTTCAGACAGCTTGGATGAGGTGGCGTTACAAATACCCAGGTGGTCCACAATTGTAAATATTATGACTGTTCTCTTGATTGTTTTCTTTCCAATTGTTAAAAGTTTTATGTGAATTTTTCTTGGATCTTGATGTCTGTTTGCATCAACGAACATGGGACAGGCTGAACGTTAAGGCTAAAGCTGCATTAAAAATCAACTCGCGGCCTAAAGTTCACTTTAGCACGGAACCTAAGCAGATGGCATTCTCTGTGATGAAATTCAAGTCTAGCACGGAATTCGAAGTCGGCAAAATTTCTTGCGAGCTGCAATCTATCACTTCAGTTAATTGCGAATGGTAAATTATGTGCCAACTTTAGTGCTGAAGTGCACTTTGGCCCGCAAAATGATTAAGAATGCAGCTTAAGATGTCTAAAAACATGGTGTACGCACTCGTCAATTTTTGAATGCAATGACATTCGATCAGATCCAGAATAGGAGATTTGTTTCGTGGAAGCACCACTATATCATTTTGCTTCGTTGTATTATTGTTTTGTCGAAGGGCCAATGACACTCTCTCATTTCATTTTCTTTTGCGTTGCTATTGATAACACATTACAGTATTCTGTGATGTCTATCGATCAACCAAATCAAAAAGTGAACCGGACCATTTTCTCAGATGAATGTTTGTGATTTACAGTTTTCAAACGAATCTATAGATATTTGAACCCTGTCGATGGATTACCTATTATTCAATATGATTTTAATAAAATACAGTTGATTGGCGAAATAGTGAAGAGAAAAATATTGTAATGATATCCAGTTTTCTGAGAAAAATTGGAGTTCATTTTAGTGCATTCCTTTCATTATACATTTCCGCTTTGGAAAATATTTAATTCTCAAATATTCAGTACATTCATTCCGATAGGCAGAGTAAATGTAAAAAACCGTTTATCTGTGTTTAACGTTGTTTTTCTTGCATGCCGTTGAAGATTTCGACGTTTTTCTGATGTTGATATGCGATAAACTGGAGCTGACGACGTTTTTCATTCTTGTCGCATTCTGGAATTTTCAGATTTTCAACGTGTTGGGGGATTTGCCTATAAAAGCAGATTTTTTCCCCGCGACGGTCACTTTTTGATTTCTACTCTCTTTTTACTTTCGACTCTTTGACGTTGACTGTTTTACTCTTTAGTCTCTTTAGTTAGTTTACGCTCCGTACTTTTCTGCGATTCGACTTTAATTGTGTTCTTTGACACTGCTGTACTGTATCGCTTTCTGTTATATTTTATCGTAGGGGAGAGTTCCTTTGAATTGGACAGCTTATGAACCGGACGCTACAGTTTTCTACTACACTCGATAGTAATTTAGCATCCTTTATTTAAATACCATTTTCGCAACATCGATCGATATCTCTTGGAAAATGGCTGACCCTGTGGCTCGTGCCTTGTTGCGAAAATGGGATTTACGTAAAGGATGCAAAATTACAATCGAGTGTAGTAGAAAACTGTAGCGTCCGGTTCATGGGCTGTCCAATTCAAAGGAACTCTCCCCTACTTTACCCTGTTTCGCGAGTCTGACTTTTCCCTTCCCTGTCAGTCATGGTGCGTAAGCCCTTGGGGTACTGAAGAGAAAGTCCCGTCAACCCCCCTGTTCGCGTTCCGCGTCATAAGTGTTGAATCCGAAATCTCTTCTTTTCTATCAGTCATGGCGCGTAAGCCCTTGGGGTAGAGAATAAGAGATACCGCTCGTCGTCAGTGAAATCCCGTAGTTGCGCTAAAAATAGACCTTTTCTTCGCTATCAGTCATGGAGCGTTAGCCCTTGGGGTAGCGAGTAAAATTCTCGAATAGATCCGCCCTGGTTGTGTTTCTTTTCATTTCTGGAGAAATACAATTAATTACATCCCGATACCGTATAGCAAGTCAGTTCACTTCGCGAGGTCATCCTTAGTATCCATTTCGTCAGTTCTGGTTGGCACATTTTATTGAACAACCTTTGATTTTTCACTGCACCCGGTATAAACTTTACAAAGTGCTCGTGGTCGGATCCAATTTACCGAATGTATGTTTGCTGATAAATTCGCTCATATTTCATACCTGCACATATCTCCGTTGTACATGTAATCAGTTTCCGAAGGTGTGAATAAACTGGTACATAACTTGATTTTGACTACTTCTTTATCGCTACCACCCTAGATAACAGCGAACTCTGTCTCCGACTAGCAGCTACTCTGGTAGGTTTGCTATTCTTCCTAGTGAAAAGAATAGCTGGCGCTCGAGATGAGTTTTCTTCGAGGTAACCACGTAACAATATTTGAAGAATAGACTCGAATAGATTTATGTAGGTATTGCTGCTTCCTAATACAAATACACCTAATGTATTTCCAATATAGCTCCTGAGATTGAATTCTTAGCTGAAATTCCTGATTGATGTCTATACAGAAAACTTATCGACATGTTTAACAGTTCCACATTCTTCTCGAAACTAACACCTACATTTTCACACAACAATAATAGCTTATAAATACACCACATACGTAAGTCGTAGGAATGTAGGTATTCAAATTATTTTTAAATATCAATTACCAACAAAATCGTTTGTTAGATTTTTGAATCATGCGCATTATGACGTATTCTAACGTCACTTCACAGTAATCTGCAGGCACCTTTAGAGTCACTGTACTGTCACTTTCTAAGCGGCGCCTATTTAAAGTGGAAAAAACGAAACTTATATCAAATTCTCAAAACGAGAAAAACAAAATCTACTCAGTGCATACACCATGTTTTAACTTATCACAATCACAATTATGCAAGTTGACGAAGTTTATTCCAAATTCTCAAAATGAAAAAAAAAAACAAAATTTAATCCATGCATACACCATGTTTTTAGCTTACAACATAGATACATGGAATGGAAAATAAACATTCGTTGTGGTCCGAAGACTAGAAGCTGATAGTTGCTTGGTGTCGAAATCACCATTGAAGAAGTTGACTTCGACATTGTTGTCATATCAATTCTCGAAACGAATATATCGGAAGTATGTGAATTTTTCCATGTAATGCTACTGCCTTAGTGTCGCGCTAGACAGAAAAAAATCTGTGTGTACTACAAAAAATACATTCGTAGCACTGCAATGGTCATTCCATGTATCTATGTTCCAAGGCTTTTTGACACCTTATATAAGGTTAATTCATTTCTGTGGGGTCTATTGTGACTTGACAGAGAAATAAAGTTAACGTTAAGCATGCCTCAAATTCGATTGTGAAAATGGGCATGAGTAGTTGTTTTTATCGCCTATTGCATGCAGAATATTCCTGATACTATGTTGCTGTGTCAGTGTTATTCAGTAAATTCACAAAAGGATAGTAGTCCAGACATTTGAATTGTTCAAGAATTTTTCTTGACTGATATAATGCTCAATCCGAGAATCTATCGACTAGAGTAGCAGAAAACCATAACATTTCAGACATTGAGTTTTTTCTTCCGGAAAAGGAAAACATTCTACAGAAAAAATTATTCCAACCATCATGAAAGAACAAAGTTTTACGAAAAATATAGTGGAATTTTATCAGCATTCATAATGGTCTGGTCTAAAGTCTTTTTCTCTAGGATGCGTTGTTCAAAAACTGAAACAACGTCTGAAATGTCTTGGTATTTTAGCCATTTTCATGGTAAAGTCATATTCAAATCCAGTCTGTAACATGATTTTATGATTCTGCAACTGAAAAAACATATAGGTGATTCGAGAAAAATTTGTCAGTAATTTTTTCCTGAATCTAATATGTTAAAAGTCACCTGACTACTGGACAATAATAGTGATTATCTGAAATAATTGAAACATTCTGAAAGAGAACCTCTCAAGAAGGAAACACTATAAGCTACTCTGCGATTCGCTGCCATAATCTGAAAATGAAAAGATTTGAGAACTGTTAAGAGGGGAACTTGATTTGGGGCAACTCCGATAAAGTTTCAGAAGGTTGATCCTTCAATTAGCGGTGGTCTCGGTAAGGATCGCAAGTTCTATACATTTTTTCCTGACGTTTATTCATAACGTCATAACGAACGTTAAGAAAAATTGTTAAAGTCAGGAATTTTGAGCGTGATTATTCAAATTCATAACCAGAGCAATCATCTATCCATGTACTAAACTAGCCCAACAGTTTCAATTCCATTGTATTGGTATGTTTTTGAATATTGTGAAAAAAAATTGAAGATGCCCATAACTCCGAAACTATGCCCCGAATTTTGCTCATTAACGAACTCACACGGCGCTGTCAGACCCTAATCTTTCCCTGATAATTTCAAGCTCCTAGCTCTTTTCTTACGGAAGTTAACTACGGTGTGTCCAAACAGACTTAATTGAATTTGATGACCTACAACTCAGTCGTTTGAGGCCTCAAAATTCGAAAACAGTTGAATATATTTCTGAAATAGATTCTCGAATTTCCGAGCAAAAAAATAAATTATCGATTGAACAAGTACGTTTTATTGAATGCCTGAAATGCACGCTACTGGAGCAGTATGGCGTTTGTCCTTTTACCCCGTGACGTTTTAACGTCACGTGTCCAGCAAAATAATCTAGTGAAGTATGATATGTTCGCTGCCATTTTCAAAGGAAAATTTTTTCATAATGGACGAGTTCAGGAACCAGGAACGTTTGTCAACCTTGTAAATAATAGAAAGAACTTTTTCAATGGAAACGTATTTTGTGCCTTTGGTTTTTTTGGTTGCATTCATCATTTTACAATCCTTGGAATGTCCCCGGCACTCAAATCCAAGTCATATAAAGGAAAATTTATTTTGAATTTTCAAGATCAGTTCTGTCAATATTCAGGCCTCTTTTTCGTGTTTTGTGCATTATATTTATGGTTACATCCATAGACTACTAATTTATTCATTATTAGACTATGGTTTCATCGCAGAACACTTGGTAGTTGAGGCTTTCTTTGATGAACCCATAGTCTAATAATAAATAAATTATTAGTCTATGGAAGGAACCACAAATATAATACACGAAACAAGAAAAAACACCTGAATAACGTTAAAACTCACCTTGAAAATTCAATATAAGTTTTCTTTTATATCACTTGGATTTGAGAGCCGGAGACATTCCAAGTATTGTAAAATGATGAAAGCAACCGAAAGGCACAAATAAAAAAAAATAATTTCCCATTGAAAGAGTTTTTTCTATTATTTACAAAGTTGGCAAACGTTCCTGAACTCGTCCACTGAAGTCCTTAGATAAACTACGGCAGCTTATTATGTGCTGTTACTGCTGTTCCGGAATGATTTCCGTTGACTTCTTTAGAAAGGAATGATTGACTATGCAAATCATAGAATTTCATAATAGACTCCCGTTGCGATGTTACAATCATTTATAAAAATCCTGTATTTCATTTAACGAATTTATCAAACTAGATAGGTAAAAATTCAAATAATGATTTACTTACTCGTATGACGAATACAGATCTACACATTACCAAAAATCCTCCTGATTTCCACCGAATCGAGATTTTCTCCAGCATCTTTTCCCATACGAATGGACTGGCATCTCCTTTTACTTGGATATATGACCTTTCAATTCGAGATTCCCCCGAGTGAAAACTAGAATTGGCAGGAGGAATTATTGCTGGAATTCTTTCGTGTGTTCAATTATCCATTTAATAGAAAGGAATAAGGGGAAGCCGAAAGCTATAAAAAATAACTTTTTCCATTCGCTCGATTTGAGATTAAGTCCTCCTTTGCTCGGAAGTAAATGGGGCGAGATGATTTTTATGGACTTTACAGAGTGAAAAGGTACTTTTAATTCCCCATTTGAGGGACTGAAATGGCACTCTTAATCCCCTAGTAAAGTAAACTCAATCCCTGAGTACTTGAAAGCCATACCTGTATAGCAACGCACATTACTTTTCAATGTCAATCATTTTGAACAGTCAGTAGAGTTGACATTTTCCAACTACTGACACGAGAAACAGTGGGTAGTCTATCATAATTTTCTTGATCCTTTTATTCTTACTCTCTTCGTGAAGTGCATAAAACAGTTTAAACCATTTTTTATTACACAGCGAACGTTTTTCGCTTTGGGATCAAAAGTGCCTCTTTGGTCCTTAGGAATATAATGTGTATTCTATTAACATTGTTCGAAAACTTTAATCATTTAATGCTTCATAACCTTAGAAGAATTAGTTTTCTACGAGGTGTTGAATAAACGATAAAAATATTATGAAATGAAAGGTTTAGCGGCATGCAGACAGGAATTGAACTTTCATTTCATTATATTTTCAGACACTAAACTATCATCACGATAAAAATATTTCTATAAAAAATTCTAGAAGAAACAACAAAATGTTCACTTGGACAAACTCTTTGAAGAGGATTGTCTCCCGATATCCGAAGCAGTATAAATGTAACCACAATATAAATCATGTACATCCCTCTCCGGGAAAGATGTCTAATAAATTCTTGATTCAATGAATAAATCCGTACTTTTGTTGAGATCTTCATTGGTGAAAGTCAAGAACTGAAAGTTCGAGCAGAAAATTGGATGCTTAAATAATGGAGATGAAAGCATGAAAGATTAATGGGGAAGAAAATCTGTTGAGTTTTTTCCTGATAAATGGAAGGCCGTTATGCATTAGCACCAATTTTTTCCTTTCCTCTCTTTCGGTATCAGATGAAATTGAGTGGCACAAGATTTTTCTCGCTTCCATGAAAAATGGAAAAAGTGTGGGAATACTCTGAACTAACTTGTTGAATTGAAATTATGAATTGATAGATTTCGAACGATTTGCCAAGAACTTAATGAATGCCTGCCTGTACCTATTCTTTTCAGTCACGTGCTCTTCTGAATTGATCTTATTTTATATAGTTTTTGTAATCCTCTTCATTTAGGGGATTTTATGGTTCTGCTCACCCAATTAATTCTTGAGGTTGTTATCTTGTCGAAGTCTTGTCATTGCTTTGATTGTGGGTGGTCCTACTGAATGTTCCGCCTTTTTAGCCCTGAAGAAGGAGGAATATACCTCCGAAACGTCGGAAAATTGAATGAAATATGACAGTTTTTTTAATTATATTCCGAAAAATTTTAACATAATTGAGAATTATCTTGAATGACCTTCTTTAGTTCGATATATGTTGGGTACCTATATCAGATAAGCAAAGAGTGTAATGAAAGAATTATTTTCAAAATTTTTTACAAAAGGACTGAAATTGAGATATAATAATCTAACATTCAATCCCATTTCTTCCAACCTCACTTCTCTCCGAAGTATAATTCATGGTTCACGCAATTTCATTTCCCATCAAATTCCAGTTTACGAGCAGTTATAACAATCTTGGATTTTATTACCCCTAAGTGGAAGATTTTTATTTTTATGGGATACAAAATCATGGGTCAAGCTTCGAATCAAATTTGCATTGGGAGTTGGTGTCCAGGATCATCATATTTTACTCCCTTACGCACTATTTAATGTGGAATATTTCACATGAAAATTTCCAGATCTTCTGTGCTTGAGATGATCTCCAAATTATACTCCACGTGAAATTGATGTCAGAAATATGAAATGTTCCGGTGTAATGAACTTAATATGAAGCTGTCTCAGAAGCCACAAATCCTCATCTTCCTCTGTTGGCTTTACTTTGTTCCTAGAATGCTGAGAGTAGGTTTGTGGAAGTTGTAGTAATTTTGTTGAACTTCGGGCAAATTGCCTGTTACTACGTAGTAATGGATCATTTCTATGTAGTATTTTATTACTTACATCTCATCGTCACGCAGTTGTGATTTTATGGTGCTATAGATATTGTAAAAGCCTTGCATATGCTGCACAGGCTGCTCCGCCATAAGTAAACCATTAATTCAAAATGGAAATGATTCAACTTTTTTCAATAAACTATAGACCACAACGTCTTCGTTTTGGATTGGTTGTTAAGATTTAATTGAAAAGCCAAAGAAAAACAGCAAAATTAATAGTTCAAGCTAATATGTGATTTCAAATAAGTCAAATGTCATTTCTACAAAAATTGCTACTATTTCTGATACACGCTTCTGAGTATGTCTGATTTTCGAGTTCAACATCGAGTAACAACACTGTCATTTTGTCACGACCAAATTATAACAAAAACAGATTGTCTGATAGAACAATAATGCTGTGCATCATAAGAGTATTTGCTTTGAACGAGTTGCATTAAGCACAAAATGTATCGTTTTTTCAATTATTTTAGTTAAATACATTGTAAATTCGAAATGAAGCCTCTTTGGCTAATAATTTATTGAAAAAATAAAGTTATTTTTCGATTTTAAATTCATGGTTAACGTATGGCGTTCACTATCGGAACAGCCTGTATATTATTATTGAAAATAGTAGATAATCCAAATCGCGATTTTTTATAAACCTTCAAATGCGGATGTAACAATTCATAAGAACTCAACACACCCTTACTCGAAGAAAATAGTGGCGATTATAATGCAGCATTGGAAATCAAATTTTTATGTAGAAATATTATTTATTTCCCTGATGAGATAAATATCACAGATATATCATGGATATATATTGATGTTCCGCTGATACATGATTATAAGATTGATGATATATCAACAATAATAGAAATAAGAATAAACGTTTCACAGTTTTAAAAAACTGATATTATTGTTATCATGGAAAATTTTAAAATGAAATTCATCACTGAAAAATATTCATATATTTTATGTAGATTCAATTGATATTATATTTCATATTATGTGTGTAACCGTAAACATTTATTCAGCTTATCAGCTTATTTTTTTTCATCCTTCATTTTATGATTCTTTTTCCTTCTCATTATAAATTTATGTGGAAATAATTGTGATAACCTCATTGTGAACGAATATTTTTCTCTATGGGCAACGGCATATTCAAAATACTAACAATTTCCTTATTTTCAGGTGAGTGACATGAATATTGATGGATATCGTATTCATGATAGGAAAAATGAAAAATTAGTCATGTCTTGATGCTTGGTTTTGAAAGGGTGAGTAATGGAACCATTGTGAGTTGTTATTTGAAGTGATCCCGAGACACTACCATATAATTAGAGAATTCTTTCAACGAGCAGGTTATACCAATGTTAGAAGAATGAGTATCAGCTAAACATGAAATTTGATGGTAAAATGCTATAACTCAACTATAATTTAAGGATCCGAGAAAATATTCATCACTTTTCACCATTTAGGTGTTTGATATTTGGCGATTTTTCGAACATCAAGTTAAAGGAGCTATTTTCGTATTTTTCACAAGGTTTTATTCGGCAGATGACAATTTTATTGATTGAAAACTTTCACACATTCGGTTACATCACCATCACAAATATGCAGAAATTTAGCTTGTAGACGAATACGTGTATCGAGGGTTTGAAGAAAAACATTCGCTAAAAAATATTCTTATATACCTAACGACAAATATTGAAATATTCGTGTATATCATATATATAGGTATATATATTAATAATTCTACTTTTTACAACACATTGTGATAGATATCTGTAAAAGCTATGGAAAAATGAGAATATAATAATAACAGGAATGAGTGCAATGCCGAACTGCAACTTTAAAACGAAAATGATTGTCTACATATAGTTTCAGGAAAATTTTATATTTTTTCTATAAGTTTTAGGAAACTATATTTTATCAATGATTATTCTATCGATATCCTTATTTATGTATACTTCATTCAACTTTATTTTAGCAGTCGGTTGGCCATGGAAGTTTGACACATTTCACTCTGTATAGTACGAAAATGTGGGGTTATGAAGCTTGTCAAAACATTTTTGGGTTTTAAATCAACGCTATGTTGCCTGTTCTACGTAAAAGTTTCTGTTATTACGTATTTTATCACAATGTCGAATCTCTTCGGAAAATATGTGACAAAAAATAATTGAAGTTTATACAAACTAATTGAAGGCATACCAAATCCAATTATTTGCATGGAAAATACAAGAGATCAGTATAATATCATAATATGCACTAGCTTGAGGAGAGTTAATGTTCGTTATCTTCTTTGGCTTACATCATTTGTAGATTTTCAAAAATATTAACTAGAAGATTAAATGCATATGATGCAGTGGTTGGCAATGGGTATCTCCCGAAGGAATTAACAGATAATTACAAGAATGTTAAATGTTTCAACAAAAATCATCTTGCATCAATATAAGTAAAAGGAGTTGAAGGAAGTTTCAAGTTAAGATGCAACTTCACCGTTGAACAAAAATTTCACATGAATAAACAGTAACAGGGCAACTTGCGCGTATTTGTGGCTATTCATCTTAATACATTGATGTAATTATAATAATTAGGTATTTATTAGTACCTTCAGACATTTACATTGTATAGGACAACTCAAATGAAAAACAGAAAAATCCATTTTACGGAACTTATTCTCCGATGTCATTTATCGAAAATCCTGTAGTAAACTTTTCGCATTAATTCACTCAAACATAAAATTCCCAAATGCCAACACTTTTTTGGGTCTCCCAATAGAAGGAAATTCTTTGTGATACTCTTCATTCGCAATCTTTCTGATTGTGGGAATATTCAGCTGAAATATAAGTCGTTTAGATTCAGATGAAACATTATATAAATTCTCTTACATTGAATATGTTCGCTATCGTCTGACGTATTGTGGATTTTAGAATATCAGGGTATAACTATCTGAATGAGAGGACCTGAATTCTAAATAGCACTTCCTGAAACCCTGTCTCTTTTTTCAATCACTTTCGGCATTTTCGAATTTTCGTAATAAAAATTGATATTAGTTGTGGCAACGGCGTTATGACATTAACGACATTTCATGAGTGCCAACCTAACTTCGTTCTAGTTACAAAAACTTGAGAGAATTATTTCATGGCCAACCGACTGCTAAAATAAATTTGAATGAAGTATAGTAAAGTAATGAGAAAGTAATTGGTCATGGACAACAGAGTTAGTGAGTTAAGGGTCATGGTTCGGAATTATACTGATATGTACATGTATACATGTATACTGTATACATGAACATGTATACAGGGTGTTTCCTAATTGAATGTCAATACTTATGGGGGTGACTCTTGGGCCCATTTTAAGAAAAAAACTTTATATGAACATATGTCCTAAATATCTTACCTTTTGAGATACATGGTAGTAACGTTTTCAAAAATAAATCATTTATCATCAATATCTACAATACCACTTTAAATATTGTAATGGAACTTTTCATACATGTATACTATAAATCAAGAGGCATTTTCTGATGTCTCACTTTTTTCTAAATTTCCACCAGTGGCGTTCGTACTTAATTTGACCTACCTACATAGGCGGAAATAGGGGGGGTCCAGGGGGGGCTGTGCCCCCCAGATTTCCACGGTGCCCCCCCCCAGAAAAAAGAGAAATTGAAAAACAGCGGTGAAAAACAGAAATTCTGAAGCTTTTTCGTTGTTTCTAGCCATTTCTAGAATTTTCGGACTTCTTTTCCACCCAACATCTTTACCTCGGGTGCGATTACCTTCCTAAGGGGTGCCCCCCACAAAAAATGTTCATTTCCGCCTATGCCTACCTATTTTTGCAGACATTGATGGTACGTTACAGATTTTTCCTGAAATGAAAATTATTCCCAATCATTTCTAACCAAAGTTGATCATTTGACTTTTTTCAATCCCATTCACGGTTTTTGCTAAAAAAATAAAAACCGTTTCTCTGCATGATCATAACAATATCCTTAATACATACATATGACAATATCACCATGCATCAGTGGCGTGCCACTCACTGTCTAAATAATACCTGTATCTCAAAAGGTAAGATGTTTAGGACATATGTTCATATGAAGTTTTTTCTTAAAATGGGCCCAAAAATCACCCTCGTAAATATTGACATTCAATTAGGAAACACCCTGTATAGTTCATCGTCTAGCTTGAAATGTTTTCTTGTGGGAATAATTAAGCTCTCACATAGGATAACAAAAATAGTTATAATCAAGAAATAATTGGTAATATTCTCTGAAGTTTTTTTGGAATTTTTTTTTCACATTTTTTGTATCAGAGCTTTTGACAATATATATGCATTTTTTCTTTAAAAATTGACTGATCTAAGAATTCCCCCTTCGAACTTGAATAAAATAATTCACAGTGAAACATGCTTCCAGAATTGACTGTTTCATGATTCCTTTGGGTGCCTCACTATTTATGATGCTCACTGAAAAGGAGTGACAGGAAATACAATTAAATATTCATGGCTTTATCAAAAATGTTTTATGGTATAAGAACTTAACGATGTGAATTCACATCGTATATCTTCAGCTATGACATCGCTTCTTTTCGACTTCTTCCTCTGGGAACATATAAAGGATCTGTCAATTCAAGATACTATACAGACTTACAGAGTAACGTGAAATAAGGTATTTTGATTCGGATGCACACTCTCATATTATTTACAATCAGATCTTTTGAGGTGCAGGCTGAGCTCTGCTTATAAATGATGAATCTTGAATCACATCTTTCAGAATTCTATGGCTATCGAAGTTTTCCACAAACAATCAAAATCTGAAGATATCGACTCATACTTACACTCAATATTTTTTCTAAGTAGGTACAATATAATATGAAATATTTCAAGATTTGCATGCTCTGAATAATTGAATGGAAGTTGTACCGTATCGCCATCTACGGGAAAGTTGCTTGAGCTCGGAAGCTTTGAAAGCTCTTATTGATTTCCCAGCATATTTACCCCCTCACTGTCGCAAGCGGAAAGTTCACGAAACTGAAGGTTATAATTTATAGTTTTTCTCCGCATTTGACAAAAAAGGAATCCACGATCGGAAGAAATCTGTTACTCAATTTGGATTTCGCAAAGGCCATAATTCGATCATTTAAATACTTTAAATCTATTAGCTACAAATTAGTTTTTGAGCAGTTTCGCAGAACTTCAAGTTTATGGGAAAACCTATTCCATGTTTTCATATTTTATAAACGTCAATCAAGTTTAAACTCTGCATGAAAAGAGTTAAACTCTGCTTCCTGATGACCAAAGCTGGACAAAGCTATTTAAAAGAGTTAAGAGGTAAGCAGATTCACGAAGATATGTTTAATACCCTTGGTGATCAATGTCCTTCGTATGCGAATATGGACAATTGAACTGCAAGCTTCAAAAGAGGTAAATTTTCCATTGAAGATGATGACCGATGGGGAAGGCTAGTTTCTGTGTCAGTACCCGGAAATATCGATGCAATTCATGACATGATTTTATCAGACCGTCGACTTGGGCTAGAACGGATATCTGAAGCACTGAATATTCCATACGAACGCGTTCATCATGTTGACCAAAAGCGTGCAAGGGTAGAAGCATCGCGTTCGATCTGTGCTCGATTTGAAAACGACGTAGACTTCTTAAACCAAATTGTTACTATGGATGAGACTTGGGTACATTTCTACGATCCAGAAACACAGCAATCAACAGCCACAATCGATGGAATGGCGACACTCTGGTTCTCCAAGACCTAAGAAGTTTCGTGTCCAAAAATCTGCTGGAAAAGTTCTTGCTTCAGTTTTTTGGGATTGCCATGGAGTTATCATGATTGATTTTTTGGATAAGGATAGAACAATAACCGAAGATTACTATTCGACATTACTGATCACTCTACGGGAAAAAATTAAAGAGAGAAGACGCGGAAAGCTATCCAAAGGTGTTTTGTTTTAGCAGGACAACGCCCCTGTACACAAATTTCATGTTGCCATGCAAAAAATTCTTGATTTAGGCTTTGAATCACTAGAACATCCCCCTTATTCAGCAGATTTGGCTCCATCCGACTATTATCTCTTTCCTCAACTGAAAAATGTTTAAAAGGTCGTAAATGTTCTTCCAACGAGGAGGTAATAAAAGCTTTGGAGGTCTGGTTTGCAGAGCAGAAGAAACATTTTTTTGAAAGGTCTAGAGACTTTGCAGGTTTGTTGTCATAAATATATTCAATTAAGAGGAGAATATGTTGAGTAATGAAATATTTTGACATTGAAATTTTGTTTGGTTCTATAGTAGGCTAAGAA
Organism: Coccinella septempunctata; assembly: GCF_907165205.1. Lineage (NCBI taxonomy): Eukaryota > Metazoa > Arthropoda > Insecta > Coleoptera > Coccinellidae > Coccinella > Coccinella septempunctata. Next base: position 54,741,480 of record NC_058189.1, on the reverse strand, counting down.
TTTTTCAATATATCTTCGAATAGGTTTCGTTTTTCAAGACTCACGAAAATATATTTTAATGATTTATTCCTTAAATGTTTCCCTCGGATACATGAGCTAATGAGCATTGATGATACCATTCAATTTTGCACTAAATTTCATTTAGTTATCACTTTTATCGGAGGGACCAATTTTTTTCTATAAGTACTACTGAAAATACACTAGGTATTTCAGAGATTTTTCATTTCGTGCTCAATTCTCAAGTTTAGTTATTCCACATACCACTATGACCCTTTGTGATTTTTGCAGCAAAAATTCGATAAAGTGAGTAAAGGAGTTTTTTCAAGATATTTTCACTCAGCTTTCAATTAATTATGAAAATTAAGTGCTCAACTATGTGATTTTACTTAGTCTGCATTGATCATCACTAGCTATTTCGTCCATTGAAATGAAAATTAATATCGTTCGAATTTAACAATGAATTTCTCATGAACCCCAGTCAATCAAAATTGCTATGCCCTAAATCGTCTGGGTTTACCCTTGTATGTATTCAAGCGTACATTCCTGTGATATGTTGCGGTTTGAAGGCCTCATTGTCCCAAGGGAACATTGAACAATTGGTCCCACTTTCCCATTTCAAGTGGAAGTCTCTGAAGGTAGTCCCTCGACACGTCTTCATTAACACAGGTTATAACTATACCATGTGTCTGAACTGAAACACGATATCGTATAAGGGAGGTTTGACATATACTAACTGACAGTAAAACATAGAAAGTATAGCAAGGAGTGAATGATTAAAATTTTTGAGAAAAAATCGTGAAGGTTTTTTCATGTGAACATTTTTTGTTACTCAAATATTGTAGTCATTTTTTGCAAATTTATTGAATTTTACAAAAAACCAGCTGTTTGAGGAGATCCAAAGTCGATGTTTAGTTGTTGTTGAAATGCCTAGAGCACCTGTAGATACGCGGAATTTATCGCCAGCTAAGTGAATTTGAAAGAGGTCGAATTATTGGTCTACAGATGGCGGGGTTGTCATTTCGAGAAATCGCTAACCGTACGAACAGAAATCCAACTTCTGTTAAGAGATGTTGTCAAGCGTGGTTTGATAATGCCTGAAATCGAAGAAGAGTAGGCCTACCTTTGGGACACGACGGAAAATGGTCAAAAACAAACAAGTTCATCATAAAAAAGGTTTGTATTCATATTTAAAATGAATATACATAATTTAACAAGAAAAGTGATATAAGGTCCACACAGGTCCCTCTGTGAATCTCTCGATGTCGCGAACGTGTTAAACTTTTTTGAAGCGACCCAAGTGAATATTTCGCCATGGCCGCCCAGATCCTACGATCTTTCGCCCATTGAGCATGTTTGGGACGTCATGGGTAGAAGGCTTGGAAATTTACCCCAGCAGCCCCCACGGACTTTGACGGTTCTGAGACATGAAGTACAGGTAGCTTGGAATAGTAACCCTCAAGAAGAAATAGACCATCTTCTTACACCAACGCCAAAACCACGCTGGACAAACACATTATTAACAAATTTAATAAAAAAATTGTAAACCCTTCGTTACTTTTCTCAAGATTTTAATCATTTACTCCTTGCTATACTATCTATGTTTTACCAAAAAAAATTTGAAATTCAAACAGCTCCTTCTGGGTGTCGCAGTTTTTTTGTCAGTTTCCACAAATTATCGAATCCATACATTTTTGCAAGATGTATTTGATGAGGTATTTATTTATATATTCAACGTGGATGGCCTCAGAACAGGAGGCCTTTTCTTTTAAGATGGAATTCGAAAATTTTCTAAGGGGTGGAAAAAAGCCTAATCTGTTCATTTTTGAGCATAAAAAACGAACTTACCTAATGAATATATGTATATTTACATTGAGTATAGTGATTTTGCAATATAAATTGAAGATTACATTTTCATTTTCATGTTTCTAAATAACTTCATCCAGTTATTGTCAGAGGAACGAAATGAATCTTCTAAAAGAAAAAAAACTCACCCCCTCCGGTAATGAAAGTTTTGTGAAAACCGCCATATGCCAGATAATTTCAGGAATTTATGTATAAAACCTTTCGATAACGATCCTCGAGCATTCAGGGCACCCAAGTGTTATGATTTGGATTTTTTTTCGTGTTTCGCGGTAGGATCTTATTCAAGGCTAGAATGAACCTTTGCCTCACGGGAAGTATGATATCAGTCTTCGATTTATTCTACTTTGAATTCTGTTTGCATCAGCGATAGAAGGAATTTACATTATTCAGAATTTTAATGCTGCCACTCATTCAAGCAGCAATGCCGCTCGACAATGTTGTGTGTTTACGAAATTTTTTTGCATAATTCGTGAACAGTTCCTCAAGTGTTTTGTTCATCGATTCGCAGGGAAATTGTCGTTTATGACTTCAGGTACAGGGCCTCTCGAGGAATAAAAGAAAGCCTGACCCCCAAACTCTCATCGGAATAACTGTAATTGTTGGAGACCTCAACATAGACACGGCGCATTCGCCAGTTTGTGTCCATTCTCGATTTGTCGAATTCAAGTTGTTTTATAGTTAGTTTTTTATATCTTTATAGAGAACAAAATTAAATTTGGTTACAAGCGCTTTTCTGGGTAATTTTCTATATCTATAATTTATGAATTTTTCTGCTATTTCATTACAGGGTGATTCATAACTATTGGGACGTAGGCTAAGGGCCTAAATATGGCGATAGGACCAAATACATATATCTCAATAAAATATTGCTGTGGAAAAACATAGAGGGCGTTAAAGTTGAATTTTTTATGAGGGGACAGAATAATATTTTCTTCGGAGTTCGAAAGTCCTTTATTAAAAGAATTAGAAAAGGCATAAAAGTCGGAGGAGGCCAAGTAGAACATTTAATTGAAGTTTATTCTTTTTATGTTCCATTGTTTTTAATTATATGCTTTATCGTAGAAATAAATGAATAAAATGAATAAATCGTTACTTCAAATCCCCTTCCGATGATCTGAACTGTTCAATTGTGTTTTTCTTAAGAACGGATGAAAAAATATACAATGAAATTATTAGCGCAAAAAACGAAAAAAAAAATTCAACTTTAACGCCCTCTATCTTTTTCCACAGCAATATTTTATGGAGGTTTACTTGGTCCTATCGCCATATTTTGGTCCAAACAATCTGCCCTTAGCCTATGTACCAATAGTTATGAATCACCCTGTCTACCTGACATCCTTTCATTCTATGTTCAGATATCTTATATTATTATTTTGACACTTTACCATTTGTTTGCTGGGATTGTGGAGAATCCGTCAACAATTCAGAAAATGTCAAAATTATTTATGAATTTTAGTTTCTTCCTATCGTTTCTGGAAGTCACAGAATGACAAAGCACATCGAATTTGATCTTTTCCCTCATTTCAAGTTTTTCTTCGATAACTCGGGAAATTTTAATTTTTGGTATATGGTTCATTGAGGCAATTCTCCGTTTTTTGCGTAGAATCTCCTGAAATAATAAAAGTTGTAATTTGAAAATCTTGAGTTTTGATGATTTCGATTTGTCCCAATTGATGATCTTATTATGAAATCCCGTACTTTTTATGTTCGAACAGCGAACAGAACTAAGATACTACAAGATGAAAAAATTGAAAATGGTAAAGATCTTTTTGAAGAAAACCTCTTTTGCAGAAATATTTGAAAAAGTCACAATTTTTGCATAAGAATCCCATTAACACTTACACTGTTGAGTTTTTACCTGAGGTATACTGTTGAAATTTTTATTGCATCAGTTGATTTCATCTAACGATGGAAAGATATACTGGATATGACATTTGAAATGAAGAAAATGAGAAAGTAGTAGGCTGTCTCCGATATAACCGGAAGTTGTAGTGGTCTGAAAATATTGTATGTCGAAAATCCTAACTTGAAAAATTTTCCGCACAAAATTCTGATTATTTTTCCAGAAACGTCTGATTGGCCTTAGTTGTGAATCACCCTGTATACATAAAGCTATTTTAATCACTAATTTATTGGTCAGCCTAAAAACAAAATTTGGGGATATCCTTTTCATTATATTTGTTCCCCATAGTATTCTATGGGGAACAAATATAATTGTTCCCCATAGTATTCTATGGGGAACAAATATAATCCCTTTATCGACAGGGATGAACACAAGCCATTTCAAGAATTAAGAATTATGCTCTTTATTTTTATAACAAAATGGCTAAGGCTACTTACATGTTTATCTCCACCGCTGAATATTAAGATCCGTGAAAATGTCAAACGAAAGCGTGAAATACTCTCGATCCCAGATCAGAAAAAAAGAACCTTCAGAAATTCGAGATTTTTGACGTTCATCAAACGCAAGTGTAAAGAAATCTAGGTCAGTCGGCAGTTTGACAAAACTGACAAAAGTGGGGTTAGCACCGATTACAGGGAGGGGTGGCTAGTACAAAAAAAATTTAAAAATTCAAGATTTTTAACATCCACCAAACGTAAATTTTAACAAACCCACGTCAGTTTGAAAACAGTGGGGTTAGTTTAGATTACAGAATGCTTGTGGATAGTTTTTGTTCTCAGTATTAATGAAATTCATTTTATTATTATGTTTTGGTGAGGTGAATTGGCTGTTGTCCTACTAGTATTAATACAACTTCTCAACTAAACGATGACCATGGTTATTATGTTAGGTATGACCTAACATATCTTAACTATGAATTGAAAGAGCAGTACTAATATTTATGTTATACACAATGTAAGGGGGTGAGTTTCACCCCCGTTTATCGAGAAAAGTTAAAAACACCATCATTTTTCATCTGAATGATTCGTATAGATTAACCTATTTCTCCTCTTTAGTGTTCATAAAACATCGATCAGAAAATACCACAAGCATAATATATTTGATAGTTCAAAGCCCAATTCCGAACTACTAATTTATGCCTCATAGCGAGGAGTTGAATACGAAGTTCAAAGCTTTAACTTTATCATCGAAAAGTTTGTTGTGGTTCATTATGTCCAATAATGAGAGGTTCATTATTATTGGAAAATAATGAACCTTCGAAGTCGGAAATAGAACAATAAGTAATTGATTCCCCTGAAAATTTCGCAGTTTTCGTTTTGAGACCTGTGAAAAAAATATTCTTCCATCCGTCGTCCTTCATCTGTAGCTTTTATCCGGGAACAATTCGAGTGAGTCAGTGAAAAACAGCAGATGAGCGAAATTCTCGTCTTCTCATTTACCAATAATGAATCGTGTACTGAGTACTCCCTGAAGTTTTCTCAGTTTGGGACGAAAGGCAGTAAGGTCACAATAACACTTCATGGTTGAATAAAAGGTTACATAATTTTATACTACGACGTGTATTTCGTAAAGCTAATACTGAATTAGTACTACTTGTTAAGTTTGCGTTTCGGTTGGGTAAGATGGTAAGAGTATGATAATACACAATTTGTTTTTTTATGCTCGTTTACAATAGAAATTATGATAAAAGTTCATGTCCATGATAATGCAGGAAAGCGGAGCTCATGATGGGCTTTAGCAACTTTTTTGAAGTTAAATGGGGGCCGATAAACATTGTTGTTCCTTATAATGTGAGAGCAAATGTACAAACTAGGTAACAACTGAATTTGCTGACCGGTGCTCTAACAGGCCAGCTGTTTAATACATTTCTGAATGGAATAATGAAAAGGATGATACCATTATATACTATGCGAATGAATAAAAATATAAATTAATGCAGATACATACCATTTATGGATATAAAAACCAAGAAACATTTCGATCTAAGTCGAACTAGCCAACCACCATCACCCAAAGTATCAACAGAAAGATCATTCCGTAGAGGAAGAGTAGATGCTGACCAGCTGATCCCTATATCCTACGCAATGGACTCTCAGTTTGCAGGAACCGCATATTGCTGTTATCAAGCATTCGAGAGGGAGCGCGGAAACGTTCGAATTCATATCAGCAATCGTTGCCTCGGACAGCGAAATCATAAAATAGAAATCGCCGATATCCATTTTATCAATTCATTAAAATCTAGGAACTATTTTATTTCGGAATCTGTAGTGACTGCTAGTGTTTCAGGGAGATCGATGAAAAAATCTAGGAAATCTCACGAATTTCGTTGCAACGATACATATATTGCAAACTGGTGAATAAACTGGTTTAAGTCACTGACTTTTTCAATAAACGTCTCTTCCCTAATTCCTATACTTCAAAGCTAAGCGCTACTTTGTACACAGAACATTATACTCGTGTGCCTACTTGGATATACAGTGTGTGAATTTGAAAACAAAATCAGAGAAAATGCAAAAGATGTAAACTTTTATTCGAAGGGCGACATTTTGTACGGTTGGTTCCAATCGATTTATATCAAGTGATATACTGTGTTGCTATGAGCGTGATCACAGCAGCTCCTAAAATCTCAATTAGAAAGTGTTGTTGAGTGACACATTGTTTCAAGTTAAATCGATTGCCTTTTCAAAAATACCATACATTTAATCTTTTTTGTTGGTGCGATAGCAAGTTGCAATAAAATATGAATATAATAAAGATTTTTCACTTTAAAAATTCCCAAAAATTTGTCCATTTTGTAAACAAAAATATAACCTCTGAATATCTCCAGAGGAAAAATCCAAAGTTGTCAAGTCTGTTGTCAAGTGTAGTGGCCATTCAATTCGCTCTTTTATACCAATCCATTTCTCTTGGAAATTATCTCATTTAATTCCAACCAGATTGGGCTCCACCTCATCACTTTCATCTAGTGAATCAATGGCTCACAGATAATTTCCAAGATAAATGGATTGGTAGAAGAGGGCCAATTGAATGGTCAAGACGCTCGCCAGACTTGACACCTTTAGATTTTCTCCTCCTGGGCACATTCAAAGTCGGTTGTGTACGGTTGTGTATAAAACACAGCACCGCGATATAGAAGAATTGAAATTAAGACTACGTACAGCCGAGAAATTCAATTTGAGAATTTCGTAAAAGTAAGGGTCGAATTTGAAAGCTGGTTATATTTTTCTTTAGAAAATAATGGACATGTTTCATCGCAAATTGACCGTATGTCAAGCTAGTGAATAAACTGGCTTAAATAATTGACGCCCAGTTGCACGAAAGTCCGTTAAAATTTAAGGCTCCATTAAATATGTAATCCAACATTTTTCCCTTTAAAAACGGCAGTTTTGTATTTCAAAGGGGCCCTTAAATCTCAATGGACGTTCTTGCAACTAGGTCTAAGGTTTTTCTATGAATGTTGCTAGCTTATACCCTCAACACCTCAAGGCTAAGCAATACTTTTAGACACAGAACATGAAACTTCCCATTTAATGATTTAGGTGTTAAAAAGATTCCGAACGGGAATACACCGACTATAATCTTTAAGAAAATACAATGAAATGTTATACAGATGGTTCTAAAACCGCTACAGGAGCTGACGCTAGTATGTATTTGCGTGACAAGTACCAAGAGTGCACTATCGTTAGGATCCTGTACGAGCGTCCTTCAAACTGAAATACCAGCAATCGAAGATGTCTACACGTAAATCTAGAAAGAACTTATCAGAAGTGTGACATAGCTATTCATACAGATAATCAAGTTGCCGTAAAATCACTGAGCTCCTATTTCATTGATTCAAAGCTGATTGGGAAGTACCGGAACAAACTCAAGGAGGTAGGAAAGAAAAATAAGGTCTTTTTAATCTGGGCTCTCGGTCATCCTGAATCGTAGGAAACGAGAAAGCCAATACACTTGACAGAGAGAGCGCACAAACGCCACTCACTGGCCCAGAACCTTTCTGTGGTATAGGAAAATACACCTACAAGAAGGAGTTTAAGGACAAGGAGAAAGCCGAAAGGGAAAAACTCTGCTGGAATCTCCCAGGGATGGATCACTCCAAAGAATTCCTTCGGAAGTTTGAAACTGCTAGATCCAAAAATTATCTGGATCTCAGTAAGAGCCAACCACACCTAATCACTGGCTTTCTCACAGGACTTTGTCGCCTAAAGAATCATCTGTTGAGTATGGGTTTGTCGGACACTGACGAGTGTAGATTCTGTGGGGAGGAGGAAGAAAGTCCTATTCGCCTGGTTACGGAATGCTATGCCATTGCAAACCAAAGGAAAGAGTGCTTTGGACAGAAAACTTGTAGGAGTGGGGAATTATGCTCTTTGAAGCCTTCCCAGATATTGGATTTCCTCAGATCTCTGGAACTGGAAGGCGAGCTGTAAAGGGCCCGATGAGAACAGCTCTGTTAGGGGGTACAATAGACCTTGAGGTCGCAGGGAACTGTAACCCCTTCTCACTATACATTCACAAACATTTGTATCACAAAGATATGGGTGGTAGGTGGTACCTTCTCAATTTGACCGCATGTCAAGCTGGCGAATAAACTGACTAAAGTCATTGACGCCCAGTTGCAAGAAAGTCCGTTAAAATTGAAGGCTCCATTAAAGCTGTAATCCAATATTATTCCCTTCAAAAATAGCAGTTTTAAATTTAAATGAGTCCTTGAATCGTAATGGATGTTATTGCAAATGGGTCTATGTTCTTCTATGAAAGTTGCTGCCTTATACCCTTAACACCTCAAAGCTAAGCAATACCGATTATTGGTTACGTCCATATTATAAACATTAAAATAATTTTCGCAGGAATTTGGACAAATTTTTATTCGTTATCCTTTTAGTACATCGCCAACGTTTCGAATCGGTTGTGATTCTTTCTCAAGGCTGGAATGTCAAAATAAAACTAGAAACAGATAAAAACGACCTAGAGACGATCTACCACTCACCTCGTATTTCATCGGATTGAATATCGTCAATTTTATTAAAATAATTGTATAAGTATCTCGAATTAAATTTCATTCAATCTTCAAGTGGTTCATGTGTTGTTAACACGACATGGGTAAACAGAATCGTCTCACGGTACGTTCCACAAATCGCAATGAGTGACATGGAGATGACATTCAACTCTCCCATAAAACATTATATATGTTCGTTAAAATATCACATCTCGGGTAAAAAACAATAAGGTAAAAACAACAATGGTAATATACAACTTAAAAACTAAATCAAAACATTTTGTTCTTGGTGGATGCACCTTAGACACATTCAAATGACTTTCACCATAAAATACCAAAATGAACAAACAACACAAACATCGAGGCTCCGAAAGCTCTCAGTTGTATCCATAATTAAGAATCACCATTTTGAGTCACTGAACCCTAGCATTGCCCAATATAAGACTATCATACACCAAACTGAGATGTTGGACGTCTTCCCTATAGTTTACTGTGTTGTTGGACCTTATGTGAACCATTTCACTAATTAGCCGTCTACCGTAGATAGGTTCGTAATCCAGAACTGTGACCTCCGAGAAGTTGAATTTATGTCCTTCAGCATGGACGTGTGCAGCGAGAGCCGTTCCCTGTGTTATGTGAGATTTTTCTGCATCATTTTTATGTTGTCTTATCCTCTCCTGTAGTAGTTGTTTTGTCTGGCCTATGTAGCATTTTGTGCAGTTATTGCATTCTATTTTATAAACAATTTCTGATTGCTGTAAAATTGGTGTTCTTTCTTTTAGTTTTGTGTAAAATTTCATCTTATTATTGAGAACATTATAGAATGCTGCAGCACCATTGTATTCGCGGAAAATTCTTTCAATCTTATATGACAATGTAGGATAAAATACTAGTTTGAAATATTTTTTAGTTGTTATATGTTGTGATGTTAATGTGCTCTGTGATGTGCTCACCGTCTCTACGTCCGTGTCGATGTTCGATCTGATAGTACGTTTCGCTCTATTGTAGATGTTTATACAGGTTTTTATGTAGTATGTTGGATAGTTGTTCTGTTTCAGGATATTAGTCACTTTATTCAAGTTATTTATTCTATATTCCTCATCGCTCAGAGAAATCGCTCTATTTATCAAATTTCCTGCTATATTCCTCTTTTGTGAGAAGCTGTGATTGGAATGGAAATTTACGCACCTACCCGTGTTGATCGGCTTCGTGTACCAATTTGTTTTCAATCTATTTCTCTCTCTGATGATTAATATGTCCAAAAATGGAATACTCCGGTTCTTTTCTCTTTCTAGGGTAAACCTTATTTTCTGGTGGAATGAGTTAAAAACGTTCAGAGTCTCTTCAATTTTTTCTTTAGGTATCAATAGTAATGTATCATCCACATAGAGTTTTATTAGAGGGATATGGAAATTCAACTTTGATATCACATACGTAAACAAAGCGAGCATAACTAATTTCGCAAATGTCGAGCTCGCCGGGGAACCCATTGCTGTACCCTCTATTTGATCATAGAAAACACCCTCAAAAACAAAGTACCCTCCTTCAAAACATAAATCTACAAGATGAACAAATTCTTTCCTTCTCAAATTCGTGAAGTTTTTAATATAGTGCCATTGATCTTTGATTGTTTTGATGACCAATTCTTTCGGAATGTTTGTAAACAAAGAAATTACATCTAGTGACACTAATTCATAACCATCCGGTACTACTGTTGATTTCAGTTCTTCAACCAACATGAATGAGTTTTTAACATCAAACGCCACTCACTGGCCCAGAACCTTTCTGTGGTATAGGAAAATACACCTACAAGAAGGAGTTTAAGGACAAGGAGAAAGCCGAAAGGGAAAAACTCTGGTGGAATCTCCCAGGGATGGATCACTCCAAAGAATTCCTTCGGAAGTTTGAAACTGCTAGATCCAAAAATTATCTGGATCTCAGTAAGAGCCAACCACACCTAATCACTGGCTTTCTCACAGGACTTTGTCGCCTAAAGAATCATCTGTTGAGTATGGGTTTGTCGGACACTGACGAGTGTAGATTCTGTGGGGAGGAGGAAGAAAGTCCTATTCGCCTGGTTACGGAATGCTATGCCATTGCAAACCAAAGGAAAGAGTGCTTTGGACAGAAAACTTGTAGGAGTGGGGAATTATGCTCTTTGAAGCCTTCCCAGATATTGGATTTCCTCAGATCTCTGGAACTGGAAGGCGAGCTGTAAAGGGCCCGATGAGAACAGCTCTGTTAGGGGGTACAATAGACCTTGAGGTCGCAGGGAACTGTAACCCCTTCTCACTATACATTCACAAACATTTGTATCACAAAGATATGGGTGGTAGGTGGTACCTTCTCAATTTGACCGCATGTCAAGCTGGCGAATAAACTGACTAAAGTCATTGACGCCCAGTTGCAAGAAAGTCCGTTAAAATTGAAGGCTCCATTAAAGCTGTAATCCAATATTATTCCCTTCAAAAATAGCAGTTTTAAATTTAAATGAGTCCTTGAATCGTAATGGATGTTATTGCAAATGGGTCTATGTTCTTCTATGAAAGTTGCTGCCTTATACCCTTAACACCTCAAAGCTAAGCAATACCGATTATTGGTTACGTCCATATTATAAACATTAAAATAATTTTCGCAGGAATTTGGACAAATTTTTATTCGTTATCCTTTTAGTACATCGCCAACGTTTCGAATCGGTTGTGATTCTTTCTCAAGGCTGGAATGTCAAAATAAAACTAGAAACAGATAAAAACGACCTAGAGACGATCTACCACTCACCTCGTATTTCATCGGATTGAATATCGTCAATTTTATTAAAATAATTGTATAAGTATCTCGAATTAAATTTCATTCAATCTTCAAGTGGTTCATGTGTTGTTAACACGACATGGGTAAACAGAATCGTCTCACGGTACGTTCCACAAATCGCAATGAGTGACATGGAGATGACATTCAACTCTCCCATAAAACATTATATATGTTCGTTAAAATATCACATCTCGGGTAAAAAACAATAAGGTAAAAACAACAATGGTAATATACAACTTAAAAACTAAATCAAAACATTTTGTTCTTGGTGGATGCACCTTAGACACATTCAAATGACTTTCACCATAAAATACCAAAATGAACAAACAACACAAACATCGAGGCTCCGAAAGCTCTCAGTTGTATCCATAATTAAGAATCACCATTTTGAGTCACTGAACCCTAGCATTGCCCAATATAAGACTATCATACACCAAACTGAGATGTTGGACGTCTTCCCTATAGTTTACTGTGTTGTTGGACCTTATGTGAACCATTTCACTAATTAGCCGTCTACCGTAGATAGGTTCGTAATCCAGAACTGTGACCTCCGAGAAGTTGAATTTATGTCCTTCAGCATGGACGTGTGCAGCGAGAGCCGTTCCCTGTGTTATGTGAGATTTTTCTGCATCATTTTTATGTTGTCTTATCCTCTCCTGTAGTAGTTGTTTTGTCTGGCCTATGTAGCATTTTGTGCAGTTATTGCATTCTATTTTATAAACAATTTCTGATTGCTGTAAAATTGGTGTTCTTTCTTTTAGTTTTGTGTAAAATTTCATCTTATTATTGAGAACATTATAGAATGCTGCAGCACCATTGTATTCGCGGAAAATTCTTTCAATCTTATATGACAATGTAGGATAAAATACTAGTTTGAAATATTTTTTAGTTGTTATATGTTGTGATGTTAATGTGCTCTGTGATGTGCTCACCGTCTCTACGTCCGTGTCGATGTTCGATCTGATAGTACGTTTCGCTCTATTGTAGATGTTTATACAGGTTTTTATGTAGTATGTTGGATAGTTGTTCTGTTTCAGGATATTAGTCACTTTATTCAAGTTATTTATTCTATATTCCTCATCGCTCAGAGAAATCGCTCTATTTATCAAATTTCCTGCTATATTCCTCTTTTGTGAGAAGCTGTGATTGGAATGGAAATTTACGCACCTACCCGTGTTGATCGGCTTCGTGTACCAATTTGTTTTCAATCTATTTCTCTCTCTGATGATTAATATGTCCAAAAATGGAATACTCCGGTTCTTTTCTCTTTCTAGGGTAAACCTTATTTTCTGGTGGAATGAGTTAAAAACGTTCAGAGTCTCTTCAATTTTTTCTTTAGGTATCAATAGTAATGTATCATCCACATAGAGTTTTATTAGAGGGATATGGAAATTCAACTTTGATATCACATACGTAAACAAAGCGAGCATAACTAATTTCGCAAATGTCGAGCTCGCCGGGGAACCCATTGCTGTACCCTCTATTTGATCATAGAAAACACCCTCAAAAACAAAGTACCCTCCTTCAAAACATAAATCTACAAGATGAACAAATTCTTTCCTTCTCAAATTCGTGAAGTTTTTAATATAGTGCCATTGATCTTTGATTGTTTTGATGACCAATTCTTTCGGAATGTTTGTAAACAAAGAAATTACATCTAGTGACACTAATTCATAACCATCCGGTACTACTGTTGATTTCAGTTCTTCAACCAACATGAATGAGTTTTTAACATCAAACGCCACTCACTGGCCCAGAACCTTTCAGTGGTATAGGAAAATACACCTACAAGAAGGAGTTTAAGGACAAGGAGAAAGCCAAAAGGGAAAAACTCTGGTGGAATCTCCCAGGGATGGATCACTCCAAAGAATTCCTTCGGAAGTTTGAAACTGCTAGATCCAAAAATTATCTGGATCTCAGTAAGAGCCAACCACACCTAATCACTGGCTTTCTCACAGGACTTTGTCGCCTAAAGAATCATCTGTTGAGTATGGGTTTGTCGGACACTGACGAGTGTAGATTCTGTGGGGAGGAGGAAGAAAGTCCTATTCGCCTGGTTACGGAATGCTATGCCATTGCAAACCAAAGGAAAGAGTGCTTTGGACAGAAAACTTGTAGGAGTGGGGAATTATGCTCTTTGAAGCCTTCCCAGATATTGGATTTCCTCAGATCTCTGGAACTGGAAGGCGAGCTGTAAAGGGCCCGATGAGAACAGCTCTGTTAGGGGGTACAATAGACCTTGAGGTCGCAGGGAACTGTAACCCCTTCTCACTATACATTCACAAACATTTGTATCACAAAGATATGGGTGGTAGGTGGTACCTTCTCAATTTGACCGCATGTCAAGCTGGCGAATAAACTGACTAAAGTCATTGACGCCCAGTTGCAAGAAAGTCCGTTAAAATTGAAGGCTCCATTAAAGCTGTAATCCAATATTATTCCCTTCAAAAATAGCAGTTTTAAATTTAAATGAGTCCTTGAATCGTAATGGATGTTATTGCAAATGGGTCTATGTTCTTCTATGAAAGTTGCTGCCTTATACCCTTAACACCTCAAAGCTAAGCAATACCGATTATTGGTTACGTCCATATTATAAACATTAAAATAATTTTCGCAGGAATTTGGACAAATTTTTATTCGTTATCCTTTTAGTACATCGCCAACGTTTCGAATCGGTTGTGATTCTTTCTCAAGGCTGGAATGTCAAAATAAAACTAGAAACAGATAAAAACGACCTAGAGACGATCTACCACTCACCTCGTATTTCATCGGATTGAATATCGTCAATTTTATTAAAATAATTGTATAAGTATCTCGAATTAAATTTCATTCAATCTTCAAGTGGTTCATGTGTTGTTAACACGACATGGGTAAACAGAATCGTCTCACGGTACGTTCCACAAATCGCAATGAGTGACATGGAGATGACATTCAACTCTCCCATAAAACATTATATATGTTCGTTAAAATATCACATCTCGGGTAAAAAACAATAAGGTAAAAACAACAATGGTAATATACAACTTAAAAACTAAATCAAAACATTTTGTTCTTGGTGGATGCACCTTAGACACATTCAAATGACTTTCACCATAAAATACCAAAATGAACAAACAACACAAACATCGAGGCTCCGAAAGCTCTCAGTTGTATCCATAATTAAGAATCACCATTTTGAGTCACTGAACCCTAGCATTGCCCAATATAAGACTATCATACACCAAACTGAGATGTTGGACGTCTTCCCTATAGTTTACTGTGTTGTTGGACCTTATGTGAACCATTTCACTAATTAGCCGTCTACCGTAGATAGGTTCGTAATCCAGAACTGTGACCTCCGAGAAGTTGAATTTATGTCCTTCAGCATGGACGTGTGCAGCGAGAGCCGTTCCCTGTGTTATGTGAGATTTTTCTGCATCATTTTTATGTTGTCTTATCCTCTCCTGTAGTAGTTGTTTTGTCTGGCCTATGTAGCATTTTGTGCAGTTATTGCATTCTATTTTATAAACAATTTCTGATTGCTGTAAAATTGGTGTTCTTTCTTTTAGTTTTGTGTAAAATTTCATCTTATTATTGAGAACATTATAGAATGCTGCAGCACCATTGTATTCGCGGAAAATTCTTTCAATCTTATATGACAATGTAGGATAAAATACTAGTTTGAAATATTTTTTAGTTGTTATATGTTGTGATGTTAATGTGCTCTGTGATGTGCTCACCGTCTCTACGTCCGTGTCGATGTTCGATCTGATAGTACGTTTCGCTCTATTGTAGATGTTTATACAGGTTTTTATGTAGTATGTTGGATAGTTGTTCTGTTTCAGGATATTAGTCACTTTATTCAAGTTATTTATTCTATATTCCTCATCGCTCAGAGAAATCGCTCTATTTATCAAATTTCCTGCTATATTCCTCTTTTGTGAGAAGCTGTGATTGGAATGGAAATTTACGCACCTACCCGTGTTGATCGGCTTCGTGTACCAATTTGTTTTCAATCTATTTCTCTCTCTGATGATTAATATGTCCAAAAATGGAATACTCCGGTTCTTTTCTCTTTCTAGGGTAAACCTTATTTTCTGGTGGAATGAGTTAAAAACGTTCAGAGTCTCTTCAATTTTTTCTTTAGGTATCAATAGTAATGTATCATCCACATAGAGTTTTATTAGAGGGATATGGAAATTCAACTTTGATATCACATACGTAAACAAAGCGAGCATAACTAATTTCGCAAATGTCGAGCTCGCCGGGGAACCCATTGCTGTACCCTCTATTTGATCATAGAAAACACCCTCAAAAACAAAGTACCCTCCTTCAAAACATAAATCTACAAGATGAACAAATTCTTTCCTTCTCAAATTCGTGAAGTTTTTAATATAGTGCCATTGATCTTTGATTGTTTTGATGACCAATTCTTTCGGAATGTTTGTAAACAAAGAAATTACATCTAGTGACACTAATTCATAACCATCCGGTACTACTGGTGATTTCAGTTCTTCAACCAACATGAATGAGTTTTTAACATCGAACACATCAACAGAGGTTGATAGAACATCACTGAGTATTTCGTGTAGGAATTTTGCAATTTTGTAGCTGGGAGATTTTATGCTACTAACTACAGGTCTTAATTTTACTTCTCTTTTATGGGTTTTCCTAAGGAAGTATATTTTCGGTGCTACATTATTATACGATATTAGCATCTTGTACTGTGATTCTGTTATGCTCGAGTCTTTCTTAAGTAGTTTTAAGTAATTATTAATTTTGTTCTGGATCCTTTTGGTTGGGTCAGATGGTAATGCCCTGTATGTTGCTCCATCATTCAGCATTTTTTTAGCCTCTGTAACATATTCGTCTTTATACATTATTACCGTGGTGTTACCTTTATCTGAGTTTCCTATGATTATTTCCGGGTGTTCCTTGATGAATCTTCCAGTTCGTATGAAGTGTTGTTTGAATGGGTCTTTGGGTTGTCGGTTCATTCTCACAAAGTTGTTGATTATTCCAACGCATCTTCCTCTGACCTGGTTTCTCTCATCCTCATCTTGAAACGTTGTTTGTGTGAAATTTTCTATATCTTTGATTAGTTGAAGTTTTGGAATGTGATCAGGTATAATCCCATGTTTCGGTCCGAGTCCCAAAATTAGTTTTACTTCTTCAGGAATCGCGACGTCGGTGTAATTGTTCACGAATCGGTCTGACTGTATAGCACCCACAGGGTGTCTCTGGTCTACAATTAGTCTATCGAGCTTTTTAATATTTTCGGTTTTGACTCTCTGGAATACTTTCTGAAAATTTCTGATTCCTGCGCCTGTAATCGCACTATATGTGGTACTGTTCACTTTGTCTACCACCCATTCTTGCTCTTTTCTCAGTTTTTGTTCCGTGTTATCTCTTTTCCAAATGGATATCTTGATTTCTATATTCAAAATTGACCTACGGAACTTTTTCATGGTCCTGTCAACCAAATATGAATAAGGATGTTCCTCCAGTTCCAGTGTATAAACCTGTCTGATATTATTTATTATATGTGATGGGAACACCTCCTTTGATCTGCATTGCAACAGGAAAATCACTCTGTTACTCAGTGACGCCAGTTTCCTGTTCAAATTGACAATATTTTTGCATCGAGAAAACACATCATCACCGTAAGTATGTCTGATGTGACTCATTAATCCCCCTGGTATCAAATTTCGATTATTGGTTACGTCCATATTATAAACATTAAAATAATTTTCGCAGGAATTTGGACAAATTTTTATTCGTTATCCTTTTAGTACATCGCCAACGTTTCGAATCGGTTGTGATTCTTTCTCAAGGCTGGAATGTCAAAATAAAACTAGAAACAGATAAAAACGACCTAGAGACGATCTACCACTCACCTCGTATTTCATCGGATTGAATATCGTCAATTTTATTAAAATAATTGTATAAGTATCTCGAATTAAATTTCATTCAATCTTCAAGTGGTTCATGTGTTGTTAACACGACATGGGTAAACAGAATCGTCTCACGGTACGTTCCACAAATCGCAATGAGTGACATGGAGATGACATTCAACTCTCCCATAAAACATTATATATGTTCGTTAAAATATCACATCTCGGGGGTGTAAGTCTAAGCAATACCTTTTAGGCACTTCTCTGTCCACTTGTCGACGGAGACTTTTGTGTCAGAAATGTGACACTGAAGATTTGCATGGTGATGAACTGATGCCCGCGAATGTGAAAACTTTCACTGGCATTCCGTTTTCTCGATCAGGAAACCTCATTACCAAAAATGACAAAGCGAAACTCATACCCTTTCGACAGTTCCTCGGAAATATGGTCCCTCAGTCCCTTATTCCTTCGCCTACGGACCTGACAGGCGTAACACCTGTGGGAGGGGCGGCGGGCACGACCGTCTCCGTTTCACCGCGACGTGATGCGCTCCTTGTCAGTGGCGTGTGGCGCCCGGCCTCGCGAACATGGCACCCTTTTATTCGTACGCCGAAAAATTCCCGCGACTACTCGCGTAACTTTGTCCGCATGTGTGCAGATAGCATGGCAGCTTCGTCGCGATACAGTTCCTATAATTGTCTTACCAGTTGGGAAAGCTACGACAGGATACCAAGGTATGCGGCCTGAAGTGGTCACACCGAAACCGAAACGTCGCATTACTGAGAGATCTCCCGCGGCGTTAATTGAATGAGCGTTTTTTTTTCGAATAAATTGCGACTAGTTTCGAAATAATTAGCTGTTAGTATTTCCAAGATGGCGTCACCAAAACAAAATACACATAACAATATTCAACAAGAATCGGGTTTATCCTGTAAACAATCAATATCACGTGAGTTCAAGACACAACTCCCTTCAATTTTACATAATTAATTGAGCTTTCGTTTGGAAATGGAACTGGAAAAATTATTCCTTGATAATGTAATGTTTTTTTATGAAAAGTTTCTCCGACATTGGAGCTAGTTACAAATGAAGAACTGAAAAAAAATGTCTACACAGCAGGAAGTAGAGAACACTCTTCATTATAATAATTCAATATAAAAAATTGTTAGACAACTCAATGATTAGATATTATATAGGGTGTTTTTTTTTGCTGAATGCAATTTCTTACTTCCTCAGTTTCTTTACAATTTCTTTCATTTCGGATTGTGTCTATGTTGAATATTTTCTCTCAGTTTGGAGATCTACTTATTGTATCTATTCTATCTATACGTCCTCATTTGGATTACAACTTATCTACTACTCTGAAACCATGACAATGGCAAATAAACAAATTGGTCCCAGGGTTCTGTTTTCTTGAAATATTTTTGATATTTCTTCATAAACTTTTTAGGGTTTTCACTCCCAATCTCTGAAACAAAATCAATCAAAAATAAAATCAACGATTTGCTCCTGCGTAAATTCTTGCACTAATTTGTCAGGAGCAAATTAACTAGAAAAAATTGTTGCCTTACAATGAACTGAAAATAAATAACGTTGAAATTATAATTCTAAGTGGTAATCATCAGACGAAAAATCTATTTTCGAAAATCTTCTGAACTGTGGCTTTTGTTTGACATCAATTGTCAATACAAAAGCCACAGTTCAGAAGATCGTTGATTTTATTTTTAATCGATTTTGTTTCAGAGATTGGGAGTGAAAACCCTAAAAACTTTATGAAGAAATGCAGAATTCTCCCAGAATAAATTTCAATCGATATTTTTAGATAGAATGCTTGAAATGTCTGTTATTCAAAAGTTCCCAACAGACTGTCAACTTGAATAATTTTTCGTATGGAATCAGGTTTTAGTGCTTCTGGTATATTAAAGAGTTCATAATATTATACTTGCAGTCACCAGTAAAATGAATCTTGTTAATATTCGTTATCCTCTTCAGATCTTCGGTTAGATCGTTAGATTGATGATTTATTTGATGACAATTTCAACAATGTTCCATACCGTGACTGAAAACTCAACGGTTATTTTATGAATGTTTTATGGATTTTCGAAAATCTCAACAAAAAATTTAGTAGGTACTGATGAAAAGTCAAAATTTTTATCGGAACATGAAATGTCAGTTTCTTTTCGTCACAGACTATTCCAGTTGTTGAAATTGGTGTTTTTCTCTTATTTCAAGTTTTTCCTTAGAAAACAATGGAGGTATTCATTTTAGATATAATGTTTATTTCATACCTCTGTTTCAGTTACAGTTTAAAGTTACTGAAATAATAATAATTATATAGATTGTAATTTGAAAATCTTGAGTTTTGATTATTTCCATTAGTACAACTTGATAATTCTCTCATAAACACCCTGTACATTGTAGGTTCAAACAGCAAGTAGTGTTATAACGCAACATATTGTCAAAATGGAGAATATTGGTGATGAATGTAACTCATAAACCGTTTTGTTTTTACCTGAGGTATGTACACTGTTGGAGTTGTCCTTGAATCAGCTATCCAACCATTCAAAGAATAAAGATATACTGGGTGTGCCATTAAAAATAAGAAAGTAGTAGACTATTTTCGGTATAACTGGAAGTTTCAGAATTCTGAAAATATTTGAGGGAGAAAATTCATAATCGAAAACAAGTAAAAATTTTCACCAAACAATTGTGATTAGCTTTAAATAAACGACTAATAGACCATGCTTTAAACCCGCTTATATAGATAAACTAATGTTTCTCATGAATAAAAATTTTTTCATGGATAAGAAGAATCGCTGATACAGGTTAACGAAATTTTTCAGAGAGATATCTTTTGGAACAGAATTCATTACAATATCATTTCACTGTTCGTAGATCACAAGACTTAAAATTGGGAAGAGAAATGAGAAATGCGATATATGAAATCGAAATTAATTTAAATTATTTTCAGTTATTATTTCAACGAAATATAGGCTATAAAATGATCACAAAAGTTTTCGGAGTATGAATTGGAATATATTATATTTACTTGATTTACTTGATCTATTCTAAAATAGATAGAACAGGATCAGTCTTTGACTCTTTCGAATATTTTCACAGTTAATTCTTGAGGTCAAAAGAAACACTTTTCTCCCCTACTATTTTTTCCGAATCGGCTCGATACAGGCTGTTAATAAACCATAAAAAAAAATATTTTTAGTTCTATATCACAAACTGTTTTATCGAATGAAATGAATTTCCGAGTATAGTTTTTCATTTATTTGATAAATTCTTTTTTGAAAATATCATCCACGTCTTCCAGTTTTCCCATCACGTACCATAAAAATACCAAAAATTCAAAGAATCAAACTCCTGAAACTAAGTGGAACGCTATCTGATGAATAATTAAACGTTTTGTAAAATGATTATTTGTTTCATATTTAATCGTATAAGGCGCCGTTTTCGAGTAATTTGATATTGATATCCAGTGAAATCTGAAAAAGTGGATACTTTGACCGAATGCAACTCTTTTCAAAAGACCCTCAGATGTGTAGTGCCACAGATTCATCTAGTTATTCTGAAGCAAATTTTGTTTTTCTAGAGGTGGCACAGCGCATTATGAAAACTTCAAATGGCTATATTTTTTTTATCAGGGCCAAATCAGAAAAAAAGAAATAGGAAAAAAATGTTTCCTTCAACCTCAAGAATCTACTGTTGAAATATTTGTACGAGTTAAAGACTCACTCTGTATATACGACGAACCTTCAAAAGGAAATTTTAAATATTCACTTCAATGGTAACTTTATTTTCGGAATAGCGCTTAATGTTTCTGAGTCACATTGATGCTTTCCCAATTTTTTCTTCCAAAACGGCCTTTATGTCATTTACCCACTGCATTCACTTCGATCATAAATTATTAGCAAATATCGGCTACATATTTTGATATTTCGATTTACTTTTGTTGACCTAAGAAATCAATCAGGAAAGAACAAATCTATGAATAGGACTGAACTCGAATGACCTCATTTGCTGCATTGGAATTCGTTTCAATATTTAATGAAAATAGTATGCTTTTACCACAATAGGAAGCTAAATAACCTCATTCCATAGAATTTCAATAAATAGCCAAGATACCTCTGAAATTCCAAAATATTTTGAGGATGAAAAATGAAAATTGACTGGAGATTTCTACTTTAATTACGTAGGTGAAGCTATGTATGTTTCGGTAGTAAAAAATTTTTTCATAACATAAAATTTCCACCGAATATTCATTTCCTTCGGCTGGATTGAAGACTAAACAAAGGTCAGAGGTCATAATTACAACACCATCTGTCAGATTACCGCTTCAACTTGAGTTTTTTCGTATCGGTTTTACAAGAAACATCATTTCAATGCAGCCCAGTCTGGTAATGATTTCATCAAACCCATAAACTCTATATGACAACTTCTCAGAATATATTGGAATAACGCATTTCCTGATATTGATCAGAATTGTGCCTAGAATTTTCGACAGTCGATCAGTGGAATACAGCGATCAGTTCATATAATGTGCACTAGTAACAAAATGGCGAAAGCGTACTTCACGTTTATTGAGAATTTCTAATAATAGTTGAGTTGAACCAATCAAATTACTCATGTTGAGCGTCTCCTAATTTTCAATGAGGTTTCATTATAATCCAAATGTTCACCACGAATTTTCTTTTTTTACTCTGATATAACTGACATTAGCTATATAATAATATAAAATGATATTGAATCTCAAATTCTGTCAATTTTCCATCTTCATCTTCATTCCTCTGATTCTACTCTAATCGTTAGATAAATGTATTATATTTTTAATTTTTAATTCTTCAACTATGAAATAAAGTTTCGTTGAACAGATTGTATGTAAATTTCACGTTTGGGTATGAGGTGACGTCATCTGGACAACAACATCTTGAAAAATAGAATTTCGTTTTATTGGTTTTCAACTTCAGAGAATCTGGACATCTGGACAGATGAAAATGTATGGCTTGAATGCCGTGCGGATTCCTATGGCTCAGGGAAATAGCTCCTTCAGTTGCATCCATAACTGGGACAGCTACGATAGAATACCAAGGTAATCAGGATGATGCTTTAGAGATCTAGCAACTACGAAAGCTGTATTCACAAGTCTTCTCTTTGTTTGTTACGTGTAAACCTTGAGCACTTTATTGTAGCTGCCATAGTGATAGCTTAGATTAGAGGACTTTAGAACTCATATAGCACTATTTAGGTGGATATATGGATCCATTTGCGATAATATCCTCTGAATTGGTGCAATGTCGATTTGCTAACAGTGCTCATAAAATATACTCAAGAATAATGTGTTTTCCAAGCTTCCAATACGCATCGTCGGAGACAAATGCCCACGATGATTTCTCCAACATTGGGTGGAATTTATTTGTGAATTTGTCGTAGATATTAGGGGAAAAATTTTAAGTACTTGCATATTTGCAAAAGTGGTCAGTTCTAGGGTCGGTTGTATTAATACGAAATCTTGGTATGAAAGTTCTTTTAGTTATTTCACATGTAATGTGGCCTGAAAAAGAATAGTTTTAGATATACGAGGATCTATTGAAAAATTCTCAGCCTACTATAAAACCAAACAAAATTTCAATGTCAAAACATTACTCAACATATTCTCCTCTTAATTGGCTACATTTATTACAGCGAACCTAAAACGTCTCTAGACCTTAAAAAAAAAATTTTTCTCCTTAAACTTTTTTTAAAATGAGGAAGCAGATGATAGTCAGATGTAGCCAAATCTGGTGAAAAAGGAGGGTGTTCTAGTAATTCAAACCCTAAATCACGAATTTTTTGGTATGGTAACTTCAGATTTGTGTTCAGGGGCGTTGTCCTGCAAGAACAAAACACCTTTGGATAGCTTTCTGCGTCTTTTCTCTTTAATTGTTAAAGGGGTCAGTAATGTCGAATATTAATCTCTGGTTATCGTTCTACCCTTATACGAAAAATTAATGGATTACTCCATGGCAATCACAAAAAACTGAAGCAAGAACTGTTCCAGCAGATTTTTGGACACGAAACTTCGTAAGTCTTGGAGAACCAGAGTGTCGCCATTCCATCGATTGTTGCTTTGTTTCTGGATCGTAGAAATGTACGCAAGTCTCATCTATAGTAACAATTCGGTTTGAGAAGTCTACATCGTTTTCAAATCGAGCACAGATCGAAAGCTATGCTCCTGCCCTTGCACGCTTTTGGTCAACATTCAAACATTTGGGGATCCATTTTGCAGCAATTTTTCTTATGTCCAAATTCGTGAACCATATGATGAACGCGTTCGTATAAAATATTCAGTGCTTCAGATATCCGTTTCGACGGTCTGATAAAATCATGTCATGAACTGCATCGAAATTTTCGGGGACTGACACAGAAACTGGCCTTCCCGATCGGCCATCATCTTCAATGGAAAATTTACCTCTTATGAAGCTTGCAGTCCAATTTTTCACGGTGGCATACGAAGGACATTGATGTATTGAGCATATCTTCGTTAATCTGCTTACCTCTTAACCTTTTTAAATAAAGGTGCTTGATGATGGCTGGATACTCCAATTTTTCGATTTTCACAATTTCGTTGGACATCTTCTTTCTTTTGATTTATCAAGTATCTCTGGTTCACTTTTTTGACTTCACTCTGACACTTCTAATGAGTTTTTGTTCGTTGTTATGGTAACGCAATTTTTTTTATGCATGGAACTAGTCCAGGCTATCTAGATATCAATACATCCTCGTATCTACATTGTATGTGGCCTTAAGAAGGATAGTTTTAATTATAAGATATTGCTAAGAAACCAGGATCGTGATAAATTGGAAAATTTCACATGAAAAGAGATTCGAAAGCGATTTCTTTAGGGAATGTGGAAAAAGACAAAAAAATTGGGGAAATGTAAGAAAAAAGAAGTCGAATCATTAGAAGTATAGATGAAAATGAATAGAGGATTAGCTGAATAAAAAACGAAGAACTATCAGCAATAGCTCACAGTATTAACATACTGTAAAGTATATCTTGTTTAAAGAATTCATCATGTTTATTGTGAAAGACCATTCTAAATAGCTTTCCTGTTTTATTTAAATGTCAGAAGGGGCATAAAGAACAGGTTAATCTGAAAGTGGGATTACAGCATTGACACTGATAAAAATTCTTATATTGCATATTTTAACTTCATTTTCACGTTCCAATGACACACGCAAAAGAACACTTTTCCACAAATTTTCATGAGTAGGATTCGAACCCAGAATTTCAGTGTCGGAGCGTGATTGAACTAGTTACAGCCAGGTATAGTCAGAAGACTACTTCGAGCTGAAAATTTTCACAATTATGCGTCCAAAAAATGACTTATCAGCTTGCGTGACGACTCCTTCTAGTGACACTATCTTGGAATTTCAAAACAGGTAATCAAGGGACAAATAGTTCGAAATTTATCGGATTCCAAGCACTCCGAAGTTATTTGTGCTGAATATTCATCAAAATGTGTATAAACTGAAATGGCTACATCGCCAGGAGCAAGTTCTTTCAGCTGCATCACTGGTTGGGATAGCTACGAGGAAATACCTAGGTAATTACGTGTTCGCTGTTTTGAGCAAGAGGATATTACAGTAGGATCTTTGTGTGTGTGTGTATGTTTGCCAGAGGTAGAATTGGTGTTATCTAGGTACGTTTTAATACGTCTGAATGCCATTCACTGTTTTTTTTTTTTCTTATTCGGGAGATGTCATTTCTGTTTGTAGATTTTCGAGATGAATGTATAAATGTTACTTTGAGTATGAATATGGATGCAGAAACTTGATGTTCAGTGTTTGTGTAGTTCGTGTTATGTAAATGGGAGAAGGCCAGACGGAAAAATGAGAGAACTAATTCACACTCGCTGATGCTTCACGAAAAAATGAACATTTCAGGGAGAGGGATAATTACCCTTTTTCACCTATCCTATCTCCTATCTCTACTGGAATTCATCTTACGTTTTCAATAAACCTATCTATCCATCGCTTCACTTACTGACGATTGGTAACCATTCTAAAATATATCTACAGATAGATCATAGAAACGAAATCAGATGGTATTTCTATCTTCAATAAGTGGAACAATGGATAGATAGGTTTATTGAAAACGGCCGTTAAATAACTCAGACAAGCTATACCCAAATGGGGTAGAACGCATGTGTTTGTCAATTCTCTTATATACAGGGTGTTACCAAATAAGTTAACAGGGGGTGACTGCTTGTAGAAAATCATAGGCGGTACTTCATGTAAACTGATCCTCTCAAGCCTCTTCTTGTTAAGTTCCTCGGTTTCAAAAATATTATTATCGTTTTATTGGAAGTGCAGTATACAGTTGAAGGAATGGCATTTTGTATGCATGTTCTACCAATAAAAAGGCTAGCTACTCATTAATGTTTCTTCAATTTTTTTGGGATTTTTTGGAGGATTCAAACATGTAATCCCTACTCTATTCTTCACTACAATTTTTTATTGAACAAAACCTTTCAATTCAAAATAAATATGTGTTGACAAGAACGGATTTAAGGCAAATCTCTTTATACCTTCAAGTTCAAATTGGCGCTAATCAAAATCAAAATAACATTAGTCAAAATCAAATTGACAATATCAATTTCAAACTGGCATTAATCAGAAGCAAATTGGCATTAATCAAGTTCAAATTGGCATTCATAAATTTCAAACTGGCATTTCTCAATTTCAAATTGATATTAAACATAATAAAGTTGGGATTGTAAAAATCGAACATCAACGTTCGAATGAATCACACAGATCAACACAGCTCTTTTTCTCTGTCTTTTTCGTTCAAAAATTATAAGTTTTTCGAATGGCAACATCTCGAAAAGTATAACTGAGTATGTATTCGGAGTCTCTGAAATCTTTGCATACTCTGCGAAATGAAATAGTTAATAGGTATCCA
Source organism: Coccinella septempunctata (assembly GCF_907165205.1). Classification (NCBI taxonomy): domain Eukaryota; kingdom Metazoa; phylum Arthropoda; class Insecta; order Coleoptera; family Coccinellidae; genus Coccinella; species Coccinella septempunctata. The sequence continues at coordinate 54,715,081 of NC_058189.1, read as the reverse complement.
AAGAACAGCGAACAGTAATAAACGTTGATTCTGAAACACAATGGGAGTCTGAAATCGTCTCTTTTCATGATAACTTTTTAAAAAACACATGATCTTCCGTATCTGTTCTGTAAATGAAACGAAATGGTAGAATCCAGAATTTCCAGAAATTAGAGAATATCGTTCAAAATAATATTGACAAGGAAACGGTTGTTAATTGTGCAAAATTCATCGCTCATATCCAAAGATTCATTTTTTCTGCATTCGATATGCAAGATGTAAATTTTTTGAGAAAATTCTTCATTCTCGAATAGTTTTGATTAATTATGACGTTATTTACTGTGTATATCATTCAATAAAATCTTTTCATTAATACATTTTATTCCAATGAAGAATTCAAATTCAGAATTTCGAATTTGATTTTGTTTATTGTCTATTTGTAATTGATAAATGCCAATTTGAAATTGGTTAGTGCCAATTTGAACTTGATTAATGCCAATTTGCTTCTGATTAATGAATGTTTGAAATTGATATTGTCAATTTGATTTTGACTAATGTCATATTGATTTTGATTAGCGCCAATTTGAACTTGAAAAGGTATAGAATAGTATTATATCCGTTAAAGCAATAGTTTCTTAATAAAAAAATGAAATACAGCTATGTAAATGGAATCATATATATTTTATCTACAACATAGGATTTGGTCATCCACCCTTCTTTGGTGTAGGGTAGTTGAGTGCTTCAAATTTCCACCCTTAATTTTTGTGCCAGAAATGGAAAGACCATATCTTGTTGAAGATAATTTGGTTATTGATATTTTTTTATCAACTATTTTCGACTAGAAAGATGCAATGTTTAAACTTGATTTTCAATTTAAAATTTTTTTTTTCGTATTTTGAGTAACTTACAGTTCACCAGTAATTGATGTTTATGAAGTTTTATTGAAATCATGCTTTTTCGTAGAGTATTAATTGATGAATTATCTGATAGAAAAATCGTTATTGCAAAAATAAATGTAACATTAATCAAATCTTTTCATTTTTCATCAATGACTCACCTATTGAAAAGGCATAAATTCCCTATGGCCTCAAACTGATATGAGGATAGTTGGATGAATAGAGGTCTTGAATAAAGAGAAATATTCAAGCATCGAAGTTGGCAGTTTATTTCATTGATTCAACATTTCTTTCGAATGGCTCCTCTTATGTATGTCATTTGATACAGATTTCTTCACTTCAGTGGAATTTCAAATATAATTGAGAGGATTTGTATGGTGGCTATGAAATTTTTGTGTAGAGAGATATGAGGGAAGGAAACTGACTTAGTTTATGTGGTATTAAAAAAGAACGAAGGGCATGTCGATCTGCAGGTTATTGGAATTGTAACGATGTAACAGTGCCTCGTGTTACCATGTTATGAGATACCTATAGAGCAAGTCGTTATTTTCAAGTCGAGTGCAAAAATAATTTCAACGAAGAGTTTTCTACACTCATACATTGTTGTGAAGTTTTTTTGTTTAAATAATATATTGCCATAGCTGAAATCATTGAATAGATACGAAGTTTTCAACACAATCAACCTAAAATTCATAAAGTTAGTAAAACTTCTCAAGACTAGTTAATTCAGGGCATGTTTCAATAGGAATTTCAATCCGAATAAGGTTGTACGTATATTTTTAATTTTTCATTAGAAATACTTCAGTCTTCAGTTTATTCAGAAAAATCAATTTGTTTTTCTGTAATATATTTGTTCAATATTTGATAATATTATGTAGGAGTCTTATTCATCTAACGGCGACAAAAATGAGTTATTGCTTCAAAATTTTGATATTGTTATTACTGTTTATAAAATGATGTCAATTTCAGCTCGGTGAAAACACTCCATATATTCATTCATACGTTAGGATTTTTCTTACCGAAACAGCTTCCAATAACCTTGTTAGTGCTGTAAAATCTAACTGTTTTTATATGTATAAAATCTCATCGATAAATGGATAATTAGGCGAATTAGATATTACTGCAGTCTCACTAACATTTGCTAGAAAGAAGATCCATCTGTCGATATTTGATGCTTAATAGGCAGGCTAAGTTTCAGGAGCACATACCAATGCGTAAATGGGGCTAATTAGTGCCGAATTTCTAACCCTGAAGGTTTACTCTGAATCCATGCACATGCGAGCCTGGGGTTAAAAGCTGTGAGATCATACTGTGAAGGGTGAAAATGTCGACTTTTTACTTCGGCCAGCGAATGAAAAACCATCCGAATTAAAATTTCATGAAGATCAGGTTGAATTCCTTTCATTCTGGGTAGAATTTCGCGGGGTGTTTGATTATGTCAGTTATATTTTTCTCAACTCAAGATTGATTACTGAACCCTTCCACGCCCACGTAAAAATTTTCAGGTACTCGAAATTTTTTTCACTAAAGTATTCTTGTCTCTATTTGTATTGAAATAATCTTGTGGAAACTCCGTTCATCCCCTAATCCCTTTTAATATCCTCTCAGAGTGATAGTGATTATTGTTCCTACAGAGATTTAATACATTGATTATTATTTATTGATTCCTTTATTGACAATGCTTGTGATAATTATCGTCAGGTGAATCAAACATGAAATTTATTCTTCTCCATCCTTTACCTTCCACCCACATGACAATTAGCACAAATTATTGCGGTTCACTGACGCCGAACTAGTATATATAGGTTGCTTTTGTTTTTACCCATTGAATGAGTTCATTGAAAACAATTATTATAAATAATTCTTAGCCAGTACAGCAAATATAACGAAATTTTTACCAGTTCAAAACTTTTTGGAACCTTTTGAATTGATGGACCTACTTTGGCGACAAAACACGTACTCGTAGTTTTCTCTGTTCAATATCGAATATTGTACTTCGCTGCGGGAAGAATCATATAATACGTTCATAAGAGCTGAAGATTTCACCTTATATCAAAAAAAAATCTATTGATAAGAATGTTGCAAAATGGCGGAAGGTAACTACTGTTATTATATCCAATTTTGTTGTGAATTTTGAATATTATTATCATCCAAATATTATAAGAATCTTCCATGTGGAAATTCCAGCGAGATTTGAAAAGTTATGTTTTTTTTAGAAAGTGAGTTCATCGAGGAAAGTAAAAGACTTGTATCACGTGACTACCCATATGAAAGAAGGGTTATTTATAATTTATATTTGATGAAGGTTCATGATAAAACACTGTAGGTCTTTAATGAAAACTCCTTTCATGTCTAAAACGATATTGCCATCTTATTTTGTAGGTTGTCAAAGGAAATTTTGGATGTAGTTATCTGAGTAAGTTTTTCATTAAAAAAATCTCTAATTTGTATCTATCTGCAATAGTTTCGAAGATAACAGTGTTTTGCATCGAATTTGTCACCATCATATTTCAAAACTGGAGATGATATTTCTGTACACTGAAAGGGAAGTGAGTTCAAATGAAATCCTGAATAAATCACGTTTTTGTCCTTAGCATACTTTACAAATTCGTTTGGGAAAACCACTTGTGTAACCTATGTAAAAGGTGACATATTCTAGTTAGAATATCCTGTGTCTGTACGTATATTTTCTGTTACCTTATTTTCCGCCAAGATTCCCAGGAGTGAATAACCGAAACAGGTGAACAAACTTATTTCTATAGAGCGTGTATGTTGACAAAAATATAATTGTCGGATTTCAGTGAACTTCCATTACTTCGACAGACTGGGTTGGGCATTCAACAACTTCCAGACGAACGTAAACAGCGCTGAGTTTGCTTTGAAGACTTTCCACGTGTCGCCACTTCTTTACGGATATCCAATTATCGTTTTTATTGAAATCTGTGAACCATTCGCGAAATACTTCCGCGGAAGAATTTTTCAGTCACAAAAAGAAATAATGATGAATACGTCTAGGTGGTAAACACTTCGATGTGTTTTTGGGGGGTTCTGATTTTATTGTTGACTACTATGATACTGAGTAGAGAAAGAGATGATCCTATCTAATTATTTTCTTGATTCATATAAATTTTTCTTGAGATATCAATGCTTATAAGGATGATATTAGTTAGCAGTAGGTAATAGATGAAAGTTTAGCATACGACTATTACTATAATTTTATCTGTCAAACTGTAGAACCTCAATGAGTTAATGTAATGAGGGGAAATCGTTCCGTTTGACTGATGTTGGTGTGGCGAGAACGGGGTCAACGATATAATTATCATTTCATGACACCAACAACTATTTTCAGTGGCGGCTAAATGTGCGTTTGAGGTGATAAGTTTTAATGCCGCCCATATCTAATTTTCTTAGCTTATTGAGGCAACCATGACAAAACCATTTATTCTCCTTTATATTGTATTACACGTACGGAAAATTTTGAGCATTGTACATATTAGGTACTTACCTCCACCTTTCAATTTAAACCATGAATAGTCTATAATTTCTAGAGGAATACAGCTGCAAAAAAATGGAATTTGGTGTTGAGTCTCAAACTCCTGAATTACTTGAAAGGTGAATTGATATCGATATAATTGACAATGTATGGAAATGGTTTTCTTCCAACTTGGACTACGGGGTATCCAAAATTTCTTGATTTTGACTGTTTCTGGTACTTCCAGACCAGATAGGTGAAAAAATTGAGAGGAGTCCTGTGCTCGATTTTCGTGAAAAGTCTGCTAGTGGAAACCGTTTCACGATATCTTCATTTGTCTTGAAGATATAACCAAATTGTTAAATTGTTAAATGTGCCATAACTTTTCTTTATTATCGAAAATATTTTTCAATGGGAATACGACACTATATTCAACTTTTTTTATCTCTTGTACTAAGGGTGGTGAAAAAATAAATACGGATACCTTTTCTGATCTCATGTTATGAAAAAAAAATTAGCTTTACAAAAAAATATATATATATATGTGCCCATATATTACTTCTTCACCCAAAGCAAAATCACCATTTTAGTGAAATTCCCATTTAGGACAAAATTCTATAAAACCATTGTCAACAAAAATGTCCGCACCCAATGAATCTCCATTTCTGTGATACGCAGTGAAACTTTCCGTTCCTGAATTTTATTTGTTATCTGAAACATCTATAACTTCAACAAAATCATGTAATTCATATTATAATCAATTTGAATAAATATCGAGCAGAATTTCTATAATCAATTTTAATATTACTCATAAAAAGTTTTCGAATTGAGTACCCACCATCATTCTATAAATAAATTCGACATTTTTTTTTAACATAATTCTCTGTATTCAAGAGCATAACGCGGGAAATGTTTCTTATGGCTTTCCTGACTTTCTGCTCTAAATCAGACCTTTTTATGACTAGAGTCCTGAAAATTTTATTTTTAACACACAAGAAAAAAACCAAAAGATTGAGGTCTGGTGATCTTGCTGGCCAGGCACCATGGGCCTCTAATCCCATCCACTGTTTGCCTATATCTAAGCAAATCTTTTTTTTTTTTGAAATGATCTAGAGAAAAAAATGTATGCAAATTCATCTCATTCTATGAGCTTTACTTTCACAATGTATTGAAGTATTCTATGTCCACTTCACTTACTGTATGTAAGACAATAAGACTCAAAAGTTAGTGATTATTCTACTTTAATGCTGATTTTTCCTTGGAGATGATATGAGACCAAAAAAAAGCATTCGTAGATATTGAAAATAACGTACCCTTAGTACAAAAGATAGAAATATCAATAAAATGTTGTATTTAAATCATTTTTAGATATTTCCGAAAATAAAGAAGATAAGGCACATTTTCGAAATCTGCAAAATATCAAAATTTGGTTATATCTTCAAGACAAATGAAGATATCGAGAAAGGGTTTCCATTAATGGATTTATCCCGTAAATCGAGCTCAGGACCCCTTTTTTTTACCTATCTCATCTAGAAGTACCAGAAACAGTCAAAATCAAGGAACATCTCTAGCGTTCACAATGTGAGCTCATTTCTAAAATCCGCTTTCTTGAAAGAGAATAGCTGAATAGTGTTTATGAAAACATTGACAAAATGCTAGCATTTCCACTTCTCGAAATTTCAACTCTGAGAAATCTCAATTCATTTAGAAATAATCGGAAACAAAACACTAAAATTGATACTACTGAGAAATTTTAATTTTTCCTCAAAAAATTTTTTCATCGCCCTATAAATAATATGAAATATAACTACTATTTGGAGTCAAAATATTGACCAAGATTTTTTTCTTATTTGCATTAAAGCATTCACTATTCACAATTGAATTGATGCCAAAAATCCGAAAAATCAAATCATATTGTGGTTTAACAATTTTTGTACATAATATTTGTAATGTAGATTCTAAAGGCAGTAATTCAAATCATCCTAATAAAACTTTCACTATGTAGTTCAACGTTGAAGGGCAGACAGGAAGAAACAGGAACTAATCGAGCATTTGGCAAAATTTGTATAATGTTCCACATGGCATGTAATCCATTGCAGCTGTTGAAAGAATTGGATTCGTTATTTGGAATTAAAGCTGAAATAATTCTTCCATATGAATGATTGTTTTGCAGAGTGACCTTAATCACTCAGCGTCAACAACAGTCGTCATAAAAGTTTTCACTTCCAGAATGCCCAATGGCATAAATCATAAATATTTATATTCGTCCATAAAATCAGGTTTATTCACATAAAACTCACTTTCCATAACTAACTTAGTTACGAAACGAGTTTTCCCGGTTATTTGGAATTCAATCTGCATATTATTCTGTGCGAACCTGAATATATATCATTTTATGGGCCATGGTAATTTAATCGATTTAATTTTCAAGGAACTGTACGGATGGACCGAAGATCATGGTATTTTCACGTTATCCATGATCGATATTTCACCATGTTGTTTATTCCAAACTATCAAGCATAATGGGCTTGAAATTATGTAACATAATTTATCATATTTAGGTTATATTACCCAATGATTATTTTCCAATTCAATATTCTCCGTTCTGTGAGCTATCAATAGACAAAACCATATTTCTATTGCTCATTTCGTCTAAAGAAAATTTTCATTTCACTCGTGAAAATGTCGGGGATGTTGCTATATTGAATGAATATTGAATTTGCCATATTTCATTTTACAAAATATAATAAATAATAATAATTTCATAATATATGTTATAATATTTGATATTTTTAATTATGAATGTGAGGAAACCCGATTCTAAAGTAAGACTACTACTATTATCAATGTGATATGATAATGGAGAGATCCATCCTAAATTCATACGAGCATTCATCTTTAGAATTTTATCGCATGAATTCAGGTAGTTTTTAAAAAAAAATAATCTCGAATCCACTGAATATTTTTAAAGAAAAATAAGGGTTAAAGAACCCTTTTCCCTATTATTTATACTGCTTTGACAGGCAGAATTTCATGGATGTGTGTAATGGCAGACGAAGTGTAAGATACGAAACCGAATTCAACATGAAAAATTTGTTGCTCTCCATTTAATCCCACTGTTGGCTTGTTACCACACGACCCAACGCGGTTATAAACATGTCAGTGGACCTAGGAAACATAATATTTCGAAATGTGTTTGTTCGCTGTTTCCATGTCATTTCACTTTCTCTTTGTAATGAACTTAACATAAACTGTTCCGCAGAACCACTCCCAAAAACAATTCTATATTTGGAACAGCGATGTGTACTGTTGATACGTCGTCATGCTCAAACTCCCTGAGGAATAATCAAAGGTATTAATATTCAGGATTGAGGCGCGTGAGAGCTGAAATTAAGAGGATTTTTCATGTAAAAATATCTATTAGGACAATCGGCTTAAATTGTTAATAATAATTCAACAATATTCATTCATGTTTCCGGCAATGTGTACCTAATCCAATACCTGTTTGATGCCAATTTTTGATTCTTCTTACTATAGTAATTAGATGTGAAGGTACAGGGTGGGTAAAATTCGATGGGATTGAATGGCAGCTCTGTAAGCTTAAGAGCTAGGAAAAAATGGATGGCCTGTTCGCGACCTCGATTTTCGAAAAATTGTTAATGCATAAAACCGCATCCCTCTATCTTCTTTTGTTTAAAAGTTATAAGTGAAAACTCATTTTTCGACCCTCCGTACTGGTGCCTTTATTTCGTAAAGTATTATTGATATCGAAAAACAAATGTTACATTCTACAGACACTTTTCATGTAGAATGCAGTGGCGTAGTCAAAGATTTTTTTCAGTCCGCCACTCCAGTGATATAGTGGTAACTTTCATTTTTTTTAAATATAAACTCTATGTTATTTTTACATATTCCAGTCCCATTTTTTTTCTGATTCAGAATATATAATATAAGTCGTATCTCTAATTGTTCTTCCAATAAAAAAATTCAAAAAATAGTTTGGTCAAGTTGGCAGGTCATTTTCATTGATAATATGATAATGAACTTTATGCTCTTATGTTGGTTATGAGAGAGAGATTTTGGAGATCACTTTCATTCCGGATATTCGAGAAGACGCTCAGGAAATGAGGAAATTATGAGAATTTCCATGATAACTTTATATTTACCAATTAACCTCTACTAGTAGTGGCACGGCCTTATTTGTGAAGGTGTTTGAAAAGGCTGTGGTACTGGTATTTAGATTATCTACTAGTTGAAAAGGTTCCGGAACATATTCAGTTGAATCCAGGTTTATGAAATTTCCTGAAAGTGATTCATTCCATATTGGGAAATTTTACATCCTTTCAAATAATGAGGATAAATTCAGATGCATACTACCCGACGATATGAATATCGACAAGTGTTACGATCTGAATTGAGCTAGCCAGTTTGTCATCGTCAAGGCCCCCAAATGGAGTACGCTCCACCGAAGAAAAGCAGATGCTGACCATGGTTTCGGCCTCATCAGAGCAACATAGCATTTTTTTCCACGGTGGTCCATTTGGGGGCCTTGACGATGACAAACTGGCTAGCTCAATTCAGATCGTAACACTTGTCGATATTCATATCGTCGGGTAGTATGCATCTGAATTTATCCTCATTATTTTATTCATTGCCTCCCTGTTTAGGCGTGATCACTTTCTTCATTATTGTATCGCCGGCATCGTACTCTGTCGAGAACCGAGCGCGTCTCAGACTTCCCATCATACGTCCGACGTTCGCAAGGCGAACCGGCGTACGGGCGTACTGAATTAGGGAAAATATGGGACATATGCTATTGTCTTCGTCTTGGTTTCTATCTGGGGGGGATTGAATCGGATACCGTTTCATGTTGGATGGCGCTGTGGGTAAATAAATAATACCCACTAGAACATAACAACATTGAATAAAGTTCCATCAATTCCAAACGTTCTCCACCGTGGAAAAAATGCTATGTTGCTCTGATGAGGCCAAATGAGGCCGAAACCATGGTCAGCATCTGCTTTTCTTCGGTCGAGCGTACACCATTTGGGGGCCTTGACGATGACAAACTGGCTAGCTCAATTCAGATCGTAACACTTGTCGATATTCATATCGTCGGGTAGTATGCATCTGAATTTATCCTCATTATTTTATTCATTGCCTCCCTGTTTAGGCGTGATCACTTTCTTCATCCTTTCAAATATGCGGAAGGAAAGTGATCTTCAATGTCCCTCATATTAGTAATAATAATGAGGTTTACTCTTTGAAATCTACAAAGTTGTTACAATTTTAATATATGAATAATAAACCTAATGAAATCCACTAAAAGCAAAACCTGTGCCATTTAATAACCTGACACAATTTAGGAGCATAAAGTTCATTATCATATTATTAATGAAATGACCTGCCAACTAGACTAGACTAGAAGTGGTTTTTGCCTTTTTTATTGGAAGAACAATCAGAGACACCACGTATGTAATATATTCTGAATCAGAAAAAAATAAGGGACTAGAATATGTAAAAAGAACACAGGGTTCATATTTAGAAAAATAAAAGTTATCACTATATCCCTGAAGTGGCGGACTGAAAAAATCTTTGACTACGCCACTGCATTCTACATGAAAAAGTGTCTGTAGAAAGTAACATTCGTTTTTCGATATCACTGATACTTTACTAAATCGAGGCACCAGTACGAAGAGCCGAAAAATGAGTTTTCACTTATAACTTGAAAACAAAAGAAGATAGAGGGATGCGGTTTTGGCCATTAACAAACTTTTGAAAATCGAGATCGGAAACGTGCATCCATTTTTCCGTAGCTCTAACGGTTACAGAGCTGTCATTCAATTCCATCGAATGTTGCCCACCTTGTACATCTAATAACTGTAGTAAGAAGAATCAAAAATTGTCATCAAACAAGTATTGGATTAGGTACTGAATTGATCCAAACTATCTAAACCAGCGGTTCCCAACTAGTGGTCCGTGGACCACCAGTGGTCCGCAGAAGCCAAAATATGTTCCGCGAACTTAGAACATGGAACCTAATTCGAATTCTGCGAATGATTTACTGTTTTTTATTTGAGATTTAACCGCTGCTCTCAGACCAAACTGTTTAATAGATGGCGTTAGTGAATAGAGTCAGCGAACAGGGTGGGCAAAATTCGTTGTCTACTGACAGGATCTCTAGAACTATAGCAGCTAGAAGAAAACGGATGACACATTTCTGAGCTCTTCTTCGGAGAAACAAAGAATGGTGAAAACCGAAGCCTCCTACGATACTTCGTTTTTGAGTTTGACAATTTCCTAAAGTTCTAATAACTTTTTTGTCTTTGAAGTTACAAATCTTAAACTTGAACCTTCAACAGGCACTTTTTTACGTAGAATCCACTGATGAGCTCAAAATATTTTTTCATTTCTAATCATTAGGTGAACTTTCATGTTTTTAAATGCAAACTTTTATTGAATTTGTTATTTTTGAATTGGAAAAAAATCTTTCGTCTGTAGATTCTACGTATGAAAGTGCCTAAGAAGGTTCAAGTTTCAGATCTGTAACTTCAAAGACAAAAAAGTTATGAGAACTTTTCGGAATCGTCAAAATCTCAATTTTTGTTTATAACTCGAATTCTAAAAATAATAGGCCAATTCTGTTTTCAGATTAGGATTAGTCATGAAAAAAGAACTCGTGAATGTGTCATCCGTTTTATTCTAGCTCCCATAGTTCTCGAGATCCCCTCAGTAGACAACGAATTTTGCCCACCCTGTACAGTCAATACAAATTTCCTGAAAAATTAGATAACGTCGCAAATATATTCATTTTTGAAGATAACCTTCGAGCTTTCATTTGCAAACTTCAATTGTGATTATACGTAAAAATTTTCAAAAAGATAGAAACATTTGAATAATCGTCAAGACCGAACGGCTGCATCGAGCTCCATAAAATTTTCAAATTTATTACAGGTGGTCCCTGCTAACAAGAATAATATAAAAGAGGTCCCTGGCCAAGAAAAGGTTGGGTACCCCAGATCTAAACTGCTGGATGATGAAATTGGATTTGAAAAATAAAACATCGATTTTTCACAATTTATGAAAACACCGAACACCGAACTACAGAAGGTAGTTCCAAGTTTGTGGAATAGTTCTTTTGACTTCACAAACCTGAACGAAATGCGTTGTCGAACTTCGGTTCGGAGAAATTAATTTCTCTTTTCGCCATTTAGCTACTTTATTTTATGTCGAACGGTCTAACTTTGCAAAGTGAAATTCAGGTGAGTATTGATTTATTTCAGTACTTCCGGCGACCAATTAATCGAACCACTCGATTTCCTAGCGGGTCGGCGGAGGCCCATTTATTTCGGTTTTTTCCACTCGGTTGTCGCCTGAAGGGTCCGAATCAGATCATTGTGCCGAAGATATCGGAATCTGAGAGCCGGAGACCTTTATTGGAGTTGTTTTTGTTGCCCGAGTTCGGCCATCATCACGAGTTGATGATTGGGGGTGTTCTGAAAGTTAATTAAGGAACACCGCCGAAGGATGATTATCCTGTTTTTTTCCGCGTTATTTCTTTGATGGAAGTTGTTTGTGGTGTAACGTAAACAAACTTCATTGTCACACTTGCCCACTGCTTGTGTTTAATTATGAGTAACTTTAGAGTTTTTTTACATATTGATTGCCCTTACTTACCAGCGTCAGTGGGGGCTGCCGATTCGAAAAATAACCACCAAAGATTATAGAGTAGAAAGATAGGAAACGCCCTCATATCGCTAGTACTAAAAACCGACTACATTTTGGCCGGTGAAAACACGCGTGACAATGAGATGGCGCTAAAAACGCACTGTCAATACAGGAAAACTTTTTGATAACAGTTTTCTGTTTTTTAATTGAGGGGCGCGAAATTCGAATTCTATTTCTCGTATTGCATTCCAATATTGACTTTGTTTCTATCATAAAACAAACATCCTGAGCGACAAAACAAAAGTATGTCTTTGTAAGTAAGTCTTATCCTTTCCTTCAGGTATTGTTTAGTCTTGAATCCGAAGTGGTATACAAGATAGCCTGCCAAAACTGTCACAAGTGCTACGTGGGTCAGACTAAACAATACCTGAAGGAAAGGATAAGACTACATAAGAGGGACTGTGAAGACGTGGCCAACTACAACAAAACAGCGGTTACACACCACCAGATGACTACCGGCCACAAGTTTGATTTTGATAACGTAGAGATCCTAGATAGAGAGAAGAACGGATACAGAAGGAACATAAGCGAGATGATACAGATCAGACGCAACAACACCGTAAACCACCGAGAAGACGTTGAACACTTAAGTATCATCTACAGCAACTTAATAGATGACTAAATATATGGCAGGAATTCAACTAAAATAGTACCGTTACTGAAGTTTTATTGATGAGTCTGTGATTGACACCGTATAGTTGAGATGTTTTTTACATATCCTTGCTTATTTCTGTATGTTTTTGTATATTTTGTGTTTTTAACCTTCATTGATCAATCGATACGGAATTTCCTGAAATAGTAGAGTACACCCCTGACAAAGACTAGTGGCGGCGACAGATGAACACGAACTCGACGAACGTCAAAATTTCTATGTCACATGCCAACAACGACGTCATCTGTCGTAGCCAATATTCCGCGTCTTCCTGAAACAACGTTGAAAGTTTTTAAAAATTAGATCTCTTTGAAATATGAAACCAAACTTAAATTTATATCGACGATATTGTTCAGAATACTAGGTAATTGTGTGTACGAATGATCTCGAATGAAAAATTTTAATGTGTTTAAAAATTTTTAGCCTTGAAAAAGAAACAAGTCGTTTCGAAACGTCGGCATTGTATTGAAGAACAATAAAGAAAATTAGTCCAAGAATCCCAATATTCTTTCATTTCATTAAATTCATTGTACTGGGTGATTTCGCGAACTTTTAAGAACTGTCCAAATTTATGTTATACTGTCCTGCGAATTGAATGATATTTGAGTGCACTTTTCTGGAACCTCATGGAAGCTATCCTCATTTCAAATTTCGAATACATCGATGATTCCGTTCAGAAGATAGACTAGTTTTAATTTCCATCCAAATTTCAAAAACACCCTGTTAATCAGAACTAAGAACGCCCAGATACTACATATGGGTTTTTTTCGTGATCCTTTAGGCGTTCTCTCTCTCTCATGTTTCCTATCTTATCCGGTGGCACCCTATATATTTCTTGATCTCATTCCTGTACTCCTTCAACGACAAAAACCTGACTTCTCGAACACTCCATTCTTATGAATTCTTTAACTTTAACAGTCATATTCTATCATTTCAGGTCGCGGATTCATGTTTGAAATGTAATTCTCAATTTTATCATATTCGATAAGATCAATGTAGGGCCAGAAAGCAGGGCAGTATAATACTCTGTCAGACACTGTTTCCTTCATTTGGCAATTATATTTGAAATTACGAGTTACTGGAAATATTCATATCAAAATATAATGCTTCACTTGATTCACGCCAGAAATACTGCCAGTCGTCCAAAATTCCGCCTGCCCCTATAGAAAAACAAATATTTATAGGTGCCTGATCAATTATTTTGCAATGCTTCTGGAATAATTCAATGGAATACTCCAAATATCAATTAAAATCAATTATTCCAAGGGTGAATGCATGAGCAATTCAATAGCTTAATTGGATCCAACAAATTCGATAAAATTGTAATTGCTACCCGTATAAAATACGGGCAGGCCTTTCCTCTGAACGTTCTCATTCCACAATAGATTGGTGCACTTTTTTCAGAATTTTTTTTGAGAAGGGTATATGCTGATGACAAATTTATAGGTGAGCTTATATCGTAAATTAACTTTGTACATATTTGGTATAAGGAGGTACAGAAGATGCAACCTTGCAATAAGATTTTTTTACTGAGCTTATGATGTAAATGGTGCTATCATTTGATGGAGGAATTATCATTTTGCGATGATTTGAGGCAATATGACCACCCAGCGATCTTCTGCTTGAATTGTTCTTTTTAATCGAGATTTATACAAATATTAGGTATAAGTTCTCTTGAATTTGCTGCGCTTTTTCGTTGTCTCGATCATCGTTCAAGATCCCCATCCTTTACGATCTATACAGAGTGAGTCTTTGACTCGTATAAATATTTCAACAGTAGATTCTATAGGTAAAAAGAATTTTTTTTCCTATACCATTTTCTCCGATTCCGCCCCGAAAAAAGATATAGCCATAAAGTTTTCATAATGAGCTGTGCCACCCCTGGAAAAACAGAATAACTAGCTAAATTTGTGACACCACATATATGGATATTTCAAATCAGCCAAAGTACCCATTTTTTCAAATTCCACACATCTTTTCAATTTTTGAATATTACTCGAAAACGGCGCATTAACGAGAAAATATAAAGAATACTTCAATTTTACAAAACGTTCGAATATTCATTAGATAGCGTGCACCCCAGTTTCAAGAGTTGGTTTCTTTGAATTTTTGGTATTTTCATGGTCATAATGAGAAAACTTGAAAACGTGGGTGATATCTTGTATTCGAAAAAGGCATCAAATAAATGAAAAGCTTTATTCCGAAATTTATATTATTCGATTAAACCGTTTGTGAGATAGAACTTAAAATAACATTCTTCCATGGTTTTTCAACAGCCTGTATCTTTTAAAACGAGCCGATTCGGAAAAAATGATAAAGGAAACAACTGTTTTTTTATTTACCTCAATAATCTACTGCTTGTACGTGTTAAATTAAACACTCACCCTGTATAGCGCATTCCTAGACGCTTTTGTCAATTTTTGATTGTTTATAATAAGGGTCTTGAAATTCTCAGGGTGAATTCCCCCTTATCAACCGAATGAGGTGGTTGATGGTTGAAATCCGCCAGATTGTTTCGGAGTTGTAAATATTTGAAACTTTTCTTCTACAATATTGGAAAAAAAAATCCTTTCCGATAGAATTTTAACTCTGAAACTATTTTTCAAGTACTGATGAAGATATAATCTAAAGTCTACTCCAAATACGCTGTGATATACAGGCTGTGGCTCAATGAATGGCTAATATGGTACCTGCGGAAGTTGTGGCGGTTCAGAATGATAAGTTTTATGTGGAGTAGGTATAAGTCCCTTGGTTTTCGAGATATTCGACACTCGTTCACTAAGTTTAACCTTATGTGTTGTTAAAAAAAAATGGTTACCTCAGTGCCAAATTAAAAAGATACATGCACATGTTTCATTGCGATTCTGTAATGGTATCAGCCACTGTATTTCCAACAGAATAAATCCTATTACAAGGAGTCAAAGCCTAGTTTAATGCTCTAATAAATATGTGCTCTACACCTTCTAATGAATGAGTGCTCCACACCACGTTAGGTTCAACTCGGGGAAAAAATATTCAAAACAAGGTATTTCAGTTAGATTTTTGTTTTGAAAAATTTGGAGTCTGGCCGTTGTGAAGGGTGTAATTTTTTTGAATCCTCGACAATCCCGAAAACCGAGGAACTAAAAATTAGACATATTTACCAAATTATCCTTTCATTACGCCACACCCTGTATGTTCAGGACTAGGAAATATTTCTCGACAGATTCTTCTATTTTACAAGGTCCAGATCACTTGAATTAAATATAGGCACTGCTGTCATGTTTGGAGCTCAGTACCCAAAAATTCATTGCAACTCTTGGATCCCATACAGAAAAGAGCAGTACTACTGATTGTCCAACTTTAGAAGATAGTTCACAGCAGTTAGAACATAGGGTGAAAATTTCGGAAGTTTACCCGTTTTGCAGATATTATCACAGTGCTCCGATCAGCTGGACGGGATAATGCCAACTGCTGCCAGCCTCTCACGCAGTACTACATCTGCACATTTCTAATTGCTCTTTGCTAGAGATCCAAACGTGACACCAACTAAATGTCATAGGCTTCCGTTTCCTCTAAACCACTGTGTATTGATATAAATGATGTGGAACGACTATAAGTAATGAGTAAAAAGAGGGGACCATCGAAATACTAAATACTAAAAGGTAGAAGCAAAGTAAACGTTAAATGAGAGGGATAGGGACTAACAAAATTTACGACAACCTTCCGATTCATTGTCTGGGTATGACCCTTTTTAATTGAAGTATCTCGGAAGACATAACTAACATCCCTCGATAATGAATGACCGTTGAGACTGTGAGATGAGGGGCAAGGGTCAAAGTGTGTAACATAATTAATGACTACTGCAGAAGATCAATAGTTGATGATTATATAGAGATATATCGGACCTGTCAAAGGGGCAAACGGTTAATAAATCAAAATTGTTATATAGACAACTGACGGTTTCCACCAAACTATATCAATTCATGTGATTGAAGTGGACTTAGTTCAAATCGAATGGTCAATTTGAAATTCAATACATATATGTTACGATACATGGATTCTCATATAATGTAAACAAAATGTAAGGAATTCGATTGTATGATACAATATCACATTTACTGTATAGGTTGGACAAAATTCGTTGTCTACTGAGGGGATCTCGAGAACTATATCAGCTAGAAGAAAATGGATGACACAGTATCTTTTTCATGATTAATCCAAATCTGAAAACAGAATCGGCCTATCATTTTTAGATTTCGAGTTATAAACAAAAATTGAGTTTTGTCGATTCCGAAAAGTTCTCATAACTTTTGTGTCTTTGAAGTTACAGATCTGAAACTTGAACATTCTTAGGCACTTCTATACGTAAAATCTACTGCCAAATTTTTTTTTTCCAATTACAAAAATACCAAATTCAATAAAAGTTTGCATTAAAAAAAATTTTTGTCAGTAGATTCTACGTATAAAAGTGCCTAAGAATGTTCAAGTTTCAGATCGGTAACTTCAAAGACACAAAAGTTATGAGAACTTTTCGGAATCGTCAAAATCTCAATTTTTGTTTATAACTCGAAATCTAAAAATGATAAGCCGATTCTGTTTTCAGATTTGGATTAGTTCACCTAATGATTCGAAATGAAAAAATAATTTGAGCTCATCAGTGGATTCTACGTAAAAAAGTGCCTGTAAAAGGTTCTAGTTTCAAATTTGTAATTTCGAAGACAAAAAAGTTATGAGAACTTTACGAAATTGTTAAACTCAAAAACAAGGTATCGTAGGAGGCTGCGGTTTTCACCATTCTTTGTTTCTCCGAAGAAGAACTCGGAAATGTGTCAACCGTTTTCTTTTAGCTGCTATAGTTTTCGAGATCCTCTCAGTAGACAACGAATTTTGCCCACCCTGTCAGTTCGAAAAAACGGAATCCCTAATTTTATTCATTGAAAAGGTAGAATATTTCAAAATTAACTGAAACAAACTACATGCATTTCGAAAATAAAAGGAAGAAATTCCTTGTTTTGAAAAAAATTAAATATTCTGATAAGAATAAAACAACGGACATGAAAATAATATTCAATTGGGGGGTTTGTTTTTATTATGGGATCTCGTATGGGATCTATTTTCCAGAAAACAATAAATAGTCTTGAAGGTAGGACGTGAAAATTAGGAGTTAGTCTTGAAGGTGTTATCCTTTTTATGATTTTAGACAACAGTTGCAGTTGCAATTTGATATAAAGGGGGAGTTTTCATTGTCGAACATTTGCTACTGGCATATGGTACAAAATTATAAGAAGTGCAAAAACACATTAAAAAATGTTTCCATATTATACACTTTGAGTCTTTGACTCTTACAAATATTTTGACAGTGAATTCTTGAGGTCAAAGAAACACTTTTTTCCTATACCATTTTTTCCGATTCGGCTCTGATAAAAAGATATAGCCATAATTGTTCTTAGGTTATCGTCCATTTAGTTAGATGAAATGAAAGAATATTGGGATTCTTGGACTATCTTTCTTTATTGTTCTTCAATACAACGCCGACGTTTCGAAACGATTTGTTTCTTTTTCAAGGCTAAAAATTTAAACACATTAAAATTTTCATTCGAGATCATTCGTACGCACAATTACCTAGTATTCTGAATAATATCGTCGATATAAATTTAAGTTTGGTTTCATATTTCAAAGAGATCTAATTTTTTAAAAAACTTTTAACGTTGTTTCAGGAAGACGCGGAATATTGGCTATGACAGATGACGCCGTTGTTGGCATGTGACATAGAAATTTTGACGTTCGTCGAGTTCGTGTTCATCTGTCACCGCCATAGTTTTCATAAGGGGCTGTGCCACCCCTGGAAAAACTGAACTACCTTCAGAATAACTATAGTATATCCAAATCCAAGAGGCCAGCGGTAAACATTGCAGCATGAAGTGATCACGCGTCAAGAACGTGATAACGCAGAGGTGTACTAATAAATTGAATTCCGAGAGCGTTATATTTTAAAACTTTTTGAGTGTTCCAGTTCCGGTGAAAAATGTGTATGCTTATCTACGAGTCTGAGTAATGAACAATTAATCTAAAGTTCCCACTTTAATAAATACTATGTATATAAATGTGTAACAATATTTTTTTTGTAAAAGTGACTACCCCGTAGTGTCGTCAGAAGATGCAGAACTTTCCTCTAAGTTGACGATGACTGGTGTTAGATCATCCATAATATTATCCAGTTTCCACATGTCTACCTCAACTTTTTGTTTGACATGTTTCACGCACTTTCTCCATCTTTCGGAAGTAACCCGTGAGAGAGCCTCTTGCCCTCTTGAAAAAGATTTTGGACGTCAGCCATTTTAAATGTGGTGTTTTTATCTGCCACAAAATTCTTGACATCGGCCCAAATCAATTCAATAGGGTTCAGTTCGCAGTGCTAGGGCGGTAATCTAAGTACAGTAATATTTTGGGCCTTTGCGGTTTCATCCACAATGTATTTTTCAAAGTTTTCTTTGTTCTGCCTGACTATCTGCAACTATTGCGCTTTTATGAGGTCAGGGGTGAAATCAATATTTTTCTCCCTCAACCATTGTTGGATATCACTCTTTCTGAATTGTGAATTAGGAATTTTTTCCATTTTCCTTGAATGGTAAGGAGCATTATCTAAAACTACTATAGAATTTTCCTCCAATTTAGGAACTATACCCTCGACCACTTTTCGAAGGACTGACCATCCATTTCTTCATGGTAGTCACCAGTTTTTTTGGATTGGAAAGTCCAGAGTCCTCCAGTTAAAAAACCAGTGTCACTGCCAATATGACACACTATAATTCTTTGCCCTTTGCCTGGAAAAATATATTCACTTCATTTGAAAAAGAATGTTGAAATTGTTTTCCACCAAAAAGGTACTTACATCAAGTTTCACAAAACTTTGATTGCTCGATCAACGATTTGGCATTCGATTTCCCGAAGGAAATCATTGAAACTTTCATATTTCCGAATATATTGGAGGAGTAGCAGTTGGGAATCATCAAATGGGCGTGTATAGATAATTATTTGGTGAAAAAATGATATTCAGAATGCTTATGACCAACTTATCGACTGAAAACTAATTGACGTTCATCCGTCACTCGATCGTTGATTCTCTGATCAAGCTTTATGAAACCAAAGGGTTAAACTCAAAATTCAAGACCTTCCCAGACGGATTTTTAATCCAGTAGATAATCCAGCAAGTAACGCTTGCCGAGAAGATGTAACTGTTTCATCGGTCCACACTTTGGATTTAGTATGACCGGTATTTACCCAAGTTTCATCCAAGCAGTAAATCTTCCTGTTTTCATCACGGAAGGTCCTAATTTTCGTGAGATAGTTTCTTCTCCAACATTTAATGTCGTCACGGTTCATTAAAAAACTGTTGCGTTGGCGACGTCCATATTTGAAATTAAGTTTTTTCAATATTATAGAGAAGGTACTCTTCTTAAAATTTGGCAAGTTCGAGTCTTCATTAACTATTTTTAATACTTTCTCTATAGTCGGGTGTTCATTTCTGAAGAAAAACTCGTGAACTTTTCGCCGTATTACATTTTTATCGAAATCTGATAAGGACTCCCATTTGGTGGTCCGATTTTGATTTGTTGCCGGCTGTGATAGAACACCGGAATTTATGTATTCGGAAATAATTCTCCTAACACTTCGAGCTCCAATGCCAAGTCTCTCAGCAACTCGGAGTTCTACGTCCTTTAAACACATTCCTGCATTTTGAATAATCTCAATTTTATAAGTATTCAAAATCATATCTTTTATCTCGGCACTGAAGTGTCGTTTCAGACGTCTCTTTTTTGGAGGACTTAAGTCAACACGCGATTCCTCAGCAGTATCAGTACTTGACATTATCTTAAATGCTTGTAACTTGAATAACTTGCTACAACTATAAACCAATTTACGAAAGAAAAAGCAATGAATGATCTCTGCAGTTCTGCACAACAATTCGCATACAATCAATGAATCAAACGTAATGCGGTACTGCATTACTCCCACCTGCAAACATGGCGTTCCTGAAGCTTTGACCAATAAGAGGAGTACCTTAAATAAGATCACGCGTTAGTCAGTTTGTTTACGCTGGCCTCTCGGATTTGGATAGACTATAGCTAAATCTGTGACACTACACATCTGTGTATCTTTTAAAAGAGTGGCATTCGGTCCAAGTACCCAATTTGTCGAATTTCACAGATATACACGTATTTTTTTTATATAAAACTACTCGAAAACGGCGCATTATCGAGAAAATATGAAGTTCTTTTATTTCACAAAACGTCCAAATATTTATAAGATTGCTTAAGTTGAGAAACTTAGTTTCATGAGTTCGGTTCTTTGAATTTTGGTATTTTTATGGTCATAATGGAACAACTGGATTATATCTTGTGTTCGAAAAAAATTCATCAAATGAATGAAAAACTATATTCCGAAATTCATTTCAGTCGATAAAACCGTTTGTTACATTTTTTATGGTTTTTCAACAGCCTGTATCTTTTAAACCGAGCCTATTCGGAAAAATCATATGGAAAAAAAGTGTTTCTTTTGACCTCCAGAATGGGGAATTCTCCTTAATTTGGGTTATTACTGGATATGCAAGTTTAAGCTGAATAATTATGAGTTTCATTCATAATTTTTTCAAATTCACCGCGGAAACTATTCAAAATCATCCTTCAAATATGGGGTTTTAAAATTTAAATCGCTTTGTGCGGAGTTTACGATTTGGTAACAGCGCATACAAGACAATGAAAAGGACAATGTCCGATCAGCTTGTTTATAAAATAACAGCTGTTGATCTGTACTGGCGAGCTTCAACTGCAACCGGCCATAAAAATCCCATAAAATTTTACGACCTTCCTCGTTCGTCGCAGACTTCATAGACAGCCATCTTTGTCTATCTCATCAAGATAATGTATTTGTTGTCCTTTATTATCAAGGCATATTTCAGATGTTGCCAACTTGTGCAATCCACATGAAACGCTTTAAAATACAAATACCCACTTTTTTTTTGGGAAACGGTTGAAATGGTTATTTTAAAATGTGACGTTCCAGAGATAATTCATAAAAAATACATCATTTTCGTCAGAAGAAGTATTCCCTATTTACTGTAAAAATATTTGTAGGAGTCAGACTCACCCTGTATAGAAGGAGAATATTCTGAGAACGAAAAAGAAATTAAGCAAAGATGCAAATATCTTTATCTATCTATAAAAAGTATGGTGCGACGAGAATATATGTTTATGGATATTGATCTTCCAGTTATAAACAGTTTACGACGTTGGATAAACCCGCACCTTCAAACTCAGTTTTAAGTGGAGGATGGAAAAGTTTTGGTGTTATGATTCCGAAAGATTGAGCTGAAAACAATATCCTGTAAAATTTATGATGTTAAAATAGAGAACAAGAGTCTTCCTCATTTTCCGCGGAACTTGATGTGGAAAACGAGAATATAACGCTCATTTACATAAAACGCTTTACTGTCAGCCGTAACGCCCTTAACATATTTCAGACATTGCCGTTGTCGATTAATGAACATACCGAGTAGCCTACATACTGCAGGTTTGGAACTATTTAGAGGCTGACTATAGGAATATCGAAAACCGTTAAAAATAAATGGTGGCTTAAATTACAAAAAAGTAGTACACCAGTATAATCGCTATATAGGATTATGACTACACACCGAATTTCGTGGAGTTATCTCCAAAAACATATGTGTTATGAAGAAAAATGATAATATTGATTTTTAGTTTTTTCGAGATATCTCAGAAACCATCAGAGACATTTGGGAACTGTTTACACCCACGCACTCATCCTTGAATAACGCAACTTTTTCGTAATTCAAGCTAACCTTAATTACTAACGGTTTTCGATATCCCTGTAGTCCCCCTCTAAAAGGTTCTAACCCTGTATATTCAGTACGTTTTACCGGAAGATACTGAGACAGGGCAAGTTTTTTTGATCGTTTGATTCCAAATTCATGGGTGATCTTCGTCTAAAGCGGGTGGCAACCTCCACAGAATCTTTCTCAGTAATAGGGGTCAAGTATAATACATAATTTTTACGAATTTGTCAAATTTTTCATCAATATACAAGCTTCGCTCCAATTCCAAATTGTTTGTTTTAATTGTGTAAAAAGTCTCACCATTTTAAGCATCGTTCTTAATTTTTCTTCAATACGCACAACAAGGCTAGCGATACGGCATGTTAAAGTTAGTCTGTAATGAAATATTTCCCATTTGGTTCTCACAATCACCAATATTCTTTGAATATTGAATGTTTCACAATAGAGAAGTTGAATTTATGATCTTCCAAATATGTTTGTGCCCTGACAGTTTTTGTTTTGTTTCAGAGTGCGTGTGGAGTACTACGTGAACGAGAATACATTTAAAGAAAGACTTCAACTCTACTTCATCAAGAATCAAAGATCTAGTAAGTAATTTTCAAATAATCAATTAAATCGAATACTAACCGTAAGATATCTTTCCCACCCATTATTCCAAATGATTGAAAGCTTTTAATTCAAGGGAGTCAAAAATGAAATAGTTTTTTCTCTGGTTTAAGAGTTCTTCATTATTCAGAATATTCCTTACAGAAATTGATGAAAATAAGGGATTGTCCAGATAAAGCCATAATTCGTTAGAGCTTTGTCAGTGGACAGATTGGTAACGAAGCATTCGCTAACCAATGTTTACGGGTTTTCAGCCAGAAAAATACTTCAAAAATTATGTCATTTCATATGGGGGAGCGCCCACCAAAGTAGCGTAGCACTGACGTGGCACATACATGACAAAGAGAGAGCCCCCACCAAAGTAGCGTAGCACCGACATGGCACATACATTACAAGGGCTATGCAAAATAATAACTGAAACTTCACTCAGATGTGCCATATCTGAAAATTACGAATCGCTTTTGTCATGTACGTCCATGTCAGTGCTACGCTACTTTAGTGGGCGCTCCAACTATGACTTCATCGTAATTCCTTGGCTAGCACATATTTTTGCCCACCCAGTCAGATCATCATTGCACCAAGGTCTCGAGACAGGCAGCCTTCGGGTTTTTGCTATAGTGAATTATATTATTCTTATCATTATTAATTGACAGAATGAGTTGAGGTAGGTACCTATGAACTCATCAATACAATTTAGTGAAAAAATGAAAGAAACAAAAGCATGTAACACTGAGAAAAAAAAAGATAATACAAAAAAAACTATTTCAATGAAGTAGTCTATCAAACCGGTTCTTGAAACAGTTGACAGATTGTGAGTCCACAACATGAGCAGGGAGATGGTTCCACTCATCTAAAATTCTATTTGAAAGAAAATGTTGCCTGGATGTAGTAAGGAAGACTTCCTTCTTCAACTTGAATCTATGTCCACAAAGACGCGAATCACTGTTTCGGGTGAAAAGAGACGTAAGGTCCACTCTAAAAAGGCCATTCAATGCTCTATAGGTGATAAGTGATTATGTCATGCGAATCTACGCATTTTCTTCGGGCATGGTGATATTATTGAAAATAAAAGTGCATTACTCCCTGCATATTAAATTAGTCTCGAACATCCAACCAGTGTGAGGAAATATCCAATGACGATGCAGTTTATTTTGATAAAATCGACAAGACTATCTTAGTCGAATCTTCTTATTGATGGACCGTTCTCTATGCCTGAGGTTAAGAAACTCCTGACTTTTGAGAGCAAACAGCTCAGTCTGGTGACTCATATATAAATAAGACCAAGAAATGCCAAGTACTTCTCTTCTGTCTCGAATATGCAGTAATGAGAAGGGACAAGGGATCAGGACTCTCTTCAAAAACCATTCTTTAACCCAAACAGAAATTTTTGTTTGTCTTACTGTCTGTAATGGGTAAATAGAAGAATATTTAACGCTATAATTTTTAAAAACAAAAGAATTTTTATTTTATAAGTTAGGAGTTAACTTGATCAAATCTTATTCTCACATCTATGAAATTCGATTCAATCCAGCATAACCAGAGGATGTATGTTGCACAATATGATCTGTAAATTTGGACGAAGCTCCTGAAAATGTCTCAATAGGGCAGAACATGTAGAGCGAATGGTAGAAATAAATAACCATTTATGTACAATATCTCTTATTATTATTATATTTGAAAATGTATTATGGCCAATTGATTGGAAATATGTTAAATAAGGAAGAAAGTTGATTGTCATGCTTTGCATGTAGCATGATGCAGGCCGTCCTCTATCTGTGTCTGTGGCCGGCTTTAAGGTGAATAGAGTGGTCCTTCCTGGAGCTGGCTTTCGATTACAGAACGGTCATTTTTGTTAAACGTACGAAAGCCGAACGGCAAAGCGGGCGATGCATTCCGGTCCAAATCATGGTGCTGACTAGAAACCACAGAAAACATCCCTTGGTTTACTTTATGCTAAAAACTACGCAAAGAAACACTACGCCCCCACCAAATCCCTAGAAATGATTAAAGAGTTAACCTAGCTAAGCTATATTCAGCAATGAATGAATCTTTCAGCCCGAGCAATGACTCTTTGAAACACGTCAATCGGCTCTGCCGCACTCTGTTGTTTTGATGAATTCAACGCTAGGTAGGGTTATACTATTCAAGCGAAAACCCACATTGCCGAATATCCTATTCAGACGAAGTTTCTCTGAACCATAAGCTTACCGTGTCCCTCTAAGTATTCACGCGAATACTAGACATGAAACTCTTATAAAAAGCCCTGACAAAAAATTGATTGTTCATCTCCATCTTTCCTGCAATTTTGCGTTAGGCTTCCATAGGTGCAAAACCAGACATTTTAGAAATTTAGTCGAAAGGCATTCCTTTTGTACTTTCAATTCTGCATCTCAGGAAATTATTTTCTAATATACAGGGTGTTCCCAAATGAAATCATTCAACAAATGAGTGGATAGGGGGAACACCCCCTATATTTTTGCATATTTTCAATGCTCTTCAATACCTCTACCATGATTCAAAAAATTAGGGATATTTTTTCAACGGTACGGATCTTATTCAGAAAATCGGTAAAAGCCCTTTACCGATTTCCAGAAGCGATAAAAACATGAATTTGATCAGGATTTCTTTCAACTTAAAAATTTGCCTAGTCAACCTCTCTTATACAGGGTGTCCGTTATCAATGTCCAAATATGAGGAATTTCAAATTGTTCTTTCTCGATTTTTTCAAATGTGACACCCTGTATTTTTTTCATGATGATGTATACAGTTTAAAAATTTACATTTTTTCAGAAGTAACCAAAGGGCTATTTTCACTCCAGCGTACAGCAGACACGGAAAATGACATTTCAACCAACAATTTCAGGAATAATGAATATAATAACTAACAGATATTTTAAATGAGTCACACAATTAAACCAAACTGAATGACCAATCTTTGAAAAACTTTAAAACCCTTCCAAAATCATAATCCTTGAAGTTCAACATGAAAATGATAATGTTTGTCCGAATAAGTAACACATACACAGGTATTATTGCCAACTTGTGTATTCCAACGATTACAAAGTTTCATCGGCATCCAAAAAAATATTTATTCATAAAATGAATTAACACAATTTTTCTTTGTCTTTTTCAACGGTCGTTTGTTTTTGTATCCAATATTTAAATAAAATTTTCTCTTCTGATTTCATTTTTCGTGCCTGCTGGACGCAGGTGTGAAAAAGGTCCTTTGGTTAGTTCTGAAAAAATGTAAGGTTTCAAACTGTGTACATCATCATGGAAAAAATGAAGGGTGTTACATTTGAAAAAATCGAGAAAATACAATTTGAAATTCTTCATATTTGACATTGATAACGGACGCCCTGTATAAAAGAGTTTGATCATTTAGGAATTTAGATCATGACTAGGTAAATTCTTAAGTTAAGAGAAATCCTGATCAAATTCTTGTTTCTATTGCATCTGGAAATCGGTAAAGGGCTTTTACCGAACGACTGTTTCGGCGAAATTTTGCAGTTTTTTCTGAATAAGATCCGTACCATTTGAAAAATATCCCTAATTTTTTGCATTATGGTACGGGTATTGAAGAGCATTGAAAATATGCAAAAATTTAATGGTTGTTCCGTTTAAAAAATCACTCATTTGTTGAATAATTTCATTTGAGAACAGCCTGTATATCAAAAAATAATTTCCTGAGATATAGAATTGAAAGTACGAAGGGAATGCAACTAAATTCCTAAAACGTCTGGTTTGGCAGCTATGGAAGCCTAACGCACTATTGCATGACCCTGTATAGTAAAAGTGGCAATGCCGCCTAACCGAAAATAGTTCGGTCGAATAGAGAACGTCCGATGTTATTTATGAAACTTTCCCGAATTCAAGCTGGCAATTATTCCGAAAAATCAACCCGACCATCTCATGATTCGAACAACCCCCAGGAATTCACGCTGAGAACGTGCACTCGACGCGAGTCTAATTGCCTCCTCGGGACTTGAAACACTCGAGTTCCTTGGACGGCGAGACGCGGCAATTACCACTACTCACCCGAAACTTTCTTCTCCGCGGCGTCAATTTGGATGAGGAAACGCTGGATATATACTGACAACGAGGTTAGACACTTCATACAGCTCGAGTGGATCTCCGGCATGATACGACTTCCTGGGATAATAGATTCGGGACAATTGTTAATCTTGCGACGCCGTTTGAAGTGGTGCTTTTTGTTGGAGGTCGAAAGCAATCAACAATATTAAAGAAAGGTACAAAAATTAGGAGATCATGTCAGAATGGCAACGTGGTAACGTACTGTTGAGAAGAACCACTATCTCAAAAGAACGAGAGAAAACGAAATCGACAGCAATAAACTGGAAATAATGAAGATGCGCATCATCTTCAGGTAAAATTATCAAATTCTTGAAAAGGTACCTTCCCAGACCTCATGGTTGCCGGTTCAGTAATCTGGCAGCTAAGCTAACGAAAAGACAAGAGTTTCATCCATATAAAAAATTATTTATCCTAGAATTTAATGTGAGTAGTTTGACCTACAAACTACAACGTTCGTAAGATGCTTGGACTGTTAGAGGGTGGAAGGGAGCAAGATCCATTCAACTATTACACTAGCATCGTCGACATACAGCCATTCGAGCAGGTATTAGGTGTGAATCTTCGACAACTTGGCAAGGTTAAGCAAGAAGTGAAAATGTCTGTGATAAAGATAACTTGACTCGACGATACTATTGGTTATAGACTAATATGGAAGGAAAACGATTGGTACTCCTCTCCATCTTTCAACACGATTGCCGTAGTTACTAGGGGATGCATCTTCTTCTTCTACGTCTCTACGTGCGTTGCCTCTACCGAGCTGAACCGATACTTTGTGGCCCATTGTTAATCCACATGCAGTTGGAGAGACTCACATCCTGAAACACGCTCAAAAATTCCGCAAGTCGACAGAGAGGATTCCTTCTCATCACAGAAAGAGTGGGTGGCGTGTCTCCTAGCTGTTTACCTAAACTCTGTAAGGTAATCAAAATATGTTCAACAGTTTCATCAGGGTAAACAGGTGGCTGGTCACCAGACTCAGCTGTTTCCTTTGGAGTGCCAGGATTACTTTGATCTCAAACTCCAACTTTCCAAAGGGAAATTTTCTCTCCAGCCATCTGATAAAGAAGATGGGCATCGCTGGTTCCGGATCAGCAAAAGCTGGGGACTCACTTAGCAAGTATGTCTGCCTTCCCGTTTCCCGGAAGCCCTTCCTTCGCTAGACACCAAATAACAACGTTACCAGAGCCCAGCTCAAGCAGGGCTTTCCTGCATTCCCCTACTAAGAATAAGTTGACTATTTTCTCAATAAGCAATTTCAGTGTACCCTGACTGCTACAGAATAATATATAGATGTGTTTTCTGGAGTAACATGGGCGATATTCTGCAGTGTGCAGACAAGAACAGCATACAGTTCAGCCTGCACTATGGAACAATCTTTTCCTATGGTGTGGTGCAAACGAAGAACCACAAATCCAACATCAGTCCACGTGGACCGCACAGAAAAATCGGTGAACCAAGTGGAACTTTCAGGCACGAGAAGTTTTTTTGGTCGAGACTATAGATATCTACCAGTTTAAGAAATATTGAAAGCCCCCTATCAGACCTCTGTACCTGTTTCCAGACTTTAAGACCTGTCTCCATAATAACCTGTGTAAGTGCGAGGTGTACAGGAAGAAAAAAAATTTACTAACATATTGAATTCCCATCTGCTGATAGAAACCTCTACCTTCTAGGTAGCTCAGTTGCAGAGCACTGGACTACACGATATCCCAGAATACCCAAACACAAAAATCGCTTTCTTTGCAGACGACACAGCCATCTACACCCACTCTTTCTATGCTCAAGCATCTAACCTACTTCTGAGGAACCACCTACTGAAAATACAGGAATTCTACAAAAAATGGAAAATAACTATGAACGAAAAGAAAACAGAACAGATTGTCTTCAGTAGGAAATTCACGAACGACAAGATAATTACACCAATAAAAGTGGGAGAACACACAATAACCCCAAAAACCTCGGTGAAATACCTGGGCGTGGAACTAGACAGCAGACTCAATTTTCACAAACACATTAAGAACACTATCTGCAAAGCACATATGAACTTAAAAACCTTATATCCCCTCCTGAACAGAAAGAGCTACCTGAACAAAAAGAACAAAAAACTTCTATACACTGCCATACTGAGACCAACCATAACATACGCTGCACCCGTATTCTCCCATCTGAAAAAGTCACCACTACACCCACTACAAATCTTTCAAAATAAAATACTCAGACTCATAACCAACAGAAACAGATACACCCGCATTAAGGACCTCCATGACGAAGCTGAAATCGAGTCAATATCAAACTACATCAACAGAATCTCCAATCATTTCTACGAAAACCAATGCCAAGCCAGTGAAATAACACAACAAATTACCCACCTCAGATTCGACAACATTGACCCCAGCTATAAACACAAACTGCCATACCAGAACCTACCAATTTTCCGCAAAATAGGAAAACAACCACAACACTAGGCCTACCTTTTTCTCTCCATTGTTCAAGCAGGTTTTTTTAAATTATTTTTCCTGTAAATCACATAACCAAAACAAAACGAGAAAAACTATTTCTCTATGTAAATCAATTTAAAACCAATCCATTTTTAACTATTGTAAGGTTCAACAGAACCATGTCCCTTCCAAACAACAGTGTGAGCATATACATGCAGGAACTGTTTGTACTTTCCCCACCAAATGCAAAGGCAAATTTGTAACTTGCCTATCTAACAACTTTGTACATAATTTTCTAAATAAATACTTTTTGACTTTGACTTGACTGGACGGGTAATCGTGGGGTCGAGGGTTCTGGTCCTGTCCAGGGAGATGTTATTTTATGAATTTAATAACTTCTGTGCAGTTCTCTTCACTGCTAACATAAAATTCTTTCCTCTATTACATTCAGCCAAAGTTTTTGCGGTGTAATTTTCTAATTTCAAGCCGAAAATGATCTTCACCTTTTGAGTTTGATTGTCTTATTGATCAAGCATCATTGTACAATTCGAGTCTATCAATCTGCAGACACCCAAACATTAGGAAGAACTAGGAACTTGAAAACTCAGGAAAAAATTAGGATCTGCATACAACGATCATCAATTGGAAAAATTCAGCCGATGGTTTGGAGTTATCAGGCAATCGAAATAAAAAAAATTACTGATGCAGTTGGATACAAAATTAGTAGATATTTATAGATATAGGATATAGAAACCTATTTGAAGACTTGTGCAAAACACTGTAAGCTGAGTGCTGAGAACTGAGACTTTATTGTCTTCACTGATATTCCGATATACATTGTGTCACCTTCACAACTTTCACACAAGAATACAAGATTCATTTTACAAATCTCTTCAAATCAGTTATTTTTTTTTTATTGTGAAAGGGACGTGAAGAGTACAGGAAAATTGACACTCGTTATCAAAAGATCTTTCGAAATCATTGTCATTGTCCAAAAATATATTATTGCAACTGTATTTTAATCCCCATTTCAAATCTGTAGGGACAATTTTTTTAAATAATTCAGACTGATTTTATTGGTGAGATACTGAATGTATTTTAATTTTTTTGTGAAAATTGTTTTCTCATATCCTTTTTTATTAGTGGGGAGAACTTATCGAAAAAAACATCCTACGAGTATTTCAAAGTTATAGGAATATGAAAAAACTACACCCATCCTAAGTTGTCATTAATTCTCATTTCCAGCGTAGACTGGACCATTTGGGTCGATTTAGTCATCATGAGATAAAGTGTTTCTGTCAATTCCACAGTGATCTGGATTAGGTTTCTATCTAGCTAGGGTCGTTTCGAAACATAGAGGGTGAGTCTTTGATTCGTACGAATATTTCAACAGTAGCTTCTTGAGGTCAAAAGATACACTTTTTTCCAATACTATTTTTTCCGAATCGGCTCGGTTTAAAAGATACAGGCTATTGAAAAACCAAAAACGGTTTTATCGAATGGAGTAAATTTCTAACTATAGTTTTTTTATTCGATGAATCTTTTTCAAACACAAGATATCAGCTACGTTTTTCAGTATTCTCATTATGTCCATTACGTACCATAAAAATATCAAAAATTAAAAGAATCCAACTTTTGAAACTGAGTTGGACGCTATCTAATGAATACTTGAACATTTTGTGAAATAAAACTATTCTTCATATTTTCTCGTAAAGTGCACCATTTTCGGGTAATTTCATGTTCAAAAATTAAAAAGCATCTCTGAAATTTAAAAAATTGGGTACTTTGGCTGAATACAACTCTGTTTAAAAGATCCACAGATGTGTAGTGTCACACATTTTGCTATTTATTCTGAAGGTAATTCTGTTTTTCAAAGGGCACAGCTCATTTTGAAAACTTGAAGTGACTTTATCTTCTCATCAGGGCCCAATCCGAAAATGGTATAGTAAAAAAGTGCGTCTTTTGATTTCAAGAATCTACTGTTAAAATATTTGTATGAGTCAAAGACTCACCAAGTATAGTGCGAGTCATTAACTTTGAAACAAATTCAATACCCATATATTAAAGACAGTATGATCGAATAGGTCATTAGTATTTTGAATTGCTCTCCTTTTGATGCACGAAAATGTGAGATAATTATAATTTATAAATTTGAGATATTAGGTCATCATAATTTTTCATAACTCTTCTCAAACAGTATAAGCAATTACACATTCGTACCAAATACCAAATTATCATTGCTCATCTTTGATAAAAGATTTAACAAACTTTAACTAATTCGAGAATGAAGAAATCTGATTCATTGAAATAATTCAGTCAGTTCAAAAATTGAATGTCAAGAGATAAACAGTTTATCATCACCCGAACCTTCACCCACCTGATGCTAGATGTTAGCTATACTATGATAGTCATGTTAGTCAAAATCATGTTATTCAGTTTTGAGTTGAAGTATGGATTTTCATCAAATATCAGCCACATCAATTTCATATTTGGAGAAACGATTTATTTTGATGGAACCTACTTTTATCACCAAAAAGGACTCGCCCAGCACAAAGATTTGATATCGAATAATTACTGTTGTATGCAATATAGCTCCATCTACATAAATGGAACCAGACAGGTGATGATGAAACGAATCTTGTCACTATTCCCGAGCCCGAACAATGCGTCAAATCTTTCGAAGGATTACCCACGGGCGCAAAATGTTAATTCCGTCCAGTATACAGTTAATGAGAAGCTAACGGCCACTATAATGCAATTTCTGTAACAACGCGTTTTCACGCCCTCCTGGATCGCAAATTTATGTCCATAATGATCGATATTCACGCCCGGGTTATTTATTCGTTTAATTGATTTCATACGATTATACATAAATCCTCATCGGAACGGAATAATGGTACCTGTTATTTTACTTCGGCGTCCTTAGGACTCAGCGTTGTGTACCTACCGTGAAATATGTGAATGTCTCGCAATTACAGGTTTCTAGTTGAGCTAGAGCAGAACTTATAACGTGCTACTTGAACAGCAAACGTGGTATTTATTATGTAGTATTCGAACATGTAAATACTGAAGTTTCGAAGCACTAAATATGGCTAGTTGGAAATACACTGTAGCTAATAGCTGCAGTAAGTACATATGGAAGGAAATCAATTAATTGCCTGTTACATTCGTAACATTTCTGTCAGATATTTTCGAGTCATTTGAAAGAAGGTATTTTTCTCATTTATGAACCCAACAGGCAACAAGATTAGTGAAAAAAAATTCAGATTATAGAAAAAACGAATATTTAAAATGAAGGTAGTCCCCAGTTTCGGACACTTTTACATAATGGGTTAAAAGTAATTTTATAATAACTGCATAATAACTACTTGTTCTGTGAATCAAGAAGCACCCTAATTATTAAGGAGGAGATCCAATATGGCCTTTGTAGAGGGTGTCGAAATTTTTCAATGCGATCTTATATTTTTATAACAATTTATAACAATGCTGATTGTGAACCCGTAGATAGCAATTTTATCGGACAAATACAACACAGGTAGATATTGCAGATTAAATTTTTTGAAAAATGTCATTTCAACGATGAAAATTTGAACGAAAAAAGAATTGGAAACGTTGCAAATTATACAGTGTGTTTCATTGGAAAACGAAACGGAAATACTTAACAGCCGGATAGGTGGCACCGAGATGGTTCTGGAGATACCACATTTTATTGGCTCTTACTGTCTTTGTAGCCGAGTTTCAGGATGTTTTATGACTTTTGCTCGTTTCTTCCTGACAATGCTAAGTAAGGGTAGATCCCTTCGTTTGCATAAAAAGTTCAGCTCTTTTCTACACTCGATTTTAGTATTCGTTTGCTGATTGAATTTACACCAGTTTAGAGGAGGTGTAGTTTATCTACTTCTCCTTTTGACTATGTGTAGATTAACTACATTTCCTCTACATACACTGGTGTAAATCAAATCGAGTGTAGAAAAGTGCTACATTTTTTATGCAAACGAAAGGACCTCTTTAATGGATTCATGTTTTGGTGATTCAGAATTTCAGGAATCCAAGTACCTATAAAAACCTCTATTTCATGTTAAAAATTTGTGCAATAAAACTGTCTGCTCGAAAATTTAAATCACACGCCTCAGTTTTTTGTGGTCTTTCAAGTATTGAAACAGATTTTCAATAATTCGATTTACAGGATGTTTTTTCGAGGATTCAAATGATTCATAATTTTTTGTTAACCCGGACCTGGATTTTCTTGCGATTATTGAATTATACATTTGAGCTTCAAATAAGAAACACGTTTGCCAAATATGAAGAGAAAATATACCGGGTGGTTCGTCTGATATGGCCTCAGGAAGAAACGAGCAAAATTCATCTCGGCTACGGAGACAGTTGGAGCCAATAAATGTGTTATCTCCAGAACCACCAAGGTGCCACCTATCCGCCTGTTGATGACTCTGTTTCTCAATGAAACACCCTGTATAAACAAAGAACTAGCAGTAAACGAGAAAGAGAAAGTGAATAATACACCCTTAAGTTATTAAACTGATTCGATATCTAAGGAAAAATTAATTAATCATAAGAGTAGACCTTCACAACTTGTTCTCCAATTGCACTGTGAAGAATTTAATCTCTGCCTCAAAAATCCGAGAGGGCCTTCAGACCAGGTCGGGTCCTCCAAGTGATGATTCTTCTGTTCTTCAGCTGTTCGGATCCATATGTTTGGGAAATAATTTCATTGAATCCGCATAGAATCTTATGAAGACAAATTCAAAGAATTTGTTTTATTAGGTAATCTAAGAAAAAAATGAATTCAACTCATCGTAAAGTAAATCCACAGCCGTCTTTAGAATTAAGGCTGTGGTAATTCCTAGGTGGAATCCACTACCATAAAATTGAACCTAAAAAAATCGTGTGTGGAAACCTCCATATTTCAGCCTGATGGGTCCCAAGGGTCATGTTTGGTCTTTTTCAGCGGCAAATTATTCTTCGTTATGACTTCGTATTGACCCAAGAATGAACGGAAACGTAAATAGGGAATTATAAATAGCCCCAGTAGTGCAGGACGGTGGAAGTTGTTCATTCAATTTCCCCCGATGAAGTTTTTGTGGGATGACTTATTTAAACTTTCCAGGAAGAGTACCTGAAAAAAATTTGAATCGACTACTTATCCGGCATGTTGGTATTTTGTCCTTGAATAACAAGCGAGGACGAAGTGATTAAAACAACGTTTTCGACTTCAGAAAACACCCCTTGTTCGTGATTATTTATTTCTACCATTCTATTAAAGTTGATTTGGTGAAGAAATTCTTGATCTTGAGAAAACTTCACTCGATTATACACTGCTCAAAAAAGTGGATATTCGGGAGAACATACTTCTTGCACTTGACTTAAAATTTTAGTATTGCTGTGAGTACACTCAATACAAAATATGGTCCTTATGACATTAAATTACACGAAACTCATTTCTTGGAGGTGTATGATAATTTTTTTTTGTGATCCTTTTTTGAATCTGGTGGGCGAATGTTGGTGTGGCGAGGACGTGATCAATGCAGAGATATAGAAGGGGGGAGATTGAGCTTCGACCACTGCGCATCCTATTTTCATGGGACAAAAGTGGGTCCGCCATTTGTCAGGTCATAGCACGGTATTATGATCACGGTTTAACAATTTAGTGAATATTCTTGTCATTTAGCTGCCATTGCCTGCTGTCAAGTCAAACGAATGTAAACAAATATCAACGTATTTTTGGTGATATTTAGCGGATTCGTGTGGTTTTATTAGCTTTTTTTGCTGAATAGCAGGATATTCACGATGGCTTACTTCACAATTATAGGTAAGTTCCCAATTATATCAATTTTTGAATATCTTTGATAGATTTACAAATTTTTTAAACTTGTTTCAGTATTTCTCCTTCAAAATTGATGAAAAGACTCATCGAATTGAAAAAACTCCAAGCATCATATAGAAGGAAATTAAGTATCTAAAAAATAAAATACAACAAATTAAAGAAGTGATGGACTTTTTGAGACAAGATCAACGTATTTCTGAAAATGCTGCCCATCATTGGGAGAAATCTTTTGATTCAGTGCCACATTGATGAAAAGATATTTAAAAAATGTAGAGAATGATACTGTGACCCTAAAAGTTCCAGTCTTGTGGGAATTGTAATATTCTTCAAAAATCAAGGTAAGATGAGATAATTTAATATGAAACTGAGATGATTTTATTTTATGTTTGTTTCAGGGGGACTTCATGTACCATCATATGGAATTATAACGATATGTCAATTAGGAATTTGATGATTTCAACTAAAAATAGAGTTCCAAGAGATGAAAATTTTCTCGAAGCATTTGCAACAATTCAGTCCCAAAAATTTTATGATCGAGTTGATGATTTGTTCCCTTCCGTGAAAGAACATTTTTCATATTCTTCAGTGATTGGCAGACATCATGGCTTTCTTTTAATGAAAAATATTGCCAGATCTCATTTTAAAATTAGAATATTCAATCTGTAAAAAGTTTATACTGAAAAATTCAAGGTTCTGCAATTAGAAGACTTCATCACTTGATTTTATGCAGGAATTGATACTGGATATACAATATTGTATAAATAAAATGAATAGAAAAATGTTTTTTTTCTTTTATATTATATATTTAATGCCAGTAGCTACTGAAAAATTTATCGACCTTGTTAGCTTTCATCATATCATGTCTTACTTCCAATAAAAAATATCAGATCAAATTATCCACTTTGTGCAAAAAATCTAGTGTCCTTCAGATAGACAAAATCGTGTTTCCTTAGAAACAGAAAATAAAATTAAAACTTAATAGCAGAGTTCCAGAATTGGATCTCGAAGGAACGGGCAATTTTTCAGGTTACTTTCCTCTGATCGTAATTAGGGAATAGTAGTGAAAAACGATTCTGGAACAAACCAAATATTGGTGACGCTTCGAAGTCTATATATATCAGACTACCCCATAAGACCAAATTGCTAGAATCTTCGAAATCATGGATTTTATTTTGAAAACGTTACCTATTTTAATATTTCGTTTCATGTTTTTATTTGTTGTTAGGAAACTATTTTTCCCACTGGCTCCCAACCAGAATCAACATAGAAGTATATATGTATTTCAATGATTTAAAAAATTTTGAAATTGAGTTAGGTTCTCAAACTGGGAGAAAAAATTCGAAAAACTTTCAGATAAAGTCAAACATAGGTACCTACTTTATTACAATATGAATAGAAAAGACAATTAAATTAAAATTTATCGCTCCCTTCATCGTTGGTTACAAACGCTTGAATATAATTCAAAAGGATTCATTGGTACAGTTTAGAATTTAGATGATATGTTCAATATTTGCACATCTCATTATATTCACCAGAATACACAAAACAAATAATTTTTTCCTTCGTTGAAATTTTTGGTATTCATTTTGTATTGTACTGAAGAAATAAGAAACGAATTGACCGAAATCTCATAATTTCAAGTACTGTTATCAACGAAATCATAACATTCAAATTCTGAATTTTACGTCCCCCTGTATATAACTCTTGCCACATGCTATCACTTTTAGGCGGTGCTGTATATATTTCCTGACAAATGGCGGTCTTCAATTTTAGCCAGTTCGCGCAGCTCGAAGCTCAATCTCCCCCCTTCTATATCTCTGGATCAATGGTATGATTAACATTTCATGGACGCACAGATCTTTTTATTCATATCAACGCAACTATGCTCATGAGCTCGCCAATGCTTCGATGGATATGGCAAAACATTTCTCAAAATTTTATCGATCCTCACATCCCTGACTCAATTTCGTATAAGAAGAGCTAGAGGAGGCCCTACTCGATATTATACCTCGATTTCAAGGTCAACATTTTTTGAGTCTTCAGACTCCCTCAGGTAGAAACAGTCCTGCTTACTGTTGCCATTTCAAGCAGGTTAACCTAAATTAATACATTTACTAAATAATTTTTTCATTTCCAACTTATATATTGAGTATTACTTGTAGGTAAACAAATTCTCCTCTTCAGTTATTGAGCCGTGTAGAATGTGAAATATTCTCAGTAGTCAGATACGTCAGATTCTAGCTTGGAAAGTTGTTAGTAGTTTTGAAACGCTTAATAATAATTTTTGTAAATATAATAATTGGGGAGCCGACGATGCTAAATCGAGATTTACTTGAGCGTCGTGTAGACCTAGTGGATTCCGAAGATTAGATGGTAGAAAGTAAAAAAAAGGCACTTTAGCGGTGGGGAAAGCGTCTGCTGGTTCTCAAAGTTGTAAAAAAAACGTCAGGTGTACAAGCGTGTCAGATTAAGCTACTGTATATGCCTTCGTATCTTTGATGATAAATTCATGTTAATTTGACAGTTGGCGCGGTGGAGCTGGCTGTACGGAAGAGTTGATAATAGTGAAAAAAAAATATTTCGAGCGTATCAGATTTTTAGAACATATGTTAATTGGACCCTACTTTTCAAGAGACAGACAATTCTTACGTGACGCAAGGTCACAGCGGTCCTTTGAAAATGCAAAAAAAATTGTTACTTGTACATACTCGAGCGTGTTAGATTTTCATATAGATGGTTAATCTCGGTGTTGCAGACGTTTTGACCCATTAATCTGACCATAATTAGGAGGGGTTTTCAGTGGCGGCTCGTGGTCATGAGAGCTGAGGAGGCTAATAGTTTTCGAGGAGTGTTGGAACAAACTCCTATCAGTCAATAAAGTATACTTCTTCAATATAATGAAAAGTTGCCAGTTCTAAGACTAATTTTCAATGCAAGAGGATGCTATATGCTCCTTTGACTTGTTATGCCTTTCCATAGAACGCGGTATATTTTTCAAATCTGAAAACCCCGTTTTGAACCATGAAGTATATTCAGTTTGATGAGAAAATAGTAGATATGGCCAGCAGAATAATTTTTCCCGTTTGATCGATCCAATTAACCAATCACATTTATCGTACCAAACAACACTGAAACCTCTTTTCTGACGATTTTCGGTAGACTTTAGTGTAATTAAATTTGGTGGAGGTCTTGTAAAGGTTTTAACAACGTGTACAGTTAATTCTCAATATTCAATTCCATTTTATTTTTTGATCCGTATCAGTACTTACGCCCTAACAAAACAACCTATCTTATCAAGAATATATCACAAATTTCCCGAAGTTCCAGTTCTCCACGAAGTCGTTACATTCAAATTGAAAATTGAAATCATCAAACTACCGCCGGACAACGCCCCTACCGCCGGAGATCAAGCGAATATAGTCGAAGACGGCACGAAAGAATCGATGGGAACAGGGGAGCTGTGCCTCCTCTGGTACATTTTACCGGCGAATATGGTACAGTAAGTCAGCTGAATTCTTGTTCGGCTAGTATGTGAGTCTAGAGAACGTATGCGTGAGTTACACTATCAACGGAAGCAGCAGGCCCAACAGCCTCCGTCCGAATAGGCACTATAGGCAGTCCTAGGAAATATTCACATTCGACGCGGCGGATGCGTACGCGGCCGGTGGATGTTGATTGTATGATTGTTATGCTGGATTTTTATGAGCGGAGGACCGAAAAATGAACTAATTTTCATCTGAATATCTAGTTCAGGTGTTCGGATAATTTATATAGAAATTACTTTCTGAAAATGAGGACATGCCCGAAGTGAATGTATTTTAGCTCTAAGCTTTATGAGGAGGCTTAGCCTCCCTTGCCTCCTCTGACGAGCCGCCCTTGGGGGTTTTCTTAATCTAACAGTTTGAAGATGATAACAAGGCTTTTTTTAAAGATATTTCCCTTTCTGTACCTCTGATCGTTTCTGTATTCATTATGAAAGGTGTAGATAATAAAATTCTATACAACTTTTCCCTGTAGCAATTTTTCATGCCCTTAACCGTCTTGAGCTAAAGGATGAGTAGCTTAGCCACACATGCGAAAGGCCAAGGTCAATGTAGAAATACAATCTAATATACATTCATCGCCATTTATCTCAGAAACGTTCAAACGTGGAAAAAATTGCTATGGACAAAATTTGTAGAAAATGTTATGCTCTATAACTTTTATGATGAAGGCGAAAACAATTTGAAGTCCAGGAGAGGAGATAATTCAAAAAAACTGATTTTTGTTATTTTTATGGCCAACTATTATTGTTCCGGATTGCTGAAACTGTCAGATTATATTTTTTCTGTTATTCTTGAATCATTAGCTTCAAATTGAAAAAAAGCCATCGCGCTCTAGAATGTACACGTGACGTTTTTTTTTTGCAAGTTTAGCGCGCTCCCATACATTTTCGTCACGCTTAAAATGTCAGATTAAGAGAATATATACTTTTTAACATGTAATTAACCACATGTATCTTAATCTGACACGCTCGAGTATGTACAATGAGCGTTTTATTTTTACTATTCTGACAGGGTGTCCTAGACAATTCCCCCTATATACAGGTCTAATTTTTATTATTGTTACTCTGCAGGGTCCAAGTCTCCCCTTATATAAATCTGAAACGCTCGAGTTAATCCCGAATTTCCCTTTTGGGCTCTCCCACTACAAATGTAAATTCGCCAAAATAGTAGCTACTTGTTTGTCAGTGTGTTTGGTAGTCGTCGAATTTGTAACTTGACGGAAAAATCATAATTCATTATCCCTTATTTGAATTTCACACTCATTGGGAAAGAAAAAATTTCAATCTCAATTAAAGTCAACCTTTTCATTCC
The DNA here is from genome assembly GCF_907165205.1 of Coccinella septempunctata. NCBI lineage: Eukaryota > Metazoa > Arthropoda > Insecta > Coleoptera > Coccinellidae > Coccinella > Coccinella septempunctata. The sequence goes on along the minus strand of NC_058189.1, from coordinate 54,674,682 downwards.
TTACTACCTGATAATAACAATAAATAATTCATCAAACAATTCATGCACCTGTTTCGAATTCTGGAAAACTTGAAAATATTGATTGCTGAATTTTTCTGTTCCAGGTCTTAGGATAAGGATAGCCAATTTATTTTTCAAACTGTTGACCTGCATTCTATACATGCTCCGGGTCGTGACTGATCTAGATCCAACATATGCGAAATGGTAAGTTCCTTTAAATTGCCTTCAGTTTTCCGTACACCGAATACTTTCTCGTCCCAATCCCCAACAAAAAAATTTCATTTGTAAGAATTTCGTTCAATTAAGCGTGCTCTGGACTTTTCTTCATCGAATAGCTGAACGAATTGTCCTGAACTTTACTTCGACCCAACAACGCCATAGCATGGATAACCAAGGGAATATTGACCGCGGTCAAAACTCGACCAAGCTTTAAATGTCAGAAACTTGGAGGCGATAAAGCAATGAGAGAAATAAGCGTGTTCTCGCAATTCATTTCTAATTCATTCTCTCGGTTTCGCTCCAAACGTGAAACTCAGTTCTTCAAGTTTGTTTGTGTTACTGTTCCAGATGTTTCGATAGAACCATAATTAATTATGAATTGTTTGGATATGAGTATGTTTCTATTAGATTGGAGTGGGCTTTGCAATTTTTGTGGTTATATATACAGAGTGAGTCTTTGACTCGCACGTAGATTCTTGTTTTTCTCTTACCATTTTTTTCCGAATAAGCTCTGTTTCAAAGATACAGGCTATTCAGAAACCATAAAAAAATTTGAAGGTCTCGTAAAATAAAAGTATTCTTCATATTTTCTCGTATAATGCCCCGTTTTCGAGTAATTTGATGTTCAAAAATTAAAAACTATCTGTGTCATTTGAAAAATTGGGTACTTTACCTGAATACAACTCTGTTTGAAAGATCCGCAGATGTGTAGTGTCCTAGATTTAGCTTGTTATTCTGAAGGTAATTTGTTATTTCAGGGGTGACACAGGTCATCATGACAACTTAAAAGGGCTATATCTTTTTATCATGACCAAATCGAAGAAAATGGTATAGAAAAAAGTATTCCTTTTGACCTCTACTGATGAAATATTTGTACAAGTGAAAGACTCACCCTGTACATACTCTTGAATGTCAGCACAGCAATACATTTTTAGTCATCAAACAATATAGCATATATGTATGAGTTTTAACAGAGGTTAGTGTAACATGGTACCATACAATGCGACGTAAGATACAAATGCTTAAGAAAGGACCTCAGTAAAAAAACTCTGTCTCCCCGTGAGTAGTGTAGTGAACACGGAATAAGCTTTTAATACGGAAGAGCTTCTTTTCCATTGACATAAAAATTTCTTTATCCTCTCTCCCTCGAGATTATGTCTGAAACAACAAACCAGGGCAGAAAACCACAAAGAAAAAGTAAATAATATAGCCTTCATCAAACTGATTCGAAGACTTAATGATAACCAAGGAAAAATTAATTAATCATAGGTATATAACTTGTTCTCCAATTATCTGTGAAGAACATCATATCTGCGTCAAAAATTCAAGGATCATTGTCGTTTTCAGAAATCCCTCCAGAATTGAAATTAATAATATTCCCAATCTTGCTTTTGACCCAGGTCCCAGAGGACCTTTCGACCAGGTTCGGTCTTCCAAGTAATGATTCTTCTCTTCTTCAGTTGTGCGAGGAACGCTACAGGACCCTTACATTCTTCTGACACTCCATTTCGAGGCTGATATTCTGTGTCTGAATCTTCTGAACATAGCGCTAAGCTTGAACCTACACCACATTAGTAGCAGAGTAGAAATAATTAATTAAAATTGATTTTCCAATTACTTCAAGAGGATGTTTGGTACAAGAATAAGAAAGATAATCACAATAATATATGTCATACTTAATAGAATCTAAACGTTGACGACGAATTTTTCCGAACTCATGTTGCATGACTGTTTTTATCATACCTGCATCATAATCCTTCATCTCAGAACTAGAAGCATGCGAATTTCCAAGATTATAACACACGCTGTGTTTTGAATGTTGCTAAGCAGCTAAACCAAGTCCAAGGATTTCATTTATGCGACTAATTACAGAATATATATGAACACACACCTAATTTAATATTGACCGTACAATACTGTAGGTTTGATATTCAATTACTATTCGCATTTCGATGTGATGATCATTGACATTTATTCTCAGTATAAATTAGAATATTTGTTCTCAAGAATATGGCCTACGTCTTTTGCAAAATTCAAAAAAAAATTAGTGTGATGAAAATAAAAAGTTGTAAGTGACAGCAACTGCATATTTTCAGTTTTGTAGATGATTCCTCTCTTTGTAGCCTTGATCAAAAGGAGAGGAACTCTCTTAAATGCTGGGAAAAATGTATGATCATGGACAATTTGTCTACATGAAATATTTTTTTATTTTTATATGACTTTTTTTTGTTGTTGCCTTTGTCGAACGTGTGAATCGACAAGATGATCTAAATGTGAAAATCCCGTTGAGTTAAATTTGAGACAACTCAAATGTTCCTTTTTGCGGATTTCAAAACTTCTAAAAGTTCTCCTCATTCAAAATGCATCATAAAAATTGCATCAAAATCGACAGACGTCACTACGATGCATAGGTTCAATTACATCTTTGACATTTATTAAGCGATTGTTCAAATTTTTATTGGTTTTCAATCATATGTTTACAGAAGGTATGAAAATGTTTGCGTATTCATAAGAAACCTTATAATTTTTTTTGTCTTGATGCATCATTCAACGTTTTTGTTTGGAAGAGCTTGTAACAGTTTGATTCAAATTTCAGCCATATTGTTCACGTGAGATAATTGATGATGGTAAACTAGTAGGAGGATTTAATGGGCTATTTCCATCATTTTCGCTTATTCTGCTCAACGTTGAATTGTAATGTGTGGTCTTTAGATGACATTGTTTGCGGAGTTAGACTGCACTTCAACATTGAGTTCTATTATTCCCCAGAGTCCTAATGAACTCATGCATCTACTTAGACGTCTTCAAGTAGGATTCATATTTGTTTAAGTTACTCGCCCAAAGCTGTTTTTGCGTTGGCTAGCATTGTATACATTTTGTGACATGGAGTTTCTTTCTTCGGCTCACAGAATTTGCTCTCGTCAATGACATATTCTCATGAGATAATTCCTGAGAATGCTCAGGCAGAAATATAAAACTCGGATGAAATTTTCGTGAAGTGGAATTCTGTTATCACTAGAGATCTCTTTCGATGAATATATAATGTTGATTTTCCCATTTCTCTTGCATATACAGAGTGATTCTTCAACTTGTACAAAAATTTTCATAGTAGATTCTTGAGGTCGAAAGAAAAACTTTTTTTCTTCGCCATTTTTTCCGAATCGACTTAGATAAAAAGATATAACCATTTTCAGTTTTCATAATGAGCTGTGCCAACCATGGGAAAACAAAATTACCTTTAGAATAACTAGCTTAATCTGTGACAGTACGCATCTGTGGATCGTTGAAGCAGAGTTGTATTCAGCTAAAGTACAGAGAAAATATAAGGTATACTTTTATTTTACGAAATGTTCAAATGAAACGTTCAATGTGTCCAATTTAGTTTCAAGAGTTGGGTTCATCGAATTTTTGGCTTTTTTTATGGTAAGTGATAATCAGAAAACTGAAAGACGTGGGTGATATTTTGTGTTCGAAAAAAATTCATCAAATAAATGAATTTAATTTCATTCGATAAAACCGTCTGAGAGATTTAACTAAAAATATCATTTTTATGGTTTTTTCTACAGCCTGAAGACTTTGAACCGAGCCGATTCGAAAAAAAATGATACAGGAAAAAAGTGTTTCTTCTGACCTCAAGAATCTACTGTTAAAATATTCGTACGAGTCAAAGACTCACCCTGTACAGTTACATTCGTCGGAATGATAGTTTTCTTTCAGTCGACAAATAACCTAGATGACATCGAATATTATTGTGGAGACAATCATTCATACCTACTAAATCAACGAAAATGTTAAACTAGTCGTAAATCACAAATAATGATACCAGAAATCACATTCATGGGATAGTCAAAAATGAACATTAAGAGCATATGACTGTTCCGTCCATATAGGCACGTCATAAACAAAATGACCATAAAAAATAACGAGGTAATTTCGGTATGGCTTTCCTGAGATTACATAATAAACTCCGCGGTTAAATGTTCAGATGGCAGCAGTATCGCATGGAAACTATAGACAATCCGTGGTAGCTATCAAATGTTGGGATTTCGCTACGACCGCAAAAGTTTTGATCGAGTTATGAAACAACATCATTATACTGGCAATACCGAATATGTTTTCAGGGGGTTGAAATTTGATATATTTTTAGCGGGGTAACTTACACCAATGTAGCATATACCCATTTCCCATTTTGAGCAAGGAGAGTTCAAACAGGTAAATAGTGGGTCAAACTTTATCTATACATTCGAAAAGTGGATACGCATATAATAGGTTGTTAACCCAATTACATATTCAAATAATTGTATGCATTCCTGAAATTTTTATACTTCAAGTTTCATTATTCTGTTCTATATTAAAACTTCTATAAAAGTAGATCTTATATCTTATAATGAAAAAAATTTTTTTGTCGTTTGACGAATAAAAAATTTATTTCTGACTTTCCGAGGTAACCAAATGATTGAATTGAATTATAATGAAAACCCCACATAAATTTGAGCTTTCTGACGTGAGATATTCATTTCCTCTTTTTGAACTGACCGCTAAAACGGTGTAGACCTCTCTTAAAGCTTTCTCTAGTGTCATTTTTAGTAGGGTAGAAGGAAGTTTTAAAATTAAAGCAACCTTAGGTTTGATTATGAAACTGGGAGTAAGGTTACGACCAGTTTCATAATCAAATTTAAAGTCACAGCTTCATTCATTCATTCATTGCTGTATCCCGTTACCGGGAATAAATCTACAACAATTGAGACTCAAGTAACGAGGGCCCGACTCAGATGGTGCGGCCACATTCTGAGGATGCGAGACACAAGACTCCCCAAAATAGCTCTATACGGCGAACTCACTGAGGGAGCCCGGAAACCAGGAGGCCAGTATAAGCGGTTTAAGGATACACTACATCAATCCCTAAAATCAGTTAATGCTAATCATAACTGGGAACAACTAGCGTTAGACAGGTCACAGTGGAGGTCTTTGGTCCACGGTTATAATGGAGAATCGAGAAGGATACAGCGGCGGCCAGATCTGGTTGGAGACTATCCATGCCCTGAGTGTGGAAGGATCTGCAGGTCACGGTTGGGTCTCTTTAGTCACAGGAGGGCACACAGTCGCAACTAGCACTAAGAAGTTACAAAGTCACAGCTTAAAGCTTCCTTTACTGTCATTTTTAGTAGGGCTTAAGGAAGCTTTAAAATTAAAGCGACTTTAGGTTTGATTATGAAACTAGCCCTTAAATTCAGAAAACAAGCATTAATTATGATGTCAGCATGATATCTGCCTACTAAATAAATTTTAGTTCGATGAGAATTCTCACCTGTTGAAGAAAAAATTTTCTCAAGAACTGTTACTTCAAACAAGAGACCACAAGAGAAATAATTGTTCAAAATAAATGATGCTTTCAGAAATTTATTTTTCAATGGTATAATATGAAATTCTACTCCTGGAAATTATAGGAAACATCACGAAAATTTTTTTTATTGATTCTGCTCAAACTCATTTATATCCGTTTTTGGATCCTAAGAATCTGAAGAATATAAAAGAATCGTACTATTTGTGGTGGGAAACTCACTTTTTGCAGAAATGAATCATAGGGGAGAGTTCCTTTGAATTGGACAGCCCATGAACCGGACGCTACAGTTTTCTACTACACTCGATAGTAATTTAGCATCCTTTACGTAAATATCATTTTCGCAACATCGATCGAGATCTCTTGAAAAATGGCTGACCCTGTGGCTCGCGCCTTGTTGCGAAAATGGGATTTACGTAAAGGATGCTAAATTACTATCGAGTGTAGTAGAAAACTGTAGCGTCCGGTTCATGGGCTGTCCAATTCAAAGGAACTCTCCCCTACTTTACCCTGTTTCGCGAGTCTGACTTTTCCCTTCCCTGTCAGTCATGGTGCGTAAGCCCTAGGGGTACTGAAGAGAAAGTCCCGTCAACCCCCCTGTTCGCGTTCCGCGTCATAAGTGTTGAATCCGAAATCTCTTCTTTTCTATCAGTCATGGCGCGTAAGCCCTTGGGGTAGAGAATAAGAGATACCGCTCGTCGTCAGTGAAATCCCGTAGTTGCGCTAAAAATAGACCTTTTCTCAGAGAACTCTGATCCACGAGTTTGCGACGCTTTTGTGATGATTAGTCTTGGGGATTTTCTCCGCCACAAATCTGCGGAAGATTCCTACTCATCGGGTGACATTAAACGCGAAGAAATAATGAAATTCATAAAGCTGGCCATTCACGGTAGAGCCGAACCCATGAAAAATGATTCTAATGAATAAACATTCGAAAAACTAGGTTTTCGTCTTTTTCAAGGATTTTCCATATTTCAAAGATGTAAAAAAAATCGTCAGGTGAACATACTCGAGCGTGTCAGACTTTCATACAGATGGTTAATTTCGGTGTTTCAGATGTGTTGACCCATTAATCTGACAGTTTGAAGATAATAACATGGCATTTTCTTTAAATATCTCTCTTCCTGTACCGTTTTCGAATTAAGGTAAGCGCACATACATCGGCATCGGACGGACGGCATGGAAGGAACGGCACGGCAGCGGCGGAATTTTTATGAAGGCACATACAACATCGGAATCGCCGGAGGAATAGATTAGTTGCGAATATGTCTTCAAGCGGTGAGGAACTAGCGTTGTTCTGGAGGAAGAAGAGTTTCAAAAGCGAAGGAAGCGTAGACGAATGTGGATACATGACATATGTAAAAAAGGAAGGATTTTGGAGAATATGTTCATTTATTTCCGGACTTGATGAAGGACGAAAAAAAAATGGTTGCTATAATTTCTGTCACTTAAATTGTACAATTCATTATAATTTTGTACGCGCAGTATTAAGTTCTCCTGAAAACTCATGCTTCTGCCGTGAATTCGGATTTCGTATGACTACCCGTACAAGCCGCTGCATGTAGAGACTTGTAAAATGACGCAGATGCCGCGGCAATCTCCGATTGGTATCGCACATATGTCGGGATCGGCCGGCACAGCACGCATCGGTCGGAATTCAATTCTCGTTCCTCAATTCCCGTCGGATGCGATGCGATGCGATGCCTGCCGTCCGCACATATGTGCGTTGCTCCATTCAGTTCCATTGAAAGTAATTTATTCCGATCCGTACCGTCCGTCCGATGCCGTTGTATTTGCGCTTACCTTTAGAGGGCGATAAGGGCTAGGAGCTTAGTCACACATGCGAAAGGTCAAGGCCATTGTAGAAACCCAGTTTAATGTACATTTATCGCCATATATCTCAAAAACTTTCAGATGTAGAAAAAATTGCTTCAGACGAAATTCGTAGAAAATGTTATGCTCGACAACATTTATAATGAATGCGAAAACAAATAGCCCAGAAGAGATAATAAAAAAAAATTGTGATCTTAATGGCCAATTTTTATTGTTTCAAGGTTTCTCCCCTTAGGTATATTAGTCTGACAAGCTCGAGAAAATCCCGAATTTCTCTCTTGGGCTCCCCAACTAAAGTATATTCTTTCACTAAGCTTTAAATATTGTCCCCCATCATACACTGCGCAAAAAAATTAACGCACATTCTGAAAATCAAAGTTAACTCTACATTGACTCTATAACTTATTTTTTATGTTCTCTCGGGAAGGTTTTGAACGAAACAAGACACATCAAATAGAAGAAAAATTAGGGATTTCACCGAATCTTATGTGAAAGAAGAGAAATGAACAATTTTCAAAATACTGAAATGCTGATAAGTGATTTAATACTTGGTATTTCCACTCCCGAAACCAGTAGTATTCAGAAAATTGCACTGAGCATATCTTTCATGTGGACGTCTGTATACAAGGGAACGTCGATCACAATGGTCATCTGTGAAGAGAACTCTTTCCCAATGGATATGCTCTCTCGCAAAATCCAAACGCGCCCTTGGATGGGCTGGGGTAAATCATATTCTCTGAGGCGATTTCTTATTGTCTGAGTGCTAATTTGCACCTCATGAGTTTGCTCAAGCTGAATTTGAAGGATGCGAGCGGTTGCAAACCGTTGTCTCAACGAAGAAACTTTCAAGTAACGTTCTTGAATGGCAGTTGTTACCCGTGGTCTACCCTGTCTTGGTCTTCGGACATTCATACCTGTCTCCCTGAATCGCTGCAACATTTTGGACACACTTGTATAGGAAACTCCAAACCTTTCTGCAATTCTCGTGTATGTCCACCCTTCTTCTCGCAAAACTACCGCTTGGGTAGCGTGTTTCGCGTTGCATAGCGATCGAGTGTAGAAAATCAAACGAAAGAAAAACTATTGATCACTAGAATTGATCGAGAACAACTGATTTTAGAATGGAGCCAATACATTCAAAATCTGATAATATCATCTTTTTTTATTCCTGCTGCGAAAAAACATCTGTATTGAAGAAAACCGTTGAAAGTGGATAACATATGCATGCATAATTCTGATAAAAATAATTATCGTTGAAAACACCTTCAGTTGTAGAATAAATGTGAGATTTCCATAATGTGCGTTAATTTTTTTGCTCAGTGTATTTTTGTTGTGTTAGCCCTGATATCATTGTTGGAAGTCAATCATCATCTTGAAGGAAATCCTGTCTTTTGATCATCTGAGTGTGCAAGATTTTTTTACTATAAATTTGTCACATATATTGATGATATTTGTAGATGTCTGATGGATATTGGCTCGATCGAAAAATCTAACATGACCTTGAGATGGCATGGGCTCGACTAAAATTACCCCATAAACGGTGGAATATGCATCGGATCGAGCCACGGATCCTGGCTCCACCGTGAATGGCCAGCTTAAGATAATAACGGTCGGTTTAACAACCTTATTTTATCTTTTCGGGGGTGAACTTCGAGGTTCGTCTGGGATCAAACTTCCATACTCTTCCACAATTAGATCAAATCCTCAATAAAAGTCATTCAAATCGTGATATCACATCATCATCCTTTCCACCTGAATGATTTTACTGGATGGTACCATTCATTTTATTAGTCAATAAAACGCAGTCTCGTGAACAGTTTTCGAATTTTCATCCAAATTTGACGTGCTCTCCATTTTCCCGAAGATAAAGCCATAACGTGACGCCATTAGAATTCTAACAGCGGTAACGGCTCACTTGAGAAGAGATGGGAATGTAATTCCCTCAGGAATTTTCAGATAAGATTCTTCTGTTATGCGATTCAATTCCTTCATTACCTTGTTACTCGCCGACATGATGCTTCTTCCCAAGGAATGCCTGTTTTTTTTTGGGTCGTCTAACAATTTGCAGCGGGGAAAATTCAAAATGCCTCATTCTTTTCCTCTCGTGTTATGGACAAAGATGGAGGGTAAATCCGGCTAGACGTTTTCATATTTTTATTTGAATCAACGTAGGATTTCTATTTAAGATTTTTTACACGAAATGATGGACATCCACTCAGAGCTGGTTAAAATAAAAACACTTCAATTAATTACGTTAAAAACGCTTTAGCTAAAATACAGTAGGTATACTATTTTGCATGTATTCAAAATACGTAATTTGTGCAATGAGTAGGGAAGAGTGTAATACGAAAAATAGTGTTTCACACAATATTTTTTCTAATTTTGAATAGGATGTGGCTATGAATTCAAATTAAAAGTACTAAAAACGTCTATACAAGATTTCCTCGGAGATTCCTTTAAAATCGTCCAGTGACGGAAATCATTCAATTTTTCACTCCGTTTCTATGGAAGCAAGTATCATCTCATCATCAGTTGCGAAATATCTTACTTTTCGTAACTGATCAACAAAAGTTATTTCACCTATTTTACCTATTATTCTTATCTATCGATACGCCACTGCTAACGGACCCAGTTCTGTCGATTGAACATGACTTTGCCACCTTCTACGTCGTCATCATCCCTTCAATCGGCTTTGAACTGAATTGCAACTTCTTTCTATACCTAGTCCTGATCATTACAAAGTGGTAGTCGTATTTTACCATAAGGGATATTGACTCTTCAGTAAATAGAACGTCTGCTGAGCCATTTGGTTCCGACCCTGACTCAGAATATCTACTAACCATAGAAAAAAAACGTAAGTTTTAGTAAGAATATAAAATGATGACTTCGACTTATTCGAGTAAAAATGATAAATCTTAATCTGAAACCGTAGCTGCGGCAGTGAAAGGAAAAAGCAGCAGCATTCCACCAATGCAAGATAGTGGTATAGGTACTAGTGGAAATACTGAGAGAAAGAAATTCTGTTATTTTTTCGAAATTCAGGAGGACACAAGTACCAACGGCAAAAATAATAAATAAGCCAAAATTATACCATGTTTCATAAAAATAGAAAAAGTGAAAATTGTAAAAAATTTCTAGATTCCATTGGAGTTCCAACAAGATTATCATAAATTTTTTTCAATATTCAATTCCTAGCAAAAAATATGTGCGATAAATGGATAGGTATAGGTATTGCATATTCAAATATATCATCTTTTTCATAAAAAACACGTTTTAGACTATTCATGGTTGGACAAGCTATTTAAAGATTTCTTGTTTTCTTGACAATAAATCTTTGTATTGACATAAAATTTATTGTATTCTCTTGAAATCCTTGCTAGCTGGTCTTGTTTACAAAACAAAATCTTGAAATTTCCAAAAACTTGGCAATCCCTAGAAATCAACCATCGTAACATTCAAATTGGTTCAGAAATTTCGTCGTGAATATTACAGTTGATAATTGAAATAATAATAATTCTTTCACCGAATTTTTTATTTCAGTCATGGGTGTATCGCAGGTAACAAGACGGAATACATCATATCTGCCAACCTAACGGAAGAAAAGTTTCAAGAAAACCCCATCATAAATTGGGACGCCATCATTTGGGTGAATCGCCCCTTTGAGCTGTGGGTTGTTCAGGTTATTCTTGCAGTAATAAGCCTGACTGAAGCCTTATTGCTGGCTTATCTTGGATATAAGGTAAGATGAATCATTTGAAAAGTTAATTTTTTATATGGTTAACTTAATTCGTTGAAGGAAAATGCATTAATCTAAAACTCCTCTAATGAAGAACAAAAATTCTTATGTCACATCCCTGATATCCCTCACACCGAGGGGTGAACCGGTCATGAAAATGTTGTACACCACAATTCAGACAATTCACGCAATTCCTATAATAGCATATAAAACAATTCAGACAATTCAACAATTCACACAATTAAAGAAAATTCATGGCAATTCACGGCAATTCACGGACAATTCAATACAATTCATGGCAATTCAATACAATTCATGACAATTCAATACAATTCATGACAATTCAATACAATTCATAGTTATGTATTTTTTTTTGAATATATATTTTGGGAATTTTCTTCACATCACACTATGAGAGGTCTGAAACCAATCAATAATATGTCTTATAGATATAGCCAGATAGTAGTTAAGGCTAACTGAGGCTAGCTTACAGAAATTGCTTCTATCCATGGATATCCTATACTTCATTGTTTGATGTACTATTAACCTCCCCTCATCAACATAGTTATATAGTTATATAGGCTGATTCAAACAACTTTGAAATTCAACTGAATAAAATGTTGTGAAAACGACCTAGATAAGAGCATTCCCTTCCATAACGACAATTTTGAAAATTGAGGTATAAAATTGTATGATGAAAAATATGAAAAATACTTTCAGGTAAATTTTTTAAAATTCCCTCAGCAAATGGCTCTAGAGTTATTCTGTGCATAAAATCTTTTTGGTCAAAATGGGCAACCCTAATATTGAATACAACAGAGCGTACTCGTTCGTAACGACAATTTTTGTAGGTTTTTCCAAATTGAGTTATAAAATTTTATGAAGCGAAGAAATACTTCTAGGTGGAATCTTTTGAATCGGTACCTTCTATCAAACGCAAATTGATCGAGTAGTTGAAAAAAATGGTTACTCTGCAAGCTATTAATTTTAAATCATACATCAACATGTCGAGTTATTTTATGGAATTTTATGAAAGTATGTGAAGTACTACAAAATAATAACACAACTTACCAGGTTTCAGAAACATGGTGCGTTGAAATCAAAATTGTGTTCTCATGAAAGTTGTTCGTTCAATTTATATGGATTAACAAAGAGCTTACAGAATAACCATCAAGAGATTCGACACACGTGCTGAAATATCTATGTCTACTTTTTGAGTGCTGAAAACAATTATTAATATTATTAATTCATCTTCACCGATTAATCAACTAAAACTATATCCCTCTCCGAATTGCCCAATTCGGTGATCCTTAGTGTGTACCTACATATCTAGGAATTCATTCAACGCGAACCTTAATTATTACATTACTAAAGCTCTATTGATTACAAATGGTATAAGCGAAATATATGATTTATATATTATTTGAAACATTAGACAAATGTTTCAAATAATTTTTTTTTTATACTTGGAGAGACATCTCCAAGCGAGTCTCCTAGTCTTAGATGAACCTCCGAATGATCTTTGTCAGGTTGAGAGGGAAGAAGCTGTGAATATATAATTGACATTATTGCAATCGATATACCGATATAGACCGACATTTCGAATTAACATCTTCTCAGAAATTATAAAAGTGTTAAAAATGAGGTTGAAATAACCAAAATTATATGATATGCATTGAAGAAAGAACGCCTGTTCTTAACAATGATTTTAATGGGTTATTTCCAACAGAGTAATAAAACGGTTTCAACCAAAGGAATCGTTTCAGGTACCTGCTATTGAACGCAAAGAGATCGGGACCAATATTCACCAATATTGTTGGTGAATAGTCCCTGTACAGGCATGGGCGCCCGCAGAAATTTTTCTCAGGGGGGGCAAAATATCATCTACGATTAGTTTTACTGAAAGAAAAATTTCTCTAACGGTGTCTATCAGAATCTCAGGGGGGGCCGTGGCGCCCCCTAGCCCCCTCCTGCGGGCGCCCATGTGTACAGGTTAACAATGTGTTTTGATGACTGTTCATGATGTAAAATGTTATATCGAACCAATTTACTCTATTCTCAAGAATGCACATGTCTCGAGAAAATTTGAAATTTTTAACTTTGAATCCGTCCAGGCCCCCCGTACGGGCTGACAATGAGCTTTAATGATTTTCATTGGTATAAATCAAGGTATGAATAATATCCGATTGCACCATATCTCATTCTTTTTCCAAGAGAAACTCAAATCCTAAAACGAGCATTAATATTTTTTTCAGAACTGTAAGAATTGTATACTGAACAATACAGTTATCCTTAGAGCGTGGAGTTGACAGATTGTAACTGTGGATGAAAGAAACCTGGCTTCACACCCGTAGGAAATTATTGTGTATCAATAAGAAATAATGAAAAAATTAGATGTTGTATAATTCTTACCTGCTCAATCTTATATCACTTTAATTCAAATCACAGAATACAGAAATTAAACTCGGAGTTTGCACTATTGCGCCGGCATGCGACTATATACATGTCTACATGAATATGACTATATACATGTCCATATACATGTGCAAACCTCCCTTTCTGCTTCCTAATAGTTGGACAGGTTGGACATCTGTGAATTGCAAGACAGCAAATCGCCCAACAATTAGAAAATGCATTGCAATTCATAACAATTCCAGACAATTCATGAGAATTTTCGAACAATTCACGGATATTAATAGTTCAGAACAATTCTTTATAATTTACGACGATGGGCAAGTTTCCTAAAACTCCAAAATCGAATTCAAATTATTTATGGAAACCCAATTCCATTAGTTATCCAACACGTAAGAGATTCGCTTCAAAATTCAGATATACACCCTTCGAAACTTAATAAACATTCGATTGTGTAAAAGCGTGTAACGTAGAATGCCCTTACTACAGTCTAGTAATTTTTGTCAATTCGACACCAGTGAAACCGATCAAAGAAATATAGAATTCCATATCCACCGAAATATCCACATATTACAAAAAAAAATTTCTGAATTCTATACCTTAGAACATATCCATGTTCTATAAGAGAGCTCTTCTGAAATCACAATTTCCGACCGAATGCAGTGTGTTAAAATTCTAATAAAATAAATTTCCATATACATATGTATTTGAGTTATAAAAATTCTTAGATTTTGAAATTTGGAAAAATAGCCCATTCTCCACAATTCCCGACTGAATTTGATGGTATAGGTGGACTGTATTATAGATTTGTTGAGCACTGATTTTACACTTATTTATTTACAGAAAAACAAGAAATTTTATAGATATTGATACATATGTGAATATATCGTCACGCTTGTGGTGGTGTGCGTGGGTGAATGTTGGTGAGTGTTAACTGTTGACGACTGACTCTGGTATTTATGTCCCCTTCGTTGGATCTGGTCTTTTTCCCATCATCAAGTCGTATTGGGGCGGGAAATACCATGGTTGTTGCTAGGGGCACGAAAGATATCTGGAGCGGCGGGAACATCCTCCCCACCTTGAAAGGACCCTCTTTCAAACATCTATAGGGAGAGGACAGATTTTCTGGAACCCTCGCTTGACCACTCCGGAGGAAGTCTTTATAGTGGCCACTCTACAAACTCCGTCGGGACCTGGGTGTAGATGGGTAATTCGTCCTAGCTGCCACTGGGTTGGCAGGGTATGGTCATCTTTTAATAGAACCAAAGCGTTTTCCTGTAGTGCGCCTTGGGTTTTTCTCCATCTTTGGCGAAGTTGCAGCTCGGAGATGTACTCTGTCTTCCAACGTCGCCAGAAATGCTGTGTCATTTGTTGGACTAGTTGGAAACGATCTAGTCTATTGATTTTGACATCAGTGACATCCTCGTCTGGGGCAGCATTTAGTGGCCTGCCAATTATGAAGTGAGCAGGAGTCAAAGGAGTTAGGTCATTTGGATCTGAACTAAGGGGAGATAGTGGACGGGAATTTAAAATTGCCTCCACTTGACACAACAAAGTGGATAATTCCTCGAAAGAAAGAGGTGTTTTGGACATAACTCTTTTAATGTGGTGCTTGGAACCTTTGACTCCGGCTTCCCAGAGTCCACCAAAATGTGGCGAATAGGGCGGTATGAATTGCCAATCAATATATTGTTCAGATGAGAATCTTTTGATATTGTTGATGCTAGAAGGCATTACTCTGGCGTTGGGTAAATCGCTCATTAAATTCATTGAACTTACAACCTTATGTGTGAGGCGTGATAATAGTACTGCGCCGCAAAGCTCTAATCTTGGTATGCTGACAGTTTTTATTGGTGCCACTTTGGATTTAGCACAAAGTAATGAGACACGTATATTGCCATCTTTGTCCAAACTACGTAAATAGACGCACGCACCGTAGGCCCTCTCTGATGAATCGCAAAACCCGTGTAGTTCGACCCTTATACAATTTTGTATTATAGCGTGCCGCGATATAGACAGGTTATTCAGTATAGGCAATTCGTGCTGAGAGGTGAGCCAAGTGCATTTTATAGATTCTGGAATAGGATCGTCCCAAGACGTCTTGGTTGACCATAATTCTTGCAATAGAATTTTGGCTAAGATTATGCAAGGACTTAGTAATCCTAGCGGATCAAATATTTTTGACACAATGGACAAGATGGATCTCTTTGTGAAATCTTGATGCTCATGATTGATATTGATATTGTACATCAAATTATCGTTTTGACATGACCAAGTCAAACCTAATGTTTTTGTCTTATCATTTTTAGAAAATTCGAGATTATCGCGAGCTAGGTCAGATTGAACAATATTGTGTAGAACTTCGGATGAGTTGGAGTACCATTTTCGGAGCTCGAAACAACCGCCTGTCAAAACATCGGAAACCTCGCGACATATTCGCTGCGCATCTGGAAGAGAATCCGCGCCTGTGAGCAAGTCATCTACGTAAAAATCTTGCTTAATTATACGAGCTATGTCTGGTTTGATATCTTGAATATCTTGGGCTAATGCGAATAAGCATCTTATGGCGAGAAAACTGGCCGAAGCTTGACCGTAGGTGACGGTATTGAGCTCGTATGTACAGAGCTCTTTTGAAGGGTTATCGCGCCATAGTATCCGCTGTAGTGGTCGCTGTATTGGGTTGACCAAAACCTGGCGATACATTTTCGCTATATCGGCGGATATGACATATTGATATTGACGAAACCTCAATATTATGGAGAATAACTCATTTTGTAGAACCGGCCCTATAGCTTGAATATTGTTCAGAGATATACCGTTACTAGTCGGAGCCGAAGCATCAAATACTACTCGCAGCTTTGTGGTTAGACTTGACTCTTTTATCACGCCGTGATGAGGCATATAGTATTCTTGATCAATGGTTGGGCTGTCTACTATTGTCATATGGTTTAAAATGATGTATTCGTGCATAAATTCTCTATACATAGTTCCTAACCTTTCGTTTCTTAGTAAACGCTTTTCTAAGGCTAGAAAGCGAAGCTTTGCCTGAGACCTTGATTCTCCCAGAACTGAAGGTTCTTGCTTGAGCGGCAAATTGACTACAAACCGTCCATCGGGATTTCTTGTCGTAGTTTCCGCGAATAACGTTTCACATAAAAGTTCATCTGGGGAAAGAATCTTCTCATTGGACAATTCCTCTATTTCCCAAAATTTTGTGAGCGCTTGAAGTAGTTCTCGATTTGAGCTTAGATTACATGAAGCAGTTTTTGGGTTAACTATACCGAGTGGTCCGGATACGATCCATCCTAGCTTAGTTTCTTGTAAGTAGGGACCGCGTTTGCCTAAGACGATTTTATTGTTATCTAGGAGCTGCCAAAACAGATCTGCACCGATCAACATATCGACAGGACCGGGCTTATGGAATTCTGGATCGGCTAATACTACGTGAGAAGGGATTTTAAGAACTTCAGAATTTATTGCAATACTAGGCATTTGACTAGTTATCTCTGGTAGGATATAGCAAATTAAATTTGTGGAAAATCTATTGACTTCTGACTTGAGTTCGATATTGCATTTCGTTTTTACGGATGAAATGTTGTTTGCTATGCCGTATATCTCAAGATTGCTGGATTGGCCAATAACGTTCAACTTTCTTTGCAGGCGTTCCGTAATGAATGATGTTTGAGAACCGCAATCCAGAAGGGCTCTTACCGAATGCCATTTACCAAAATTGTCCGATATTAATACGCGAGCAGTTGACAGTATTGTTTGCCCTGTTGAACATTGAAGCACGCCACTGCTCAGAACATTCGCGCTGGACGGCTCGTTATCATTTTCGTTCGATTGCACTCTTCTAATACTATCGTCATGTAAAAGAGAGTTATGGCGAGACCTGCATTTTTTACATGGCCCTATTTTACACTTGCTTATAGGATGCCCTTCTCGCAGACAGTTAGCGCATATAGAAGGATTTTCTCTGACGTATTTGTTCCTTTCTATTATTGTTAAATTTAAAAATTTATTGCATGTATATATTGAATGATTTCCCTGACAAAAGGTACACGTATAGTGGTTGGAAACTAAAACTCTAGACGTTTCCTTTCTTGCACTACGCATAAAATCTTTACCTGGCCTATTGGAGTTTCTATCGCGGGATTGATTGCTCTTATAATCTAATGAATCCACAAAATTCGCACGCTCGCGTAAAAAACTTAAAAACTCGTCAATATCTGGCGATTCCGTTTTGTTTCGCTGGTGCCGCTCCCAATCACATAGTGAAGCGTTATCGACTTTCTGTGATATCCAGAAAATTAATAAGCAATCCCAATTTTCGACCGATTGTCCTAACTGCTCAATAGCGCCTAAATGTCGAGAAATATTGTCAGCTAATTGCTGTAACTTATCGCAGGAACCCTTGTGAATAGGTTCAAAAAATAGCAATGCACCTAAATGGTCGTGCAATAACTTTTTGGTATTGTTGAACCTTTCGCATAAAGTACTCCACGCTACTGAATAATTATCTGCAGTATGTTGTATTTTCTTTATTGATGCCGCAGCAGTGCCTTCTAGCGCGCCCCGTAGGTAGAAAAACTTCTGTACCGATGTGAGAGATTCGTTTTCATGTATCAAACTTTTGAAAGTATCCCTGAATTCTAGCCAATCTTCAAAGTTGCCGTTAAATTTAGGTAATAGAATATCTGGCAACTTTATTCCTACTGATTCGGATTTATAGGAAGACTGAACATTTAATTGAGGACTGGGAAACTCATATCGTTTCAAAAATAGCTTGGCTTTATTAGTTAAGTCGTAGAATTTTTCTTCGAAAGCCTCTCTCTTCTCTGATTGCTCAGGTAATGCAGTTAACGCACATGTCATTTCAATCTCGTTTTGGACATTATTGAAATTGTTATGGATGTCCAAAGTATTTTTCAACCTATCCTTGAATATAGCGATTTCAAGATCGGTTAAATTTTGTTTGCTTATTGCTTGATCAAGGTGCTTCTGAAATGAAGTTAACGTACCGTCAATCAGAGCTCGCTTTCTTTCTAATGCGACTAATTCTGCCATTATAGAAATATTGATTTTAAATAGAAATATAGAAAAGACGAAATAGAGGCAATTTTATGGGGATTAGGCAGGTATGTGAAAAGGAAAGGACTCACTCAGAATATGGACCTGCTGAACCTTGCTCGTCTCTAGGGATTATAGGTGCTGGAGTGGCGGCTTCGGGACGTCTCTTTGGTTGGACGATTGCCCTGCTTTCAAAATCCAGACACAGGCACTTGACTTGGCGTCGCACAATTCTCGGCTGTATTGTATTCACGTATGGAAATTATTGTAATTCCTTGATTTTCTTGAGTATCCGCTCGATGGACCATGAATTTGATGGTATAGGTGGACTGTATTATAGATTTGTTGAGCACTGATTTTACACTTATTTATTTACAGAAAAACAAGAAATTTTATAGATATTGATACATATGTGAATATATCGTCACGCTTGTGGTGGTGTGCGTGGGTGAATGTTGGTGAGTGTTAACTGTTGACGACTGACTCTGGTATTTATGTCCCCTTCGTTGGATCTGGTCTTTTTCCCATCATCAAGTCGTATTGGGGCGGGAAATACCATGGTTGTTGCTAGGGGCACGAAAGATATCTGGAGCGGCGGGAACACCGACAATTCTCAACAATTCATAACAATTCACACAATTCTTGGTAATTCACAACAATTCTTGACAATTCACCACAATTCCTGGCAATTCAGGACAATTCTCAACAATTCTTGGCAATTCAATTCAATTCATGACAATTCCTGCAATTTGTACACCACAATTCACGACCGGTTCACCCCTCGCCTCACACTGTAGCTTGTTCAGGTTTGAATTTCATGAAAGCATAAAATCCACAAATTCTTTGTAGGGGTAAACCTCTGAAGTTTAATGGAAGAAGGTAACTTTATTGCAACATGTCCAAATGGAGAAATTTCATATTTGTTAAACACTCTCGTAAGACTATCTTCTGCGGATATTCTTCAGTCCCACAATCCCCATACTAGTTCCTGTGTACCTATATCGCAAAGACATCGGTGGAGCAAGCGGTATCTTTGTACCAAAAACGTCCGTTTAGTGTAGAGTATAGATCCCATCTTTGAAGAAGTGATGCATAAGCATCCTCCACCATCTTGAGAACCCTTTCCTGTATGGGAAAAAAGTGTTTCTTTTGAACAATCTACTGTTAAAATATTTGTACGAGCCAAAGACTCATCCTGTATACAACCAGTGCATAATGTGTGGTTTGAGGCTCCTTTCCTTACCTCTCCGGATAGACCTAAAGATCACAGTAGCCTCATTCGTTGGGTCACAGCCCGCCAACTTGACCTGGAGCATATTCAGGACAAGATTAGGGCATTTTTTCATATACCTACATAGGTCCATATACAGGGTGTCTGTAAACAAATGCGAAGGACTTGGCGAGATGATTTCTCGATGAAAATAAGCTGGGGTATTTTTTTTCGAAATCGACCTCCCTTCCAAGATACAGCCTTTGGTAGGCGATGACGAGTGGACAGTTTTTAATTTTTCTACGGGTTCTAAAAAACACTGATACATAAAACTATACACACATGAAAATAACAACCCCTTATGATTTTTCTTCAAAAATGGTTTTCGTGCGATAGATTTTCGGAAAATAAAATTCTCTTATGGTTTCCCATTCAATTCTGCTGAAGAAAAGTCTCTTGCAAAATTTCGATAGAGTCGATACTTTTCTCGGAATAAATGAAAACTTACAAGCAGTGTACGAAGGTCTATGAGGCAGAGTTGATGCATGTTTTTTAGAGGGAGGTAGTCATTCTCTGGAACACTTATACGATGAAATGGAATGAACAGTGATCAGAACTGCTTGTAAGTTTTTATTTTATTCTGAGAAAAGTATCGACTGTATCGAAATTTTGCAGGAGACTTTTCTTCTCCAAAATTGAATAGGAAACCAGAAGGGAATTTTATTTTTCGGAAATCTATCCCAGGAAAACAATTTTCGAAGGAAAATCATAAGAGGATGTTATTGTCTACCCCTAATAATGAAGTTATGAAATCTAAAAAAATTGTTTAAGTAACATCTACTAAGTGCTTCATATTATGTTTTATGACTCAGTGTTTTTTAGAACATGTAAAAAAAATTTAAAACTGTCAACTGGTCATCGCCTACTCCAGGCTGTATCTTGGAAGGGAGGTCGATCTCGAAAAATATTTATAGAAACTACCCCTGCTTATTTTCATCGAGGAATCCTTTCCCTTATTTCTTCGCATTTGTTTACAGACACCCTGTATATGAAAACATTATGGTTTTCTCATATTCTTCGACGTAGAATAATATACCAGTAAATTTTTCAATTTAAATTCTTGGCGGTTAGATATACCAGCATGGTTATTGCAATACGAAACTTATAGCAAAAGAAATAGCGTGAGATTTGAAAAAAAAACATCCTAGGTGAAAAGATACTCGTGCAAGGTATCCACCAAGGCGTGTATTAATTCACAACAAAGGGCACTCGAAATGAGGAACTCTCGAAAGTTCAGGATTGCAGTGAACCGTTTCACTGCCTGTCACATCTGCGTCGTTTGCACCTTCAGGCTACGTCAAAGGAGGCCTTCCATTCAAGCACCGCTTCTCCGATATGCCTGCCTGTCTGCTACTCATGTGTGTCGTCTCTATACGCGAGCTTGTATGAGCTCCATCGAGTTCGGAGTTGTGTGCTTTGTTGTTGCACGGTAATGAAGGGTTTCATCACGAAAATGGTTATTTGCCTCGCACAGGTGTTCTCCCAAGAAATTTTAATAATCCGTATAGTTCAATCGTCTTTGATCAGCATCATAATGACAGGATTGACCGTCGTTTGTTCAGCCTTCAGCCTGCATGGGGGTTTAATGCCAACCACAGATTTAAATCAATTATGTTAACAATGTGTCATCTGGTAGTTTAAATTAAGTAAACTTCTAGCTTATCTCTCTCTGCCATTCAATTACAGGTCAACTGCACCTCGCAATACCTGAATAACTACATGATTCGAAGTTTTGATTTATTTTAAGGTGTTCAATCATCTTCATCCGACTTGATTTATACTGAATTCTGGGAAAGTCATTACCTATGTTGAAGAAACCTATCAGAAATACAGGGTAATTGATAGAGTCCGCACACTGGATCAATTTATTTGGCATAGTTTTTTGAAGCAATGTGGGACAACAGCAATTTTTTCGCGAAAATACTTATCAGAATTGAAAAAACTCATCTCGTGATAACTGACTCAACCATATGGTTTCGTTTAGGATATTGGCCTGTCCGATTTTTTGTGGGATTGCCGAATTTTTCTCATTATTC
This sequence comes from Coccinella septempunctata, assembly GCF_907165205.1. NCBI lineage: Eukaryota > Metazoa > Arthropoda > Insecta > Coleoptera > Coccinellidae > Coccinella > Coccinella septempunctata. The sequence continues at coordinate 54,652,765 of NC_058189.1, read as the reverse complement.
AATAACTTAACCCTCTAATACCCAAGTCCGCCTTGAGACAGGTTGCATATAAGTGGATAAAAAATTATTCTGCCCATGTCCGCCTTCAGTATAGGTTCATTTTGTGAGTACAGGTGTTAATGTAAATCAGTTAACTATTTGCGAAAAAAAGATGTAGATTACTTAAGCTAATTTGAAACTATACGGAAATAATTTTAAAAAAGAAAAAAAACTTGGGCATTAGAGGGTTAAGTCCCGGTTGCTCAGTTCGGGATTAAAGTGGATCTTAGATTAATTTTGACATTTCTGTTCAATTCTGTCAGATCAATCTTTACTCCATACACTTTTATTTTAGCACTCGGTTGGCCATGAAATAATTTTTCAAGTTTTGTAACTAGAACGGAGTTAGGTTGGGACTCTTGAAATGTCGTCAATGTCATAACGCCGTTGTCACAAAAGTAATTGAAAAAGAGAGAAGACAGGGTTCCAGGAAGTGCTATTTAGAATTCTACAATATATCAGAGGGTAGCGAACATATTCAATTTAAGTGAATTTATATAATATTTCATCTGAATCTAAACGACTTATATTAACTGAATGTTTCCACAATCTGAAAGATTGTGAATCAAGAGAATGACGAAGAATTTCTATTGGGAGACTCAAAAAAGTGGTGGCATTTGATAATTATTTTTAGGGTGAACGAATGCGAAAAGTTACTAGAGGATTTTTGATGATAGTCGTCGTAGATTAAGTTCCAGTAAATTAATTTTGCTATATTTCATTTCACTTGTCCTATACATTGTGAATGTCTTAAGGGATCAATAAATAGATAATTATTATTAATTATATCGAAGTATTGAAAATAAACAGCCATAAATACGAGCCAGTTGTCCTGTTAATTTTTAGTTCATGTGAAATTTTTGTTTAAAGGTGAAGTTCCTCTCACATAGAAATAATTCTTTTGACTTCCATTGATGCAAGATGATTTTTGTTGAAGAATTTAATATTCTTGTAATTATCCGTTAATTCTTTCGAGAGATACCCATTCCCAACTACTGCATCATATGCATTTAATCTTCTAGTTGATTTTTTTTGAAATCTACAACTGATGTAGTTCAACCTTTAGCCAAGGAAGATAACCAACATTAACTCTACTCAAGCTACTTCATATTGTGTACAATAATTCAATTTTCTTTCATAGCAAAAATTCATATATTTAAAAACGCATGCAAATAACTGGATTTGGAGATGCCTTCAAAGAGTTTGTATAAACGTCAATTATCTTCGTCGCACATTTTCGACTTCATATTTTCCAAAATGATTCGACATTGTGATAAAATACGTAATTACTGAGACTTTCACGTAGAACGGACAACATAACGCTGATTTAAAACCCAAAAGTGTTTTGACAAGCGTCATAACCCCAGATTTTCGTACTATACAGAGTGGAATGTGTCAAATTTCCATGGCCAACCGAGTGAATGGAGTATAGAAACATAGAATCAACTTAAATCTCGGCTTAATCCTGTTCTGACTGACTGAGCCTAAACGATTTTCGATACCAACTAATAGAAAAATACTCTCATTTTTCATTTTTATTTTATTATAAAAGGCCTATATATTTTTAAAGGCCTACAAACAACAAACAGGCATATGTATAAATACACATAATCACAAATTTACAAAATTCGTACAAGCTAAAACTTGAGATCTTAAAAAAAGAAAAAATTAGTTCAAAATATCACCAATAAAATTCGTCCATATTATTAACGAATTTTTCCACAATCTTCTTCTTGGTCGAGCCCTCCAAAAATCGTCGTAAAAATGGGATGAACTAGGGTTACAATACTACTAGCACTTCTTCAACATAAGCATTTTCAATAAACTGTCTTAATTTTCTACACTTTTTTATCCTGAATCGCAGGATACAACATTTTTTCCAATTGACTGTATGCAACTAATCAGATAGACTCGGAAGTACTAAACCATTCATCGTCCAGCCATATGTTTATATTTTGTATCGTTTTTTCAATGCCGGAGTCACCTGCCACAGGCCCGTGCGAAACTTACTGAAATTTTGTCGAATTTCTAGGGGTTGTAGCTCAGCATTCTTGTATATTCTATATGGACAAGTTTTGGAGAAAAGACTCATTTTGATGGCTTCTACGAGAAAAAATCTCATTCGATTCCGTAGATATATCTTTGCGTATCAAATTTCTTCCCATAACAATTAATATCAACACTACAGGGAGGGGACACTGGGTTCAGCTAGTTCTATACATATAAGACTTCAATGAAAATTTTCGAAGTATGTTCGAAGCAGCAAAGTTATTTATACCCATGATGTTTGTGTAATATAGCTGAATTCACAATCAAACCTCTACAGACAGAACGCATTGTGGAATTTCTCACGTAACTTTCCGTGGTCGTGACCGTTCAAGCTTCATTCATCAATAACACACACTTCATCTGTCATCTCCAGAGGATGTTACGTCCACATCGTTCTGAAAGGGACTATTAATTCCTATTGAAAATCGGAGTATGCTACGCTGAGTTTGCCCGCCGTGGGATTAGAGCGGATTTCAGCAAATTGTTCTAAAGCAAGTCAACACTCCCCATCGACGGTGGCAGATCCATCGAAATCCGATAACTGAACTTCACGAACTTCACAGGACTGATGGAGGTTTTGTTGAAACACCTCGTTTTATTCTTAGTGTTGTCATTGCAGTGAGAACTTTGTACACCACAACCGTTTTAATCTTACAATGAGCCCAACAAAAAGTCGAGCGAGAGCTGCGCAATGAAATAAAAAAAAAGTGAATATCTGAAAACTTCATCATATACTTGAAAGCGAGAAAAGGTTATTTACGAGCATATGTTTGATAGTAGATTATTCCCATAAACACACATATTTTGTGAAGAGACAACGTCAATAAGAACAAAATAGTTATTTATGTACCAAAGACACTGTCTAATAATGACGAGCCTGTAAATTCATAGCAGGCAGGCGAAAAAATAGTAGTAGCTCACATACCTTTACGGAAGTAACTTATCACCTCTTTGCTTGCCTCGGCTACGTCGCCGTTGTTTCCAATAACCTCAGCTCTCTAGGAGCGTTACTGATATACCGCTGTCACTATCCACTCTTCATTATTATTCAAGCCAAGTTTTAGGATTCCGTAATGAATTACTTTGAAAAGAGCAAATGACGGTTATTATATCCCTGTTATGTTTTTTTAATCTTTGATTCACGAAAATGATATATATTCTTGTCATAGTGACGACAGCGGACGAAAAATAATTGCCCTCAAAACTGTCTATTACAGTCAAGCCTGCAATTGATAGCCGTGACGCAACCGAGGATAGCAAACAGGCGAGACAGTATAGATAGTTTTTGCCGAAGTGCATATCACATTTTTTCGTCGACCTCACATACCTTCATGAAAGTAACATGTTACCAGTTTTATTGCCTCATCTAGGTGTCCGTAGCTGCCAATTCCCTGAGCTCTGATGAAGTGTTACTGTTATCCATATCGCTATCACTATTAATTCTTGATTATACTGAACACTAACATTCAGACCTAATTCACTGGTAAAATCTAGCCGATTTCATAAAGAATTAATTTGACAACGTCAAATGACAGGTATTGTCAGAGGCACTTAAGTTTTCATCAAATTCTGTATTCACTAAATTGATTCAATCGCCTCGGGATCTAATATATTGCTTAGTGACAAAGCCGGACGAAAAGTAAATCAGTACGAAAAGTGAATTAGTACGAAAAGTACTCGCCTTCAGAAATAGTCAACTTTTCGTTTAGAAATTAGTACGAAAAATGTCATTTTTGTTGAGGTCAAAGAAACAAACAACAATTTCGACTCACAAATGCACGAAGAGCGCTCAGATCTGAGAGGTGAAGAAATCATTAATGTTGTAAGATTTTTTTTTCGATCGCTTCCTGGATTGTTTGACTTCCTCTCGATATTTTATTGAAAAGGGCAATTCACTGAGCACATTATGAGTTTTACCCTTTATACCCTTGCCAATTAATGTTCTCTATATATGAAACCATGAAAAATCATATTGCGAGTTTCAATTGAAGATTGAAGATAAATATTAATAGGGTAGGCCAGTTTTTCACCTCATCTTTCAACGAAGGGATGAAAAAAGTTTTTGAACTTGATCAAAAAGAAGATTGTTTCGGAAAGCTCTAGAGATGTTGCAGGATTGTCGTTTCTACTGTATGAATATAACATGAGAATATGGGGACCTTCAGATTTCGCTTTTTTTCTAAGGTCGTCTAAGAGCTTTTCAATAAATTCTCATACCTTTCAGAACCTTCAGTTTAAAGATCGATTTTCACCTAATCCGTTACATTAACGACCCCGTCAGAATATCTCAGGATCGCTGTCAAATTGGAAGAAATTGACTTATCGATTACCAGTTTTCCAGCCAATTAAGTAGAGTAATGTTTTCGTTGTATATTCCCTCGAGTATTATAGCCTAGCCAGGCTTTTTCTGGTGATTAAATGCATCGATGATCCCGCTTCTCTATAGGGTGAAGGTATTCGGTCTTCATTTCAGCAATGGACACGTCAATCGATATCAGGAAACGAATATCTATCCAGAACATGACAACAATCCATTGTAAAGAAATATCTTTTGCCTTGTTATTTTTATCAAAGTTTAAGATTCCGTATCTCAGAAGGCGACTGCAAGATTCTTCAAGAAATGTTAATTCCTTCGGACAAGGAATCTTGTCCTGCATTCTTGGCGCATCTTAATCTTACACCCTGTATTCTGAATTGATAATTGAATGAGGTCTCTTCATTTCAGGGTAACATATGGCAACAACTTCTGTCGTTTCACTTCATCTTAGAGATAGTTAATACAATTCCATTTACGTTAACGGTAGGTACTACAAATGCCTTACTTTATTTCAGGTAGATTAAAAGTATTCTTGATTTCAGATTTTTTACCCACCGCTCAGGAACCTTTTCATACCAGTTTTTCTGAATTGTTGGTTGGCGAAACATGCCCTAGAAAATATGTTTGTAAGTATTTTACGTATTACCTCCAATAACCTGCAACTAAATTATCGTCTACCCTTTCGTATAAAAAAATTCATTAATGGTAAATTTTTTCAGAATGATTTGCATAGAGCTATGCAAAAGTCACAGTCGGCCTTATCCCAACAGTTGACGATATTATCAGCAACGTTGGTCTGTCTAGTCTTCACTAGGTGAGTATATAATTTTTTTTTAAATTAGGTACGCTTCAAAGGTATATAATTTTATGAGGATCAGATTGCCCCTACCCAGCGAACCTGCAAGGTCTCTTTGAATTATTGTAGGCGTCAATTTTGAAATTCATATAAATCTCAAAATTCTGTAGTAAGAGGCAACAAACAGTGTGGTCCAACGACAATTCAACACCTCGATTTTCCGGCTTTGAAAGGAAATTGTGAAAAAGGCGATTTCGCAGTAAATTTATATCTCCGCTAATACTGAAGATAGAGCTCTGAAATTAAAACATTATACAGGCACTTTTTTAAGTAGAATCCTGTGGCGTGCTTGCCTTTTCAGCAGGATTTTTAATTACGAAGCTATGACCCAAAGTTTTTTTTTTAAAGGGGAACACTAGATTTCTGTGCAATCTATAGAAAGCTTGATTTTAACTGATTTCGAAAATATATAACATCATATGATTTGTATCAATATAAATAATAGAAAATGGTCGAAAACCTTTTTTCTCAATATTTCTATGGTTTCTACTTTTGATGAGAATAGAAAAAAGTAGCATATTATGATTACTACAGTCTCCTTCTATTAGTCCTTTCATTTCTATGCTTTTTACTCGATTTCTCCAAGATTTAAATTTTGTGAAAATTGGTAGAAAGTATAGGAAGAATGACATTGCCGAAAGGAGTTATAGGAAGCTTTATTTTTCTGTGCTCGTCAAAAGTTGAAAACATACAAATATGGAGAAAAAAGGTTTTTGACCATTTTCTATTATTTATATTGATACAAATCATAGGATGTTATATATTTTTGAAATCAGTAAAAATTAAGCTTTCAAAAGATTGCATAGAAATCTAGTGTTCCCATTTAAAAAAACATAACTATGGGTCATAGCTTCGTAATTAAAAATCCTGCTGAAAAGGCAAGCATGCATCTGGATTCCACTTCAAAAAGTACCTGTATAACGTTTTCATTTCAGAGCTCTATCTTCAGTATTAGCGGAAATATAAATCTTTTCAATTTTCGCTTATAACTCGAAAAGAAGGTGACCACTCTTGTTAGTTTCTCAGTAAAAGAGAACGAGAATGGGGTATCAGATTTGGTCCACTGGTTTAAAATCTGTAGTGCTAAACCATCGAAATTTGCCCACCCTGTACAGGGTGGGCAGATTTCGTTGTTTTAGCACTACAACTTTTAAACCAGAGGAGATAGACAAAATCTGATACCCCATTCTCGTTCTCTTTTTCTGAGAAACTAACAAGAGTAGGAGTCATTTTTGGCCACCTTCTTTTGTTTTCGAGTTATAAGCGAAAATTTAAAAAATGGCGATTTCGAAATAAATTTATATCTCCGCTAATACTAATGATAGAGCTCTGAAATTAAAACATTATACAGGCACTTGTTTAAGAAGAATTCTTTAATCTTTAATTACGAAGCTATGACCCAAAGTTATGTTTTTTCAAATGGGAACACTAGTTTTCTGTGCAAAATTATTTAATGAGTAATATAAAATTCAATACACCCCTCTCGTTTTTTTTTCTTTCTTTTTTGTTTTCAGATTATTCTTCGTCAACCATCATAGTAGAAAGAATGGGAGGAATTTTTTGGATCATGTCATATGAAGAAGATGTCCTTCAATTTCAATTATTTTCAGCTTATTCTTCACACAAATACATCATCATTAAACTCATACGGGCAAACAGAGAGTTTTTTCTGAGGATTTTAACTCTGTTTCTTTCATGTATCATACGAAGATATGTATGGTACCCCGTTGACATTTTTCCTCTGCTTACACTGAGATCTGGAACGAGGAACAGGTTTTTAGGATCTGTCTCTTGTTCCATTTCTTTACACCCGCTTCATTGTTATTTCAGATTGTAAAAGTTTGTAACACTCTTTTTCAAAAGAATATATATAACGCTTAATTTTTACTGATTTCAAAAATATATAACATCATATTTTTTGTATCAAAATAAATAAAAGAAAATGGTCAAAAACCTTTTTTCTCAGTATTTCTATGGTTTCAACTTTTGATGAGAATAGAAAAATGTAGAATCTTATGATTACCACAGTCTCCATCTATTAGTCCTTTCGTTTCTATGCTTCTTACTTAATTCCTCCAAGATTCAAATTTTGTGAAAATTGGTAAAAAGCATAGAAAAAATGACATTGCCGGAAGGAGACTGCTCTTGTTATAGGAAGCTCTATTTTTCTGTTCTCGTCAAAAGTTCAAACCATAGAAATATTGAGAAAAAAGGTTTTTGACCGTTTTCTATTATTTATATTGATACAAACCATATGATGTTATAAATTTTTGGAGCTTTCAAAAAATGGCACAGAAATCTAGTATTCCCATTTAAAAAAACATAACTTTGGTTCATAGCTTCGTAATTATAAATCCTGCTAAAAAGGCAAGCACTCCACTGGATTCTACTTAAAAAAGTGCCTGTATAATGTTTTAATTTCAGAGCGCTATCATCAGTATTAGCGGAGATATAAATTTATTTAGAAATCGCCAGTTTTCCAATTTTCGCTTATAACTCGAAAACAAAAGAGAACGAGAATGGGGTATCAGATTTTGTCTACATCCACTGGTTTAAAATCTGTAGTGCTAAACCTTCGAAATTTGCCCACCCTGTACAATGCCGTTAAGTTTAAAAGAAAACGCGTCCGAAAAACAGATATAATCGAACATGTAATTTTGATTACCGTTGCTAATTTCATTGACCACTTCACAGACTGAAGTCTGCGATCAGGATAATCCTCATTCATTTCCTGAACCACTGGTATCTTATAAAGATGGAATTTATGTTGTTTAAGGATTCTCATGATGGTTGTGAGTGGAATACCATATTAATCGGACAATTTCCTAGTACTAAAGGTCACATCCATTGCTACATGACCTAAGTCAGCCACGTCCCTCGCTTCGTCGCTTACCTGTTCCTTCGTAGTCGAATTCGGCAACCAGTTGCACAACGTAAGCAGCGGATACATTTATTCCCAGGACGTCGTTTGTTAAATAAAAGCACTGTTGTTCGCGCAGAGTCGTTATATTTGAAAAATAATTTTATCATTTTTTTTACGGAACACACCATTTTAATTCTACCTCAAATTGACCATCGCTTCGACACACTTGTCGTTACAAAAGTTCTTCAAAATTCACGATAGACTAAGTTAAATCAAAAACATGGTCCCTTACCTGTTTTGGACAAAAATCAACAACATAACTAGGTGGTTTATTCTGGGAGGATTCTGCATCTCTTCATAAACTTTTTAGGGTTTTCACTCCCAATCTCTGAAACAAAATCAATTAAAAATGAAATCAACGATTTGCTCCTGCGTAAATTCTTGCACTAATTTGTCAGGAGCAAATTAACTAGAAAAAATTGTTGCCTGACAATGAACTCAAAATAAATAACGTTGAAATTATAATTCTGTAACGTAACGTTTCGGAGTCTATATCAGACTCCTTCATCAGACGAAAAATCTATTTTTTAGAAAATCTTCGGAGTTGTGGTTTTTGTTTGACATTAATTGTCAACAATTTTTTCTAGTTAATTTGCTCCTGACAAATTAGTGCAAGAATTTACGCAGGAGCAAATCGTTGATTTCATTTTTAATTGATTTTGTTTCAGAGATTGGGAGTGAAAACCTTAAAAAGTTTATGAAGAAACATAACTAGGTACATAATACCTTTGAAATAAGTCGGATACTCATTCACTATTTCTGCTATTATTTCATTATCGATGCATATTTTGAAGCGAAATTTCAGGATCAGATAGTACTCGATAAGATCTTCAACATCGCACAACCCTTCATCCCTGTTCAAAATCAAGGGGTTGTGGTGACCCCCGTTAGGGTGATATTAGGATTAGGATTAGGATATTCAAAAACAATGATTCGATCTCCAGTATCCTATTCGAGCATGGTTTTTATTTTATTGATCAAGTTCTCCATTATTCACTCGAAAAAACTCGAGACCACTCTGTGTATTCCGCACTGCTGAATACTTTCCAGGCATATTACAGCGCTCGCTTTTCTCAATCTTTTCTCCTGTTTTGTCCACTGTGATATTTATCAAAGAATTGTTACTCTGACCATGAAAGATGTACCGCTTTTATCGCGTGACAAAGGACAGTTTTCTTCTACTTCCCTTCCAGCTATCACAGTGATGTTTGCCGTTTGTCGACGTAACCCATTTCCGTTTTTCTATTTAGGTACAATACGTTCTACTTGCATTCGAATGCTGAGTTTTATCGCTGGTCTAGCTGCAGTATATGACAAAAACACCTGCTTCCGTTCCAACAAAATACACTGATTTATTCGTTTCATATTGAGGTGCATATATTAGAAGTTAACAGTGAGTTCATTTTCGAAATTGTGTCTGCTTTATTATTCAAGATGAGGTCTGTTTTAGAGTCGTCAAGATCGAACGGTTGCACCGAGCTCGATGAAATTTCGAGATTTATTACTAGAAGAAATGCTCTTTCGGAATATCCACCATATTCAGATTTACGATAATTTTTCTGGCAGATACGCGTGTCGAAATTTGACCTTTGAAAATATTCCAAAAAAATCGTCAGGACCGAACTGTTACACCGAGCTTTATGAAAATTCGAGATTTGTGACTGAAAGAGTTACTCCTTTAGAATCCCAATTAGATCAACGATAATTTTTCTGGCAGATACGCTTGTCGAAAGTTGACCTTCGAAAACTTCCTCAAGACCAAACGGTTGCATCGAGGTCGATGAAATTTCGAAATTTATCATTAAAAAGTTGCTCTTTTAGGATATGTGTCACATTGAGGACTACAATAGTTTTTCTGATAAATACTCGTGTCGAAATTTGTCCTTCAAAAATTTCTCAGAAGGATAGGGTTTGTAACAAATTCGTCAAAACCGAACAGTTGCAGCGATATCTCTTAAATTTCGGGATTTATTATTATAGAAGAGTTAGTCTTTCGGAGTATTCATCACATTTAGATCTACCATGATTTTTCTGAGCGATAGGCTTGTCAAAATAACCTCAAAAAGTTGGGGTCAGTTAAAAAATATCCTTTTGAATATCGAAAAATTATCATTTTCCCTTTCAAAGCAGAAAAAGTTTTAAAGTACCTAGTTTTCTTTCAAATAGATGGCTTTTATTACAACTATAAAGATAAACCTACTTTATATCATTCATTCATTCATTATTCATTGCTGAATCCCGTTACCGAGAATAAATCTACAAAAAGACTCAAAAACAGAACTATCGGTGCGATCAAACTCATAATTTTTCAGCGCTACTTGCGACTGTGTGGCGTGTGCCCTCCTATGATTGAAGAGACCCAACCGTGATATACAGATCCTTCCACGCTCCGGGCATGGATTCTCACCAACCAGATCTGGCCGCCGCTGTATTCTTCTCGAGTCTCCATTATAGCTGTAGACCAAAGACCTCCACTATGATCTGTCTAACGCTAGTTGTTCACAGTTATGATTGGCATTAACTAATTTCAGGGATTGATGCAGAGTATCTTTAAACCTTTTATACTGGCCTCCTGGCTCCCTCTGTGAATTCGTCATAAAGAGCTATTTTGGGGAGTCTTGTGTCTTGCATCCTCAGAATGTGGCCGCTCCATCTGAGTCGGGACCTCGTTACTTGAGTCTCAATTGTTATACAACTCGCATGCTGCAGGACTTCCGCATTTGAACTGCTGTCAGCTGAACTAAAGCTTCGTATATATGTTTATAGGTGTCCAACATTATCTGTAGATCCTCCGGGCTGCTAGCGATAAGTGCGCAGTCGTCTGCATAGTGAAGTTCCGTTATAAATGTTGTACGGGTTTTTGCTCTGAGGCGCTTCAGGTTAAACATTCCTCCATCAAATATGAATGTTATTCTAACACCTCTTACAGGAATACTCATACCAGCAATTATCGAGACAGCTATGGCGAAAATATTGAACAGTAAAGGCGCTAACACGCACCCTTGTTTTATTCCAGAGTTGGTTAAGAAATGGTCGGTTGTACAGCCATAATGCTGTATTTTAGCGGTGTTGTTGGTATGGAGGCTCTTACATCAGGTTAATATGGAGGCTTTTATATCAGCAAACACCTTACAGAATTTCAAATATAAATACACTGCGCAAAAAAATTAACGCACCTTATGGAAATCTCAAATTTATTCTACAACTGAAGGTGTTCTCAATGATAATTATTTTTATCAGAATTATGCATGCATATGTTATCCACTTTCAACGGTTTTCTTCAGTACAGATGTTTTTTCCCAGCAGGGATAAAAAAAGATGATATTATCAGATTTTGAATGTATTGGCTCCATTTTAAAATCAGTTGTTCTCGATCAATTCTAGTGATCAATAGTTTTTCTTTCGTTTGATTTTCTACACTCAATCGCTATGCAACGCGAAACACGCAATTTGACCCAATAGGAATGTGCCCAAGCGGTAGTTTTGCGAGAAGAAGGGTGGACATACACAAAAATTGCAGAAAGGTTTGGAGTTTCCCATACAAGTGTGTCCAGAATGTTGCAGCGATTCAGGGAGACAGGTATGAATGTCCGAAGACCAGGACCGGGTAGACCACGGGTAACAACTGCCATTCAAGAACGTTACTTGAGAGTTTCTTCGTTGAGACAACGGTTTGCAACCGCTCGCCTCCTTCAAATTCAGCTTGAGCAAACTCATGAGGTGCAAATAAGCACTCAGACAATAGGAAATCGCCTCAGAGAATATGATAATATGAGTTCTCTTCACAGATGAGTCTAGATTCTGCCTCTACCAATGTGATGGACGTTCCCTTGTATACAGACGTCCACATGAAAGATATGCTCAGTGCAATTTCCTGAAAATTACTGGTTTCGGGGGAGGTTCGATTGTGGCATGGGGTGGAATATCTTTGACTGCTCGTTCAGACCTAGTGGTCGTTGATAATGGAGCTATGAATGCTGATAAGTATATAAGGAACATTCTTGAAGAGCATGTAGTGCCATTTGCCCCATATAAAATTTCATTTTTATGGACGATAATGCCAGATCCCATCGTGTGCGCATCGTTCAGTAGTACCTTGAAGAGGTTGAAGTCTCTCGAATGGAATGGCCAGCAAGAAGTCCATATCTCAATCCGATTGATCAGGTTTGGGACAACCTCAATAGAAGGCTGACAAGTTCAGAAAATCATCCAGCTACTCTTAATGACTTGGGAATCCAACTCGGAGAAATCTGGGAAGGATTAGATCAGAACATTTTAAGATCACTCATTTTGAGTATGAACCGTCGTTGCCGAGCTGTAATTAACGCAAGGGGTGGAAATACCAAGTATTAAATCACTTATCAGCATTTCAGTATTTTGAAAATTGTTCATTTCTCTTCTTTCACATAAGATTCGGTGAAATCTTGAATTTTTCTTCCATTTAATGTGTCTTGTTTAATTCAAAACCTTCCCGAGAGAACATAAAAAATAAGTTATAAAGTCAATGTAGAGTTAACTTTCATTAAAATTGAGATTTTCAGAATGTGCGTTAATTTCTTTGCGCAGTGTATCCACTCCTGGAACCGCCACTGGTAAGAGAATATTATTCATCTGAAGACGAATAAGCAATGCAATTGGTTATTGCATCATTTTGAGCGCCTATTATTGAAGTCATATTGGGGAGTTTACATCTTCTTTAGCGTAGGATGATTTTTTTAATCATCCTGCGAAGCGGGCGGATTGAGATAGTAAGTTCCACTAATGGGCACCTAGCAAAGAGATGCTTCACATTGAATTTCCATATCTCGGAAATATTCTCTCCCAAACAGCATCCAAGCTTAGCGAGTTCCATAGCACAAATCGATTCTTCATAATTTATTCGTTCAGTTCATCTGAAAATGTCATTTTGTCAACTTTGACATTTGAAGAATTCGTCTCTTCCCATATATAACGAGAGCTCCAATTTTCCCAAGTGCCCTTCTGTATGAATCGCAGTCAGTTTCAGACAATTACTCTGAAGCTGTTAATCATATTGGAGCAATACCTGACAAGCTAACCTAATTTCTCTATTCCACCTTTCCCTATGTGAACGAGGCCATCGTCTGGGGAGAATTAGATCAGAAATGGAGGGACGTTTGTTAGATTAAGTGTACCATTGAAGAGAATTATTACGAATGTAAAGGTTAAGGATTTGATGTAATGGTTGAAACCGAAAAATTTTAGGCTAAAGTTCTCTCAGACGTAGATGAGTTGTTGAGGAACAAATAGGGCTTATTTTCGGGGAAAATCGTTAGTTCTGGTCGTTGTTGCCAAAATATACAGGGTGAGTTCAAATATTTTAAAAGTAGTTTCTTGAGTTCTATTCCGATTCGGCCCTGGCAAAAAGATATAGCCATTTTAAATTTTCATATTGAGCTGTGCCAGCTCTGGAAAAACAAAATAATCTTTAGAATAACTAGCTAAATCTGTGACACTACGCATCTTTGAATCTTTCAAACAAAAGTACCCAATGTTTCAAATTTTACAGATAATTTTCAATTCAAATCACTCGAATTATACGAGAAGAAATTAAGCTCTCAGTCTCAGTCAGTCTCTGTTAGTCATCAATAAATCTTAGACCCATAATACCATATATCTACATTACATTATTTGCTTTCATCTTTTCACTCTCGACTCAAATGTCGAATAAATGATTCATTCAGAACTTTTATTTGTCAGTTTTTTTTGTTTCTTCCTTATAGTTTTGTATATAAGGTATCAATAAGGTCTCATGATGTACCTAATTGAAATTCGAATATCTCAGTTAGCAACTTAAGACATTGAATGCTGCGTAACGTCATTATTTTATCGATTTCATCAAGAACCAACCAATTGGATTTCTAAATAATCTCTTCAGAAAAGGTTTCTTGAGAAATTGAGAACCTCTTTTTGGTACCCAGTTTGGTATGAATGGTCTGTAATAGAGTGAGATGATGGGAGAAATTTTACAGCCAGAAGTTGTACATGTTAAAGTTCGTTTTTCTGGAACTATTTAAACATAAATTTCACAAATTCCGAAGTAGTAAAATTGATTGGAATTTTCATATTTGAACGTTTTGCGTTTGAATTTCGAAGATGATATCAATCTATCATCTCCCCCTGAATTCGAATCACAGTTGATGGACCTACTTCGAATTAATAACTCCGCGACTGTGCTAATCATAATTAAAAACCTTATGAAGGTTTAACTGTTTATTTATGGTAATGAACAGGACTCCTTGTATAACTCTCAGTCATTTCTATTCGAGGGTAAATGATATACCCTTGTAAACATGCACATATATGTACATTCGGTTTCTGGTTATTCAAGTGGTACCTATACTACACCTCAACTTCTACTGGCGATTGTTTCAGTCAACCAAACTTGTAAGTTTGTTTTGCTTCTGACCCAGGTGCTATTTGAGTTTCGTAGTAATGTTTACCCCTATTAATATTCAATAGAAAGGATTCATATTCACTTAGTCAAGTTACAGTCTTCCAGTACATCGCAAGCTATAACACGTGTAAAGCCAGGTCCGTGCCTAGCCCAGGATGAGCTCCTGGTCGAATAAGATATTTCCGTAGTTGCTTAGATTATGATGACTAAAATGGAAACGTGAATGATGGGAATTGAGAAATTGAATCTACTAAGTTGTTCTCTAGTGAAATAATTATTAGAAAGTTACATACTGAGGGTATATGACAACGAAAGCTGGGAATAGAGCTTAGTTCAAAACCTATTTGGCTACTTCAGGTTGCTCGTTACCGATATATAGACCTCGAAAAAATAATAAATTTTCTTAATCTGACAGTTTGAAGATGATAACAAGGCATTTTTTCAATATCTCCCCAATTCTGTAGGTACTTCTAATCGTTTCTGTATTCATTATGAAAGTTGTAGATAACAAAATTCTATATAACTTTTGTCTGAGCCAATTTTTCATACTCTTGACAGTTTTCGAGCTAGAAGATGATAAGGACGAGGAGCTTGGCTACACATGCGAAAGGCCAAGGTCAATGTGAAAACCCAGTCTAATGTACATTCATCGCCATATATCCCAAAAATGTTCAAACATAGAAAAAATTGCTTCGGACAAAATTTGTAGTAAGTGTTATGCTGTACAACTTCTATAATGAATGCGAAAACGATTTGAAGCCCAGGAGAGGAGATAATTAAAAAAAACTGATTTTCTGACAGGATGTCCTGGACAATTCCCCCTTTATACAATATAGGGTAGAGGTACTCTACAGGGTCCAAAGCTATTGGATTGCTATTAATCTGACAAGCTCGAGTAAGTCCATAGTTTCCCTCTTGGGCTACCCAACTATAAAAGTAAAACGTTTGAAAACGTCAATGAGTTTCGAAAAGTTTCACTTATATGTCGAAATTAGAAAATAGTTATTTATGTACCGAACATGGAAAACTGTCTATTAAAGTCGGGTCTACAAATTGATTATTTATTATATAAGATCATTTCTTTTGCATTTCAATTTTGATTTTGATTTCTCAAATCAAAGTGTGAGATTTTGTACTCTTGTATTAGAAGCATACATCACTAAAAATAGACATTATAATAAGAAAAAAAACATTATCTTCATGAAATATTCTCCATAGAATCAGTTTCTAATGCATTCACACATTAGGTATAACATCGATATACGTATCTGATGTGTATCAATTTACTTATATCTACTTCTGAGTACCAACTCAGAATGAAAAGAAAAATGAGGTGGAATATTTTTTAATTCGATGTTATGTTCATGAATACAACGCCACGAAAAAGCTTGGCGTGTTTACGTTAACACCCAAACTTCCTGGATTCATCGCTCAGAATATAATAATCCAAGGTTAACAACCCTCGTAAAAACGTCCGCTGAATGACAACGTGAAGGTTTAGCAGCTAATAATTGTGGAAATTGTGAAAAACTCATAATCTCATATCGATCAGGGTTGTTATGATGCGTTGGCTATTTTCCACATTGAAGGTCTTTCACTAGAATTTGGTTCACAATTAAATTACATATTATGATCACGAATTATCTATCACAATTTTGAGCTGTGTGAATTGAACACTCTTTATTTTTGGTTGTTTCACCTTGCTTCGGTTTATTGAATGAAATCAATTATTTCCTGACAAATAAGTGCAAGAATTTACACAGGAGCAAATCGTTCAATTTTTTAATTGATTTTGTTCCAGAGATTGGCAGTGAAAACCCTTAAAAGTTAGAGTAAATTTCAATCGATATCTGAAATGAATTATATTTGCGCATTAAACGTAATGAGATCATTAGGTGTTCTGCAACTTTGCACTTCATTATGAATGTGAAATATTTGAGTGGACGACAACTGAATTCAAAATCATATTTTCAAACTCTCATCAGTCGTGGGAATTTTTAACTAGTTACATTCAAAATTATTCCATAAAGACATTGGTAATATAAGTATGTTTAATTTATTGAATGAGAAAGGTTCTGCAATGACGGTATAAATTCACCAGTGCATTCGCCAATTTGTTTCAGATTTCAATAATATGAAGAAAATGATGTAATAATATGACTTACATTTGTGAAATTTATGGCGGTTACTTTTCTTGTTGTCTTGTGATTTAATCGTTGTTTTTCGGATGTTGGAGGTTTTTAATTTTCGTTGTTTCGTGTAATTTTATCATTTTATTATTGTATTTCAACTTTGCAGGCAAATGAGAATCCGAAAAACATCGCTGAGTATATGCTGTAGAATTTAATTTAGTTTTTTGATAGTCCTATTTCCTCAAGGTTCCCTTATCTTAACTAATCTTGGAGGACACTAAGTGAGGTTAACATTGTCTATACATTTTATTATATTTTCCTACACATTTTTATCCTGACTGCAAAATTTATATTTTACCAGCTGATTTCTCCTAGGTTCGCACAAAAATTTCGCAATGAAATGAGAATAGAATAGGATATTTCCCAGTACACAGCTATAATAATATTGTTCGTCCTGATTGGGCCATCACAAATAGATTCTGTAGGCAATTATTGCGTGACAAGGACAATTTCAATCGATAAACAATGATGAGCTATACGGCTCTTCACTTATTAAAATAATATTATCGCAAGGACTGCATCATACAGGGCATCTCATTAATATTGCAAAACATTTCAACTATGAAATAATGAGCTCAAAACATGGGGATTCAACCCACGGCAACCACATAAAATGTTTCTCCTATCGAATTTTCGACAAGAAATTCAATTATTTTTTTTTCTTGTTAAAACTCTTTACGAATTGATTTTACGACAATGAAACTATTCAAATTTTTTCGGCTATATCACAGACATTTTTAACTTGCATCATCATCTCAGTTCGTTTATATTCATTTGCACCAATCTGTATGTATCATTACGACATTTTTTAGGAAATATCTATAACTCCGTTTATCTGGACAAATATGTACATAGTGATCATCAAATGTAATCAAATTTATTCTAATTTTTTTTACAGTGTATGCGGGATTCAGCATTTCCAAAGAGCTGGACATAGGCACTTGAACCTCTTTCAAGCCACATATTACGTTGTTGTAACTTTTTCTACTGTCGGCTACGGCGATTTTGTCCCAGATATTTGGCCATCCCAATTATACATGGTGATCATGATCTGTGTGGCACTAATTGTCCTCCCTACGCAGGTAAGCAAATGAATTTCACTCCAACCTTTTGTACAAAATTATACGTGAATGAATTTGGAAGGATTAATTGAATTTGTATCCACTTATCAATATTCTACTGAATTCGATGGACTACGATGACTTTTCGAAACCGATAGATTTCCGAAAAAAATTTAATATTTTTGTTTTCATGAAATCTACAGGGTGAATCTTTGACTAGCATAAATATTTTAACAGTAGTAACTTGGGAACAAAAGAAACACTTTTTTCCTACACAATTTTATTCGGTTCGGCCTTAATAAAAAGATATAACTTTTTTGAGTTTTCATAATGAGCTGTGCCACCCCTTTAAAAACAAAATTACCTTCAGAATAACTAGCTTAATCATTAATCTGTGACACTATGCATCTGTGGATCTTTCAAAAAGAGTTTTATTCAGCCAAAGAACACGATTTTTCAAATTTTATAGATACTTTTTAATTTTTGAGCATTAAATTACTCGAAAACGGCGCATTATACGAGAAAATATGAGGAATACTTCTATTTTAAGCCTGTTTGCAACAGCCGAGAATTCTCTGGAGAATTCTCTACAAAATTCTCGCAAGAAAAGAGAGAGATTATTTTGTACGCAAATGACCACTACAGAGAATTCTACCGAAAGTGCGTATGTAACGGTACATAATTCACGGCTCATGAAATCTCGAGTAAATTTTCTAGAGAATTCTCGGCTGTTGCAAACGGGCTTTACAAAGCATTCGAATATTCATTAGATAGCGTCCAACTTAGTTTCAAGAATTGGGTTCTCTGAATTTTTGGTAATTTCATGGTACGTAATGGTTATAAAGAAAAAACTTGGAAGACGTGGGTGATATCTTGTGTTCGAAAAAGATTCATCAAATAAATGAAAAACTATATTCCGAAATTCATTCCATTCGATTAAACTATTTGTGAGATGGTAAGGGAAAAAAATTGTTTCTTTTTAAATCAATAATCTACTGTTGAAATATTTGAACTAGTCAAAGACTCACCCTGTATATTTCTGCGAAAAATTTAAATAGATTCGGGAGTGATGAAATATATCGAATATTATCGGAGCCATCACTTTCCCGAGCAATTTTCCCCGTAGTTTTTCATGCTTTCAACTAGAAAAAACTATTTTCCGCAAACTTTCTGAAACCCCGGAGAAAATGACACGAAAACTAGTAACGTTCGTGTCTTGTTAACTTTCCACTCTGCCACGATTGGACGGATTACAAGACTAATGGGTTCAATTGTGATGAGGGTAGACTATCATTAAGGTGAAATATATTCCAATCTCATCGTTTTATATTTTTTCATTTTGGGGGAGAAATGATTCATAAGCCATGTATGGTACTTATAAATCGTGTAGGTAAATTACGATTTTATCAAACATCCGTAATTTATGGAAATTCATGTGGTTGTAGGAGTAGCAGTGGAAGATGATTTGTACCTACGGGAAATATTCAGGGATGAATGACTTCGAATAATAAACGTATGGACCGTTAAATATTTCATTACATTTTGTATGAACTCAGGCTCATAAATCCGTCATTTGGAGAGAAAATTCTTGTGATCAAAGTGGACTATTGATTGAATATTGAGCATCGTCGTAGATGTTAATGGCGTCACGATTTAGCACATCCAACAGAACAAATAACAATTAGCTCGCAAAAAATTTTTTCCGCTACTCAAATTCTTCGAATGGTTCAATTTAATTTCTTCTGTTTCTGAACTCAACGCCATTGAGGTTTCCTCTGGTAATAAAATGACTTTATTTTAATAATAAATAATTACATAGGTAGATAAACAGAGATCAAAACTTTAATGTTTCTTTTTCAGTTATCTGTGAATTTTCTCGTATCTACCTCATTTTTCGGACGATGTCCTCAAAATGTCTGCAAACTTCAATTTCCTTATCTGAAAATCAAGATTATCATTTTTTCTTCATAACTCGTTTGTTTTTGGAGATAACTACACTAAATTCGGTATCCTATATAGCGATTATACTGGTGTACTACATTTTTGTAATTTAAGCCACCCTTTATTTTTAACGATTTTCGATATTCCTATAGTCAGCCTCCAAATAGTTCTAACCCTGTATAGAGGGAAATAGTGTCTTTCAATTGAGGTTTAGCTCACCCTCTATTCCCTATTAAGAATTTACGGGTGACAACCCCTATACCCAAGATTGAGGAGATTTTGATTTACAATTCTTCTAGAAAAATGTCCCCCTCCGAATAAAAATTGACCTGTTCCGGCATTTTCTCTGAAAACATCCTTGCCGAGACATAATTATTGGCCCGGCAAGTTTTCGAATTGTCAGCCCTTGTAAGTCTACTTCAAGGACTTAATAAAAAAAACCATAGTATTCATGTAGAGGGACAAGTGATCTTTCAACTGAGGTAAATCTCACCCCCTATTCCCTATTAAGAATTTAGGGGTGATATCTCCTACACCTAGGGTTGAGCAGATTTCAACTTACAATTCTGGTCAAAATATGTCCCCCTCCGAATAAAAATTGACCTGTTCCGGCATTTCCTCTGAAAACATCCTTGTCGCGGTATCATTGGCCCGGCAAGTTTTTAAATTGTCACCCTGTATGTTCGTTTCGCATTTTCCCCCCTACAGAGTGAAACCCCTGAAGGGATTTAGATGTGATTCGAAGCGAAAAGATTTGATTTGTTACTCTATCAAATGCGCTGATTGCCAATAGAACCCTGTTCCTTTAATCATCTAAAAATTCGTGTGTTTGACACACTTTATTCCGAATCGTATAGCCCGGAAGGTAGGCAGGAAGTTAAAAGGAAAAACACAACATTCGATTGACATGTTCGAAATCGCGTATTTCGATTAATGTCGAAAACGCGGACAGGAAATAACTTTTATAATGGAACGAATCGTTTTCATGATTAATTTCATTGAATAGAATATTCTTCATTGAATCATTGAGGTCAACAATTTTCAATTAGTTTTTTCTGTCGAGGTCCTTTGTGCTGATTTCCGCTACAGTTTTTGCCGTCGTCATGATTTCAATTTATTTTTGTATTTCGGCATCATCCGAATTGACAAATTGAAATTTGTCAGAGTGTTAGAGGTAACAGAAAATGAACTTCACAGGGAAAATTCTTTCTTTCGATTTGCAGCTATTAATCCAACTTACATAAGGTACGAGGATATACTGAAAAATTCTTAGCCTACTATACCAAACAAAATTTCAATGTAAAAATATTTTATTATTCAACATATTCTCCTCTTAATTGGATACATTAATTACAGCGAACCTGCAACGTCTCTAGATCTTTCAAAAAAATGTTTCTTTTTGCTCTGCAAACCAGATCTCCACAGCTTTTATTACCTTATCGCTGAGGAAAGAGATGAAAGTCGGATGAGGCCAAATCTGGTAAATGAGGGGGGTGTTCTAGTAATTCAAACCATAAATCACGAATTTTTTGCATGGCAACATGAGATTTGTGTGCAGGGGCGTTGACCTGCAAAAACAAAACACCTTTGGATAGGTTTCCGCGTCTTTTCTCTTTAATTTTTTCCGTAGAGTGGTCAGTAATGTCGAGTAGTAATCTTCAGTTATTGTTCTACCCTTATCCAAAAATCAATCATGATTACTCCATGGCAATCCCAAGAAGCAAGAACTTTCCCAGCAGATTTTTGGACACTTAGGTCTTGGAGAACCAGAGTGTCGCCATTCTATCGATTGTTGCTTTGTTTCTGGATCGTAGTAATGTAGCCAAGTCTCATCCATAGTAACAATTCGTTTTAAGAATTCTACATCGTTTTCAAATCGAGCACAGATCGAACGCAATGCTTCTACCCTTGCACGCTTTTGGTCAACATTCAAACATTTGGAGATCCATTTTGCAGCAATTTTTCTCATGTCCAAATTGACGTGAACTATGTGATGAACTCGTTCGTATGAAATATTCAGTGCTTCAGATATCCGTTTTAGCCCAATTCGACTGTGTGATAAAATCATGTGAATCATGAACTGCATCGACATTTTCGGGGACTGACACAGAAACTGGCCTTCCCGATCGTTCATCATAAAGGAAGAAGAAGATCGGTCATCATCTTCAATGGAAAATTTACCTCTTTTGAAGCTTGCAGTCCAATTTTTCACGGTCGCACACGAAGGACATTGATCACCAAGGGTATTAAGCGTATCTTCGTCAATCTGCTTACCTCTTAACCCTTTTAAATACGGGTACTTGATGATGGCTCGATACTCCAATATTTCGATTTTCACAATTTCGGTGGACATCTTCTTTCTTTTAATTTATTGCGTAACGCTGGTCTACTTTTTTGACCTCAAACTTCACACTAACACTTCTTATGAGTTATTGTTCGTTGCTATGGTAACGCAATATTTTTTTTTCTTCATGGAACTGGTCTAGGCTAACTAGATATCAATAAATCCTCGTATATCTTGTGCGAATGGAAATCTGCATTCCGATCATGATTCCTTTTTTCTATATACAGGGTGTTTTACGAACGGTTGATCATAGCATAATGGTGAAGGAGTGTCATCTAGGCCTTTCCGAAAATTTGCTTCTCTTGTACCCAAAGGCCATTAGTTTCTGAGATACAGGGTGATTTATGGAATTCAGCTCAAATTTTCTATACCAAAACTTGAGAACGATTGCATGGTCCGATTTTCATGAAAATTTGTGTGCTCGTTGACTTCCAATAAACCTAAAATAAAATTTGATAACATCTTGGTCGGAGTGATGTTCATTTAATATCAGAATAATTCTAGTTATTAATTATCCTGACATTAAATGAAAATCACTCCGACCAAGATTTAATCTTTCACGATATTTATTCCGATAAAATACAAGCCTTGAAAAAGAATCAGACAAGATTCGATACGTTGGCGATGTATTAATAGGGTACAAAATAAAAATAAAACTTGTCCCAATTCCTGCAATAATTATTTCAGATGGATTTTGACGAGGATTTTGATATTCGAAAAATAATTCCCAATATTCTTGAGACTGTCCTAATAATCTTGAAATTGCATCTGCCATATTGATTGGTCGTTATAGATATCGAAAATGAAGGACGAAATTCATAAACCACTCGTGAAACGCCCTGTATGATGTGTGTCGCTGAAACAGAGCAGCATTCTCTTTAGCTCTTATCGTGATCAATAGTCGAAGAACCATGAAAGTTTAATTGATTGATGGCCCGAATATATCAATCAACACGGACGAAAATACGACAAACGTTTCATTTCAGTTATTGGCGCCTATCGAAATGTTTTATTTTATGGCTAGAGTTTGAATATTCCGGACAATTGGAAGACTACAGGTTCACCTCATAAATAATGCCGTTTCCGTATACCTACGAACACGCAGCAGTGAAGCTAAGAGGGTGGAAGGCTTTGATTCGAACTACGATTCTTGTTGATAAGAATGACCTATTTCTTTTCTTTGAACGAAATTTTTTTAATGATTTGTTTTTTCGAGAAGTTGACTGGAAAACAGTATGGAATATTGATGCTCTCTCCCTATGTTTGAAATCATTTATCGGACCTTATATTTACAATGGTGGTTTTCAGGAATCAGATTCTTGGAGAAGATTAAATTCATAATTGAAGTAATTTATGCTGTTCCAACTTTTCGAGCCTGGTCAACAATGAGAATATTTTCTGTGTTGTTGACATGGTCCTTTTTCAAGGCTAGAAAAAAAGTTTTCATAATGAACTCTTCCAACACTTTCACCTTCAGAATAACTAGCTAAATCAGTTACGCTACACATCTGTGGATCTTTTAAAAAGAGTTGCATCCGGTCATGGTACCCATTTTTTCGAATTTCACAGATATGTTTCATTTTTGAACATCGAATTGCTCGAAAACGGCGCATGATAGGAGAAAATATTAGAAATAAATAAATAAAGTTCTCACCAAAAAATATCCTCTCCTCATTAGAAATACTTTTATTTTACAAAATTTTCAAATATTCATTAGATAGCGTTCAACTTTTTGGTATTTTTATGGTATGTTATATATGATCATAATTAGAAAACTGGAAGACGTGGGTGATATATCTTGTGTTCGAAAAACCTTCATCAAATGAATGAAAAACTATATTCCGATATTCACTTCATTCGATAAAACCGTTTGTGAGATAGAACTAAAAATAACATATTTTTATGGTTTTCCGACAATCTGTTTTTTTTTTCAAACTGAACCGATTCGAAAAAAAATCTACTGTTAAAATATTTTTTCCGCCGACCTCTTAATAATAGCATTGTTTAACGTACACGAAATTAGCTGTTAATAAACCCTTTTATTGGTTAATTTACTATTAATGCATTATTGTCATGGAGATCGAACATAGAAGTATTCAGCAGCTTCCCAAATAATTATTTCATTTGTATGTAGCATTGAATTTCGTAGTACCTAGCGGGTGAATTGAAAAGAGATGAATTGTGGAGGTTGCAGAAAAATTATGATGGTTAGAGAATAAATCAATTTATCTATACTCCAGCTCCACACATTCTTCAACAGATATAATAGGGACTGATATCAATGTGATTTACTCAAAATGTCACAACTAGAAAATGCCCTCTATGGACTTCTCTAATTGTTCGATCGGCCGCATAAATATCAACATTCCGATATGAGATAGAAAATTTATAAGGTGTCAAATTTGACTAGGTATCGATAGAAAATTTTTGCAATCAAGAATTCACATTAAATTCGAAATGTGGTCGACGGAAAAATCGTGTAATCAACTCGTTTATTAATTGAGCGATTAATGATCTCGAACATTAATCGCTTTTATTAATAACCTTGTTGATTAAATAACTATTACGAGTCAAAGATTCGCCCTGTATTTGTATATCCAGTTGGGTGTCTTCATACGGTTAACGGTTAACCTACCTGAAATGGCATCAGTGCACAAGAATGCTTTATAGAGCGACAACTTATTACATAGGGAAGAGTTCCTTTGAACTGGACAGCCCATGAACCGGACGCTACAGTTTTCTTCTACACTCGATAGCAATTTAGCATCCCTTACGTAAATCCCATTTTCGCAACATCGATCGAGATCTCTTGTAAAATGGCTGACCCTGTGGCTCGCGCCTTGTTGCGAAAATGGGATTTACGTAAAGGATGCCGAATCACCATCGAGTGTTTTAAAAAACTGTAGCGTCCGGTTCATGGGCTGTCCAGTTCAAAGGAACTCTCCCCTAGTCAAAGATTCTACCTGATGGAGTTTGCAAGCTTAAAAAAAGTTCCTCTTGTTACAAACTCCTTGAAATCAAGATTGGGACTCCCTTCGTAGTGCTTTTACTTCCTTCGGTATTGTGTCAATGAAGTTAGCAATGACAGTTTGAGAAATTTTTTGCCAAATGTCTGTCAAAGCATTGTCGAGCGGCTGTAATGTCTTCGGTGGGTCTGACAAGCGGTGTGATTGCTGTGACAGCTCAGACCAGACATGTTCAACACAATTTTGGTTTGGAGAGGCAGCATGAATTCGGTTGATACTGTGTATCTCTATCTAGTCGTTGACGTTTCTATTGATTTATATAAATAAATATAAAACCTGAGTATATATAAGAGGGAAAAACATCAATATAAATTTCCTCATAAGTTTGATAAATATTCATCTATTCTTCCGAATTTGTATTCATGATATCTACGACCAATTTTCAAAATCTTACTATTTAATTCAGTATCATTCTTTTCAGTTCGAACAACTCGCCTACACATGGATGGAAAGACAGAAGCTTGGCGGATCTTATTCATCACACAGAGCTCAATCAGAAAAGCACGTAGTTGTATGCAGCACAACTCTTCACGCCGACACTATTATGGATTTCTTGAACGAATTCTACGCACATCCTCTTTTGCAGGATTTTTACGTGGTGAGTTTACAATTTGTCAGTTAGTTCATTTTTTTACACTTCAGGATATGCCGACAAAAACAATTCATCGTTCTTAAGTAGTCAGGAAATTGATTTTTCCAGAACATTGCCGATTAAATTCCAGTATCAAAATTGATAGCAAGGAAATATTTTCAAGAAGTCAGCTGTTTTAGATAGGGAAAATTGTGAGGAAGGTACTTTCGTGAAGTAGAGAATATATTCGGAACAAATCGTTTTTTGGTATGTCTGTTTGATTTTTCACAATGTTCAGTACTTCCTAATCCCGTTCGGTTATTCGGCAATTTTTTGTTTATAACTCCGTTGAGACAACGTTCTGTATATTTCTTGATGCTTTCGATGATAGGTACATTCATCGAACGGTTGGCCATTGATCTTGGAAAATTTGGAATATTTCAAATTAACAAGCATGCTGAGTGAGAAGTGTGAAATAGTATGAATAGCATTTTTTTATTGATTCCAGGTGCTTCTTTCACCAATGGAGTTAGATACTACAATGAGAATGATTCTGCAAGTGCCCATCTGGGCACAGAGGGTCATTTACATACAAGGTTCTTGTTTAAAGGACAGTGATTTAGCGAGAGCCAGAATGAACGAGGCAGAGGCTTGTTTTGTTCTGGCAGCAAGGAATTATGCAGATAAGACTGCCGCTGTAAGTATTCATAAGTGTTTTAAGTTCTCGATTGACAATTAGATAAGTCATCGATAAAGCCTTCAGCTTTGAACTCACTGCCTCTGGCTGTGGTCATTTTTCACTCAGTTTCAAGATTTACAAATCATTATTTCCATTCCAATTACCTCTAGCAGCCCTAAATACATAAATCTATTACAATTTCTTACCTAACATGCATAGAAATAAGTTTTTCATTTCACAGCACCTTTTCTTATTTCGGCCGAATTATGATATCTACTTATTCCTCAATTTAATAGTACCTACTCTCATTACAAGTCTGTGGTGAATATTTTCCTCCGTTTAAATTTTTTTATTCGCTCTTTTATTCATTATTCGACGTCCAAGTTCCGAAGCAACTCCCTTTATGGATATAACAGAATACTATTACCCTATATTAAAGTTTTCTCAGATGACAAATATCCCAATCTCCTTAGAGAAAGGCATGGTTGGGTTTACTTTTTTCTTCGTTTTTGAAAGGAAAAATTCTCTAAAGGAGTCTACGTTTGATAGGAAAAAAGGTCTCTATACCTACTGCCTTTGACCCTTGTTTAATATTCAACTCTTATAGACTTAATCTGCATGTGACCTTACACTATCAGTAATTCATCTGGAAACTGGGGAAACAAACAGGGGTAACAATTAAACGGCATCCAGCACTTTATAGGTTTTGTGTCGTTTTTATGTTCAAAACCCGGAATAAGCTCAAACATGTTAAAACATTAATTCACCCCGAAGCGCAGCCGGTTAACATGTTTCGTGTATGTGGTATGAAAAGGAAACATTGTTTGCATAGCAAACAATCGTTTTGTCATGCCATAAAATCAAAATTTCACGTAACCGATATGTTCCATTCTGTAGAGGTATCTACATACTTTCCGACTTTGTTATGGATAGCGATACAATAGATTCGAGGTATATGTACCTATGCAGGGTGTTTCAAGAGTAAACGGACAAACGAAAACCATGAATAGAGGGCACTGGGTTGAGATAAAAAACACCACATATGTGTGTCTTACGTACTCCGTTTCCTATATACAGGGAGTTTTCTCAAATTCTTCGAATTTTCGTTTCACTATAACTCCTTATATATTCGATCAATTCGACTGAAAATTCATGATCAGGTTGAATTTGTTAGTTTCAATAAAATAGAACATTAAAATTTGAAAAAACTCAGGACAGACCTCATCGCTATATACAAATTCAAAATAGGTAGTTTTTCATCATAATTTTAATATTCTATTGTCTCAAATTCAATGAATCGTTGGTATGCCCCATGCGTGGAGAATTTTCAATTAATAATTGTTTATGGTTAAACTTCCCAAAAACAGCCTGCATAAAAATGAATCTGGAAATGTTCAATTGACTTTTTTCGTTCCCAAAATATTTTTCACGAGTGAACATGCATTTGTTTGTGATAATTATAGCATATCTGGTTATTCAGAATTGTCATTTACAGTGATAATAAGCTTTATTATTGATAATGAACAAAGGTAGAAAAGAAATAAAAAACGACGCTATCATGATAAAAATAATTATAACTTGATATGTTCAGATGAATCGCCTTTTATAGTCTTGGACCTCGAGTACTTTTACGGATTAATTTCCAAATCATTCGCCCTTTCAATGGTGGTAAAAATTACATTCGAATATGATAAATACTCTTTCGACTTCTTCAATGATGCCGTTATTGTTGCCATTATTGTATTTAAGAAGATCTATGGTCTTATTACTCTTTTTTATTAATACATTGATCATATTCATGCAAATGTTTATCAGAATTTCAGTTCCTTTTATCAAATTCAGTAAACTACTGACAAATTTACTAAAAGAGAATATGGATACAGGTGAATTAGAAGGGGAGGACCCCAATCTTGTCCTGCTAGATCTCCTGATCTGACTTACACCTCTCGATTTCTCTCTTTGTGTTTGTTTAAGGATCAAAGTCTATGAAACAGGTATCCTGACCCTGACAAAGACACAATTATTAGATTGAATAAATGTTGCTTGCGACAAAATTCATATGCAATTAAACGGGCAGTTATGTGCCTCATAAAGAGAGCCAAAAAATGTATAGAAAGTAGGACTGAACACCTACTTCAGACAACTAGTTATCCATAGAAAGACGATTTATTCAGAAGATCAAGTTTCAATTATGAGTTTCATGAGCGTAGTATCAAATACAAAACATTTTGAATGACAATGACAATTTTGAATGACCCAATAAGGTATACTTGTTGAATACATTCAACAGAATATTTGTTGAAGAAAAACTGGCAAATTAGAATTTATAAATCCATTTTCATGAAGTGCTCTTTTCCTTAAAGTCGTCTGCGATCTCAAAACAATTATTTATGAAAAATGATCCATAGGTGTGGCGTACCAAAAGATCATTTATTTTGAGACAATAACACATGCAGATAATGAAAATGTTGAAATTATGATAAAAAACTAGGTGCAGGGTGTTTTTCATGAGTTTGAAGTTAAATAAAATAAAGCCTCACTGAGTCCGGTCCTGATTTTTGTCAAATTGTAATATTCTATTTCATTAGTAGTAACAACTTCAACCTCAATATAAATTTTCAGTGGAATCGATAGAGAATTTCAGGAGAATAACGGAAACGGAGTTCTTAAGGTTTTCATTTGTCCGTTCACTCGTGAAACACCCTGTATACTTATTCGAGTAATATTCGTAATATTTTAGTTCAAATCCATATTGGAAATATCTGTTCCGAATACACATGGATGATTTATTGAGAAATAATATCCAGCAGAATCAACTACCTGACCTAGCTATTCAAGAAGAAAAGTTTGCTACTGAGTAAATTGACTCGAAAATAAAATATTTAGTGGATGAAGGACCAAAATTGAAAAACGATAAATTTTTGCACTAAGCGGTAATTTCCCCTGATATCAATACATTCCCTTAACTCGAAACTCCTCCAAAATTTCACGTACCAACTTCAATATAAATTTCGATGGGTGTACCCTAATCCTCCTCCTTAGTTTCCAGTCCATCCCACGTGAACGATAGAAAATTCCGTGAAT
The DNA here is from genome assembly GCF_907165205.1 of Coccinella septempunctata. Classification (NCBI taxonomy): domain Eukaryota; kingdom Metazoa; phylum Arthropoda; class Insecta; order Coleoptera; family Coccinellidae; genus Coccinella; species Coccinella septempunctata. Next base: position 54,623,268 of record NC_058189.1, on the reverse strand, counting down.
GATTTATGAGAAGGTAGCTCCAGAAACTCTATCATTCATGAACATTGGAAGCCGCAAAGTTACTCGAAACTAAAGTCGATGCTTGGTGGAAATGATGTAATATTCATGGGAACTTATAAACGAATTTTATATGTTTTAACGGCAATCTTTTTCATGGGAAGAGAAACGTCTGGACAATGATGAATGGTGCGGATTAGGGCGATCTGGAAATTTAATAAAAGCAAACTGGCTGCGAGAAACTCATTTAAGCCCTGTTACATCCATTGAGATTTGTTGCCACGAGCCGGCGATGCGAATGTTAAAATACAAAACGAACGATTTTGTTAGCACTGTGTTTTTTTTTACTTTTGAAGTATGATCTGGTCTGGATTTCATATGCAGTATCGTGACTTTAGCCTTGCAGCTTCCACGCTCCTCTCCAGAGGAACATTCACTTATCTCAGCTATCAAAAGGATTAAGCTCTGTTGTAGGTTGTTATTATTTGGAATCGCCATGTCGATGAACAGAGCTCCACTCTCATATTTATTCAGTAACATGAGGTCAGGTCTATTTTGAGTAATTTTCCGGTCTGTGAGAACAGTGCGATCAAAGCAGAGCTTGTGATTCATTTCAAGAATCTGAATGGTAATTGTAATAAGAAACCTTTTGTGACCTTAGGAGTTGGTATTTTATAGCCAATTCTTGGTGTAAAATCTTGGCAGCAGCTTCATGTCCATTCTTGTACTCCGTGCCAGCAAACTTCTGCCTGATGTGCTGGATGGTTTCATGTGTCGAACAGCCATAACGACAGCTATTGTCCGCCACTGAGGCATCCTTGGCGATATATTTCATATAGTTCCTTGTTGGAATCATTTGATCTTGGTTGGCAATGATGAATCCCTCTATAACAGAAAAAAACTAGGAGCTTCTTTGGATTGCATCCAAGAAATATTTAGGAGCAGAGACCATCAATATTGAAGTATTGGTCTGATTCGGGCCCTGTATCGTAGAAGAATCTGATTAGCCTAGAAATATTTCGAGCTATGTCTCCATACTTCAAGATATCCCAGAAACTTGCATCGCACTTACCAATGGTGACAATATGTTTGCCCCAATAGACCGAAGAATTGACAGTTACGTCAGTGAGAAACATGGATGGACTCCCTTGGCTGAAGCCACCGATTGCTTCTCCGGCTCGATAAAAGTCAGTACAAAGGTTTGGTCATCTATTACCATGCCCTACTCATATGCTCTCAACAAAGGCTATAAAAGAAACGAAAAAATACGTTTCATTGAATTGAAATGCGGAGATGACAGAAATGATGCTTCTATGGAATTTTCATGAGCTCAATTTTGAATTGTAAAGCCGGGTGCAGAGATAGACACCAACTTTGGGCGCACAGCTCTAACAACGTGTGAGCTAATTTGTTAATCCTTTGAAAACATCGTTGTGGTTAGCCTGAAAACATGTACAGGGTGGGCAAAATTCGATGGGATTAAATGGCAGCTCTGTAACCGTAAGAGCTAGGGAAAAATGAATGGCACGTTTCTGAACTCGATTTTCAAAAGATTGTTAATATCATCCCTCTATCTTCTTTTGTTTTCAAGTTCTAAGTGAAAACTCATTTTTCGGCTTTTCGTACTGGTGCCTCTATTCCGTAAAGTATCAGTGATTTCGAAACACAAATGTTACATTCTACAGACACTTTTCATGTTGAATGCAGTGGCGTAGTTAAAGATTTTTTTCAGTTCGCCACTTCAGAGATATAGTGATAACTCCTACTACTTATTTTTTTCTGATTTAGAGTATATAGCATACGTCGTGTCTCTGATTGTTCTTCCCCTAACAAAACTCAAAAACTATTATAGATCGGTCTAGTTGGCAGGTCATTTCATTGATAATATGATAATGATCTTTATGCTCCCAAATTGTGTCAGGTTATTAAATGGCACAGGCTTTGCCTTTAGTGGATTTCCTTAGGTTTATTATCCAGATATTTTGTAATAACCTTGTAGATTTCAACGAATAACATTCATTATTATTACTAATAGGAGAGACTTTGAAGATGACTTTCATTCCGGATATTTGAAAGGATGAAAAATTTTCCAATATGGAATGGATCCCTTTCAAGAAGAAATTTTATGAACCTGGATTCAACTGAATATGTTTCGAAAACTTTTCAATTAGTAGATAATCTAAATACCAGTACCACAACCTTTTCAAACACCTTCACAACTAAGGCTGTGCACTACTAGTAGAGGTTAATTGGTAAATATGAAGTAGTCATAGAAATTCTCATAATTTCCTCATTTCCCGAGCATCTTCTCTTATATCCGGAATGAAAGTAATCCCCAAAATCTCCCATATCTTGTCACAACATAAGAGCACAAAATTCATTATCATATTACCAATGAAAATGACCTGCCAACTTGACAGAATTAGTTTTTGAGATTTTTTTATTGAAAGAACAATAAGAGATACGACTTATATTATATGTTCTGAATCAGAAAGAAATGTGGGACTGGAATATGTAAAAATAACCCAGAGTTTATATTGAAAAAAATGAAATCTTTGACTACGCCACTGCATTCTACATGAAAAAGTGTCTGTAGAATGTAACATTTGTTTTTCGATATCACTGATACTTTACGAAATAAAGGCACTAGTACGAAGAGCAGAAAAATGAGTTTTCACAACAGAAAATATCCAATCAAAACTCTAATAGAGACAATTAAAGATTTCAAATGACAGCCATCGTCGGCTGTAGTTTATATGTATATAATATGTGAATTTTTTTTTTTTTTACTAAACAGTGTATAATTGTATTAAGGTTCAGAATGAATTGTAATATACAATGAAATGTACATAATACTGGCAGTAAGACGCAAGTCGTTAGCCATTTGCTATAGCAATAAATTTTCTCTCTCTCTCTCTCTCTCACTTATAACTCGAAAACAAAAGAAGATAGAAGGATGGGGTTTTGGCCATTAACAATCTTTTGAAAATCGAGGTAAGGAACGTGCTATTTTCCCTAGCTCTCACGGTTAGAGAGCTGTCATTCAATGCCATCGAATTTTGCCCACCCTATACTACTGCCGTAAAAACGCCGTCCAGAACTACAAAAAACACATTCAATGTAGTGTGTCGCGCCTAAGGCTGGATCGAGCGTAATAGAGGGAATTAAAACGTTCCGGTGAATTTGAAAATAACACTTTCTGTAATTTTAAGCATTATGTTTATCTCCGTTCGATTCACATCAAAACCCTTGTTTTTTTTGCAGGACGAACACACAATCCTCAGATCGTGGGCTGTGAAGGACTTCGCTCCAAGTGTAGCTCAATATGTACAAATATTCAGACCAGAAAATAAGTTACATGTGAAATTCGCGGAATATGTAGTGTGTGAAGATGAGTTCAAGTACGCCCTTTTGGCAAACAACTGTACGTGTCCTGGAGCGTCCACACTTGTGACCTTGTTATTGCACACCTCCAGGGGACAGTAAGTATTGAAATGTCTTTCGACTGAAAACAACGTGTGTTACGTGGATTGAGGAATTATATTGCATGAATCGATAACACCTATCACGTCTCTTTTACGGGTTTCGCAAAGTGATATTCAAAGATTATGGAGTAGAAAGATAGTGCCCGCCCCATATCTCTAGTAGGTACTAAAAACTGACTACAGTTTGGCCTGTGTTTGACACATCCGACAATGAGATGGCGCTGAAAACGTACTGTCGAAACAGAAAAAGTTTTAACTAACAGCTTTCTATTTTATAATTGAATGCGCGAAATTCTATTCCTTGTATTGAATTTCAATATCGACTTTGTTGAGAACAGAAAACAAACATCCTGAGCGATAAAACAAAAGTATGATTTTTTCAAGGATTTTGTTTTGTGATCAGGATGTTGATTTTCATCGGAACATTGTTTGGAATCAATTGAAATCAATGAAATACGCTGTCTGATTGATTTTTTTGCAATTCATAAAAAATTTAAAAATTATGGCCAACAAATAAAGCTTTGAATAGAACACAAAAGTAGATATATGGTGATCTGTTGTACGTCAAAGGAGTTATTTCCCTGAATCTCTTGAATCAATAAACTCAGTTGAATTTGTACAGTTTATATCAGAACTTAATATGAATCAATATACCATGATAGAATACACATTTCAGTTCCTTACCTACATATTAGTTACAGAATTTTCAGAACCTCAATTAAAAAAACCTTACAAAGGTACACGAGACCTATAATATTTTAGCTCGTCAGTATAGTTTCTTTATCCTTTTTTATGATTCCTTTATGATATGGTCTCTTTATGGCACAATATAAAAATTGATTAACGAATGAAAAAAACACTCACAGCAGGATTCATAAAACATTGACTGTCCAATCAACAGTTTGACAGTCACTTGATTCCCAAAACAATTTGCATTTCTGGATATATTGAAGGAGTAGCAATTGGGAATTATTGAATGGACATATGTATGAAGGTCATAATTTCTCCTAATTGGGCTCTTCAAGCAAGGGATGCTTCCTGCATACAACAATTTACGTGCTTGAACAGCTCTCAATTGACTTGCAGTAAAAAGTTCACTGCACATGGTGTAGTCAGTAGTGTTTGTCATCGTTTCTCTCGCCATGCAATAATTGGAAATTGGACAAAAAAATTCAATGATCAGCAACTAGAAAGCGCTAGATGAACAAAAGGCAGAACTAGAATCAAAACATTCAAAACCTCTTTGATCGAAATGGCCATCTAAAAACTTGCAAGATTTCATATGTTTCTGCGAATGGCCCTCAAGATACATTGTGTATTTTGACACACACATTTGAAACACAGATGGCGGCCACATCACTTTAGTCGCTTCGTTTTCCATCTTTCTGCTCTATAATATTCTGAGATATTAAAGGAAAACTGTTTTTCCATCTGACACTGAAAGGTTAATACATTTTAGGACCACCAATTGTTCGAAACTCAGATTATTTCAATATTTTGGTTACTCAGATCCATCAAGAAACACCCTGTATGTATGAAAGTTGAATCGATCAAATGACAATGTAAAGGTATTGCTGCTGTGATCATAAAAAAACATAATTAACATGGTTCGATGGAACTCAGAGTTCGACAAATTGACTTCCGCAAACTGCTTTATTAACGGCATACCTTTTCAGGGAAGGTCAACAATCTCAGGAAGAATGGCATCGCCTGTACGGCAGATGCTCAGGCAACGAAATTTATCACATCGTCCTAGGTGACAGTCGCTTCTTCGGCGAATACGAGGGAAAGAGCTTCACCTACGCAAGTTTCCATTCTCATCGGAAGTAAGTTGAAATTCGATTGCTCATTCTTGCATTTTACATCTTGTTCATTTTTCGCCATGAACTGGATTTTCACATTACCAGGATGCAGAATCTGAAGAAGCCATTTATCGGGTAAATTGGAAAACCCAGAACACGGTGAAGTTTCAGCTTTCAGAAGTTAGACGAGGTTTCTGTTAGCATCTAGTTTATTCGGAAAATGATTTCTGATAGTTGAAGTTCACGCAGTTTCTACATCTTTGAGAGAGTTTGCTCTCTTCCTCATCAGTGGCGAACTCATATTCATTCTTCTTGCGTATTGGTGTACCTTATACGGCGGTTCCCAAAGACTTTGATTGTCACTCCCATAGAATATCTGTCCAATTTTATTTCTGTCAGTTTTCTACTTTCTAGGAATAAAATTACTTTTCAGGTTACAACTTTTTAGGCTCCATCTAAGTAGGGTCTGCTCCAAAAAATATTATGTGAAATAAACTCACTATTTTGTGTCATGAAAGCATGCCTTGAATTTTTTCGCAATTCTTCATTTGCACTCTTTATACAGGTTGTCCCGGGAATATCTGTACACACGCTTATCAGAGGTAGATTAGGACTACCTGAGTACGGATTGACTATAAAAATCGATTTTTAGCTTTCCCCAGAAGGCCACAGGATGATTTTCGCTATTTGAGGGGTTCAAGCTGAAGTGAATGAAGCATATGCTTACATTCTAACCTTTTAAAATCTAAAGAAGTCACTCTTGAATTAATTGGTGATAAACAACTTCTAAGCCATTCATCTCAAAACAAGGCTGAATGGACTTGGTTTACTTCAGCTTTGAACCCCTCATTTATGGAAATACTGGGATCTAAAGCCAAACTTACTCAATTTATTGAGACTTGAAAAGTTATAGACACATGCTGAGATTTAATCAGTAAAATATCAATTATTCCAATATTTCAGGCCTGACTCATTTACAGTGGTAAAATGAAAATATCACTTTGTATTTCGAATTTCAAATAATTATTCCGCTTTTCAGAAAAAGCCTCAACCAAGCACCAATAAATGGTTCCACTCAAAGCTGTCACATCTACGACTCTTTTTTATGAATTTTTGAAATTTGACAAAGTACGAAAATTTTAATTTATTCTCTATAGCCCGTTTGCAACAGCCAACAATACTCTAGAGGATTCACTCGAGAATTCGTGTGCCGTGAATTCTTCACCGTTACATACGCACATTCGGTAGAATTCACTGTTCAGTTACATACAAAATAATCTGTACCGTTTTCTTACCAAAATTTGGTATAGAATTCTCCAGAGAATTCTCGGCTGTTACAAACGGGCTTTAAACAGGATTGAGTTATCTCACGGAAATGAATAAATGTTAAAAAACTGTGAGGGAGTAAAAGATGATAATACTTTGCTACTAATGAATGAAAATAACTGGAAAAATGTCGTCTTCTCAATATAACAAGATGCAAACTCAGGTAAGGCGCGGAAATCGAAGCATTGAAAGCAGGAGCTACCTACGTGCAAGTATCTAAGGAACAAGTAGGCTAGACTTTCAAACAGACCCGGATGAAGAGAGAATTGAGGGAGAAGTTCACTCGAAAATTAAGAAGGATAATGAAAACTAGTCTAAGCAGCAAGAATCTGACCAAAGCAATTAATGCCTATTCTTTTGCTCAGCACTGAGCTACTCATTCGGTATCATATCTTGGAACACCACCGATTCAGCAGCCTAGGACAATGCTCACAAAACATCGTAAAGGTCTCCCTAAGAGCTCACTAGAACGAACAGAGCTGCCACGACACCTTGGGGGCAGGGGGGTTGTTGATTTGTCTCAGGAAATTGCAGGACTTCGAAAATATTTCCTGCACAAGGCTGCTTCATCAGAACTTCATCGTGTAGTTTGTGACGCTGATAGTTTTACTCCGTGAAAGCTGCAACAGGACTACTTTGAAACCATCGAACACTCTGCAGAAAGAAAAATTAAGAAACTGATTGACAAACCTCTGCATGGAAGATACCAGAATGATGTCAACTATGATTATGTCTAGATATATGGGTCGAACTATTGGTTGGCTTCCAGAAGACAGAGGGCTTCATCCTTGCCATCCAGAATCAGGCTATTCCAAAAAGTAACTACTTACATGAAATATACCGCCAAGAATATCTCAGTGGCGGACGATAGCTGTCGTTATGGCCTAGCGACACATGAAACCATCCAGTACATCACCGGTTGATGTCGGAACGAAGTACAAGAATAGACATGATGCTGCTGTCAAGATTTCACACCAATAATTGGCAATAGAATACCAACTTCTAAGATAAAAAAGGTTCCCTAATACAATTACTATCCGGATACTGTATCAAAAAATGATCATCACAAGCTCTACTGGAATCGCACGGTTCTCACAGACCGAAACATAAGTCACAATAGATCTTCCCTAATATTGCTGAATAAGGTTGATAACAGAGCAATATTCATCGAAGTGGCGATTCCAGATGATAGCATTTTACTAGATAGTCACATTGAAAAGATTTCCAAGTTCATAGATCTCGTGAAACAAACCAGAAGGCAGTGGAAGTTGAAAGATATCAAAATCTTCCGTATTGTCACGCATTGAAGCTTAATTTAGGTTTATTCTGAAAAGCGCAACAATTATTTGAAAATCACAATACAAAATGAAATTTTTACCCTTAACAATATAAATGAAGATTAATGAGTCCGAACCTGAAATATTGACTCAGTATTTCCATGAATTTTGAAAATCACCGAAGTCAATTCATACTTAGCTAGACGCTCTCTATCCCATATAAGAGTATTTACAGGGTGGCCCGTTTGAAATTCCCTATCCCCTTATGTTGTAATAGCTACAAACTTTGTTTCGCATCAAATTTGTTCATGCTCTTTCGAACTTTACTTTTTTGATAAAAAAATTGGGAAAATCAATTACAGACAGGGTGATAACAAAAGTTACCTTCTATTAAATGGTATATGATTGGATCTTTGAAAAGTACTTGAAAAGACATTTTCAAAAACATAGGTCAAAGAGGATCTACGATTTTTTGTTTGAGACCTATAGGATTTATCCGTCAAAAAGTGTCTAACTTCAAAGGCCTGTAAAATATATTCTAGGGAACCAGAAGAGTTCTACATGGTATCAAAAAATTGTAATTTAGTTTTTTTCTTATTAATACTTTTAAACTTTGAAATTTACCAAAAAGTAATAAGTGTAAAATTCGAATATTGTATGTTTTCTCAATTTTTTTTAATGCAACACCCTATCTATAAATTAATACATTTTCGCGTAAAGCCTTCTAAGAGCTATTCGATGATATCATGGGTCCCCCTGGTCATGGCTTAAGAGTTACAAGTAATTTACTTTGGTAAATCTAGAATATTGGTATAATTCAATAATGAATAAGTAAAATCGTATCCATAACAACATAAAAAAAAATGTATCAAAGCTAGAAATGTCAGCTCTAGATTATGGAGATAATTATTGTTGCTATAGCAACGGTTTCTATATACAAATCCACTTATAAGAATCAAATTACATTTTTTCAACATAAATTATTAGTTGCTCTTAAATCAAGACTAGGAGACCTATGATATAATACATTATCAAATAGCTCTTGAAATTGTCTATTTGAAAATGTATTAATATATAGGGTGTTCTAAAATTAAGACTAGGAAACCTATGATATAATACATTATCAAATAGCTCTTGAAATTCTCTATTTGAAAATGTATTAATACATAGGGTGTTCCATTTGAAAACATTGAAAAATGTTGGCAACATTGATTACTTGTTGGTAGTATTCAAAATTTGAAAGCATTAGTAAGCAGAAGACTTACAAAAAAAAATTAAAATTTTTTTTGACCCCACGTAGGACCTTCTAGGATCAATAGAATACATTTTACAGGCTTTCGAAGATAGATACTATTTGACAGATAAATGCTCATAAGTCAAAAACAAAAAATCACAGACCTCCCTTGACCCATATTTTTGTAAATGTCTTTTCAAGCCCTATTCAAATGTCTAGGGTGTTCCATTTAACAAAACATAACTTTTTGCCACCACCCCGTATATAATTGATTTTCAAAATTTATCAAAAAAATAAAATTCGAAAAAGCATGAACAACTTTTATATGAAATGTTTTTTTGTAGCTATTATACTTTCCCAGATATGGGGATGGGGAATTTTGAACGGGCCAGCCTGTACAGTTAATCCCGGAACACCCTGAATAAAGCAGATTTCATCAAGTATTGAAAACCACTTTCATCTACTAATTTTCAGGCTATCTACGGACCATAACTAGCATATGAAAAGAAGATCATTTTGTCGAATCATTCTTGAACCAAATTATCCTTCTTTTTCCAGATATGGCGTGGCTCTGGTGGGCGTACGCCCAGCCGAACTGCCCGAATTCTACGAGGACACAATCCTGCTCAATCCCGGTCCCCGTCACATAATGAAGAAGAGCGACACGTGCTACTACATGAGCATAACGAAAGAGGAGAATTCGTCCTTTACCGTGGCCAACCAGCAGGCCAACAACAATTACACCACCTCGACGGAGACCAAAACCGCCGAACCGGAAGAAAAACGGACGGCACCGAACGCAACAACGAAAGACGGTACCCGTTCACCTCAACTCATTCTGCAAGTGCCCACGTGTGTCAGTGAGTGTTGTAGCGCATGATTTTTGCATTTTATTGTTTTACAGCTTCGAAAGGGTGCTGTTTCCATGTACCTACCGGAGAAGTCGAAAACACAATTAATATTTATCGAAATTATGCAATGAGGCAGCGCTTTTCATATTATAGAATTGATTCCGATACTATAGTGGTCTGTTCGAATTTCAAAATTTTATAATGTCCGTCAATTTCAAGCTTTTTCCAACGGAGAAGGGGCTGTCTTGCTCTGGCGAGGTCGAATGAGACCGAAACCATGTTCAGCATCTGCTCTTCTTCGGTGGAACGCTCTCCAGGAAGCTGAAACTTAAAAAATATGTCACTGAAATCCCGAGTATGAGTTTCGTGTAGAAAAAACCTGGTTTGTGATATGCAGGTTGTCTCAAAATTCTTCGTCTTGTCAGTCTATAGAAAAACGATGTTTTTAATTCGAACAGCCTACTTTCCATCTGTTAATTTCAGAAAATGGAAATACGTATATGATACTTTCAGGTTCTATGGGAGTGAAACTTACTCTCTAGCGTTAAATTTTTTTTCGTTATCTCCATTAATTCCATATGAAGACAGCACTCACAAGTTATTTCCTTTTACGCTACCATTTAGCGATGTTGAACCATATTTATTGATTTCGATCAATGTCAGATGATTTGGTGCATAACATACAGGATGGCCTTACCGAAACTCGACATGGCGGTTGAGGTTGATGATAGTGTACAACAGTGAACTCTTTTAGAGTTCACTGGTGTTTATATAGCGATGCGGCAAGATTAGAAAGAAGAACTTATTCCAAGAAGAGGTGATATCTATCATATCATTTTAATCCTAATATTCCATGTCAAGTTATCTTTGGATCATCCTATGTATTTTCATATATCTGTTTCACCTGTAAACATGCTTATCAATTAAACGGTGCATTCGGTAATTTTCATTTATGACAGGTATTCAAGTACCTACATGTAGGTATACATATACATATAGGTATATGAACGAGATGTGATATAACAAAAAAATGCTAAAAACTTGAGGGCTTCTTTGAAACATATTGAAGCAAATTTACTGACTTACCTGATGAAACAAGCAGACCCAATATCGAATATAAATATAGGGTGGGTCTTTGACTCGTACACATATATCAACAGTATTTTTAATTCTATCTCACAAACGGTTTCATCAAATGAAATGAATTTCGGGATAAAGTTTTTCACTTATTTGATGAATAAGTATTTTTCAAATACAAGAGATATCACATGTTTTGTTTTTTCATCATATTTATTTATAAGCAATGTCCTTGGTTTTTACTCTCTTCAGGTATCAAAGTATTTTGATTAAGTAGGAACTATAATAAAATACATATTAAGAAAAAATGCAACCGATCACAAAAACCATTTTATTCATATAGTACGGACAAAATGACATACTAAAATATTAACAACACAATTCACAAGTATATCGCTTGGTACACGTTGGGAGATCAGCGCATAAGCATGAACCCAAAAAAAAAACAAATCCTACATCGTAGCCAACCCTCATCGGGCTGAGAACGTGAGAAAAAAATCTTTGCTTCTTGAGCTATCATCTATCTGAGCAGTTGTACGGTGCCTCGATAGTCTCAATCTCTTTTCTGATGATGGAGTGTTGGTAGCAGGAATCCTCATCATCAGAGATTTATTTTAAGTTGTCTCTTCTTTTCTTGCCGGGGATCCTTCGGTACGATTTTAGCAATAGTTTCTTGAATGTTTGGAGCAGAAGTTGAAGTTTGTTGGACGATATCTAATGAATATTTGAACGTTATGTGAAATAAAGGTATTCTTCATATCTTCTCGTATAATGCGACTTTTTCAAGTAATTTGATGTTCAAAAATTGGAAAGTATCTGTGAAATTTCCGAAATTGGGTACTTTGGCTGAATACAACTCAGTTTCAAAGATCCACAGATGTGTACTGTAACAGATTTAGATAGTTATTCTGAAAGTTATTTTGTTTTTCCAGGAGTGGCATAAGCTCATTATAAAAATTTAAATTGGCTATATCTTTTTATCAGGGCCGGATCGAAAAAAATAGTAGGTACAAGAAAGAAGTGTTTCTTCTGACCTCAAGAATCTACTGTTAAAATATTTGTACTAGTCAAAGACTCACTCTGTATAACCCAATAAGATATGAAAATCTGAATCCCCCAAAATGAGGCACGATTCCAAGAATTGTTTCAGTTTATCGAAACCGCACGATGATTTTCGACGAAAATATGTCACATATTAAAATGCGAAAACACCCAAACTGAAAAGTTCGATATAATGGAGTTTCGAAACAATCTCGATTCTACGAATATTGTGGTATACCATCATGTCGGGGAAATAACGCCAAAATATTCAGGGAATCGTAAAACACGGAATTGACTGAAAATATAACTTGTTGACAGTTTGTCCCATGAAAATGTATACGTTACGTATGTACTCCGACTGAACATCCAGTTTTTTGTTGGAGACCAGTTCCATGCATAAAAAAAATGCTATACCATAGCAACGAACAATTTCTCATTAGAAGTGTCCGTGTGAAGTTTGAAGTCAAAAAAGTAAACCAGAGTTACGCAATAAATTGAAAGAAAGAAGATGTCCACAGAAATTGTGAAAATCGAAAAATTGGAGTATCGAGCCATCATCAAGTACCTTTATTGAAAAGGGTTAAGAGGTAGCAGATTTACGAAGATATGCTTAATACCCTTGGTGATCAATGTCCTTCGTATGCGACCGTGAAAAATTGGACTGCAAGCTTCAAAAAAGGTAAATTTTCCATTGTAGATGATGACCGATCGGGAAGGCCAGTTTCTGTATCAGTCCCGGAAAATATCGATGCAGTTCATGACATGATTTTCTCAGACCATTGAACCGGATATCTGAAGCACAGAATAGTTCATACGAACGCGTTCATCATATAGTTCACGTCAATTTGGACATGAGAAAAATTGCTGCAAAATGGATCCCCAAATGTTTGAATGTTGACCAAAAGCGTGCAAGGGTAGAAGCATCGCGTTCGATCTGTGCTCGATTTCAAAACGATGTAGGCTTCTTAAATCTAATTGTTACTATGGATGAGACTTGGGTACATTTCTACGATCCAGAAACAAAGCAACAATCGATGGAATGGCGACACTCTGGTTCTCCAAGACTTTAGAAGTTTCGTGTCCAAAAATCTGCTGGAAAGGTTTCGGCTTCAGTTTTTTGGGATCACCATGGAGTAATCATGACTGAGTTTTTGGATGAGGGTAGAACAATAACTGAAAATTACTACTCGACATTACTGACCACTCTACGGGAACAAATTAAAAAGGAAAGACGCGGAAAGCTATCCAAAGGTGTTTTGTTTTTGCAGGACAACGCCTCATCACACAAATCTCATGTTGCCATGCAAAAAATTCATGAATTAGTGTTTGAATTACTAGAACACCCCACGTTATTCACCAGATTTGGCTCCATCCGACTATCATCTCTTTCGTCAACTTAAAAAAAGTCTAAAAGGTCGTAAATTTTCTTCCAACGAGGGGGTCATACAAGCTGTGGAGGTCTGGTTTGCAGAGCAAGAAGAAAAATTTTTTTTTAAGGTCTAGAAACGTTGCAGGTTCGCTGTAATAAATGTATCCAGTTAAGGGGAGAATATGTTGAGTAATAAAATATTTCGACATTGAAATTTTGTTTCGTTCTATAGTAGGCTAAGAATATTTCAATACATCCTCGTTTATTAACATCAAACCCAATATCACATCTAACTCGTACACGGTCATCGTGACTGACGAACAGTCAATAAACGAATAGAAAGGCAGGGACAAACAAGAATGATCTTATTGGGATTCAGTTTTTTTTATCAACAAACCCCTAAAAATTTGCTGCAACTGTTTCATGATTTGCTCTAGAGATAGGTACTCCTGAAACGCATGAATTTTTTATTCATCTGATGCCTTTCCTAACAAAAATATTGTTTTCTGTCAAGGTTTTTCGCGAAAGTGATCCCCTTTCCGCAACTCGAACATGAAACGCTATTCTCTCCACTTCACATCCCTCCTTATGGTCCCTACTCCTTATGCCTTTCCAGCTTCCTACGAACTTATTGTCCCAAAATGATCTCTCTAAGAGACGGGGGTATAGTTCAGCATTTACCCAATCTTGAATTTCAAAGAAAGGACATATATGTTCTACGGATTTTCCGGTATACACATGTTATGGAACACTTTAATCCGAATAGGTAGGAATTCAGAATTAGTTCAAGTATCATACAGGTATCGGATTCATTTCTGCATGGAAATGGCGCATTATTTTCGGAGCCATTTGGCCTATTTGTAGGGAGATATTCAGAATCCTTTTCATTGATATATACTACATGAAATAAAGTACCTTCACACTGCAAAATTCTAATTTGCATTTTACGTTATGAATATAGGTTTAATTATAAGTTATAAGTAAATTGGAAAACGCGTTAATGAGAAACACACAAAAAAGTCAATTCCTCGCTATCCTTACATCCCAAAGTCCTTCAAATTTGTTTACACATTTTTATTCGATGAATGAATCTTTTTCCCAATCTGTACGAAAATTGGTTCTACATCATGAAAGTGAAGAAAAATTAGAAAAAAAATTCATTGATAAAGTCAATTTAGAACTTGGAAAAGTACAGCATTTTTCACGAAGAACTGAGTAGCTACCTGTACAGGGTGAGCAAAATTCGTTGTCTACTGAGGGGATCTGGAGAACTATAGCAGCTAGAAGAAAACGGACGGCACATTCTCGAGCTCTTTTTTCTTGACTAATCCAAAACTGAAAACAGATCCAGCCTAATACTCATAGATTATGAGTTATGAAGGAAAATTGAGAAGTTGTCATTTTTAATGAAGCCGAATAACTCGCTTATTTGAACTCGTATTCGAACTCTGTTGTTACATTCTACAGGCACCTTTTTATGAGGAATTGGAATATGATATCAATAAATTTTTTGATCCAGTCATTTTCGAGATACGACAGGGATTTCTGATTTTTCAAATGTAAACTATAGTTGAAAGTTTTTTCATCTTGCTGCAATTTTCTTGCTGATTTCAAAAATGTATCATATGTCGGTATTCACGTGAATATAACGTAAGAAAAAAAATTCAATACTTTTTCCTGCTTTTCGATTCACTGTTGAATTTTCAGTAGGCTGGCGTAACCATAGCGACCGTTGAAAATGCATTATAGTTCGTGAACTCCACGTAATCCTATGTGTACTCAACCTTCTGCGATAGGAATTACCGACTGACGAATAATTATCTCTTTTACATATCGATATTGAGATCGATATCCTTTTAAAGAGAGTAAAAGATTTTCGTCTGATTATTAAAGAAGAAAATTTATTCAATTATCGTTTTTCTATTTTTGAAAGAAACTTTAAGTGTCAGTAATATTATAAATAAAATAAGATTTATCTATAATTATAATTTTTACAGAAGTAAGATGATGAAAAATAGGTACTTCTGTCAACGGTATTGTTCGAATTGTGAACCATCGTAATATAAGCATATCAAACATCGCGAGAGCAAACGATGGCAAATTAATCATCGAAATATTTATTCAGCAATCCGTGATTTCAATCATAGAGGCTCAGGTTCACAAAATATAATGCATATTCAACGGTTGCTATGGTAACCCAGCCTACTTATAATTCAACAGAGAATCGAAAAGCAGGAAAAAGTATTGAATTTTTTTCTCGGGTAACATTCATGTGAATAGCAACATATGATACATTTTTGAAATCAGCAAAAAAATTGCAGCAAGATGAAAGAACTTTCAACTATAGTTTACATTTGAAGAATCAGAATTCCCTTTCGTATCTCGAAAATGGCTGGATAGAAAAATATCTCAATTTCATACTCGAATTCCCCATAAAAAAGTGCCTGTAGAATGTAACAACGGATTTCGAGTTCAAATAAGGGAGTTATCCAGCTTCATTGAAAATGAATATTTCTCAATTTTCGTTCATAACTTATAATCTATGACCGTTAGGCTAGATCTGTTTTCAGATTTGGAATAGTAAGGAAAAAAGAGCTCGAGAATATGTCATCCGTTTTCTTCTAGCTGCTATAGTTCTAGAGATCCCTTCAGTAGACAACGAATTTTGCCCACCCTGTACAGGTCTAGTCTACGAGTAGTCATAGACTAGTTATGCAGACTGGCCATCTCGTCCTTCCTGAAAAGTTGCTGTTTCTGTAAGTTAATTTCGAAGATACAGGGTGATTTATGGATTTCGCCTTGTTTTTTTCGATATGTATCTTGAGACTGAGTCTGATTTGGATAAATTTTTTACGCTCGTTTACTTGGAATAAATCACTGAGAATTGCAGGTGCCATCTCAAAGCCTTATTGGAAGTAGACGAACACAAAACATTAATTATAGGTATCGAAAATTCAAGCCGAAATCCATAAATCGTCCTGTATCTCCGAAACTAATGTCCTCATGGTACAAAAGAAAATTTTTCTGAAAGGCTTAGTTGACCTACATCCACCACTAGGCTTTGTAGTAGACAATCGCTCGTGAAACACCGTATATACTAAATTGCCTAGATTATTTCCCTGACGATTCATTTAATCATAATCGAAATTAATTCAGATTTTAGTGAAGAAATTCAAAAAAAGCAATACACTCTATCATATCATCTATTTAATGATGAATTTGTTGCTTTTTATATCGATACATCCATTGATATAAAAAGCAACAAATGCTACTATCAATTCAGATAACATCATTAAATAAATGATATGATAGAGTGAAATTACTGCTTTCCTTGAATTTCTTTTCCACATGCAGCCCTCCACAAAAAAGTAATTTTTGTCATCCAAGTTATTCATAGTAAACAATAAAGAATTTTTCTATATTGGATTCTTGATTTGGAAACAGTGATAGATATCCACATTATTTTTTTAAATTCTGTAGCTATTTGGACGAATTTTACTGAATGCTCGTCCTTTTTGTGATTCCAGCACCCACCGAATATTCCTGAACTTTAGAATTTATTCCTGCATGTCAATCGTCAACCCTTCATTCTAGAAAATGATACCCATTAAATTCCAAATTAACTTTGAATTTTAATGGATACACAGTCCAAAACGGCACTCTCTACGACCTACGTGTTCTGGTTCAATTTTCAAGGTTCACCGTGTGATTATTATTGATGAAATGTTGATAGGTAGAGACATTCCGGATGATGAATGTACACGCTTCGAATATTAAATACTGAAATGGGTATTTTTCCAGCCGCTGTTACGGATTCCCAACCGAAAAATGAAAATAAAATTTCATGTTCATTTGTTTTTATTCGCACAATCACAATAAAATTTGGTCCTGTCGGATTTTTCGACATATTTTTTTCCGTATGACTGAATTAATAAATATTCTTTTTGCTGGAATAAGAAGCCAAAAAAGTTGACGCAATGAATGATGAATTTTTCATTTATATTTCCTGACATTTTATATAACTGACTTCAGCAGACAGCTGATCACGTAGAAATTTGACGAAAAAGAAAACGAAAAAATCACATGTAAATTTTTCATTCATTATTTCCCATGTCATATCTCTTGTATAATAGTACCGTCGAATCTTGTGACTCACTATCAATTGATTTTGACCCTATTTAGATTACTTACATGTCCTCAAAATTAAATGCGAAATTATAAATAAGGCCAATTTTCCTCCCCCACAAAAAATTCAGAACCTATAACAGAACTTCTCAACACCTTCAAAGTGCTGAATCTTTTATATTGAAGGGTGGGTGACCAAAAAAAATATATACGTTCAGGGTGTTTTCGAAGGAGAGGCTTTTTTTGACAGAAGGTATAGAAGTCATCAGAATAAGTCATTTCCCCAAAAATTGTCTATATAAAATATTTAAGATGGCTGCTGAGTTACAACCCCCAGAAATTCGACAAAATGTCATTACATTTCAAGTATGAGACTGTAGGAGGTGACTCCGGCATCGGAAAAACGAAACAATACATGAACATATGGCTAGAAAATGAACGGTTCAGTACATGGAGTCTATCAGATTAGGTCACTTGAAAAAATTGTGAATCGTTCGGTTTGGGGAAGAAAATTGAGACATTATATGGGGGCAGTTTATTGAATGTGCTTATGTTGACAAAGTACTATTATTGTTACCCTATCTCAATCCATTTTATGACGATTGTTGGAGGGATCGAACAAGAAAAAGGTTTCTTAATAAACTTTTTAGGGTTTTCACTCCCAATCTCTGAAACAAAATCATTTAAAAATGAAAAAAGTTGTGATGACCATTGTGAAAAAATTTATGAACAACGAATTTTACTGTTTTCTACTGAAAAATAATTTCACGTTTAAATACATCCTGTATATATAGAATATTTTTATATATAGTATAGGGTGAGTCTTTGACTCGTACAAATATTTCAACAGTAGATTCTTGAAGTCAAATGAAATATTTTTTTCCGATTCGGCCCCAATAAGAAAATATAGCCAGTTTAAGTTTTCATAATAAGCTGTGTCATCCCTGAAAAAAACAAAATCACCTTCAGAATAACTAGCTGAATCTGTGGATCTTCCAAACAGAGTTGTATTAAGTACCCAATTTTTCAAATTTCACAGATCCTTTTTAATTTTTGCGCATCAAATTACCTACTCGAAAACGGCGCATTATACGAGAAAATATGAAGAATACTTTTATTTTACAAAACGTTCAAATATTTATTAGATAGGTTCCAACTTAATTTCAAAAGTTGGTTTCTTTGAATTTTTGTTATTTTTATGGTACTTATTGGTCATAATGAGAAAACTGAAAGTGTGGGTGATATCTTGTGTTCGAAAAAGATTCATCAAATAAATGAAAATCTACAATCCGAACATTTGTTACGATAAAACCTTTTTTTATGGTTTTTCGACAGCCTGTTTTTTTTAAACCGAACGTAATTGGAAGAAATGATTCAAAGAAAAACTGTTTCTTTTGACCTCAAGAGTCAACTGTTAAAATATTTGTAGGAGTCAAAGACACGTCCTATATACAGGTGTTCCAAATTAAGTGGGCACCAATGCCAACTCCGTTATTATTGATACTACGATTTCGGTTAAATTTGCTAACTAGTAGCATTTTTAATGGCCTTCTAGATGCCGAAAACAAACAAAAAATTCACAGTCGCGTTTGCAAAACATTTAATAAAATGGTAATTTTTAAAATCGAAGACCCTACATTTCATCATGCATTTTGATTCATATAAATCCTCAACATCAAAGTCACATTTCACTTCTTAAAGTTGAAAATGAGCGACTTATGTGGAAATATTTATTTCATTCACTAGTACAAAAAATTTCGTTGTTTTGGCGACTTGAAACCTCATAATTGTCCAAACACCCAATTCGTATAAGTACCAAAATTGGGTGTTTGGACAATTCATTTTGTACAAGTGAATGAAATGAATATTTCCACATAAATCGCTCATTTTCAACTTTAGGAAGAAAGGCGATATGAGCTTTGTTATTCAGAATGTTATTACGAATGCATGATAATGCATTTAAAAAATATCATTTTATAAAATATTTTGAAAACGCGATTGTCAATTTTTTTTTGTTTTCGGCATCGAGAAGGCCATTAAGAATGATACTAATTTGCCCATTTAACCGAATTCGTAGCAACAATAATAACGGAGTTGGCAATGCCGACTTAATTTGGAACAATCTGTTTACTACCCCTTTATATTTTCATCCGGGAATCAATTCCCAAAGTACCTTATTCGCTATGAAACTGCTGATAAATCATTCCAACTCCTGTTCTCGAAACTAACGCAAGCTTAAGTGAAACCATTCATTAGCAATCTGGTGCACATCTACTTATCACGAACGCCTCCATAACTGTCCGTCAATTACCGACTTCGATTTTCTTCAGCCACATTTCCAGACAACACGGGTCTGGGCGATTCCAGACAGTGCCTGAAGGAATCATCGCCCGGCTCAACGACGATCGACATATCGATGGCGGGTAATCACCTGGACATACCGCGGACCGGAGAAAACCCCAACCTGCTCAGTCCGGAAGTGATCAATCAGCGTAGGAATTCCAGGAGGCCGAGTATACTCCCCGTGCCCGACATGTTCACGAATTCCACCCTGAATATAAGCCAGGACGCCGGGGACGAAGGCGACGAGAGCGAGGACGAGCTCGAGGACGACGTCCCTTGGCGCTCGCCCAGCGAGAAGATTGCGTAAGTTTGGTGTTTTGATTTTTGAGGGTTGAAATGAGTTCCGTTCGAATGGGAAATTTCAAGCTTAGGTTTGTTATTTACGAAATTTTCTCTTTCACTTGGACTCCGTATGTTTTGGTTTGTTATTTCTAAGAGACTATAAGTCCAGTTATTCGCGAATCCAATTACCGTTGAGGGCGCTGCGAAATGAAAACAAACTTTGATGTTTGTCAGTACTCTTTTCGAGATTTGTACGGCCTAACAGAGTTTTTCTAGAAAATCAAGATATTTATCGGAAGTGAATTCATTGATTTAATTTCGCAAAGAAAGATCAACATTCTTTGAAAATATAATATTTCATTTGAAAAGGATGAATTGTGGAATAAAATCGAGCGATGATATTGGTGATCCACTGTACCTAGACACAAAATCCTATTATTTCACAGATTCTTTCTTGAATTGAACCTAGCTAATAATGCATATACTGAGTTTGTGAAGTTTCTATTTAAAGTATTTCAATTCCATGTTATGATATAGGTATTCCTCATACTGAAATCCCAAGAGACATAAATATGATTCAGCTCATGGAACAAGTTCTACAGATGAGAAAAAGCATTCATTTGGAAGCATGAAAATTATGAAATTGTATTTCTAAATCGTCAATTGAATTCAGCAGAAAACTCTCGCAAAGAAAAATCGTTTAACCTAACTCCTGCCAGTTGAAAGCACTGGTATAAATATATTTTCCAATATTTTTTCGGAATCAATATTTCTATTCAGAAACCCAGACAATAATCCCAATATAACTTCTCCAAATAATAATTATAATACTTTGTTGGACAACGTGACATAAGAAAAAACATAAGGAACTAAACTTGTTTTGACTTTGCAGTACTGACAAAGTAGTTTCGTAATTCAGTCGGCAGAGGGCGTCTAGATTTTTGGATTCGCCAATACCGTGCGTTCGGAAAATTTTCCTCCCCATTTTAAATACCACCTGGTGGATTGCGATTGTCCAATTTTCACACTGAGATTTATTTATGGTCTCCAATCTTTTATAAGTGAGACAACTCTTATTTTCGAGATCTCTGTCAAAAGGTCAGAAAGAAGTTAGACTTTTTGAAACAGCAAACTTATCCATATTTCTGAAATGCGTACAGGGTGGGCAAAATTCGTTGTCCACTGAGGTTATCTCGAGAATTTTTAGAGCTGGAAGAAAACGGATAAAACATTTCCGAGCTCTTTTTTGTGTTTTAGTGGAAACAAAGAATCGTGAGGGCCGTAACCTCCTGCGATCCTTCGTTTTTGAGTTATTAGCAAAAGTTGGGATATAGACGATTTCGAAAATTTCTTATAAATTTGTTGCCTTTGAAATAACAGTTCTGAAACTTAAACCTTCTTAGGCACTTTTATACGTTGAATGAACTGACAAAAGATTTTTTTCAAATTCAGAAATAAAAAATTCAATAAAACTTTGTATTGAGAAAAACAAAATTCGCTTAAGGATAAGAAGTAATACCTCAAGAATCTCCATTCAAAAACGAAATTTACTAGTTCTCAATTCATGCTCTCAATTTTGTACGTGAAGTCTTGTTTTTTTCAACCTGAAGATAAAGGACGTCTTGTTATCACCCCGTCTCTTTTTTTCCAATTTAGTTGGTTTTTTTACTGGGTTTTGTATGAGAAAAAAGAAGTGGAATTTTAGTGTATAAAACTTGTTTTAACAATTATTTTTCGACGGTTTTTCAATATATTTCGATACAAATAGCGGCCGGGTGACATTGCCTATTCTATTCTTTATAAGGGTTTATATATATTGCAAAAATTTTCACTGAAATTTAGGAATAACTGAAAATTAGTCAATATCTATATTAACACATTGACGGACAACGACGTCTATAGACGTTCAGGTCACTGTGCATGATGTGACGGCACAGTTTTTAGACGTTTATAGACGTCGTCCTATAAACTCGTCTAACATCGACATGACGTTCCTGGACGTTGGAAAAGCGTGATATTATGAAAAAGCGTCACATCGTTCACACATTTTGAGTTTTGTGAACCCCAAAGATGATGATCTTGATCGAATCATTCGCTTCGCCATATCGAGTATTCAGCTGCGACTCAGCCATTCAGCGTGTTCAGTATTTGTTCAAATGTGAGAGTGTTACGCTCGAAAATTACGTAGTTTCCGTGTTAAACTTTCATTATAACTTTCTTACCGAATCTAATGAAAAGAAATTCTACTTTTTCTGTTGAAAAAATGAGAACGCCTTTGGACGTCCATGTCATAAAAAAATGAAGAAAAATGTTCATGTTATGACAATGACGTCTAAAGCCGTATGTTGTTTTCTTTTCCATATTCACATCCTCTGAATTACTACTATTATTTTGATGTATATCACTCCAATTTTGAACCATATTAAATCAGTATACATGCGCGTCATATCACAAGCAACTGCCAAATAGGTACTGTCCGTCAATGTGTTAATAAAAGAGGATCTATGGTTTACTTCAAACTGCTTTATTGTTCAAACGATCGCACCAAATTGGACAATTCTTTTTAGGTTGTGTTTATTATTGTTAGGGCAAGGTTTATATAACAAAATATTCCCAAAAAAAATTGTACAGAACAGAAAAAAAGGCATTCCTTTTTCTTACGACCAATCGAGCAATCACGATGAGTTAGTTATTATTATCTACCCTAGAAATAATTTAAATGGCAAAACTAGGTTTGCCGGGTCTGCTAGTTCTTAATATTACCTCTAGCTTGGTAATTTCTATTTTTCAACTGTATCAGTTCGTTGTACAGGCTATTGTTCAACGATGTGGCACACTTCGCTATTTGGGGTATAGCATCCGTAAAGCAACCAATGTCGATCATCTGGATCCCGAATAGTATGTTATACTTCCCTTCAATGATTCGAAATGAAAAAATATTTTAAACTCGTCAGTGGATTCTACGTAAAAAAGTGCTTGTAGAAGGTTCAAGTTTTAGATCTGTAATTTCAAAGACAAAAAGTTATGAGAACTTTTCGAAATCGTCAAAATCTCATTTTTTGCTAATAACTCAAAATCGCTGATTCGTTGGAGGCTATAGTTTTCACCATTCCATTTCTCTGAAAAAGAGCTCGGAAATGTGTCATCCGTTTTCTTCTAGCTCTTATAGTTCTCGAGATCCCCTCCATGGACAACGAATTTTGTCCACCCTGTTCAACCATTCTAAATAATTGCGAATACAAAAAACATAATACATCGATTCGTTCAAGATTCATGTCTATGACGTATGAAAATTAAAATTTCAATCACAAATCTTTTCAATCGCCTCATACGCCGTAAAAACAATGCTTCTCGCACGTTGCGTTGGGAGAAATCATTATTGATTCTACTAGTAATTTTTTCTGAAAAAGTGCACCGTCATGCCAAAAAACGAAAACAAAAGTATTTCTTAATTGATCCGAAAAATTTCAAAAGATTGATTTTTCAACCAAAATTAAGGGGGGTTTTCCATAAAGTTAACGTTTTGTTCGAAACCCCTTCCCCTCCAAATTACAGCTCTTCGGAGTTAGGGCTTTATTTAATATCATGTAGTTTGTTGATTTATTTTATTCCATTTTGAAGTTCAAACAATATTCATTACATAGCAACAAGGGTAAGTTGATATTTATCCATTCACTGAAATAAAAAAAAAATTTTCGCCGACCTCTGCTCTGTTTAACGTACAGTAAAATACTCATTTATGGCCCCTTTTAATGGTACACATATTTCTGATTAATGAATAATTGTCATAGGCAACCGGACATAGAAGTATTCAGCAGCCAACCGAATAATTATCTTATTTGTCTGTCGCATTTGTTTTCGGAGTAGAGGGTGAATTCAGGAAAGATTAATTGTAACCGTTGTAGAAAAATGATGATCGCCCGAGAGTGACCAATATACTACAACTTCTGCTTCCACCCTCTTCACACATAACTCAATAGATATCGTAGTTAATTAATGATATCAATGTAATCTACTTTAAATGTCACATATCGAATATTCCTCCTATGAATCCTCTAATTGTTCCAATGACACCTCGGAACATAGATAGAAGGAATGGAAAATAAACATTTGTTATTATCCAAAGACTGGAGTGAGATAAATAAATAAATAAACAAATAAATAAACAGCTTTATTTTTCTACATGTAAAAAAACCCAATTACAGAAAAATTAACAAATCCTAATTGAAAACTCAAAAACAAATTATCATTACTTAGATAGTTGCTTAGTGTCGCCAATCACAATTGAGATAGTTGAATCTGACATTATTGTCACGTCAATTTTCCATACGAAAAGGTAGGAGCTATACAAATTCATTTATTTCACGCCACTACCTTAGTGTCGCGCTAGACAGAGAATGTTTGTACCACAACAAATAACGTGCATTCAAAAAAATTCGTCGTCAAGTATGCTATGGAATTTTGAACTTCGATATTTCGTTTCTAAACGTAATTCTTAGCTTTTGCTGTACTATTTTCCAGGTGAACTGTCAAGTTAGAAGTCAGCATTTTGGATTGTTGTTGAATTGAATTTATCAGGATATTATAGAGATGGTTTTTACGGACGTGTAAAAAGCATTTATTATTGAATCCTACTTCAAAATTGGGGAGAAAATAGAAGGAGAGTGGAAATATTCTTTAATGTTCCAGCGACATTCCCAATGTATATCCCAATGTTGGTGAAAGAATCAATCTTTCGAAAGTACTGTTTTGCGATGCGTTGACAGAAGACAGAAGCTCCACGAACTTCTGTTCCGGTTTTATCTCAAGTGGCTGGAGTATCTGTTGGCATATTTTATACCACAAGACCACAAGATTTTGAATGAAAAACATCAGTTTGTCATCAGTCAAACTACATGTTATGAGAAAGTTGAAAAGATTGATAACCTATCCTTGTAGCATCAAAAAAAAATTGGAGTTCGATATGCATCAATCAATGGCAAAATGTGGAATCTATTTTTTTTTAATGGAATTTTAACAGTAGAACGTTATGAATAAATAAAAAGCATCGTGCCTTTTTATAGCAAAGTTGAATTCTGATAAATTGTCCAATATTTATTTTCATGTAATTCAGATCTTTAGTTTAGTCATGGATTTTCAGTAACAACCAAATCATTTCAATATTTATAGAGAATTAATAAACATATTGAGATTCTTACTGTGCTTCATTCATATTACTGAAATAGGTAGAACCTTTTTACAAAAAGAAAAACATAATACCACGATCCGTTCAAGATTCATGTCTCTTATGTATGAAAATAGTGGACATCGTTTAAAATTTTTACCAAGAATTTTTCTGACCGCCTCAGATTGTTTGGATTCTTGTGATCTGACTCAATGAAAGAAATGCTTTTCGCACTTTGGGCGAAATTAAGTGCCTTTCCATACAAAATTACGATGTATAGGTTAATGTCATCATTGTTTATATTTTGGAAAGAGGAAGTAATTCAAGAAAAGACCTTCGATCGGACACCATTTAAAATTCCATAGCCTACTTGACGACGAATTTTTTTGAACGCACGTTACATTCATAGCACGTCAATGTCCATTCCATGTATTTATGTTCCAAGATTGAAACCATAATTATGAACATTGCAATATGAACATAGAAAATTCATAACATGTCAAATTTATCAAGGTATTGACATAAAAATGTTTTCTCGATCAAGAATTCTGTATTCTGCATGTCAACTATTTTTACAAGAACAATCTTAGGAAAAAGTCGAGAGAGAAAAGATTCAGATTAAACTTCCTCTTTTAAGTAAATTTTGTAAATATGGAAATGCAGGCACATTAAAAAGTTCTGATTCAAAATAATATAGGGGTTTCTTTTGACCCTCACGTATAAGACATTTCTTAGTTAAAAACCATAGAAACTTGTTTTTTTGCCAGCATTATTTATTTGTTACACGTCTCGCGGAGATCTCAAATAAAATAGATTATTTTGTATTAACTTCAAAGGGCTGTAACTTGAAGGGGAAGTTTTGAACTCACAAAAAAACCACATGATTTAATTTCGTCTATTAAACATAGCTTTTAACCGTTACATTGAAAAAACCGTCTTCTCGACCCCGATCTCCCCAAATTGAATTAGCGACCCAGAAACTTCAATAAAAAATTCGCTATATCGCCAAGATGCAAATTATGTTAATTTTCTTTTCCGTCGAATCTCTGGGACATTGTGAAACAGCGAAAACCCATTTCGCGCAACGTCTAGGATGGATTTAATACTGCATCTTCTTTACACAAATAGGTAAGAAAGCGTCCCTGCAGTTGGTGAATAAATGGGGAAATAGGAACTCGGATTGGGTAATGACAATTTCAATAGGATTCGGAAACCCACGCGCTACGTCTCTCTTAAAGAAATTCATGTTCCCTAGAACTATATCTTCAACGTTTTTAATCCTTGACATTCGAAATACTTCATTTCTTCCATACCAATTTTCAATGAAAACCTAATGAAAAGGTCTTAATATAAAAATGAAACTGAAGGAAACGGTAAACTTATATGCGGGTACCTACTTATTGATTTTAGTGTAACTCCCATAAGGATCAATTTCCTCAACTACATTTGCTCAACAGAATAACCTCCTTCAGGATATGCTAGGATCACATTGTCAATATTTTATTTTTATTTTGATTATTCTTACACAAAATTTTCTCTTGTTTTTAATTCGTTTATGATAGCGGACCTGTTTAAATACAGGGTGGGCCATCCATAACTTTCCACCCCGAATTTTGAGCTCAGGGATGGAATAACGAAAAATCAGACAGGTAAAATTTTGTTGAAAGGGGGACAAATAAGGGCGTTCAAATGAGTTTGATATCACTACCCCTCTAGCCGCAACCCCTAACAGCTCTCATTTTTGAATAGGGAAAAGGGGTCGAGCAGCACTTTGTTAGAAAGGCAATTCAATTTCATGCATTAGTGAATTTTTTTCATCGCTTTATTATTATACAGAGTGACTCAGTATTCCATCAATAACTTTCACACGCCGAATTTGGATCTTTGAGATGGAAAAAACACTCGGACGGGTTAAAAAGTGAATTCGATATCACTACCCCTCTAGCCGCTATCACAATTATTTTTGAATAGAGATAATAGATCGTAAATCTTGTGTTTTCGTTTAAATTGAAATAATTGCTGTTACGGTAGCGGCTAATGGGGTAGTGATATCGATTTCATTTTTGGACCCGTCCGAGCGTTTTTTCCATCTCAAAGATCTAAATTCGGCGTGTGAAAGTTATTAATGGAATACTGAGACACTCTGTATAATAATAAAGCGATGAAAAAAAAATACACTCATGCAGGAAATTGAATTGCTTTTCCAACAAGGTGCTGCTCGACCCCTTTTCCCTATTCAAAAATGAGAGCTGTCAGGGGTTGCGGATAGAGGGGTAGTGATATCAAAATCATTTGAACACCTTTATTTGTCCCCCTTTCAACAAAATTTGACCTGTCTGAGCGTTTTTTCGTTATTCCATCCCAAAGCTCAAAATTCGGGGTGGAAAGTTATGGATGGCCCACCCTGCATAATTAGACAATATTGAAAACCTTTCAGCGCTGGTTTATTGGTTTTATGCATAGACTTATAATACATGGACTCACTGTCACGTGACTTTTCAGTAGATCGAGGGGTTGTATGCATTAGAGAGAGAAGGGCTTATGCGTTTTGATCGAACAATAAAGAGATGAACTGATTCCGTGTGGGCAATGTCAAAATCATATGATGGATATTAACGCAGACGTTGCCCACAAGGTGTTCATACGTTGAGTATTATTCACACTATATTTATTCTTGAATGAAACTCACATAATTTTTATATTTTCCATTTCGAAGGAATGTTAAGGAATTCCTGTTTGCCTTCTCGGAAGCTTGTTGAACATTTATTATGGAAAATTTTAATTTTCGCAGACTTTGCCCACAAGGTGTTGATACGTTGATTATTATTCTCATTACATCTATTTTTGACTAAAACTCACATATTTTTTGACATAATTGATTTCGAAGGAATGCTATGGAATTTCTGTGTGTCTTCTCGGAAGCTTGTTTAAAATTTATTGAAGAAAATTTTCGCATAAACTTGTGTTCTATAACCTTTTGACAGCTTGCCCAGAAACTCTCCATCTTATTCAACCAAAAGACTTCTCTCTCACATGCGGAGTCCATGTTATTTATAAGTCTATGGTTTTATGGTATATTATAGGGTGAACGCTGAAAATTTCATAGGGATTCAATATTACCTTTGTATTTTACACAGCAGGAAATAATAAACCAAAATTAGATAGGGATTAGATTCTTGATTCAAAATCAAATACTTCACAAGGAATATATATCTTCCATGAAAACTTATACATACATAAAAATGCTACGTTTTAATATGCCTGCTTTCACAAGGACGGTTTGACAGTCAAGCGCTTGACTGACGGATACACAGGGTGTTTACTGAAGATGCGATTAAGATGTGGAAAAATTTTCTTATTCTGAACAATAATATTTTGTGAAGAAACATGGGATCATATACATCTCTGCTGAGATATGGGCTTTCAAAAGTGGAAATTTTTCTCACGTTTTCGTTGATAAAATTGAAATGGCAGAAGATATTCCGAATGATAAAATTATGTCAGCTATCTATTGTTTGTTTTGTGTTATATTAAGGGGTTATCTACTACCTCTTCAAACCCCTCTAACTACTGTCAAGATGCAAATTGCTGCCAACCCCATACTTTGAAACCTGGGACTGTTTGCCAAGAAAGTACTCCTCAACATGAAAGAGTTGAAAGCACTTATGCTTTTTCAAACATTTTTGTGATATTTTTGTAGGCGTAGTGTATTGTGGTACCATACATTTATACCGACACCATTACTTCCAAATGTTTTGGCGAAAATTTTAAGGAAATATCTCTTGCCTCTTCAATCTCATCAAAAAAAAGGAGAAACATTCCCATTTTTGACTACCCATTTCTCAGCAAGGCATGTATTTTGTCCGCAGGTTTGTTCAGAAAAAAAAATGTTTAATGTTTTGGACAAGAAATAACCTTCTACATCTTTACTACATTCCCTAAATGCATATTTTGTTTTTAAGGTTATCCTTCTGCATATTGTAAGGTTTGCTGTGGAGAATAAAATTTATTTATTATATTATTCATTATTCAGTACACACCTTGTATTCATTCGATTATTTAGTTTTATTAACTGTTACATCAAATTGAGATATTCATTTTTGACTTTTATACAGAGCGATTCACCACTATGAGACGTCCATGGAGATCTAATGAAAACTATTGCTGAAACTTTGCATTATAGGGTTTTCGACAATGAACTTTTTCCCTGAAATAATATCAAACTCAAGAAACTTATGGTTATATCGGAAAATATATTTCTAACTCGTGTCATATCAATAACAACACCGCAAGCTCGAAACTTCGTTAAATCCCCCAAAGATTGACGTGTCCTTTCACATGTAATTAGGAAGTGAATGAACTTATGCTTGAATTTTCGAGAAATTTCAATATGAAAAATCAAGAAAAATTCGAAACGAACTCATTTCACGTAAATACTTATAATATTGATATTGTATATTGTATAATATTAATATTGTTGATATAGCCGTAGAATAGATACGTCTAAATGTGGGGCGCATTTTATTTTCGCTCGTTTGTTTATATGTCTTCAGTTTCTTCACTTCTCACTTTTATATGTTCTTCTTTCGATCAGTATAAGGTGAATTCAGAGAATTGTTACACGAATTATTCACTGGAGAAGTTCATTTCAGAACGAGAATTTTTCTTATTGGATACGATACTATTGATAATAACGTATAGGTAATTCAATCGGAACAATAAAATTTACATGCCAATACTGAATTTAAATAGTTGTTGACCAGAACTGTTTAATTGTGTACAATCGAAACTACGAATTCACCTCATATTGATGCAGTGCAGTCAGGTGTTCTATTTACAAACATTTCCGTTTGAGTTCGAACACCGAAAACACTCATTAATGTTTTTTAAATTCACCTCATCGGGATAATAGAATTCTCCAATCAACAGAAGCCAACGCTTCGCACTTATCGATTTCAAATAACGAGTTATTTGGCTTCCGAGGAATTGAGAAAATTAAATCGGCACTTATTGAAAAATGTTATTTAGGACCTGACCAGGTTTTCTCTCGAGGAAGTTTGTCTGAATACCTGATTGCTACAGCTCTACCCTCGCACTGTAAATTTGCACTGTCAGCCTCTTTTCTTGATCACTCTTTCCTTACCTTGCACCCCTTTAGGTCGAGTCTTATAGACGTCTCCAGTGATTCTGAAAAACCTGCATGGCATGACGAATGTGCGCGGTAAGTTATTTTCTGTCTCTCTCTGTAGAAGTTCAGCACCGAGGAGTTATTAATTAATGATGTTTTTTATGATATCGACTTTTCACTCCACTTTTATAGGTCGAATGCATCATTTATATTTGACGCAGAACGCACTCCGGTTCAAACTACCGAAGTGTGAGACGAAGGAAAAGAATTATATAGGATGTCCCAATGAAAAAGAGCCACACCGGATATTTCTCATATTTCAATGATTACCAACCGAAATTTAATGAAATAAATTGATAGTAACAATTAATTCAGATGCATACCACCCACTGATATCAATATCATAGCCAATTTGCCATCGTCAGGGAAACTAAATGGAGAACGTTCCACCTGAGGAGAGCAGATGCTGAGCATGGTTTCGGTCTCATTTGACCTCGTCAGAGCAACACAGCTCCTTCTCCAATGGAGAACACTTGGAATTGACGGAACCTAATAAAATACTAGTAGTAGCTTCTAAGTATTATCGAGTAGCACTTGAGCGCCATCCAGTATGAAACGAGATCCAGTTCAATCTCCCCAGATCGAAACCCAGTGTGAATTCTTGGTGTTGTACCGCATCACTAGAATTATAATAATTCGCGTTCAAAACGTTACTGTAGGAACATTGAACTTATTATATTAAATTTTGTTGATCGTGATGAAATGAGAAATATAGAGGACAGCTTTTCATTGGGACAGATTCTATGATTTTCACTACAATGTGATATAAAAATTTTCAATCATGCACAAAATAATTTTTTATATACCGGCTGTCTGTAAACAAATGTGAACGACTTAAGGAGATGATTTCTCGATGAAAATAAGCAAGGGTTGTTCCTATAATTTTTTTTCGAAATATACCTCCCTTCCAAGACAGTAATTTTTTTTTACGGGTTCTAAAAAACACACAAGTTACGAAAGCGCTGAAGTGCAGCACCAAAAAAAAAAATTCCAAATGTACAATTCCGACTTGCAAGTCGGAATTCTGAGATACAAGTCGGAATTCTGAGATACAAGTCGGAATTCCGAGATACAAGTCGGAATTTTGAGATGCAAGGCAGGAGGAGGGCTAAAATGCTCCTGGGAACTTTTCAAAACCTTTCTTACTGCTTAATGATAGGAGCATTTTATCGAAATTCCTACATCCAGTTTCATAATCAAGTTCTAAGTCACTTTAACTTTCGTTTAGTGTCAGTTTCAGTAGGGTTAAAAAAAAGCTTTGAAGTTGAAGGGGCTTCCAAATGTGCCTATACATGCCTTAAATGAGACAAATCTGCTCTACAGAGGGCATTTTGCTCACATGATTCGGCAACAATCGAATGCAACAAAACATTCGACCAATTCTAGCCCCACTACTGTCTTGCATCTCAGAATTCCGACTTGTAACTCGGAATTCCGACTTGTAACTCAGAATTCTGACTTGCAATTCGGAATTCCGACTTGTAACTCAGAATTCTGACAAGTCGGAATTATACATTTGGATTATTTTTTTTTGTGTAGCCCTTCAGCGCTTTCGTACTAAGTAGATGTTACTCACACATTTTTAGATCTCATAACTTCATTATTAGGGGTTGAAAATAACAACATGTATTTTAGAGGGAGGTAGTCATTCTATGGAACACTTATATGATAAAATGGAATGAACATTGATCGGAACTGCCTGTAAGTTGTTATTAATTCCCAAAAAAGTATCGACTGTATGGAAATTTTGCAAGAGACTTTTTTTCTCCAGAATTGAATGGGAAACCATAAGAGAATTTTATATTTCGGAAATCTGTCCCACGAAAACAATTTTTAAGGAAGATCATAATAGTCTAAGATATGATGAAAGAAATATATTCCCTCATATGTTATTTGATGATGACAAATGTTATAAGTTAGACAATATCTGCATTGATAGATCGCAAATGGGTTGCCTAGCTAAATCGGGGGCCAATAGTGTTAAATAATGTTAACTTTCATCAACTTTTTTTGATCTTCTACCCTCATTTGTTATTCATGAAAATCAAGCATAAGTCGACAGAATATTTCACGAGGAATCAAGAAAACATGGGTTGCCTAGTTTTCCCTTAGTACTCCTATGAGGTTGCCGGGTAAAAAGAGGTAGACAACCGTCATTTATATGCCCTCTTCAGTTATTTAATTGGCTTTTTTTTTCAATGAAAGGTTACTTTATTCCATATCTCACAGTATTAGGTTGCCTGGTCAAAAGTGGGGCACATCCATGGTTGCCTAGATTTTATATGTTAAGGTTTAAACGCTAGCAGGGAGATCGACAGAGAGTTCAGAAAGACGATTTTTCCGATATAGGAGGGTGCATTTATTTATCAATACTATAATAAAACGATACATAAGCATGGAAATTTATTTTGATTCTAACTCGTCAGAATTATCCACCTCAAAATCAATTTCTTCCTCGTTTTCCTCAGTATATGGGTTGAGTTTGACACAACACTGATCAGTCGTATAAAGCCACATTGTGTTAACAAAAATTGTACGCAAAATTTTTGTTTTAGTGAAATCCAGCATGGTGGGATCAAATGTGAGTAGATTCCTCTTACCTTTTTCATAAATTTGTCTTTGTTTTCCTTTGTTCCATATGTTTTTTGGAACACCCGATATCCAGCATCATTGACGCTTATACACTATTTGATGCCATAAATAAGAGCAGTTAACTCCTGAAGGCATTCAATTTTCTCTCCGACGAAACAATTGGAGAAGTCTGTTCTTCTTATAATACAATCGGGAACCACGTCGTCAAACGTGAAGAAAAAGATTACGAGGATTAAGAGGCAGATACCAGGATACCAGGATCATGTTCCACATTTCAAAAGTGCCACCGAATTCGAGAATACTGGTGAAATCAAATACCTACTACCGATGTTATGCTAATTTTACTTGCCGATATCCAAAAACTTCCGGAGACTCAAATTTTTTTGGCAGGCCCATCAAAGAAAACCAATAAAAAAGATTTCGATGGCATAGATTGTACTGAGCTGGCGATGAAGTTGGGTACCACTTTATGCAGGGGTCTGCCAGCTTCATTGACAGATCCAGCAGATCTTTTCGTCGGAGAGAAAATTGAATGCGTTCCGGAGTTTACTGCTCTTATTTATGGCATCAAGCAGTGTATAAGCGTCAATAATGCTGGATATCGGGTGTTCCAAAAAACATACAGTCCCTGGCCAGTTTATTAGACGCACTGAGGATTTTTTTTATATTTACTGGTATTGCTCGAGAAAAAAGCAGAATATTTGAATTTCATTTCCACAGAATGTTAGTTTCATCTACGACCCTCATTAAATTGTTCTATTTGGCATTTATTTTTGATGTTGTAGTATTAGTACTTAAGTATGAATCAGTACTATGTCTTCCAGTGGACTTCTTGCATTCTGCAGGTTCGGACGTTATTTCGATAATACACATATGAAATCATTACCTTCGAATGCAGCAAACCGAACAATCCTGCATTGATAGTATGAAGCACTCATAGCTACACAGGGTGGCTCAGCAAAATATTAGAATTTCATGTTTAATCATCAATAAATCAATATTTTTTATTGAATATGATATATTATATGTGAACACCATTTACAGATGAAGTATATGTAACATATGCGTTCAATTTAATAATTCAATATTGAGATTTTGCATCGAATCAATGCGTCTAATAATATGGCCAGGGACTGTATGGAACAGAGGAAAACAAAGACAAATTTATGAAAAAGGTTAGAGGCATCGACTCAAATTTGATCCCACTATGCTGGATTTCACCGAAACAAAAAATTTTGCGTACAATTTTTGTTAACACAATGTGGCTTTATGCTACTGATCAGTGTTGTGTCAAACTCAACCCATATACTGAGGAAAACGAGGAAGAAATTGATTTTGAGGTGGATACTTCTGATGAGTCAGAATCAAAATAAATTTCCATGCTTATGTATCGTTGTATTATAGTATTGGTAAATAAATGTGTGAATGAAAAAAATTTGAAATTATTTTCAATATTTAATCTGTTTCAATTCCAGCATTTAATCAATGAAGCAACCTCCTAAGATCGAAAAAATCGTCTTTCTGAATGCTCTGTCGATCTCCCTGCTAGCGTCTAAACCTTAACATATAAAATCTAGACAACCATGGATGTGGCCCACTTTTGACCAGGCAACCTAATACTCTGAGATATGGAATAAAGTCACCTTTCATTTAAAAAAAAGCCAATTAAATAACTGATGAGAGTATATAAATGACGGTTGTCTACCTCTTTGTACCCGGCAACCTCATAGGAGTACCAAGGGAAAACTAGGCAACCCATGTTTTCTTGATTCCTCGTGTAATATTCTGTCGTCTGTCGACTTGCTTAATTTTCATAAATAACAAACAACAACTTATAACATTTGTGATCATTAAATAAAAGATGAGGGTATATATTTCTTATATCGTATCTCGTACTATAAGGGGTGTTATTTTCAAACCTAAAAAAATTGTGTGATTAACATCTACTTAGTGCTTCATATTAAGTATAGTTTTATGACTCGGTGTTATTTAGAACCCGCAAAAAAAAATTAAAAACTGTCAATTCGCTATCACATTTCAAAGGCTGTATCTTGAAAGGAAGGTCGATTTCGAAAAAAAATTATAGGATCTACCCCTGCTTATTTTCATCGAGGAATCATCTCCCTTTGTCCTTCGTATTTGTTTACAGATACCCTGTATACTGTGAATCTTACTGGACTTTATCATTATCGCTAATGACCTAGATGTCGAAGGATCAAATTTTGGAGTTTCAAGGTCAAGTAGATTTTTTTCAATAGGAAAAATACATTTTTTTTGCAGAATATTAAGCTTCGGGAAAAACTAAATTTCTGTCTTTTTCTTTTTTTCGATAAAATCAAATTCCTGAAGATATGAAGTGTTTCATGGTTGATGGTCATAATAAAGTGCTTAGAGTGAATTCGTATAGAATCATTTGTTTTTGTATTCCATGTAAATGATGAGAAAACCGAGTGAGGAACTAGTTTGTTTTCTGATTTTTTTTCCAACTGTTATAATAAAATTTCACATCATGCTGAATTTTGAAATTGTTACCACTGCAAAACGAATAGGTACATTGGAAATTTTAGATAGTTGGTATGCTCTTTTTGAGTTGTCATTTGTCTCTCACTTCTTCAAATATGCTCAGCAATTTGTATGTAGAAGATTTCCATCAAAAAGTTTCTGAGCATAAAATACTTCACATCTCCATCACAATTCATTTTATGGCACAGACGAAAGTGACAAAATATTCCTAATTTTGTACGACTAATAAGATTCTGCGAAGAAAAATGTGAGATTCTTATTCAAAAAAACTATTTAACCTTGAAATCTAACTCCGAAGCCACATTGAATGTCTGCATGTCAATGACCCCCTAAAGTTGAAGAAACTTTCATTTGCACATTTCTTAATTCAGGCTCTTTCCAAGTTATTCCAAAGGGTCTTTCAAAATGGGTCACTCTGTATACATTCTGGTTGATGAGGATATTTAAAGAGATTCATGTTGCTCCAAGATGGGTTAAGAAGATCGTCACTTTTTAGGTTATGAATATCGCCGCAATGCTGAAATTAATAATGAACACAGAAACTATGCATATAGAAGATATATATTCGTAACTGACATATAAATAAGTCTGGTGGAGGATCACATATCGAAAACGATGTGGTTGACGTCAATCCACTCGTGGCACAATCCAGATTGGCTTTGAATATACCCCAAAAGAGAATTATTTATGGTTCGATAATCAAGAGATATCTCATCGATTTATAAACAATGATAGCTTCACTCCCCTTTCTATCAGGACCATTGTTGAATTGATAGCATAAATGAAAGTTTAGTGTGCTAAATCTATCAGTTTTGAAATGAATAAGACTAATTGAGAAAGAATGAAGCGTTTTATCATTACATTGAAGTTCCTGTTTTTCGTAGGCCACCCCAAATTGATGTGTTCGTAAATCCCTAATGGAATTTAATACTAATTAAATTTATATCAGCGTTAAAATCGCATCAGTGAAATATGATGGAAAACATTCGACTATAATCAATTTTGTTCTGGAAATTATATCAATGTTAGCGTTTCAAATTATATTCGGTTTAATTGGTGTTCGGTTCGAATATCACTTTTACCGATATCGGATATTAAGCTATTTTTTGCATTAAGGGAATTTGGCTTTTCAAAATGATTATTCTTAAAGGCAAATTTTTTTTTCAATGTTTAATTTTCATCATTCATTTAATTAAATTGATGAATATTTTTGA
Source organism: Coccinella septempunctata (assembly GCF_907165205.1). Classification (NCBI taxonomy): domain Eukaryota; kingdom Metazoa; phylum Arthropoda; class Insecta; order Coleoptera; family Coccinellidae; genus Coccinella; species Coccinella septempunctata. The sequence continues at coordinate 54,586,378 of NC_058189.1, read as the reverse complement.
AGTTTTTGTATTGTGAAACTCACTTCAATAGAATTGAAAATATCTCCCATCTGAAAATCCAGTCACAACATGAAAATACATATATCTTAAGAATTGCATTGAGATTACTTCTGTTGAACTAAACATTCTGAGTTTCTGACTCGTACAAATATTATAACACTAGATTCTTGAGGTCAAACGAAACACTTTTTGAATTTTCATAATGAGTATTCATTAGACAGCGTCTAACTTAGTTTCAAGAGTTGGGTACTTTGAATTTTTGGTATTTTATGGTTCGTAATGGTCATTATGAGAAAACTGGAAGACGTGGGTGACGAAAAAGATTCATCAAATAAATGAAAAACTATGACGATTCATTTCATTCGATAAAACCCGTTCAAAGTTTATCACGGAACTTCAATATGCAGACAACTGCGCACTTTTCGCTAGCAGCCCAGAGGATCTACAGATAATGCTGGACACCTATAAACGTATATTCGAAGCTTTGGGCCTCACACTCAATATCGACAAAACCAAAATCCCGGTAAGTCCGCCAGGGCGCCAGAAAGTCTTCAAACACATATCAGCCTGGAGAATGAAACTCCAGAAGAAGTCGAGCAGTTCAAATACTTGGGAAGCTTCATAAAAACTAGGGCTAACCTAGACACGGAAATACACAACCATATCAATTCGGCATCACGGGTATTCTGGAAGCTAAAGGTCAGAGTGTTTCAAAATCACGACCTCAATCTGAAGACCAAGACAGCTGTTTACAAAGCAGTCGTCCTCCAAACGCTTCTTCACGGAAGCGAAAACTGGACGCCCTACAGGCGACATATTAAACAGCTTGAACAAACGCAACGTCATCTAAGACAAATAATGCACATTAGATGGTTCCACAAAGTTTCGAATGCAGAAGTCTTGCAACGCGCGAGTTGTACAACAATTGAGACTCAAGTAACGAGGGCCCGACTCAGATGGAGCGGCCACATTCTGAGGATGCAACTCCCCTAAATAGCTCTGTATGGCGAATTCTTAGAGGGAGCCCGAAAACCAGGGGGCCAGTATAAGCGGTTTAAGGATTTACTACATCAATCCCTAAAATCAGTCAATGCCAATCATAACTGGGAACAACTAGCGTTGGACTGGTCACTGTGGAGGTCTTTGGTACACAGTTATAATGGAGACTCGGGAAGGATTCAGCGGCGGCCAGATCTGGTTGGTTACTATCCATGCCCTGAGTGTGGAAGGATCTGAAGGTCACGGTTGGGTCTCTTCAGTCACAGGAGGGCACACAGTCGCAACTAGCCCTAAGAAATTACAAGTCTGTTCGCACCTTTAAATTTTTTTTTGTCTTTTTGTAAATTACAGCAATGAATGAATTGTGAGAACTAAAAATAATATTTTCTTGCGGTTTTTCAACAGCCTGTATCTTAAAAACCGAGCTGATTCGGAAAAAATCGTGAAGAAAGAGTATTTCTTTCGATCACAAGAATCGACTGTTAAATTATTTTGTACGAGTCAAAGACTCACCCTGTATGCTTCGGCCATGTTGGGGACCTGTGATACAAGCGGAACATACTAGATTTTCTCCAATCAAAAGTGTAGAAAATCGTGAAAAGAGCTGGGTTTATGGTATTCAAAATCTTCTTGTGATATAGACTTGAATTATAATAATGATTGTCTCTGTGTTATCTTGTACATAAACTTCCTTTTAATTCTATTCTTAGGTAGGATTCAAACTTTACGTCTTCGTCAAACTCTATTCCAGTATGAAGGTATTTCACAATTTTTGAAATTTGTAGGATAGTCAAAGGCTTTCCTCCAGTTTCCCCGTACATTGGCGTCAGTCCAACTCTGTGCTATCTACTGAAGGAGAAAAAACCGCTGTGCTGTCTTCAGCTGGCCCAAGTTTGCGAGCACTGCAGCTACAGAAACGCCAGGGATTATCAGTGGCAAAATAAGACGATAATTCTTGCTGCAGATTACGCCTCCAATGGAATATACAACTTCATAATACCACTAAGGGCGCATTTCAGGTAAGGATATGAATAAGTGATCGATTTATCAAAGCATGTGAACAAGACTGCAATCAGAATTTTAATCTAACGGAGTACTTGAGTTGTTGGATAATGTTATAATGTAATGTGCGTCTGGATTTAACGTTAATATATTTCAGGACCTAATTTTCGAGGTTCAAATATGGAAGAAACTTCATATTAAGCTGCGTATGAAGTTTCAAAATAAATTCTGTCTTTTTTACACTTGTTCTTTTAATTTCACTTTGTAGTAGAGCTGAAAGAAATCGAAGGCGAAGGGACTTTAGAATTACTTATAAAACTGACTGTTGGAGAGTAAGTGTCCCTGTATCATAACTCACAAAAATCCTAATTTTTCGGGGTATTTTTGTCGGACTTTGGCTGTTTTCTCCAAAATGGTTCTCTGCAATTTGTAGCGCTTTCAAAAAAGGTATGCCCCTTTCCTTTAGTAACTAAGGAATCATGAGTCATTTTGTGAGAGCCGACCTCATTGTCTTCACCCTGGTAACAGTTGCACTTTTTATCAATCCTGCATCATAATCCTTGTTCTATGAACTAAAAAGATTGTGAAATCTGTTTTGAAGGTTGCTAGCTAGCTAAGTAGCAAAATCATTTTTTTTATCTATGCATCAAATTACTTTCAACTCCTATTTCTTCTGTTCGATGATTTTGTGCTGTTGATGTGAGGAAGCTGCTGAACTTTTTCAAATTACAACATGCGTTAGTATAGATTCATTGAAATAGTGTGAGGCTACTCGTCCGAAGTTTTCTAAGTAATATCATTTCTTTCACAAGAAAGGTGATACCCCATATGTTTAATTATTCTTTGGATAATGTCGAGCTATTGAAAGTTGTTAGATACATTTTTATTCGATGAGTGCTGCCTCTAAATTATAAATTTCTCTTTTATCGTTTAAAAAGGTACATACTTGTGTATTCCTCGAGAGGTACTAACCATGCTGTACTCTTGGGTGAGTTCGGCGGCTGATAGACGAGGTTTGCAGACAGTCATTCTTTTTCATTAGCTTGTTCCCGATAGTGTTGATTGTCCATACATACTGGAGAGGCAACGAAGGTCCAACATGAGATCTAGGCCTTTGTTTCATTTGGTCACTCGTAGGAATAATTGCATCATTTTAACGCCCATTCAGCATAGCTACGAAGATGTATTGATAACAAGTTAGTCTAGACCTGTTCCATGCATAAAAAAATATTGCGTTAGCATAGCAACGAACAATAACTCATTTATTAGAAGTCAGTGTGAAGTTTGAGGTCAAAAAAGTAAACCAGAATTATGCAATAAATTAAAAGAAAGAAGATGTCCGCCGAAATTGTGAAAATCGAAATACTGGAGTATCGAGCCATCATCAAGTACCTGTATTTAAAAGGGTTAAGAGACAAGCAGATTAAGGAAGGTATGCTTGATACCCTTGGTGATCAATGTCCTTCGTATGCGACCGTGAAAAATTGGACTCCAAGCTTCAAAAGTGGTAAATTTTCCATTGAAGATGATGCCGATCGAGAAGGCCAGTTTCTGTGTCAGTCCCCGAAGATATCAATGCAGTTCATGACATGATTTTATGAGACCGTCGAATAGGGCTGAAACGGATGTCTGAAGCACTGAATATTTCATACGAACGCGTTCATCATATAGTTCACGTCAATTTGGATATGAGAAAAATTGCCGCAAAATGGATCCCCAAATGTTTGAATGTTGACCAAAAGCGTGCAAGGGTAGAAGCATCGCGTTCGATCTGTGCTCGAATTGAAAATAATGTAGAGTTCTTAAACCGAATTGTTACTATGGATGAGACTTGGGTACATTTCTACGATCCAGAAACAAAGCAACAATCGATGGAATGGCGACACTCTGGTTCTCCAAGACCTAAGAAGTTTCGTGTCCAAAAATCTGCTGGAAAAGTTCTTGCTTCAGTTTTTTGGGATGGCCATGGAGTAATCATGATTGATTTTTTGGATAAGGATAGAACAATAACCGGACATTACTGACATTACTGACCACTCTATGGGAAAAAATTAAAGAATAAAGACGCGGAAAGCTATCGAAAGGTGTTTTAATTTTGCAGGACAACGCCCCTGCACACAAATCTCATGTTGCCATGCAAAAAATTCGTGATTTATGCTTTGAATGACTAGAAAACTCCCCTTATTCACCAGATTTGGCTCCATCCTACTATCATCTCTATCCTCATCTGAAAAAAGTTTAAAAGGTCGTAAATTTTCTTCCAACGAGGAGGTAATAAAAGCTGTGGAGGTCTGGTTTGCAGAGCAAAAAGAAACATTTTTTTTGAAAGGTCTAGAGACGTTGCAGTCTCGCTGTAATAAATGAATCCAATTAAGAGGAAAATATGTTGAGTAAAGGCGGACACACATTATTAAGGGCGATCGGCCACCGAATGCGAAGTTGAGCGAAGCTGTGCTTTTTCAATGCTAAATCACGAGCTACGTCATTCGATTCGTAGCTGGTCAATTTATATTAGTACTGAAAATGCTCAGCTTCGCGCAACTTCGCATTCGGTAGCCGATCTCCCTAAAACGCTACGCGACCTGATGAAACCTGATGCTTTTTGAGTCGAATCAAATGTTTTGTTTTCTATAAACCAGAATCATACTATGAACACCCGACGCGACGCCACGCGCGTACCCGTTCCAGACGCGTCAGCTCGCGTCGCGTTGTTAATAATGTGTTTCTGCCTTAAGGGGTTACAGGGGTTTCGTGGGTTCAAAAAATCGATTTTTTTTGGGCTCATTAATTTCTACAACATCTCAAGAATATGGTCCTAAATTTTCAAGTCGATCCGAATAATAGTTTTGGAGATACAGCCTTTGGAAGGTGTGCGCTCCAAGTTCTTTATATTGTTACTCAAAACTTTAAACGCGTTTTTCTCGGAACCGTGTTTTCAAAGTCGGTTGTCAAATGTTCTCGAAAACTACACAACCGATCTTGATGAAATTTTACACAGGTATTCGAGATACAATTTACTCGTGCTTGGACGAAGAATTTTGTTTTTTTCAATTACACCTATTTAAAAAAAAAACAAAATGTCAAGCAAATTTGACCGAAATTTTAATTTTTTTGGTAATATGTCTGCCAAAATTCCAATTTTTACTTTTTTTTTCTTTCCTTCTTTCAAGCACGAGTTTATGGTCTTAACTTAACAATTTATTTCTGTTTTTTCATTTTAAATGATTTTGTCAGGAGTTATGCTGACAACGCGGACGCACCTTTTTTTCGAGGGGTCACCGGAAATGTCGTCACAATGGAGGAGTTTTAATTTTTTTATTTTGAAAATTTCAGAAATTATTCTTCAAATATGTATCTAAAAGACAGAAAAAAGTTTGAATTAAAGAAATAATTTTTTACATAGAAAAAAAATGTTGAAAATAGGCCTTTTTTCACCCGACGAAACCAATGTAACCCCTTAATAAAATATTTTGGAATTGAAATTTTGTTTGGTTCCATAGTAGGCTAAGAATTTTTCAATATATCCTCGTAAATGTAGACTAATCTGCCTAATGTACAACTTGCTTGAGACATTCAGGTATTTCAGGACGTAGGTTGATTAAAAGTTTTTCCATATTTCGATTTCTACAGACGCGCCCTGGAATAAATAAGCGTTAAATCCGACCTAAGAAGTTGCAAGTGCTCACATCTTTGTAACTTTTCGTTTCCATAATTGAGGTCTAAAATCCCATTGTGCCAAATAATTCTGTATTGCGAGCTGCAATTGGCGACAAAACGTAGGTATATTAACTCGTTTGACAAGCTTGATCTATGGCTGTCATATGTACTAATCTCATGGAGAAAATTTAAATGTGGAAAATAAAATTTCAGATCGAAAACGTCACTGAATCCCATCATACTGCTACTGGAAAGAAGGCCAGACATCGCATTTTTGGATGCGATCTCGTATTTTCCATTAGTTTATTGGATGCTGGGATCGATTGACTGGTAAGTTTCGTTCTATGTCGGATAGTTTCATAACAATGATCCGGCCAGTGTACTCGCTCCGATACAAAGCGGAAATTCGAGTTTGGATAGAGTTTTCCCTGTAATTAACCTATCGAGAATCATTGAACGGAATGTGATGTTCTGTTTACGATTGGGTTTTAAGGGCTAGTTTATTCGTGATAGGATTTTGATATTTGCGGCTTGGCTTATCCGGGGAGATTTCGGTCTTTTATTTGCCTATACCTGTATCGAACGCGTTACCTTTATCAGATACAAACATCATATTTGCTGGCATTGGAATTGAATTCGACTTATTTGAATACAATAGGTTGAATTTTGTCGCCTTCCTAAAGCTAAGAGCTAAAACTTGTGTAAAGATACACATCGAGTTGTTTTCAAAAATCGATCATTTTTAGTTAATTGCATTGGTAGAGCTGGTGCTCACAGAGTACATATTTTGATGCAACTACAATCATACCAAAATATTTGAAGCTAGTTTCACCAATGGAATTGTCCATTATAAAAATTTCGTCAGTTGAACTAATCCTAATTTATATTTGATGTTCTGTGATCTAGTGCAACCCTAGTTTAACTAATGGAATTTGCTATTTGTTATGATGCTTTTTGCCCTTTAAAACTTTAGAAGAATGTTTTTTCCAAATATCCCTGAAATAATCGATTTTACACATTATTCGTTTGATTATAATTCGACAAAAAATATGGGTTCCCATTCGAAATAAGAAAACTGATTTACTGAAGCGTGTCAGATTATAGCGTAACAAAGTAATAAAAAAACAATTATCAGAAACACTCGAAAGTAAATAAGGTGCGAGTATTAAGGCCTGTAGAATGATAAGGCCTAAGTAACAGAAATTCAATTAATAATGGTCGCGGCATTAGTCTACCAAAGCCGTTTCCCGACCTTTTTAATTGTAATTCATCCGACAATGGATTGAAAAATATCCATCAATCAATCAAATAACAAACCAGTCCTACATTCCATAATCCAAACTATCAAACCACATCATGTTCAAGTACTCCGAAATCATACCTTTGTCGGATTAACATAGAATCTAGAATAACAATTGAAGTGGTCGGGAAACGGCTTTGGTAGACTACTGCCGGCCTTGTAAATCACAGTAGTAGGTAGTAATCATTCACAGATTGTGCTTCAAAGCGGCCATGTAGTTAATTCCAAGAAAATATAGCATGTTATATATACAGGGTGAGTCTTTGACTCATACAAATATTTTAACAGTAGATTCTTGAGGTCAAAAAAAATACTTCTTTCCAGTCTTTCCCATACAATTTTTTCAATTCGGTCCTGATAAAAAGATATAGCTATTTTAAATTTTCATAATGAGCTGTGCCACCCCTGGAAAAAAATTACCTCCAGAATAACTAGCTAAATCTATGACACTACACATGTGTGGATCTTTTTGAAACATAGTTGTATTCAGCCAAAGAAGCCAATTTTTCAAATTTCACAGATATGTACCTACTTTTTAATTTCTTTACCTACATCAATTTACTCGAAAACTGCGCATTATACGAGAAAATATGAAGAACACTTTTATTCACGTTTAAATATTCATTACATAGCGTCTAACTTTAGTTGGGTTCGTTGACTTCTTGGTATTTTTATGGTACTTAATTGTCACAATGAGAAAACTGGAAAATGTGAGCGATATCTTGTGTTCGAAAAAGTTTCATCGAATAAACGAAAAACTGTATTTCGAAATTCATTTCATTCGATAAAACCGTTTGTGAGACAGAACTGAAAATAATATTTTTTTATAGTTTTTCAACAGCCTATATCTTTTAAACCGAGCCGATTCGACAAAAATGGTAAAGGAAAAAAGTGTTTCCTTCGACCTCAAGAATCAACTGTTAATATATTTGTACGAGCCAAAGACTCACCCTGTATAGCTATAAGAGGCATGATAATTTCTTCTATCAATGAAAGAAGGTCACCCAAATGCCAATTTTCTGGCTTTTGGCTGCTCCCCATTCTCATATTTCGAGACTTGACATTTCCAAAGAGATGAATAAAAATATTTAAGGGGTTACCTGGAGTTGTTTGAGAAACCACTGGCAGAAGGCCTCCTATATAAGAGGGTAATCTCAACACCGGATTTCCTTCATAACATTTGCAAAACTCATTGATTAACTTTGGGGTTGTCTTCTTTGAACTCCACGTGTTTCATGGAAAACACATCCCGAAACAGCACTTTGGAAAGATGGAGGGTGTATTTGAAGGTGAGGCTTTTTTTTCAACAGAAGGTAGAACTGGTCAAAATGAAGCGTTTCACCAAAAATCACTCATACAAAATTGAAAATGATTAGTGAAATAGATCCTAATACTACCCTAGACCGTTTGTTAGCTGAATTATCGCAAAGCAGTGGGAAAAACCTTATCTCCTGATTCGACCATGTGGTTTCGTTTAGGATATTGGCTAACAACTGACAGAAGAGACTAAGAACACAAGTGTAAAAAATAAAAAATAGAATAATACTTCCAAATCTCACCAACAAAATTCGTCTAAATTATTCACGAATTTTTTCACAATGGGCATCACAATCTTCTTGTTCAAACATTCCAATAATCGTCGTAAAAATGGGATGAAATGGGGAAACATAGCATTTTCTCAACATAACTAACATAAGCACTGCCTCGATTTTCTACACTTTTTTTCACAATAATGACCTGATGCATCTAATCCGATGAACTTGGTACTGAACCATTCATTGTCCAGCCATATTTTTATGTTTTGTTTCGTTTTTGCGATGCCGGAGTCACCTTTCACAGTCCACTACTTGAAATTCAATGAAATTTTGTCGAATTTCTGGGGGTTGTATCTCAGCCATCATATACAATTTTTGGTTAGACAACTTATTTTGATGCGTTCTACCTTCTGTCAAAAAAAAGCCTCACTTTTGAAAACACCCGGCATATAGCAACATTGGGATGAATACTCGATCTTGAAGTCGCAGAAACATTTAGCAATAGAATATTACCACTCGCCTTGTATTTTCTTTCCATTTCTGAGTAAGGATTCAATAATAAATTAATGACGCGTCGGTAGAAGCATGTTTATAATTTCCTAATTATTTATAACGCATGTTATGAAAGGTTTAGTGATCTAATACGTTCGAGTACGTATATTTGCCAACGACACCAATGAATAAGCATAACTCATACATTCTTTTCTTATTTCTAACATCTAATCTTCACAATTCACTACTCCGAATGACTCCCCATTTAGCATCGTGGCCTTTCCGACTGATAACGAAGAATGGGCCCATCATAATTGTTTTTAGTTGAAAATAGCCTTTCAATTAGGTTTGTTCACCTTAATATCTGCTAATACAGTCTTCTCATACGGAATTCCATGCTAGGATACTAGATACTATCTACTGGGAGAGGGAGATTTATTTTGGATGTTCCAAAGCCTTCACAATACGCACATTCCATCATTCACCCTTCTACCGTAGGCTCTCCTATGAAGTTCCACTCTGCACCTTCAACAACTCCCCCACATAAACCACCCCTGCGAATCTCGACCTCGCAAATATCCCAGCCTAATCCCACATCTTACGTTTCTTTCGTGACGACATCGATCTATTCCAGACCATGAGCCGGCCATAAACTTCACTTTATGTCCATTCATATAAACGTTCCAACTTATGTTCCGCGTATGGCGTTCCGAAGCGAGACCGATCTTATCTATTGCTCGCCTTCATGGCTTACCGACCTGAGTTATTGTTATTGCAGCCTGGACGACCTCCTGCGAGCTGGCATCATCCTGGCGGAGAATGTGGTCGTGGTGAACAAGGAGCTATCGAATTCCGCGGAAGAGGACTCCCTGGCCGACTGTAACACCATAGTGGCCGTTCAGACGATGTTCAAGTGAGTAGTATTGGTGTTTCGTGTATCACATTTCTTATCGGGATCGGGGGAACGTGCCTGAAATAATCGACGGGGTATGGGATACGTGGGAATTTTGCGTTGACATTTCTACTCGTATGGGACACGCTACAAGGTTGTTTGCTGGTTCTATTTCTGTGAAGTACGTGAAACTATACCCTTAGGATCTCCACTCATTATTCATTAGGTAGGAATAGAACACTAGTGGAAAAATTAAGAAGACAAAAAAAAACGAATATTTAGGTTATTTTCAACTTGCTGTAACTTCAAGAAAAATCATCGTACAGCAATTTTGTAGAAAGTAAAATGTAGTTCCAAGTATCTAGTTTTCTGAACTAATCCTTCAAATTTCTTCCCTTCATCAGTTGTCGAGTAATCTCGAGAATTTCACCGACAGAAAAATTTTGTTATTTTTCATCTCTTTTTTGGTCTACCAAACAGACAGAAAAATGTCTTGGCTCAACCTTTTCATGGTCCGGACAACTTGTTAATTCAGCTCAAATTTTTTTCCAAAGACCTTGATGCGACGACTTTTTGCCGAACTATGGGACTTCGAATGGAAACTGATATACGTCTTTTTTTCATTATTAATGATATCACACCAACAAATGATCGCACGGGGGGATGATTTAGTTTAGTTCTCCAACTAGTGGAGCCTATGCTAACTTGAGGGGGTTGTTTTTCGGTCTTTTTCTCATAACTTCTGAACTACTGATTACTGATTGCTGGGTGTGTTAGACGGATAAACCAAACCTACCATTGCGACTATTGTAGCACACAGGCAAGCTCGTACAGCTAGATCTCTCCCTCCAGTCCCATCCTACTCAAAAAGGAGATGATGTCGGAGGGGGAATGATTCTTAAGTTCCTCTAGGACCATCTTCGGAGAACCAAATACTCTAAGTCTGACCCTGTCTGCTGCCGGGCAGTCACAGAGGATGTGCTCAATCGTTTCGCCCTCCTCTAAGCAGAATCTGCAGAGCGGGTCATTGACGATGCTAAGCTTTTTAAGATGGACTCTGACTCAGACATTGTAGACTCAGAGCCTCTGAGTCTACAATATCCTGTGAAAACCTCCATGATAGATCTCAGATTGGTTCTAGAAAATCCCAGCCAACGACTGGTGTATGGGCTGGGCACTGAAATTGCCCTGTGCGAGTGACAACTTCTGAACTAAGTGGTTTCATATTCTTGACTAGGTTCTGCACCTTTGTTTGAATAATATATATTTGGTTATTGGATATAGGTGACCAAAATTAAGTGAACTACTCTTTATTTTTATTCATCAATGACAACGTTTCGGCTATTGGTTTTAGCCATTCTCAAGTCTAAAAAGAAATTATTCTACTTTAGATATTACAATAAAAACTATACAGTTTTATATACTCTTTAGGAACACAAAAAAACGACTTTGGAACAATATCACAAACAACAGAACACAAGACAGGAATCTAGAGAACTCTCTCACCACTATGACGCTGTAATCATAGTGGTGAGAGAGTTCTCTACCGAAGTAACGCAGATAATAGAACCAGAGATCTCAATTGGATCGGAGGAATACAACAGGAGATATCCCAGATTGAAATTTGCAATTTTGAAAAATGCCATTTCGTCCATGAAAATCTAAACTGTAGGGAGGGGATACTTTTTCGAAATTGCTCACAATAATTTCACTCAAAAATCTATATTTCCATACCAGTCATGAAAATATCTGACACAGTTGACGAAAAAATATTTCTTTTTTACCGTCCACTTTTCATTTTGGAAGGGCTTCCTTGAGTGCAATCCTCTATCGAACTGTCAGGTTTTATCGAATCTACTGAACAAATTCTATACACTCCATATCCTAGGACAAAAGTAGGACGCCCTGATTTTCAGACAGAGGGGCAAATATGTCATTTCATGGAGGTCTAACCCCTTGGTCTAACCCCTTGAGCCAAAAAGTAGAGATTTTCGAAATAGAGTTTTTGTGATACGATGAAAGCCTTGGCAACGTTGATTGTGAAACCGGAGTTCTCAATTGGATCGGAGAAGGAGATATCACAGATTGAAATTTGCAATTTTTGAAAAATGCCATTTCAACGATGGAAATTTAAACTGAGATAGGATCTCAGAATTGCTTGTAATAAATTCAGCGTGTTCGAAAACCTGAATTTTCCTAACAAACTCTGAAATATCCGAGGAAATATCTGTCACAGTTTAGGAGAAAATATTTTTTTTTATTATCCATTTTTCATTTTCGAGATTACTTCGAAGGGCTCTCTTGAGTGCAATTCTCCATCGAGTCATCAAGTGTTGTGTTTTCTCGAATCTAGTGAAAAACTCCCATGCACCCTATATCCTCAAACAGTAATAGGACACCCTATTTTCCAGACAGAGAAGCCAAAATGTCATTTAAGGTGGGTCTAACTCCCTTGCTCATTTTTGACCCAAGAAATCTAGATTTTCCAAATCCAGTTTCTGTGTTAAACTTGGCAACGAAGATTTCAATTCGATGGAAGGAATATATCAGGAGATAGGTATCGCAGATTGAAATTTGCCATTTTGAAAAAATGCTATTATATTTCAACTGTAGAAATCGCAATGAATTCAGTGTGCTGGAAACCTATGTTGCCATACCAAACATTCAAATATATAACTCATTTTAGGAGAAAATAATTGTTTCTGATTTTCTATTTTTCATTTTCTCTCTTGAGTGCAATTCTATATCGAATGATCGAATTGACTTTCTCGAATCTTCAAAACAACTTCCATGCATTCCGAATCCTAGGACAGAAATAGGACACTCTGATTTTTAGACAGAGGAGCCAATGGGTCATTTTAGAGGGGTCTTATCCCTTTATCCTTTTGTTTAACGTTGGGTTGCGAAATAAACAATAAAATATCAACAGAGCACCATAAAGAATTAATAGTAATAATGAACGGTACTAAAAAAGGATACTTTTCGACATGTATTTAAAAAAAATATTTATGGATATATCTTCCGTGCGCAATTGAGAATTGTATCTCCCTTACAACTAAACGAATTGAAATCGAGCAAATTCGAAATAGATCGGTATGTGAATCATAGGAATAGACTCCAACGATAAATTGATTTTCTCTCCCTATAGAGCATATATGGATGCTGGTTGCTAAATGAATTTTTGTAGAGGAAACTGTTCGTACCTTTCCTTTGAAGGTTATCCTTATTGGAAATTTTATTATGGTAATACCATCAGGTGAGCTCCCAAGTTACGATATATCCCCTACGAAATTGAATCGGAATTGCATAAAATAGGAATGGACGTTTCACAAGGAAATGATTCAAAGCTGTTCAGGCTAGTAGGAATCTTCCTGGTGACACTTGCCCTATAAAATTTTAATGGAAAGTCTGGAATGGATTTCCACTTTTTCCTAGCGTCCAAACTGACCAATTAAATTTTTGAACAGATGATGTTTATTGTGTGTCACTTGTGTGGTATTTCCAAACTGATGAGTTGGAATATTATGGCCAATATTTCTCTTCACGGATTTCCCAAAACAGCATTGACTTCTGATGCCTTTCTCCGATATAACAGACATAAAACAAAGAATTCATAAAATAAGATCGGGACTGATGATGACCTTATTATTGTAAGAGTCGAAATATATGTAACACACATTTCGCTGATTGGGGTAGACAGGAATTTTTTTTAATTCAATTCAATTTATATTTAGTTTGCAAAATGAGTTTTATTAAAAATATTGCAGCTTCACATACGGTTGTAATAAAGTTTTAATACTACGACCGAACCTTTTAGTAGTTTGGGTACTGTAGGACGAAACTAAGGTCCAGTACTAGTACTTTCACCTTCGAATAAATTTTATTCATTCACTGTCAATAAGTATCTGTCAAATAATTTCCTATCTGAAGGATACCTTATTTCGGTGCTTTCAGATGAAATTATTGTGAATATTGACGAATAACAATTCTATGAAAACACGGTACACTACTTTTCACTGATTAATGTAAAATGAGACACCGCATTGTAAAAATTGTCATAATTCCAACTAGAAAGCAAATATTTCGTAAAAATCACACAAAGAATAACCACATATCAAGAATCTAAAAAATTCAACCAATAATGACGTACCGATATTCGATCTGTGACAAATAAACTCTTTTAATTAAGTTTCAATGACAGATTCATTCGATGTATTAACACTATCTGAAAGTGAAAAGACTGCATTTTCACTTATTCTAAGAATAAGACTTATCTATCGAATAAATTTAGTTATTCGCACGTGAAAATACCGGGCCTTAAATGTCAAAACTTTCCTTGAAAATATTACAATATAAATTTTATATCATCACTTAGATTTGATAGCCACGCTTTTTTTATTTAATGATTGAGGTAATCGAAACACACATATAGAATCTATAAAAAAGTCTCTCAACCTAAACTACCGCTCTGCAATAAAAAATAACTGTATATTGATATACAGAGTGATCCACCTGAAATTTAGAGTTCTCCCTGATCTCTCAACAGATTCTTTATTCTACCTCCATCATTTTGATTTATCTAAGGTCTGGGTACTGCATAGCCTATGCCAAAGAATCGATACCAATATTTTCTTATCAGGATTGAAATTTAACTTTTCACTTAGCAAATATATTTTTGAAATTTCATCGTTAAAAATACAATTATCTCAAGATATTATTGCAGCTGAAAATATGGAAATGAGCTACTCATCAAAAAAAGAATATCTCTAAGCAAAATTTGACGAAAATTTTTTGACGAGAGAAGCCAACAACTTTTTTTAGTTTAGACATATTGTATGTGAGGCATACAAAACGTTCCGAATGAATATTCTGCGAAATAGGAAATATGCTCATCATCAAATTGTACGAAAAAAAAAGGAATAATTGCGGTGGCAACCTGTTTCGGAAAGTAGGTATTCCCTGGGTTCAGGGAGTAAATAGGGGTCGAAAATGCTGAGAGTAAATTGGGGCTCAAATGAATCATATAATCCAGCAGGATTAAATTCTCCCATAGGTATAATATCATTCACCATTCAAGGCTGAGTAAACCCAGTTGAAAACTGCCCTACTTACGAACATTTTTATGTCGACATAGCGGTTTGTACACTCAGCATTCTCCATTTGATGAGGGAATTTTTTGAAGGGCATTTCTGTTACAATTTTCTTTAGAGATTTCTTCAGTTGACAGATACACCCGTTAAATTTAACATTTGATTGTCTTATTCTTTCTCCGATGTCTGGAAACGTTATTAAAATAGACACATCACTTGTTCGAAACGCGAAAAAGCTTATCCCTGCCCAATCTCGAATATTCTTCGGAACCAATTGTATCTGAATGAAAAGATTTCTTTTCCGCGTAGTAGGAGCATACAATAAGCCATCAATCACCAGGAATCTCATCCTCGTAGCGCAGAGACCATTTTCAGCAGACGAAACTGGCAAGAAAATCCAACCTACCCGCAGTCTCGGAAGACTACAAAACAAATTGTGTGAGTGCTCTTTTCATTCCTTATGGGAGAAATATACACGTATGTTCGTTCATCCATCAAATACGTAAGGCGATGAGAACATCTTCTGGAGTGAAATGGATGTATTCCTCTTGATTGATTGGTGCAGTGATTAGTATAGATGAATTTGAGACAACGAAATGAATAAATCTCATGAATTCTCATTCATGTAGGAAGCTGAATATAAAGAAATTTCTGATTATGTAGGTATACTCCACTGGCATTTATTTTAGCAGTCGGTTGGCCATGAAATAATTTTCTCAAGTTTTTGTAACTAGAACGGAATAAGGTTGGCACTCATGAAATGTCGTTAATGTCATAACGCCGTTGCCACAACTTATATCAAATTTTATTATGAAAATGCCGAATGTGAAAAAAAAACCGACAGGGTTTCAGGAAGTGCTATTTAGAATTCAGGTCCTCTCATTCAAATAGTTATACCCTGATATTCTCAAATTTCACAATACGTCAGACGGTATAGCGAACATATTCAATGTAAGAGAATTTATATAATGTTTCATATATCTGAAAAAGATTGTGAATGAAAAGGATGACAAAAACAATTTCCTTCTCTTGGGAG
Source organism: Coccinella septempunctata (assembly GCF_907165205.1). Classification (NCBI taxonomy): domain Eukaryota; kingdom Metazoa; phylum Arthropoda; class Insecta; order Coleoptera; family Coccinellidae; genus Coccinella; species Coccinella septempunctata. The sequence continues at coordinate 54,570,375 of NC_058189.1, read as the reverse complement.
ACCCAAAAAAGTGGTGGCATTTGAGAATTTTATGTTTGAGTGAATTAATGCGAAAAGTTTACTACAGGGTTTTCGATGAATGTCATCGTAGAATAAGTTCCCGAAAATTGATTCTTCTATTTTTCATTTGGCTTGTCCTATACATTGTAAATGTCTTAAGGTACCAATAAATACCTAATTATTATTATTATATCAATATATTAAGATGAACAGCCTCAAAAACGCGCCAGTTGTCCTGTTAATTGTTTATTCATGTGAAATTTTTGTTCAAAGGTGAAGTTCATCTTGACTTGAAACTTCCTTTAATTCCATTTACTTATATTGATGCAAAATGATTTTTGTTGAAGAATTTAACATTCTTGTAATTATCTGTTAATTCCTCCGGGAGATACCCATTCCCAACCACTGCATCATTTGCATTTCACCTTCAGGTTAATATTTTTGAAATATACAACTGATGTAATGTATTCAAACTTTACCCAAAGAAGATAACGAACATTAACTCTCCTCAAGATAGTGCATATTATGATATTATACTGATCTCTTGTAGTGTCCATGCAAATACCTGGATTTGGTATGCCTTCAATCAGTTTGTATAAACTTCAATTATGTTCGTCACATATTTTCCGTAGAGATTCGAGATAGTGATAAAATACGTGATAACAGCATTTTTTACGTAGAACGGGCAACATATCGTTGATTTAAAACAAAAAATGTTTTGACAAGCTTCATAACCCCACATTTTCGTAGTATACAGAGTGAAATGTGTCAAATTTCCATGGCCAACCGAGTGCTAAAATAAAAGTGAATAGATTATAGGTACTCATTCTTCGGAGATTTTTCAATCCTTTATCGAAACTATATGTATAAGAATTCACGATTTCATAAAATAGATCAAATATCCTGAAGATAGTATGTTATTGCTGGTCACGAAATAATTCTGAATCAATCCGAAAGCTTTCAATCCTGAAATTTCATGAGATGAAAAGTGTAGGTGGGAACAACGGTTACTTTCGTTAGTTGGAGTGTTCGTGAAGTAAGGTTTGCGTATATCGAATTAAAGTTTAACCTCGTTTGGATCTGAGCCGTTTCTCTACCAAGAAAGTGAGGGCAGCAAAGGGAACGTTGACGGCTGAAGAAGTTTCATTGGAAGTTCGAAATAGAAGTTCTAAATCAAATTCATAAGAAGATGGATAAACTTAATTCGTTCAGTTAACTCTCATCTCGATTAAAGTGAATAAGGATCTGTGTGGAAGATTTTTCAAACCGTGAAGTATAGAAGCAGTATTGTCCACAAAAATGTCGAAAATCGTTCACATCCCAAATATTCTTCGCCTGAGTATAGAATGAATGATATGAAAATATTCAATTGTCCACTTATACACGGTGTAAACGAATAGCTGAAAAAAAAATTGAAGTTTTCGTCAAATCAGCCCACTAGTTCTGTTAAACTCCAATATAGCATGTAAAAGTAGTATAGTCGAGCTGTACTACAAAGTGCCCCTAATCAATCTTCTTCTTCTTCTTCTTCTGGACTTTAAGGTCTATTTATTGTGAATCTCTTCTCGGTGGGGTGCGGCTTCCTGGGAGATTGAACTCCAGCTATCCTTCCATCGTTTGGATGGTCTTCCCAATGGCCTTTTGCTTGCTGGTTTCCCGTCTTTAGCGATGTATGCTGATCTATTATTATGGTCCATTCTTTCTGCGTGGTCTCGCCAATATCTTCTCCTCTTCCTTCCCCATCTTGCTATATACACTTTACAGAAAGAACTTATATCGCTGTTTCTAACTCTGTCTCTCTATGTTTTTCCTGCGATGGTTCTGGGAGTTCTCATTTTCGCTGTTCTTAGGATGCTCTTCGTTTTATTTGTGTCAGCTCGAGTCTCGATACCATAGTTTAGGACAGGTCTAACACAGGATTTTTATATCCACACCTTTATATCGACATGCATCCTATGCTTGTTCGCCCATACAACATCTCTTAGACAGTCAGATATTACGAAGGCCTTGTTGACCTGTGACTTGATATCCACTTTCGGATTATGATCGCTCGTTTCACTATCTAATCATCTATAACTATTTTACAGTGTGATGGTTCCTTCGATAATGTCATACATTTCTTTTTTCAATAGATATGGACATGTTAACCCTTCTGCCGATCCGATAGAACTTTTGTAAATGTCCTTGTGAGTCGTCAAAGACAAATCATACAATGCCGATTGGTCTGCCACTCAATCTGTATCCCTTCCTCATAAATATTACTTCTTGTATGATTTCATCCATGACAAGATTGAAATGGAATGGGCAGAGGCTGTCTGTTTGCCTAATACCTGCTGGTGCTGGTACATCTTCAGTTGTTTGGTTGTCAACTCTCATTCTTGTTGTATTGTCTATATTCAGATTCCTGATTACGTGTATTATTGCGTCTGATATTTTGATAACATGCTGAACTTTTATTGTGTCAAAGTCAATGAAACACACATATGCTGGATAGCTGTGAAACATACTTTGAAATAAATTTTATTATTATTATTATAGCTTATCGATGGCCTTCTCCTTCACTTTTCTCAAAATCAGCAGGGCGTCAGTTGTCGATCTGTTTTTCCTAAATACATGTTGCTCATCTATATTAGATATGAGCAAGAAGAAATGTATCATCAGAAGCAAATACTTTAGGTCCTTAACCTACAAGAACAAAGGAATAAGCACCAAAACAGGGACTCATATTTATAAAACAATATGCCGCCCCCTGTTAGAATACTGAATAGCTGAGACTACATAGCTAAGGGCAATCACCAAAATGAGTCAACCCAGGAATCCTTTGCAAAACCCTCCCAACAACTTATTATAATAGGTGAATAAAATTTCACCAATTGAAGAGCGAATCCAAAGCCTCTAGTACAAAATTTGCAGTGAAGCAGAGCAACGCAGGAACATTAAAAACCTACTGCATTGATAGAAATCCAAACAGAAGAGTATACAGAAAGACACTGTCGAATACCATATGGAAAAAACTCCAAAAATTGTTTGCAACATGGTTCGCCGTCATCAAAACTTAATTTGTTTTCACGTAAAATAGATTCTGACCATTGCCCATTGAAGTATCTATAGAACAATGAAAGATCGACCACAACTCGTTGATGCAACAGACAAATCAAATTTCCTCTAGCGATTTCCAGTTCAGTTGAAGACAATGGCCCGGCCTTTAAGTATAGAATAACAGGAGGGAGGATAAGACCTGAAATTGAGAATCGGAAAGGTACTTGCATATAGTCGACTCCTGTTTCCGTATTATAATATATTATAAATAAATTAATTATTGAGCATGTAAAACACTTACCTGTGAAATGTTCCACCAATCCCGTTTGTTTTTGTGTTTAGTACAGCCACAAAATGAACAACCAAACATTTTGAAATATGTATTTGTTTACAACTTTGATAGCAATGGAAACAAATGTTCATAGAGAACATAGATCTCAAATCGAATTGATTGATATTAGGTCTATGATGAAGAAAAACCATAGGCATAACCTACATATTATTATTATATTATCAAGCACATGACTAATGAGTCACACAATGTACTATACATAATATGGCCGTTTTCGTTAGCAAAGGAAAAGCCCGGCATGCTCCTTCCTGGTATTTTATATTCTATGTGCCCGGCACAGAGAGAAAAATCTACACTGTTCCACTTTTATTACGTGTGTGTACATACCACGTATAAGATCGTGTGAATTCAACACGTAATACAGTAGATTCGCCTCAGAAATCTGAAGAATACTTGTATCACGTACGGTAAAATACGTACAATAATCTGGAATATGATACAACTGCCTTCTTTGGTAGATCTCAACAATAACGTCCCTTCATGTTGTGTGACATCGATTTCACGATGTGGGAAAACTTTAATTAACAATAAATTTCTTATAAAACCCACACACCTTGACATCCAATTTATCCGCAGGTTCTTCCCCAGCATCAAGAGTATCACGGAACTGTCGCAATCTTCGAACATGAGATTCATGCAGTTCAGAGCACACGACAAATACGCGCTTCACCTATCCAAGATGGAAAAGGTAAGTACACCCTTAAAATTGTCAGCCTACTTTTCGTTGGAGTTTATTGCTCATCCCGAGGTGGGATGCAGATACGGAGCATTATTTCGAGGTAAAACCTATTTGAGTAGGCAATGGAATATTTCGCACGAAATCACAATGTTTTTCGTCGAAATGACTGGGGGAAAATACGGGATGATCTTTTATGAAGTGTGCATCAGACGATTCTGATGAACCAGGTAACAGATAACTCATACAAATCAAATATTGTTTTTTTATTTGCGGTGTTTTAGTTCGATGTTTTTGTATTGAATGGTTTTGATAATGTATTGAAATGATGAAAAAACGCATTAAGATATATTTTGCTTGAAGGATAGATGTTTTCTGTCAGAAATTGAAAGAAGAATGAAAAAATTTATTTTAGTTTGCAATATTTCGGTGAATTACCATTTTTTCAATTGAGATCATCATCCGTATATGCGCCAATGAGCGTTAAATTCTTAATTGCTTGTAAAAAACTGTAAACTTGTATAATATCCATAAAAGTCTGCTTAACATCAATTTTTCTCACAAAACTTAAAAAGCCCTATCAACGATTTACAAAACGGAATCACTGAAACTTTTTTTCTGAATATATTCAAGAAATAGCGATAGACAATAAATGAATGGACATATACAGGGTGAGTCTTCCACTAGAACAAATATTTCAACAATAGATTCTTGAGGTTCCTTTACCATTTTTTCCGATTCGGCCCTGATAAAAAGATATAGCCATTTTAAGTTTTCATAATGAGCTATGCCACCCTTGGAGAAACAAAATTCCTACCAGAATAAGAAGCTGAATCACTACAGATCGGTGGATCTTTCAAACAGAGTTGGATTCAACCAAAGTACCCAATTTTCCGAGTATCTATCACAGATATTTTTTTTTAACATCAAATTACTCTAAAACGGTGAATTATACGAGAAAATTTGAAGAATACTTTTATTTTACAAGACGTTCGAGTACTCATTAGAAAGCGTCCAACTTAGTCTCAAGAGTTGGGTTGTTTGAATTTTTGGTATTTTTATGGTACGTAATGGTCATAATGAGAAAACTGAAAGACAGGGGTGATATGATGTGTTCGAAAAAGATTAATCAAATAATTGAAAAACTATATTCCGAAATTTCATTCGATGAAACCGTTTGAGCTGATACGGAAAAAATGGTAGAGGGAAAAAGTGTTTCTTTTTGACTTCAAGAATCTACTGTTAAAATATTTGTACGAGTCAAAGACTCACCCTGTATAGGTAGAACATAATTTGATGAAAGAATGATATTCTGAAAGCTCATGACTAAATTATCGATTGAAAACAAATTGACATTTATCCTTCAATCGAGCGATGATTTCCTGATCAAGATCAGTATTTTTCAAACCATGTTATTTTATAAATGCACTGAGAGATGAAAACTAAGCTATGCATAAAACTTCATTTATAAACCTGATTTTCTGTATTATTTCAATTTTCACATAGTTTTTGTGACTTCTCTGATTTTCTATTCTCTGTTTGTGTCTTGGAGATAGTTTTATTGCCTTTTTCCACTAAAATCACTAGAGATAGAAAGACCTAGGCCCGTATTAATAGTCAGATCTGAAAACGGATCTCAAGACCTATCTCAGTTGATACTTTCTCAAGATAGTGATAGCATCTCAAGATGACGGCTTATTAATAATAACTCATATCAAGTTTGATACTATCTCAAGAAACGAGACCTGAAACTCAACTTATGAAATGTCTTGAGTAATGGTCTTGAGATATACTTTAGACTGCAAAACGGAAAGAGAAATTAGTATTTTTATTTCTGCTTGATATTTTTCAATACAGTGGCTCGCAACAAAATATAACGAAGCAGGTTTTTTGATCTCACACGAACAAAATATGTCACATATTCGATCAGCCGCCGATGCATGTGGTCCAGATGGGATCTCGGGGTACAAATTCACTCGCGAAATAAGGTAAAAGGGATGTTGATGAAGAGATTGTTTTTCGACCAGACCGCGGAAGTAGCACAGATTACAGAAACAACTTTCTGTAATCTGTGGGAAGTAGTGCCATCGAAGTAGGATACTCTAGCTTTACAAACAGCAGAACCCTGGACGTAACATCTGACTGCAGCTTCCGTCCTATAGCATGAGGCCTACAGAAGACCTTGTGAGATCAGAGTATCCTCAATACTTAAAACTTGAGGGGGAGGCGGAGTTTTCATCTTTGGAGTTAGATTAGTCAACGAGATGGCGTGAAACCGCTTTAGGAGAAATTGTCACAGAGTCAATCAATGCAATAAAAATACACAAAATATTATTGTAGGTATGTTGTCTATCTCTGTTGTACCTTATTGATGGAGCGTCTTGTGGTGGAGGTGTTATAGGTGTTGGTAAAAATTGTAATGATGGGTAACCATTATCCTCAACAAGACGCCCATCCAGTACACATTGTGTGTACCTGTTGTAAACTCTGGACATTTGAAAGATCCTGGAGTTGTGCATGCTTCCTGCCCATCTTGCTACAATATCCAAAAATTCTGTATTGGGCGCAACAATGGCTTGGACATTAATTGAAAAGTCTGATTTTCTGTTGCGATAAACTTCATGAAATCGATTTCGTCGTAGTAGTTGACCACATCTTCCATAGATTCAATATTGACTTTAATAATGCCGATTTTTGGAAGCACAAAAGACAATCAAATTACTGTCAGTTCACAAAGCAAACCGCTTTTCTTTTTCTTTTTCGAGATCATCTTGAGTCAGGGTTCGACCATACTTAAAATTTTACGTTTCCAAAACCTATCTTGAGATCATTCCAATACTTGAGTCACATTTATTAATAAGTGCCTACTCAAGTGAGATCGCCGATTGAGACGTCATCTTGACAGAGTCTCAAGTCAAATTTATTAATTAGACTGATGCATAGGACTGATGTCTCAAGACGCTACTCAAGACATTCTCAATACTTGAAATCTGACTTTTAATACGGGCCTCGATACGGGCCCTAAACTAATGAAATTTTTTTAATTTGTTAATCTCCAAACAAATACATTTTGTTGTTGTTCGGGTTTTTCTCATTACTAGCTCACATGCTTTTCTTTTACATTCATTCTTTTCACGTTTTCGTCGATGGAAGAACTCAGTCGGACAAAACAGAGATCTCTTTCCCTTTTAAGGAATTACGAATAAATTCTCACAGAATGTATATCAAAGCTGTATTTTCAACGGGAATGAAGGACATTGTTAAGCACATCATGCAAGGGTTGAATAGGAAGATTATGCTCTGCCTTCAGTCATTTATCGGAATGCGACTCATGTTCGATGTTTCCACAACTATCTCGTACTGTCGAATGCCAAGAAAGCAAAAATCGCGAACAAAGCATTATTGGTAGTCACCTTTGAATTGTGTTTCGAACATATGCTATTGCATTGTGGTCTGACTTCTGAATCCTTAGCATAATGGTGCAAGGAATATGAAACAGGATATTCGAACGAGATACTTGCATAAATTCGGTATTCTTTGAATCCGTTTTTGTTGAAATGCGAAATTGCTCGGTCCTTTCTCATCTCGTGTTTTTTTTTTAAGTAGTATTTCGTTCAAAGGAATGGTATCCGAGATATGGAGACCTTACATGCACCGTACCTACAATTTCGATATTTTCTTCAACAGAATATAGAAAGATAATTGGAAAACAGGAAGAGAATAGAATCGAAAAAGTAGAGACATTTCAATTTATTATTATTATTATTATTAATAAACAAAAAGAGTAGGGGTTTTCACCCATAAACTCAAAATTACAAAGAGAAAAAAAAAAAAAACACTCGAATGCAATGGGCACAAAGAAATGAAAAAAAAAAACAAAACCCGAGAAATAAGCACCTATTCACAGTAACATGAAAAAGTCAATTCTGGTCGCGAATAAGCCGGTCGAGTCGGTTTTTGAACGTGTTAACCGAATCAACGTCAACAACAGTGTGAGGCAGCCCATTCCATCTGTCAAAAACCCGGTTGGAAAGGAACGTTTGTCGCAGTGTGGTCCTGAAATTCTCCTTCGCCAGTTTGAAGGCATGGCCACGGAGTTGTGTGCTGCTTCTCATGTAGAGGTGATCAAGATTCACACCGAAGAATCCATGCAAAGCCCGGTAGGTAACAATAAGATCTCCTCTGTTACGTCGATCCTCAAAGGATTGTAGGTTCATTAACCTCAAACGAGCCTGGTAGTCTGGCCTTATCCTCCCAAAAGGAATTCTTGTATTCCAACGCTGCACAGACTCGAGGAGAAGTTGGTCGCTCCTGAGAGAAGGACACCACACCGGTCCAGCATACTCCATCAAAGGGCGCACGTAACTGCAATAGAGCATCCGACAAGTTTCCAAGCTACAACCCCTGAACGACCTTTGAATCATATAGGTCATCTGTCTTGCCTTTGCCACGGTAGCCGCCACGTGTTGGGACCAGCTCAAATCATGGGACACCATGATACCCAAATCATTATAGTGGTCAACAGGGGCTAAACGTTGACCATCCACCACGTAATGAAACTTCGGATTACCTCTACCTAGATGTAAAACTCGGCATTTGCTAGTGTTCAGTGGCAACAACCATGCTCGACACCAATCCTCCACAGCCCGCAAATCGTCCTGTAAAGTCCTCGCATTCGATGAGTTGTTATATATTTTTGTGTCATCCGCAAAAAGAGCACATGGAGATCTCAGAAGTCGAGGCAGATCAGACGTGTACAACAAGAAGAGAATGGGGCCCAAGACGGATCCCTGCGGAACACCACTGGTCATCAAATTGTCTGCAGATGAGTGAACATCTGCCACTCTCACTCGAAACGTTCTATTGGAGAGAAAGGCCTTGATCCACGAGAGCAACCCACCTCTAATGCCCAGGTGCCGCAGCTTGAACAGGAGACGACGATGCGGGACCCGGTCAAACGCCCTGGAGAAGTCCAAGTACAGTACATCCACAGGTGAGCCCCGATCCAAGGATCGAGTCCAATCATTCAGGCAGCTCAGTAGATTAGTCATAGTAGACCGACCAGGAACAAAACCGTGCTGTTCACGAGGTAGGGGAGAGTTCCTTTGAATCGGACGGCCTATGAACCGGACGCTACAGTTTTCTACTACACTCGATAGTAATTTAGCATCCTTTACGTAAATCCTATTTTTGCAACATCGATCGATATCTCTTGAAAAATGGCTGACCCTGTGGCTCGCGCCTTGTTGCAAAAATGGGATTTACGTAAAGGGTGCTAAATTACCATCGAGTGTAGTAGAAAACTGTAGCGTCCGGTTCATGGGCCGTCCGATTCAAAGGAACTCTCCCCTACTATGTGATGTGTAAGCGCAAATTGAAGAAGTTGCTCACAGACAATTCTCTCCAAGACCTTGGATACCGAGGAGGTGAGGCTTATGGGTCGGTAATTATTGGGCGAGAGTTTGTCACCCTTTTTGAATATAGGCGTTACCGACGCCTTCAGCCAATCCTTTGGGAGAGCGGAAGTAGCCAACGACTGCTTAAAAATGATGGACAAGGGGAGAGCAATGGCAGAAGCACATTTTTTTAGTGTGAAAGGAGAACGTCCATCCGGGCCAGGAGAGGAAGACTCCTTGAGACTCATCAGATGTTTGAGCACCAATTCCTCATCAACAGCAACAACCTCAAGCTCATCACCAGGACCAGGAATACGAACCGAGGGCAATGGTCCATCCGGTTCGGAACAGCAGACGCCAGCAAAGACTTCAGCAAGGGAATCCGCGGATTCTCGAGCATCTTTAGAAATATCTCCTGCAGAATTTCTGACCAACGGGAAAGATACTCTCGAGTTCATTGTTGCTCTCATGTACTTGAAAAACTTCTTTCGGTTCCTGCTGGAGGCAAGTTGGGACTCGTAGGAGGTTTTTGCCTTGTTGATCTCAGTTGAAACAAAGTTGGAGTAGGACCTATGGTTACGGTAATCGGCATCAGATCTACTGCGGAGGTATCTTTGCCACAAAGATTTTTTAGATCTGATCATCTTCAGAATATTCTGGCTAATCCATGGCTTGATTGGGTTCTGTTTAATGGTCCTCAGTCGAGTGAACCTTGAGAGCGTTGCCTTCATAATATCGACAAATTTGTTCCACATGATATCGACGTCATCATCCCGCTCGAACAAATCGACCCAGCACATTTTATGAAGTTCGGAATTCACAGCGTCGTAATTGATTATTGGGACTGAGCGGTTATGTCGGTTCAAACTACTTGAAAAATTGATCTGAAGTGCCGCAGCCAAAACTGCATGGTCGGACTTCCCCAACGGAGGCTGATATTCTATTCCAGAAATTAGGTTGGGATCGGAAGATATAATCCAGTCCAGCAAAGATGGACTCTGACCATCTCTAAATCTTGTAGGCTGCAGAACAAGCTGCTGCAATCCAGAATCAACAAACAATTTAGCTAACGGGTACGATGGTGAAGTGGATGCAGGAACGTGTATAAGTGGAAACCGAACGTCAGGGCAATTAAAATCTCCTGCAATCAATACGTTCCTTTCTGTCAAAGATAATTTGGACAGAAAATCAGACAGAGCTTGATCAGAAAGACAAGGTCTTGGACGATAAATACAGCCTAGTGTGATTGAAAAATCTTTATTCGAGATGTTTAGAAATAGATTATCAATCCCAGACCAGTCCTCGTGCACAGCTTTGATGTTGAAATTGTCGGAAATACAGTCGCTCACGTAGATACAAACACCACGGTAACCAACTGCTTCCTTGTTATCATCGCGGTAAAGAGTATAAGTGGGAATAGTGTAAACACTGTCCTTGATTGAGGGTTTGAGCCAAGTCTCCGATAACATAATGATACTAGGACGATAACACCGAATGAGCGACTGCAGTTCAGAGAATTTAGATCCAAGGGATTGTATATTGGTATACATTACAGGCCATGATCTTATATTATCTAGTTTTTTTTCGAAGTATATGGTGAAGCACTTGCAGCATTAGTCACGATTCTAGGACAGCCCTTCACATACTTAATCGTTAGATTTCCTTCCCCTCCGGACTGCCTCGTCTTCAACTCCTCGCGCAGGGCGTTCAGCTGATTAATCTGCTCTCTCGTCTTATCATCCTTAATAGATATATTTTTGAATCGTGGTTCTCCACGAAGGGAAAGTTTGTTCCTCAAGATCCGAGTCACAGCATCGGGGGCAGAAAACGAGACCTTCAACCAACGTGGTCTCGAAGTATTCTTAGCTTGAAGACGTGTCACTCCAACAATGCTGGAACCAGAAGGTTTATGAATGTGTTCAACAATTTCCCTTGCAAGCACCATATCCCGAGAAGAATCTCCGCTCTCCGGCACATCGACTAAAATGACATTGTGCGACCTCTTAAAGCGTTCCAGAACCTCAGAATAGTCAGAACCAGGTCGAGAAAGCGAAGAAATACCGCTCTCAAGGGTAGTCACCCTCTCCCTCATCGCGGACAAATCCTCCGACAAAGTCGCCTGGGATAGACCAATCGTGTGGACATCCTCCGAACATCGCTCCAGTGAGTTTTGATGCTCGGATAGGATTCTTGAATGATCGCTCAAAGTGGACGTGCAAACAGAAATTTGAGAAAATAGATCGTCCTGTCGCTTCTCCACACGATCGACACTGGCAATCAAGGTTTGCATTTGATTCATGAGCAAATTGAAGTGTTCCAAGGTAATAAGTTGACTCTTAGATGAATCAGAGTTCGAGATAGACGGAGAAATAGAGGAACCGCTGGCACGACTTCGCATAGAGCGTTCACTGGAGGAACAGGCAGTACAATCCCATCTGCAATTTTGACTGCTCTTCAATATACATAACTCCTTGTCTGACAAATTAGCACAAGAAGCGTGAAAGCATTTACTGCATTTTGAGCAGGATATAGATGATTGACTACTCAAAACGGTCTTAACGCAGAAAGGACAGGATGGCGGCATTTTGAGAACAAACTAAGTGCAGGCAACAGGTTGGGGATAAACAGAATGGACACGCTTCACTTCCTTGGGTCTGTAAGGAAGACTTAAAAGACAGATCAGGAGGACCACGAAAACAAGGAAAACCAGGAAAGGAAAGATAAAATGTCACGGATCAGACGTAGAGCGTCCACGAATACTCCGCTCCGACGCAAAATGATAAAACGCCCCTTAATGCACAGTGTGTACATCAAGTGATGTAACTTACTAATATTTCGATTTCTGTTAGGTTTACAAACAAAATGCTGTCGAATAGAAGAAGGAAGACAATTTGAACATCTAATTAAATAAAATTAATGTTATTTGCTGCTGTTAACTGTTAATTATTTTGGAAAAAAAACTTATTTCTCGATAACTCTGGAATAAAGAAGGTCAAAACTATGCGGTATTCGCGGTCGTATTCGCAATTCAATAAATTATAAAAAACTGAAAAAATATACATTAAAAAAATTTTTTTATAAGAAATTTTGTAGTAACGATGTACCCTGAATACTTCTAATCTACTTATGCAAATAGCCTGAATTATTCAAAATAACTTTCGAATATTAGCCAAGTTACGTTACTTTATGTAGGTACACACTGTATTGATCTTGGGAAATATTACTGTTTGAAAATCAATGAATTCAACTGAAATTCAAAAGGGTAGAATCGTCTCTCTGCTTGATTTTTTCAATTCTTTCGAAACTGGTCAGATGTTTGTACTTATTCACCCTGTATCATTTTTTTTCGGATTCTTGATTAATCTGATGAGCTTAAAGGTATATTAATTCCGAGATTAATTCTTACTTTAGTGTGATAATTAATTATAATTAAACTATGTATTCATATTCTTCAGCAAAATTTCTACATACAAAGTTATGAGTGAATACTTGAATTACAGCGACTCAAGTGTGGCAGATGAAATTTTTTTGTCTTGTCACAACATCGAATTACCAATTTCGCTATTGTATTTTATTCTCACAAATTAGCTTTCCTTCACACTGGCAATGACATAGTCAAACGATTTACTATATTTACAGCTTCGCTTGAAGATATTTAATTAAGTTTTTTTTGTTTCAACTATTTAATTATTTTCACTGTCCCCAAAACTTCGGAAGCATCCTTTGAGAACACGAATGAAATGGATGTTTCAGTGCGAAAAGGAACGGGGGTCGCACATATCGTATATGTTCAGACTTCCATTTGCTGCTGGTAGCGTCTTCAGCGCGAGCATGTTGGACACACTTCTGTACCAGGCTTTCGTCAAAGACTATGTTATCACGTTCGTCAGGCTGTTACTGGGAATTGATCAAGCACCAGGTTCCGGATTTCTAACGTCGGTGAGTACGAATAAATTATTTTCAACAAATCAATTTTTCTTTGTTCAAGTCAACATAATAATTAACAGTGAAGCGTATACAGGGTGTAAATGAATAGTAAGGAAGTAAGTGAGTAAGTAAGTATTTATTAATCCCTTAGGACATATATAAATGTATGGGACAAGTCAGAAAAAAAATAGCTACAAATTCATTATTATATTATATCATATCATGATACAACTTAAAATTACTACAAGAAAAGGACACAAAAATATAAATACAAATATTACATTGAATCAAGTTGCTGATCACATAATATGTATTCATTAATACTGTAATAAGCCTTACGACTTAACAGAGATCTAATGGCTTTCTTGAAACGGATTAAACTTAAGGATTTGAAACAAGCTGGTAATTTATTATAGATTTTTATGCCCTGATAAGTGGGTGAACGTTCATATCTTGCTGTTTTGTGTTTAGGAAGAGTTAAAACTTCTACGTTCCGTGTATTGTAAGAGTGGTGACTAGATAATTTATCCATACTCTGAAATTTTTGTCTAATTAAGATCAGCGACTTATAGATGTAGATACAGGGTACAGTTAATATGCAATTATTAGTAAAGATAGGTTTGCAAGAGGATCTTGAGTTTACACCATATATCATCCGCAACACCCTCTTTTGAGAAACAAAGACTCTATTTACATCCGATGAAACACACCATAACAAAATATTATATGATATGTGGCTATATACAAGGCAGTAGTATAGGTTCATAGGACATTCACTTGAAAAGCAATGTTTCACTCGATAAATGGCGTAAAATGATGAATTTAGTTTTTTACATAGGATGTCAATATGATAGCTCCATCTGAGATGTTCGTCAATGTAGATACCCAAAAACTTAGTGGACTCGTCCGACCTAATTGTAGAGCCTAAGCAGCTGATCGTTAATTGCTCTCCTTCAGCTGCTTTGTTTCCGAAAGAAATAATTTTTGTTTTCTCTACGTTCAGGAGTAACGCGTTTTTACGACACCAAGCACTAAAATTATTAATTTTAGTTACGAAAAAAATTAAGGTGCGATTGTTTGTGTGGATCTTAAATATATACAGGGTGAGTCAACAGTAAATTCTCGAGGTCGAAAGAAACACTTTTTTCCTATACCATTTTTTCCAATTCAGCCCTGATAAAAAGATATAGCCATTTTAAGTTTTACTAATGAGCTATGCCACCCCTGAAAAAACATAATTACATTCAGAATAACTAGCTAAATCTGTGACAATACACATTTGTGGATTTGTGTATTCAGCCGAACCACCCAATTTTCCAAATTTCACAGATACTTTTTCATTTTTGAACATCAAATTATTCATTCGGCGCATTTTACGAGAAAATATGAAGAATACTTTTATGTTACAAAAATTTCAAATATTCAGTAGATAGCGTTCAAGAGTTGGGTTACTATTTTCATGGTAAGTAATGATCATAATGGGAAAACTGGAAAACGTGGCTGATATCTTGTATTCGAAAAATATTCATCAAATAAATGAAAAATTATATTCAGAAATCCATTTATTCGATCAAACCGTTTGTAAGATAGAACTAAAAATAAAAATTTTTATGGTTTTTCAACAGCCTGTATTTTCAAACTGAGCCGATGCTGAAAAAATAGTAAAGGAAAAAAATGTTTCTTTTGGCCTCAAGAATCTACTGTTAAAATATTTATACGAATCAAAGCCTCACCCAGTATATATTTTTGAGACTCTTCTGCTTAGATAGATCTCCCTGAAGATTGCACCTGAAAAGCAGTTTTTTGTAAAATTCAGAAATCTGACCGAAATGAATTGAGCACTCAACCAGAATTCGATCAGAAAGGATATTGCCGGTATGCTCTTGTAATTGTAAGCAAAAGAAGCCACCGTTGAAATATGTTTCGTAAGAAACTTTTTTGTATTTATATTATACCATTGATGAACAAATTTTGAAAAGTTTGATTAATTTTGTAATTTTAAACAAATGATATTTATTGTAATATTTCGCTAAAATTAACGTTTCTTAAAAAAAAATTTATCATTATAGGTGAACACTATAGAATTTTTTTTTTATTGACTTCTCAATCCCATATAATGTAGACTCAACTTCATTTCTGTTGGTTTTTTGGTTTCCTAGCATTAAAAATTGCCCCTGCCTAGTTGGTTCAAAAGTTATGAGAAATTCAAATTTTTGGTGAATACATGAAGCACCCTGTATCTCGGTTATGGAATTGATTAGACCTATCTAATATGGGTTTTTTGGACTCGCCTAGGGTAGCTTTAGCTCAGGTTACCGTATGTTCATTTACCAATGAAACTTCTTTAACTCGTACAAATATTTCAACAGTAGATACTTGAGGTCAAGTTAAACACTTTTTTCCTATACCATTTTCTCCGATTGATGAAGTTCAGAATAGATTCCACTCTACATGGCTCTAGAATATTGTAAGCATATCAAATTCACTTTTCAGTTTTAATAATTGTCAATATACCCTTTTGAAAAACTTTTTTATTCGAGTAATTACTGTAAAACATCTGCACTAAGTTAAGAACTTGAATAAATGCGAGTTACGGGATGAGCCTGTTTTTATACCCGGCAGGATGAGTCGCAGTTGTCCTGATGAAGCCAAAATTTTTTCTGCTTAATTAAATAATTCCCATTTTCCGAATCCAATCGTCCCCTACGTCGGGAATGTCAAAAATGCCCCCCTTCCAACAGACAATTCCATTTATTACGATTTTATCGCCATCGTTCTGGCCGCTAAACATTGAATTTGGTTCCATTTCGTCCTGGGTGGGCGAGAGAAATTTTCGCGATTATGAATTCAGTCCTGTTTCCGTCTCTCATTCACTCAGACTAGGACTTAATTAGTTTTGGCGGGCCTTAGGCAAACTCGGGCAGCGGTACTTCCTTGCCCGACGTTCGACGTTGTAATTGAACGTAATTTTTGAATATCCGCCAGAATGTAAGCCAGCAGCATACGAATGAAGCTGAAGAAGAAGCCTGTTTGAGTAGGGAAACTGGGACTAATTTCTTAGTGCTCCTTTCCTTTTGCAATAACGTTATGATTTCCAACTAGGCAAAGTTTGCGACTGACTAACCGAATTTCTGGCTGCACTATGTAAAATTAAAATATTTGTAGCTGAATTTAATTCAATTTCAAGAATGAATATTAGAAATTGAGCATGAAAAAATTGTAACGTTAAGCGTTGATGTATTCAAGAAATATTGATACAAAGTCAAGGTTAAACAGGGTGTTTTCTGATTAATTACCTATCCGGCAGAGAACCATATAGTTGGAAAGCCCAAGAGGAAAATTCGGGATTTACTCGATCGTGTCAGATTAATATAAAGGGGGATACCTTGAACCCTGTAGAGTAACACTACCAAAAATTAGACCTGTATATTGGGGTAATTGTCTAGGACAACCTGTCATAGTTGTAAAACAAGACCGTATCATTGTACAGTGCATCCCATTTTGGGTGAGACAGCCAGGTTTCTCGCTTGTTATTTAAGATAGACCCTTGCGGTTTTTACGTTTCTGTCCTACTTTTTTGTGAAACTCAAGTTGTCCAAATAAGATTTTGCATAACTGTTCCCGTTTATGAGATACAGGTCGATTTTGGAAACTGATACTTTTCGAAAATGATGTATAATATTATATAGATAGGATGTTCAGAAAAACTAAAAAACACTAAAACATCACATAATGATAAATAATGATTTCCCATATAAAAGATAAATCATTTGAATAATTTTTATTTGTGATTTTTACTTATAGGATAGTAAGCGAACAAAGATAATACACTCATCACTAACACGAAAAACAAAACGTACCTACCTACCTAGATAAAATCATAATACAAATTAGATACAGAAGAAATACCCAATAAAATATTTATCATATCAATACAAATTTTCACCTGTGCATAATCTTACTAATTAAACTGTTCAAATTGTTGTCCATTATCCCTTATACATAATTGACAAACCTTTTCAATACGGCTACGGCTGATTGCATTTAATATTAAAACAGCCATAATAACAAGGATGTTTTTATCATTCATGTAAAAGGTTGTTAAAATTTTTTCTAAATCGTCAAAATCTCATTTTTGCTAATAACTCAAAAACGAAGAATCGTAGTAGGCTACGGTTTTCACCATTTTTGGTTCTTTAAAAAAAAAGCCAGAAAATGTGTCATTCGTTTTCTTCTAGCTATTATAGTTCTCAAGATCCCCTCAGTAGACAACGAATTTGGCCCATCCTGTACATACTCGAGTGTGTCAGATATATGTGGTTGATTACTTACATGTTGTGAATTGTATATTCTCTTAATCTGACCTTAAAAGCGTGAAAATTGGCAGTAAAGGTCAAAAAAATGTATTTTTCTGAATTATTCCCTTTCCTGGGCTTCAAATCGTTATCGCATAAATTATACTACACAATTTCTAATCGTAATTCAGAAATGATCAATTGAAATTCAGAAAACATCAATTGTATTTCAGATTAGTCAAGCTGATTTCAGGAAACATCAAGTGTAATTCAGATTAGTCAATTCAATTTCAGAAATGGTCATTTGAAATTCAGTTTAGTTACATTTATTTCAGAAACCCTGATTAGTGTCAGATTAATGGGTCAACACGTCTGCAACACCGAGATTAATCTGACTCGCTCGAGTATGAACAAGTGAAGATTTTTTTTTTGCATTTTAAAAGGACCGCTGTAACCTTGTGTCACGTCCGAATTGTCAGTCTCTTGAGAAGTAGCGTCCTTTGGGTCCAATTAACATATCCTCTGAAAATCTGACACGTTCGAAAATTTATTTTTAACTCCTTCGTAAGGCCAACCCCATCACGCAAACTGTCAGAATTCATTTATTATCAGAGACACGTAGGGCATATACAGTATCTTAATCAGACACGCTCGAGTATTTACACTTGACCATTCTTTTTTTCATCTTTGAAAACCTGCTGAAGCTTTCCCCACCGCTGAAAGTGCATACATCATAAAAACTTTTTTTCTGTCTACCATCTAATCTTCAAAATCCACTAGGTCTCCACGACACTCGAGTAAATCCGGATTTATCATCGTGAACTCCCCAACTAATATTATGAGGAGTCTGGAATGAGCACTCGACAATCTCTTAGGTCTACTTCAATATCACCATAAAAATAGTCCATTAGAGTAAGATCAGGATATCGTCCTGATTGGTGCACTGATTTTCTGTACAAATACTACAAATACGAGGAGGGAAAGAAAATATCTTTTTCCAAAGTGTTTTTCTCCCGTTCCGAATATGTCGATAAAACAATATCAATCATATACAAATAGGTAGTAGTATAACAATAAGAGTTCTCGCTCACTCGAGGGAGTGGTACCTACTTGATCGTTGTGGTGATCATGACGCCCCCATATTGTCTCAGAATTTGTCCGTGGGGTTTCTTTAGGATTAGCACATATTATCAAAACTGCAATGCTGAATTCACTCTCCAGTTATGTGTTACCCTATTCTGGTAGTCTCCATTGGGTACCTAGCATGTTGCCCCAGAAGGTGTCTTCATTGTCAGCACATAGCAGAGATGTTGTGCTGTTTTCAAACAAAATTCACACAAATCCTCTGCTAATATTTCGTCGTGACCGGGAAAGTGCCGCTAATATTAAAAACAAGAAATCCGGGGGTGGAGTGTTGATTGCTGTTCGGTGTCGGTTGGATGTTGTGCACCAGGTATCGTTCCAAAGTGACGCCGAGGACCTGTGGGTCACCGTTTTCGGTGGAGATGGTAATATGAGGGTTCATCTGTGTTGCGTATATCTGCCACCTAGAGATGACTACGCTAGGTCATGTTTTACTTCCAAACTTCAAGACAACATCGAAAAGGTTGGGGGTGATCCGGTTGTTGTGTTTGGAGACTTCAATCTTCCATGTGTTGATTGGATGTCTAGTGAGTGTAACAATTTCTATATTCCTCTGAATACCGATAACTCTTGTTATCCTCTGTTTGACATGCTAGCTTTTGGAGAATTTTTCCAATACAATAATATCAAAAATAACTATAATAGAATGTTGGATTTGATTTTCTGTTCGAGAACGGAACCTGCCGGTCTGATGCAGAGTATCATTCCCTTGGTCGATCAAGATTCACACCATCCACCAGTTGAATTTTATGTTCCTTTTTCTAGGCTAAAGAAGCTTAAATTATCAGTTTCATATTTTTTTAATTTCAGGAGGGGTGATTACACTGAACTGAATAATTTTTTTCTTTCTAAAGACTGGGATAATATCTTTGATATCTCTGTTGAACAGGCTGTTTCTGTTTTCTACGAAATTCTTAAGCAGGGTACAGAGTTGTTTGTTCCTAAAGTTAGGATCAAAAATAGAAAATATCCGTCTTATTTTTCCAGTACAACTATCGATGTAATTAAACTGAAGAATAAATTTCACAGAAAATGGAAGAAGTTCGGTTATGAATTCTATTATGAAAAGTTTAGACACTTGAGATTTAAAAGTAAAGACCTAATACATAATGATTATATATAAGCTATATATTGATGCTGTGCAGGAACAAATAAGGACTTGCCCGAAAAAATTTTGGAACTATGTATCTAATTGTAAAAAGGATTCTTCTGTACCCTGCACAATGAAATATAATGATACTATAGCTGAGGGAGCTGAGGACGTATGTAATCTTTTTGCTTCTTATTTCCGTAGTGTGTACGAACCTGTTGGACAGGCTTCTGACAGTGTTCCGCATTCTGGTCACAACAATCTAATAGATGCCGTGTTATTCACATCAGATTTAGTAGAAAGTAGGCTGAAGTCATTAGATGATAATATTGGAGCCGGAGTTGATGGATACCCCTC
Source organism: Coccinella septempunctata (assembly GCF_907165205.1). Lineage (NCBI taxonomy): Eukaryota > Metazoa > Arthropoda > Insecta > Coleoptera > Coccinellidae > Coccinella > Coccinella septempunctata. The sequence continues at coordinate 54,550,100 of NC_058189.1, read as the reverse complement.
GTATTTCATTAAGCATTGTGCCACTGGATTGTGCCTTCCCCTCAGTATCTTATTCAATAAATCAATGCAATCTGGAATATTTCCTGCTGTTTGGAAGCGGGCACTTCTAGTCCCGATTTATAAGAATTCAGGCAATAGAAGCGAGGTAAATAATTATCGCGGAATCAGTAAACTGTCAATAGTAAGTAAGGTATTTGAGAGCATAGTTTGTGATTCTTTGTTTCGTAGTGTGCGATCATCAATAATTGAATGTCAACATGGTTTTTTCTCGGGGCGTTCCATTGAGTCAAATTTAGTTATTTATTCAGAATACATTTGTAGGGCTTTAGATGATGGAACTCAGGTGGACTCAGTATACTCTGACTTCAGTAAAGCATTTGACAAAGTTGACCATAATATTCTGATGATGAAGTTAGCGGCGATTGGTGTTCATGGAGATCTTTTGAGATGGCTGTCATCTTATATTCATTGTCGCAGTCAGCTTGTCAGTCTGAACGGCTATCTGTCTTCGGCGTTCGTGGTCACTTCGGGTGTTCCCCAGGGTTCACATCTTGGCCCCTTATTGTTTTTGATTTTTATCAACGACATCAAAGAATGCTTCAAGCATTGTATCATCCTCTTATACGCCGATGACCTGAAAATTTTCAGAAGAATAACATCTCTCCAGGATTGCTACAATTTACAGGAAGATCTCCAAAGATTTTTGGTCTACTGTTACAAAAATAAACTTAAGCTCAACTATGATAAGTGTGCATGTATTACTTTTACAAGGAAGAATAATTGGATCAACTTTCGATACCATCTGGAACAGAATAGCGTTGTCAGGGTGGACCAAGTTAGAGACCTTGGCATACTATTTGACTCAAAACTGACTTTTCATGCTCATTTCGATCTTGTCATGTCTACTTCTAATAAGGCATTAGGTTTTTTATGTAGAATATGCAAGGACTTTCAGGACGAAGCGGCGGTGAAATCTCTGTATTATTCCTTTGTATTCAGCAAACTTAGTTATGGTAGTGTAGTGTGGTCTCCATATTATAATGTGCACAAGCTACGGTTTGAAAGACTGCAAAATAAATTGGTGAGATTTCTTCACTTCAAAATAACAGGGGAATACGTAACATTGGGAATCGGTGATATTCGAAACAGATATGGTATCCAACTTTTAGAACAAAGGAGGATAATTTCTGACTTAATTTTCCTTTTCAAGATCGTGATGAATTGCTACGACTCGCCGGAGTTATTATCACTCGTGCATTTTCATGTACCGCAGAGGCAAACGAGAAATAGACAGCTTTTTCATAACAGAAGTTTCAGGACAAACGTGGGTAGGAATTCCCCTGTGACCAGGATGTGTGACCACTTTAATAAATATGTCATTGATTTAAATATTTTCATTATGTCCTTGCTCTCCTTCAAGAAGAAATGTAAGGAAATTTTCTGTTTATAAGACAGTGCATACTAGTTATTTAGGTTTTTCTTTTTTTGTGGAATGTACATTGTTGGTTTCCCGGATAACCGTGGGTACTTTTGTAGACACTTATAAGTTTTTTGTATTCTATCTATTTGTGGATGCTATTTTGGGTGTAACCTGTTTGTATCCCTTTTTCTCAATAAATAAATAAATAAATAAATAAATAAAAATAAAAATAAATATTAGTGAATGAACAGACACTGAAGCAAGTTTTTGACACATTGAATGCAGTTACTTGAGAAGAGTTAATGTTCCTTTTGGCCTAAAGGTTGAAGACATTACGACATCAGCTATTGCTTCTAATCAAGAAGTCATTCAAAAAAATCAATGCAAAGATTAAATGCATCTGATGGATTTTTGATACTATAATTTCAACTTTGTCGTTGCAGATCTTTCCTTAAAATGAAGTCCCCAAATACCACAATTTTTTTGGTCTTCCAATAGAATTTTTTGTCATCCTCTTCATTCACAATCATCCAGCTTTATGAAACCTGGGGTGAATATGTTCGATAACGTTTGATATATTGTTGGTTTCAAAATATAAGGGTTATTATTATGTAGAATGGGCGGATCTCAATTCTAAATAGCACTTCCCAATACTCTGTTTTGTCTCTTTGGCAAGCACTTTCGGCATTTTTCCAGCGGTAACAACAAAGATCAACTACCTCTTTAGCTCTTTAGTGAATAGTTATGGCTACGTCGTTTTCATATTCCAAAATTCCATGAGTGCCAACCTTACTCCGTTCTTGTTGAAAATTATTTATTGGCCAACCGACAGCTCTTATAAAAGTGAATGGAGTATAAGTATAATATTCAAGGCCTAAAATCCTTGGGCCTGGGAAATGTAGATGTGACGAGATCGTATCGAAGAAAATCTATACATGTCTACCTCCTCATATCATCCACTTCTCAATCTCGATTAATAATGTTCCTTGATACGTTTGATTTTTTTTCAGATGAAAATCACGAAGGACGACATGTGGATACGAACGTACGGTCGTTTGTACCAGAAACTCTGTTCGACCACCTGCGAGATACCCATAGGAATTTACCGGACCCAAGACACATCCCTGTCGGAAACCTCGCATGTGAGTATGAGCAACCAATCATCGACATGGTCCAGCTGTGTGCGTGTAGCTTCGGTGAGTACGTTCAGAGAACGGGTCTAATTTCCAGCACTTTCGTCCTTTCCTGTCTTGTCAGAAATGTACTGTTGATGCATACGAGAACCATTTTTACCTAAGAAGTATTGCACGTGTTTCTCGCATAATTTTTAATATAACCTAATTATATCTGATACTTCGTATTTGCACTTTTTCTCCTAAAATTTCGCTTCGATGCTATTTCAAAATAACTGTAAATAATCTGTTGAATCATTCGTAATGTTCCTCTTGCTGTCTCTGTTAAGATTCACTATTTTCATAATTGAGATTCACGCAAGTTCACAATCAGAGCTAAGACTTGATTTTGAAAAAATACGTTTGTTTTTCGTCATCTACATACAGCCTGGGGTTTTTCATTAGGGCAAAATAATCGGGCAAACACTAAGTCTTCTTGAGAAAACTCAAGGATGAGAATTGCACAAATATAATTTTTTCAATTTCCGCCCAAATTTCATCTGTGAGAAATATTTCCAAAAAAGAATACCTTTTTTTTTCAAATCTTGAGTGTGGAGGGGTTTGTTTTTCCAGGATATAGATCCAGATATTTTTTGCTAATAACATTTTCATGTCAATCTAGATTCGTCAAGGGCCAAGCAAAGTATTTTTCCGAATTTGCAGTTAGAGAAGACCTCAGTATGTAGATTTGGAAAATGCTGACACTGTTGACAGTTATCGTTAATATTGCCTACAGAGTGCAACGTCATTTATTTTAGGACAACGGTACTGATGATGGCTAACTAGCCGAACGCGCTCTACCACCTCTACAATAAATATACTCAAATTATACGTTTTCTTTAAACCGACATTATTAAATTATTTGAGTACACAGCCCACAACCCACATAGTTATCGTTAATACTCTGTTGCACTATCTACATTTTTTTTTCAATGAAATCTACCAAAATCGTTGTTATATTTTCTGAAAAATAATTATCGTTTCGTTTGTCGAATGGAATATTTTTATCGATGTTGATAGTAAGCTACACGGTATATCAAGTGACAAGAACATGAAAATAATTTAGATTCTCTGGGCATCCCTGATTGCACACTAAAAATTAATTTTATGAAAATACCTTGAATAGTCTACGAGAATTTTGAGTGAGGTTCAAAAAAGATGATCCGTTATAGTCAGACTCGCAAACTTTAAGCGAACTGAAAGGATTCAGAAAACGAAACGAGAAAAGCTGTCATCATAAAAAAAAATATGATTCAATACGATATCAGAACATAATGCTGCTTTTAAAAAACAAGAACTGGATCGTTTTCACAATTTACATGAAAATGCTATGCTATGAGACCTAATTGCTGGTTCATTATGTTAATAATTCTTGGACAATTTCGACACTTTTTATGCTCTTCGAAGCACACGCACACAGCAAGGGATCTTCTATTCAGGGAGCATGAAAATTCTTGTAATGTATGCGCACATGTAAATATATAGATCCCCTTAGTTTTTTCTGTTGCTTTTAGCACCCTAGCACAGCCCTAATTCCTTCAGAAGAGTTTCCGAGGCGACCGGTTGCTCTCTTTTTGTATGCACCTGTAATAATACCCATAAAATTATGATAATTCAGAAGGCCATAAAATTTAGCCTTATAACCCCAGAATAAAATGAATCAACTTCGCCAATGAATTCTGGCTTAACGTAATAAAGCCTTACTTCTTCATCTGATTTCTATTGCACGTTATAATAAAAATAAGAAAAAATCAGTGTCTTTCATACTGAAATTCTTTTTCAGTAGGTAACTTATTTTTTTCATTTTAAAGAATTAATGATCTTCTTCGAGTTCCTTACAGACAAGTTTCATTATTATTTTTTTTTCGAATAATGTAGGTACATATGTGAATTATTGCTTCGAACACTTTTAAAAATCATATCATGTACGACGTAGGTGACGCCCTCCCTTTTCGATAAACTGAATTAGCCGATTTCTAGTATTTGTCATTGCATAGCCCTTTCCAGTATGGCAGCTGGTATGGTGGCCATTTCGTCCCGGATGTTTGAGATCTTCTAGGGTGATTGGCATAAAATTTCAAACATTTCCTTAAAAAATCGCATGGGATCAAATCAGGGCAACGAGTTGGCCACTTCAAATCGCCCCTTATCGAGATTAGGCTTGCCTATAAATCCAATTCGTTAAGTACAGGGAAACACCAGGCCACTCCAACCATCTAACCTCACAAAAATTGTGGAGGACAAGCAAACGCGTCATTACAAGGGAAATTCCTCATTTGAAGAATATTTTCGTGATTTTCGTTGTTCCAAGATACGAAAGAGTGGTATTTTAGTTCTTCAAGAACTCCAAGAATATTTTTTGGCAATCTGTAATAGATTTACGAAATGTAAGTTGATATTAAACTTTTGAGATGATAAATATCATCATCATATATCAAGATTTCTGAATCAACTACCAATTTTCTCTCGGTGAAATCAAAGAATACCCATTTCATTGAAATTTCGATAACAAATCGAGAAGTAGTCGACGTTATGCCCAGAAAATAAGCAAGATTGAAAGTTTTGATGGAATATGAATATGATAATATTGTGGTTTTTCTAGTTTCTACAAACATCTTTCACACTCAATCAGCAAATGAACGCATTCAAGAGTTTAGCAACCTAAAAATGCAATAGCTTGCTCTTTATCTAGGTTAGGCTATAAAATATTTAGAACAAAATGTACGGGGAAAGTATTTCACAAAAGGGTCGGCACAGATGATTTGGTGCAGAAAACGGAATAAAATGCTGCTATGAGGATTGTGAAATTCTTTGGATCCATATGAAATAAGTCGGGTAGACCATTGTTCCTGGCCTTTCGCTCTGCAGCGTTTGTACAGGTGGTAAAGAGATGGAATCATGGGCGCCCGCAGGAGCCCTGAGATTCTGATCGCCTTATTTTTTTCAGCACAATATCTTCAATATTATCCTTTGTTTTGTGAAACTCATTAGTCAGCTAGATATAAATCTTTGCGAGTTTTCGCTGAAAACCTCGAAACTATATTCAAAAAGAAATTTCAATGAATTCTTCAACAACAAAAAGAGCTGCTCAGTTATGGGCTGCAATAAACTCTTTCACTTTTGTGGTTTGTTTAACGGTAGCAAGTAAATATTCAAATATATTGGAACCAATAGCAAATACAGTACAAAGTGTTTTTATCAATTTTGTAGATGTTCAACGTCACATAAATTTTATTATAGATATATGTGGCAAATATCGTTCCGATGATGCATGCTTCATGCTTCACAGAAATTTTTTCCAAAGCATCATCTATTGCTCAGAGTCTCGAATATAGAGATTGGAGAACCACGAATTTGCGGTAGACAAATGTACATAGGCTTGTTCCTAACGGTTGTAAACTGTACAGAGCAAGCGCATATGGATTTTCGTCCCCCTAAAATGGAATTGCGCTTGCTCTGTACAGTTCACAACCGTTGAAAACCACTCTACGAACAAACCTTATATCTAATTATGAAGCATCTTCAGCTGAAGATTACTTCAAAAAATCTATATCCATCCAATATTTAGATCATCTGATTTCAGCCCTTGAAACGAGATTCTCAAGAGAACATGAAATGCTTTTTTCCTTGTTCAATATTTTGCCCTAGAATTCAAAATTCTTGGTGCAATTTTATGGAGCTTGATGCAGCTGTTCGGTCTTGACAATCATTTAATTTATTCCATTTTTTTGGAAATTTTTCGATAGTCACCGTTAGAGTACTTTTTCTTTCAATAAATCTAACCGTAGATGGAAATGTAATACATATTCTGAAAGAGCAACTTCTCTTGTTGAAAATCTGAAGATTTTATGGAGCTCGTTGCAGCCGTTCGGTCTTGACGATCATTTAATCGATTCCATCTTTTTGGAAATTTTTCAATAGACACCGTTAGAGAAATTTTTCTTTCAGTAAAACTAATCGTAGATGATATTTTCCCCCTCCCCTGAGAAAAATTTCTGCGGGCACCCATGGATGGAATGAATATTTTTTCAAAATGTAAATTCATAATATTATGTAATTTAGTTGTATTAATTACCTACTCTTGAAAATGCACTGTTTCATCGAAAAGCTGTATTCACTATACATATAAAGCAGGAACAGTATAAAAATATAATCGGTGCAAAATACAACTCGTAAGAAAATATACAGTATAAATACAATGAGTATAAAAATATAACCGGTATAAGTCTGCTCTCCTTATAATAGCATCCAAACATTTTTGTCGTCTCCTTGTCAAGTCATTTATATAAAGCCAGAGTGGTCTCTATGTGAAGCTTCTTATGCTAAAATACAGAAATTCCTCCAGAAATACGAAAGCACTAACAGTCTCTATTTCCCTGCTTCCACATCCAACAACACAGCAAAAAAATGGGATAATTATTCACTTACTGCTAAAATTATGTGTAACTTACCCGAGTTATTGACTGCTTTAATTACCATTACTATTACGTAAATTTAACGCTGTTTTTGCAGCAAATCCACTAGGACTAACACTACCAGCAAACTTTAAACAAAAATAATGCTATCTCAATGTACGTATATTAACTAAAAGTACAATAATATTCCAAATTATGTGTTATATCTACGTACACAATACCCTTGCTTGTCCACAATTTTATTTTGACGTCTATGTCTATCTGACAGCGGGTTGGAGTGGCCTATTTCAAACATATTAACGTGCGTTCAAAAAAATTCGTCGTCAAGTAGGCTATGGAATTTTGTAGGTTGATTTTCTGTGACTGAACGTAATTCTTTCCTTACATCACACTCATCAGTCATCACAGCCAAATGTAAACATTGATGACATTAACGTATTTATCGTAATTTTGTATGAAAAGGCAATTTCTCAGAAAAAATTACTTGCACATTCAATAATGATTTATTAGCATTTTTTCATTGAATTAGATTACAAGAATCCAAATAATCTGAGGCGATTGGAAAAATTAACCTGAGTTCATAAGTCAAAGACATGAATCTTGAACGAATCGAGTATTAAGGTTTTTGTACTTGCAATTATGTGAAAAGTTTGTACCTATTACAGTAGGTAATAGAAATAAATCACACTAAGAACCTCAGAATATGTTTATTTCTCAATGAATAAAATATTGAATTGACGCTGACAGTGAAAATCCATAACCAGAGGCAGTCTCTGCCATAACTGAAGAAACTGAATTATAGGATGTTCATTACAATGAGTTTCAAGTTTAAGAGTTCTATATAATTAAAGTAGCTGTTGGAAATGTCCTCCTCTTTGCTCCAAACACTTCTCACATCTTCTTTTGAGAGATTCAAAGACATTATTCAATATAAAAGGATCATCGTTAATTAGATGAATTTTTTCAATGATCCTAGTCTTGAGTTCGTCCAGATTAGAAATAGGTGATTGGAAGATAGAATTCTTCAAATGAGGCCATAAGAAGAAATCACATGGTGTAAGATCATACGATCTTGGAGGAAATTCATTTTCAGTATTGAGGCTAATGAGTCGATCCTGAAAAATATTCCTTAGTGTAGCCAATGTTTCTACAGCTGTGTGTGCTCTGGCTCCATCTTGTTGAAAATAACTATATGACCATTCTTCGAAATTTAATTCAGCTATAAAAGGCATGATAATATCCTCTTTATAGCGTTCTGCTGTTAAAGTTCCGTCAAAGAAAATAGGTCCAACAATTTTTCTCTGACTGATAGCACACCAAACTCCAATTTTTTGAGAATGAAGTGGTGTCTCAATGTAAAAATTTCCCGGTTTTTGACTGCTCCACATTCTCATATTTTGGGAGTTGACATATCCAGAAAGATGAAACCAGGCTTCGTCGGAGAAGAAAACTTTATTCAGGTTATCGATGAATTCGTTTAGAAACCACTGACAGAAGGCCATTCTACGAGGGTAATCAACATCTTCAATCTTCTGATAACATGTCAATCTATAAGGATACAAATTGATGTCTTCTTTCAAAATTGTGTGACATGTACCAACAGAGACTCCAGCTAGTTGAGATAAAACCCGAACATTCGTTCGTGGAGCTTCTGTCATCACATTCTCAACATTTTCGATTAACTCGGGTGTTCTCTTCTTTGGTCGACCACTTCCTTTTTTTCTTTGAACGCTACCTGTTTCACGAAAAACGCTCACACATCGCGAAACAGTACTCTGGAAAGATTGGTAATCTACAGTAACGTTGGGATACTCGATCCTGAAGTCGCTGAGACATTTCTCAACAGAATATTTCCACTCGCCTTCTATTTTCTCCCCATTTCTAAAGTAGGATTCAATAATGAATGCTTTTTGTACGTCGGTAAAAACCATCTTTATTATTTGCTGATAATTTTAATTTGACAACAATCCAAAACGCTAACTTGACAGCTAACCTGTAATAATAATAGAGCACAAGCTAATGAAGCTAAGAACTACGTTTAGATACGCAATATCGACGTTTAAAATTCCATAGCCTACTTGACGACGATTTTTTTTGAACGCACGTTACATTATTACATGCCAACCGAATAAAAACAGTCTCCCCCCACTTAGATCTGTACAGTATGAATAGCGCGCATTTCAAAAAAGAAAGTTATGATGCCGCTGCCTAAAAAAATCATCACAATCGATTCAACAACTTAGAAATAATAGGGGAAACTCCCAGTGCCTGAGAAATTAGTAGGCCTAAGATATGTTTGAGTGCCAATTTTTGACTCCTCATATGTCCCCATTATAAGTCCATGCCCTATGGGAAATTGGATATAAATCACCCTGTATAAAAGTATAAATAAACCAAAGCTGTAATGTTCCAGAAGTCATCCTTTTTTCCAACCTTTCGGTTTCTTTTTTGTTCGAAAACAGCTCCACTGCGGTGACTAAGGAAGTTTAATTGAATTACGAAGTAGAAATATGTTTATTTTGGATAGAATCGGTTCCGTTTTTCTCCGGTAAAGGCTTCTTATTCGATTCGCACTTTAAAAACAACTAACAACTATGTTCTCTCACTCCGAGTTCTCGAAAGAGGAGATGCTGCTCGAAGTAATCTTGTTGGATCCCATTCAACTTAACGTAATTACCACTTCGAGAGAATCGAAGAGAGGTGTCGTCACAAATGCTGACGTCACCGTCCGTCTAGACGACATTTCTTGTAATTCGTTTTGTTCTTTTACCGGAAACTTTCGAGTGGATGGCACATTTCATATGACCGGTAGAAAATGTCATAATATCTGAGCGAATAGCCGGATTCTATCGGAAAATAAAGGATGAATTTCTTCGGGAATTTTCCAGATTGCTCCGCTTACGTCTCGTATCGAACAGATCAATAGATCGACCTTTTCAAAGGTTTAGACTTAAGTTATCAAACACTACCTGTTTTTCGTTAATACTTGAGGCTCATCTTTTCAAGTATCCTAAAGTGTTCCTATGTACACAAGTTAGTGTTAGCCAGTAGAATATCTCCGAAAAGATTCGGTCCCCGTGCACATTTTTATTAAAATACAGTGTGGTCCAACAGAAACTCAACATCTCAATTTTCCGGCTTTGAAATGAAAATATGGAAAATCGCTCGGACCCTCCAATTCTGATTTCCCTGTAACTGTAACCCCCTAATGGGGGTGAGCACAAGCCATTGGTTTTGAATAGGGATGAGGGGTGCTGCGATATCTCATGTTGAAGATCTTATCCAGTACTTTCTGATCCTGAACTTTCACTTCAAAATTTTCATCGATAACGGAACGACATGTAAAATAGTGGAAGAGAACTTACTTTTGTGATTAGTATAGGCAATGCTGGAAATGGACACCATTCACTTCCACGCAGTATAATTTTTGCTGAAAACGTTCACGTACATTACTCAAGATTTCTGATGTAATTTTACGGCATTCATTAATGTTCCGAGTTCTCAAATAATCCAGTGACTCATGCTAGATAGCGTAAATCTTGGATTTCAGGTGATCCCATAGAAAAAAGTCCAGTGGAGCCAGATCAGGTAATCTGGGTGGCCACTTAATATGTCGCACTGTAGACCACTGACGCACCGGTGGAGGTAGTGGGCCATCTTGTTGGAAAATGATTGTTTGATGGTATTCTGCATTCTCCCATACTTGTAGGAGGGCTAGATAAATAGCGTTCACAATAGATCTAAAGAAATTTGGCCAGTGAGATTACAGGGTGCAAAAAACGGGACGATTATGTGATTTCCGTAAATACGCGCCCAAATATTCAATTTTTGGGGAAGCTGAGTATGCAACTCACAAAATATTTTTGGATTTTCATCTGACCAATACCTAGCGTTATGCTGGTTTACAATGCCGTTAAGATAGAATGAACACTCGTTCGAAAAACAGATATCGAACATGTAGTTTTGATTAGGTACCGTTAATCATTTCACAGAGCACTTCTCAGAAATGGAGTCGGTTCAGTTTCTGAACCAATCCTATTTTATAAGGATGAAATTTATGTTGTTTAAGGATTCTCATGATTGTTGTGCGTGAAACACCAGATACATCGGACAATTTCCTAGTAATAAAGGTCGGATCTATTGCTACATGATCTTAGACAGCCATGTCCCTCGCTTCGTCTCTTTCATGCACTCTCTTTTTGTTACCCATTGAACTAGTAGCGTCAAATTTGGCAACCAGTTGGACAACGTAAGCAGCGGATACATTTTTTCTGGAATTTCGTTCGTTGAATAAAGCTGCTGTAAAATTTCATCATTTTCAGCCTATCTTCTACGGAATACACTATTTTAATTCTACAACAACTTTGCGATCGCTTCCACACTCTTGTAACGTTCAAAATTTCACGATAGACTGAGATAAATAAAAAAAAGGCCGTCTACTTTTTCGGAAGAGAAATTAATACTTTTTTGGACAAAAATCAACAGCATAACTACTAAATAGCTTTGAAATCTGTCGGATACGAATAATATTCTCGAAATAAATTCCATATTGCCTTTTTCACTATTTTCGCTGTTAGTTATCGCAACACACCTTATCCCTGTTAGAGGGTTGAACTTAAAGGGATGAAAAAAGAGGAAAAGTCGTTCCCCCTAGAACCAAAAATTGAGGGGTTTGAGTGATTTTCCACATTTTCATTTTAAAGTCGGAAAATCGAGGTATTAAGTTTTCCATGGACCACCCTGTATAATAATTACAAATGCTTCTATATTTCTATATTCAAGCACAAATGCACAATCCCCGTGTATGTTCACCAAAGCACTATGAACTCATATATTTACAACTAATAACCCTTTTTTATATAAACTTGATCAAAGCTACTACTATTGAATCTAGTCAAAATTCAGATACTCAGTCTCTTCCACCCTATCTCCTTTGCCTCAAGTAGTGCACGGACTTAGACTTTCTTCATTACTTTCTGTTAGATTGATGAAGACATTGGATCTGATCGAGTGGGAGTTACCTATCGACCGAAAGATGGCAGTGATTGTTTAAGGTGTACCGATAAGGGACCCTCGATGGTAAGTTTTTCATCGATTCCTGTTAGCGTTTTAGTTTTTCTATGAGATGGATGCGTCATGGAATGATCTCTCTACATTTTCAATTTCGTTCGCTGATCTTAACATAACTGCCTAGTTATTCTATTTCCCTCTAGAAACTTGAGATGACTAGAATCGTGATTAGTAAGTATAATTAGATAGACGTGTTATGTGGATTCATACTAGATGAATATCCCATATTTTTATTTCTAACCTCTGGATAAGCTGTGCATCGCCTAGAATTAGTGAGTGACTCTTTCATCGTTTGCTGACCTTTAAAATGGACATTTAAAGATGTAGTTTGAGAGCCATTGCTTATATTTAGAACCATTAGGCAATGTTGCATTTGAATTATACATACATGACATTTTCCAAACTTCCAAAAACAGAGATGGATTGTCTCAAATATCTTTTGATACTTGTACCAAAGACTGTTTTCATCTATGCATTCTGATGATCATATCATACCTCGATACACTAATCTACATGGTGCATTATGCAACAACATATTTTTCTCTTGTTAAGAACATGCAGGGACATTTTCCATTTTTCGATTGAGTCACAGAAGAACCTCTAGGAATAATTAGAACCAATACATCAAAATCTATCTATCGTGATTCTTTGACTGCGAATTATTTATTGTATTTTTTAGTGTTCGGTGAATTTGACTGATGAGGCCAAAGACAATCATGAACAACAGATTGAAAGGGCTGAAATAGCCAATTTGGTAAGGTCTCGGATGGAGAGCCTCAACCTTCCAGCAGTAGACTATAACGATGTGAGTGAGAAGAGGAATAGTCTCTCTTATGTCATCATCAATCCAAGCTGTGATCTGAAACTCGAAGAAGGAGATATAATGTGAGTCAGTTGAACAGTTACGTACGACAGTAGATTTCAATCTAAGATCAATATTTCTCAATATGTTGTTTATGGACATAGCTTCAAAATTTACACATATTCAACGATACATCGAATGACTATCGAATATTCAAACTTTGGTATTTTTGATTCATTTCAGATACTTAGTCAGGCCAAGTCCCTTCTCTGCTCAAAAAACTTTCGAACGGCACAATAGTAGGCGGAAATCGAATATAAGTTTCTGTTCTCAAACTTTACTCCAACAGCTGCAATCGAATTCACAACTGGGAATGGCCAGCAGAAGGAGTTCGGGCTTGGGATTAACAGGTTTGAACCTGACCTTTGCATTGATTTTATTTGTACACAACAAAGATTACAACTGAAATCAATATGTTCTAGAGGTTTTCAATAGGCATATAGACTGTATGAAGCATTCACTCTTTTCTTATATTCATATACTTCATGAATATTCAGGAATTTGAACGGAGAATTATAATTATCTCTAAAGTTTTGTTTTGTTGGTCCATTCGTTATTTTGGGACTTGAATTCCAATGCTTATATTTTCCTTTCTGCTAAAAAACGTGTTTTATAACCATTTAAAACTTCAACAAACATGGTCTCTTTCTGGAAGACGGTTATTATAATATACATGATTCTAGAATCATGTATCATAGATGTAGATCATTCTAGATCTAGATCTGGATCGAGCAGAGAACATAGGCAACGAACATGTTTCATAAATTTCTTTGGTCGCAAACTCTGAATGTTTCTATCCTTACATTGGAAGAGGATTCAACCCACAATAGTTGGGGAGCCCAAGAGGGGAAATTCTGGATTTACTCGAGCCTGTCAAATAAATGTAAGGGGAGATACCTTGGACCCTGTAGAGTACCTTTACCAAAAATTCGACCTGTATATAGGGAGAATTGTCTAGGACAGCCTGTTACAATAGTAAAGAAAAAACGATCATTGTACATACTCGATCTCTTAATCTGACAATTTAAGCGTGACGCAAAGGTGTGTGGGAGAGCGCCCAACTTGCAAAAAAAAGTCACTTGTACAATATGTATCGCGGTGGTTGTTTTTTCTTATTTTGACGCTAACGATTCAAGAAAAACGGAAAAAATATAATTTGACAGTTTTCGCATTCATTATAAAAGTTGTAGAGCATAACATTTTCGAAAAATTTTGTCCGAAGCAATTTTTTTCTACGTTCAAACATTTTTCTCTTTGCTCTTATCGCCCTCTAATTCGAAAACCATTGAGAGTATGTAAAATGGGTTCAGACAAAAGTTGTGTAGAATTTTATTATCTTCAACTTTTATAATGAATACAGAAAAGACTAGAGCTACTGGAAGGGGTATAAGCTAAAAAAATGCCTTTTTATTATCTTGAAACTGTCAGATTAAAAAAACCCCCCCTGGTTGTGGGGGATAATGGGACATCACATCTGCAACAACGAGATTAGACAACTGTATGAAAATTTGACACGATCGAGTATGTACAAGTAACGATTTTTTTTTGCATTTTCAAAGGATCACTGTGACCTTGCGTCTTGAAAAGTAGCTTCTAATGGGTCCAATCAACATATCCTCTAAAAATCCGACACGCTCGAAACCATTTTCAACCCTTCCGTACGGCCAACCCCACCACGTAAACTGTCAGATTAACATGAATTTATTAGAGACACGTAGAGCATATACAATATCTCAACATGACAAGCTCGAGTATGTACACCTGACGATTTTTTTTACATCTTTAAAAACCTGCTGACGCTTTCCCCACTGCTGAAAGTGCATACATCATAGAACCTTTTTTTCTTTCTACCAACTAATCTTCGAAATTCACGAGGTCTCCACGACGCTCGAGTAAATCCCGATTTAGCATCGTCGGCTCCCCAACTACAAGTCCAGTGTACGAACTGATATTCTCTATATCCAGGTTTTTCTATGCTGACAATTGACTCATGAGGGCCCAAGATAATGGACTGACATTTGGAGATATGCATTCACTATTCACAAGATTCATGACTGAAAGAAGAAACTCTATAATTCCTATTGAAAAACTCAGAAGAGATTGTCACAAATCACATTCTCTTACTAATACACAACACTGCTTACTGAATACACCATCTTATTTTCTTTGCTTTTTTTCCCCATTCCCACGAAATTCTAGATGTCTTCCCATTTCTCTTTCAACTCTTAACGCAGAAAATTTCAATTTCTCCATTGGCAGGCTACCAATCTCCAAGACCTCCCCCTCTGGCAACTACTAAGTCCAACTCTTTGTCCTTACCAGATAGCCCAACAGTTGCAGGTTATCAAAGGGGAAGATCGAATTCGCTGAGAGTTATAGACGACATACTGATGAGAAGATCTAACTCCCTAAGACAGGGTCTGATGAATGTTGGAAGAAGGAAAAGCAGCTTAGAGGACATTGGTCTCTCCCATTTCTCCACTAATTACAATAATCCCATCAAGATAGCTCTCAATGGAAGTATAGGTGAGTAAAATGAGATACAGAACATTTCAGTGCTCTTTGAATTAAGGCATTAATTTTTATTTTCTTAGAGATTCTTCTTGTCTACGAGAAACGAAAGTTAGTTGTATTTCTTCCACATAGGAAATTGTTTTTCTCTACTTATCAATAAGGTCAAACGTTGACAAGCTCTGATTTAACTTTCCTCGACTGAAGAAGAACTACATTTTCAAAGCTACAAAATACTCATTCCAAAGGTGTAGGTACTAGTATTCATGAATATCCAAATGATGTCCAAACCACTCCAATCAGTAAGCCCGTCCAGATGTAACGATTAAAGTGATTACATCAAGATGTGACTACTAAACTGTAGTCAATTTTTCAAGTTGATTTGAATAACTTTCGTACAGTTTTGGATTCATGTGTTCATTATCAGAGGAAGTGCAAAGGTACATCTGAAAATTTCCAGAACAATTACAGTTTTCCAGGTATTCTTGAAAATTCAGATAGCTTGTAACATTACGTACGGAAACTCGAAGACGAAGCAAGATATGTTCCCAATGAAAGAGCTTTCAGAGATTTCTAAAATATTTGCAGAAGAAAGAGTTGAAATTCATCAACCAACCGAGGTTCATTAGTGAACCGCTAACCTACCATTCAAGCAGAATTTGAATTGATCGTCAGAAGCTTCAAAGAAAACATTTCCGTCAGATGACTGCTCTTTTAATTAAATATTAATTCAAAACATCAACCTGCCAGCCATATAATATTCTTTCCCTCCTGACTGGTGCCTTTTCAATTAAGATTTCCTTATTTCGGAATCATCTGTTAAAAATTCGGTCATTCTTCTTGGAAACGAGTGACTTGTAGACCTTCTGAAGTATCAAGTCTTTCTAGTTGATTCATTGTTCCACGAATCACAGAAATGTCTCTGGCTTTGGTGCATCAATCTCCCAGGAATTGAATCTAATATAGAAAAATACTCTCGAGTATCTTCACCAGTACGATCAACACGTTTAAATATTCATTAAAACTTGATTGCCTCTTGAATATTCACAAGCCTCAGCCTCAGATTCATTAATACGATGTCCGTATTCTTTACTCTCCTTTTCGTATGGTACGAAAAACCGTTGATGAAAATTCTTATTTCATCCCAACTTCTGTTAGGACTCGATCTCCAGGTGATAATTTTCTAGATGTGGCATTTGGCGTTCTGATTTTAATTCAAGTGGAGTGAAAATTTCTTTCGAGGATTTGGGTGTGGGTTCTCTTTTCTTCTCTTCTTTTCCACTAAGCTCCGTTGGCTGCCGTAAATATCAGAAGCTAATATAGTCGCATCCTCTCAAACCATCGTTCATAAAAATATTGATAGACTGTTCCTGCAAACAGACAGTTTCATTTGGTGATACTGATACTTCTCCTTCTTTGACATTGTTCTTGTTTTCGTGCTGGCAATTGTAAATTGTAAAATCAGCATTCTAATATTTTTCTTTTTACTTCATATAATCTTATTGAATAATAATTATCTTCAATTTCTTCATAGACATTGTCCTTCTTCTCTTTTCAGGCTTGGAAGTAACACCGCCAGAAGAGAATAGCCCACCGGTGATCAGCAGCAACACAGCGTTGATAACCAACCCTTCGCCTCATCCCTCGATGATATCGGGCAGCTCCCTGAACCTTGCCCATACTGGCATACCCACCTCGAGCTGTTCCCTTCCACAGCAGCTAAACATCGGCATCAACGTTCCCAATGCTGCTTACGGCGAGGCAATGCCACCACAAGTGGCGTTGCCTACTTCATCTCTCCCGGTGGTACCTACAGATCCCCAGCACCTGCAGGGGACGATAGTATGATATAACCTCATGTGGGGGAGGAGATCTGGCAGTATTAGAAACAAGTGGCTCTAGATCTTCTCGCTTCCACATTAGGCGCTCTGCTAGTTTATTAGCTCCTTAGCGCAGAGCTAGCTCTGTGAGGTTGCTGGTATTACTGGAATGGGTTTCTTGAACTTAATTGAAATCACTCACCCTTCCTCATAAGCAAGTTTCATTTGACGAATCAAATGTCCAATACAGTTACCGCTCCTATTATTAGGTGGGGACCCCACTATTCTAAATAGGGAGCATCGTGGAGACGTGAAGATTCAAAGGCAGAAGATGCTTCAAAATATTCGCAGTGCTCACGAAGGTCCAAATGACGTTTTTTTCCGTATGTTTGTCGTCCTGCCACTTCAACCTTAAATTGTTATATTTTCGGAATGTACTGAACTTTTCAACACCTAAATAACTGCATGTTTCTCGATACGGCTCAAGTATGTTTTATGATAATTTTTTCTTTTATTTGCACCCGCCATCCTAGACAGGTCCTTCTGTCTGAAGGGGTATGGATACTCGACATAGTCCCCCAGAGTAAATCTCAAATTTCCCTATAAGACTCCCCAACTAAATGGATTTTTTGAAATGCTGAAAGCATTGCATGATTTTTTCTCATATTTTTGTTAGGGCAGTTAGGTAACCCCAAAAAGAGGTTTTGAAACCAAACTTCCAATCTGATTTTCGCCATATTCCTAATACATAATGGTTCATTATTTTTTAGCTGGCTTGCAAAAATTTTGCTGATAGACCAACAGTATCAATTTTGGTATTTTATACCTGCTGGAATGTTGTATTGAAATTTTCGTACTATGTTCATAGTTGTAGTTTGAACTCTTAAGAGGCAAGTGTTGTACATTATTTTAGCTACCTAGTTGAGGTTGTTGGACTACCTTCAATATTTTTGTTGTAGAATGTGATGAATTTTATTGACCACTAGAATTATTTTTTCAAGATGAAGTCACAATTCCAGTAATAGATGAAGGGTGAATTTCGAAAAGAATTTCCATTTGAATATTTCTCATTCCAATATATCAGAAACCTCACTTATAACTTACTTTCGAGAAGGAGAGGATGATTAACGTGAATGAAAATTGAACGTGAATTTATAAAAAAATTTCAATAATATATTTATAAGGTCAAGTTATCTACTATTACTATTCTATATTATTCGGCTTCTTTAATTTGATCGCTTCTTTGCTGGAACTGAACTGTTGAACTGTTATTCTCGTGGTGTGAATGCTGAAATATCGATTCATTATGTGGGTGCATATCCTGACGTCTCATCTCATACCATTTGTCTTGTAAATACGTCATTAAAACTATTGAGCTGAAAGGCTATGATACCAATGGTGCTATAATTTGTTCACGTCAATCTTCGTCTCAAATGTTTGGCCTTAAAGACTTCATCATATCTTAGACTGAACTCACATTTTTTCTGTATTCTGCCCATCTAGCCAAAATTACCCTTTTATATGTATACAATGTTCGTTTGATTGATGTTCTGGTTGGGATATCGATACAGATGAGAATCTGAGATCGTACCATTCTCATTTATCGTAGACCAATATCTAATACTTTTGCCACTTTTTGACCTTGATATTGATATTTGCGCCTATTATTCAATAAATAATTCACAAAATACTTTTTCAAACCACGCACATAGAATTTTACAAAATGGTCTATCTCCTCATCTTTCAAATGTTACGTTCTCCGGTTCTCATATCTGGTATGATTGTTTTTTCTTCGGTTCAGGCTACACTGAATTATAATGTGCGTAAATTCGGTTTGTTCGGGAAGAAATTCGAATGAATCTGAAACGGCACGATTCTACAAATTAAATGGGGATCAAATAGGTTTTTTCGAAGTGATGAGGACTAGTTGAAATTGAACGTGGCTTCGGGTCTATTGAAAAAGTCATATTTTTGTGTCAATTTGCCGGTGCGACTGCTGCTGACGTGGCGGTTCATCGCCAAAAATTATTCGTAACAATACGGGTACCTACATGAATAACCCACGTGTGCATATTTTGTACGCTTAGTAGAGTATGTAGTTAAACCGTCCAACTAGCATTTTTCACGATTTTGAAAAGTTATTACAGGGACATTGTTTGTGGCAATTATTCTTTCATGTATGTTGGCAACCTATACAAAACGGCTTCAAAACAAATTATATTATCCACCGTTTTTTTTCTGATTTCTTTTTGGGAAACTCCACACTCCATTCTTTGTAATATAATTTACCTAATTTGAACTCTTCCAGTAACTTGAAGAACATAAGATGACACACAGGCTGTAATATTAGCACCTGGTATTGAAAACTATACAGTGAGACATTGAATCTTTCCAATATGCTGGGTGTTAACTAAAGATGCAGCAAAAGTGCCCCTTTCTGAGATAGGTAGTGTCAAACGGGATCTCGCTTTTCGATCGATTAAAACAAAAGGGCACATTATCAGGATGTTAATATTCTCTCATTATTATGAACAAAAAATTAGGTCATCCACCTTCTATTTGTAGCTTGTACCATATTAGGATTACAAAGTTTCGTGAAAATTAATTCAAAACAGGGTCAATTTTTTGTACTTTTCTAGGCCGTTTTTCTTGGAAATGTTTGGGTATTAGACCAAAAAGACCTTGTTTTCAACAAACGCTGCAAGCTTTAAAAAATGAGTGCAAGCTTTCAGAAAATGAGGTTTTTCAACTTCAAATTCAATTCTATGTTGCTAGAAATTATGGTGGTTTTAAGAGATAAATTAGCTCTAAAAACTCCACTAAAACAAACAGTATGCGAAGGAACTAAGTTTTTGTTTCAAATAATGAAACACTATCGACATATGGAACATAGAAACGAAATATCACATGATCTTTCAACGACCGTGAGCGATTTTTTGGATTTTTTACACCTCAGATCTCAGAAGAAGTGCATAGACCTTATATTTCTACATGAAATTAATTAATTAATGAATAAATAAATCAATAGTAGAAGAAACTTTTTGGGAAAAATCATCATTGATAGTGTCCACCAACAAGCGTTACGCAACAAAGAAGATTATTTTTATTATTTATTTCAATATCCAGGATGGGTCTTTGAATCTTACAAATATTTTAACAGTAGATTATGTAGGTCAAAAGAAACACTTCTTTTCTATACCATTTTTCCGATTCGGCCCTGAGTTTTTGTAATGAGCTGTGCCACCCCTGGAAAAGCAATATTCCCTTCAGAATAATAAGCTAAATCTATAACACTAGACCTCTGTGGATCTTTTAATCAGAGTTGCATTCAGCCAGTAACCCAATTATCAATTATTCAAATTTCACAGATAATTTTAAATTATCAAATTACTCGAAAACGACGCATTATACGAGAAAATATATACTTGGTATTATTTTGCAAAACGTTCAAAATATCCATTTTATAGTGACCAACTTAGTTTCAAGAGTTGGGTTTTTTGAATTTTTTGTATTTTTATGATACGTGTAGACTACATAATGAAAAAACTGGAAGACGTATCTGATTTCGAAGAAGATTAATCAAATAAATGAAAAATCAAAAACCGTTTGTGAGATAGAACTAAAAATAATATCACATTTTTTTATGGTTTTTCATCAGCCTGTATCTTTTAAACAGAGTTGATTCGGAAAAAATGGTGAAGGAAAAAAGTTTTTTCTACCTCACGAATTTACTGTTGAAATATTTGTACCAGTCAAAGTGTCACTCTGTATTGGGTCTTTGAAAATGATCGAATTATTCTTCAACACTCATCCAGTGTGGTAAAGAATCTGTATATCAGGAACTTGACAGTCATTTTGATTAATGACAAATTTTATTGAAATTTTGTGAAAAATATATGTTTTCAAAACCGTGAAAATGATTGAAATCTGCAAAATAGAAATCTCTACGCCCTCTGCGATCATACAATCATTTTTAAAGACCCTCGTCCCTCGAATAATTTTTCATCCATATCAACCCTTATAGGTGAAAATTTTTAGAAAAGACTGTGGAATGGTCCAAATAAGAAATAATGTAGGTACACCTATTCTACATATCTATAAATATGTGCATATATTTTTCTAGAAAAATTGGGTATTGTCCATGAGACCAATTGAAGCTTTGGTACTATCGCTTTATTCAAGAGATTGTCTTGCATCCGGAATGCACGGAGAAAGTCTCTGTATCTGAATTTTTTATAACCTGTAAATATATCCGTTACATTAAGGAAACTGAAGCTTGTAAATTGCGAGCTTTCTATCGAATTAACGTTGATATATGAGAAGTTGTAATATCGAATTAATAACTGTATATTTATGTTTCTTTTTTAGAATAGAGAGCACTATGAGATTATTATTAAATAAACTTCTGATATAGATTATTATAGAATAAATTTGAGATGTATTTAGTGTTATCAATATGACATTCGTGAATTTATATTCATATAATGAGCTTATGTTCATTTTACCAAGGCTGTAGCACAATATAATATATCTTCGTTCTATTATACTATGTTTTCAGTACTGTTTTCCTTTCCTCGTGAGATTCCCTCTGAAGATGCCTCCTTATTAGTTGGGAACGAAACGTAAAATACCTAAAAGACCTCGTCTTCCAGATACGTTTGTAGCATGATAGCTCGTCAGATAAAATGGACTAACGTATCGTAGTTGGGGAGCCGACGATGCTATATCGGGATTTACTCGAGTGTCATGGAGACCTAGTGGATTTTGAAGATTAGATGGTAGAAAGAAAAAAGATTCTATGATGTATGCACTTTCTGCGGTGGGAAAAACGGCTGCAGGGTCTCAAAGATGTAAAAAAAAATCGTCAGGTGTACATACTCGAGCGTGTCAGATTAAAATACTGTATATGCTCTACGTGTCTCTGATAATGAATTCATGCTCATCTGACAGTTTGCGCGGTGGGACTGCCCGTACAGAAGAGTTGAAAATGGTAAAAAAAAAAATTCCAGCGTGTCAGATTTTTGGAGGATATGTTAATTGGACACAAAGGAAGCTATTTTTCAAGGGACTGACAATTTGGACGTGACGCAAGGTCACAGCGGTCCTTTGAAAATGTAAAAAAAAATTGTTACTTGTACATACTCGAGCTGTACATACTCGTGTCAGATTTTCATACAGATGGTTAATCTGGGTGTTGTAGACGTGTTGACCCATTAATCTGACACTAATCAGGGGGGTTTTCTTAATCTGACACTTTGAAGATGATAAAAATCCCTTTTTTTCGAATATTTCCCTCCCTGTACCTCTAATCGTTTTTGTATTCATTATGAAAGTTGTATATAATAAAAGTTTACACAACTTTTGTCTGAAGCAATGTTACATACTCTTAACCGTTCTCGAGTTAGAGAGCGATAAGGACGAGAAGCTTAGCCACACATGCGAAAGGGCCAGGTCAATGTAGAATCCCAGTCTAATCTACAATTGTCAAAATGACAATTGAGGACCCTAATATCAAAGGCGGCAATCTCCACCGTGTTCCTATTTGAGTAAAGCGCAAAAAACGGCTACGTCCATATTGTTTTATATTTAACTGCGTGCGTAGTTTCTAACGGAATAGAATACTAAACTCCATTGAATAATGAAGTTATTATGCCTAATTTCTTTTTCGTTTTCGAAAAAATGAGATAAAATGAATGGAGAATGCCGTGTTTGATACTGAATATTAGATTTTGCCGGATTTGATACCAAAGTTTCTACTGAAATGAGTTGGCATCTGAATATCAAGTGTTTTGAAGAAGATTCACGAATAGAATGATATTAATATTGAAATAATTCCCAGAAAACATGTAATCAAAAATATTTTTATTAACATAATCATCATAATCATAAAGAGAGTATATCTTCGATAAATTCCCAGGTTTCTCCTTCTGCTGCTGATTCTTCCATGTCTGGCAATGCATTTTCTTTCTTCTGTCCTGCTTGCCCTGACTCGAAAGTTCCATTAGATTTTTGCATAAAACTCTAGTTCTTCAATTGATCTCCAGGTAGCCCCAAAGTGTTTTGCGAGAAGTTTGTAACATCTTTAAGCTTCAACATATTGACTTGTTTCAGACCACTTTTCATGATGACTGGTTCAATCATGTGAAGGGTTTTTCCCTTTCTTAGTACACTTTTAAAGATTTGCAAAAACGAACTGAATTGACGCTCGGAATTCAGATGAATTACAAATGTCACGACATACATGTGCTGATTGGCCAGAACGGACAATGCCGGCTTTGATTCTAAGCGGGTCTTGGAGATTGCCGGGTTTGATTCTCAGACGAAGTTTCAAAGTGGTTTTATAATGGGATATAGCCTTTCTTGACACACGCGAGCCATATGTTCAGATGCAGCGCGAAAAATTGAGAAATATTATGTATTTAACTCAATTTCGACCAAAAGTGGAGATTGCCAACTTTGATACCAGAGTCCTCAATTGTCAATGATGACAATTTCGAAATTAAGCCATATTTTCGCGATTAAGACGCGTAAAGCGTCTTTAAGCGGTGCTATTCGAGCGAATAAGTCATGACGGACGCTTTAAGCGGAACCTGGCGGTCTGTGGAGAGCGCCTGTGTCATAGAGTCATCTTGTCTCTGGCCTGTGTCGTCTTAAGCGGAAAGAGGTAATATAAAGAAGAAGGGAGAATATGTTGTTTATATCGAATTTGATTTGAATTCCTACTAGGGAAGAGTGCTTTTATTGCCAATAATGCAGTTTCTGCATTATCATTTAGAATAAATAAATATTTTACAAATAATACCCAAGGAACAGAAATTGAAAAAATCACAATTCGATTCGCTGTCTAATGACAACGACAGATGACTCAACCATCAGCGATATTCTATTTTTGCGACAACAAAATTAATGACGTCACGCTTAAAGACGCTTTAAGACATCGATTAATACGCTTAATCGCATTAGTCACGAAAATTTTAGTGTTGTCTGTGACTGAACCTTAGAATGTAGGGGAGAGTTCCTTTGAATTGGACGGCCCATGAACCGGACGCTACAGTTTTTTAAAACACTCGATGGAGATTTGGCATCCTTTACGTAAATCCCATTTTCGCAACAAGGCGCGAGCCACAGGGTCAGCCATTTTACAAGAGATCTCGATCGATGTTGCGAAAATGGGATTTACGTAAGGGATGCTAAATTGCTATCTAGTGTAGTAGAAAACTGTAGCGTCCGGTTCATGGGCTGTCCAGTTCAAAGGAACTCTCCCCTACTATTTTCCAACGAGTGAATTTTCGCTTCAGCATGTATCGCTGAACACCTCGCATTAATCGCCATATATATCAAAAACGTTTGAACGTCGAAAACATTGCTTGCGACAAAATTTGTAGGAAATGTTATGCTCTACAACTTTTATAATGAATACGAAAAGGATTTGAAGCCCAGGGAAGGAGATAATTAAAAAAAAACTGATTTTTGTGACCTTTATGGCCAATTTTTATTGTTTCGGCTTGCTAAAACTGTCAGATTATATTTTTTCCGTCATTCTTGAATCATTAGCTTCAAAATAAGAAAAAACGCCACCGTGCTCAAGAATGTACACGTGACGTTTTTTTTGCAACTTTGACGCCCTCTCACACATTTTCGACACGCTCAAATTATCAGATTAAGAGAATATATACTTTTCAACATGTAATTACCCACATATATCTTAATCTGACAAGCTCGAGTATGTACAATGATCGTTTTTTTTTTACTATTCTGACAGGCTGTCCCAGACAATTCCCCCTTTTTACAGGTCTAATTTTTGGTAGAGGTACTCTACAGGGTCCAAGGTATTTTCCCTTATATTAATCTGACACGCTCGAGTATGAACAATGATCGTTTTTTTTTTTTACTATTCTGACAGACTGTCCTAGACAATTCCCCCTATATACAGGTCTAATTTTTGGTAGAGGTACTCTACAGGGTCCAAGCTATGTCCCCTTATATTGATCTGACACGCTCGAGTAAATCCTGAATTTCCCTCTTCGGCTATCGGAAGCGATAGCCAAATAATAACAATTTATTGATGACTTCGGTTATGCGGACTCTTTCGCATTTCAAACCAAACTATGAAATCATGATCAAAATTTGATATTTTGAAAATGGAAAGTAAAATCCAAATAGTAACAATTGTTTTTTGTATTCGAGGAAGAATGACATAATGGGAAATAACAGAACATATCCGAAAGAAAATTTTATTTTATAGTAAGATTATAATGATATAATCCAGAGAATGAAATAATCTATCTCTTCAAATGTGCTGTACAAAAGTTTGCAAAGCAACGCCTTAAGTACCAATCTGGAAGTCGACGTTCGACATCCACCATTCTCAAGCGAGATAAAATAGTTCAAAAAAGTCAAAAAATATGTGACTGTAGTACATAACAATTGATTCTTACACACTACTGGAATTCATTGACTAAAGAGATATTGGAGGGATTTCATTTATCACTCGACAACAACAATAACAGTCTTAGTAGATCACACTTTTTGAATCTATCACACGATTATGTGGAAATATTTGATTGGTAAAACTTTTCTCAGTGAATAATTAAAAATATCTTTGGAATGTTCCGCTAATACTGGCATTCAAAAAAATTACTTGACTCACATCAAGAAAGCAACTTATAGAATAATTTCTTTGGAATGGAAGAACATGTTTTTGGAATGATTAAGTGTTTCAAAATTTGTTAGTGATTGATTAATTACAGGTACTGATTCTGAACAGACTTACCTAAAATTGTCTGTAATCTTACTCTCACAATTCGTATTACATAATATTAGAGTGCTATATCGATTTGAAAAATTTTAGTTGATAATAAATCGAAATATAGTAAAACCTGTCAAATAGTGAAGGTAACTTTCTTGGTGGAAAATTTCATTCGTCATTGTCTAGGTCTGGGTACATTCTGAACAAACTGTCCCATGAAGTTACCCCTAGGATTATAATTGGCCACTACGTATGTTTCGCCCTTCTTATTTTTGGACAACGCTATGCCGAGTTCGGTGCTTTCTTTCCACACAACCTGTGTGAAATGCAGCGTTCCCGTATTCATAGTTTCGACGCCGTAGGTGTGCATTTTGACCTCGTCGTACCAGGCCTTCACAGCATCCCGTGCACTGGGTGTGGCGCTGGTATCTGAGGAATAACTATAAAATATGTTTTCTCCATAAGGGCTGTTTGGACGGTGAGACATCCTTCCGCTTCTGGCACAAGTATCTGCCCATTCTTGGGCATAATCGCACATCTGGAAAAAACAAAATAAATGAACATTAAAATCAAAGTAGAGCCGCAGTCAGTGCATTGTGAACACCAGAACGGTACAAAAAGGCACTACACATAAACAGTAATTTTATTAATCTTCAGGGAAATAAGAAAACTGCCTTCAAATGCTGCCAAACGGTATATTACTTAGGAATGCAGAATTCACACTGCTCAAAAATTAAAGTGGATATTCGTGATAAAACATATTTTGCGCTTGAATCAAATTTTGACTATTACTGTAAAGGGTGTCCCAAATTTTATGTCCAGTGAGGGAATCTCGGAAACTAGAAGAGCTAGAGCAATTTTCAGAGAAACAAGGAATGGTGAAAACCGTAGTCTCCTACGAGTTTGAGTTTGAGTTATTAGCAAAAAATAAGATTTCGAAAAGTTCTCATAACATTTTTGTCTTTAAAGTTACAGATCTGAAACTTGAACCCTTTTAAGCACTTTTATACGTAGAATCTACTGACGGAAGATTTTTTCCAATTCAATAACAACAAATTCAATGAAAGTTTGCATTAAAAAATCTAAAGTTTGCCTAATGATTCAAAATGAGTGACGACACATGTGTAAACAAATGCGAAGGACTTATTGGGATGATTCCTCGATGAAAATAAGCAGGGGTTGTTCCTATAAATTTTTTTCGAAATCGACCTCCCTTCCAATATACAGCCTTTGGAAGCCGATGACGAGTTGACAGTTTTTAATTTTTTTAAAGTTTCTAAAAAACACTGACTCATAAAACTGTACATAATATGAAGCACCAAGTAGATGTTAGTTACACTTTTTTTTTAGATCTCATAACTTTATTATCAGGGGTTGAAAATACCAACCCCTTATGATTTTCCTTCAAAAATTGTTTTGGTGGGATAGATTTTCGAAAAATAAAATTCTCTTACGGTTTCCCATTCGAATCTGGAGAAAAAAAGTCTATTGCAAAATTTCGATACAGTCGATACTTTTCCCGAAATAAATAAAACCTTACAGGCAGTATACGAAGGTCTATGAGGCAAAGAGTTGATGCATGTATTTTAGCGGGAGGTAGTCATTCTATGGATTTCTTATACGATGAAATGGAAAGAACAGTGATCAGAACTGCTCGTAAGTTTTTATTTATTCCGAGAAAAATATCGACTGTATCGAATTTTACAAGAGACTTTTTTCTCCAGAATGGAATGGGAAACCATAAGAGAAATTTATTTTTCGAAAATCTAAGTACCCTACGAAAGCAATTTTTGAAAAAAAAATCAAAAGAGGATGTTATTTTCAACCCCTAATAATATAATAATAAGTTATGAGATCTAAAAAAATTGTGTGAGTAAAATCTACTCAGTGCTTCATATTATGAATAGTTTTATGACTCAGTGTTTTATAGAACCCTTAAAACAAATTGAAAACTATCAACTCGTCATCGCGTTTCAAAGGCTGTATCTTGGAAGGGAGGTCGATTTCGAAATTTTTTTATAGGAACCACCCCTATACTTATTTTCATCGAGGAATCATCTCCCTAAGTCCTCCGCATTTGTTTACAGACACCCTGTATATTGAGCTCGTCAGTGGATTCAACGTGCCTGTAGAAGGGTCAAGTTTCAGATCTGTAACTTTAGAGACAAAAAAGTTATGAGAACTTTTCGAAATCGTCAAAATCTCATTATTTGCTCAAAAAACCCAAAACCGAAAAATAGTAGGAGATCCCCCACTGGACATCTAATTTGGGACACTCTGTACTTACCATGTGGGGAGGCGTATGTTTGCATATTTCACACACACACACACACACACATAAGTTCCCCATGGCATAAATTAAACAAAAAGTACAAGAAATAAATTCCTTCATCATATTTTATATGTGGTTTTGTGCGATAATGGGCACCCATTAATTGTTACGAGTTCAATATTTATTCAGAAGCCTTCCAACTTGAACAATTAGTGTGATGTTTCAACGAAGTTTTGACCTAACAAGAAGTTGCTAACCATGCGGAAGTGCTGCATATACTCATGGAAATGGAACAGCTTATTCCAGTAAGCTAACGGTAAAATAGGTCCTGATCAAACATTCCAGAAAAGATGTTTGAAAGAAACCAAGAAATGTGAAGAATGCATAAACTCAACTACGTCTCACCTCTTTGTTCAACCTCATCTCTGGCACTCCGTGTTTCTTACGATATTCATTGTGCACCTTCAGTCCCTCCAAAGCGAACTGGGAGTATTCGACTTGGTTCCTATCGTTGTGATGGACGTTGTTGTTGGTTTCCGCCTTGGTCGGAGATATTGAACCTGGCCTTAGGGGTGGAGGGACATTTTCAACGAATTGCTTAACGAAGTTACCCGCTGGAGAATAATTGGCGACGACTATGATGCTGCCCTGATGTTTCGCTATACCAACTCCTAACTGTTTGCTCGACTTCCAAATGAGTTGGGTGAAATAGCCTGTGCTTAAATCATTAGGTTCTCGGTCATAAACGTGCTTCTTTCCCTCTTCATACCTGAAAAAAACGGAAATTTTCGAAAGGAATCACTCGAGACTAGCTGTTCAATAAATTAAGGACACTTTAAACTCACTCACCATTTCTCAACAGGAACATTTCCTTCCAGGGTGAATGATGGATCTGTCGATGAAACCTTGAATATATTTTCCCCGTAATTGCAATTCGGTCGCGTTTCCAGAACGTTCCTGAAGGCTAGATGCCTAGCCCATTCTTCAGCGTATTTGCTCAACTTCCTATCTAACTCCAATGGCCCAACACCATGCAAAGCCCTGTACTTATTGTGGGCTTCCAGAAAATCTTTTTCGAAAGTACCTACGTGAAGAGAATCATCAGCTCCCCTGATTGATATCTGAAACGGAAAAAGGGTTCCTCATTTCGAATTGAAAATAAGTTTTTTTTAAATTATGGTTCGAAGATAATGAGAATCACCATATAGGAGATTTGAGGTCCTTTAAGACAAATCTAAAAACTTATTCACAAAGGTATTGGAAATTGTTTGAGAGACTTGCTCTTACAAGTCTCTCATCGTACGGGAGTGTGCTTTTGTTGAAAGTTTAAGTGATTTTTTATGCCCATGATGAAGGTTGTACGTTGTAGATTTTAAGGAGGTTGCACTGTACTGCAACCTTAGAATCTATTGTGCCCTCATCAGAACAGGCAGAACAGCGCACTACCCAGTCCCAGATTTCAAATGAACTCCAGTATCTGGTATGGCCCATGAGGCCATCCTCAGATTTTCTAAGAAGGAACAAGTAACGAGAGAATCAAGAGTTAGAGAGTTTGGTCCTCTCTGAACGACTACATCTCATCTGCAAACCTTCCTAGTGGCTTAATGATCAAGAAAGTAAGCAATGAGAAAAACTTCAGTACAATGCTAAGATTGGGAACGGGAATACACCGACTATAATCTTAAAAAAAAATACAATAAAATGGTATAGAGATGATTCTGAAATCGTTACAGGAGCTGGCGCTGGAATTTACGGGGCAAGTACCAAGTATGCACTATCGTTTGACTCCTGTACAAGCGTACTTCAAACGGAAATACTAGCAATCGAAAGATGTCTAGACGTAAATCTAGGAAGAAACTATCAGAAATGTTATATAGCTATTCATACAGATAGTCAAGCTGCCGTAAAAGCACCGAGCTCCTATATTATTGATTCAAAGCTGATTTGGGAACAAACTCAATGAGGTAGGCAAGAAAAGTGAGGTCTTTGTAATCTGGGTTCCCGATCATTCGGGAATCGTACAAACGAGAAGGTCAATACACTTGCCACAGAGATTCGTCACTCACTGGCCCAGAACCCTTCTGTGGTTTAGGAACTTCCACCTACAAGAAGGAGTTTATGAAGAAGGAGAAAGCCGAAAGGGAAAAACCCTGGCTGAATCTCCCAGGAATGGATCACTCCTAAAAGTTACTTCGGCTCTTTGAAACTGCTAGATCCAAAAATATCTGGATCTCAGTAAGAACCAACTACACTTACTCACTGGCATTGTCGCCTAAAGAAGCATCTGTTGAGAATGGGTTTATCGGACACTGACGAGTGTAGATTCTATGGGGAGGGGCAAGAAACTCCCTTTCACCTGGTTACGGAATGCTATGCCATTGCAAACCAAAGGAAAGAGGTCTTTGGACAGGAAACTTGTAGGAGTGGGGAATTATCCTCGTTGAAGTCGTCCCAGATATTGGATTTCATCAGATCTCTGGTACTGGAGGGCGAGCTGTAAAGGGCGCGATGAGAACAGCTCTGTTAGGGTGCACAAAAGACCTTCGCAGTGAACTGCAATCCCTTCTCACTATATACTATATATACTATCTAGTATGGCTTCAAGAAGTACTTCATACTACAAGTTTCTCATTAAGGCTAGCCGCACATTGAAGGCAGTCCAGCACAGTACAGCAGAGCCTAGCCTAGTAGAGGATTTTGTAACAAATGCAATTAAATAGAACGCCGCATATTGGACGTAGCAGCAGAGCAGAGGCCTACGCGACGTAGTAACAGAGTACTCTGTCTACCCTGCGTCGGTTGTGGAATTCGCACAGTTTCCTCTGCAGAGTGACCACGTTTTTTTAAATGTAACCGTAAAATTTTATGAAAATGGAATTTACGATACGAGTAACAACGACTACATGCGTACAAAGCACAAAGATTTAATCTGGGAAAAGATTAGCAAAAATTTGGACGAACTATATAAAAACAAATTATTTCCATTTTCTGAATTTGATTTCGAATCCAAAAGTAGGTTCAGCTGATCGGCTTGATCCACATTTTTGTGAGAAACTAACTATCTACAGGCAACAAGTGCGCATTCCCCTAGGCTTTGCTAGGCTACGCCACTCTCAATATTCGGTCATCATTCAGGCAGAGCACAGGAATAGTTTTCCTATGTATACTTCATTCAAATTTATTTTAGCAGTCGGTTGGCCATGAAATAATTTTCTCAAGTTTTTGTAACTAGAACGAAGTTAGGTTGGCACTCATGAAATGTCGTTAATGTCATAACGCCGTTGCCACAACTAATATCAATTTTTATTACGAAAATGCCGAAAGTGATTGAAAAAAGAGACAGGGTTTCAGGAAGTGCTATTTAGAATTCAGGTCCGCTCATTCAAATAGTTATACCCTGATATTCTAAAATCCACAATACGTCAGACGGTAGCAAACATATTCAATGTAAGAGAATTTATATAATGTTTCATCTGAGTCTAAACGACTTATATGTCAGCTGGATATTTCCACAATCAGAAAGATTGTGAATGAAGAGGATGACAAAGAATTTCCTTCTATTGGGAGACCCAAAAAAGTGGTGGCATTTGTGAATTTTATGTTTGAGTGAATTAATGCGAAAAGTTTACTACAGGTTATTGGATTAATGTCATTGGAGAATAAGTTCCCTAAAATGAATTTTTCTATTTTTCATTTGACTTGTCCTATACAATGTAAATGTCTTAAGGTACTAATAAATACCTAATTATTATTATTACATCAATGTATTAAGATGAATAGCCACAAATACGCGCAAGTTGCCCTGTTACTTGTTTATTCATGTGAAAATTTTGTTCAAAGGTGAAGTTCATCTTAACTTGAAACTTCCTTCAATTCCTTTTACTTATATTGATGCAAGATAATTTTTGTTGAAGAATTTAATATTCCTGTAATTATCTGTTAATTCCTTCGGGAGATACCCATTCCCAACCACTGCATCATATGCATTTCATCTTCGAATTAATATTTTTGAAATCTACAAATGATGTAAGCCAAAGAAGATAACGAACATTAACTCTCCACAAGCTAGTGCATATTATGATATTATACTGATCCCTTGTATTTTCCATGCAAATAACTGGATTTGGTATGCCTTCAATCAGTTTGTATAAACTTCAATTATGTTCGTCAGATATTTTCCGAAGAGATTCGACATTGTGATAAAATACGTAATAACAGAAACTTTTACGTAGAACGGGCAACATAGCGTTGATTTAAAACCCAAAAATGTTTTGACAAGCTTCATAACCCCACATTTTCGTACTATACAGAGTGAAATGTGTCAAATTTCCATGGCCAACCGACTGCTAAAATAAAGTTGAATGAAGTATATACAGAGTGAAATGTGTCAAATTTCCATGGCCAACCGACTGCTAAAATAAAGTTGAATGAAGTATATAATAGTTTCCCCGCTATGCTGTGCTAGGCTACACTGCCTCCAATTTGCGGCTAGCCTAAAAGCATCCAAAGATGACCAGTTAATCTGCTGCATTTTCTCCCACAAAAATTTGCACGGTTACATGTTCTTCTGAGACGATAATGCCCTTAGAACATAGAATATCAGGAAGGAGCTCTTTCGAATAAATGTGACGGGAATTGTGCGACGGAAACGGCCATATTGGCCCAAATTTTGATTTGAAAAGTGGCAGACTTGGAAGTCAAATGATTCTGTTATCTGTGGCCAAATAAACAAAGTGATGTTTGAACTTCATTTTGACAATAACACTCCATGGGCGTAGGTGATGTTAAGTCTTAGACCTTAATACCATTAAGTATGCCAAGTAGTGTTAGGCGGGGTGAATTTACGCTTTGATTATCGATTTGAACGAGCGTGAAAAAGCTTCTGACTTTACGTTAGTGCTTTCCTAATTTTTTTGATAAATCAGAATCAACTGATTATTGAAGTTAGTTTTTTGGAAACTTCATTGTCCTACGCCACTGTGGAAACAGAAATATATGTCGGCCATATTTCTCCTCTATTCCGGTCAAATTGAAATGAGCAATATGCTCCTTCCTGTTATTCTATATTCTAAGATTATGCCCTTTAACGGCATAGCATATTTTTACTTAGATCTATTATTATTTTCGAACCATTTGTATCCTGTATACCATTTAATGGCATTCTTCTTGAGCAGTTGCTTTCCCTTATGGGCGTATTCGAACTCACAAACATTGTTCTGAAGAAATAATTAAACTCACCTTGTGAACATCACGAGCCAGTTCGCTCACTTTGGCAGGTGTGCTCCCAAGAGGTGGCACGTTCTCGACATACCTCCCAACGTAGTTTCCTGGAGGGTAATAATTTGCCACGACAATCACTTCACCTCCCGACTTCGCATAACCAACCCCCAGCTCCTTGGAGTCCCTCCAAACGACCTGGGTGAAATGTCCTGATTCCAGGTTTTTCGGCTCCACGCCGAAGGGATGTTTGTCTATCTCCTTGTACCAATTTTCCACAGGCACGTTACCTTTCACCGTGAAGTTTGGATTGCTGCATTGGATGTAGAATATATTCTCACCGTATTTGTCGTTGTTGCTGTGCGCCAAGCCTCCTGCTTTGATCAGATGGTCGGCCCATTTCTGGCTCTCGCGACAGATCTCTTTGCTGAGTTTGAGGGCTGGGACGCCGTGTTTCTTGCGGTATTCGTTGTGCGCCTGGAGGCACTCTTTGGCGAAGGTGTCCATCAGGGAGTATCTCGACTGAAATCAGAATAAATACTTGAAATAGGCAATTTCAGAATATGAAATCTTAAAATGCTTTATAGTCCAAGATACCAGAGCGACCAGACATAACTTATTTTCACAGAGATGAAACTTTAGGATATTATAGTAGAGTCTCATGTGCTTTGAATACCTGCGAACTTGTGGAGCTTGCCTAGTGACACCTGGGCAGATACCAGGTGGCAAAGGTAGCTAAAAATAAGTGTTACTTAACTTATTTTCACATAATTGATTTTTATATATGTTTTAAAGAATATTATTCTGAAGTTATATTATAAATGACAGACAATTTAGATGGGCCAAAACTCTTGCCAGACTCTTTGAAGCTGCACAAAAAATAACTGCACTTTACTTATTTTCTCTCGATCTCATGATACAGGCATCCTGAACTCCTATTTAAAAAAAAAATTTGGATTTACCAAAATTTCGATTATCCGAAATCACTTTGGTCCACATTATTTCGGATAATCGACACTGTACTGCAATCGATTGCTGCAGAATACAAAAGAATTATTCTTTTAATAAGAGACATGCCTGTCCGTTAACTATTAGAATTCGAAAGAAAATACTACCCCTTTGTATCTGAATTAATAAGGGACCATGAATGCAATCAGTCAGTTTATTGTGTCTTAGTATGTGCTGTGTATGTGCAAGAGTTGACACTCTTAGGTACGTGTATGTGCCATGTGTGAGCAATTTATAGTATAGAGTAAAGGGACTCCAAACAGATTGTGAAAGGGAACCGAGTTACCAGAGTCTCACTCACTCTGAAACGCATGCAGTGTTCTCGCGCATTAGTCTGGATGATAAAATATAACTTTTTTATAGTTACTTCGATGACATATTTCAATATCAGACATATGAAAATAGGTAAAGTTCATTTAATTTTCGTGCAGCTTCAAAACGTCTGGCAAGCGTTTTGGCCCATGGAAAGTGTCTGTCACTCATAATATAACTTCAGAATAATATTCTCTAAAACATATATGAAAATCAAACATGTGAAAATAAGTTGAGTAACACTTATTTTTAGTTACCTTTGCCACCTGGTATCTGCCCAGGTGTCACTAGGCAAGCTCCACAAGTTCGCAGGTATTCAAAGTACATGAGACTCTACTGAGATCCTAAAGGTTCATCTGTGTGAAAATAAGTTATGTCTGGTCGCTCTGGTATCTTACACTATTAGGCCTATTTGAATATCAGCGCAAATTCTAAAAATGGTATAAATAATAAATTTCATAGGAACTTCAAATGTAGACCTCATAAAAAGACGTTGACAATGAGATAAGTAAATGAACTAAATACGTCATTATATCCTAAAAAATATATAGGCATAAGATTAATAGTAGAATGAGCTAGGCTATTTTCGCAATCCATTTCACCTGAGATAGTGAGATAATTCCAGATGAATGACGGTATAGTTAATACCAAATAAGATAAGAACACGATTATTCATCTCCATAAAAAATTGAATTGATAAATGCCTACGCATACGACGAGAATACCTGAAATCTTCGGCAAATGAATTGGGAGAAAATTTACGCTCACTGAATTCCATTCTATAAGCACTTATATTGAGATATGTTAAATTTGCAGAAAGAGATGTAGAAAAAACATGTGCCTAAAATACTAACTAAGAATTCATACCTACATAGATATTAACTTTGACTGAATATAAAAAAATGTGTGTAAGTACTTAATTCTATTATGGAAAATATATATCTTTATATAAAAATAAGCTTGGTTTACTGCATGAACGCTCTCCAAAAATGCACACATATCGAATAAAACTTCTACTTCAACATTAAATATTAGCATATTTTACAAATTAGCTGAAAGTGCGAATCTCGGTGCGAATAAAAAGACAATTTAAGACAAACATAAGTAACGCCAAAAAAATGAGAGCAGAAAATTTCAATATATGAAATAAGAGAAACAAGTCAAAAAAGTTAAAAACGTATTAATAAAAATAAAGTGTACAAAATATGCAGACAAAAAGCATTTATAGAATGCCGAAAATTAATTTTCAATGGACTCAAGACGAGCCAACATCCAAAGGAAAAAAATCAACAGAATCAAAATGGATACTCCAAATGTGAAGCACAAAAAGAAAGAGAACCAATTAAATAGTAACTCACATAAGAGGAAAATTCAAAATTCGATGGAAAAACTTAAACTTGTCTGCTTCCTCGGGTTAAAAACAGTTACACAAAACTGAGATGAAAAAGGTATATCAGGATGTATATATAACCATGATCTTAATCGGAGATCCATAAACTGTGACTAATCAATTGTTCCGAAAGTCGGGAAAAATAATTAGTAGATCCAGATAATGAAGGAACACCTCACTGATATAAAACCGCAATAGGAAAAAATTGGAAAACAAAGTCCGATAGTGAAAAATCAATTACAGAATCGTTATATCGAAAGATAACGCCTATGTTATGATTCTGCGTTTTCAGCAAGGAAGTTCCTATCAAATGGATTTTCCGGTCTTTATCGTATAAGCACACATTCAAATTGTGATGATGATGAAGTTGACATAGTAATAATGGTATTACATGCATCTACACTGTTCGATTGTTTCTAGGATAATTAAAAAAGTGCTTATAGAAGAGAACCCTCGAAGTAAATTTTCTAGTATGAAGCCTTATATTTTTGTTATAAATCTCTGAATACCTTCGTTGGAGTCGGTTTGCTGTCTAGTCTACTGCAACTCCTACTTTTCATCATCAAATTTGCAAAAATGTCAGGGGGGACTTCCTCCCCACAGTCTTTTTTTTCCGTTGTAACTTTACATGCCGTTCTTGGACCTCTAAATGTTTCGATTGTCTCTCTGGTTATCGTCTCAATCTGTGGCTCCTGAAAAAAGATAAAATCACTTCGTTCAACATTGTTCTTATTTGAAAAATACAATATAACTTTTTTTTTGGAAAAGTGCATAACTCCGAAAATTCGGAATGGCAAACCCAGTATAAATGAATTTATTCGAAAGAATATGCGAGAATATATTTGTCACACTAAGAAACGATCAGTTTACCCCCACACCTACAGAGTCGTTTTTGTATTCGTTTGTTTTCACAGAAAAAATAAGTAGGTCATACTATTCCTCGTGTTTTCCTACCTCTCACTGCTAGGCACCAAAGGAATCGACTGGCTTGTTTCATAGAAATAGAAAGGCTGAACAGGATCGTTGAATCGGATAATATGAATCCAGATTCTGTTTGGGTATGTATGATGGACATGCAAGGGTTAGAAAATGCCGTGATGAAGATGGGATCCTCACTTTTGTGGCATATGCATTGATTCATTCATTGCTGTATCCCGTTACCGAGAATAAATCTAAAAGAAGACTCAAAAATAAAACTATCGGTGCGATCAAACTAATAATTTCTTAGGGCTACTTGCGACTGTGTGCCCTCCTGTGACTGAAGAGACCCAACCGACACCTACAGATTCTTCCGCACTCTTGACATGGACAGTTACCAACCAGATCTGGCCGCCGCTGTATATTCTTCTCGAGTCTCCATTATAACTGTGGAGCAAAGACCTCCATTGTGATCTGTCTAACGCTGGTTGTTCCCAGTTATGATTAGCATTAACTGATTTTAGGGATTGCTGCAGTATATCCTTAAACCACTTATACTGGTTTCCGAGCTCCCTCTGTGAGTTCGCCATACAGTGCTATTTTGGGGAGTCTTGTGTCTTGCATCCTCAGAATGTGGCCGCTCCATTTGAGTCAGAGTCAGGCCCTCGTTATTTGAGTCTCAATTGTTATACAACTCGCGCGCTGCAAGACTTCTGCATTTGAAACTTTGTGGAACCATCTGATGTCATCTGTGATTTGTCTAGATGATATTGTTGAGTTTGTTCAAGCTGTTTAATCTGTCGCCTGTAGGGCGTCCAGCTTTCGCTACCTTAAAGAAGCGTTGGGAGGACCACTGCTTTGTAAACAGCTGTCTTGGTCTTCAGATTGAGGTCGTGATTTTGAAACATTCTCTCCTTTAGCTTCCAGAATGCGCGTAATTCCGAACTAATACGGTTATGCATTTCCTAGTCCAGGTTAGCCCTAGCATTTATGAATCTTCCCAAGTATTTGAACTGCTCGACCTGTTCTAGAGTTTCATCCTCCAGGCTGATATCTGGATGGATTTTGGTTTTGTCAATATTGAGTCTAAGGCCTAAAGCTTCGTATATATGTTTGTGGGTGTCCAACATTATCTGTAGATCCCGTGAGTTGCTTGCGATGAGTGCGCAGTCGTCTGCATGTTGAAGTACCGTGATAAACTTTGTACGGGTTTTTGCTCTGAGGTGCTTCAGGTTATACATGCCTCCATCGAATCTGAATCTTATTCCAACACCTCTTACAGGCATACTCATGTCAGCCATTATCGAGACAGATATGGCGAAAATAGTGAACAGTAAAGCCACTAACACGCAGCCTTGTTTTATCCAGAGTTGGTTAAGAAATGGTCGACTGTAGAGCCATTATGCTGTTTTCTAGCGGTGTTGTTGGTATGGAGGCTTTTACACACTGCTAAGTGTAAATTTTTCGGGTACTCCAAGGCGTCCCATGATTTTCTATAGCGTTCTTCGATTCACCGAGTCAGAAACCTTACTTAAATCGATATAGGCTGTATAGATCCTTGATTGTTTTCAAGGGGCTTTTTTGCAGCTGTCGCAGTATAAAAATCAGGTCCACCGTACCTCTATTAGGTCGAAAGCCGCACTGGGATTCAAGTAATGGCTTTTCTGAAAATGGAATCAGACGATTAGCCATAATCTTCGAGAGAATTTTACCGGCCACACTAAGCAACGTTGTGGCATATGCACCACACTGTCGGAATTATCATATGAGGAGCTATTGATTATGGCATTAGGTCACCTTTGGTATTCATCAGAGGCAACATTATAGTCGTGCGTTACGTCCATTTGAGTTTCTGAGTGCATAAGATATCATAGAGATTCAACTCATTATCAATGTTTCCGTTTTTCCTATAGTTCGATTCTTCTCAAATTCTGATCGATCACTTTCCTAACCCTAAGACACGTGTATACGAAGAATTTTCATAATAAATTCATCAATACTGGTGTTCTATATTCCATGTCACTTTAAATATTTTATTCGTATATTATTCTGGTATTCTTTCGAATGCCCATCCCCCTTTCCCGATATGAGTACAAAGCATCATTAGAATATTCACCCCTATTGTTCCTCTCTTCTTTTCAGGAGCGTTGAAAATATAGCCCAGGGCTCTCAAACCGACTTCCGTGTTCATATTATTCAGGATTATATTCACTCTAGATTTCCCAGAGGCTGGGTTCGCGTGGAATTCGTGCTAATGCACGAATTTGAAACAAAAAAAATTGGCTAATGCCAATTTTTTTTGTTTCAAATTTTTTCTATATCTGAATTCAGAGCGGATCGCAATAAAGAAAAAATGTTCTCGGTATTATTCATGAAATAAACGAAATTTTGCATCCTTTTCCTCTTCCCGAAGTTCGATGTTATGAAATAATGTGTGGTTTAGGGTTTAGGTAACTTCGGAATTTTTTCCTGTTTCAGATACCGTGTATAATATTTTTAGATTTTTATCTTGCATACCCGAATTTATCCTCTGTTCGCTCTTATAATTGCAATTCCACAATAACCACAACGTTTTACAGGGCGAAGAAATATTTTAACAGTACATTCTTGAGGCCGAAAGAAACATTTTTTTCCGAATCGGCTCGGTTCAAAAGATACAGTCTGTTGGAAAACCATAAAAAAATTTATTTTTAGTTTTGGGTTTTATCGAATGAAATGAATTTCAGCATTTCCATTTCAGTTTTTCATTTAATTGATGAATCATTTTCGAACACAAGATATCTCCCAGGTTTCTCAATACGTACGATAAAAATACCAAAAATTCAAAGAATCCAACTCTTGAATCTAAGTTGGACGCTATCTAATGAATATTTGGACGTTTTGAAAAATAAAAATTTTCTTCATATTTTCTCGTATAATGCGTCGTTCTCGAGTAATTTGATGTTCGAAAATAAAGAATATCTGTGATATTCGGAAAACTTAAAATGGATATATTTTTTGTCAGGGCCGAATCGGACAAAATGGTATAGGAAAAAAGTGTTTCTTTTGAACTCAAGAATATACTGTTAATATATGTGTACGAGTCGAAGATTGATTATTCTTACAATTATTGACCTCGGATACAAATTTTTTCACGATTTTCTTAAGTTTTCTTAACCTTCCTATATTTAATTTAACACATACGTATTAGAAGTTTATGGAAAACTAATCATAACCGGAATTTTCAGAGGTCTGTGTATATATTTGTGGGAAAGTTAAGCCGACATGCAAATTTCCAGCAAAATATTAGCATTAGTTCTCCATAAACGTCTAATAGGCCATCACTGTGAATTATCCTGTATTAATTTTCTTCAAATAAATTAAACGTTGAATATTTTTATCGAATATCTCACCTTCGGGAGGAAACTGCCGTAGAAAATTTGGACAGAATTTATTTTCACTGCTTCATTCGGAATCATTTTTTTTTTGAAGAAATAATTAATCAATTTCAATTTGATTTTATCAAGGAAGTGTTATTCAGTTATTTTTTTCCTATGTATCTTTCTTATCTGGGTTTTTATTTAATTAAGTGATTAATTTTCATTTATAATTTCTTTATTTTTGTATAAAAGATGTGGATTCCTTTATATTATAGATTTCCGAAGTCCTGAGAAAAAGGTGGTTGCTGACGGTAAGAAGAAAAAATTTCATTCCCGGGGACCCCTCTTTAATATATAGCAAGCATTTTGTTGAGGAGGACTATTTTATTGATGTTCATGGCAATATAAATTTGAAAGTAGGATCGGTGTCGTCAGTATTTGACTTCCCTGGTAAAACCCAAACGAAATTTTTCAAAACCACACAGATCGCGTTTGAGGTCCTACGTTTATAGATATGAACTTTTTGCCTAAAAATTCCCAAGGGAATAAACCTCTAAACTCATTCATCAACTATTCATTCAAATTCATTAAATAAACCATTACTGCGATCCCAATAGGATTTATGTTTTTTTTTGAAATTTCATATCTTTCATTCATCAATTTTTGTACCCATAAAAACGAATAATCATTTAGTTAATGCATGCGCCCAATATTTTCATGTTCGACCCTAGAATTCTCATGAAAAACGCACGAATAACAGAATTTCCATAAGAATTCAATGCTTTTTAAATGGAATTTGCAGGCTTTTTGCCACTACTAGCTCTATCTCTCTATAAGTTGCGCTGGCAACACATTCTTCCATAGCTTGAATATGGGGCTCATCTATGTTAGGTTAGTATATCTATGGTGCTAAGGTTGTTGAATAAAAGTCGATTTTGATATTTTCTTTATGCCCAATCTAAGTCTTTTCTCAATATTCGAATATTCCACATTCTGTTGGCTGGCAATTTGCCCCCTAAAATTTTCCGGTGGCCCCTCACACGCAAAGAACTCATTTCTGTTGATTGGGGAAAAAGGTACGTTTATTGATATTCTAGAAATGAGTAAATCCCTAAATACAATCGAATCTTGAAATATTTTTCTCACCTGTCCGTTTTTCAACGATGCGAACGTTCTTTGGTCAGTCTTCCTCACCATCACGATCCTACTGGATCCATTATGACCGTGAACTGAGCCGTGAACTGTTTTCCTGAATCTGTGAAGGTCTGTCAAGGAACCAGGAAAAGCTGGTTTCTTCCTGTGGACGGAAAAATAAAGAATTCAATGAAAACTGATAATATCAAATGGAAAACACAATGAATTTTAAAACGTCTACAGTTCACTATATTCAGTTAAATCTGATTGTTGTAGAGTGAATTTTTGTGCAACGCAGAACGTTGTTTTCGTTATCTCAAATCCAAACAGGAATTGCACGGTCAGTTCTTTCTGAATGGGAAATTATTGAGATTAAGACCACGTTATACAATAATTAAAATGAGATCGATAAATCTATGAGCAATATTGGTTATTTTATCGTTCCAAGAAAACAAAATGAGTCAGGTAAAAAGGAGGATTGGAGGGATATGGGAAAATAGTCTTTATCAGAAGTTACTCGGCCTGATAACAAAAATGAATCACCATTTCTTTTGAAAGGGCTGCTCAACAATATTTTTGATGAATATAACTTGAACATCTAAATTGAAGCGAGAATCCTATGACACTACCCTCCTTACTAATTTGTTCTCACATACTTAATATGAGTAATTCCCATCCCATTAAAAATATTTCAACGAATTCAACTCTCTAGATCTCGAATAGACTAAAACTTCATCGACATTTTATTATGTCTGGAAAAAATTTCGTTTATTTTTGCATTTCCTACATGCCCCATGAAATTGTTACGTGTACCCCCCTGTATGTACAGGGTGGGCAAATTTCGATGTTTTAGCACTACAGCTTTTAAACCAGAGGAGATAGACAAAATCTGATACCCCATTCTCGTTCCAGTTTTCTGAAAAACTAACAAGAGTAGTAGTCATTTTTGCACACCTTCTTTTGTTTTCGAGTTATAAGCGAAAATTGGAAAAATGGCGATCTCGAAATAAATTTATATCTCCGCTAATACTGATGATAGAGCTCTGAAATTAAAACATTATACAGGCACTTTTTTAAATAGAAAACAGTGGCTTGCTTGCCTTTTTATTTTAGTAGGATTTTCAATTACGAAGCTATGACCCAAAGTTTTGTTTTTTTAAATGGGAACAATAGATTTCTGTGCAATTTTTGAAAGCTTAATTTTTACTGATTCCAAAAATATATAACATCATATGGTTTGTATCAATATAAATAATAGAAAATGGTCAAAAACCTTTTTTCTCAATATTTCTATGGTTTCTACTTTTGATGGAAATAGAAAAATGAGCATCTTATGATTACCACAATCTCCTTCTATTAGTCCTTTCATTACTATGCTTCTCACTCAATTTCTCCAAGATTCAAATTTTGTGAAAATTGGTAAAAAGCATAGAAAGAATAACATTGCCGGAAGGAGGCTGCTCTTGTTATAGCAAGCTCTATTTTTCTGTGATCGTCCAAAGTTGAAACCTTAGAAATATAGAGAAAAAAGGTTTTTGACCCTTTTCTATTATTTATATTGATACAAATCATATGATGTTATATATTTTTTAAATCAGTAAATATTCAGCTTTCAAAGATTGCACAGAAATCTAGTGTTTCCATTTTAAAATTCATATTTTTGAGTCATAGCTTCGTAATTAAGAATCCTGCTAAAAAGGCAAGCACGGCACTAGATTCTACTTAAAAAAGTGCCTGTATAATGTTTTAATTTCAGGGCTCTATCATCAGTATTAGCGGAGATATAAATTTATTTAGAAGTCGCCATTTTTCCAATTTTCGGTTATAACTCGAAAACAAAAGAAGGTGGCCAAAAATGACTACTACTCTTGTTAGTTTCTCAGAAAAAGAGAACGAGAATGGGGTATCAGATTTTGTCTATCTCCACTGGTTTAAAAGCTGTAGTGCTAAAACATCGAAATTTGCCCACCCTGTACATGGCGAAACTAAGCTTAAGCAGATAACTAATCTCTTGACTGATTGCACTGAAATATTTCGGGATAAATAGCGAAAAGTAGATAAAAGTTTTATTCCAAAAAAACAAAAATCGGAACATACGTATACGGAAAATGATTGATTATTGATTGAAATGCTTGAGTGAAGATTAAAAAAGATAATCGTTAGATAATAATACACAATATCACATTTTTATCGTTATACTGGACAGTTTCTACAATGTAATCCTATTATAAATAATAAGGTTACGTCGGAATTGAAAATCAGCACCATGAAACGTCGGTGTGACAAAATTTTGAGAGAAATTGGGATGTAATAAAAAATCGTCACTTGTTGTAGTTTCATTAAAAATTGCCCTAAATCAAAACTTACTGCGAGTGTGAGTCCATTATGAAATAATACCCAGTTTAGTGCAAAAAATGATTATTTATTTTCCATGCTACACGAAACGACGAAACATTATACGTATAATGAAACTCCAAGTGAAATAGATTAATGTTTAATCGATCAAAATAACATTATCATTATTGAATTGAATATTATATACTAACTCTGGAATAAACTTTAGCTGAAAATCCATATCGTCTAGGCAGGAAGGAAACCACGCTTACGATAAACTTCCACGCACAAATCGCACGATAAAAGAATCAATATTATGATCCCGTTCAAAA
This sequence comes from Coccinella septempunctata, assembly GCF_907165205.1. NCBI lineage: Eukaryota > Metazoa > Arthropoda > Insecta > Coleoptera > Coccinellidae > Coccinella > Coccinella septempunctata. The sequence goes on along the minus strand of NC_058189.1, from coordinate 54,505,805 downwards.
TACAATAGCAAACGAAAATTTAATGCTCATAGGAATAGGTACTTTATCAGTCGCGCTTTGTGTAAACATGAAAATCGCTTTGATTCTACGTTGAGGTGTTGTCGTCTATCAAAGCTACGTTAAAGGTGCAAAAAATGGCAGTTAACTCAACCGTGCTTTGATGTACGTTGTGACACTTTTTGTACCTAATCAAAGTACGAGAGTTTCGAAGAATTATAGTGGGAGAGGTGGTAGGTACCGATTACTGCATTGGACTATCGATTCTAATACGACCATATGTGGTGACAAATGAAATTTTTTCATCTTCGATAATAATGAACCCTTCCAAACAAATTAGCACATATGTGATCTATACAGAAGATTTGGTAATGAAAAAATTCAATAAGAAAGGAAGTGTTGGAAAATTCACCTCACTTTTCCAAGTTTAAAAATTGATTCAAGTAAAAAAAAACCTCGGGAAACATCTCATTTCCTCAATTTATCCATCTTGAAATTGAATGTTTCGAATTAAATCACACTTTTGTGTCTACAAAAATCTGTCTCGCTTGATTCATTTCCGAAGCTCTCTTCATCGGAAAAAATTTTTAATAGATTGATTTCATCGAAACCACTTGGAAACATTTTATTCGTTGTGAAGGTGTTATCTAATGTCTGGTCTCTTTGATAGAATAATAGATACATGATGATTTTTCCATCTAAAACACAATATGTAATAAGATTTGTCTAGAAAAATCAAAAGATATTCTTCAATGAAAATCTATTATGGGTCATACCTACATTTGGCAGTGTTTATCATAACCATACTTGTATTCTGGTATATTGACTGATTTTCTTATAATTTTTCAATTTTGGTTGATAAGAAAATCGACTAAAACACTCGTTTCAACAAGAACAATATACACACCATGTAGGTTCATATTGTCCTGAAGTTATAACAAAGGACATAGGTACCATATATAGGGTGAGTCTTTGACTCGTATGAATATTTCAGTAGATTCTTTTCGTTTACGATTTTTTCCGAATCTGCCCTATTTGAAAGATACTGACTGTTGCAAAACCATAAAAAAATATATTTTTAGTTCTATCTCGCAAACGGTTCAATCAAATGAAATGAATTTCGGAATATAGCTCCTCATTCATTTTATGAATCTATTTCGAACACAAGATATCACCCACGTCTTCCAGTTTTCTCATTATGATCATTATGTACCAAAAAATTCAAACAACCCAACTCATGAAACTAAATGGAACGCTATCTAATGAATATTTGATCGTATTCTTCATATTTTTTCGTATAATGCGCCGTTTTCGGGTAATTTGATACAAAAATAAAAAATATCTGTGAAATTCATAAAATTGAGCACTTTGTCCGAATACAACTCTTTTTGAGAGATCCACAGATGTGTAGTGTCACAAATTTAGCTATTCATTCTGAAGGTTATTCCAGGGGTGGCACAGCTCATTATGAAAACTTAAAATGGTTATATATTTTTATCAGGTCCGAATCGGAAAAAATGTTATGGGAACAAAGTGTTTCTTTTGACCTCAAGAATCTACTGATAAAATATTTGTACGAGTCAAAGTCTCAACCTCTATACCTAGTTTCCAAATTTCATTGAGTATGCAAAATCTTCTCATACGTCTTTCTCTAACACTTAATGAAACCAAGGTTCAAGACTTGAGACCACCTTTTATCTCAGTGCGGTCAAAAATTACATGTCTGAAATCTTTACTTCATTTGAAACGTAAATGATGGCACAAAACGTTACTGATTTTAATTCAAAACACTGAATGCAGATGCGCCAAACCATTCGAATGCTTTTTTGTGTATTTTATTCGTCTTGGCCGATGCTTAAATACGTTTTATCTTCCTTAATTATAGCTGATCGCTGATAGCAATGTACAATGATTAATGCTTTCATGATCAGACAAAAATTATATTACCCCAATTATCGTTTTTTGCCGTTCAATCCCTTGCGAGCGCAAAAAATTCTGAATATTTTAGATACATTCAGACCACGTAGGGAATAGTATATTGTGATAGTTGTATAATTGAGCCTTCAGAGTACTATAAGGATACTTATACATGGTATCATACACTATTTGTTATCCTTTCTGCATTATAACTTCAATACCAATACTCGAAATGATTTTCAGTTCAGGATAATGTTTATATTAAATTAATTTAGCTAATGAGTTATCTAATGAGCATCTGATATCACGTTTCGTTGCTATGCATTTCATCTGATGATTTTGAAACAAGAGGAACTCCCATCTGAAATTCTACACTTAGCCGAATAAGTTGCATCGAAATTCATAACAGAAAAATGCAGAAATTGGTAGTATACAGAATATGGAGAGTTGCTGGTATGATAGGGAAGAAGCAGACTTAAATTGTCAATAAATCAGTGATGCTAGCCTATATGATGGAAATATCCAAGAAATATGAACCTTTCGCACTTTGGAATAAATACAAAACTTTACCACAAGTTGGTTATGATTATTGAGGACTGTACCTATAGTGAACAACATGGAAATTTCAGAGCTCAATGATAGAGTTGTTTAAGGGGGGACAAGTAAGACGTCAATGGACTTAATCCATTGCATCCAGCATCAAAGTTATCGTCATCGAATGGTATAGATGCTCAAATGGCCGTTAAATATGCAGATTCCAATAATGCAAATAGTAATCATATATCAATTGTTAACTCAACATTTACACGAAAAAAGTAATTTGTATGATATTTTGATGTAAATTGACACATAAATAAAAAAAATTGAATTTGTTTGGCTACCCGGGAACTTTTAAAGCATATCGTGTTTTAATGTTGAGACTTCGCACACTTTAGAACAACAACTATAATGCAGGTATGGTAGAATCCAATGATGGAAGTTGATACCAACAGTGAAAAGGTGTCCAGACTAATCTCATCCTTCATATCTCCAGGGAAACACCTCGTCCAACGTTTTCCACACACACAGAAAACGAAAAAGGCGCAAAGCACAACACAAGACCACTCTTTGCACAGTGCAGCACGGTATTGTTCACAGTGTGTAAACACGGCGTTACCTTTCTAATCCCTGTTCCATGTTGCTGGTCAAGTGTAACAGCGGCTTTAAAATCGTGTTTCGTCGATGAATTTTTGTGCCATCGGATCGGCTAACAATGCGATGGGATGAACAGTTCGAGCTCGGCGTTCTTGGTCAGGAAGTGACTTTAATCGCTGTCGCCGTTGACGTCTGGTTGCAAAATACCGCGGTTGGATAATTCCATCGTTTTGTGGACAATTGATTCGGTTGATGAAGGATGAAGGTTTTTTCGTGTACTGAGGTTTGTTATTATCAAGCTGAGGAGACAATGGTTATATTGTTTTCCGATCTGTATCACGCCATGGCGATTTGCGATTTTAGGAACAATGTCAATCGGTTTATTATGCAGAGCGACATCAAAAGGAGAACACCCATTGATAATTACTGGAACATTTAAAGGTTTCGGTATAGATATTTCTTAAGCTGAGTTAATTATAGAATGTATTGGATAATAGCATATAAAATTTGAAAAGCCAAATGTTTTTTCTACAAGGGTGCGCGTTCAACCTTTTTTACGCACGCATTTCAAAGTCACTTTCTCAAACGGTGCGAGAAAAACGAAATACGGAAGTATCACTTTACGCACTTTTTAGAAAAATAATTATTCTGGTGTTCCCCTTCAATGTCAGCATCATATCCGCCACTGAGTAAATTTGAATTTGAAGACAATTCCAGCCTATACAGGGTCTTTGACACGTACAAATATTTCATAATGGGCTGTGCCACCCCTGAAAAAACAAAATTACCTTCAGAATAACTAGATAAATCTGTGACACTACACACCTGTGGATCTTTTAAACAGAGTTGTATTCAGCCGATGTACCCAATTTTTCAAATTTCACTGATACTTTTTAATTTTTGAACATCGAATTACTCGGAAACGGAGTATTATACGAGAGAATATGAGAAATACTTTTATTTTACAATTAGTTCAAATATACATGAGAATGGTCATAATGAGAAAACTGGAAGACGTGGGTGATAACTTGTGTACATCAAATGAATGAAAAACTAAATTCCGAAATTCATTTCATTCGATAAAACCGTTGGTGAGATTTTCTTAAGGTTCTTCAACAGCTTGTTTCTTTTAAACCGAGCCGATTCGGAAAAAGTGGTAAGGAAAATAAGTGTTTTTTTTTACCTCAAAAATCTACTGTTGAAATATTTGTATGAGGAAAAGACTCGTCCTGTATACTTTGACAATAGGAAGAAGGAGTATTTCGAATATGAATGCCTGAGCTCATAAAATTTTTTTGAATTTTTTTACTCGCCCTGTATACATATAGGTACGACTAACGCTACGTACCTGAAATTTTTTTTTTCTGCATAATGATTATTTTAATCAGCAAGAAAATACAAGAGACCTAATTTTTTCTGAATGAATCAAGGTAGCAATTATTATTTTTTCAATAACATAAATGAGGAAAAAAGAAAAACGAATTTTAGGGGTTGCTTTTCCGAAATTTTGTTGATTATCATATCGTTTTCATAGGATATCTGCATAAATTCATTTCTGTCACTTTTGTGGTTTCTGAGGAATTGCCTTCAGTGAGCTGTATCTAAGAAGAGCTTGCTAAAAAAATTCTATGTAAGACCCACACACTATTCTTTTGACATGGAGAGTTAACAAGAATTATCTTCCAATTTCAGGAAATTCACAGAATAGGTACGCCTTGAAAGTTGAATACTTAATCTACTTTTCAGAGTGTTTTTTACCGTTTCTACACTGTACGCTGTTAATCCCTGAATTCCCAAAGGACTCTTAATATATGCTGCCTACTGTTTGTTTCGAGCCAAATATTTCATGTTATTGACGATGAAACAGATCACCGATATAGGTATTGTTTGTGTTGTGATGTCCGCCACTGATAATTTGGGGCCATTCCATCCTGGGATATCCGCAATGTCAATGCTTATCAGCTGACCTTCAAAATTTCCGGCATTGTTTTGCCAATTTCAGCGCATGTAGAGGATGGGTCTGTGACTACCTACTTTAATTTTATGGAATTTTTTTTATTTTACGGCACCAGTGGAAAGATACAGTATGTGTTAATATTATGCTGAATAATATACACAGTGTATGAGAATACGTTGAAACTTAGTGAGGTTTAATTTAATTGCATTCCATAATTCTAAGAGAGCTTGCTCTGAACTTTTTCAGCATAAATATACAGTGTGAGTCTTTGACTCGTACGAATATTTGAACAGTAGATTCTGGAGGTCAAAAGAAACATTTTTTTCACTTTACCATTTTTCCGAATCGGCCCTGTTTGAAAGATACAGGCTATTGAAAAACCATATAAAAATGTTATTTATAGTTCTATCTCACAAACGGTTTCATCAAATGAAATGAATTATGGAATATAGTTTTTCATTTATTTGATGAATCTTCTTCGAACTCAAGATATCACACACGTCTTCCAGTTTTCTCATTATGACCATTCTTACCATAAAATACCAAAAATTCTATGAAGCCAACTCTTCGAACTTTAAATTGCACACTATTCAATGAATATTTGAACGTATAATGCGTCGTTTTCGAGTAATTTGGTGATCAAAAATTGGGTACTTTGATCGAATACAACTCTGTTTGAAAGGTCCTCAGATAAGTAGTGTCACAGATTTAGCTAGTTATTCAGAAGTTAATTTTGTTTTTCCAGGTGTGGCACAGAGCACATTATGAAAACTTGAAATGGTTATATCTTCTCATCAGGGCCGAATCAGAAAAATGGTATGGGAAAAAGTGTTCCTTCTGTCCTCAAGAATCTACTTTTAAAATTTTGTACAAGTCAAAGATGTAGGTATTTACCTAGACATATCACCTGATACTCAAATTCAACAGTTTCGTTTTCGATCAAACTTGAGGACCTTGAGAAAGTGCAAAAAATATCACACGCAATGCCTGATCGTACCTACTCACTCCAAGGATTCAACAACTACTACAGTATTAGTTTCTTAACAAAGAACAGAGTTCATGTCTTTAATGTAAAGGTTTCTCATTTTGAACTAATAACAGAATTATATGATTGTCACTGACATGAATTTTGTTTAATCAGGACACGTAATTGACAATATTTCTTTGCAACTTTCTTTCTAACTCCGTAGGCATAATTTTCAATATTTATACCTCCAAATTTTCATCGTTATCGACTTCTAGAACTGAAGAAAAAACAAATTTAAAAAATGGAAAAATCTGAATGGATTTTCGAAAAAATCTACATTTCGTTGAGAAAGAACCATCCATAAAACAAAAATAAAAGTAAATTGAAGAACAGTAAAAAGTGGTTCCAGAATGATAGCATTCAATATTACCATAATGTGTCTTATAATTTACAGAGAAATATTTTGATCGTTGCGAAATTGTTGTAGGTACGATTATTTCTATTCGTAATGATTGATAAAAAATTAATTGTCAAGCATTAACATGTAATTTTTTTATTATGACTACCTATCATATATTCGTGAAATCTGTTTCAAGGAAGGTTGACAATTTTTTTGACCCAAAAACAACGGTTCTTATCGTATCTGCTGGAATGAGTTTTTAATTAGACTCTAAATATTTACTTATATTCAGTTGTTTCTAGCACATGTAATTACTGAGATTTGACCTCCAATTTTCCGATTATGTTGAAGAGATAATCATGATATTACAACTATGTTGAGAATGTTTTTCAATATTTGTGGAAGATGTTTCACATGTCTATCGAATGAAATGGTACACTAACAACGGCAATAGGAAATGTACAAGATTTTCCTCGTGCTATGCGCATTTCAAAGTTTTAAATATTTGATTGAAGCATGAGGAGGTTCCGAAACTATCTACTAGAGATTATTTTAATTTCATTGACTTAAATATTGGTAGGACTTACAAGAAAAAATCAACAAAACCAAGTGTTTCTTGAAGACACCAATTGCGGCCAACCTAAAGTAACAAACTGAAATTATCGGCATTGGAATAACAAAAGGGAAGTCTTTTAGTATCAACATGTGACCTAGGCTCGTTAAAAACATATCATTCAGATGCGTTATTGTTGGCTCTGTCTCATTGACTTAATCAGGTATAATTGGTTATTATATTATTCAATTGGGTACACTTGTCTTTTTAGGCGAACATCAATGATACATGGATTATTTATGATAATCAGTATCCGAAAAACAAAGAAATTTGGGTGTATCAGTAAACAGGGCCCCCCATTACATATTCCAGTCCATATATCATGTTTAAGTTCATTTCATCAATTTTATCCTTTGGAATCGAGCACCAATGGATCATATTTGTATTTCACACTCACACTTCACCTTTTGACTAGGTTTATCTATTGTGGGTGATCTTGCCTGTATTTCGTCGTATCTCAAATTTGGGACATGCTATATAACATTTCATCACATTAAAAAATCGCAATTTACAGCAAGTTTCACAAATCGATCAACATTATGTATGACAGTCATTCGATTTCAAAAACGAATTCATTGAAACTTTTTCATTTATGAATATTTTGAAGAAGTAGGAATTGAGTGGGTGTATACAGGGTGATTCATAACTATTGGGACATAGGCTACGGGCAGATTGTTTGGACCAAAATATGGCGATAGGACCAAATATACCTCAATAAAATATTGCTGTGGAAAAAGATAGAGGGCGTTAAAGTTGAATTTGTTTTTTCGTTTTTTGCTAATAATTTCACTGTATATATTTTCATCCGTTTTTAAGAAAAACACCATTGAACAGTTCAGAGCATCGGATTAGAAGTAACGATTTATTTATTTATTTTGACGATAAAGCATAATTAAAAACAATGTAACATAAAAAGAATGTTCTACGTGCCCTCCTCCGACTTCTATGCCTTTTCTAATCCTTTCAATAAAGGACTTTCGAACTTCGGAGAAAATAGTAATCTGTCCCTTTATAAAAAATTCAACGCCCTCTATCTTTTTCCACAGCAATATTTTATTGAGGAATATTTGGTCCTATCACTATATTTTGGTCCAAAAAATCTGCCCTTAGCCTATGTCCCAATAGTTATGAATCACCCTGTATAGTAGTTGGGGAGCCCAAGAGGGAAATTCGGGATTTACTCGAGCGTGTGAGATTAATATAAGGGGAGATACCTTGAACCCTTTAGAATAGTTCTACCGAAAATTAGACTTGTATATAAGGGGAATTGCCAAGGACAGCCTGTCAGAATAGTAAAAAAAAACGATTATTGGATTATTGTACCTACTCGAGCGTGTCAGATGAAAATATATGTGGTTAATTACATGTTGAAAAGTATACATTCTCTGAATTTGACAATTTAAGCTTGACGAAAATGTGTGGGAGGGCGCCAAACTTGCAAAAGAAACGTAACGTAGATTTTTTTTCTTATTTTGAAGCTAGTGATTCAAGAATAACGGAAAAAATATAATCTGACAGTTTCAGCCAGTCGAAACAATAAAAATTGACCATAAAGGTCACAAAAATAAGTTTTTTTGAATTATCTCCTCTCCTGGACTTCAAATTGTTTTCACATCTATTATAAAAATTGTAGAGCATAACATTTTCTACAAATTTCGTTCAAAGCAATTTTTTTTACGTTAATACGTTTTTGAGATATATGTATAGAGATGAATGTAACTTAGACTGGGATTCAACATTGACCTTGGCCTTTCGCATGTGTGGCTAAGCTCCTCGCCCTTATCGCCCTCTAGATCGAAAACGATTAAAAGTATGTAAGATCGCTTCTGACAAAAGTTGTATAGAATTTTATTAGGTATCTACAACCTTAATAATGAATAAAGAAACGATTAGAGGTACAGGAAAGGAAATATTTAAAAAAAATGCATTGTCTTCAAACTGTCAGATTAAATGCTGCCAACCTCACCACACAAACTGTCAAATTAACATAAATTTATTATCAGAGACACGTAGGGCATATACAGTATCTCAATCTGACACGCTCGAGTAAGTAGGTACACCTGACAATTTTTCCTTACATCTTCGAAAACCTGCAGACGCTGAAAGTAAAAACCTATATCATGGCACCTTTTTTTCTTTCTTCCATCCAACATCTAACCTTCAAAATCCACTAGGTCTCCACGACGCTCGAGTAAATCCCGATTTAGCATCGTGGGCTCCCCAACTATAGATCATGATTTGATGCGACAATGATATTCTGAATGGTCATGACTGCAGTATCGATTGAAAACAAATTGACGTTTAGTCTTCAATCAAGCGATCAACGATCACTTTGACTTATCCTTCCACTGCTTCAGTCTCACATCAGTAGGCTGATACGCTCGGGAAATCATTGATATTAAATTGAATTCCTGCTGCCCTTGACCCTAAATCTTTGCCTACGAAGCGCCCCACACTAATAACGATGACAAAAACCAATGGTCCCGTTCTATCAAAGTTAAAAATAGGCTACTACGCTTCGCTGTTCCAGGCTGTTCGACATGCAAAGAGTGATTCTACATTGACATGCAACGAACGATTTTGTATATAAAAAATTGCATTCGTAGTTCGCATCGCAATGGTGGAGGAAAAACAATCTGGTCATCCTTTGCCAATGTCACTATCGAGTGTGTACATTTATTCAATTACGATACCCAACTGCATTTCTCACCATGATGAGTTTTTCTGCAGCAATTTCGCTGCGAATTCGTTAACGTTTTCAATTAATCCTTCCCATTCGAGGAATCACGAACATGTTTCTTTTGAATGGAGACTTTACAAATATAGTAGCGATAAAAAGAAATGCTTGAATGAAAATACCTATCCAAAAAACTAATTTATTTATTGAAAAATACATTTGAAGAATTTGGACAAAATTATTCTTCTATATAATTTATATCAACACAGCTAACGTTTCGGTGCTATCAATTCCTTCTTCAGGGCTGAAGAAAATTAACCAGGGTTAGAGATCTTGCATATACATGAAGACATTTTCACACAGAAACATTTGAATTTTGTCAAAAAATATATTTTAATAGGTTTTGGCTATCTATTCAGCATTTGTGGATTTATCTGCAACATATGACACAGTATGGAAGGATAGATTTTCAAACTTTATATTCATCTGAAGTGTGGAAAGATGGTTCGCATGCTGCCACATGGAAGGTTTCGTGTTTTTGTTGATGATAACAGTGTAGTAATTTCAAAACTTCGAATAACGGTCTTCCACAAGGATCAGTTTAAGCACCTCTCATTTTCAATTTATATCTGTGTGATATCCCTAATACTTCTTCTGAGAAATTTATTTACTCTGATTTTAGATGCATAAGGGAATTATGAATTATGAATTACCCCAATTAAAACCGAGGTTTCGTGTTTCCATTTGAGTAATCATCAAAAATATAGAGAATTAAGTGCAGTTTCCGGTAATTCTTCTTTGGAACATAACTTCATCCTAAATATCAAGAAGTCAAGCTGAATTCCTTGCTGAATTTCAAATCCCATTAGGATTTGCGTCTGAAGTTAAAAACTAGGAATAATTTCCTGCATAAACTAACTGGTACTTCATGGAGTGCTGATGCAACTCTTCGAACGGCAGCCCTAGCTTTGGTTTTTTCGGCTGCTGAATGTTGTTGCCCCGTTTGGGTTAATAGTAGGTACGCATGTGAAAAAAAATGATGCATTGCTGAATCTTTCTATGAGAATTTCAACTGGGACTATTAGATCTTCTCCTAATCAATGGTTACCAGTTCTTTCAAACATTTTACCGCCTCATATTCGTAAACAGACTGCGGTTATGAATGGGCAAGTTTCCTAAAACTCCAAAAACGAATTTGAGATTATTTATGGAAAGCCTTTTCTACTAGTTATACAACACGTAAAAGATTCGCTTCAAAATTCAGACATTTCAGAAATACACCCTTCGAAACTTCGACTATGTGAAAGCTTGTGACGTAGAATGCCTTTATTAAAGTATAGTAATTTTTGTTAATTCGACAACACTGGAACCGATCAAGAAGATATCCACAGATTACAAAAAAATGTTTCTGTAATCTGTGTCTTTACCTTCTTAAAACCGATGACATTTTGTGTCATTGTGTGTTTTTCTTGTCAAATGTGAATAATATGATCATCAAACTTGATATTTATTACATCTATGGTGATCAGAAAACTTTCATGACCATTACTGACACAAATGGGCGTTGCCGGATTGTAAAAATGACGTAGAATGTTCACAAGAGCACTTCTGAAATCAGAATTTTCGTAATCGAATACAGACAAAATGCAATATGTTAAAATTCGAAAAAAATATATTTCGAGATATTTGAGTTATAAGGATTTTTATGACATATATTTTGAAATTTAGGAAAATACCCCATTCCTGGAATAAATTTCAATCCTTTCCCGACTGATTTCCAATTCTGTCCTTCATTCCAGAAAATACGATTCCAAGAATGAAGTCTTAATTCGAATATGAGGCACAAGGACATTTGGTAGTTCTAGTGGAATACGTGCACTATTTTCAACAAAGAATTAGTTATTGATGCCTCGAATAGAGTTCCTGGTTTTGATCTTCCCAGGAAAATATGGTGTATTCTGAATCGTATAAGAACAGGTCACGGACGCTGAAATAGTATGCTTTTCTGGTAGAATTCAGTTGAAAGCCCTAGTTGTGAATGCGGGGAACCAAAAGAAACCATCACCTGGTTAATCATTCTCCGATTTATAAAATTCAGGATGGTTTTAGGGCTATGAAAGCAGTTTCCGAATCTTTTTTGAATTGGGTTCTCAATTTTAGGTCAATCTGACATATTAAATATAATTTTATTATTTTATTTTTTTCTGCTTTTGTTTTCTCTCTATTTCAGATAAAAGTTTCTGGTATCTTGGAGGAGGCTTACTGGATTTTCCTTTTTGTCGGAGAAAGGATCAATTTTTGCAGTGCGAGATGCCCTTCACTATGAAATATTTCAGCTTATTTCGTGAACAATTTCATTTCTTACAATCCACTACACTCACCGAGGAGAAAGGGTTTTTTAACTGAGGTTTTTTCCTTAACTCTGGTATCATACACCAAATTGTATGGTAGCTCGTTTACGCTAACCCCTGCTAAAACTGTGTCTCATACACGTGCTATAATTACATATTGTTTGCTGTTAAAAATTGTAATGCTTAGGATCAAAAGAATATATATGTATATATGAATATACATATATCCTTCAAATATTATAACCCCCGAATTTGGTCTACTTAGTATTTGAAAGCGGGTCGTTGAATAATATCTTTCAATATCCACCCTTCAATAGGGCGTTTCAGCTCATAAATCATCAGAATTATTAATCTTAACCTAGGCTCATATAAATATCAAAAATGGATCTGATGTGACACGCATATTTAATGTGTTTTCTACTAGCTGGTTTTTCAGGTCACACCTAAATATAGAGAAAAAATTTCACCTATATGAGCTCGTAGTATCTGATTATGAATTTCAACAACGCGGCTCAACGTGATGAGTGGTTACTACTAATAGTACGCATTATTTCATATCGAACAAGAAAAATTTCACGCTACGATGGATAACGCGTTTAGAATAATAATGAAGTAATTATTGTTTATTATCATAATTGCCTGATGCAGATCAATTCATTCATACACTTGAAATTCATTCAAGTTGAGAACCCTCACTTACAATGATGAAATCAGCAATAGAAAAGAAAATTGCTAGCAATCGAACTTTATGCGAAATCACCAATTTTGTCAAAAAAATTTAAATCCATTTGAAATAGTCGCACTCAGGTATTTCTTATTTTATTTCCGTTATGCAGGGTTAGAATTATTTAGAGGGGGACTACAGGGATATCGAAAACCGTTAGACATACAGGGTAGCTTATATTACGAAAAAGTTGCGTTATTCATGGATGAGTGGGTGGGTGTAAACAGTTCCCAAATATTTCTGATGGTTCCTGAGATAACTCGAAAAAACTGAAATTTTGGAGATAACTAACTACAAGAAATTCGGTGTGTAGTCATAATCCTATATTGCGATTATACTGGTGTACTACTTTTTTGTAATTTAACCCACGCTTTATTTTTAACGGTTTTCGATATTCCTATAGTCAGTCCCTAAATAGTTCTAACCTTTTCGGTAGTGGCTCAGTGTGCGTTTGTGGAGGCATTTGTTTTAATGGGAGCACAGATCTCATTTTCCACATTAACACCACAGTGGCAGCTGTAAGGTATTATGATTTCAATGTATTGTATTGTTTCCTTTGCGGCCGCCATCGTCAAGACCGGGCCCGAATTGTCAACGACCGCCTAGAAATGCATCCTGCTTCTCCAAACGAAAATTGTATTGCTCATATTTGGTCTGCGATCTCACAGCAATTACACCGCTTAGCTGACCCACCGCAGACATTACAACAGCTCGCCAATGCTTTGACGGACATTTGGCAAAACATTCCTCAAACAACCGATATTCCCCAACCGATATTAAATCTTCAATTCGAGGTTTTTGTAACAAAAGGAAAGTTTGCTAAGGCTGCAATCTCCACCAGGTAGAATCTTTATTTCTCTACTATGTTGTGTTTACTGTTACCATTTCAGGCAGGTTAACCACATGGAGACACCTAAATTAATCCCTTTTCCTTTATACTAGCTGAGCCTCTGACTCGTACAAATATTTTAACTGTAGATTCTTCAGGTTAAAAGAAACACTTTTTTCCTATACCATTTTTTCCGATTCGGCCCTGATAAAAAGATATAGGCATTTTAAGTTTTCATAATGAGCTGTGCCACACCTGGAAAAACAAAATTACCTTCAGAATAATAAGCTAAAACTGTGACACTATACACATCTGTGAATCTTTTAAACAGAAATGTATTCAGTCAGAGTACCCAGCTTTTCAAATTCCACAGATACTTTTTAATTTTTGAACATCGAATTATTCGAAAACGGGCATTATACGGGAAAATACGAAGTATACTTTCATCAAGAATCTACTGTTGAAATATTCGTAGAATAAAGACTCGCTCTGTATATTATTATAATACATGTACGCAAATTATCCACTCTAATACTTTTAAGCAGTCTTTTTTGTTATCCTGGTTTTCATATGGCAGAAAACCACAAATGCCTTATGAAAACTTTCAAATGCTATCGTTTATTTCGCCCAATTCTCCAAATCCCCAAAATCGATCATTTATCCCATTGATACGCTGGCACGCAAATAATGTTTCATCGAAATATGTGCTTTGCGATTTGCTCAAAACGATTCAAATGTCGACTAAATTATCATCGATTTCATTGCACCTGAAGGTTTACGAGGCCGATAACAAACATGCCATTATTTAAGATAAAAGATAGATGACTTCAATAAACAGTCACGACATTTTGAAAGTTGGCCTCACCCCAACTTGATAAAATCCCATCTGCCCTAGTGATACGGTTAGAGCACTCTTCAAATTTTTCAATGGAAGACAATTTTTTTGTTAGAATCTGGGTTATTCAGGACTCCCTTCATAAGTATTAAGTTCGAATTATTTTCTTTTTTCTTCAACGGCTCATAAAACTTCTGAATGCAACTGGTGAGTTAGTTAAGGCCTGCGTTAAGTTATAGATACAGGATTACAGTGACATAGAAAACAGAACACTCAATTTTAGGTACACATGTGTCTGAGATTAGGTTGGTAATCAATCAAAATTTCAGAGAAATCCAACCATAGGAAGATTTTAAAATGATTGAGAATGATGAGCTGGATCTCCACGAAGCACTCAAAACGTGACGGAGCATACTTCTAATATGGTTGATTTCTTCGTCAGGTATCTCATCCCAGACAACTTGTTCATCACATCGCAATGCACTTCAATGCAGCTGTAGTCTGTAGAGTATGTGAGTAGTGTTCTATGAGTGAATGATCTGGAAATTTAGGAGGCCAGGGCAACAAATCGACTTGATTGCCTTCAAAAGAGCCAACATAATTGTAGCTACACGTGGTCGTGCAATATCATGGAAAAGTATAGGTTGGCCAGCGTCCAAATATAAGACAAAACACGTGGTTCCACGAACTTCTGGATGTTACGCTCGGCTATCATATCACTTATGATGAATACTCAAAGAGACCTACTTCCCTAAACAATAGACCCAAAATTCCGACAGTGTGGTCCACATGCCTTTCTACAAAAAATTGTGGATCTTGTCTTTAATCAAGCCACATGTCACCCCTGTACGTCCATAATCCAGGACCAAATACAAACTGAATTCATCACTTAAGATAATATTATACTATTCGAGGTTCCAGCTCAACCATCCTCTGCACCTAGCCAGTCGATCATTTCGATGCCTAGGAGTGGGAGGTAGGGCTAACTGAAAACGGTATGAAATAGGTCCAGGACTTCTGATTAGTCGTTAAAGAGTTCGCATTGTAATTAGCCATGATCTGCAAACCATTGCAATCCTGTAGGGCAAAAAGGCTGATGCAGGATCCACACGTCTCGACACGTAGGCACCGTAGAGAGACTGTGTTGTTGCTTGTTGGCCTTTGCAAACATCATTTTTGATATACTAAAGACCTGTGCTATCGCCATAACAATTAAATCTAGAACAACAAACAGTCTTTCTAAAGGGTGCTGCCTACGTCTGGATCCAGCATAGAGGCGGGATTTTGAAGTGGAGTCCTTCTTTTAGTACATCTTGTATCTCTCTGCGCCTCTACGGCTTTCTTGATTCCATAGCCGATAACAATCTACTACAGAGTTGTCTCTCTACTACGGTATTTATTACTATTTACACTTCTGTACATCCTGGTAGCTATTTCTCGCGTAAGCCTCTATCAAACTCGCTGAGCTGATGAAATGTTCTCGTCTTGTCACTCTAGACATGATAAACAAATTGAAGTAGCTCTTCACAACGTATTGTAGAAAGATCAAATGCAAATTTTAGGAAAAAGACACAAATACACTTACTCAATTTTTTCGTGAGAATATAACACAAAAACCACTCAATAGATATGATAGTACACTTTTTTGTCTTTTGTGAATTTGTTTTACTAATGTTGAAGAGGAACGTGAAAAAAATGTCCTCATTTCCCTTGTTAGTACGAATACGGTGAATGATTGCCAAGCAAGTGGTGGTAATTTACGAAGGGCACTCAACTTCTTAACAGAAGAAAAGAGTTTGTTGCTAACTATAATACGATTTGTGACACCAAATTGAAAATTAAAAAAGACTGATGGCATTACAATAAAGGCAAAAGAAAAGGCTTGGTATTCAGTAATTAACTCATTCGATTTTCAAAATCCATCAAAAATGGGTTCTGCAGCCAGTTCAACAAATTATTTTAGGTTAGAATCCCGCCCTTAAATACAAGTGTTCATTACAGGAGCGCTTAAATTTAAGGCTAGCTTTAGCCATTCAAATGTCTTTTAACAGTTAGTGCAACGTAATTTGAGTTAAGGGTTCATTTTAAGGGACACTTTACACTGCGTGCGTTTAGTGCAAAGTGGTCTTAAAGAAATATTTTCCAAGAACTTCATTTCAATAAATCCATTAATACTGGGTGTTCTGGTTTCTGTCACTCGATATATCTTCGAAGAATTTTGAAACTTTCCTACATCCCAAATCCCGAGTGGTGAAAAATTCAGCAATGTTCCTCCTGTAGAGCATTCATTATTCATGTGTTGTTTACGTTCGATGATCAACGAAACATCGATAATAATTACAGCTGATGCAATTGTGTCGCAATTATTTAGGTCATGATTAAGGTCACGTACTGCATGCATTTCAATTCATATCACCTCCATCTAGGAAGTGAAAAACGGAAGAAATTATGCGTATAAAAACCAATTCCTTCCTCGAAAGGAATAACATGAAAACTTTCGCAACAACTATATACGAAGTGGAAGTGTTATCAGTAGAGGAAAAATGCCCGGTACCGGCATATGCGTTCCAAAACTAACCCTTTCGCGTCACAACTAGATATAACCTCAAAATTCCCACACAAACTCGCACCATTTCCTCGTTAACAGCACAGTCGATGTGGACGAAGATAACACCAATGGAGATCAAATTGATAATCGAAACAATAAAGCAAATAGCCTACCTCGGAGTGCTCGTGGCCGACATGGCGGTATTGATTTCCCAAGATTCGCACTCGCGAAATATACGCAGTTGAAGTTTCACCACATCGCGACACGAAGAAGGGTGGTTGTGGAATCGTCTTCTTTGCTGGACCCGCCGAATAAATCGAGGACATGCGCCCCTTTCTGATCGGCTCGAAAATCTCCGCAATGATACGTTTTATTACGATCGGTATGATTTTATTTATTTATATTTATGGTTCCGATCTACCCTCATTCGGGGATTACTTTTGAAACTGGAAATTCGGACTGTTGGATGGATGTCAAGCGAATTATTTGCGTTCGTTAACTTTCTGAATGGAACGGAATATTAAATCTGATTTCGTATGAACAAATTGTTATCGTGTCGGTAGATTAAAACAAATTCTTATCTATTTATAGAACTGGAACAATCTCCAGTGTTGGAATAAATATAATTTACTTTATCTTTAAGTGTGACGTATTTTACTCTGAGAAAGAACAAAAATGTTTTTTTCTATATTTTATTTCATTTTCCAGCTACAATCAAGATCAATGAAATAATTCTGAAAAGTTTCAGAAGATCTCAAACCGTTTTGCAGCTCGAATTAAAACCAGAAACTCGATAATGATGTATTTCCGTGATACCGATCAAAGAAAAGAAAAATATTTATTTTTCGAGAAATTGGACTGAAAATGGACATTCCTAATACAGAATGACTTAATTTTCGATTTCTTCATATTCGAATTATATATCTTAAATTTCGAGTATTTCTCAGAATAAAAATGAAAAAAATCAATGATTCAAAAAATTTCTCTTGGTTGGAATTATGAATGATAGTTAAGAGTTATCGTAAATCATTATATTTCTGTTCACCCGAAATTGACCATTTGGGTTGAAGTTACATTTATTTTGTTAATTAAACTGCGTCAAGGTTTGTTATATGATTCTATTTTGCACACGTAAATAATCTCTGATCATACAGGGTGCATGCACAGTTGCAAAAAATTTCCTTGTGAAATATAGTGTGGATCTATCGAACAATTTTTTAGCAGTTCAAAGATAATTCCAACCTATAGGAATCACGCTACGTATACCTGCTGAGGAATGATGAATTTTTTTTTTTCAAAAACCGTTACACTTTTGTCAAGAAATTGAAATAGTCCTCGCATATTGACAAAACAAAAATTCATTCTTCAATGGTATAATATGAGTAAGGAAAAAAGTTCCCTGCAAAACAAATTTTGAGGGCGACTTTTTCTTCCCCTCGCAATTATAGGGGAACACCACCAAATTTTTTCTGGGTCCCTTCTTCGCTCCCATAGAATTAATTTCTGTCAGTTTTCTGGTTGCTAGGAAAAAATAAAGATTGCTTTTCAGATGCCATCTTCAGCAGGGACTGCTCAAAATATTTATATGGAAGACCCACAAAAAAAAATTTTTTGAAAAGAAATAGCCCCTTAAATTTATTCACAACTATTCCGCATAGAATTCCAATAATTTTTTTTCTTTGACTTCTGTCTTAGTGATCAATTGTAATCGAGAACATTTAAACGATTTATAATAAGTGTGAATAGAGATATATCCAGATCTCGATTCGATGTTAAAAAAAATCAGTCTATCATTAACAATTTTGCAGTTTTTACATAAATTTTTATTTTCAATTTTTTTTTTCGAGTATTTCTCATTCAACATCTATTCAACAAATAAAATTCGAATATGTAGAGATATAAATCACAAAATATGAGAAAATGGCCATTTCCGAGTCAACCCGAACCCTCAATCGCACAGATGCAGTTATACAGGATGAGTCTTTGACGCACACAATATATTAAATAAATATTTTAACAGTAGATTCTTGAGGTGAAAAAAGTTTTTTTTCACAAAAATGTTGTGGTTTTCCAACAGCCTGTCTGTATCCTTGAAATCAGAAAAAATGGTGAGGGAAAAAAGTGTTTCTCAATAATCTACTGTTAAAATATTTGTCAAAGACTCACCCTGAATAGCAAACTGTAATTATTTTTCATGCAGAATCACTCCCTATCGTATTCAAAAATAAAAAACTAAAAACTAGAAGTTGGCCATGAAATAAGGTTTTGAATTTTCTTGCATAATTTGAGAGCCATCTGGAGGGTAGTTTCTGAGATACAAAATTTTGTTTAAATTGTTTCTTCGTACAACTCTTGGCGTCGGCTCTTTATGAATAGCATTTGAGTTTCAATTCTACCGGATTAGAGAAAATTCATATGCCCATAACTCCGTAACCATCTTGCGGATTTTACCTTATAACGAACTCAACCAGCGCATTCGGAGATATAAATGATTTTGAAGGATAATGTAACATTATAAAAAATTCACCTCATTTTCCTTAACAACCCAGTAATATTCCAGAATTTTTGCCAAAACATATACTTCAAAAATTTTAAAATGCGACAATTTTTCGGTCGTCGATTTCGTTATCGTCGTTATCATAAATAAATAATGTACTGAAAAAATGCTTGTTTACTTATGCTTAGTTGGTCAGAGTGAGGTCAGTTCCGAACGTGTACAATCAAGGAAATTCAGTGCTGTGCAAGGTCAAGAAGCTCATGGGGGAAATGTCCCTTGGTAATCGAATCACGAACCCTTGTTCTCCATAATCCGAGTTTGGCCTGCTCCCTTATATCGATTACCACAGTGACCCCACCAAAGGACAATGCCCATTTTCGGCTTTCAGGCATAAATCATTGTTTACCGTTCGTTCTATGTCCGTTTCTCGGTACTGTTTTGATTATACAGAGTGAGACGAGTGAGTGAAGACTATCGAACAAAATCATTTCTTCGGTATTTCCTTTTTTTGTAGAGAAATGCTCAAACAGGTCAATTTTCATTGAATAAAGGAAATTTTCATGCATAACAGAGGGATTTGTCATGAATCTATGAGAGTTGTAGGATACTCGAGTTTTTTTTTTTTAATGGCAACCTTACTCTTTGTGCCAGAAATGCATAGATCTTTTGTTGCTGAAAAAGATTTCTTCATTGTCGGAGTTTTTCATCAACCCTATTTGTATTAAAGGAATAAAATGTTTCATCTTAGAAAAATATAGGATTAAAACTGCTTGAAATATATTTAAAATATGAAAAAAAATTTTACTGAGCTCAGGCATTCATATTTGAAATGCTTCTTCTTGCTATAGTCAAAGTATGTAGTGTGGTCCAACGAAAACTTAGCACCTTGCTTTTCCGACTCAAAAATGAAAATGTGGAAATTCCCTGAGACCTATCAATTTCTGATTAGAGGGGGAACAACTTTTCCGCTTTTTGCATCCCCATAACTGCAACCCCCTAACGGGGATGAGCACAACCTCTTGATTTTGGAGAGGGATGTTGCTATAACTCATATTGAAGATCGTATCGAGTACTATCTGATCCTGAAATTTCGCTTCAAAGTTTTCATCGATAACCAAATGACAGTAATTTTGGGATTAGAAATTCTGGAAATGTGAATCATTCGCTTCCATGCCTTAATACAAGTTTTGCTGAAAACGTTCACGTACATTACTCAAGAATTCTGGTGTAATTTGACTCAGGCTGGATAAAGTACATCTTGGATTTCAGGTGACCCCATAGAAAAAAGTCGAGTGGAGTCAGATCAGATGATCTGGGTAGCCATTCACTTCTTCCAGTCCAGGCGTGAGGAAAATTTTCATTTAAGAACTGACGCACCTGTTGAACGAAATGAAGTGGTGCGCCATCTTGTTGGAAAATGATCGTTTGATGGTCTTCTGCAGTCTCCGAAACTTGCAAGTGACCAGTGAGATTACCGGGTATAAAAAAAGCAGATTATGTGATTTACATAAATATCCGTCCAAATATTAAATTATTGGGAAGCTGTGTATGCACCTCTCGAAATAATCTTGGATTTTCATCTGAACAATACCAACAGTTAATGACGGTTTACAATGACGTTAAGGTAAAATGAACACTCGTCCGAAAAACAGATATCGAACATGTAGTTTCGATTACCGTTAATCTTTTCACTGACCACTTCACGGAACTGGATCTTATAAGGATGGAATTTATGTTGTGTAAGGATTCTAATGATTGTTGTCCGTGAAATACCATATACATCGGACAATTTCCTAGTACTAATGGTCGGATCCATCGCTACATGATCATAGACAGCCACGTCCCACACTTCGTCTCTTTCATGCACCATCTTTTTGTTTCCGACTGAACCAGTAGCTTCAAATTTGGCAACTAGTTACACAACGTACGCAGCGGATACATTTTTTCCAGGATGTCATTCGATTTATTGAAAA
The DNA here is from genome assembly GCF_907165205.1 of Coccinella septempunctata. Lineage (NCBI taxonomy): Eukaryota > Metazoa > Arthropoda > Insecta > Coleoptera > Coccinellidae > Coccinella > Coccinella septempunctata. The sequence continues at coordinate 54,484,386 of NC_058189.1, read as the reverse complement.
ATACTTAGCCTACTATAGAACAAAACAAAATTTCAATGTCAAAACATTTTATTACTCATATTCTCCTCTTAATTGGATACATTTATTACAGCGAACCTGCAACGTCTCTAGACCTTTAAAAAAAATGCTTCTTCTTGCTATGCAAACCAGACCTCCACAGCTTTTATTACCTATTCGTTTGGAAGGAAATTTACGACCTTTTAAACTCTTTTTCAGATGAGGAAAGAGATGATAGTCGAAAGGAGCCAAATCAGGTGAAAAAGGGGGGTGTTCTAGTAATTCAAACCCTAAATCACCAATTTTTTGCATGGCAACATGAAATTTGTGTGCTGGGGAGTTGTCTTGCAAAAACAAAGCACAAACAACATGTCGAATAGTAATCTCCGGTTATTGTCCTACCCTAATCCAAAAAATCAATTATGATTACTGCGTGGCAATCCCAATAAACTGAAGCAAGAACTTTTCCAGCAGATTTTTGGACACGATATAATACTTCTTAGGTCATGGTGAACCAGAATATCGCTATTCCATCGATTGTTGATTTGTTTCTGGATCGTAGAAATGTGCCCAAGTCTCATCCATAGTAACAATTCGGTTTAAGAAATCTACATCGTTTTCAAATCGAGCACAGATCGAACGCGTCAACATTCATACATTCGGGGATCCATTTTGCAGCAATTTTTCTCATGTCCAAATTGACGTGAACTATATGATGAACGCGTTCGTATGAAATATTCGCAGTGCTTCAGATATCCGTTTCAGCCCAATTCGACGGTCTGATAAAATCATGTCATGAACTGCATCGATATTTTCGGGGACTGACACAGAAACTGGCCTTCCCGATCTTCAATGGAAAATTTACCTACCAGTTTTGAAACTTGCAGTCCAATTTTTCACGGTCGCAGACAAAGGACATTGATCACCAAGGGTTTTAAGCATATCTTGGTAAATCTGCTTACCTCTTAACCCTTTTAAATACAGGTTCTTGATGATAGCTCGATACTCCAATTTTTCGATTTTCACAATTTCGGTGGACATCTTCTTTCTTTTAATTTATTGCACAACTCTGGTTTGCTTTTTTGACCTCAAACATCATACTGACACTTCTAATGAGTACATCGATTCACCTTATAAGGTAAATCAAAAACATGGTGCGTCTACCTTTTTGGACAAAAAAAAGTTAACAACATAGCTGCAAAATACCTTTGAAAGATGTTGGACACGAATAATATTCTCGAGATAGATTCCTCAGTTTTCGTTGGACCACCCTGGATGAAGACAGGTTGTAAATAACTTGGCAACTATGTGAATAATTGGGGAAAGAAGTTTTCATTTTTCCTGTGAGGTTTGCCAAAATATCTCTCCCTGCGACCTAAAGTGAATGAAATCTTTGCTCTCGTGTTGGGCGGGCGAAGATAAAATCCAGCTAGGAACGGTTATCTAGGTCAGGACTCCCGACTAACCGGAGTAAATAAATAATGGAACGTTCCGTGATTTAATTTTCGGCTTTCTTGTGTCATCAATTTTTGAGTTAAGGCAATCTCGGGAGCTGCAGGAAATGGTTCCGGCTGGAATAATAATCACGTGGGTGGATATGTTCATACAACAAGACAAGTGTTGACTTTGCGGTAGCAATTTTCCTGAAAGAAATCTCCATCCGTTCACTGAACAAATGAAGTCATAAACTCAATAGAAAAATAAATCTTTCATTTCATTTTGACGTTTAAAAACCACAACATATATTCATTCAAAAGGAAATAATTTTCTTTTCACAAGTGGAATAAAATAATATGAACATGAGTGTATAAACGTCATCTTGTTCTTGTTGCTATGGATTGAAAAATGCCCTTTCAAAAATCAATCGAATCCATACATTTCATGTAGTTTGATAAATATGATAATTCTCTAGAAAGTGTTATCATTTCTATTCTAATCAAAATAGAATGAAATTCTGTATACAACACGTGAGTAATAAATGTTTATTCATTCGAATAAATAAACCTACTCGCCCTTCAGGCTCATGTTTTCAACTTTCTTCCCATTAATAAATATTCGTTTAACCAGAGCCGGAGCGAGGGCGTGGCGAGAGAGGCGGTCGCCACGGGCGCTAGCGATCTGGGGGCGCAAAATAAAAAAAATTAAAAAACAGTAGTCTCTCCAATTGAATATTTTTCATTTAATATTTAACACAAAACATAATATTATAAAAATATGCCAAACACATTATACATATGTGTGTGAATTTAATTAATCTGAACGTGAACGAACACTATACAGGTGGGACTGTAAACGTCCGTAGTCCACAGCATGGACTGGAGAATAATAATCAAATACTTAATAATAATAAATTATTAAGATATAGTCCACACCATCAGTCTGAAAACAGAATTCGTCGCCTTCTAAATAACGTCTCTATTGACGGCTGTGGCGTCGCATAACTACCAACGCGATAACAAACAACTACTTACAAAAAAACTATCGGAGACCGATTGAGGCGCAAAACCTTAGCCGATTGGGGATATTTCCTTCAGAACATAGACAACAATAGCTCCTGGAGAACTGGAGAGCTGGTAAATTATCACAGATAGAGGTTACAGAAGAGGAAAAGAGAAGAAAAATAAAATAGCCTGGAGAAGAAGCTGATGATGAAACATTCTAATTTTGACTAGAAGAATAAGCTGAAAAAGGACCTCATTCAAGTATTGAACTATATTTCAGTGCAACTCGAAGAAAGATTCAGTGTTTTGCCAGAAGTTTCTGAAGACAGCTTTCTCGAGGGAATACGTTTGCAAGGCTTTCTACTTGGAGAATTAAACAAGAAAGCATTGAAGTATAGTCCCGATTCAGATCCATACAAATTTGTGTCCACTCAAAATATTCTTTGATGACTTTATCAGTAACTACAGCTGCCACCGCTACATATTAAGGTTCTTTCAACAAATTGAAATTAGTGAAAACCTATTTAAGGTCTTTAACTGGACAGGAAAAGCTGACTTATTTAGCATAGCAGTCCCATCAATAGAAAAGAAAAAGAATCACGACATCATTGATATTCTTGCAGAAACCAAAGCAACAAAAGTCAAATTATAGTTCATTTTGAATGCATGTTATTGTTATTTCGTATCCCTTTTATTTTGATTTTATTTGTATTAATTTCTTTAAAATAGGAAAGATTTTTCCGAGCAAAAAAAGCTAGGTATTCGATTATGAAAGATAAATACAAATCAACATAGGAAAGAGAATTTCTTAGGGGCGCATTATGAGAATTCGCCACAGGCGCCAGAATCCTAGTTCCGGCTCTGCGTTTAACTGACTTTTTGTATTAATAACTATTATTCCATTATGATGTTTAAAGACGACATTATTCAACCCATATCAATAAGTAGACCTTAACCCCTATTCCAAGCAATAATCAGTAGAAGCGTCATTTCATAAATTAGATTTTGAATAAATATTTTTGTTTCCTTGAAACTTTTTATTCTTTCATTCTTTTCTGAAAAAAATAAGAATACCAACTATGTAAATATACGCTGGTACCGGTAGATTCGGGTGACTTTGGACAGTCCAGCAATAACAAGTAACCCCCTTGTAGATTTCTTTCTTTCTTACCATTTATGAGTGAAGGGACAAATTTATAAGACTGTGTAACGTCTTTTGGATCAGTTGACGTCAATTAATTCCTGTTGAGTTTGCCGTAACCAGGGCGTTTGAATTGACAGGAAAAATTAACGAATTCAGGAGAGTAAAAGCGCGTTTTTTTATGGCTCTTCTACTTTCTAGTGTCCTGTACACGTGTTTCACTTTGTGCATGTGTATTTTTTTTCTGGATAAGTGGGATATTAGACAGAGGCGTAGCAAGCTCTTGTGACACCCGGGGCGGAATTTCAACATGTCGCCCCCCAACCTTACATAACATTGTTGAGCCTTTTTTGTTTGTTAACAAAATTACAAGTTTTTATTTGAAGTGTTTGAAACATGGGCATAGAGGTGTGAAGGGCAACACGTAAAATATTATATTTGAATGAAAAAAATCAGTTTTTTGCACAAATTCAATAACTTATCAGCATCTTTTCTTTCAGAACTTCTTTTTTCTGACTTTGCTCTCTGCAAACTGAGAAATAGTCTCATCAAAGTCGATCCCTCTGGCTACACAATGCTCATTGGATAAAATAGCCAAGCAAGATAGTCGAGCTTGGCTCATAGTAGATCTGAGATAACTTTGGATAAGCTTAGTTTTGAAAAAACTCAGAAACACATAATGCAAGGTAAACTCCAAGTGCTAACGTTAAATTTGGAACAGAATCTGGAAGCTCATACTCGACATTAAACTGAAATAGTCTCAATTTCTTTCAAAATGTCTCCTGAAGACATTTCTTCATAACTCCAAACTAAACTGCCAACTAATTCTAGCAATTCAGTTTCTGAACTCTTCAGCAAGTTCTTGGTCTGCAAGATAGCACACCTGAGTGATATCACTTCCATGCCTTGGCAACGAGTGTTTATTTTTTGTTGAAACGTGTCAATGCACCCTAACATCGATCGTCCGATATCTTTTTCTCCGGCATAGATTTCCTTCTTCTGAAGGTTCTTCTTTTGGCGGTAGGAATTTTCATCTCGTCACAAATACCTTTCGCAAATTCCATTGCCTTTTCCACAAGAATTTCCCTGTTTTCAATCAAAGAGGCCATTAAACTTCTCATTCTGATGAGGCACTTTTCGACACTGTAGGAATAAGTGTCGAAAAGTTCCTCATAAGAATGAGAAGTTTAAAAGCCTTTTTTCTTCTAGTGCACTATTCCATAGACTCAAATAGCACAAGAATGAGAAATTACATTCTGCAGTTAATAAAGTTTGAGCTGCTCTTCAAGTGTGGATAGTTTCTGAAGGGGTCACAAAGTTCCTCAATGCTATATCGGCAATCTTCTTGGAACTTTGGAATGCAGTCTTAACAGCTTCATACTGAGCACTCCTTGTCAGTTCTCCTGCTACTTCTCAACAGATCGACCTTCACTAAATTGCGAAAGTGTGCATATGTAGATTACCTAACTCTGCTCCTCATCCTATCACATTTCGAACTATCAAAACGCATGGGAAAACAAAACTCACCCAAATTGAGCTGCCAGCTGCCAGATCGAAGAGGTAGAATAATCTGGACCACTGATTCAATATTTTATTTCTGTACGATTATACGTACTCCACGGCACCAATAACACAGCTAGTCTAGATTACCACAAAGAAGCACAAGCAATAAACGAGTAAACGGCGCTTGCGTATTATTGCAGTCGAATTTAGGTACTGACGCAGACGCACTGAGGATGAATGACGAAATTAAACTACTGGAAGAGGCAGGCGCAGTGGAAACATAATGGGTCATAAATTACTCCACCCGGACACTCGCTGCTCCTATTCTATTCAGCCCTGACTACAAGTTTCCTTCTCGACGCCATCGTACTCTTTGCTCACTGTTCCGCTCCTCGCTTAGTAGCCATTTTCAAAGATTAACCTTCCTCTTTGCCATTATACGATATCTATCCTAATAGATAATTGCACTTCACCCACAATTTTAGCGATCGTACATAAACTATATCTAAAATCGATCCGACTTAGATGTACTTCTTTATTCTTTGCTAGGAAAATAAGCTCTAATCAAATATAAGCCTCTCAAGATACATTCTTGTCACCCCCACAGGGCTGGCACCCGGGGCGGTCCGCCCCCTCCGCACCCCCCTTCCTACGCCTCTGATATTAGATATGTCATGAAACAAGGTTTGCAAATCAATCGGCAACACGGATCTCATTAATTTATTTTGTTGTTTCATAGGGTGACTTGGGACAATGCCGAATAGATACAAGCGGCGCATTGACAGCAGGAAATATGCCGATTTTTCGCAGGATATTATTATGTACGTTATTTCCACCAAGAAATAACCAAAGAATGAAAGAAATCAAAATTCCCTTGTTTTGTTTAGTTTTTTTACATTTGAGTTCCCATTGCACTTGTTTATGTACACACTTTTGTAAATATTATTACAGCAATAAAGAGTTCATAAAAATAATAATAATATTATTATCTTTTGCTGTAATAGGAGTTTAACATTTAATTTCCTCACCGAGTTTCAACTGCATATGCACAAATTCTAATTTTTCAAAAATATACACCCAGGTCACCTATTTCATTTGAGAAATCAATAGATTTTAACTTGTGTCCCAAGCGTCCCAATCGGTGGGTGACTTGGGACAAGTATATTTTTTTTTTTTAATTTATATCCGAATTCTGAAGTATGGTATGTATCCTAATCAATAGTCTGAGTCATTAAGCATATTCGAACCTCTTTTTCATATTATATAGGTCACCGTTCTGAAAATATGACAAGTTGAATTCAACAATCTTCCCATCTACAGTAACTGATCAAAATTAGCATCTCAAAGCGAATATTCCCGATCATTTTCAATTTTTGAACAAAACAATTGATCTTCAGCACTCTGTCTTTCTATGCATTCGGTTTTATCTGAAATAATTCCTTCCGAATGTGGAAACCATAAATCCGAAGCGTTATGCTCTCCTAGAGCGAGTTAGCCATAATTCAAACTAGGAACTATAGATATAATAAATCTTGCGGAACGTTTTCTCTACCCAACAATTTTTACATAAATAACGAATAATAACAATATACTAAGTCTCAGAAACTTTGTATTACGTGCAGATTTGATATTGAAATATTATAGCATAATATTTCAATGGAAAATCTCCATTGTAAAAAGTTTAATTTTTAAGATTCTTTTCCATGCACACAGCCCAATTTCTAATCAACAATACTAAATCGGATTACGCAACCAATTCTTAACCAATTTATTAGGTTGTGCGATTTTAAACATAGGGACCTCTACATGATTATCCCTGTTTTTTAATTTTCATACGTATTTCGATTGTACACACTGAGTTGGCTGAGACTTTTTTCGTGATAATTCATTGTGCGTTTCTCTCTTATATTTTCAGATGTGCTGAAATAATGAAGAGAATTCATAGGTATGTAATATATGCGAGTTGTCAGATGAAAAAAACTCAATAACAATGAACTGAAGATTAAATTCAGAAGTTTCTACAAATTTTTCTTCAAATCTCAAATCCGTCGCTCCAAGAGAACCTTAAGTAAATGAACTTCTCCTCGGGGATCTCTGGAAGAAAAATATTTTTCCTCTATTTCGCTGAAGGTGGAAATTAAGGGCCACTTCATACAATTGCATCTCGCTGTGGGGTCATTGTGAAGGAAGTATGAGGTGCAGAATAAAGGAAGTGGAATAAGTCATTGATAGGGGTGTTTTCCCTTCTCCTACCTCGTGGTCTTTCATTTTCTATCGACCCTATAGGGTAGACAAAGCGCCGCCGTAGAAAAACGCGCGGTTGTCGGTTTTCCTTGATTTTCATCAACTCTATTTAAAAACTTTTCGCGATATTAACTATGCCTTTATAGCATACTTTCAAACCAGCAACTAAAATTCACAGCGCAGACCTATCATTACAGCTGAAGCTGATGTTACTTTTGAAGAGTGTGAGACGTCAAAGTGGCCATAATCCCGTGAAAATCAAAATGTTCGAAAAAATTCTCAGACAGTACATGAAAAAGACCTTTAACTAAGTTCCCTCTGGTATGTTGGCACAGCGACAAGAATTCCATCAGGCCATGAACCATAAGTCCGAAGTCGATTCCCTAGGAGAAGAAAGTCTTCATATTTCAAAACATTGAAAACAAGGAAAAATGAAGTCCACAACGCAAAGACAAAAACTCGTCCAAACAAAGAGTTTCAAAAATGATATAATATGATCTTTCATTCCATAAATAGGTCCTAAGCAGCCGTTTTTGGATAAAGTATCAATGCGAGCTCACTAACCAAGTATGGTAACAGTAAAAACTGCGATAGTACAAAGGGAGTCACAATGCAGCCTTGCATCTTGAGAAAGGCAATTTCAAAGGGGCAAATAAATCTCAACGAGGTAGGATTAACAGGTATGTAGAGTGAGTCTTATAGGCTGGATCTCCGTCGACTCAAATTTACCTAGTAGGCAGATATCATGCTGATAGTATAGAATAACGCCACCAAAATTTTTTATTACCTTCTCGCTCCCATAGAATGTCTGCACACTTTCATTTCTCTTTCCTGGCTTCTGAGAAAAAAATTGCTTTTCAGGTGACACTTTAAGAAGGCATTATCTAAGCAGAGGATGCTCAAATAAAATGGTTTCCCCTTAAAATTTTCGCCACTATTCATTCAAACCTTGTATAATGTTATGCATGATCTTGAGGAAGCCATGGCTTGATAATATAGTACTGGAGTACTCGAGTACTATATTATCAATCCTCATTTCCAAAGATTGCTGAACTGTTTTTGAGCTCTATTTATCACCAAATAACACGACTCAACTATTCTCTAGCTTCAATTCCAGAAGAACAAGTCCCAATAGATTAAATCCTCAGCCGATGTAGTTGACTCAAAGGAAAGGAGGAGTACATTAGTGAATAGTCGGCTAAACAATCAATTTTGTACTTCTTGAGAATGAAAATTTATTTTCATAACTGATGAATAGAAGAGGAACCTGGATACATCACTGTCCAGGTGGATTGCACCTAAAGGAGCTGAATGTCCACAAGAAAATACCTTGAGATCTCCCAGATCTAAACCGACCATTTTCCAAGCGCCCTTACCAAACGTAGTGAGGGTTTAATTTACACAATGAAAATAACGAACATTCTGGCAGAGCCAAAATTTGGTGGGTACCTTGGGTTTACTCTAAAAAATAAAAATTTAAAAGTCCCCATCCATCCCATGTAAGCTCAGAATGTTAGTCGGGGTCAAAGGTCGACATTTCAGGTTTTTTGTATATTTCTCGAAAACGTTTTATCAGAAAAATACTTTAGAACAAAATTGTAGATTTTAAAATTTTCTACAAAAATGGTCTTCGTGATTTTTTCTCTAATATCACCGTTCCATCGCGATTGTAATTGTAAGGTATTTTTGTGATCAAACCATTTTCGTGAAAAATCCAAAAAACCTGAAGTTTTGACCTTTGACTGCGAATAATTTTCTGAGCTTACATGGGATTGATGGGACTTTTAAATTTTTATTTTTTAGAGTAAACTCAAGGTCTCCACCAAAATGGGTTCTGTCTTAATTTTTGTTATTTGATCACTATTTCTATGACTAAATTGTCGACTAGCAGCTCATACATCAATGAGTGTGAAAGAATATCGAACACTTCACTGAAATATTATATCAGTGCTGTGAGCATATCAATATTATTACCCCGTACAGCTGGCTGGACATAATTTAATCTCAGTGATTCCAAGAATGATTCATTATTTGCACATGGTGCCCGTCTGCAGCACATATTACAGTATACAGGGTGTCGCAAAGAAAAGGAGCCATGCCCGATATTTCTCCTATTATAATTATTATCGAAAATCAATTAGATACCGTACATAAACTGATGAAACGCAAACCCTAAGTATAGAGTAAGAATTTGAATGAAAACAGGGCGTTTAGTGACCACTCTGTGGAGGTATTTAAATTTCTTTTTCAGAAATATCCAATTTCAGCTTCGCACGTCATTAGTGTGGCAAGAAACTTTTTTGTTCATTTCTGATAGTCTCATTTTATGGTGTACAAAAATACTAGCAAATCTTTACATTGAGTGCATTTCGAATCCAGCTCCATACAATAAGAAAACGTGATTCGAAATTTGAAAGGGTGGTCGAAATTCGATTAAATTAAAAAACAGATATGTAACTATAAGAGCGAGGGAGAAGTAATTTTTGATCTAGATTCTCAAAAGTTGGGTAGTGCACAAAACGCCATAGCTCTATCTTATTTTGTTTCCAAGTTATAAGTCATTTTTCGGCTTTTCAAATAGTATCTTCATCTCTTTGAGTCTTTGGTATATCGAAAATCAAATACAACATTTTAGTCACTTTTTATGCAGAATTCAATGACATTGTCGAAGAATTTTTCAGTCCACTACTTCAGTGATATAACCATAACTTAAAATTATTGTACACTGAAAAGAATCTTGACTACGCCACTAAAGAGATTGTTGTTTTTCTATAAAATCAAGAGTTTACGAGATAGATGCACCAATTTAAAGAGCCAAAAATAAGTTTTCACCATAGACATATTAAACACATGGACATGGCGTAGAGAGAGGGGGTGCGGCCGAAATAAGATAGAGCTAGTATGGGCAAAACATTAGTTTGCACTTTGTATTTATCGAAATTTTCAGAATTTTCTCATCAATTTTAGATCAACTTTGAATGTCGTATCTTTTCTATTATGGAAGTAATAATGGTGTCCTCGTAGAGTACAATTAACAGATAAATTGAAATTTCACAGGTATAGTAACGAATATATTAATCAATTTATTATATCAGTTGAATTATTCATTTCAAATCAATAAATGTATGTCAATCCTTTTCTCATCCAGATAAAATAATACTCAAGAAGCATTTGAGATTAGAAGAGAAAATAAATGCCCAAAATGCGAGCTTTTCCATTGGGACAAAATATAAATATGCTTCCTAAAAATTATCCTCAGTTGAAAAATTACTTAGTATGCTGATTGTAATGTCTATTTTTCAACCTTTTGATCAATATTGATCAATGAAATATTTTTTCAGATATTGAACCAACAAGAAATCAGAATATTGTGTTGGCTAAAAATGTGCTCAATTGTTTTTAATCAAATCAATTTATTCACAAACTTTTCATGAACTTATCTGTTGTATTTTCCGAGGAATAGTTGCCGGAAGCAAAAATTGTGCTCTTTAGTTCTAATTGGATCATTAAACGCAATCTAAATGATACTAATATTCGTTCAATTTTCTTTATTTGATTATAGGTACTTGTTTTTATCTGTAACGGGCGCCAATATACGAATATAGCTCGGAAATTAATACCTAAATTGAAAGAATTATGTTTATAATCAATTATCGAAATATTTCTAAGCAAATTTCATTTTCTAATTTTCCCTATATAAAAAAAAAAATCGAAATAAATCGTATGCGCTTAACGCTAATATAAGGCGTTCTAAGGAACGTTTTCTTGCCCATACTAGCTCCATCTCATGTTGGCCGCACTCGTGGCTATTGAAACTCACTGGAAGGACGCGTCCATGTGTTTTATAGGTCTATGGTTTTCACTTAAAACTTGAAAACAAAAGAAGATATAGGTATGTGATTTTGTCCATTATCCATCTTTCGAAAATCGAGATCGAAAGGTGGATAATGGCCAAAACCATCGAATGTGCCTTTCATTTTTTCCTTGCTCTTACAGTTAAATAAAGAGCTGCCATTCAATCCCATCGAATCCTGCCCGCCCTGTACATTTTGAAGGACTTCTGGTAAAGATAGCACTTCTGAATTATTCCTTATCGGAAGTTTTCTGAACTAGTTCCATTTGATGGATTTTGGATTTGAGGTGTCCAATGGAAACATATCAAGAGGTGTCAGGTCTAGTGGCCATGCAGGCCATTCTACAGGATCTCTGATACCAATCCAACGCTCGGAAAATTTTTTACTCAGAAAACTAATGAGGAGGCGCTACATTCTACTGGGGAAAGGCAACCTTCGAACAGCTTTCCGTTATTTTGAATTATCTCTATAGTTAGACGATTTATCTAGTTTTAGGGATCTCCAGATAATCTTCACCATTCTTTCATTCAGCATCAACCAATTCTTTTTTCCTGTTTCTCAGTTGGGTCTGTATAGCTTCCGAGATCTTTGTTGCTAGGATGCAAACCTAGATTATTGTCGACTCCGTACTTGGCTAATGAGCAATCTGGCAGCGCCGCAGGGAAAGCCCCAGGGGAAAACTGCGAGTGTTTCTCATGCCTGCTCGGCTATTTCAGTCTGTCCGCGTGCAGTCATGTGATAACAGCTGTTCCAAAACCCATTCCGCACCATGGGGAATGGCATGAATAAGGCAAGTGCCATGTTCTTGCATGTTTTTCATGCTTTCTAGAGGAAAAACCACGACCAGACACCCCAAGCACCAGTCTGAGCACCTGCTTACCTTAGAAAATCATGTCATCTAGATAATCATCCAAACATATCACCCCTGAAAGGAAATTCATTGTTTTACAACTATATAGTTAGAGATTAGGTATAGTTTCTCGTGAAACCACTCCAATTTAATATTTATCAGTCATCAGAAAAAAAAACACATTTTTCATTCAAGAAAAGTTGGAAGTCCCAACCAAAATCACCAAGTGTTGTTTTTAAATCTGTATATATATATAAATTGATATAAAACTTATTCAGTTTTAATGCGTTCATTTCCTCAATTGGTAATTTTTTCTGTTTACATAACATGACATATTCGGTTTATTTTCATTCGAATAATTTGATCGACAAGTGGTCAAAATTCTATCATGATACACAGGTGATTCATAGTCTCCCTCGTTTGATTTAAACATTGTTCAACAACCCTATGAACAAACCTGTGATATTTCATTCTCTCTCTATTCGAATTCAATTATAGATAACATATATTATATACCTAAACCTACAATTCTTTTTCATCAGGCTACTGGCATGGCAAAACATAAAACTTGTTGAAAACAATAAAAAACAAATAGAAAAAATCAATTGGTTGGATAGAAGTGATATTATTTTTCGTTGGCTATAGAATTCAGAGATAGTTTCTTTCCCATTTGTTCCTCAATATTATACGTATGGACAGAAAGACGGGATCGGAGGACAGAAGAAAACAAATAATTTCATGAGTTCTAACCATGAATATTTTCAATACTGTTGGGTTTGAAAGGACTAGAAATTCCGATAATCATTCATGAATTTCAATTCTAATTATGTAGGGTTCGTCTATAGGAGTTTAATGTTAGCAACCCTCAAATAAACCGTGTCAACTGAGAATTTTGGAGGTTGACGTTCTATGTGTAATGCCCTTGCTTGGCTCTGTACGCTCAACATTTTGTGGTTGCCATATCAAGTTGTAGCGCTTCGGACATTCGGAGAATTTGCTTATGCAACAGATTTCCATAACCAAAATAAGAAGTTAATGTCAATAAGATTTTTACGTATTCTCTATGCGATTAATGTGATGGTACAAGATGAAGTGAACAGACAAAACTGATTTAACCATACGTTGAAAACGTGAAACACTATACTTTTCAACCAGTAGAATAATGGAAGGGACTTTTCGTCGAATTCACGTGAAATATATTTTTGGCGCTCAATGCCCTAATAGTATTTCCATAACTTTTGAAATGTATAATAAAACTGAGTATATATACACTAATTTGTCATGAAAGTTCTGAAAAAAAGATAGTTTTTTTTTAATTGTTTACTTTTTCTGGGTATATGAGAGTTTGGTGATGTTCAAAGGACAAAGGATATTCATAAACAGATCCATCAAAAAAGTTTTAACCCAGAGATGTTATTTCATCTTCATGATGAATTGGGAAGGATTTTCTCAAAAATTCTGTTATCGGTTGTAGCCTCTAGGCTGACGAACATGTTTGATTACTTTATCTTGAATCCACAATAAAAGTACTTTTTTGGGGAACAACAGAAGAAAAAATATTCAGGAGTATTTTGTTTTCATCATTATACTCGAAAATCGAACAAAAATGATGTGCAAACAATTCGTTGCAAATTGGCGAATGCGCAATATTATAATACATGGATTTCTTCAATTTTCGCCGACAATATCTAGTTTGACGTTATCTTTGTATGAGAGGAAATTCATCTATCCATTTTTATTTTATCTGTTTATTATTCATATTTATGTACCATTTTTATTTATTCAATTCATTTTATTATGCCTAAACATTTTGATTAAAAAATGTTCTAACTCTTTTCATCCTACCGATTCCCTGCCAATTCAAATTTTGGAGAAAATTCCCCCCTTAGAATCATTTATTTCTGATTTTGCATCAACAGATTTCAGATCTCACTTGGGAAGAAAAATTCCTTCACAAACGAGATCTGAACGAACCATAAAACGTCACATATGTAAAGCAATCCTTAATTTCACGAGGAAGAAGGGAATCAAGGCTCGTCATCGTTCATTATGTCAACACTGTGACGTTCGTTTGATCAAAGATTATCTATAATCTTTGCGTTTGATCATGCACATCCAAATAATAATGGGGTACTTCGTTTTATCGAGTTTGCTATCCTCGCTTCGCCAGGCAGATTCAGAAATTAATTCCTGTTTTTTGAGATGAAAGTGTCTTTGAATCTTCAAGATATTATTCCTTCTTTCATCTTTTTAGTGAAGATCGACTATACAGAGTTAAAAATTGACAGTGGCGTGGCGCTTTTAAATCGCAAATTGCCGGAAACAATCATGTTGAAGAGAGGAATATTTTCATTGGATCAAACACCAGGTTCTAAATCCACTTGAAAGGATATTGACTTCAATCTGCTAAGGAAATGCGAATCGACTTTTTATCCGAGTTATATTGAAATTTTGACAGGAACGGAAGCATATAAACGGACATAAATCCTGAAGAAAACAAACAAAAATTTCCTTGTGTGCCCCTAGCTAGAGGTAGTCGTATGCTGTTTGCTTCCGATTCCATATCGCTATTGGAGACGGGCATAGGCTTGCACCAGCGTGTGCGTCAATTGCACTCGCAAAATTGATGTAGGCCACGTTCATTTCCGTCGTTTACAAAATACCTTCCCTTGATGCCAGATTTGTAGATCAAAGGGCGTATCTACAGACATTGAATTCCATCATTTCGAAATCGTTGAGGTAACTCAATTTCTTACTTGAGTGAGTTGGGGGCTTTGAAGTGTTAGTTTGCAAACTCATAAGGCAAGAATTAACCATCAAAGGTGGAAGGCTTTCAATAGAAACTTTTTCGAAAAATCCTCTGTATGAGTAGGTATACTCGTTCCTTGAAAGAGCTGCTAGTATATCACTATTTTTCACAAATTTCCCAATAAGCCTTTCAATATTTAACCATGTCTAATTCATTATTCATCCTTAACACATATCATGAGACCAGTAGCGTGAAGCTAATCTCATTCGGTATTTATGCTATTTGTATTTCCCTTGATATGACGGGCTTTGTTATGGCTCAGTGGAGAAATTTTGTATTCATGGGTTACCCTATTGAAGGGGCTAAAACATATCGGAACTCTCTCATGGCAACGGATATAGCAGCAGTGGAAATTAAACATACAAGTCGTATAGCAGATGACGAAAATTGTTCTCCTAATGCTAAAATTTTTTAAACAAAAATTAATTGGTATGAAGTGCTGATTAAACAATATTTATTTTTATTTATTATCTTATACGAATATTCTTAACATAAAGCTGCTAGTGTTTTGCTGATGCAATAAAATGTGCAGTTGGATATACAGAGTACGTCTTCAACTCGTAAAAATATTTTAACAGCAGATTCTTGAGGTCAAAACAAACACTCTTTTCCCTTACCATTTTTTCCGATTCGGCTCGGTTTAAAAGCTACAGGCTGTTGAAAAACCATAAAAAAAATTATTTCTAGTTCTATTTCACAAACAGTTTTATTGAATGAAATGAATTTCGGAATATAGTTCTTCATTTATTTGGTGAATCTTTTTCGAACACAAGATATCATCCCATTTAGATCATTAAGTACCATAAAGATACCAAAAATTTAAAAAACCCAACTCTTGAATCTGAGTTGGACGCTATCTATTTTCTGTGAAATAAAAATATTCCTCATATTTTCTCGTATAATGCGCCGTTTTCGAGTAATTTGATGTTCCAAAATTGAAAAGTATCTGTGAAATTTGAAAAATTGGGTACTTTGACACAATGTAACTCTGTTTAAAAGATCCACAGATGTGTAGTGTCACAGAACTAGCTAATTATTCTGAAGGTAATTTTGCTTTTCTAGGGGTGGCACAACTAACTCATTATGAAAACTTAAAATGGCTATATATTTTTATCAAGACCGAATTGGAAAAAATGGTACAGGAAAAAAGAGTGTCTTTGGACCTCAAAAATCTACTGCTAAAATATTTGTACGAATCAAAGACTCACCCTGTATATTTCCATCTACCTGAAAATAATATTTCAATAGAGAAGCACTTGCAGTCTACACTTCTTTATTGCAATAAAATAGAACTGTAACCAAGGGACCAAGCTCTGTAGGCTTATTGAAGATTCTTTCGGTTGTATAACATGACGAAGACTATTTCGATTGTGTTTTCCAGCGATTGTATGATGAATTCTCAACTCAACCCAAAGATTACTATTGAGGTTGATTTCATAGAGCCGAAATAACAGCTCAATTGCTTTGGAAAAAAATTCGAATATTTTTGTAGGTTATGATTTTGTTGACCCAAAAAGAGTTTCAGATAGGAAAAGGGAAAATCATCACAAACATAACTGTCCTTTTTCTAAGTAAACACTTGAAAACGATGTACAGGGTGGGCAAAATTCGTTGTCTACTGGGGGAATCTCGAGAACTATAGCAGCTAGAAGAAAACGGATGACACATTCTCGAGCTATTTTTTCATGACTGATCCAAATCTGAAAACAGAATCGGCCTATCATTTTTAGATTTCGAGTTATAAACAAAAAATGAAATTTTGACGATTACGAGAAGTTGTCATAACTTTCTTGTCTTTCATACGTAGAATCTACTGACAAAAGTTTTTTTTCCAATTCAATAATAACAAATTCAATAAAAGTTTACATTTAAAAAAATGAAAGTTCACCTAATAATTAGAAATGAAAAAATATTTTGAGCTCATCAGTGGATTCTACGTAAAAAAGTGCCTGTAGAAGGTTCAAGTTTCAGAGACAAAAAAGTTATAAGAACTTTAGAGAAAAGTTATGAGAACTTTAGAGAAAAGTTATGAGAACTTTAGAGGAAATTGTCTCTCAAAAAAGTATCGTAGGAAGCTGCGGTTTTCACCATTCTTTGTTTCTCCGATAAAGACTCAAAAGAGCTAGGAAATTTGTCATCCGTTTTCTTCTATATGCTATAGTTCCCGAGATCCTCTCAGTAGACAACGAATTTTGCCCACCCTCTATATGCAGGGTGTTCCTAAACAAAGATACAAACAAAAAGAGGATATTTCTTGAGAGTTTCTAGAAAAAAAGTTTCATAAACATGTATCTCGAAAAAGAAACGCTTGCATTTTTGTGAACCTTTTTTTCTTTAGATAAATCACTTAAAGAATCTCGCCTCTTCGTTTGTACCTCCAATTTAGAAACACCTTGTAATAGACTCACTTCTATGTATGGCCCTTCTCACCTGATGCTTATTTTGTCATTTCAGATCTTATCTATAGAAATGCTCAAAAGCTAAAGGATTCGTATAGTTGAACGTTCAAACCTAAAAAATTATCAGTCTGACTCACTTTCTTCTATCCATCGATAAAATACCAATTTACTGTTAAAGGTAATCAGTTATAAGCCATATATTTGCCGCATATTATTGGATCAAAACGTCTAGAAGATTGCTACGAAGCAACGGAATAATATAAAATTAATTCACCATCGAAAAGTCGATAAAAGTAATTAGGTTGTAATACGTGTTGGATCCAAAGGTCAATCACCTGTAATTTGAATTCAAACGGCTAGTTCCTGGCGTTAAATTTTCGTTCGGGGTGCTTGACTCCAGCTGTGAACGTGGTGCTTGCTCCTTTCGAAAAACATTTCTTGAAACACTTTGCATTCATATCGATTGTTCGGTATACTTTATTTCTCGCTATACATATTGAAACGGTAAGAACTTCTGTAATTCACGCTAATGTTAGAATGGGAAAAGTGGGAAAATTAAAGAGCTTCCATCAAAATTTATCGTTAAGTGGACTATGGAATTTTGACAGATAATGTCCTTTGTTCAGAAATAGCACTTAGCATTAATGGAACCATTTCAGGGTTATCTTACAAATTCATCACAAACTATCAAATTCACCATTCGGAGTTTGTAAGAAAAGTTTCAACAAATGATAAAGATCTGTAATTTGGTAGGTCAGTACGAAATTATTGATTTTAACTGACAGAATTGGTGGTCAGGCAAAATATCCTGTTTGAAAATTTAAGAGAATTGAAGTCTGAGTACTTTTTCTATCGATAATCAATGTTTTCGAAACAAAATCAAAAAATAAAGTTGAAATTGTAATGAAAGATCATCTACGAGTTCTTTCCTATATAAATATTCTTTTGAGCATTACGATTTTTAACAGTAATTATAGATTATAGCATATGTATGCGATACAGTTTTAGCAGAGTTTAGCGTAAACACAAATTGATGTGTGATACAAGAGCTTAGGGAAAAACCTCAGTAAAAAACATTTTCTCCCTGTTTGTATAGTGGATTATGAGTAATGAAATTGTTCACGAAATAAGCTGGAATTTTTTATATAGAAGGGCGTCTCGCACTGCAAAAATTGATCATTTCTTCGACAAAAAAGAAAAATCCAGTAAGTCTTCTCCAAGATACCAGGCACTGTTATCTGAAATAGAGAGAAAACAAAAGTTTAAAAAAGTAAAATAATAAAATTAGATTCAATATGTCAGATTGACTTAAAATTGACAACCCAGTTCAAAAAGGATTCGGAAACTAGAACCATTATGAAATTTATAAATCGGACAATGATTAACCAGATTTAAGGAAAGAGTTGGACCATACATGTTTACGCGACTTCAATCATGGAATCGTATTTTCTGAAATGTAGGACAGAATTGGAAATGAGTCGGGAAAGGATTGAAATTTATTCCAGGAATTCATAACCGCAGTCTGTCTACGAATATGAGGCGTTACAAATGTTTGAGAGAACTGCTAACCATTGAATAGGTGAAGATCTAATAGTTCCAGTTATAGTTATCACGGAACGATTAAGCTGTGCATCAATTTTTTGCACATGAGCAATATTTACCCAAACGGGGCAACAATATTCAGCAGCCAAAAACCTAAAGCTGGGGCTGTCGTTCGAAGAGTAGTTGCATCAGCACCCCATGAAGTACCATAGCTGGTGTCTCCATCAGAACAAGAAAGAGATTAATTTTCCTAACAACTGTTACCTACTTTTTGGTTATATAAAGAATCAGAAGACCAGTAATTCTTATTTAAATTCACTCACATTCACATGCTACACTTTTTTCACATTAACAAGGATAAAAACGACAATCATAAATTTCAGATTTGATTTCAAGTCTGATTGTCAGATTTTATTGATGAACCAAGATGAAAAAAACCATTTTTAAACCTACAATACGAAATCTGATCTTTCAAAATTCGAATACACTTGACGATATAATCATTTATCTCACGAATTAATTCGTGGTTTGTGGATGCAGTATGGAACGCAATTTATATTAAAGAGCAATTGCTTACTACAAATTTGAGTATTTACTCACTGTTGGAGCCAGTTTTATACCCACAATGAAACTCATTTTCTTCAATCAGAGAGAAATTTTAGCCTGAATGTTTCCAAACCCAACAAACATGAATCACAAACACTCAGCTTTGGCAGTCAATATTGCCACTTGAAGGTCTCCTAGACAAAATAATCACATCGTTGGCATTGAAACACCAAATTATTCTTTATTCTTTTCGTTCTCTTGCATTCCTTAGTCGTCATAATTCTTAACGAAACCATAATCTGACTTCGATGGCTCATAGAGCAAAAGAAAGTTTCAGAATGCCGTACTTATATCTTTTTTATTGGTATTCCCCTGTTCGAAGTTGTTATGGGATTTTTCGCATTTATTCTACGATTTCTGACAATAGGTAGAATGGAAACTCAAACTCGTATCTATATTTGAATATCGATATACTCGTTTTCTTATGAAACATCCACTTTTCGATGAGAAATTCGTTTGCGGCATGAACATCAGTATACATGGGCCATTCATGGCAATGGAGAACTAATCATTTTCATCTGCAGATATTTTGATGATATATTTCATCGTGGAAAAGCCTAACATGCAAATCTCAGCAAAAAATTGTGACTTGTTTTCCATAAACGTCTTAGAGGTCATCACGGTGAATCAACCTGTATACATCACATACTCATGTTTATCTGGAATGATTTGTATATTTATTTTAACAGCAATCATGTGTGAACAAATGTTTTGTTTCAGAAAAATCATATTCACTCCAACTTAGTTATCATAACTCACTATTGCATCTTTAAACGAGTTAGGAACGTCACATTTAGATAATCTGACATGTTCGCAAATTTTCTCTCGTTTGCAGGAACAGAAATTCCGAATTTCGAATTCGGTGCTTCGAAGGTAATTTTTGCTTCAGAAATGCACAAGTCAGAGATGTGAATAATTGAAATATTTTATTTTATTGAAGGTGCTGCCGGGTTTATATGTGGGAAATTATAGAGACTCCAAAGATGCAAATCAATTGAACAAAAACAAAATCACCCACATCCTAGCAATACATGACACAGCCAGAAGAATACATTCGGTAAGTTAGTTACTCACATGATGATGATAGTTGAACAGGGAAAAATTTCAAAACGAATTGCATGTTTTTCAGAAATGTTTCAAAAAATATCACCTCATCTTCACGTCACTAAACGTGTAAAAGGTCAAAACTTTTCGATTTCCTTATTTGGAAGAGCATGAAATACAAGATATCAAAGATTATAGAGTTAGGTTAGTTAACTCTATAATCTTTGCAAGATATCAAACTTCTACACTGGGACTACTGAGAGTTGCCATGAGAAAGTGGATTGATTGATGATTTCCTTATGAAAGATTATTCCTATCATTTTTTTTTATTATAACTTCAAGCTGAATACAATTTCCTATAATAGTAAAGTGCAGTGTGTGATTGATCCCCTCCTTCAAGTGTTTTCAATGCACTGTGTAAAAAAAGATCTATTCAGAAAGTTTATAATTCAGAATGGAATAAAAAAACCTTTTTCATTCATAAAGGGTGCTTAGAAAGCCGGGGTGTGATCCTACTTACACTAACATAGTTTACTGATTTATGAAATATTCAAAAACACTTACCCTTTCCACCCTACTTCTACAAAGTAATACCTACCTGACTGTAAATCAAGAAAATTCAACTCAGATAACTATATTGAAATATTTTCTGGTCTATTTCTCAAGTCTATGGAACTAGACTCAAATATAACAAGTACATTAGTGTTGCAAACGTCAACAATCTGAATTCTGAGTTTTTTTTTCAGATTATTTTGGGATAACAGTGCATATGCTGAGTTTTTGAAGACAGAACACAGTTTTGTGTTAATTTCACAATACTTTATATTGTGCAACATCTATTCCAGTTCATAATATATTGCTAAAATCAATTATTTGTTTATGTGATGCTGAATAAAGTTGCTCCAAAGCGAACGGAACGTGTGGTAGATATAATGTTCATAAGATTTCGAGTTGGTCATCCAATATTCATTTAAACTGCTCCACAAAACTTGAGGAAGTTCAGCAATTTTGTGACCGTTTCTGAAGTTGCCGATTCTTGTCCACGAAATGTTCATTTATTAGAAATCAGTTAATTCTCTTATACCTGAATGTTTTTTCTGCTCCTTGTTTGATTACTTTTTCAATTTCAAGTTCTCGTCGTCTGCATTTCTAATTATTTTGGATCAGTTATCGTTTTACGTCCTTACGTTTTTACGTATCAATCAACTTTGAATTAAAATCTGAAAATTTATTTTGCAATAATGTCCAGACGTAAACTTAGTTCGGATGAAACCAATAGGGCTATTGAAAGAAACAGAGTGATCGAAAGACCGAGAAATGGACGCCCAAGATCTAACACTCCTGCACAAGATAGGTTTCTGACTGTGTCTAACCGTAGAGAGCCTTTGAGTTCGGGTCAAATCATGCAACAGCGGCTTTTGAACGCTTCTGGTATTTTGGTTGCGATTGAAGCAGTTCTTCGAGATGTTAATTTACATTCTCGACGACTTTTGGCCTGTTCCGATATGGACCCATCCTTTGGTGCATAGAAATTCCAGATCGGTTAAGGAGGTGGTACAGTTACAGTTTGGGGATGCACTGTCTCAATGGGCGTACAGAATTGTTGGTGCTTGATACTACTAGTTGGGGAGCCGAAGAGGGAAATTCGGGATTTATTTGAGCGTGTCAGATTAATATAAGGGGACATACCTTGGACCCTGTAGAGTACCTCTACCAAAAATCAGACCTGTATATAGGGGGAATAGTCTAGGGAAAAAAAACGATCATTGTTCATACTCGACCGTGTCAGATTAATATATATGTGGTTGATTACATGTTGAAAAGTATATATTCTATTAATCTGACAATTTAAGCTTGTCGTTAATGTGTGGGAGGGCGCCAAAGTTGCAGAAAAAAAAACGTCGCGTGTACATTCCCGAGCGCGGTGGCGTTTTTTTTATTTTGAAGCTAATGATTCAAGAATAACGGAAAAAATATAATCTGACAGTTCTAAAAAGCCGAAACAATAAAAATTGGCCATAAAGGTCACAAAAATCAGTTTTTTCGAATTATCTCCTTCCCTGGGCTTCAAATCTTTTTCGCATTCATTATGAAAGTTATGAAGCAACACATTTTCTACAAATTTTGTCCCAAGTAATTTTTTCTACGTTCAAACGTTTTTGAGATATATGGCGATTAATGCGAGGTGTTTAGCCATACAAGCTGAAACGAAAATTTACTCGTTGGAAAATAGTACATTTTAAGGTTCAGTCACAGACAACACTAAAATTTTCGTGACTAATTTCGAAATTGTGTTCATTTAAAAATACCTTGGCATTTTGACAATTGGATGAATGTAGATTAGACTGGGATTCTACATTGACCTTGCCCTTTCGCATGTGTGGCTAAGCTTCTCGCCCTTATCGCCCTCTAACTCGAGAACGGTTAAGAATATGTAAAATTGCTTCAGACAAAAGTTGTGTAGAATTTTATTATCTAAAACTTTCATAATGAATACAAAAACGAGTAAAGGTAGAGGCAGGGAAATATTAAAAAAAAAAGATTTTTTATCATCTTCAAAGTGTCAGATTAAGAAAACCCCTCTGAGTAATGTCAGATAAATGGGTCAACACCGAGATTAACCATCTGTATGAAAATCTGACACGCTCGAGTATGTACAAGTAACGATTTTTTTTTTAATTTTCAAAGGACCGCTGTGACCTTGCGTCACGTCCAAATTGTCAGTCCCTTGAAAAGTAGCTTCCTTTGGGTCTAATTAACATATCCTCCAAAAATCTGACACGCCGGAAAATTTTTTTTTTTACCATTTTCAACTCTTCCGTACAGCCAGTCCCACCGCGCAAACTGTCAGATAAGCATGAATTCATTTATCAGAGACTCGTTAGGCATACACAGTATCTTAATCTGACACGCTCGAGTATGTACACCTGACGATTTTTTTTACATCTTTGAGACCCTGCAGACGCTTTCCCCATCGCTGAAAGTGCATACATCATAGAACCTTTTTTTCTTTCTACCATCTAATCTTCAAAATCCACTAGGTCTCCACGACGCTCGAGTAAATTCCGATTTAGCATCGTCGGCTCCCTAACTATACCATGAGATTTGCTTACAACAAGTCGTGCACAATATTATTCCTTTTTTTCTTGCTGCTATTTGGCCGAATTTCTTATTTTTGGACGTAAATACCACTCCATTGTGCGAGAATTGTCGATGAAGCTCTGGAAATTCTGCACTTGGTCCAGCTCTTTCAGTCGCCAGACATCCAATTCCATCCCATTGAGCACGTATGGAATCAGCTATAAAGAGCTTTGGATTCTCATCAACCACATACACTTCAAGAACTCAGACGGCTTTTAACGCATCTCTGGAGAGAAATGGATCAAGGCCACTTCAACAATATTATTGAAAGTATTCAAAGGCGTTGTCAGGCTGTGATTGATGTTCGAGGATGATATACTCTTTACTGAACCTTATTTTTACAATTTTTTCAATGCACCAATTTTGTACTACAAATATAGAAAATAAATGTTCACCTTAAATTGCGAAACTTATAAAGAAATGGACAGAATGAATTAGACAACTGAAATAACATTTAGATTTCTCATATTTGAAAAATTGAACTTTTGAAACAGTCTCAAAATTTCTGAACTTCCTCAACTTTTGTAGAGCAGTATATTTCCGGTTCGTATACATAAAGTTAAATTCTCGCGCACCATAACGTTGACGAAGCTGGGTTGAAGTTAATTGGAACTGAATTGATTAAAGCCTCCCCATAACCCATAACCTTTACCAAAATACGGAGGTTTCAGACAACGTATTTGTTCCAGGATAAACATTATCTCTGTGTAATGGCATCAGATTCGCCCGACCAAAATCTAGCACAATATTTCTCCCTCTGCAACGATTTCATCCACGCTGCAAGGTTACGTGGAGGAAACGTACTTATACACTGGTGAGTTTTTTTATGTGAATAATTTGACTTGTGAACACAGATTGGTCCTTGTTAGATCAAAGGAGTCAGTGTAGTCGAATAACGAGAAACGACTCGTTTAATTGATAAAATGAATACAATTTCCATCAAAGGGAAACTCAATGAAGACGGTTCACGAACTTTCTTCGTAACAGGAATGGAATTTATTTTCCTTATAAACTTCGAATCAATAGAATCGTTGCTGTGTCTTCGGAAGAGAATAAATTAGGGAAAACTCTCTCAATCTGTGATATGCTATGGATATTGAATGGAACTGTGAATATATACTCCATTCACATTTATTTTAGCAGTCGGATGGCCATGAAATAATTTTCTCAAGTTTTTGTAACTAGAACGGAGTAAGGTTGACACTCATGAAATGTCGTTAATGTCATAACGCCGTTGCCACAACTAATATCAATTCTTATTACGAAGATGCCGAAAGTGATTGAAAAAAGAGACAGAGTTTCAGGAAGTGCTATTTAGAATTCAGGTCCGCTCGTTCAAATAGTTATACCCTGATAAGTATTTTAAAATCCACAATACGTCAGACGGTAGCGAATATATTCAATGTAAGAGAATTTATATAATGTTTCATCTGAATCTAAACGACTAATATTTCAGCTGAATATATCCACAATCAGAAAGATGGTGAATGAAGAGGACGACAAAGAATTTCCTTCTATTGGAAGACCTAAAAAAGTGGTGGCATTTGGCATTTGAGAATTTTAAGTTTGAGTGAATTAATGCGAAAAGTTTACCACAGGATTTTCTATTAATGTCATCGTAGAATAAGTTCCCGAAAATTGATTTTTCTATTTTTCATTTGACTTGTCCTATACATTTTAAATGTCTTAAGGTACCAATAAATGCCTTATTATTATTATTATCTCAATGTATTAAGATGAACAGCCACAAATACGCGCCAGTTGTCCTGTTAATTGTTTATTCATGTGAAATTTTTGTTCAAAGGTGAAGTTTGTCTTGACTTTTTTTTTTTTTTAATTTATAAATTTCGCTTCAACCACAAGGGTTATTAGCGATGGAGTGGTACATATTAATATTATTAATTATATAAGGTTGTCAATTTGTACACTTCTGAGAAAGTTTATAATATTTTTCACTTCACACTTTTCCACCAAAATGTCTTTCAGAGAACCTGCAATGAAATTTCTTGTTCTTTCTTCGTGGTATCTTGGACATTCACAAAATATATGTTTTACAGTTTGTTTCACGTTACACGTGTCACAGAAAGCTTCTTGGGTCCGGGTTATGAGGTGTTCGTGTGTTAGTCTGGTATGACCGATCCGGAGTCTACTTAGTATCACTTGGTGTCTTCTAATTTTCGGAATGTTTTTATGAGGTTCAATGAAGTTTTTTACTTCTGCCAACTTGGTAGTAGATGAGTTCCATTCTGCTTGCCACAGTTTCTTCTGGGTTTCTTTCAGAAGAGGTATCTTGTCTTGACTTGAAACTTCCTTTAATTCCTTTCACTTATATTGATGCAAAATGATTTTTGTTGAAGAATTTAACATTCTTGTAATTATCTGTTAATTTCCTCGGGAGATACCCATTCCCAAACACTGCAACATATGCATTTCATCTTCGGGTGAATATTTTTGAAATCTACAACTGATGTAACGTATTCAAACTTTAGCCGAAGAAGATAACGAACATTAACTCTCCCCAAGCTAGTGCATATTATGATATTACACTGATCTCTTGTATTTTCCATGCAAATAACTGGATTTGGTATGCCTTCAATCAGTTTGGATAAACTTCAATTATGTTCGTCACATATTTTCCGAAGAGATTCGACATTGTGATAAAATACGTAATAACAGAAACTTTTACGTAGAACAGGCAACATAGCGTGGATTTAAAACCCAAAAATGTTTTGACAAGCCTAATAACCCCACATTTTCGTACTATACAGAGTGAAATGTATCAAATTTCCACGGCCAAACGAGTGCTAAAATAAAAAAGAATGGAGTATAGTTTACTCAGGAGATTTTAAGTGGGAATAGGACAATAGGTCCTTTCGTCTGTTTCTTAGTGTAGTGTAATACACAGCGCTTTGAATCAATGGATTTTCAGTGTAGTCTCGGAAACGAATGAAAAAAACACTGACGTTAGGTTGTCACGCTTATAGACTTATAATTTTGATTTAATATATGGTTAGGTTTCTTTTCTAACCATATATTTGTTAGTTTTCCATCCTCTTGTAAAGTGATGAACTTATCGCAAATTTTAAATTTAATCGTATCCATTTCGAAGTAGCTTACTCTGTGACCATAGAAATATAAAATGTCCGTAACATTAACATAAATTTCCTCATTTCACACCACAGAACACTAATATTACACATCCCTTTGACTAGGTGTAGATAAACTGCACCTCCCCTACACTGGTACAAATCCAATCAGCCAACGAATACAAAAATCGACTGTAGAACACTTCCTATACAAACGAAAGTACGTAATAAATGTGAACTAGAGTCCTATTCCCACTAAAAATTTCCTGAGTATATCTTGGAGGACACTAAGTCATCAATAGTATATATGAATATAGTGTAATGAAGATAGTCTGGGTTCTTTTCAACTAATTTATTCACACTCGAAAAATACACTACTACAACTTATTTATTCACACAATTACTCCATTTTACTTTACATAATATTTATTTATTTTCACGTTCGTCGCTTACATCTTGTACTGCCCCTGTTTCGGTGCGTCGCTTATTTATATTCGTTGAGACCATTTTTCGAGCATTCCAGATCCCATATTATTATTTGAGTGTTCCAGAATACCTATTAGTATTCCTAGAAATTCTTAGTTGGGTGAGATTCTTCCAGACATTTTCATGGGATGGTTTATCCTGGGTACCCTTCTCGGTAATCAGGTAGAGAAAGTTATTCCAACCCTTTCCCAACTGTAAAACCTTCCCAACCTCTGGATTCGGCTACAAGTGATTGGAGTCGACCGAATTTCTTGGGGAACAACAATACCTCTGGCCGTTGAAACAACAGCTTCGTCTCGAATAACTAAACACGTTGCTTCTATATACTGTTGATTTCTAGGTGTCCAGGTGTCCTATCTTGTAACCAACTGCGCTTTCTTTTTCGAAAGTATGTGGGCAATCTAATTCTAAATTTCCAATTCAAAAAAATCACAAAAGTACAATGTCATATGTCTTTTGAAAATTTTGATAAAAAATTGCAAAACTACAAGCTAGGGGGCCCCTCAGGGTTGCATTTTACCAACTAAATTATTGTCATATTTCTACCTCACATCCTGCAATATTTCCCGAATAGAATTGTATATAGATAGATACGATTTTTCAGCCTTGCTGGCATGTCCAGAAGCGTCACAGTAGCTGTGGCCTACATCATGACTGTGACGAATCTGAACTGGAAAGAAGCCTTGAAGGTTGTCAAAGCAGGTAGATCAGTTGCCAATCCAAACCTAGGATTCCAGAAGCAGTTACAAGAATTTGAATCACTGAGGGTAGGCGAGGTGAGTTGTTAATGCAAAAAAACATTTAGATGCTGCCATAGTGGACGCTGTCTTTTGCTGGTTTTACATTAAAATCGCCTGTTGAATTCTGAAGACTACAACAATTACTGGCAGCTATTGAATATTTGCATATTCGAACGGTATTAAATACACCTTGACCTCACATATTTTTCTCACAGGAATAAAACAATGTTACTTCAATATTGGAGAAAGCTAAACATTTTCATTCTCTAGATACGAACAAAATCAATATTGCTACTAAACTTTTTTCGGTGTGAATATCAAATGATAAATTTCTTTATAACAATGGTTGGAATATCGACTCACTATCGTGGAGAAATATTTGTGAGAAAATTCCATTGCGAAATATAGTCAGACAAACAATTTAATAGGATTGGAACCATTTTAGAATTTACGTCATTTGTAGGTGGAGTGGATTCCTCAATCTGATTAATTTCAGAGGCGTGACGGCCGCTTTTCAGGTGAAACACACCCTAGACAATAGATGTTGTTTGTATTTCGTGTTAGTCAACAGAGTTTTTATCAAGATCAATGACGCTTTAAATTCAATTGGCGAAAAATTTGCTGGTAGAACAGCACAATGAGTTCTGTATGGAAGAGGAAATATTATCTCAATTTTCTATGACTGCTTCCGAAAGTTTTCAATTTCATTTGCAGAAATTCTGAGTCTGCAAATCCGCAGAATCGATTGAATTTTTTCGAGAAAAAGTCATCGGCTTTTCGGTGGGATGGCGTTATTGAAAAAAGAGTTTTCGAAGTACTTTCGTGTTTCTCTCTAATGAAAAAGTGAATGCAAAAAATTAAGCTACACGCGTGCCGTCGAAATTTTCACGAAAATTTAGCTAATTTCCTAAAAAAAAGTCTCGAATAAAAGTAAGCCCAGTAAAAAGAACAAAAAAAATGTTAAAATCGAAAAGTTACCACACTGCTGAACTCATCTAACAAATTGCTCACAAATTGTTTTCCAGGAAAGAAGAAGGCTCAAGGAAAGGTATCCGAGTTTAGCCTTAGTCAAGGGTGATCGAGAGCAATGCATGCTGATGTTGGAAAACTACGAGGAGCTTCTGCAATCTCGATCGATTTGCGAAGGTCGATGTGCCTTGGGAGAAGAATGCCCCACAGGACTCTGTCGGTAAGTTAAATTATACACTGTGATTTCTCTGGGCCATACAGGTTGATGGATTGCAGCGTAATGACTTTTTCTCTAATCTAATTTTACCCTTGTAGAACAATAATTACCGTACACAATGTGGAGCAGATTTAGGAATCTAATGATCGAATGCAGAATTTTTGTTGATAAACGTACCACATCTGAATGCATTAAATTTAGTCTATCAACATTTGGTTCTTTGCAAATGATTGTACCACCATAGTGGGCGACAATACTCAACTGGGACAAATAAAATTACGGCATTCTAAGGGATAGAAAAATGCTACCATTTAGAAAAATAACATTTTAGCCCAATAGTAGATCTAAACGTTGAAAAAATCGAACATTTTCCATTCATTCGCATCACTTAAACAACTTGCACGATTTGGAAAAAACTCGTTTTATTCGAAAGTTAATGACCAAACTTGAAATATGCTTCACCTCTCCATCATCGTGACTTTCAATATAAACTAAAGTTTCCTTTTGTCCTACTAAAAATGACACTAAAGGAAGTTTCAAGCTTATTTAGAGACTTTAAATTTTATTATGGCACAAGCCATTACAAAGGTTTTCCCATTTTCAATTGCGGAATTTACATATCAATAATATATCAACAGTAAGCAATAGAAATATTTGGAAACATATTCAAGATTTCAAGTCGCAGTGATGAGAAATTTATTGACATAAAATCAAAATTTAATTTCCTTGTGCTTCTTTTAATTCAGTTGAAAATCTATTGAGTGCCTGCATCGAATAATCATAGACACTCGATGCGAAGCGAAGAAATCGAAGGAAAAATTTTTGAATGACGTATGATCGAGCGTATGACCCTACTCTGTTATGAGATGTACCTAATCGAATTTCTAGTCAACTTCGACTTAGGCGGAGGTTGCAAATTGGCGTGTGAGGCGGTCACTACTGCTTCTAAGCATAGTATCTATTATGATTTATGGTAACTACAGTATCGACGTTTTATAATTGAAAAAAATATTATCGCATATCAAAAATCATCCGTTTTATTTTTTGGTTACTTAAGAAATAATTGGGTTTTCAGTTTCGTCAATGCTTTGTATGGCGCGCACTATAAGTGTAGTAATTTATACAATAAACAAACAAAAAATTAACAAGTTCTATACTTTCGAGAAATTTATATTACTATTATTTTTCATAACCAAAGTTCTTTGTGCATACCGTACGCCCTTTGTCGAAATCTGCTGTCCTTTAGTAGGGTATATACAGACAGAATTCTTTTCAAAAAACCTGTTTTCGAATCAAAATTGAAAAAGTTAAACGTTTCATTCAATTTGTATAAAACTACTAAATCACTATCGAAGTCGTATATTCTAGAATTAAAGTGGAAACAAGGATTCAATTTAATCCTCTATTATATTAAAACCATTTGATTTTTTTTGTTATTTCATGTGAGTTGGTTGTATATTTATAATATATATTCATATAAATATACAATATACTCACATGAAATAATAAAAAAAAATCAAATGGTTTTTATATAATTTCCGCTAATTTCAATTTCTCTTGATGAAATAAGATTTTAAAAAACATAGTATTGCCACAAAATTGCCTGAAAATGAAAATACTATCTGTTAGTTGGTTTTGTATGCATCAAATAACAAATATATTCTTCTATTTGTTGTCTTCACAATTACCTACATTTTTATGGAAAATGGCTTTCGGTTAAATTTTCTACATTTTTTGTGAGTATATTGTAGATTTTGACCTCTCGACAAAAGAAAATTAATCAATGTTTTCTCATTGAAAAAACGCATTTTTCTAAGAAAATTGAACCATGTATACGCAAAATAACAATGCAACATTATCAATATCAAAAAGTGTTTTATATACATTCAACATATTCTCCTCTATCAGAACTCAAAAATTAGTGGTCTACGTACCCCTATTTTCGAAATACCTAGTATAAAAAATATGTCAATTAATTTCTAACAGGATTTGAGAATTCCATCTGAATTCAATCTTGAATTCTCGTGAGAGAATTCACACTGGTTGGTTTGAAATTAATCCAATTGTAATTTTCTTCGTTCATCTCTGTTACAGAGAACAAAAAGAAAAGATCACCAGGAAATTCTACAATTGTGTTTCCACAATACTTGAGCTTCACATAATATTATGAATTCATTAAACCGGTTTTCTTAAATTAAAACCAATTTTTTTAGTTTGAAAACGAATTATTCATAATGAAACCTTCTCTCTTAGTTTAGGATTCATAAGGATCATTTTCAGCGGTCTTATGATCTAGGCGAATTGGTTTGAATAAGTTGTTGGGTTTGCTGTTGAGGGGCGTGTTTACAGGTCTTTTATAGTAATGGTCTGAGGTGCTTTTGCCCTCCGATGGCTACTTTTTGTACAATGTACATGATCCTACGACCCCTAAAAACATGTCCAAAAACAAAGCGGTTGACACCACCGGGCAAACCTTGTAATGCACGTCTCGTTGAAACTTGAACAAAAATTCCATGAACGTAATATTTCCATTATTCGGTCCTTACGATGAAATATAAATATTCCGAATTTGAATTTTCCCCTGTCCCAATTCAATCTGAAATGTTCAAGGTCAACTCCGCAGAGAAAGAGATCTAGCCGTAATTCCGTCCGGTCGAAGTCAGAAATTAGTAGAAGTCCGAGCACAACGAGCAATAAAAGCACGACCAGCACATCTACCAACACATCGCGACCCAGATCGGGCCCCCCAGGTCTTAGGAGTTATACCGGTAAGCACCCCAAGAATCTGTTTGCCTGGATATTAATATAAATCGTTAAATTGGAAACGGGACCAGGAATGTATATGAGATTAACTTATACAGGATTCTTGCGCACCTTCATCAGGGTTTTAGAGCTCTGGAGCTATTCAGGCTCTTACAGTTTTCAGTAATTTATTGCCCATGAATTTTGACATGTGAGTCCCATCATGAAATAAAGCAATCTTGTCATTTGGTATTTCTCAGCATTCGACAAGCTTGAAAGTGCGTCCATGAATAATCTGTCATATTCCGGACATACGTTGCTTGCAATAGAATGT
Organism: Coccinella septempunctata; assembly: GCF_907165205.1. Lineage (NCBI taxonomy): Eukaryota > Metazoa > Arthropoda > Insecta > Coleoptera > Coccinellidae > Coccinella > Coccinella septempunctata. The sequence continues at coordinate 54,452,241 of NC_058189.1, read as the reverse complement.
GTATACTCCATTCACTTTTATTTTAGGACTCGGTTGGCCATGAAAATTTGACACATTTCACTCTGTATAGTACTAAAATGTGGGGTTATGAAGCTTGTCGAGACATTTTTGGGTCTTGAATCAACGCTATGTTGCCCGTTCTACGTAAAAGATTCTATTATTACGTATTTTATCACAATGTCGAATCTCTTCGGAAAATATGTGACGAACATAATTGAAGTTTATACGAACTGATTGAAGGCATACCAAATCCAGTTATTTACATGAAAAATACAAGAGATCGGTATAATATCATAATATGCACTAGCTTGAGAAGAGTGAATGTTCGTTATCTTCTTTGACTTAAGTTTAAATACGTTTAATCAGTTGTAGATTTCGAAAATATTAACTCGAAGATGAAATGCATATGATGTAGTGGTTGGGAATGGGTATCTCCCGAAGGAATTTACAGATAATTACGAGAATGTTAAATTCTTCAACAAAAATCATCTTGCATCAATATAAATAAAAGGAATTAAAGGAAGTTTCTAGTCAAGATGAACTTCACCTTTGAACAAAAATTTCACATGAATAAACAATTAACAGGACAACTGGCGCGTATTTGTGGCTGTTCATCTTAATACATTGATATAATAATAATAATTAGGTATTTATTTGTACCCTAAGACATTTACAATGAATAGAACAAGTCAAATGAAAAATAGAAAAATCAATTTTCGGGAACTTATTCTACGATGACCTTCATCGAAAATCCTGTAGTAAACTTTTCGCATTAATTCACTCAAACATAAAATTTTCAAATGCCACCACTTTTTTGGGTCTCCCAAGAGAAGGAAATTCTTTTTGTCATCCTTTTCATTCACAATCTTTTTGATTGTGGAAATATTCAGCTGAAATATAAGTCGTTCACATTCAGATGAAACATTATATAAATTCTCTTACATTGAATATGTTCGCTACCGTCTGACGTATTGTGGATTTTGGAATATCAGGGTATAACTATTTGAATGAGCAGACCTGAATTCCAAATAGCACTTCCTGAAACCCTCCCTGTCTCTTTTTTCAATCACTTTCGGCATTTTCGTAATGAAAATTGATATTAGTTGTGGCAACGGTGTTATGACATTAACGACATTTCATGAGTGCAAACCTTACTCCGTTCTAGTCACAAAAACATGAGAAAATTATTTCATGGCCAACCGACTGCTAAAATAAATGTAAATGTAGTATACCTACCTAATTAGTGACAGAAAACATTTTCAAGAGAACATTCGAGCGAGAGTATCACAATAGTTATTTATGAAGTTATTTAAGAACGAAAAACTGTCTATTATAGTCAAGCCTGCAAATTGTTAGCTTAGACGCAGCCAAGACTAGCAGGGAGGCGAGATAATAGAATACTAACACAGGGTGAGTCTTTGACTCGTACAAATTATTTAACATTTAACAGTAGTTGAGTTCAAAAGAAACACTTTCTTTCCCTTCCATTTTTTCCCAATCGATTCGGTTTGAAATATACAAACTAATGAAAAACCATGAAAAAATGTTATTTTTAGTTCTGTCTCACAAATGTTTAATCGAATGAAATGAATTTCGGAATATAGCTTCTCATTTATTTGGTGGATTTTTTTCGAACACAAGATGTCATCCAGTTTTCTCATTTTTACCATGACGTACCATAAAAATACGAAAAATTCGAAGAACCCAACTCTTGAAACAAAGTTGGATGCTATTTAATGAATAAAGATGTGTAGTGTCACAGAGTTAGCTAATTATTTTGCAAGTAATTTTATTGTTCTAGTGGTGGCACAGCTCATTATGAAAACTTGAAATAATTTTTTTTATCAGGGCCGAATCGGAAAAATGGTATAGAAAAAGGGTTTCTTTTGACCTCAAGAATCTACTGTTGAAATATTTGTGCGAGTCAAAGACTCACCCTGTATACATATCGCTATCACTATCCCTTCTTAATTATTATCAATATCACTATTCAAACTGAGTTCTTGATTCCACTCGTAAATTCTAGTGCATTTTGCGAAGAATTTATTTGAAAATAGCACATGACAGTTGTTATTCACAGACACGTGGATTCACGAAAATGACTCAATAATGGCTCTGGTGCCATATCATATAGTGACGATAGCGGTCGAAAAGGAGTTTACGAACGAAAAGTGTCTGCGGACGAAAATCACTCTCCAAAAACAATTCGACAACTATTTTCTGTTTCCTATTCAAACATACAATCCTGATGACAACCGTTGACAGTAGAAGAACAATGAATATATCATTGATATCCATATAGCTTGATTTCCTTCTGAAACCCGTTTGCAACAGCCGAAAATTCTCTAGAGAATTTACTCGTGTATTCATGCGCCGTGAATTCTCTGCAGTTACATACCAGAGATATAGATATATCCATATCTCTGTTACATACGCAGAAAATACATACGCACTTTCAGTAGAATTCACTGTTCAGTTGCATACAAAATAATTTCTGCCGCAAAGATTATAGAGTAGAAAGATGGGAAACGCCCTCATATCTCTAATACTAAAAACCGACTACATTTTGGTCAGTGAAAACACATTTGACAATGAGATGGCGCTGAGAACGTACTGTCAATGCAGAAAACCTGTTTAGTAACAGTTTTCTGTTTCATAATAGAGGGGCGCGAAATTCGAATTCTATTCCTTGTTTTGAATTTCAATATCGACTTTGTTGAGACCTTAAAACAAACATCCTGAGCAACAAAAATAAAAGTATGGTTTTGTTTTATGATCAGAATGTCAGTTTTCATCTGAAAATTGCTGAAAATCACTTGATATCAATGAAACACGCTGTTGGATGTGCTATGTTTTTATTTGCAATTTATAAAAAATTCACAAAAATTTGAAATTATATGGTGATTTGCTATACGTCAAAGGTGTTATTTCTGTTCAATACGTTGTTTTAAATTAATAAACTTAGTTGAATTTGTACAATTCATATCAGAAATTAATATAAACAAATATTCAATATATATCATCATTTGACAGTTCCTCGATACCCAAAACGAAATCGATAAAACCTTTGCATTTCTGAATATATTGAAGGAGTAGCAATTGAGAATCTTTGAATGGACGTATAAAAGTCATAATTTCTTCTAAATTGGCGCTTCTTGCAAGGTATGCTTCCTGCATTCAACAACTGACGTGGATGAAAAGTTCTCAATTGACTTGCAGTAAAATATTCGTTGCACATGGTGTAGTCAGTAGTATTTGCAGGCCTTTACTCCCTGAAAATTTTATCCACTTCGTAGCACTGAAAATAAAAGTCAATAAATGACCGAGTCACATGTTACCAGTTTTAATACTCACATTCCCATTTTCCTTAGTAGAATTCATTTTACTTGTTCTTCAACACACAATAATTTTCGATATTTTAAGGTTTTCGCCAAGAAATTAGGCCAAAATTTCAATAATCAACAACTAGAACGAGCTTGATAAACAAAAGGCGATACGAGAATCAAAACATTGAAAACCTCTGTGATCAAAATGGCCATCTGACATCTCACGAAATTTCATTTGTCCCTCGAATTAATATTTTAACCAGTCTGAGGGCCTTAAAAAAAACATTTGAAACACAGATGGCGCTCACATCACCTTAGTCGTACAGTGACTCTATCAAACACAGTGGCGACAATTGGAAATTTAGCAAGAATATGGCGGCTTAGAAGCACAGATTTCAATACTATGATCTCTAATTCGGAATGCGGATTGGCTCACGTCACGTCATGTGACCAAATTCGCCATATCCTTGCTAAAACGATGAAAAACGAGACCACAATTGTCGCCACAGTCTCGTTAGAGTCACTGTATTTAGTCGCTTCGTTTCTTATCTTTCTACTCTATAATCTTTGTTCTGCCGTTTTCTTGCCAAAACTCTGTAGAGAATTCTCTAGATAATTCTCGGCTTGTTAAAAATTGTGTTGGTAGATATAAATTTAGAGTGGACAAAAAATGACTCTTTCTCGAAAATAATATTTCATTCATTAAACATCGCAATGATCCCAAATCTGAATATTTGTGAAGACTGTGTTTTGATATTTATGGAGTTGTTTGTGGAAGTTTAAAAATACTACATCTCCAAGAAACCTCAATCGCATTACACCGAATGAATACCCGCGCCTTCCCATTGAATCAGTTCATTATTCAAATCGAATTCTATACCGTTCCTTTTCAAATCTGCGCTTCGTCGAAGGGCACAATGCCAAAACTCATTTTTAACGAGCAAGATCGTCCAAGTTTCGCAGTTTTCGTTAATTATGGTTTTTCGTACAATGAAAACGAATGAATATGCAATTTTCATACTAATCTCTTTCCCCGTTGCAAGCAGATAGATAAAATGTTTGCTTTTTGAAGCGGTCCCTTGGAAATACGAGAATGAATCGAATATTAATCGAGTTTTCATAGAAGGTAGAGTTACTCATTTAAAAATAATTTTTCACTCCGTACCTGTTAAATCGATAGTTTCAGTCACCTCCACGTGCCGAATGAGACAAAAAAATATTGAGTTCAACTTAAACCTTCCGAGAGAAATTTTTCAAATAATGGTGAGGACTCATCAGTTGAAAGTATGTCATGTATATAGGATATAGGTCAGAAGAGGTAAACGAACATACAGATACATATGTACAATATTTCAAAACGTTTGTCCCACCCTCTACAGATGACACAAAGTGTTGTACAGAACTTTCTTTCATAAATCTCCCTATGTTTTGAAAATTAAGACAATCAATAACTTAGGAGTTATTTGGATTCAAAAAAATAAACATCATGATTTTCATATAAATGATGAAATAATATTATTATTGAAAAATATTCCTAAATGGGAAGAAATAAAGATACAAAAAACATGATATGAAATAGCTGAATGAAAAATAAAACAGATAAAATTTTTACTGGAAAAGTTCTGACCATATATATCATACCCATTTCAGAGGCTATTTCTTGAGCAATGGCCGAAATCAAATATCCTTATAACCTAAAGATGTTAATAAGGACCCAGGTCCACTAAGTTGCTTTGTCCTCCACGCCAAACTCACGGCTGTCAAATTTTTGTTAAACCTCTAGACTAGACAACTCCTTTCACTTTTTCAAGCAAGCGATAGGCATTATCTGCGGATTTTTTTGAATAGAAGAAGTTAACCGGAATTCAATGGCGATTATCCGACAAAAAACCTAATAATTTCGCACGGAAAAATATGTGGTATATAAAATCACGAATAATAATAGAAGGATCACGCCTAAACAGGGAGGCAATGAATACAATAATAAGGATAAATCAGATGCATACCACCCGACGATATGAATATCAACAAGTGTTACGATCTGAATTGAATTAGCCAATTTGCCATCGTCAAGGCCCCAAATGGAGTACGCCTCATCCAATAAAAGCAGATGCTGACCATGGTTTCAGTCTCATTTGACCTCATCAGAGCAACATATGCTATTGTCTTCGTCTTGATTTCTATCTGGAGGGGATTGAATCGGACTCCGTTTCATATTGGGTGGCGCTCTGGGTAAATGTATAGTACTCAGTAGTCGCTGTGTTACTGGATATTACTTAGTAGCGCTTGCCAATATTGAATAAGGGTCCATCAATTCCAAACGTTCTCCATCGGAGAAAAATGCTATGTTGCTCTGATGAGCGCAAAATCGAGAATGGGGCGATAAACTGCAGAAACTCAATCCATCAGACGGTTCCTTGTGGAAGGTTACAAAAACCTTGAAAAAAAAACCTAGTAGCGTCCCAAATTTAATCCACAATTCAATCAATTATGACACGGATGATCAAAAAGCCGAATTGTTAGCAAAAACTTTTGAAAAAATTCACGATATAGGCTGCGCGGATAGTGAATCAGACCGTCACATTGTAAAAGTTGTCTCTGAGTATCTAAACTCCAAGCACAATAATGTATTCCATCAATATCTTACTAACCCTTCAGATGTTAAAAATCTAATCAAAACCCTTCCTCCCAACAAATCCCCAGGACTGGACGACATCGACAACAAATTGATTAAGAATCTTTCCAAAAAATCCATCGTGCAACTGACGTATATAATCAATGCAATTATAAAGTTCAGCCATTGGCCTAACTCATGGAAAACCGCGCTTGTAATACCCGTACACAAAACCGGAAAAGAGAAGCATTCCCCTTCTAGCTACAGGCCCATCAGTTTGTTGTCGATGCTGAGTAAACTTACAGAAAAAATTGTTTTGGATATATTAAAGAAAACACTGAAGAAAACCGAAATGCATAATCCATATCAGTTTGGCTTCAAGCAAAAACATAGTTCTTGTCATCAATTAACAAGAATAATCACGGATACTATCAATGCGTTCAATAAAAAACAAAATACGGTCATGGTGTTGTTGGATATCGAAAAGGCATTCGATCGAGTTTGGGTTCAAGGACTATTATACAAAATGATACAGCTTAAACTACCACCTTTTATCATAAAGCTTATTCACTCTTACTTAGTTGACAGAAAATTCACCGTGAAATTGAATAACACAACTTCAGAAACCAAAACAATTAGAGCAGGCGTACCTCAGGGTTCCGTCCTTGGACCCGAACTCTTCAACCTATACATACACGACCTCCCGGGTTTCCCAAATACGAAAACTGCCCTCTTCGCGGACGACACTGCTATTTACGCTCACTCGTTTAGCGCAACAGCAGCCTCAAGGCTTCTACAATACAGGCTAAATTCATTAATGCAATATTACGACGAATGGAAGATTCGCGTGAATGAGAAAAAAACTGAAATGGTCGTATTCAGTAGAAAATATAATGATAAAAACATAATCAATCCTCCCAAAATCAACGGCCAGAAAATTGCACAAAAAGAATCCGTGAAATATCTAGGAATGGAACTTGATTCCCGACTAAATTTCCACAAACACATCGAAAATTCACTGGGAAAAGCCTACGCGGCGAAGAAATACCTACATTCCCTATTGTACAAAAACAGTAAGTTGGAACCAAAAAATAAAAAAATCATTTATACGTCGTTAATTCGACCAATTATGACATATGCTGCACCTGCTTGGTGTCACTTAAAACAAACACCCTTAAGTCCCTTGCAGAAAGTCCAGAATCAAATATTGAGAATGATCTTGAATAAAAACAAATACACAAGAATAGCGACTCTCCACGATTCTTCTGGAATTGTGACATTTAAGGAACACATAGACAAACTAGCTTCCAAATTTTACGAAAAATCACGTTATGTGAGCGATCCCGTCAGTCGGATAACAATAACTCGATCAACAAATAAGAGTCGAAATGAAAAGCATGTTCTCCCTTACGAACATCTGCCAATTTTTCTCGAAAAATACGAGCAATATCAGAGTTCTTTCATTGATTGAAAGTGTATAATTAAATAATGAAAACACAATTCTGAAAAAATTGTAACACCAAGAGCAGGGTTTTTTACTTTTATTTTCCCTGCAAAATTAATCAAAATCACTGTATTCTAACACAACGTAAAATATGTTAATACTTTGAATTATTATAAGGTTTTGTACCATTGTTCCAAAAAGATAGGTAAACATATATATGTAGGAACTATCATTGGTGTTCTTTATAACACAAAACAATTTCATTGTAAATACTGTATATAATAACGTTTAATAAAGTCTATCTCTCTCTCTCTCTCTGATGAGCGCAAATGAGACCGAAACCATGGTCAGCATCTGCTTTTCTTCGATGGGGCGTACTCCATTAGGGGCCTTGACGATGATTGGCTAGTTCAATTCAGATCGTAACACTTGTTGATACGGCGGATTGTATGCATCTGAATATTCTGAATTTATCCTTATCATTAAAATCACTAACATTGTTGCTTGTTATCTGATGCCCAAGCTTATGATATCACGTCCTACATTATTATAGCTGTTTTACATATTTTAGTGGAGTCATAATGTATTATTCTTTTAAGGAAAACACAACTACAAAAAAGTGTTTCTACATTTGATATCGACCTCGAATGGTATCAAATTATTTATAAATACAACTAGCTGACCCGGCAAACGTTGTTTTGCCATATAAATAATTTCCTAGACATCTGGCGGGGATAACTAATTAAATGATGATTGATCAGTTTTCGACCGGAGAGGAAAAATGATTAAATTACTAAAATGGCTAAGGGTTGATCGTAGAAGGGTGAAAATTGAGGATTGTATGTATTTTTGTATGTTGTATCATAAAAAAATAGAAATTAAAAGTTTTGTCTAAAAAATAAAAAAAAATTTAGGGGTGGACTACCCCTAACATTTAGGGGGATGAAAAATAGATGTTGGCCGATTCTCATAGATACCGGATAAGCACAAAAAATTTCATCAAAATCGGTCAAGCCGTTTCGGAGGAGTATGGCAACGAAAACTGTGACACGAGAATTTTATATATTAGATATAGTCTATCAGCATCAATATACTGCAACAGTAGTATATAGTATTAGCATTTGATGGATGATGAATATTGAAAAATAACAAATTAAGATTCAGTTTATTATTAAAATGAAACGAATTTTGTAAATCCACAACACCAGAAAAAAAGTAGATTGCTCTATACAAATAAGTTCGTGAAAATTTTGAGTCAGTATAAAAACGAAAATGTTTTCACCCTTAGAGAGTCTTTATTTAGAGCTCGTGAGAATAAACGTTGCGATATATCACAAATTACTCGATTATCTGCTAAATTACACAAACAGTAAGTTTGATTAATAAGGGGGGTAATTATACTCCCCCCAAAAAGTACTACAACCAATTCGATCTTTAAAATTTCATTTAGGAAAAAATAAGTAAAAATAATATAATAATGAAATTAAAAGTAGAGATTTCTTGTAAATTGTGTAGGAAAATAGTCCTATAAATATGGGACTGCAAATGGTTCGTATTCGAGTTACAGGTTTTAATTCGAAATCTATATTGTTCATTATTAAATTCAATTATTTCCCCCCCCCCCCCACCAGAAATTCAGTCTAGGATCGCCCTTGCCACAGTTTTATATGACGGTCGTTCAAACTAATTTTTGTAAGTGTCGTCAATCGGCTCAGTCTCAGACTCTCAGATCATCTGAATCTATTCCAAGTAAGGACAAGTACTGTATGATAATATGTATATGATAAACTACCTGGGTGGGAAAGGCTTATAATGGGTTTTGCGTTGCACCGCGACCTTAAGATCTATTGTGCCCAGGTTAACTAGGACAAGGCAATACAAATTATCCATTAGATATCAAATCAATAAAAAATGAATATTCTATGGATGTTCATAAGCCACTGTTCAATATTTAATATTGAAATTTCCAGCTAGTCTGATCTACCAAAGACTAATTCAATCTGCGGTTTTAGGCTCAACTCCACCGTCTAGATCTGGATCCCGTGTGGACATATCTTCTTTAGGAGGTTCGGGTTCTCGAACAACACCTTCTACACCGCAAGGAAGCCCTCCAATATCGCCGAAAAGATCTCTCAGAAAACCCATATCGGTACCACTAGCCCTACATGAAGATGAGGACTTATAGCACACAGCAGTCAATAGTAATTCAAGGCAATATTCTAGCGTTGATTCTAGACGTAATTAAATCAGAAACTCTTTCTTCTTTCTCGATGAAGTACAAATTTTATGGGAAAATGTGAGACTTGGTATTCATTTCAAAATTCCTTCATTTAATCTGAACTTATCATTATAGGAACAAAGTATGCGCAAACGAGCATTTTGGTGAGGTGGATACCTCAAATCTTATGGAGTGGCAAATTAATCAGTCCAGTCTGTTCATTTAGGCGGTATATGAAAGGGACAAATTGTTTGAAAGTGTCGAACTATTACACATTTATTTTACACTCACATTTTCTCATAGGCATCCCAAAGACCTTGATTTTCAACATTGACTGCGGTACTTTAACTGCCCTATAACCTTTAAGTCACATCCTATTTCAAGAAATCCAAACGTTTTAGTAATTTTGAAATGAAAGGAGGAAGAGCATATTTTTTATAAAACCTTACAAAATAAAAAAGCAATAAGTGAGGATTATGAGGAAATATTCAATTATCATTCATTGCAAATAATTAAAGGTGTCCGATCGATTGAATTTTTGTGGAGCATCTTTGGTTATTATTTACACCGTGAAATTGAAAAATGCAAAAGTGTGATGTTTTGTATTTTAGATCGTTTTATTGAAGATCTCAATACAATGTATTCAGAAAACATATAATATCTAGCTGAACTTTTTGCAATATCCCGCAATGGGAAAGAAATATGGAGAAATGGGTCAACTCTTTACGAACTTTTAAAACTTCTCTTTCACTAAAAATGGTTTTTTGAAGACTTTGCCGATGAATAAATTGACATATTTGAAGAAGGATCTTTATTGACAGGGTGGATCATTTCTTCATATATTCTTTTTTCACTTCGCAGGTTATTTTCACCGGAAAATTTTAAATTTGACACATTGTGAATATTGATCTCATTGTAGATTTAGTAGCATTAGAATGGTAGTTTTCTCCCAGAAGGTTTATTTAATTACAGTTATATTGTATTTCTGTGGAAATATTTGAACGAAAAATTTTCATGATTTTGTAGTGGTTGAGATCGAAATTTTGACCCAGGATTCGATGTTTTTTGGTTGAGATAGGTACACTATTACCTAAGTATAGGTATTGTGAAGAGCATATTTCCTGCGAATTTCAAAAAAGTGCGTCCATCATGACTTGTATATAAAATTCGAATATCTCGAAACGTGCATGAAGGTATGAAATAGAAAACCTAGGAAAAAATTTGTGAAATTCTACAAGGAAAATTATCGAATGCATTATACACGAAATCATGGAAATAAGTAATTGGTAATGGGTTCCTTTATAATTTATATCCATTATGTAATTCATTGATAGTTTGTAGCTATAGCATATCTTAGGAAATTAAGTGCTTTTAATCACCTATATGATATTCATCCAATGTAGTAATAAACCAATTTATGTAAATTATATCAACATAGGAAGAATAGGTACAATATAAAAATATGAAGAATTTCTTCTCTGCGAAAAAAAGGAAACTTCAATCTTCAATGTCAATGAACCGTCATTAATCATATAAGTTCATCTAGGAATTGATTAATTATTATTATCCTTATACGCCTGAAAGCCAGTTAATCGATAAATTGGCAGGGAGGACAGTCTGAAAGTTTTCACAGCAGGTTGTGAATATATTTCGGTTAGATAGTAACGGACTGAAATGAGAATGAATTCTTTGTTGTACATTCGAACAGTGCTCAAATACCATTAAAATTGAACATTTTGAGAAAAGAAATAGAGATATTTATTATACATATAAGATATCGTTTTAAGCGCTGGACGCTTTTTTATATTTCGATAAAATTTAATAGTTGATAATATATACGAGAACATATATACATGTGAAATCGAATAAAACTAGCTGAAAAGTAGCACAAATTTCTCTGAAGGATCTCACACATTAGGTGAATGCTTCGAAAATATAGGTACCTATATATAAGAATTTGTTGAAATGCCTATGTAGGTATTGTTCGCTGGAAACAAAGAGAAAGAGGATAAGAACGTGATTAAACTTAGGTATGAATTGTACAATTGCTTACGAGATTGTATATGGATTTTATAGAATATATAGAGCTATCTTATATATGGCAGCAAAATATGCAAGTTATAGATTTTAGTTTTATAAAAGTCGTCATATACACAGAACAAAGGAATATAAGCATGAAGTTTTAATTGCACCGAATCTTTCATAGATAACATTTCCAGTAGATTCGAATTTTTGGTTTGTAGAATTTTCTGTTTTTCGGAAACTGGAAAAGTGCTTAACCGTACAAATTCAGGACCAGAACCATCGCGTGATTGCTTTTGGCAGCGTAATCAAAAAGGATTTTGGCTAATCCCAAATGTAAAATTCAAGAAGGATTTTGGCTAATTCCAAATGTAAAATTCAAAAAGTTCCATCGGGAAATGAGGAAAATTGCAGTTATTGCTTTGATAACACAAATCGAGTTAAATACAATAACTGCAATTTTCCGCATTTCCCGATGAAACTTTTTGAATTTTATATTTGGAATTAGCCAAAATCCTCTTAGACCCTGACAAAAATGAACCATATCTGGATATCTGAGAGGTTTGCCAAAAGCGAAATGTATATGATGAGAAATGAAAGTAGTGTTTGAAACTGCAAGTTATCGGAAATCCATTCTGCATATTACTATATGTCAAAAAATACTGGCCGTCCTAAATGTCAAAAAATTAAAATTAAATAATAAAAATATCGGATAAACCAGTAGTAGCAGGACTGTTCAGAGATTATTAGGTACCATGCTTTTAGTTTTTGGAATTTTGATTGCTAGGTATATATTCATAAAATATTCTCCAAAGATTTCTTTCATGGCATGCCCCTTAGTTCAAATCATAAAACCATGAAAGTTTTCGTATTTGTGATGAGAATATGAAAATTATTATATAAGTACCTACCTAATCTAGTTTCTTCATTTTTTTTACATCTGCTGTTTAATATTCAGCCGTCCTGTACCTAATTGTGCATCATGTTTCGATCTACCGAAATATTTGTGAGATGAGTACCTATTGATTTAATTGTTACCTGAATGCTGAATATTTTGTTTTTTGTTAGGTAGTATATATGTGTACTTGCATGGGTACATAATTTTGGTAGAGTTGCACATATATGACAGTGCACATATTTGACAGTGCATTTTAGTAATTTGTAGTTTTTCACAAATAATGTTTGAAGAAGTGAAATTTTTCATTAGGCATTTGTATATTTCAGGAGAATGATTTAGAAGTAGAAGTGTCCTTATTTATAAGATTTTTTAGAAATTCAACATCATAATCATTGTTCTACTGGAAGATGATGGAAATAATAAACTGTTAAATTTAGCAACTACTTTTGTTTCTGTTATATTAAAATGTATAAAAATGGGGCTCGAAGCAAGGAAATTAGATAAAGTCACTTATCCGATCCACCGTGTGAAAATACACTTTTAATGATGCTGACGCGATATCCTATACTATTAATTGTAAAAGTAAAAGGATCTTCTTCCTTATTTTTTTAAACAATGATCCTTATCGAACATCATCCTTGTTTTGGATATTTCCGTCGACCGTCTTCTTATTCTTTCTGGATTTCCCAAACAAATAAAAAGCTCTCAGAATAAATCATAAAGAGGAGGTACTAAAAGTACTTGAGAACTTTATTCGCAACAAAATCCATTTGCACCTCAGATGTATGGATGGCACATATGTGCAACTTATGGATGGTATTACCAAAGATTAACACTCCTCTTCCTATTTGGTACTACCCTCTAATACAAACTAATTTCGTAAAAGTCTCAAGTGGGAGGGGTAATAGGGGAAAATGAGCTGATGGAGGGATTATTGAGTTAACTCTATAATCTTTGGCGTCCACAGTCCACAAGACAATTAATTCTATTGAACCAGATAAGCACAATGAACATTGAGCTTTCAGAGGTCTGAGAAGAGACAGGTTATCTCTAGGTCTCAGAGCAATCAAGCGCTCACAGATCACACTGCAACTGCCGGACGCACCTGATAGTTTATTTCGAGCTTTATTCAGTGAAAATCATCGAATTGGAGGTTTGGACATGATTGATTTTAAATTTTACCTCCTCACTTTAACTAACAGTCTAGCATAGCAGTAGTTAACTATTTAGTCATTAATCCCAGACCTTCAACAGAAAATCTTCCACCAGTATGCTAGATAACAAGTTTCATTATAGGTTGGAAATGGGATAGAAGAGAAATGAAAGGCTGGCTTATTTCAGAAGAGTTATACAAAGTTATACAAAGAAGAATTATTGATGTTATAAACTTTTATTCAAAATTCCCAAAACAATACTTTCTTAAATGTTATATTTATTAATTATACCCTGTTAATTATTGTCATCTTTCAAAAAGACATTCAGAAACTCATTCATCAGTTAGTAGTTATGATATTCCATCTGGCAGAACCTACTTCTTTCATCCTACATTGAAAGGTTGTGTTGTCATTACCAACCAGGTAGTTTCCCATGCAGTCATAATCCCTCATCATCATCATCATCATATCTCTCAGATATAAAATATTCATTGGGATCAAATTTTGGCATGTCAACTGACAAAGTTTTCTTATCTACAGTTTTTCTCTGCAAAATAGCCAACTTCATTCACTTTGAACTGAAGAAAATCATACTTACGAAAAGTAAAGGGTTCAAAATATTAACCACAAGGTTGTCATTGTTCAACCCTAGCTTTAGTTCAGCCTTTTCGATCTCTTCCTCTAAACTGCCCAAATTACTTTTAAGATGATCCACTACTTTTTCAATAGTATCGATTTTAGAACAAAGCTCATCAAGCTGGTCACTACTTTGTCTCAAAGAGGTTAAAGCTTTTGTAGTTTCGTCCACATTTTCATGGCTTATAGTAACGAGAGTCTGACACTGATCTAAACGTGCTTTCATACCATTTATCAGTAGATTAAGTGGTAATAGCTGCAAATGTTTAAGAAGTGCAGTGTATGAGCAACTGAAAAATAAAAGTTTTGTTGTACCTTTTTATCCATATCATGATCGAAGTATTTAGAATAATCATTAGCTGTTTTAATTACATTGAAATGTTTCTCAGAATCCATGAGAGAGTTCAATAATTCAATTACTCATCAGCACAAAAAGATGAAATATCCTTATCAACAAACTACTGTCATTTCACAGTATATTTATATTTATATAAGTTTGGTTATGTTATGACAAGAGAGCATAGACTTAAAATAACAATGTATTATAAGTCTATGCAAGAGAGTCAAGAGACCACAGCATGTAGCGTATTCTTTATTGTTTTACTCATAACACCATGAAAAATATTGGAAAAATTCAACTAATTAACAATTTAGATGATTCATCAAATCAGATTTAAAACTTGCAATATTCTTGAAAGTTTCGAGAATCAGTTTCGAAATTTAGCATGTAGGAAATGAAATGTAAAATGATTTTCTTTTTCGTTTGTACTTCTTTGGTTTTTCACAACGTGACGTGATGTCATGTTATGTCATGAATTTAACAGCTGAGAAGTGAGAACCTGAGAATTTCAAAGTTTCATAATTGGAAAATTGGGGTACTAGTCTATTGATTTGAATTTTTAATTGTTTATGATGTTGAAATCATTGGAAACGTTTGGTAAACTTGTGGTTCGTATATTTCCATACCATATAACGGCTAAATTTCATGAATGCTATTGTAGGGTCGTTTCGCAGGAATTCGTTCCCTACATTCCACAGCTCCCCTTCAACATGATAGCTTGTTTGTACATAGGGATACTCCCGAAAATAATCCAGATATCAAATTTGAATTCTCTCCAGAAAACCAGAAGGTATAATTAATGTTACAAGTTGGAAATTACAACCAACCTTAATGATAAAATATCATTATCAAACATTAGAATTTAAAACAGACATTTGTAGAGAGTCGATGCTATCCTAGCTATATATCCAGAAGGGCATAAACGTGCAGCAATGATTCCCCTTCTAGATTTGGCTCAACGACAGTATGGTTGGCTGCCCCTTTCTGCTATGCATAAAGTTGCTGAAATTTTAAATCTGCCAAAAATGAGGGTATATGAAGTAGCTACTTTTTACACCATGTTCATGAGGTAAACCCAATTAAATTGTAATAAGAGGATATTGCAATTTATGTTAATTCAGGAATCCAACTGGCAAATATCATGTACAAGTTTGTACCACAACACCATGTTGGCTTAGGGGTTCTGATGAAGTTTTGGAAGCCTGCAAAGAAAATTTGGGTATTGGAGTTGGAGAAACATCCAAAGACAAAATGTTCACCATTTCTGAAGTTGAATGTTTAGGGGCTTGTGTTAATGCTCCAATGATGCAAATAAATGATGACTACTATGTAAGCAGCAAAATAAATACCTAATTGCGATGCTTTGGGTTTCACAATTTGTCTATAGTTGTCAAGATTAATGTGAACTAATTGAGTTGTTGCCTGGTTTTTTTATATATCACTTTCCTCAAAACAATATGTATATTTTTTCAGGAAGACTTGACAGTGAATGATACAAATGAAATTTTGAACGACTTGAAGGCTGGCAAGAAGCCAAAAGCTGGTCCAAGGTAAGCTTTCAAAATAATTTTAATTCAGCTCAATTTCAGATGTTTATTCGATGTAGTATGACAGCATATAGCTTAATTTTTTTTCAGAAGTGGAAGATTTGCATCAGAACCTCATGGTGAACCAACATCACTGAAAGGAGATCCACCAGGTCCTGGATTTGGTGTTCGTCCAGATTTGTAAAGTTGTATTAGCCTGAGAAAGCCTAATTAAATGTTATATTTATTATATTTTGAGTATTCTATTGAAACATCATGAAATGGCATTAGTTACGTTCACACAGAAATAATTTAGCACAGGTAATTTTACTTGTGTGAAAGCAGTAGAAATGAAGAGAATGACATTAGCAGAAATTAATTTATTTCTTATGATAATATATTTACAAATAATATTATGAGATCCTTTTTTCTACTTTCATCAATAATAATTGAATTATTTCCACAGTTATTTACAATGAATTCAAGTATGAATTATAAATCGATTCAGTCTTGAAAATACAAGAGCATATTTTATTACAAATTCTAGTATAACATAGTTTTCACAAAATAAGGAACAATTGTGTTTGGTTTGATAGGAGAAAATTTTGTAAACTGTATATAAAACGATGAAAATTGAGTCAGTAACTCATTCAAGAGTAACAACTTTGGATGCAGTTTTGACATATTTTGCTCAAAAATTAAGTTCTGATGACTTCCATCCTCAGTTAAAAGAGTGAATAAGTGTCCGAGGTTATTTTGATGAACTGATTACTTCTGAAAAATATTGGCAATTATACCTTATTGCCAGATTGAACTGACTATATTTTTCCTGCATATCTGCCCCTCGCTTCCATAATATTCCTCCTGGGTCTTATTTTTTTTTCAATCTTTTTCAGTAAAGAGTTGTCAGTGAAAATATTTAACAATTTCAAAACATACCATCGTTGATACCAATAGGAACAAGGATAGCTAAGAATAAAATAGCATTTCGAATAACCAGTTTCCAGTCAGATGGAACAGCAAAGGGTAGTAATACTTTGGTCAATCTATGGAACTCATGCGAGGCAGTCACAAAAATGAAAGAAGTGATAATAATGTTCATAACTGGATAACC
The DNA here is from genome assembly GCF_907165205.1 of Coccinella septempunctata. Taxonomy (NCBI): domain Eukaryota; kingdom Metazoa; phylum Arthropoda; class Insecta; order Coleoptera; family Coccinellidae; genus Coccinella; species Coccinella septempunctata. Next base: position 54,434,949 of record NC_058189.1, on the reverse strand, counting down.
TGGCAGTAGCACCAAAACGCCATGGTTATCTGCAGCTAAAAGAATATGATATTGACTAACGAATAGCTCTAAGGAGATTTCTCCAAACCAAGCAAACAGACTAGAATATCTGGTTCGCAGAAAACCAGAGATGTTTCTCAAAATTATATAACTAATTATCGGAATGAACACAACATAGGAATGTATCTCGCTGCAATCCATTTCGTCCTGGCACAAAAAAGTCATCGTCAGATAACATCCTAACCCTACAATAGCTAGAAGAGTAGCGCTCAATGTTAAGCCTCTTGAAAATAAATTACTATGATTGTTGTCGTCAAACAGATTATATTTTTGAGCAAGTAACATTAAAACTGCAAAGCCCATACCATGTATAACAGAGTACCGATCTAACTTCCACATTAGCCACCATTCCCGAATATCATCATCAGTAGAAACAAATAGAGCTTTCCAAGGCCGAGTCACAAACACCTTCTCGAAGAAGACTTCCGACAAGTAAAGTATGGTAATCACGCTAAATATACCGATAAATTTAACCAGCAAGTATGAATATTGTATAGGATTATTTTCTGATGTTGCCATTGTGATTTTTGGTGGAAACGCTAGGAAACAATAGATCATCATATACCAAAAAGACAGCAATGGAACAAAATAATAAAACTGATATGGTCGATTCATACATAAACATAAGGTGACTGTCATGAAATTAAGTTGGAACATCATCCTGAAATAACTCCTAATACTAACATCATTCCGATGCCACACATAACAAAACTGTTCGTAGCCTAAGAGAAATAAGTAGCTTGAGATTAATACTTTCATGTGCATATTTATGGTTAAAATTCTATTAGCACCAGTTACATGATACACCAGAATGACAAGCAACATCCAGCCTTTGGTTTCGTTTAATTGATCCTGATGTAAAACTTTTGTGAATCTGCTATTTTCTGTGAAAAATAAGCCAAGAACAGTGATATAGCCAATCGGAAGCCAAAAACTGAACTCTGAGTAGTATTTATTCTCCTTCATGAAAAAGTTGGTCCTATCACAAATGAAAAAATACACCATTATTATAGAAATACGAGCTATTGAACTGAACAGCGTATAGCAAGTCTCAACATTGGATACTGCCTCTGTTGTTTGAGGTTCTTCGGTAAGTAGAGTATATTCATGAGTGAATTTTCTCCTCCATTTCATGAATGTCTTGAGGAAATGCAAAATGATGGTAATCAAAAAACTGAAACATGTAAGTGTTCTTGTTGTAACTTTATATTTAAATCAACTGAATCAGCTAATTATTAAAACGATTAAAAATAATGTTTACTTACCAGATACCAAGAAATAAGAATGTTATTTTCTGGACGGTAGTGTAAGATTCAGTCGAGCTACAGCAAGTGCCATCGTCAAAATTCATATAATCATTGCAGTACATATTCAGAAGTATTTGAACATTATGTCTCAAAGGTTTCTTGGATAAGTGTATACCATCTGGACTTTCAGATAGCATGCCTTCTCCAACTAATTTTGTGCTCCACCACAAATCCACAGAAGAGTGTGTTAAAACCTAGAACATATCAACTATACAGGGTGTTCCATCGAAAGTGTCCACTGGAATTATCTAGAAAACCTAATGACAAAACTGACAAGGTTGAAAAATCTCAGTGAATATTCTCTACATTCTACTTGATGTCTATGACCTACGCTAATCAGAATGATTCTTGAAGAAGCTCAAAAATCACTCTAACTAAGAGTAGTAGTCAAAACTAAGTTTCATTTTTCGAATATAAAGCTGAAGATTTTCCAAAACTTATAACCGTTCAATAAAGGATATCTATGTCAAATTAAAAACAAATGAATTTGATATGTATTTTATGATCTTTGAGGTTCGGGTATGGAAAAGTTCAAATGAACTGTAGATGAAATTTTGTGTATGTAATAAAATAGGTGTTACATTTGAAATAACAGAGTTTGGCTCAACTTTTGATATAACCTGAAGTAGCCAAGATGTGAATATTTTGATTGAATAAATCATGGCAATCATTCATTATGATTCACAAATTACCAAAAAAATATATCTGGTTCTCTAGATACTCTTAGCAGACACTCTGCGAGAAATGCCTTGTATATTCTTTCCAATGAATTATAATATTCAGGTTCTGAAACTATATTCTTTAGTCATGAATCATTGTTTGAAAAAGGCTACATATTGGTGGTTGAATTACCTCGATTGCTGCTTCGTTATATTGATCAATTAAGGAATTTGTTATCATCCTTTCATCATGTCTAAGTTTTTCCTCATCCACTGGTACTTGTAAGGCCCACAGCACTTTAATATTTTTTTTACGCAATTCATTGATGGGTTCATAAAGCTTAGTAATATTTGCACTATATTCATTCAACATATTGAGGGATCCGTTTGATCTCTTGATTGCTGGTAAAGCTGTGCCAGACACAATAACAGAGGGAGCATTTTTGTCTTTCTGCCAAGATCTACAATGGGACCAGCAATCTTAATTCAAGTACATATTAACAAAACTAAAATCCATATTTTGCAGATTATGATCCATCTATATTGAACAGTTCATCAATTGAGCATAGTACATTATGAACAAAAATTATCAAAGAAGCTCACCTAAAAAGTTTAACCATATCAACTGAAACATCCGGATACCGGAAAAACTCTACTTTGAGCTTGAGTTTATCTTCAGTATGAATGAATGACTTATGGAAGGCTTCTGGAGTTTCAGTGTTTGAGCCATCGCTGACTTGTATATGTTGCACAAATGCTTCATAAACTTCTTGCATTCTAGAATCTCCAACAAATGCAAAATAACTTTTCTTCTCATAGAAAGCAAGGTAACGTAAACATCTCCTTGTATCTCTAGAATGGAACTTATTAATTAACAAGCAAACATTGAGGTGCGAACTCACATTTTAGTGTATAAGTGAAGCATACAACCGTAAGGCTGCCATTCTTGGTCACCCTTATATCTTCCATCCGACAACAACCACTTACAAGAATTCGAACCTAGATGGTGGTCAGAGTGAGTTTATATAATTTTTTGAAGTGGGTAGTGCTTACCGTATCTCAAATGAAGAATTGCATGATAGGCAGCAAATATGAGGACCAAGAAAAATGCAACCCTTTTAGCATTTTTTGAATTGATGCTATCAATTATCAGTTCAATACGTGATTTAGTTACCATAGCAAACTTTTACGTTCAATAGAGAAAATCAGCAAAATACAATTGTTTGCCGAACTTTGATTAAAATAAACAAATTATTCTAGGTTAGGTTTAAATGTCAGTGATAGATTCAGGGACGGATTCAACGTTTGAGCAGAGACAAGACCCTTTCTCTATGCGTTTGAGTACGAGGTACGGGCAAAAATTCTCTCGATACTTTGAGTACGGGTCCAACAGGGCCGGATTAACCCCAGGGCAAAAAGGGCAATTGCCCTGGGCGAATTCAGTATTACGGGCGAATTCATTGTTAATAACAGTATCTAAATACGAAAATCACTGAAATCGAGAAAACCGATTCGAAATAATAGAAACATACGGTTTCGATTTTCGATCGATATCAATCGTCATAATATACGTTCCAGGTACTTTCCAAACGAACTGTTGCCTATTTCTCCACCGCCTCTTCGATGCCCGAGCTTCCGCGCATTCTATTCACTCTGAAATATTGTGATTAGTCAGTATTACAGGGTGAATAGAAAGCGCACGCATCGAAAACGAATTGCGAATACCGCAATACCGGGCATGTGATTTTATTTTATTGTTTCAGTTATTCTGTATTTATATTTCTAACATTACTGTCGATGTACGTAATAATATATTTATTTCAATAGAAGGTTTTCATTGTGCAAATATAAAAGTGAATGGAATAAGAGTGCTTAGACGAATTGGAGCAAGCACAGAGGCTCAATTCAACTGTTGATTAAATTCTTTAAAAATATTGATACCCCCAAGTGAATTTCGACCTCCATTACACGCTTTCCAGATTGCAGGAATCATTTTGCGATTTTTTTTTCAAAATATGTTGTTTTTTCATAAATACCTACTTATTTGTCTGAAAAATGTGGGAAACGTTTTTTTTTTGTAAATTGAATATTCTTTAATTTTTCATCATGTTAATGAGCGTATACTCACTGAAAAACGGTTCGTGCAACGTCAATGAAAATCCCATAAAATTTTATTATGACTTTCTTTGTCGGTTTATCAGTGTGGACGTATTGCGAACTGAACACCTGTGTCGTTTGGAGCGATTCGATAGTTGTCAGTTTTAAACGCAGGCTCAAAGGAAATAACACTTGGTCTGTGAACGAGTATTTTGAGTATGTTCGTTAGTGAGTACGACTGAAGAACAAGTTGAAATGACCCAGTAGGAAACATAAAGTGTAGGAAATTTCAGGGCGGAACGAGGGAGTTTGATAGAATTATTTTGGGAACAATGAGTCATATAGTATACCACAAACGAGGATTTAATAAAAAGAATTTTAATTTTGATGCTTGGGAGGGAATAGGAAGAGCTGCAGAAATTTTGAGAATATGTGTTTTCATTCCGTAATCTCAAATGCTGAAAACTAGAGGATAAATTTACTTTTTCCGATATTATAGCGGATAAAAAATAAAATCGTGATTGTTTTCAAAAATTCAGTCTCGTGAAACACAAAAAAACGACTGTATGCAAAAATTTAAATTTTGTAGGATTTTTTGCGAACATTGAACATTGAACTGTCTAATGCATTCTCAACATTAGTTCACTCTTTATTTTTGACTCAGCGAAACCTAGTTCATATATATTATAAGTTGTTTTTAATTCACCTTTTTTTTTCAACTACCTGTATCATATGTCCGTATTTTTTCATACTTTTTGCTGGCTGTTACTTTTCAATGAAAAAAACTTCATTATGAAAATATCTCTGTTCCTTTTTTATTAAAAGATCATTTTTGTAATATGAGGGGGCGAAAAAATATCTTGTGCCCCGGGCGCCAAGTGGTCTTAATTCGGCCCTGGGGTCCAGTGGTGAAAAACACAAAAAAATCATGTTTCTTGGTGATGATTTATTTTGAATCAATTTCTCATGAGTTTGTAGTATGAAAATAGAAGATGATGGGTAACATATGCTGTACAATATAATATGATATTCAGAAAAACATTAAAATGAAAATATAACTCGTTTTATGAAAATATAAAAGGACTAGTTACTTGGTAGAGATTTAAATAACACATACACTAATTGAAGGGGGTAGATATGTCGTTAATTACATAATTATTATGTGAAATATATTTCTTTCGTCAACATACTCACTATAGAACTCATTTGTTTATTCGCATAGATCTGAATTTTCTGCTGTTCCATTTCTGGAGAGTATCCAGTGGCAATTTCTCTATTAACGTACGTAAGAATCGAGAGTAGATCTTTTTCATTGGCATGGGCAGAAAGTTGTCTCACTAGAGACTGTATGAAATAACTACCACTTTTTGGATTCCTCCAAGACAGGAAATCTGTAACAAAGTAACAAAAGGTTCAGTTTCATAACGTTGGGCCGGTTGGGCCAGTGAACTCTAAAACCCTAAAAAATATTTTAGAGTTCACTGCGTTGGGCGAAGAGGGTGTTGGGTTCCAAAACAACCAGTCAAAGGGGAAGGGCAAAATAGTTCTCCCTTAGCGGTCTTAAGAACGCCTTGTGATTTTCGTATTTTATGATTAATTTTGAGGAAGGAGGAAGAGCTGCCCCCTATCGCCACACTGGCGACGCCCATAACAATATTTACCTTCAACAGTGGAGTACATAACAAGTATATCTGCCATCACAGGAATACTGATGAATCGGTCTTCTCGTTTCGTAGAGTCAACTGCAGTAGTGTGTTTGAATTGAACTCCTAAATCCACTCTTTCTCCTCTGCAAGCCTAAAAATGTTCATTTCGCACTAAAGGATGTTTTTTATACTTAGGCAAAAATAAGAGAACTGAGAACTCTCAGAACTATTGCAGGAAAAACACTAAGAGACAGTTAGAAACAGCGATATAAGATCACTCTGTAAAGTGGAAGATATAGCGAGATGGGGCAGGAAGAGGAGGAGATATTGGCGAGACCACGTAGAGAGAATGGACCCTAACCGATTAGCATACATCGCTAAGGACGGGAAACCAGCAAGCAGAAGGCCATTAGGGAGACCGCCAAAACGGTGGAAGGATAGCTGGAGTTCAATCTCCCAGGAAGCCGCAACCCACTGAGGAGACCTTCATAATGAACAGATCTTAAGGTCTATAAGAATGAAGAAGAAGAAGAAGAAGCAAAAATAAGCTAGGTATGAAAATATTCTCACTTGATGTGCCAACTTCAAAACTGTTAGGTATTATAGGTACTACAGCCACATTAAAATAAATAAATCTTACAAACCTGTATGAAAAAGAGTTTCGGTTTACCAATTAAACCAGGCGAATGGATTCCATCGAAAGACATCCATAATAATTCGGGTGTGTAATGGGTATCACTTGCGAAAATTTTTCTATTGTCCCCGTGACTTAAAATGACTACCACTAGACAGTCTTCGTCAGTGTGGTCAGCTAGAGCCACTGAAAATATTTATTCAAAATTGGTTACATATATTGAGTATGTCTGAGGACAAAAATATTATATTCATGCGATGAAATTCATTCATTATCAATTTTGAATGTATAAGGCAAACTTTAAAATGATAAATAGGTAGTAGGATTTAAAGCTTTCGGAGTCGGTCGACCTTTTATGAAATAATGTAATATCGCCACTCAAATATTGAAACACTTTTCATAGAAATATACGGATGATTGATTGTGTTCTGAACATTTTTTCACCCAACAGCCCAATAGACTGTTCTCAGTCAAAATCTTTTTCGAAGTCTGGTCCAACTACCTACTTCAGGATATACAGGAAATAGACTGAAATTACTAATTTGCTCCATTTGGAAAGAGGACATATTTTTAAATTCACCATTGAGTATAAGTAATACAAAATTGTTCATGTTTTTGGAAAAACTCAGTGTTTGAGTTGCCTACATATTTCTATTTTCATTTGAGAAAATCTTACAAAATTCGCATCAATTTTAAAATTTTTCGCAATGCTGACCTGTAGGAGTAGGAAGTAAGGCTGAAGCGCACAGAAAAATCATTCATAGGAGACAGTCCACTTTAATCATTTTGTGGCTGAAGGATTGAAAACTACAGAACTGAATCTGCTATTGTCTGTGAAAAATAATCCAAGAACGGTGATATATAGCCAATCGGAATCCAAAAACTGAACTTTTTTCGGAAAACAAGAATCGGTATAATCTCAGAAGAAAAATTTTCTTCAAGATATCCTCTTGAATTACTTAGTTTTATTCACCTGAAGATAAGACGCTCCTGATCTGTTCTTTAGTTAAATCATTATGACATTTAACTTTGAACTTGAGCTTTGTGAACAGGGACTCGAGATCATCCCTATCCTTATTGGTTCCCTGTCTGGTTGGCAGATTTGAGCTGAAGTTCATGTGGTTGAATATCAAAGCCATCCCCCTCTTTGGATGATTCATATTGTATCTTAGCTCTTGTGGATGTAATGAAGATCCATGTTCATCTTGGGGCACAGGATGAGCCCTGAAAATAGATATTTAGGTACTACTACAATGCGTATTAACTCAATTTGTTGCACTACATTGTCGCTAGTGCGGGAAATTGATTTTATTTCGGGTTACCGCCGAAAAGTTCTTTTCCTCACACTGATGCGGGAAAGTGAAGCTTTCGAAACTGACATGTGTGCAAGAAAATGGGGTGAAGAAAGTTCGAAGAAAAATAATGTTCCCAATCATGGCAAAAGTTTCTTTTTTTTCCGCACTCATTTCGGTTTCGAAAGTAATTCTTCCCATACTGGTGCAGGAAATCTGTGACAATATACATCTGTGGATCTTTTAAACAGAGTTGAATTCAGCCAAAATACCCAATTTTTCAAATTTCACAGATACTTTTCAATTTTTGAACAGCAAATTACACGAAAACTGCGCATTATACGAGAAAATATGAAAAATACTTTTATTTCACAAAACGTTCAAATATTCATTAAATATAGCGTCCAACTTAGTTTCAAGAGTTGGGTTCTTTGAATTTTTGGTATTTTTATGGTGCGTAATGGTCCTAATGAGAAAACTGGAAGACGTGTGTGATATCTTGTATTCGAAAAAGATTCATCAATAAATGAAGAACTATACATTCCGAAATTTATTTCATTCGATGAAACCGTTTGTGAGATATAGATAGATAAAACACAACGTTCAAATATTCATTAGGTAGCATCCAACTTAGTTTCAAGAGTTGAATTTTTTTTATGGTACGTAATGAGAAAACTGGAAGATGTGGGTGATATCTTGGGTTCGAAAAAGATTCATCAAATAAATGAAAAACTATATTCCGAAATTCATTTCATTCGATAAAACCGTTTGTGAGATTTTTATGGTTTTTCAACAACCTGAAAAGGAAGAAAGTGTTTTTTTTATCTCAAGAATCTATGACTTTAAAAATATTTGTACGAGTCGAAGACTCACTTCGTATAGTTGGTGACGACCGTAGCTTCCTAAATATTTTCCTATTAACGAATTTGAATGCCGACGAGATTTAAATCCAGAAGAGCATTCATATAAACTATAGGTATAAAAGAATGTTAAAGTATCCTAACGTGTTTAAAATTATTCCTAACTCCTATAACTATTTCACGCGTTTTCCGCACAAAATGAGGTAGTTGAGAGTTTAGGACTCAATATTTTTATATAAAGGTCAACATTATGTTATGAATAGATATTTCTCGAGATACTGATGAATGAACGAAGATGAATCAGGAAACACATCTACATTCAAGTCTACATCAAAAGTTTTTTCACGCCCTGACAATATATACTCCCAAAGTGTTTTCGAAAACAATAAAAAGAAATGCTTGTATGGCTTCGTATCATCGGAACCAAGTATTTCATACAATAAAACATCATTTGGAATATTTGATTCTGGTGAGTAACTAACATCTGTCAAAGATGTATATATCCAAAGAAAAAACTATCTAATTTAATATTCCTTTTTTATCATCGGTTACCTACCTAATCCTGATAACCTTCGACAGATAAAATCAACTACTCTGAAACTGAAAATATTTTTCTGTTCTTTACCAAATCTCGTACTAACTGAAACATTTCATTGTGAAATAGATAGGTAACTAATCATATGATCATCAATTAATTAATTGATTTCATTTTTCCACATGATGAAATCCCCTCCAATTTTGATTGAAATGAATTGAATTTTGTATATATTCCCAATTTCGACTGCAAAGAACACTTTTGAGAGGATTGAACAAAGAAAACACTTAATCAAATGGCTATATCTATACCAACAAATAATAATACTGAAAGTCAATCCATTTTGTAACAATCCTATAATCTTGTAACAAAGATCAATGTGAACTGTTCCAAAGGTATACTACCTTCAATTCAATTTGAAATTGTTCATGAAGCAAATAAAATCCGGATATATGGGTCAAAATGACATAAAAGTATAATGAATCCATCATCATTAACATAATACAATATTGTTCTCACTGGAAAACTGGTAAAAATCATAGTAAAACTTTGCATAAGGACGAATAAACAATCGTTTGTTCAGAATACGATGATTCTGCTGTTGAAATTGGATATCGATAAAAATCCTGTGATTCAAATTAGGAAGTGTACCTATACTATTCTTTAGCAACTGCGCTCATTGCGATCTATATAAGCTTTACAAATGTCTCACCTTTTTGGGTGAAAGGAAATAGCATCTTCTTCGTTATTATCCGCCATGATCTGTGTTTACTACTCACAAATAAAAACTGAGCGAACCCAGTCAATCAATAAATAAATTCATGTTATCGGCGATAAAATGATATCATTTATTTGCATTAATGACCGATTCGGCCTCTCGCTTTATCATAAAAAAACAATCGACAAATAGAAACAAAAGACGAATAGACAATGCTTAAAAATGGGACCTTGTGCCTACTACTGATTTCGTGATTAGCCAATAATTTCGAAACGTTTTAATGCTTGGTTCCTGGAAGAGTGGTCATCTCCTTTTTTTTATACATTTTTATGCATGGAACTGGTCTAGGCTAACTAGATATCAATACATCCTCGTACATCATAACTGTAAAATGTGAATTGAATATGAATACAAATTCTTCACCCATAGGTCAAAATTCGAAAATTACAGATATTTGGACAGAAGGAAAAGTTACTTCTCCGCTTTCTACATTGAATCTCTCAAGTCTTGCATTATTATTAAAAAATCCTTTACAAATAAGAACGATTTTATTAAATGAAAAAAGTTCTACAATATTTTTAGCAATTACTTAGTAGGAACTTTGAACAGTGATGATCATTCGAAAGATCCTAGATCTACACATTTCGAATTGTTCACACAACAAAGATGATAATACTTTCATACAATTACTATAATTTTCCATCATTTTGACAATATATCTAATGGGGCAAAAATTAATAGTGTTACTTAGGCCAGATCAACTCAAAAAATTCACGAAAATGTGAAATTGTGGTAAAAAGTTCAACTTCTCCTACACCAATTTTCAATGTTGAATACTGTACGACAATTCTGATATAGAATTATAGGATCATTTCGCTTTCAAAATGTTCTGCACCTCTTCCAGCGACTTCCCTTTCGTCTCGGGGATGAAGAAGGAAACGAAGATGCACACGATGAAGCAACATCCAGCGAAGAAGAAGAAAGGCATAAACATCCCACCGGCGTCTTTTCTCAGTATGTCGTATATCCAAACAGACAGAGAACCAAAAAGTACGTAAACTCCATCAGCGCATGCCATGCCATAGGCCTTCACCCTCACCGGGAACAGCTCCGCTGTTAAAACAATTGGTACTACCCCTAGGCCGAGCTTGAAGGTTATGGCGTAACTCATAAGAGCCACCACAAGGATCCAACTGACTGATGTTAAGTCGTGGTCGTCCTGCAGGAAGAAAAAAATACCAATGGTTGTGAGTGCTGCTCCTGTCAACACCGTTGATATTATCAGAAGTGTTTTTCGCCCAAACTTATCCACCAACAGGGTAGCTACGACGCTGCCAACAAGCATCAGACTTCCAAAAATGATTGTTGCTGTTTCGTCTTCAAAATATTTGTATTTCGCGAAACTAAGTATAGCATTGACATTCATACCGATGGCCGTATAACCGGCCAAATGTTGGCCTCCATTCAGGACTGTCATGATGATTATTGCCCTTCGTACACTTGGCTCGGTGAATAGGTCGCTGATTTTTCCTTTCTCCTTTCGTTTTTCGAGCTCGATGAATGTGAGGATTTCGTTCAATTCCTCGTCCACATCTTCCGTCGCTCTGAGTCTCTTCAATGAGATTCTAGCCGACTCAGTTTTTCCTTTTTTGATCAGGAAATATGGGGAATCCGGCATGAATGGGAGGACGATGATTTGAGTAACCAGAAAAACTATAGCAACTACGGAAGGAACAGTGAAATCCACGTAAGGACCAATGGTATAAATCAGGACGGTTCCAATGTAAGACATAACGTAAATAATGGCAGATAAATAACCTCTGATGCTCTTATGCGATATTTCAGCTATGTACATAGGAGAAGAGATAAAAGCCATGTCTGCAGCTATACCCATCATGAATCTGGCAATGTAGAGGTAAAAAATGTTGTCAGCAATGGCAATTAGAGTCCAGCCTACGACACAGGTGCAGGCTGCAGCAAGTGTCGACTGCTTCCTTCCTATTTTATCCACCAAGTAGGTGGTGATAGGTAAGCCGACTAAGCCTGCAAACAACAGGATCGATTCTAGCCATGGTTCATCGGTTTCTGTGACTTTAACGGGAGAATCATCTTTTTCCAATCTTGGTAGCATAGGTGATGACCAGCCATAGTTCATCCCATCTGAAACAGCGTTCAGTGTTGCTGAAAAAGAAAAAATTGGGATAACAATAGAAAATCGAAATGTAAAGGAAATGAACTTTAGTTTCATAAATATGTAGTGGGTTACGAAAAAAATACCAAAGATGTTACACCACTTCTCAATTATACATGAAAATTTCGTAACAAAATAACAATTAGACTGTTCAAGCCTTTTTCTCCAAGACGCTAAATACAGGGTGAGTCTTTGACTCGTACAAATATTGTAACAGTAGATTCTTGAGGTCATAAGAAACATTTGTTCCTATACCATGTTTTCTGATTCGGCCCTGATAAAAAGATATGGTCATTTTGAGTTTTCATAATGAGCTGTGCCACCCCTGGAAAAACAAAATTACCTTCAGAATAACTAGCTAACTCTGTGACACTACACATCTGTTAATCTTTTGAAAAGAGTTTCATTCGGTCAAAGAAAAACAAATTTTTGAAATTTGACTAATGTTTTTGAATATTTGACCATCAAGTCACTCGAAAACGGTGCATTATACGAGAAAATATGAAGAATACTTTTATTTCACATAACGTTAAAATATTCATTATATAACGTCCAAATTAGTTTCAAGAGTTGTTTTCTTTGAATTTTTGGTATTTTTAAGGTAAGTTATGGTCCTAATGAGAAAACTGGAAGATGTGTGTGATATCTTGTGTTCGTGAAAGATTCATCAAATAGATGGAAAACTGTATTCCGAAATTCATTTCATTCGGTACGACCGTTCATGAGATAGATCTAAAAATATTTTTTTTTATGGTTTTTCAACAGCCTGTATCTTTTAAACCGATAAGGTAAAAATGGTAAGGGAAAGAAGTGTTTTCTTTTGGTTTCAAGAATCTACTGTTAAAATATCTGTAGGAGACAAAGACTTTAGTTGTATATCAAGGATATGAATTTTGTGCTTTTCACTCTCTGAGTATAGGTCCAGTACTTATCGAGAAAAAAGCCTGGACGGTGTGCAGAAAGTTGTTTTCGTTTTTCGGATATGTACGACGATGTATTGATATCTAGTTAGCCTTGCCCATTTCCATGCATAAAAAAATATTGCGTTACCAAAGCAACGAACAATAACTCATTAGAAGTGACAACTCTTGTTGCCATGCAATGAGTTCGTGATTTGGGGTTTGAATTACTAGAACAACCCCCTTATTCACCAGATATGGCTTCATCCAACTATCATCTCTTTCCTCAACTGAAAAAAAGTTTACAAGGTCGTAAAGTTCTTTCCAACGAGGAGGTAATAAAAGTTGTGGAGGTCTGGTTTGCAGAACAAGAACAAAAATTTTTTTTGAAAGGTCTAGAGACGTTGCAGGTTCCCTGTAATAAATGTATCCAATTACGAGGAGAATATATTGAGCATCGAGATAGAATAATAGAGAGAAGTCATCATTCGACTAAAATGGTATCAGATCCGCCATATTGGTACGAGACTCTGACATTCCTGAATTTTCTGTCAGTTTTGCGTTTTTTAGAGTTCAATTCTGGCCACATTTACAAAATTGCGTTCATTTTCTCGATTTATATTGGACAATAAAATGGTGTCATGTGCTCTACGCGGAGACGAAATAGATAAAAAGAAAATCACAGGAATAACATTTCATAGGTGAGAATGAGTAATAAACAGATCCGTATTCGTAATTCTTTCATTTCTATCTTGATAATCCGATAGTAAGGTATATTATTATCGTCTGAAGAAAATATTTGATATTCGATTAACTTTATTTTAACAGATTTCCTAAAGACCCTCTAAGACGTCTTGGGTGAAATTTGTTACTCGAGGAATCTGGCAATCTTCGAATTATGAGGTGTTCTGTTCCAAACATTTTACAGGAGAATGTTTTGATCGGACATCACAATAAAGCTTAGTTCGTTTGCAACGAAATGCGGTTTCCACAATATATGAGGTATAGGTATGAAAAATACCTACACGTTTATATGATGATTGATTTTGAGGAAGTAATTTGTTGTTGTGAAATTTTAATTTTTCCTGAAGTCTGAAAGCAAGGAAAATAAGGAATTTTACCTTATTTTGTAAAGGCTAGATATACTACCTTTTGTTTAGGAATATACTTAAATTTCTTTCCATTATAGGAGGAAGCAGTTCAACCACCAAAAATAAGAATTCTATCTGATATTGTGAATTCACAACAAACGGAGATTATTGACGCAGTAGTAAATAAATCTGCTCTACCAACTTCTGAAACTAATCCACAAAAAACTGACGATTTACCAAGAATTTCAAATCAAATGAGCTCTCTTATAGAGAATTCTCCCAGGAAAAGAAAATTACTCACAATATCCATCTAAAGATGTTATTTGGATGTTTTGACCAATAGAATACTCAGAGAATTCATCAATACAAATGTATTCTTAGATTTAGTTGTACATAGTTTAAACCAATCTGTACTTGATAGTCACAGATATTTATTTATTAAAAGCGTTGTTTATAAATATATTAATGTAAGAATGACATATTTAATGAAAAAAAAGCGTAATGAAAAAATTAGTATGACTCACTATAATAATAAAATTATTTTGTTTAAAGGCCAATAAATCATTTACTTTCACAAATCTATATTGTTCCCCTTTTGTTCATCTGGGTATAAACTAGTAAATATTGTCAAATTTTATTCAGATTTCTCAAAAACCGAGTAAAAACTTTGATTGGGTGCTCACTTTCAAGAATATACCCATACATCTCCTTGAAAGTTTACTTAATCCGACCCTGTTCTATCCGCCATATTGTTCCCAGACTTAGCCACGCCTAGTGGTACCGTTTTTTTCTAGCACTATTGAATCTCATAGCGTCTCCTCTCTATTCTATCTCGATGATATTGAGTAAAAAAATAATTTGACATCGAAATTTTATTTGGTTCTATAGTAGGCAAAAATTTTTTCAATATATCCTCGTTTATCTCAAATTTTCATGTTCAAAGCATGATCAGATTTAATTCCGATTTATTTTCAATTATCCTGACAGAGGACAGAGGTTGCCAACTCGAGAACCTTCAGCCGACCCACGCCTTCGGTACATGAAAAAATCAACCCTATCAGCAGTACGAAATAAAACGAAACCGTGGACGTTATTGAAATGCGGGTTGGTTATTCACCAGGGTGATATTTTCCTGGAAACTATTCGCTCCGTGCTGATACCTTGGGACGAGGAGGTATTAAAGTTTAAATTCAATGAAGCAGAGTTACGCCTACAGAATCCGATTCTCTTCCGCGTACCGAATAAAAACAGGAGAAGGAATTCATAAAAGGAATATTTAGGTGAACCGGATGCAGAATAAATTTGGACCAGCATGTTATCTAAAGGACTCCTTGGATAAGTTCCATGAGCAAATATTGCTTCCCAGTCCATTTATATAAAAAGCCTACTTAACAAAAAGACATGATTATACAGGGTGTCTGTAAACTTAAGGAGATGATTCCTCGATGAA
The DNA here is from genome assembly GCF_907165205.1 of Coccinella septempunctata. Lineage (NCBI taxonomy): Eukaryota > Metazoa > Arthropoda > Insecta > Coleoptera > Coccinellidae > Coccinella > Coccinella septempunctata. The sequence goes on along the minus strand of NC_058189.1, from coordinate 54,419,510 downwards.
AATAAGCAGAGGTAGTTCCTATGAATTTTTTCGAAATCGACCTCCCTTCCAAGATACAGCCTTTGGAAGGCTATGACGAGTTGACAGTTTTTAATTGTTTTTACGGGTTCTAAACAACACTGAGTCATATAACTATACATAATATGAAGCACTAAGTAGATGTTACTCACACAATTTTTTTATATTTCATAACTTTAATATTAGGGGTTCAAAATAACAACCCCTTATAATTTTTCTTCAAAAATTGTTTTCGTGGGATAGATTTTCGAAAAATAAAATTCCCTTATGGTTTCCCATTCAATTCTGGAAAAAAAGTTTCTTGCAAAATTGCGATACAGTCGATACTTTTCTCGGAATAAATAAAAACTTACAAGCAGTTTCGATCACTGTTCATTCCATTTCATCGTATATAAATGTTCCATAAAATGACTACTTCCAACTAGAATTCATGTTGTTATTTTCAACCCCTAATAATAGAGTCATGTGATTTGAAAAAAATTGTGTGTGTAACATCAACTCAGTGTTTTTTAGAACCCCTAAAAAAAATTAAAAACTCTCAACTCGTCATCGCCTTCCAAAGGCTGTATCTTGGAAGGGAGGTCGATTTCGAAAAAAAATTATAGGAACTACCCCTGCTTATTTTCATCGAGGAATCATCTCCCTAAGTCCTTCGCATTTGTATAACGATACCCTGTATAAGGAGCTTAATTCCGAAGACATATAAAAGGTTTTAATGCAGAGTTGCGAAAAAATTTGAGGGGTGATTTCTTCTCAAAAAATAGCGTCATTTTTTTGAGCACCTGCTTACATAACGCTTCCTAAGATGGCATCAAAAAAGCAATATTTTTCTTAGAAACTAGAAAACGACAGAAATTAAATGAGCATTAAATGTTTCTTATAATTGCAAGGGGTAGAAAAAACCACTCCTAAAACTTTTTTCCTCATTCATATTGGACCAGTGAAGAATTTATTTCTGATAGCTTGATTTATTTTGAACAGATAAGGTTTCTTGCTGAAAAAACAGATTTTTGAGAAAAAAATAGTTCATCAATCCACAGGTGCGTATAGTGAGAGGCTGAAATTATCCCATAGAATGTCTGCTCAATTTGATTTTGTCAGTTTTCTGGTTTCCAGGAAGAAAATTGAAAATAGCTTTTAGGGTACCACTTTTTGGTAGCTGTATCTAAGCAGGGATTGCTCAAATTTTGGGTTTGCGAAAATATTGATGTTTTACGAATAATTTTTTTTTCTTCGATTAATCGATATTTCTACTCTGGTTTGGTTCTTCTTCAGGAGTAGAAATACAGAGTGAAAAGAGCTAAAAATTAGTTACATCAACATTGAAACATGGTGATCCTAAATATGTAAAAACTGATTAAAAACGCGATGTTAGTTCATCAAAACCTTGGGAGGTATGTATATGTACAGGGTGGGCAAAATTGGTGATATATAAACTACAACTTTTTAACCCAACGAAATAAAGGCAACTGAATCCCACGTTACGGTCGTCTTTTTTTGAGAAACTAATAATGCCATCAACTGCATTCCTCAATCTTCTTTTGTTTTCGAGTTATAGGCCAAAATTGAAATTTGGGCGATTTCAACTTTGGTCATTAGTTCCATTTCTGTTTGTGCTAGGATTTTAAAATGAAAACATTCTTCAGTCACTTTTTTATAGCAATCCAATGGCGTACTATGATTTTTTCCAACAGATTTACTTGCTGAGCTATAACATAAAGTTGTGTTTTTTTATAATATCTGAACGAATCGGAGGGCTATGTATGATATATTTCTGAAACGGGAAAAAAATGGTGATTTTGTCATTTTGAACTACTGTTTTCATATGAAAAATCACAACAATAGCTCAGCAAATAAACCTGCTGGAAAAAAATCATAGTATGCTACTGGATTGCTATCAAAAAAATCCTAGCACAGATACGGAGATAATGACCAAAGTTGAAATCGCCCAAATTTCAATTTTGGCCCATAGCTCGAAAACAAAAGAAGATTGAGGAATGTAGGTGATCTCATTATTAGTTTCTCGACAAAAGACTAAGTTATATGTCATTCATTTTCCTCTATCTCGTTCGGATAAAAAGTTGTAGTTCAGGTATCATAAATTTTCCCACCCTGTACAAAAGCTATGGATACACGATAGTACCAGGAGAGGCAAAAATTCCGAGTACGGAACAATTCATTTTTGACATCCTGTATCTTGAATACGCTTTTCCTACTGAATTCAAAATCTCCAAATTCCGAAATTTCATCGAAAGCTTTTTTCCATAATGATGGCGCGAAGCCCTTTACTACTCACTATATACCCGAAAGAAAAGGCATGTTTTCGATAATACACAGGTGTAGGTCAGTGAACTCAAAATATATCAAAAAGAGAAAAGTCAAATTCAATTAGTTCAACCATTTTATCTCTAGATATAATCAAAAAGGTTGATAAGGAACCCCTACAAGCAAGGTATCCACAGCAACAAAAGGATTATCCATTTTTGACAGAAGAGCCATTTAAAAAAATCAACAACCCTTCACCCATCGTATAGAGTGCGCATGACCAACTTCTCCATTATATGTAAGTAGATACATGAAAAGTTGCGCAATTTCAAATAAAACACACACACCACAAAATGATGAATACCAAAAATATGAATTTTGTGCGTTGAATTTTACTCACTCTGTATGTCTTTTATATTACTCAGTTACTGATTGTTCAGTTCTAGTTCAGTTCAGTTCGCTAAAGAAAAATTAGAATAAAAATTGCAAACTTATTTAAACTATAAGGCAAGATAGGATCCAAACAATCCACATATCCACATCCCAATAGGTTCTCTCAAGTAAAATATCTTATTTTCTCCCTTAAGAACTGCTCAAGTTTTTATGGAATTTCGCAGTGCTTGAGTTTTTTCAATGGAGCTATGTAGCCAATACTGAATATGATATATCGTGAATTATTCAATTTGAAAAGTTCAGCTATTTCGAAATACATTTCACCGAGTTAGAAAAAAATGTCTATCATCAAATTAGCCTCTATCATACCAACATTATCTTTATTTATCCAGTTATATTTGGCCATGTTGCAACACAAAATTATTTCGAGATTCCTTGTGTTTTTAAATTGATTCAAATGCTAGTGAGCGTGAGATAAGCTGTCATAAAATTTATTGAGAATACCTACCTATAATTACAGTAGAGAACTGCGATAAGAATGCCTTGTGTTTCACACTTAGGGTACCCATTGAGCAATTATTACAATCAGGACTCACATCAGACTGATGTTATGAATTATTTGCACTTCGGGAGAATGAATGATTAGATATTGAATTTCGATAAATGGTTTTTCGGATAAACGTAGGGAAAAGATAGATGCTCCACATGTACACGGAAGTTTTCATCTGAGTGTATCTCCTCAGTGTAATCAATCGACTTATGAAAGATTATTCGACTAACAGTATTGTGGAAAATTAAGTTAAGTAGCCATTGCATTCACACAGTGAAACTGATAAACCCCCTTCAACTTCTCGATAAGAATGAAATGAAAAATGGATCTTAGAGGGTCTTTGACAGAGCATTGTTCGAAAATGGATGAGTCACAAAATTTGTGAGCAAACTGATTAGGTGATCGTTTATTTTCCAAAAATTTTCTTCAATTAATGCAGAAGTATGTAGAAATGGTAATGGAATTTTTAGAGATAAAAAGCGCCCTGTCTAGAATGGACTTAATAATAATAACATGATAAAGTTATGTACTCGACGAAAGTGTCAATATCCTTGTCCTGATTGAAATCATTATTTTGATAGAGCATTCTTCTACCAAGAAGGATTCACTGAAGCGGTTTTTTTGTCTGTAGTTGCAGATTGTACAATTTATTGATGTTGCACAGTGTTTAGAACCTACAATTATTATTGCTTTATTCCTATTGATTGTAAAACAAATATGTAGTGATAGCGTGGAATACGAGTTGTGCAAGTAGTACACAAAATGAAAAATTTCCATTGGTAGAAAAATGAACTTTACACGTGAGTTGCATAATTATTTCCATTGTTTTCTCAGTAAAACGAGAGGATCATGCGAAAACAAAATATAATCGAGATCATTATCATCCACTCGACATTGGAACATAAAATTATTTCTCCATAATAAAGTTTCGCAAATTGCAATGCCACTAACATTTTTTTGAGATATTAGTTTGGTCCTATCTTACATGTGTATAGATTATATTTTTCCATGGGGGTTCTTAGAAATTAGAGCTGTTTACTTCAAAAAAGCTAGAACAGTGAAAGTATCATTCGTTCATATATTAGGTAAATGCTATCATTACACCAATATACTTCATATTTCGATTCTTTTTTGAAAAAATACGTTAAAATTTTTTGTTTATCGTTTCCGAAAATTGAAAAATATTAATATAATATTTCATTTATTCCTCACATAAATTAATAATCTGCTTGAAGAATAAACAATAACTACATACTAAATCTAATTACAAATCAACTGTTGAGTGTTAATCATTGATGATAAAAAAATTTAATATTGATCCATGAATTCTGAAGATAATTTCTACTGTTTTGGATCAAAGTGTTAAATACATAAATACACTTGACTTGATACGATTGAAAAACTCCATTTCGAGTTTCCTTTTAACTGATTTTTCATGAGAACTCGAGAATTAAATTTCTGGATGTAAGGTCGTAGCATCGAGTTTCGTTTAAGGTCGTTCGTATAGCTAGAACCAGTAATAGTGAATGAGATTCTGAATTTACATAACCCAAAACTCAATATACTTCGTTCATTAGATCCAAATTTCACATAAAGAACATCAAGAGGTAATTATTGTCTGAACTCCACTTTAAAAATTCTCCTTATAAGGTGGCAAGCTGAAATATCCAGAACTATTTTTTGTCTTAACACACTCATTATGTAAACCGAGATTCATTTGCCTTCACATATTCTCCTCAATAACCCATCCCCGCAAGTTTCAAGATAATAAAACTAATACCAGTCATACAAATAGCTATCATCTCATGTTTATGTTGGTATTTTGTTCGGCATTATTGCAGTAAATATTTACTGCGGTAGAGGTGTGGAAAGAATGTCTGGAGAACCAGAAGAAACTTGACTTACTGGAAGAGATACAAGTCTAGCAGGGTACTTAGGTAGAGAATTTAACACAGGCGACATGCCGAAGATTAACTTCACATCGATATTTGCTACTGATACATTCACACAAGTTTTTTGAATTAATTAAAAGAATGAGAATACTGACTGACATTATATTACAGTATGATCTGGCTCTCCTTCTTGGGAACAAGGGCGCAAAGAAGAAACAATTTGGTGCTATTAGCCAGAGCTGTACCAAAGCAACGTGCTTAGTGCTCGTGAAAAAACTTAAAGCATTATTTTGCTCCCGTGCATTTTTTAAAACCAGTGAGCTCCCTTCTTCTCGGGATTACTAAGCACTAAGCCCTTCGGAAATCATATCGAAATTTCAATCAATCAACGGATTTTATGTATCTGATTTATTTTATGTATTTTTACTTGTATTCGAAGTTTCAGTGAATGATTTTGATTTTTCGTGAATGGTGTATAGATTCTCAACAATCCCAACAAACAATTAACTCACAGACTAATCAAGCAGTTCGAAATGGCTCATTTCTCTTATTTCAAAATTTTTTTTCTTGATTTCTTTTTACGTAAAATCGTCTCAAATACATGATAACAAATATAGGCTTTAATGTGAAAATTTTGATTTTTGATGAATTCGCTAATCTTCTTGATCTTCCAGGATTTTTTTTAAAGAAACCTCCTCCAGTAGAAATATTCAATGTTGTGACTTCCGTTTTCAACATGTCCATCACAAGGATCCCGATAACACATAAGTCTTAAGAGTTTTTACCCTAAGTATGACTCACTGTTGGAACTGCCTTCAAACTATCTGACGATGAAAAGATATACTGGGTGTCATTTGAAATGAGGAAGTATAAATCTATTTGCGTCATGAAACCGGGAGTTGCAGAGGTCTGAAAATATTTTAGGTAGAAAACTCATTGTTGAGAACCCCAACATAAAAAATTTCAGCATAAAATTATGATTACTTCTCCGCAAGGGCGGCTCGTCAGAGGAGGCAAGGGAGGCTAAGCCTCCTCATAAAGCTTAGAGCTAAAATACATTCACTTCGGGCATGTCCTCATTTTCAGAAAGTAATTTCTATATAAATTTTCCGAACACCTGAACTAGATATTCAGATAAAAATTAGTTCATTTTTCGGTCCTCCGCTCATAAAAATCCAGCATAACAATCACCGGCTGCGTACGCGTCCGCCGCGTCGAATGTCAATATTTCCTAGTACTGCCGGAGTACGGACGGAGGCTGTTGGGCCTGCTGCTTCCGTTGATAGTGTAACTCACGCATACGTTCTCTGGACTCACATACTAGCCGAACAAAAATTCAGCTGACTTACTGTACCATATTCGCCCGTAAAATGTACCAGAGGAGGCACAGCTCCCCTGTTCTCCATCGATTCTTTCGTGCCGTCTTCGACTATATTCGCTTGATCTCCGACGGTAGGGGCGTTGTCCGGCGGTAATTGTTACATTTTCAATTTGAATGTAACGACTTCGTGGAGAACTGGAACTTCGGGAAATTTGTGATATATTCTTGTTAAGATAGGTTGTTTTGTTAGGGCGTTAGGGGTAAGTATTGATACGGATCAAAAAATAAAATGGAATTTAATATTGAAAATTAACTGTACACGTTGTTAAAACCTTTACAAGACCTCCACCAAATTTAATTACACTAAAGTCTACCGAAAATCGTCAGAATAGAAGTTTCAGTGTTGTTTGGTACGATAAATGTGATTGGTTAACTGGATCGATCAAACGGGAGAAATTATTTTGCTGGCCATATTTACTATTTTCTCATCAAACAGAATAGATATACTTCATGGTTCAAAACGGGATTTTCAGATTTAAAAAATTTACCGCGATCTATCGAAAGGCATAACAAGTCAAAGGAGCATATAGCATCCTCTTGCATTCAAAATTAATCTTAGAACTGACAACTTTTCATTATATTGAAGAAGTATACTTTATTGACTGATAAGAGTTTGTTTCAACACTCCTCGAAAACTATTAGCCTCCTCAGCTCTCATGACCACGAGCCGCCACTGCTTCTCCGAAAAGATCTAAATATCCATCGCGGTAGAACACCCTGTATAATATAAACCCAAGAATATGGAAATTTCGATCTGACTCAATCTGCATATGAAGACAATATTTATTATTGAATTTCGAGTGAAATGTAATCATAATTCAATTTTAGTTTCAACTTTTAATCTTATTGCTTTCAGGTTTATGATGAAAAAGAAGGAAACGAATTCATTTTATGAAATTCGAATTCCCTTCTTTCAATATTCAAATCTGGCTCATCCAAATATCTTCAGATGACCAACTGTGTCCAAGGGAGTTAGAGTTTAAAATCTATGCCGGATTGGTTTTCATAGACGGTGAGATGTGTAAAATAAGGGAAATTGTAAATATGTAACTCGAAAACTACTGATGATGTAGAGGATGAGGAACTTATTTCAAAGAAACAAATTGGGTCCCAATCAATGGCTTAAAAAAAGTTAAAAATTTTAAACATTTTCGCTTCATCAAAAACATGGCTAAGGAATTTTTCGAAAACGAAGAAGCGCCACATAAAATGTTTTAAAAATACATAATCATCAATTTATCATAAATATGGGAACATCCAGTTTTATATGTATATGAATATTCGTTGAGAAAGCAACCTATATTTCAGGAAATGATGATGATTCATAGAACACCCTGCGGAAGCTTATCGGAAGCTTACAAAATTCCTACCAAATGCAGCAAAAAAAAATTTCGTTGAATTCATATTTCCATTCGTGGAACAATTTTCCTATAAACATACTTGAAACTGTGGCAGAGTAGAACGGAAAACATATCGTTTCGAAGAAATGGAACCGGTGGTTTTTCAATCGAATACAGTTTTCATTAAAAAAATCTCATTTTCAACAGTTTTTGGAAAAAGTGTTTAGTGCTCGCAAAATCGAATTACTTTCACAAGTTGCTTAGTAATCGCGAGCCTTTCGTGAAAAATCGGTGCTTAGTGCTCGAGAATCGGGAGCACTTTTTGTCAGTGCTTGGCACAGCTCCGAATTCTCCCGCCAGGATACAACCCTTCATGCCTTTTACATTGACGTGAAACTTATTTTTCTTCATTTCCGGCACCCTGTTTATGTGAATTGATTCAATATATTAAATTTTCATGGGTAAATTCAGAAGGATTACTGAAATGATATGGTCCTGTAAACAGAATATGTACTGGATTTCACCAATCAGAAATGTTTCAACTTACCGTTAAGCCTCTTCAAATATTGCAGTATATCTTAAAGAGAGTTAAAGAGAGGGATTTTGGTGGGAAGATAAAGAAAACTCAGAAATAAATATACATAATGCATTATTTATTGCAAATGCGAAGAGTTCGTTATTGATGTGAGGACATAGTACTGTCCTATTTATCGAATAATCTACTTATCAATAATTCATTGATCAGAAATCACAGATTCACTAGAATTGATATGGAAAACAAACATACTGCATCAGACTTGTGCTTAATAATATAGTCAAGGGACACAATAGGGGTGTTTCTCTGAAATGATGCAGCATTTATAGCGGGAGTTTCATCGTTGTGCATGCAAAATTCTTAGTTTAACTATATTAATTAAACTCTCTTCTGTAAAGGCCTCTAACATTGAGTGATTGTGATTGTCGACTTCGTCCAATAAAACAAGCACGGCAGTAATAAGATTCACCTCAGTCTTCCTATTATCTCCACCTGCAAAAAAAGTTTATATCAAAAATCTCTTTATGCAAAATAAACGTTTTTATTTGGAAAGCTGGAGCTTATTGAAAATTATTTGATCCACAATGAAGCAGAAAGACTAAGAGTGTTTCTTAATTGAATATCAATATTTATGGGGATGATTTTTGGTCTCATTTTAAGAAAAAAACTTCACATGAACATATGCCCTAAACGTCTTACCTTTTGAGATACAGGGTGATAAAGTTTAACAAAATAAATAGCTTATTATTAATATCTACAAATACTAATTCAGATATTTTAATGAAATTTGTCACGCATGTTCTATGAATCAAAAGGCATTTTTTAATGTATCACTTTTTTTAATTTCTACCAGTGGCGTTCGTACGTAATTTGACCTACCTATTTTGGCAGACATTGATGGTGGGCCACCGATTTTTCATGAAATAAAAATTATTTTTGAAATTCCCAATCATTTCTCACCAAAGTTGATCACTTGGCTTTTTTCAATCCTATTCACGGTTTTCGCTTAAAAAAATAAAAACCGTTTTTCCGCATGATCATAACAATATCGTTAATACATACATATGACAACATCACCATGGAGAGACATACGTAGATTTTATTTTTTTGTACATGTATGACAAATTTCATTAAAATATCTGAAGTGGTATTGTAGATATTAATAATAAATTATTTATTTTTGAAAACTTTACCATCCTGTATCTCAAAAGGTAAGACGTTTTTTTCTCAAAATGGGCCCAAAAATTAGCCCCATAAATATTGACATTCAATTAGGAAACACCCTGTATATAGGTACCAATCCTCTCTGCAAAGTGTTTGTCAACTTTTGTTTTTTTGGGTAGTTATATTCATAACCATTCATCGTTTTGTAGTTACAGATAGTATACCAAGCAGTTTATATTTCTGAACGATCTAGGTTCATCTATCGGGTGAACTTTCCAGTGGCCTTACCCATACGTGAATAAACCGGCCCTAATACTAACCTATTAACAATTTTATCGATTGAAAGTGCTGAGATTACTATTATCGACGTCAATTCATTGCTATATAAATTTGCATCCCTCAGGGCGCATTCTACATTTTTGTTATGGCTCTGAAACCACTTTTCTCTTCATATGTCATTTTTTTTCGAACAAACTAACCTCACAAAATCTCAAGAATATAATATCTGTTAACACACATTTTCTTGACTTAATTCATATTGTTCTATTCATAATGAGTTGAAGTAACATACTATATAATACAATTCCCAACCTAGATCATTGATCATCAAGTACGATAGCATTTGTTAAACCCTTGAACCTGAATAAGCTATTGCGAGTGTCAAAACAGGTTAGTGGTAAAAACTCATCCTCATCGTTATTGAAATAATAAACAGATTTAATTCAGATGCATACCACCCGCTGATATAAATATCATCAAGTGTTACGATCTGAGTTGAACAAGCCAATTTGCCATCGTCAGGGCCCTAAATGGAGTACGCTCCACCGAAGAAAAGCAGATGCTGACCATGGTTTTGGTTTTATATGACCTCGTCAGAGCAACACAGCTTCTTCTCCGATGACGAAAAAGTTTGGAATTGATGGACTCTTCTTCAATACTGGCACTGGTGCTACTGAGTAACACAGAGCACAGAGCGCCACCCAGTTTGAAACGATATCCGAGTTTCACGTCTTTAGGGGTGATCTTTCCGATTAGTGAAAATAATGTTTTTAGTTCTTAAGCAAGCTCAGTTATGTATAGTATATGGTTGTTTGAATCAAATAGCCCCCTTTGCTAAGAACCCAAAAAAAGTTTCAAGATAGTATCTAGCACATCAATTCGACGATTTTTGAAAGCACCAACAAGCTTTTTGACCATCTGATATTTGAAGTTACTGGTGTGCAATGCACTAGTTTCACAAGGACCCGAAGAAACTATTGTGATACTTAGCAATAAAAGTACCTACTTTTTTCTTTGGTTTGATTATTGATTTTCACCAAGAATCTGCCACATCAATTTATCATCTGATGAAAGTAGAAAAAGTGTAAACTAGATCTTTCACCAACTAGTATTTCAATTTACTGATACGTAATGCATCAATTCCCCAAAAACCTCCAGAAGCTCTTGTAACAGCAGAAAACTGTAGTTTTGTAAATCTCATCATCCTTAGTGGAAATAATGTATTTTAGATCTTTGATTTGATATAATTATGGATTTTTAACAATTATCAACCACATCATTTCAATAGTTGTTGAAAGCAGAAACTGGTTTTTGGCTATCTGGTGTTTCCTATTTCTGTCACTTGATGCAAAATTTCCGAAAAATATGAAGAAACTTTTGTGATTTTGAGTAGGAAGATGAGGATATAATGGGGTGAGTCTTTGACTCGTACAAATATTTCAACCGTAGATTCTTGAGGTAAAAAAAAACACTTTTTTTCTTTACCATTTTTTCGAATAGAATCGGTTTGAAAGATACAGGATGTTGAAAAACCATGAAAAAATGTAATTTTTAGGTTTCATCGAATTAAATGAATTTCGGAATATAGTTGATCGCCTGTAGTTGTGTATTATCTACTTTTAGAAATTTATCAAGGATGTAGTGATTCTCTTTTTTTTTCGGTTATTCACTTCACTCATGCATGTGTGCTTTTTTTTATTTAGATTGAGTATTATAGGTTTACACCTCTACTCTTGTTGATATTATAATAATAATAATAATAATAGTTTTTCATTTATTCGATGAATCTTTTTCGAACATAAGATATCACCCTCATCTTCCAGTTTTCTCATTATGACCATTACGTATCATGAAAATATACCTAGAAACTAAGTTGGCGCTATCTATTGAATATTTAAACGTTTTGTAAAATAAAAGTATTCTTCATATTTTCTCGAAAATAAAATATATCTGAAATTCGAAAAACTGGGTACATTGACCAATACAACTCTTTTCAAAAGATCCACAGATTTAGCTAGTTGTTCTTAAGGTAACTTCATTTTATGAAAACTTTTTATCAACCCCGAATCGGAAAAAATGGTAGGGGAAAAATGGTATGTGAAAAAAATGTTTCTTTTGACCACAAGAATCTACTGTTAAAATATTTGTACGAGTCCTGTATACTCAATGGTGATATAAAAACGGGAATGGTAAAAAACTCATCGTTGGTGAAAATCATTATTTCTGTTCTTTGCTTTGGGGTGAAATATTTAATATCTTGAAGAGCTTATGGAAAAGTTATATGACTAATCATGTTCAATATGAATTCCGACATCTAGGAAACTTCCCTACCATATGTTTGGGAAAGAAATTTGAAATAACGTAGGGGAGGAAAGTTTGATCAAAGTGAATCTTACCTTAAGAAATAAAGTTTGCTAGGCTATAAGAAACATATCACAGGTTATGGTCCAATATGCATTCTCGATGTACTCGAAACGTAGAATTTGGGCTGTCTGCCAAACTTCAGAGACGGCGGAGTCGACAACGGGGGCGGCGGGGGGATGAAGCCAGCGTTGCATATTTCAGTGGCGGCGTAGTAATGCTCCGAGGGTGATTGCTTGAGGGGTGATTCCGAGAGAAGCGGAAGGGGGTGACAGTAATCTTGCTGAAGCGGGACCGCGTATTCACAGTCTTTTATGTCTGCGTAGTCCGAACTTCTCGAGTACCTTTCGGCCGTCGATTCCTGATATAAAACAGCCTTATCGCATCTGATTGGCACTTGAGACGACCTCGAAGACGATTTTCTACGCATCTGCTTAATTACGACCGCTGCTACAGCGGCAATCACGAAAAATAGAAGCACTAACAATAAACCGGCGACTACGCCCAAATAATCGACCAAGTCCCGTTGAGCATCCACCGCGCTGATCTCATTATTCGTTGTGATCCCTGGAGTAGAAATTTGGTCATCTAAAATATTTATCTCTTCTTGTTCCCCTGTTTCACTGAACCTCCTGTCCATGACGGTCGATTCGAAGGTGATCTCGCTCACCAGCATCCACCTGGACGCGAAATGGAGCTGGATCTTCACGAACCTCCCCACGCGATGATGCAGCTTGATCGAAACGTTGCGAGGCGTCTCGAAGATCAGATCTTCGATGTAATTGTACGTTATCGGTTCGTCCGTGTACTTCTTGCCGTTCACGCTGAAGAAAACGCGAGCCTCGGCGAACACTCTGACGTCTTTGGTGAACTGATTGTTGCAATAGATGTGAACGGCGTTAAACTCGCGAACTTTCTCGAATTCGAAGACGATTTCGATTGGGGATTTTCGGAGATCGTTCTTCCATCCGACCCAACCTTGGAGGTTGAGGTTGTGGAAGGCTACTTTGAAGTCGTCTGGGCCCACTTTACCATCAATCAGCTGACCTAGTCCGTACCGCAGTTGATCCCCGCTCCATTGTCCGTCGTAAGTGACGTCGAAGAATTCCCAATTGTTCCCCCTTTTATCGCCTTGGGGCATGGAGTAACTCAAGAGTCCTTCAGTCCATCTACAACCGTAGACTTCAACCCTCATGCAGACGGTCCGATGGTGATGGCTGAAGGGTAGAAACCTTATTTTGCTAGCCCACATTGGGGGATCTAAGTGCGTTTTAGATTCTAGATAGGTGTTCATGTTCCCTTTCATCACTTCATTTCCGGTTCTATTGTGGTATCTCATCCACTTGTTCAGGCTTGGTCTCCAATATTCAAGGATGTAGGACTCGGTGAATTCCACCCCTTGTCCATTTCCGAAACGACCCTGTGTACCGGTTGCGGTAATAACGAACACATCTTGCAGGTCTATCTCTATCCACTCCTTCAAGTCGGGGGTTGCTGGGGTGAGGGGACACCAGGCGCCGCCGTGCAGTTCATTTCGTATCCTGAAAAAATAAGGGAAGTTTTAAATGAAGTCTTATTGAAATTCCGCGATGTTTATGAAGGAAATTTTAATAATAATAATCAGTATTAGTTCTTCGTGGAAACTTTTAATGCACTCCCGGTTTGGACCTTGGAGGTAGGTTGATTTCATTATGAAAATATGCGGGGGGTGTGTAATATTGAAAGTTTTACTCGGAAAATCGAACTCTAGAGCAAAAAAGTTAATATTTGTTGTTGTTTGGTTCATTTTTGACGTAATGAACCAAAACCACTTCAAGAATTAGGAACAAAATCTGTCTTAATAAAAGTACAATACTTCTGCGGGTCAAAAAGTTTCATTTGGAACAGGTAAGCTCAGAACATATCGAAGATTGTAATAATAATAAACCTTTGAGTGAAATTTGCATTCCGATGGCTTACTTTTATGAAGTTATACCCAAATTCAGAGAAAATTTAGAATCCATTTCGAACTTTTGAATGGGCAGCACAAAAGGGTGGTGTCAGATTAATATAACCTTGGACCATATGGAGTACCAATACCAAAAATTAGCCCTGTATACAGGGTCAGTCTTTGACTCGTAAATGCACGGGGTATATCTGAATTACGCAGAAAAAATGAAAGGGGTGATTATTTGAGGTAAATTTTTCTCAAATAATCATAATTAGGGTAATTGGTAAAAAAAAAATTTTAAAAACCTCCCTCGGCAAAAGTTAGACCCTTCCGAATATTAACAAAAATTTTTTCTTGTATATAAAGATAAAGACACGAAACTTGGTAAATATCATTTGTCGATGAAATTACACATGTAACTACTAGATATTAAGGCGAAATACCATCTTTTTGAAAATGCGTTGCATTTTTTTTTGTAAATGCTTGAATTGTCGAAAAAACTTGTAGATATAAAAAAGTTAGAGTATAAGTGGGACTTTTCGGCAATGTTTTTTTAAAAGGAAAATTTTCATCCATAAAAAAATGTGTGAGAAAAATATATTAGAGGTTTACTACTTCAACCCTTTTTGAGCATACCTACATGGTTGAAAAAATTCCAACATGGGTAATTTCATTGACAAATGATATTTACTAAATTTCGTGTCTTTAGCTCGATATACAGGGAAGGTGTAACTTTTCCAGGGAAAAGTTTTTCAAAAAAGTCTATACCAAATGCCTATTTTAGTTTTCCTCAAAGAATTACCGGTGTTTCCCTAGGTCGAAAAAAACACTATTTCCATTTAGGCTCGGTTGATAAGATATAGGCTGTTGAAAATTGATGAAAAATGTAATTTTCAGTTATATCTCACAAACGATTTGATGGAATGATGTTGGAATATACAGGGTGAGTCTTGACTCGTATACAAATTTTGGCAGTAGATTCTCGAGGTAGAAAAAACATTTTTTCTTTACCATTTTTTTTTCAAATCGGCTTGGTTTAAAAGATACAGGCTGTTGAACAATGTTATTTTGTTATTTTTAATCGGTCAATTACTCAAATTCTATTAGCTTTACAATAAAGTGTTTGAAATGAAATTTTCCTCTTATTGAGTAGAGCATCTCCTAAAATTATTTAGAACTATACAAAGTGTTTCGTTATTTTAAATGGAACACCCTATATATTTTTACATTTTGGAATTTCTTGTTGAATTGGAATATGAGTTTGATCACACAACTGTGTCCGAAATCTCAACGGTTTCCGAGAAATTTCACTTTTTATTAATATTTGTACGTTTGAGGTACATAAAGGACTATAAAAGCTCCGTCCTTATTCTATATAGGTAATTGATTCGAATATTGGAGTGTGTCTAGCTAGTCAACAAATGATACATTAAAATTTTTTTTTTAATAACCATATTATATACAGGGTCCACGAAAACGTAAATCCATTATCAAGACAGAAATTGATCAAAATCTTCATTCTTTTGAATGGCAAGCCATATTATTTCTGCTCATTATTTAAACATTTTTTGTTGGCTTCTAGTTGTTTCAAATAATGAACAGAAAAAAATATGAGTTGCCATTTAAAAAAATTAAGATTTTGATGAATATCTGTTTTCGTGGACCCATTATATAATATGGTTATTTACAAAGAAAATTTTTAGTGTATCATTTATTGACTAGACACAGTCTAAATTTGAATCAATTACACAGAATAAGGACGGAGCTATAGTCCTCTACGTAAGTAAGGTACCTCAAACGATCAAAATAAATAAGAAGTCAAATTTCTCGAAAGCCGTTGAGAATTCAGACATAGTAGTATTATCAAACTTATATACAAATTCAACAAGGAATTCAAAAATGTAAAAATCTATAGAGAGTTCCATTCAAAATAACGAAGTTGATGGCTGTGCGGAAGAAACGAAACACTTTGTACAGTTTTGAATAATTTTAGGAGATGCTCTACCTAAAAAGAGGAAAGTTATTTCAAACTCTTTTTTGTAAAGTTAATAGAATAAGAGTAATCTACCGCTGCCCCATGGCGCGGATACCCTGTATAATGCGCCGTTTTCGAGTAATTTGATGTTGAAAAATAAAAAATATCTGTGAAATTGGGTACTTTGTCCGAATACATTTCTGTTTAAAAGATCCACAGATGTGTAGTGTCATAGATTTAGCTTGTTATTCTGAAGGTAATTTTGGTTTCACAGGGGTGGCCCAGCTCATTATAAAAACTCAAAATGACTATATCTTTTTATCAGGGCCGAATCGGAAAAAATGGTATAGGAAAAAAGTATTTCATTTGACCTCAAGAAACTACTGTTAAAATATATGTACAAGCCAAAGAGTGAAGACTCAGCCTGTATAGGATGAGTCAAAATATGGCTAGTCGAAATTTTTCTGTTTCGTGTTAACCCTTCCACCCAAAACCATCCCTTCATGAACTCCAGTGCAATGAATTGGGGTCTCCGCCTTTATAAATTCATGAAGTTAACAAATTACACCAGAACTAATAATACCTGGGACGTGAGTTTTCGAACAACAAACGTCGTTTCCGAGATGAAGATCCGGAAATATTAATATGGTTTCGAATAGTTGGTATCCGTGGTTTCACCCCCCACCGTTATATATAGATACAATCATCCAAACTGGCGCGGAACAGATCGTATACGTTCCGCCCCTTCTCGTGTCTTCGTTCATTAGTAACGGTTCTCATTTTGACGTGAGTTATTCATTCTTTAATTAATGAGGGAATATTCGGCCCGAAATTATTTCAAGCCCCGAACATCATTTCATTAATAATACAAAACGGCATCCCGCGTTCTGTATCCCGAATGATCATAATTTTATTTCCGCGCCGACTTAATCCGATTTACGGACTGAGCAAGGAAAAAGCTTAATCTGTTTATTCAAATAGGCTTTCCTCCTTGGAAATGAAACTTTTTTGAGGGATGACGAAGAGCGGAAACGAGCAATTTCTGGAAAAGGTGGCTGGCACTGAATGAATGATGTGTAATCTACCGGAGTGATTTTGGTGTTGTTATGATCAGTGTCATGCCTTTTTAGCCTCTTCTTCCTATTCCCTTTTTATTCTTTTTTTTTGTAATCCTGGAGTAGGTGAAATTCACATTTAGAAGAGGGAAAGCTAACGAAAAAAATTGATGGCAATTCGAATGGAGAGGTCTTTCTTGGGCATATATTATCATCTCTCATTTCCTACAAGATCTTTTGTTGTGTACTGAAGAACAATATTTTTACTAACAAGTATCAAGTATCTACCTGTTTTTAAAAGGGTTGAGAGGTGAGCAGATTTACGAAAATATGCTTAATACCCCTGGTGATCAATGTCCTTCGTATGCGACCGTGAAAAATTGGACTGAAGCTTCAAAAGAGATAAATTTTCCATTGAAGATGATGACCGATCGGGAAAGCCAGTTTCTGTGTCAGTCCCCGAAAATATCGATGCAGTTCATGACATGATTTTATCAGACCGTCGAATTGGGCTGAAACGTATATCTGAAGCACTTAATATTTCATACGAACGCGTTCATCATATATAGTTCACGTCAATTTGGACATGAGAAAAATTGCTGCAAAATGGATCCCCAAATGTTTAAATGTTGACCAAAAGCTTGCAAGGGTAGAAGCATCGCGTTCGATCTGTGCTCGATTTGAAAACGATGTAGACTTCTTAAACCGAATTGTTACTATGGATGAGACTTGGGTACATTTCTACGATCCAGAAACAAAGCAACAATCGATGGAATGGCGACACTATAGTTCTCCAAGACCTAAGAAGTTTTGAGTCCAAAAATATGCTGGAAAAGTTCTTGCTTCAGTTTTTTGGGATTGCCATGGAGTAATCATAATTGATTTTCTGGATAAGGGTAGAACAATAACCGGAGATTACTATTCAACATTACTGACCACTCTATGGGAAAAAATTAAAGAGAACAGACGCGGAATGCTATCCAAAGGTGTTTTGTTTTTGCAGATCAACGCCCCTGCACACAAATCTCATGTTGCAATGCAAAAAATTCGTGATTTAGGGTTTGAATTAGTAGAACTCCCCCCTTATTCACCAGATTTGGCTCCATCCGACTATCATCTCTTTCTTCAGCTGAAAAAAAGTAAAAGGTCGCAAATTTTCTTCCAACGAGGAGATAATAAAAGCTGTGGAGGTCTGGTTTGCAGAGCAAGAAGAAACATTTTTTTTGACAGGTCTAGAGACGTTGCAGGTTCGCTATAATGAATGTATCCAATTAAGAAGAGAATATGTTGAGTATTAAAATATTTTGACATTGAAATTTTGTTTGGTTCTATTATAGTAGGTTAAGAATTTTATATATATATCCTCGTACAAACCTTTTAGTCAACGCACGCCGATAAATCAGGATATAAGAACGTTTTTCTAGGAATTGCTCGACAAATTATGATATTTCACATAGAAAAATTTAATTAATCATAATTTAAATATATCCTATGTACCTAACTCCGAAAAAATGGATAGCTTTCTAATGGTAAAAGAATTTCCAAAATCGGTTCAGCAGTTCCATACAGAGATTACTTCCAACAAATTATAACAAACTAAACCTCTATATAATATTTACGAAGGCATAGAAGGGCCAAGAATTATTTATTTTCAATCCCGGCTTGTAAGTCGGGATTATAACTTATAACTTTCGGATTCAATTCAGTCCTGTCATATTCGAGGTATACAATAATAATAGCCTATCATAAACAGACTTGAATATAACGATTCTTTTGGAAAATTGAAGAAATATAACGGATGAAATCATATAATCAGGCATGCAATTTTAATAACATTGCAATTGATGGAAATATTTTTCTCCGGGAGAACTTGGTTTAAGTATGTACTATACTTTTGTGAGAATATATACAGGGTGGGCAATATTGGTGATACCTGAACTACGACTTTTTCAACTCAACAAGATAGTGGAAAATGCATGGCACATTACGGTCGTCTTTTTTCGAGAAACTAATACATAATGCCATTTCGAGTTATAGGCCAAAATAAATACTTCAATTTGGTCATTATCTCCGTTTCTATTTGTGCTAGGTTGTTGAAATGAAAATATTGTAGAGACACTTTTTTATAGCAGTCCAGTGACGTAGGTAGGTACTATGATTTTTTTCCAACAGGTATATTTGCTGAGCTATAACATAAAGATGTGTTATTTCTTATGAAAACAGTAGTTTTCATAGTAGACTTAGAAAGACTGAGGGCGATGTATGATATATTTCTGAAACGGGAAAAAATGTCGATTTTTTCTAATTTTAATATTGAACTTCTGTTTTCATACGAAAAAACACAACTTTGCGTTATATCTCAGCAAATAAACTTGTTGGAAAAAATCATAGTATGAAAGTGGATTGCTATAAAAAAAGTGTCTCCATAATGTATTTTTTTGAACATCCTGGCACAAACAGAAACTGAGATAATGGCCAAAGTTGAAATCGCTCAAATTGCAGTTTTGGTCTATAACTCAAAAACAAAAGAAGATAATGGAATGCAACTTTGATGGCATATCATAAGTTTCTCAAAAAAAGGCGAACGTAATGTGACATTCATTTTTCTCTATCTCGTTGGATTAAAAAGTTGTAGTTTAGATATCATCACAAATTTTGCCCACCCTTTACATACAGATATTCTGATGTATTGCAATTTCATCAAAAAATTAGTGAATTTCTTTGGAGTTCAGACGAATTGGATTTCTTTAGCTTAATCGACGTGAAACAATGGTAAATTTATTGTATGATCTATTTGGCTATTTCCATTAGTTTGGAACATTCACCATCACTAAATTGTTATATCTACATAATATTAATACAAGAAAAACTTGGAAAATAATCATAACAGAAAACTAGGGATTACAGATTCCTCTTTGAAAAGGAATCTATACTATTTGAATCTTTCAATGTGGCAGGCCATGGATGGCTGAGCTCCACCGCCTCCTATCAATCTAATTGGAGAGAGGGATCCACAATGATGGAAATAACCAAATAAACCCTACAACTTTTTCCTCAATATTCCAGAATAGATCTTGGGCAAAATTGTCAATTTTCAAGGAAAACCATTTTATTTGTAGTCAAAAATCGAAAGAATTCCTCATATATCGACTCAGCTCGTTGTGTAGGCCTGTTTTTCCATCAATGTGGGAAATTGATTGATTATCAAAAGGACGCAATCAACGTTTAAATTCTAAATATTGGCAGAACTATTCTACAACTGCAGAGTCGTATAATCTCGCAGAATCTACGAGATATCTACTGAAATCATCCTATTATTCATCACCCATACCGAGTTCAACAAACCCATTGAACGTACTTCAGAAGAAGCTTACATTGATAAGGTTTTTACCTAATGAGCCATAAAAGTGAATAAACAACTCGAAGCTCCAATAAATACACGATTTTTTCATAGCAGCATCGACCAGGATGAGGAGCTACTTCAAATAAACTACCCACCAGTACAGATCGCATCATTATGCGTCGATTCTCAGAAAATCTTATATGCCTCTTTATATCCCTCTAGTTAAGAGCATCCCAGATGTTCCTGTGTTTAGGAATAGTTTTGTGGAGGAAATTGGATGTTTGGATTAGGTGGTGGGTTGTTTACCTTAACGTATGTCGGACTTTATTGCAATGCAAGGGGTCTTGGTTTTATCGAAAAAAGTGGACTGGGAATAAAATCCCCCAGTATTTTGACGATTATAAAAAAAAGAACCTTTGTCTGCAATGGGGAGCATCTGCTTCTTCTGATATTTAATCTGGTATTAGTTCATCGGTAAGTATTGAAAAAATGGGTGATATACCTAGGTTCATGATTAACGAGGATGTATAGAAATCTAGTTAGCCTAGAGCAGTTCCATGCATACAAAAAATATTGCGTTACCATAGCAACGAACAATAACTCATTAGAAGTGTCAGTGTGCAGTTTGAGGTTAAAAAAGTAAACCAGAATTTCGCAATAAATTAAAAGAAAGAAGATGTCCACCGAAATTGTGAAAATCGAAAAATTGCAGTATCGAGCCATCATCAAGTACCTGTATAAAAGGGTTAAGAGGTAAGCAGATTTATGAAGATATGCTTAATACCTTTGGTGATCAATGTCCTTCGTATGCGACCGTGAAAAATTGGACTGCAAGCTTCAAAAGAGGTAAATTTTCCATTGAAGATGACGACCGATCGGGAAGGCCAGTTTTTGTGTCAGTCCAGGAAAATATCGATGCAGTTAATGACATGATTTTGTCAGACCGTCGAATTGGGCTAAAACGGATATCTGAAGCACTGAAAATTTCATACGAACGCGTTCATCCTAGAGTTCACGTAAATTTGGACATGAGGAAAATTGCTGCAAAATGGATCCCCAAATGTTTGAATGTTGACCAAAAGCGTGCAAGGGTCATAGCGTTCGATCTGTGCTCGATTTGAAAACGATGTAGACTTCTTAAACCGAATTGTTATAATGGATGAGACTTGGGTACATTTCTACGATCCAAAAATAAAGCAACAATCGATGGAATGGCGACACTCTGGTTCTCCAAAACCTAAGAAGTTTCGTGTCCAAAAATCTGCTGGAAAAGTTCTTTCTTCTGTTTTTTGGGATTGCCATGGAGAAATCATGATTGATTTTTTGGATAATGCTAGAACATAACCGGAGATTACTATTCGACATTACTGACCACTCTACGGGAAAAAATTTAAGAGAAAATACTCGGAAAGCTATCCAAAGCTGTTTCGTTTTTGCAGGACAACGCCCCTGCACACAAATCTCATGTTGTCATGCAAAAAATTCGTGATTTAGGGTTTGAATACTAGAACACCCCCCTCATTCACCAGATTTGGCTCCATTTGACTATCATCTCTTTCCTCAACTGAAAATAAGTTTAAAAGGTCGTAAATTTTCTTCCAACGAGGAGGTAATAAAAGCTGTGGAGGTCTGGTTTGCAGAGCAAGAAGAAACATTTTTTTAAGGTCTAAAGACGTTGTAGGTTCGCTGTAATGAATGTATCCAATTAAGGGGAGTATAAAATGAGTAATAAAATATTTTGACATTGAAATTTTGTTTGGTTCTATAGTAGGCTAAGAATTTTCCAATATATCCTCGTATAAAAGTCTGTACAACACGTTGAATTTTGTTCGATGTATGTTGAATGATTCAGTCATGACTCCAGACAAGGTATCCTATCTGTAGGGTTTATAAATCCGTCTATAACTATTTATCTTGTAAACGTTATGTTAAAACCATCTAGCACCATGAGATAACATCAGGTGTTCTCCACATAATTCCTCCGATATGAAAGGAACCATTTATCATATATTTGAATACTGATAAAAAGGTTGCAGCCTAAGGCACGAAATAATTCCTTGGGCGCTCTCCATAATCGTTGAGTGTATTATTTTTTAATTCGTAGAAGATTATAAGTGTATTCAAGCCTCGACTGGCACAATGTTACTCATTATTCTTCCACTTAGCACTATCCAATTACCTCCTTATGTACATAGAGCATTGCGTTCGTAGAAGCCGCTTTGAAAGGCCGGAAAGTTGAGTCTTTTAAATTGAAAGTATTAAATCATTGACGCCACCATGCATCCAATTAGAATCATCACATATTAACGCCACGTCTCGAGGAATAAGTAGATGAAAGTGTTGGGTAATTTGAGTAGTTGGTCGTTTGAAGAACCCGTAGGAGACCGAGGAAAACCATCTTCATGCTCCATGAAACCCGACATGAGGAACGGATTAAAATACCGAGTGTTAAAGGTTCATTATTTACAATTTCCATAGGATATAAATTGAAAGCAACTGCAAATTTTTGAAACTAGAAAGTAAAATGAAGGATTCCCACCAGGATATGTTATTTGAGCATGAGCACTACTCGTGTTTCGCTACGACAGTAGCATCTTCAGGGCCAAATACTTTGTGAAGATATATCACTATGTACCAATAACTTAAAATTCTTGGTGGCCAAAGCTAATCTGCTTTCAACTAATATAGAATTGATGTGGTAAATAATACGTAATATTATAATTCATAATAAATAACTATTAAATCATGTAGGTAATTCATTTCTATACTCCATTCACTTTTATTTTAGCAGTCGGTTGGCCATGGAAATTTGACACATTTCACTCTGTATAGTACGAAAATGTGGGGTTATGACGCTTGTCAAAACATTTTTGGGCTTTAAATCAACGCTATGTTGCCCGTTCTACGTATAAGTTTCTGTTATTACGTATTTTATCACAATGTCGAATCTCTTAGGAAAATATGTGACGAACGTAATTGAAGTTTATACAAACTGATTGAAGGCATACCAAATCCAGTTATTTGCATGGAAAATACAAGAGATCAGTATAATGTCATAAATATGCACTAGCTTGAGGAGAGTTTATGTTCGTTATCTTCTTTGGTTAAAATTTGAATAGGTTACATCAGTTGTAGATTTCAAAAATATTAACCCGAAGATGAAATGCACATGTTACAGTGGTTGGAAATGGGTATCTCCCGAAGGAATTAACAGATAATTACCAGAATGTTGAATTCTTCAACAAAAATCATCTTGCATCAATATAAGTAAAAGGAATTAAAGGAATTTTCAATCAAGATGAACTTCATCTTTGAACAAAAATTTCACATGAATGAACAATTAGCAGGACAACTGACGCGTATTTGTGGCTGTTCATCTTAATTCATTGATATAATAATAATAATTAGATATTAACTGGTACCTCAAGACATTTACAATGTATAGGACAAGTCAAATGAAAAATAGAAAAATCAATTTTCGGAAACTTATCCGACGATGACATTCATCGAAAATCCTGTGGTGAACTTTTCGGTTTAATTCACTCAGACATAAAATTCTCAAATGCCACCACTTTTTTGGGTCTCCCAATAGAAAGAAATTCTTTGTCATCCGCTTCATTCACAATCTTTCTGATTGTGGAAATATTCAGCTGAAATATAAGTCGTTTAGATTCAGATGAAACATTATATTATAAATTCTCTTACATTGAATATGTTCGCTACCGTCTGACGTATTGTGGATTTTAGAATATCAGGGTATAACTATTTGAATGAGCGGACCTGAATTCTAAATAGCACTTCCTGAAACCCTGTCTCTTTTTTCAATCACTTTTGGCATTTTCGTAATATTAATTGATATAAGTTGTGGCTTAGTTGTGGCAACGGCGTTATGACATTAACGACATTTCATGAGTGCCAACCTTACTCCGTTCTAGTTACAAAAACTTGAGAAAATTATTTCATGGCCAACTGACTGCTAAAATAAATGTGAATGGAGTATACTTTAGTTATGAATTTTCACTAAGCATGGACCACATAAATTCAGTATCTGAATAAAAACAATACCTATCTATTTTCGTGAAATAGATTTGTTTCTATGATTAATGAAAAAAACATGGGATTTGAGGAATATTATGGAAAAATGTGTAAATCAACCTTTCAATCTGCCTGCAATCCACAATCCTGAACAAACTTTAATTAAAGCCCATTCCTCCTCTGTTAAATCCTACTCCATGAGATGGGGTTCAGATGAGGACTGAATTTTTTGTTCTTGTAATAGATTCAACTCATTTTTTATGTATTAATACTAACTAACGAGCTATCATGATATTTGGATCTGGTCCAAATTGATAAGATGTAGGGACTAGGGAACTATTCTTCTTCAATTCTTCACATTGGTATCTCCAGTACACTTGATGTATGGATCGTTTTCTGTCAGGTGTGAGTTACAACGGGTTATATATTTCAGTCCCAAATTAGAGTGCGGCACCGAAGGCGTTACATTAAAATTCCTCTCAAAAGGAGAGTAAGCAGGTACGAAGCTTGATGATCGCGAAAATCATGTCGAAAAAAAAAGTTGACGAATAATTGGCCAGAAGTTCAACTTTCGAAGTTCAAGAAGATCTATAGGGAAGAGTATATTTTGAATTGTACTAGGTGTATCTATATTCTGGATTTTGTTGAAAACCGAAAATGATGCAAATCTTTACAGTTGACTTAAACACGGAAATTGTTCAGATTATTGAAATTCTAGTGAATAGGATGATTTTTTTAGAATCAAGTAGCTTTACCTATTCCTTTCATTTTTATACAAGCGATCGGTTAACCATGGAAAAATTTTCCATGTTTTGCAACTGAGTAAAGTTGGGAGACTTGCAATATCGTTAATATCAAAACAACGTTGCCACAACCCTTCACTAACTCCTATTTTTGAGGCTGAAAAAGTGCTCATCAAAAAGCAAAGAAATGAATATACTTCAGTATTGACCCACCACTGAATTATGCGAAAGATAATGTCGAATATAGAAAGGGCCAAACATCACTTTTCAAAATTTTATAACCAATGGATTATTTCCAGTATTTCGAGTCAATTCGAAGTGAATTCACAACTTGAGAAATACGTTATGATTAAGACCTTTATGTAGAACGGACAACATAGCGCTGATTTAAAACAAACAAAAAAAGTTTACAAGCGTCATAAACTCACATTTTCGTACTATACAGTGTATAGTGTATCAGATTTCCGAGACCAAAAATATAATATAAAAGAGAATGAACTCAAGGTTCCAATAGCCTTTTCAATCTTAGCTATGTAAGGACATCAGTTAACTGTTACTGATTCAGAAGACAATAACAGTCAAGCAAATCTTCTTCTTTTCCAAACAAGGTGTTTACTGAAGATGCAGCAAAAATGCAGCAGGTGATTTCGTGAAGAAATATGGGGTCATATGCACCCCTTCTGAGATATCGGATGTCAAAAATTTCAACCTCTGTGCTGGTCAAAAAGGTAAACTTGGTCCAACGCTCTAAACTGAATTGTTTCCAAGTAGAACGGCCTGAATCAGGAAACAACACTGGATAAGTTTTTGAGCATCTTCGATAAAGAGGCTTATGATTGAAACATCGCAGTTTGCGTCAATTTTGAAATTCTATTATATAAAAGGTGTATTTGAAGGTGAGGCTTTTTTTTCAATAGAAGGTAGAACTGGTCAAATTGAAGCGTTTCACCAAAAATCACTCATACAAAACTATCAAAATGCCAAAGTTGAAAAAAAAAATTAAAATGATTACTGAAATGGATCCTAATACGACCCTAGACCATTTTTTAGCTGAATTATCGCAAAGCAGTGGGAAAAACTTATCTCCTGATTCGACCATGTTTCGTTTAGGATATTGGCTCGTTCGATATTTACGTGGTAATGAAAATGGAAACTTAGGTTTGCCGAATTATTATTTTTTAGTAACATACACGATTTTAAGAAATGGCTCATTTCGATACCAACTGACAGACGAGACTTAGGACACAAGTGAAAAATATAGAATAATACTTCAAAATCTCACCAATAAACTTCGTCTAAATTATTCACGAATTTTTACGCAATGGGAATCACAATCTTCTTGTTCGAACATTCCAACAATCGTAGTAAAAATGGGATGAAATGGGGAAACATCACCATCATAATGATGGTGATGTTATGACTAACATAACATAACTAACATAAGCACTTTCAAGAAACTGCCTCGATTTTCTACATTTGTTTTCACCCTACATTGCACAATACAACAATTATGATTCTCTCAAAAGTGACCCGATGCATATAATCCGATGAACTTGGTACTGAACCATTCATTGTCCAGCCATATGTTTATGTTTTGTTTCGTTTTAGCGATGCCGGAGTTACTTTCCACGGTCCGTTACTTGCAATTCAATGAAATTTTGTCGAACTTCTAGGGGTTATATCTCAGCTATCTTGGATATTTTATATAGACAATTTTTGGTTAAACGACTTATTTTGATGAGTTCTACCTTCTAGCCTCACCTTTTAAAACAACCTGTATAGAACTCTCTAGTGAAGATCAGCAAAGAATAGTTCAAAGCAAACTGCGATGTTAGAATCATTTTTACCCCAGACTATTTGAACCCATGTTCCTTATTTATATTTTAGGATCACCTTACATGCATTTTGTCGCACCTTCAGTGAACACCCTGTACAGACACGTCTAAAATCCGTTAATTGAAATGCGTGAAGTTTCTTTCTTTCGTGTCCACAGCTGTCGTATAAGTTTTTCAGACCTCTCACTTATATGTGAGATTTTTTTTAGCAACGTCAGTCCCATTGTCTTCAGCAGCAGAGGTTCCGACTTCCAAGCAGCCTTTTATTGAGTCGTAATAATATGAGACTGTTCCATTCATGCCACCTTTGACAAATCCATTCAAGAACGAGCTGTTTAATGAGTTGACAAGGATTTCCGAGGGTATTATGTGTGAGAAGATTAAAACCATCCCATGCGCCTGATCGCATTATATGCGAACGTGAATCCAACAAAGGCGGCGGCCATGGACTTTTGGTGGTTTTTAAAGCCCTATTTTATGTGCGTCGTTAGAGAGAGCACCTGGTCAACCGGCAACTTGTTCCCAACCTGAAACCAGCTCCTCGTTGAAGAGGCAAGAAACTCTCGACGCCAGATCTCATTTCAATGGTATTGGTTTTTCTTGGCGATTAACTGCGGATGATTGTTCCAGAATTTTTTCTTCTTCCTGCAGCTCAACGGGGAGGAACGTATCTTACGAATGAATGGAGCGGATGGCGATATTACAATGCGATTTTTTGTAGGGAAGCACCTGCGGAGGTTGCGGAATTTATATCTTCGTGAAAGCATGACGACGAAATAATGATTCGGAGAGAGGAATAATCTATTTATGAAACGAATCGATTTTCTCTCCATTGTGCAGGTCTGCGTTTTTTGTGTTCGCATCCCATCAACACAGGACTTGCAGTAATTAATGCAACAAGGGAGAACGTTGCAACGAGAAGGAAAGCAGAAAAAATACTTTCAATGTCTTCGAAATATTCTTCGATTATAACGAGTGGGTGTATGCAGAGTTCTTAAGAACTAAGACCTAACAAATAAACCAAACTAATTGGTAGATGGCTTCACATCATCGCCGTCATTTCTCAAGTCTTAGTTCTTAGGAATTCAGCATAAACCTACCATAATATTGAAACAGAACATGTAAATTGTACTGAGTCTGAGCTTTGCGCGATTGTACTCGCCCTTGCGTCAATCCGTATCTCAAAAACCGTATGTGCTATACCTCAGGAAAAAAAATCTCATCATACTCGGACCAAACAAAGTTATTTAAAATGTTTTTGAGTACGTAGTTTCCCGCAAGATGGGGCAAACAAGACTAATCCCATATTCAATTTTCAATTATTGTTCTTTGTCATCCCTAATCGACCATAAACAGGGTGTTTTCAAAGGTGAAGCTTTTTTTGACAAGAGTTAGAAGTCATTAAAATGAGTCAGCTTACCAAAAATTGTGTATAGACAATATAGAATGGACTATAAAGTGATGGATAAGAAATAGGTAAAACAAAACAAAAACTAAGCGGCTCTAATTGACTTTTCGAAATGAAGGCCATCCAATATAAAAGAACTGAGAAATGTATTAAGATGGAAGGCCTTCATTCTGAACAGACATTGAGAGCCGCTTAGTTTTTGTTTTATTTTACCTATTTCTTATTCATCACTTTGTAGTTTATTTTTGCTAATTAAATTACTTAAAAACCATCCTTGAGTTCAGAAAACTGTTGTATTCGATTAAATGAAAACTGAAATTAACATTCAATAATGAATATGCAATTGATTGAATTCATAAAGATTCAAAATTCACTTCGTTGTGAGATATAAGGATGTTGAATATAGACACGAGAGAAAAAAATTATTATCTCTATCAAGAAAACGTCCTTGGCAATATGCCATGCAATACCTATTATTTGGCGAATTGAATGAAAGAATCTTACAGTTTAAGCAGATATCGAGGAAATCATGAAATTCATTGTACAGGGTGGTGTGAACTGTCCAAATTTATGTAATACGGTTCTGCAAATGGAATGATATTTGATTGCACTTTTCTGGAACCTCATGAAAATTATCTTCATTGAAAATTTAGATGATCGATGATTCCTTTCAGGAGATAAAGTGGTTTTAATTTCCATTCAAATTTGATAAACATCCTGTAAATCAGAATATAGAAATCCTAGATACTACGAGTACATATGGGTGTTTTTCGCTATAGTCTTGGTGTTCTCTATCTCACATTAAAATGTCTCCCATCTTATCCGGGACACCCTGTCTACATAATATAGGTTCCCATTTGAATTTAATGAATTTTCGTTACTGCGATGTGTGCAGTGATGACCCAAACAAAAACAAAAAGCAGAGGTTTTCAATAATTGGGATAGGACGAAATTAGTTAAATTCATAACTCAAGTGTGGCATATTGTTGAAATTTTCTTCAAATGGACTCTCATAAGGTGCCATAATAAAATACTGGCTGGGCCGTTTGACATTGAAAAGTAATACGCTGTTTCCGGTATATCTAACCGGCAATTGCTCTTTCATGAACATATTTAAGTGGAATAGATCAGTGTTTAAAACCTCTCGGTACAAATTTTCAGCCCAATATTAACGCTAGTTTTTCCAAAACTTCTACAATCTACGTCAATCGTCCTGAAGGATGAAGGCACCGGGTATACTTACGTTTATCAACCTATACAGGGTGTCTGTAAACAAATGCGAAGGGCTTAGGGAGATGAAAATAAGCAGTCGTAGTTCCTATAATTTTTTTTCGAAATCGACCTCCCTTCCAAGATACAGCCCTTGGAAGGCGATGACGAGTTGACAGTTTTTAATTTTTAGGGGTTCTAAAAAACACTGAGTCATAAAACTATACATAACATGAAGCACTAAGTAGATGTTACTAACACAATTTTTTTAGATTTCATAACATTATTATTAGGGGTTGGAAATAACAACCCCTTATTATTTTCCTTCAAAAATTGTATTCGTAGGATAGATTTTCAAAAAATAAAATTCATTTATAGTTTCCCATTCAATTCTGGAGAAAAGATGTTTCTTGCAAAATTTCGATACAGTCGATAGTTTTCTCGGAATAAATAAAAACTTATAAGCGGTATACGAAGATCTATGAGGTAGAGAGTTGATGCATGTATTTTAGCGGTAGGTATTCCATTCTATGGATTCTTATACGATGAAATGGAATGAACAGTAATAAGAACTGCTTGTAAGTTGTTATTTATTCCGAGAAAAGTATCGACTGTATCGAAATTTGGAAGAGACTTTTTCCTCCAGAATTGAATGGAAAACCATAATTTTATTTTATATTTCGAAAATCAATCCCATGAAAACAATTTTTGAAGGAAAATCATAACGGGTTGTTATTTTCAACCCCTAATCCCTAACCCCTAGATCTAAAAAAAATGTGTTAGTAACATCTACTTAATGCTTCATATTTTGTATACCTAGTTATATGACTCAGCGTTTTTAGAATCCGTAAAAAAAAAATTAAAACTGTCAACTCGTCATCGCCTTCCAAAAGCTGTATCTTGTAAGGGAGGTCGATTTCGAAAAAAAATTATAGGAACTACCTCTGCTCATCTGCACATCTCCCTTAGTCCTTCGCATTTGTGTACAGACACCCTGTATAGATATAAATTTGATTTATTATCCAAATTCTTGTGAGAATATGGGATCATCGTAAGCATAAATATTATCCAAGCAAATCGTTGTAGAATTGATAGATTATGCTTTAGAAATAGTAGAAGGATTATTTTCAAGTTTCATGTGCATATACAGGGTATCAGGATTCAAAGTCAATATATTTCAGGCTTTGATT
This sequence comes from Coccinella septempunctata, assembly GCF_907165205.1. Classification (NCBI taxonomy): domain Eukaryota; kingdom Metazoa; phylum Arthropoda; class Insecta; order Coleoptera; family Coccinellidae; genus Coccinella; species Coccinella septempunctata. The sequence goes on along the minus strand of NC_058189.1, from coordinate 54,388,609 downwards.
CAAAAGGTCGAAATATGGAAGAAAATTCATAACTTTCAGGAAGGCCCAGATCAAAATGATGAATTTTCGTTTGTGATTCCAACGAATGAATCGTAAAGATTCCAATTCATAATAAAACTAAACAAACTTGGGTTTAAGCAAGTGGAAAATAGGCACAAAAGGTTTATTTGCCTCCTTCATGGTGGTGCCCTTTGAGCTACACTTGTGCCAACTCCATTACCAATCTTGGAAACAATTTCAAAGGGTTGAAGTTCGGCTGCGAAGTATTGATCCAGATTTTAGAGGGCATTTGCGCTGAATTAATAAATATATCAGAGAGGTGGAATTAAAAGTTCCTGGACGAAGAAGTAATTCTATGAAGGAGAGGAAACCAGACGGAAAACGCAATATGCTACCCAGGAGTTTCCGCAATAGCAATTCATTTTAATTAATCGCTATTAGTTTATGGTGAGGATTATTCCCTCAAAAATTTTCAGGATAATATCATGCAATTAAGGGAGTACAGTAGATGTTTTCTTACGAAATGGATTTTTCATTTTCTCAGATATTTCTACAGTGGGTACCTATTGTTTGCGGGTAATTGATTTTTTCTCACATTTTGTCGAAAAGTTTACTTTTGATTGACCAGTACTAAGATGTCTAAAACTATGTTGTACTCACTGATTCGAATTTGTTTTCATTTTTGTCAGGGATATCAGATCAGCTTCATTTTTCCCACTGTAGGTAGAGCTGTTTAGAATTTGACAGCATTGTTAATTGATATTTGAATAGGTACTTTCCTACGTCTTACGAATATGTTGTATTTATAAGCGATTATTGGTGTGTGAAAATGTATTTGTTTCGAGAAAGGGTGTATAACATTCATTTATTCAACATGTGGTTCAGTTTTCTGTATGGACAATCAAGAAATACAGCTGAAAATTCAGTGTTGTTGGAATTTAAGGCTGAACCAAATCAGATGAACGAACATTCGGGACGGATATAGCTAAGTTTTATGGCAACTTCAGCAATATTTCAAAGGAACTGCATTGGGAATACGTAATGTGATGTGAGCATGTATTAAGAAACAGAAATACATTAATCTATTCGAGTGTGTTCCTCACAAATTTTTCACGAGTATAGTGAAAATTCCGTTCCTATCAACCGATATTCGACCAATAAACTGTGTTTTATTTAAATCATATTGAATTTCCTTCATTATGGATACAATTTGTAAAACAGAAATTATCTTGAAGAAGAATTGTAAGAACTCCTTTGAACCCTTCGATAGTGTTAAAATATTGACAGATTTACAACGAAAATTAAACTGTGAATCACAAATATTCCTCAACAGCTGACAAAATGGGCCAGTTCATATTTTGAACTCTTTGCATGATCGATATTCGATATCAACGCAAAACAAAATAAAACGAGAGAGTGTCATTGGACTTCCATTGGCAGAACAAGGATAGAACGAAGCAAATGACATGGTGGCGCCGCCACGAAACTGATCCCATATCCCCGATTTGCTGAAATGTCGATGCTTGCAAAAAGTGACAAGTGCACACCAGTGTTTTAGACATCTTCATCGGTACAAATATATCTCCTATCTACAAGTGTCATAAAAATTTGTTCACAGATTCTCGATATCAAATTAGGAGACCCCTATGTTTCATTTTCGCCAAGATGCCCCACTTGCGGAGTTAGATAACCCTGAATTTTGCCAGTAGAAAAATTGCGAGGACGAACTGAAGAAATTCTTATTGTGTTTAGTTTATATAAATGGGTTCTTCTGGTTATCTCGATAGAATATACTAGCCAGTAGTTCTACCTTTACTGGTAGATCTACCTTCATCGGACGTGGCTAGGGCTAGGGGCTATGTCATCAAGACAAGAATTCTTGTCTTGATGAAAAATTTCTTGTCTTCAAACCCTAAATCACGAATTTTTTGCCTGGCGACATAACATTTGCGTTGTCCTGCAAAAACAAAACATCTTTGGATAGCTTTTCGCGTCTTTTTTCTTTGATTTTTTCCTATAGAGTGGTGAGTAATGTTGAATAGTAGTCTCCGGTTATTGTTCTACCCTTATCTAAAAAATCAATCATGATTACTCCATGGCAATCCCAAAAAACTGAAGCAGTAACTTTTCCAGCAGATTTTTAGACACGAAACTTATTAGGTCTTGGAGAACCAGAGTGTCGCCATTCCATCGATTGTTGCTTTGTTTCTGGATCGTAGAAATGTACCCAAGTCTCATCCATAGTAACAATTTGGTTCAAGAAGTCTACATTGTTTTCAAATCGAGCACAGATCGAACGCGATGCTTCTACCCTTGCACCCTTTTGGTCAACATTCAAACATTTGGGGATTCATTTTGCAGCAATTTTTCTCAGGTCCAAATTGACGGGAACTGTATAATGAACGCGTTCGTATGAAATATTCAGTGCTTCAGATATCCGTTTTATCCCAATTCGACGGTCTGATAAAATCATGTCATGAACTGCATCGATATTTTCGGGGACTGACACAGAAACTGGTCTTTCCGATCGGTATTCATCTTCAATCGAAAATTTACCTCTTTTGAAGCTCGCAGTCCAATTTTTCCCGGTCGCATACGAAGGACATTGATCACCAAGGGTATTAAGCATATCTTCGGAAATCTGCTTACCACTTAACCCTTTTAAATACAGGTACTTGATGATGGCTCGATACTCCAATTTTTCGATTGTCACAATTTCGGTGGACATCTTCTTTCTTTTGATTTATTGCTGGTTTACTTTTTTGACCTTAAACTTCACACTGACAGTTCTAATGAGTTATTGTTCGTTGCTATGGTAACGTAATATTTTTTTTCATGTATGGAACTGGTCTAGACTTACTAGATATCAATACATCCTCGTATATACCGAATCGATTCAAATCTTCTCGAATCGCAGAGCTAATCGATTTTTCATTAGTTTTTCGGAATCGTAAAATTCGTAAACGAGACTGTATAATCTTTTTCCCAATTCCCGATTGACAAGTTGTGTAAATAATTATGCAAAGTTTGAAATAGCGTCAGAAATAAGAACTGGCTAGTAATAAACCAAGAATATGAAAATAAGAAGAATATCAACTAATTGAAATTTATTATTAGCCGCAAATTCGAAAAGACCCATTCGACACGTTCCAGAAATCGCGTCCACATTAATCATCGTCACTCCGGCTGTGAAAATCGCCATGGCGTCTCGAATCCGATGCGTGCAATAAGGAACATGGTCCTGTATCGATCTTAAATTCCTGCAAGCAGTTATTTACGCCCAGTGGGTACATGTATCATTGCAGTCATTTCTTATGAATGAGCTTTCATACAAGGAGGGCCATATGTTCTTGTCACAGACTTTCCTCCACATACTCGGCTTGTTATTGAAAGACTCCTCTTCGGCGTACAAGAAAGTATTGTTTTTTCCCTTGACAAGTCACATAAATATGATATATTACACTTTGTCAACAAACACAGATAATGTGGGTTTGGTGAATAAACAAATCTTGCCCTGAGTGTTTTTTTTTAATGCGGTATTGAGAGAGATCTTTTATGAAGTGTGAATAAAAATTGGACGTTAAGTATGTAATCGGATAACTTGTTTTAAGATGAAGTAGGGCGGTAATTTTGGAAGTACCAAGTATGAAAGATGAGAAGAGATTGAAATAAGCGGAAAAGAAGTAATTCACACAATATGTTCATAGATTTACTATTTTTTCCTTTATAACCATTCCAGTCTTGAGATTGTAGTTGCAGAACTGCAGGATTAAGACACTATTACAAGGACTCTTTCTTATTTTAGGAAATCAATTGTGCAATTTATTACGAAGTGTGGTGTACAGGGTGGATAAAATTCGTTGTCTACTGAAGGGATCTCGAGAACTATTGGAGCTAGAAGAAAACTGATAACACATTCTCGAGCTCTTTTTTCTTTACTAATCCAAAACTGAAAACAGATCAAGCCTAACGTTCATAGATTTTGAGTTATGAACGAAAATTGAAAAATTGTTGTTTTCAATGAAGCTGAATAACTCGCTTATTTGAACTCGTATTCGAAATCCATTATTACATTCTACAGACACTTTTTTATGAGGAATTCAAATATGATATTATTAAATTTTTTGATCCAGTCATTTTCGAGATACGACAGGGATTTCTGATTTTTCGAATGTAAACTATAGTTGGAAGTTCTTTCATCTTGCTGCAATTTTTTTGCTGATTTCAAAAATGTATTATATGTCGCTATTCACATGAATATGACATAAGAAAAAGAATTTTATACTTTTTCCTGCTTTTCGATTCACTGTTGAATTTGCAGTAGGCTGGCGTAACCATAGCGACCGTTGAAAATGACTTATGGTACGTGAACTCCTCATACTAATGTGAAAAAAACCTTCTGTGATAGGAATTACCGACTGTCGAATAATTATTTCTTTTATATATCGATATCCTTTAAAAGAGAGTAAAAAACTTTCGTCTGATTATTAAAGAAGAAAATTTATTCAATTATCGATTTTCTATTTATGAAAGAAACTTAAAGAGTCAGTAATATAAATAAAATACGATAGCTAACTATGATTATAATTTTTCCAAGTAGGATGATGAAAAATAGGTACTTCTGTCAACGGTTGTGACGAATAAATCATCGAAATATTGATTCAGCAATCCGTGGTTCCGATCATAGAGCCTCAGGTTCACAAAAGATAATGCATATTTAACGGTTGCTATGGTTAGCCTACTTACAATTCTACAGAGAATCGAAAAACAGGAAAAGAATTGAATTTTTTTATCGTGTAACATTAATGGGAATAGCGACAGCATATGATACATTTTTGAAATCAGCAAAAAAAATTGCAGCAAGATGAAAGAATTTTCAACTATAGTTTATATTTGAAAAATCAGAAATCCCTGTCGTATCTCGAAAATGACTGGATAAAAAAATTTAATAATATCATATTCGAATTCCTCATAAAAAAGTGCCTGTAGAATGTAACAACAGATTTCGGATATGATTTCAAAGAAGCGAGTTATTCAGCTTCATTGAAAATGACAATTTCTCAATTTTCGTTCATAACTCTAAATCTATGAACGTTAGGCTGGATCTGTTTTCAGATTTGGAATAGTCAGGAAAAAAAGCTCGAGAATGTGTCGTCCGTTTTTTTCTAGCTGCTATAGTTTTCGAGATCCCTTCAGTAGACAACAAATTTTGCCCACCCTGTATATCACTATTTATTGGAAGCTCACTCATTGTGATTTTTCACTAAAAACGTTGCCAGGACGAACTGTACAGGATGGTCAAAACTCGTTGTCCACTGATGGGATCTCGAAAACTATACGGCTAGAAGAAAACGGACGACACATTGTCGAGCTCTTTTTTCCTGACTATTCCAAATGACAAATTTCCGAGCTCTTTTTCAGATAATCAGAGAATGGTGAAAAACGTAGCCTCCTGCGATTCTTCGTTTTTGAGTTATTACCAAAAAATGAGATTTTGACGATTTTGGAAAAGTTCTCATAACTTTTTTGTCCTTTAAGTTACAGATCTGAAACTTGGACCTTCTACACTTTTTTACGTAGAATCCACTGACGATCTCAAAATATTTTCTCATTTCGAATCATTAGGCGAACTTTCGTTTTTTTATATGCAAACTTTTATTGAATTTGTTATATTTGAATTGGAAAAAAATCTTTAGTCAGTAGATTCCACGTATAAAAGTGCCAAAGAAGGTTCGAGTTTCAGATCTGTAACTTCAAAAACAATAAAGTTTTGAGATCTTTTCGAACTCGTCAAAATCTCATTTTTTGGTGATAACTCAAATACGAAGATTCGTAGGAGGCTACGGTTTTTACCCTTCTTTGTTTCTCTGAAAAAGATCTCGGAAATGTGTCATCCGTTTTCTTCTAGCTCTTATGGTTCTCGAGATCTCCTCAGTCGACAACGAATTTTGCCCAGCCTGTATTTCCAACGGAGCTTAAAAACAACTTCCCCCTCAACAAAATTACCGAAATGTACGACCGCCATTTAATCTCGAATTTCAGTTGCGACGTTCAAAATATTCGTAATAAACTGGGCGTATTAATTAAAGCGAAATAACAAATGCCGTCATATTAAATCATGACAAATTTGTCATTTTCAATTTATAACCACCCCACCCTGCAGCGCTCCGCGCGTTCGGGAAAAGCCTCCCTATTCTATCTTCTCAGTTGGTGCTCTTATTATGCAGAAAAATTCTGATCATTTTTCATCCAGCTAATATTAAAACGAATTTACTACCCTTCTTCATCCTGAAATGGATTGTAAGGAAACGATAAAACACGTGTTTATTTTTTTCTTCTTGATGAATTTTGGGGGAATTCTCGATGATCGTTTATCAACTGGTGCAGACAGCATGGAAACAATTTTTTATCCTGTTGAAATTCGGAATTCTGCGTTCGCGGCTGATTGTATTTCAGCATGCAATCTGTGGAGTTGATATTGACGAAATTAGGTAGTTGTTGTTATGAATATGATTCCGTGACTGTTCATTAAATCCTGGTTTGTCGTTTTGGTGATGTTCAGACTATATGCTTAACATAGGAAATTACATTGATCGTTTTGCCCTGATTATGTCAATAAATTTGACGAAATGTTGTCTACCTGAGGGAGTATAATATTTTTCCTGAAAATTTATCCTCCTCATATCCTCATACCACAAGAATCTTTTTTTTTGAAAATTTTTGCAGGCCTGTAAAGAAGATACAAAGACCTTGCTGAAAAAGTACCACATGACTCACTTTCTCTATTCAGAAAATTTAGAGGGTTGATGGGGATAACATAGGGTGAAACAAAAATCCTTCAAAAATGCATAAGAATTTGGTGAAAGTGAAACAAAAATTGACCTTTTTCAGGATTATGTTGCCAAGTAGATACCTATTTTTTTTCTGAGAAAATGAATTTGTTACATATTTTTGACGCGCACTGTATAAAGTCGAAAATAATTTCAGCTTATTCGCTAATAAGAATCGATTCTGTTGTCTCATCCTGTATAATATAAAATAACTCATACGCTTTATAGTAACAAGACCTCTCGAAGTTCATTGATGAAAATGATACACTGAATTCCAATAAATTATACAGTGGAGATATGTATTCTGATCTAAATGAGGGAGCAGGTAGCATTCTCTCAAATCTATAAATCAATCCGAAATGATATTCAAACTATTTCCAAATGATTCGAGTAGAATAGTCACAATATGAACATCTATTTGTTTTTGAGCACCGTATAGGCGCCGATTGATTAAATCTAAAAGGAAAAACATGGTAATTTTTCAATAGAACCTGATTAATATTCATTGGAAAGGTATTTTTTCAATTAACGAACGCTTCTCCTTTTAAATTTATAGTTTCGTTGACTAGAGTGGTTAATAATTAGTTAATATGGGAATTTCAATTAGGGTATTTCTCGGGTCTTCAATAAACATTCTCTTATTTATTTATACATATATTTATAGGCCAATCTGTTAAGAGAAACCATTAATTTAAAAAAAAATTTCAAGAAGCAAATAGTCGTCCCACCATATGAATTCCAATTAGATTTACGGTTCTTGTTCTGTAGGTACAAGTTGTAACAAAATTTATTTTATAGTAACAAAATTTATTGCACTCTGAGGTGGATGCAACTTTTTGAATTATTATTTAAAAGAATGGAATTTCGGATTCAAGCACGTAGACAGAAAATCTTCAAAGATTTTGCTTTTCGAAACATGTAAATGGAAATGAAATTTGAAAAATCATGTTTGCGAAACTCATGCAGATGGTCTGTATAGAATCAAATAAATTGCTTCTAAAGTGTGCAAAAAAATCCACAAAATCAATATCTCTGTTATTCACTACTTTGTAGAAAAATGCTCGAAAAGGTCACTATTAATTAACGCAACTTCATATTTGAGGAGTTGTGCCAGATATGTTGTTTCACCGCAATGACTTATTAGATTTTTATGGAGATCAAAATTTGGTGCTGAAAATTTGAATGTTGTGGTTGTCGACAAGGACTTTCTGCCTAAAATATCTTCAGACCTCTGCAACTTCACGTTATACAGGAAACAGATTATTTCTTTGTTATATAAAATAGCACACCAAGTATATGATTGCATCGTTAGATAGCTTCCAGAGTAAGCCATATCTTGGGTAACAACACAACGGTTTGTGAGATTTTGAGCATTTTTTTTTTAAATCGTCAATAACGAAGATAGGTATGAATTTTGTGCGTTATAAAACTTTGGTATAACTGAAATTGGAAAATGCAAGTGAATTTTTTCAAGATCACGCCGAAGGAAAAAACTGTACAGGAATTCAGCCAAATGATTTTCCATATGAAAGAATGGGGAGTCAGAGAGAGTTGAACCCCTTTTCAGTCTGAAGCCACTTGAGTTGTATCTGTAAATGGTAGCAACTCATTTTTTTGCGTGAAGATACATGCCCAAATGGGATGATAATGGGATAGATAATGAAAGAGTGATGATGAGATGAACATTTGGAGTACATCAATTCCTTTTTTAGGAACCGAAAATTGGCTCATGTCTCCCTAACCCATGGGAGAGTTGAACAGGGGCGAGAGAGACTTGACCATAAGTTTGTTTATCAGGAGAAATCTTGAAAGAAAACAATTTCTAATGACCAACGATATTCTATGTCGAGATTTTCATCATCAGATGTATCAGTGTATGAAATACATATTTTCTATTTCAGAGTCACTCTCACCTATTTGCGAGATGTTTTTTACTTTTTTGAACCTTTGTATATTTTATAATTATTTCTATTATTCAATTTTCTTTTTTTGAAGCAAACTATTATCTAAGTTCAGTGCGGGATACTTGGACCACAGATAATGTCTCCCGACCATAGCATGGGTCAAGCCTCACGCACTCCCTTTTACTCTATTTAGCAGATGATTTCTTGGAACTTTTACAACTATTATTAAAAAGGCTCATCGTTTGTAAAACAATATTAATCAATGAAAGCAATAAAACTAAATAAGACCACGCATCTATTGAACTTTTCAGAAAGTTTAACAAACAAAAATTATTCAATTTTTTATTTCCTAACAACAAGATCCCGTTCAACCTCCTCACTACCGAACTTTTCTGATGGCGGCCAAAATGGAGGCGCAACTAGTTGTTCCTTGTTACGAGTATGTTTCAAGCTATTTACGATACCGGTAGCGCGAAATTTGAATTGAAATATTTGAGGTGGTTCAAGTCTCCCGGACACCCCCTACATTTTTTCAGTGAACAAATTTCACTCATTTCGAAAATTGTGAAGTGAATGAACTGCGGCGTTAATAAAAAAACGGAAGTTCTATTAAATTCGCAGATTTTCACATGTTCAGGTTAAACCACGCATCAAATTAGAAGGTGCTAAGCCTTCCTATTAAAAGTAGATACAAATCGATCATAAATAACTGTGAAGTTTCAAATTACTAACAGTTCGAGAGACATCAAACAAATTTAACTCAGCAGGCCATACTTTGCATGTCAGAAACTTCCTTCGAAGTGACAGATCATATTCCAAATGAGCGTTTAAAATATCATTTCAATATTTTTTCTCATAACATCCTTTCCGTTCCTCGCAATAGAGCTCAGGTGGTAAGACGGCATAACACGTAAGGCAGGATGTCCGTTGGCAGGCCTTAGCTACTACTTGGAAGTATAGAGGTGGAACTAGATTCCCCAGTTTCAGCAGCTGCGTTTTATGTTTTCGGGTTCGGTTTCATCTTTCGCCCTGTCATTTGTATCTTTGCCGTTTTCTTCTTCTGGGGAGGCGGATTGCCCCAACAACCGCAACTTAATTATGTTGCAATTTGGTACCTTTTTCTCGACAGCCCTTGTAATGTATATGATTTACTAGCCACCTGCTTGTAACGAAATGTTATAATTGGATATTTGACTCGGTATTTCCGAAAAGTGGTGATAAGTTCTTATCTGAGTGGGATAGTTATTTTTCTATTGACGTTAATTTAGATTTATTATGTGATAAATAACAATATTCGATGAGTTAATATTCGGTTATCTAGGAAAAAACTACTGTATCTGAATATGATGAGAATTTATCCTCATTCCTCAACCCACCGCTTTAATATCAACTCAAGAAGAGTACGAGGTAAGATACTAAATCAAACTCAGCAAAAAAAAATTAACAGAATGAGACTTACACAAGGGGAATTGGTCACTCGATTAGAAATGTCATCGCTGAGGACGATAGAACATTAAAAAATAATTGCTCTCTGTCTAATGAAATCATGTTTAAAACAGCTTATTAAGGGTGTCACAACTGTATTATGATTCTTCATTTTCATGAAAATTCAATTGTCTTATTGAATAGATTATATGAATTTAATTCAAGATATTTGGAATTCAAAAAAAGTAGGGGAGACCGGGGTTGGTTGTGCCAATTTTAAAGTATAATTATTTGTACATCTCGACAAAAAAACTCAAGGCTCTAAAACGCATATTTATTTAGTTTAAACATATATCTGTAGAAAAAAATAGAAACGAACTAATTGAAAGCAATACAAACATGGCTACTGAGAATTAAAAAAAAAACTCTAAATGTCACAACCTGCCCCGACATGGGGCTGGTTGTGACGCTTATGGGGTTGGTTGTGACGCCCCTACATATCGTCATCGGAATTGCAGTGATTGCATACAAAATATGGTTTTTTATCCGGGCATTCTTCATGAGCCCATCTAGAGCAACTGGTGCACTGCAGCCATTTTTCTTTAGGTCGAGAGATGGAAAAAGGTTCGTGGTTCGTGACAAATTAAACAGAAAGTTTCCCCTTCATCTTCCGAACCGCTATTAGCTTAAATGGTCTTAGCTTTAGCTTTACCTTTACCCTTGCATATATTTCTCTTGACACCGGTTTCCTTTGTTTTTTTTTTTGTTCTTTCAAATCTTTCATCTTTTGTTTTTCTTCTAATTCCTTCTTATTTGGAGTATCTGTCCATATAGCCGATCTACCAGGTTTTTGCCCTTTTCTTTTAACTAGACGTTTACCAGCCTTTGGTGTTGGTCTCAAATCTTCTGGAGAAAAATATGTTGTGATGCCAGAAGGTCCTGGTGAATTTTCAAGTTCTAAGTCTGGAAAGGAAAGGGAATATGTCTTAGATGGTGAATTTTTGGGGGTGCTTGGGGCCTCAATGTGGTTGGTTTTACTATTGGGCTGTGTTTTTGGAATGTCACAACCAACCCCAAAGCACATTTCTGCTTTGTTATCTTATTTCCAACATTATTTCTATGAATGGCCAAATAATTTTATATATGTGAGAAAGAGCATACCTGAATTAGTATTTTAACGCCACAATACTTGTTTCAGCTGTTACATTAGTCACTTCACACAACAATATTTGGCGTCACTTTTATTTCCTAAAGCACCTCGAAAATACATAAATCATCCAAACACACGCGGTACGTTAGCGATCAAAGCCACCGTCAGGCGCAATACGTAATAGCTATAGCTGGCTCTATTGGAATAATCGCGACGCGACTGATATCTATTAATTGAGCGCAAAAGGCTCTGTCACAACCAGCCCCCGTCACAACCAACCCCGGTCTCCCCTACTAAATTTTGTTTTGTGATCTTTCAGCTACATAAATATAAAAGAAGAATATAAGTAATAAACAAGTCATTTGAAAAAAATGAAATAAAAAATTTTATTCATAAGAAATATTCATTATATACAGACTAGATTACTCTAATTCTAATTACTTTACAAAAAAGAGTTTCAAATAAAACTTTCCTCTTTTTAAGTAGAGCATCTATTAAAATTATTTAGAATTATACAAAGTGTTTTGTTTCTTTTTTAAAGCTATCAACTTCGTTATTTTAAATGGAACATCTTATATATTTTTACATTTTTGAATTCCTTGTTAAATTTGAATATTAGTTTGATAACACGACTATGTTCGAATTCTCAACGGTTTTCGATAAAAATGACTTTTTATTAATATTTTGACAGTTTGAGGTAATTACATAGAGAACTGTGGCTCTGTCCCTATTCTATTTAATTGATTCAAATTTGGACTGTGTCTAGTCAATAAATGATACACTAAAAATTTTCTTTGTAAATAACCAAATTATATACAGGGTCCACGAAAACGTAGATCCATTATCAAAACAGAAATTCATTAAAATCCTCATTTTTTCAATGGCAAACCATTTTTTTTTCTGTTCATTATTTGAAGATTTTTTGTTGGCTTCTAGTTGTTTCAAATGATTAACAAAAAATATGGGTCGTTAGGGGTTAGGAGATGCTCTACTTAAAAATAGGAACGTTTTATTTGAAACTCTTTTTTGTCAAGTTAATAGAATTTGATAAATCGACCGCTGCCCCATGGCGCGGACACCCTGTATAAATATAGGTTACGTATGCGAAACCGGTCATCATGCTTGAGTAAAATACTATTAGGAATCTGAATTTCATTCAATCCCTAAAATATTCATTAGTCTCTTTGTATGTTCGTGCCAAGAAAACATTTTGGATTATTGTTTAGTTGATTTTCTATGGTCATAAAAATGAAATATATATTTTGATCTTCTCAGCTTATTTGTGTTTACGAAACTAATTCAACTATCATGAAAAACATGAAAAGCAAAGGATGAAATAAATCTTCTACGACTTCTACGTTTTTCTTCTTGTTCTCGGTGAAAATAAATAGCTTTACATTATTTACTCACCTTCCATGATGTGGTCCGACGTTTTCGTGGTCGAAGGAAGAACTGGCAGTAATGTACTCGTCCTTAATCATGCCATTCTCCATGCCAAGGGGTGTGAGACATTGTGCTACAAAAATAATGAGAGATGCCATCATTCCGAGAAACGAAAGTTAATGAGAAAATTATGCCAACATTTACTGCCAATGTTATTCATACTTACAAGGATCAAGCTCGTGAGTTGCAACCGCCAGAGAGAACAAAATTGCTGCCACCAGATGTTTCTTCATCGTCCCGAGAATATCTCATCTGTAAAAATAGAATACTCCTTATTGATCTTCCGAGTAACTAGTATCAAGCTTCTAACTTCAAAGAGAGCAATTTTCATCGTAAATCGGGTTGTGTGGAATCCGAATGAAATGTTTCACTGAGTTTTGCAATATTATTTATTTATTTCGATTTGTTATCTTGTGCACTAGGATTATTTGTTCAACATTCTTGTTGTTCTGATGTGAAGATTCATCATTAATGATTTTATTAATGCGCCTTTTCGAAATATATGCTGAGATTCTATTCAAGTTAAACAGCTATCGATGAAAACGTGTGTATCAAATGAAAGTTTATATCAACACAGTTGAAAAATAGATCAACTTTGCTACACAACTGTGTTTGTGTCAAAACGCTGGACATTCTTTACTAGGCTTCATTACTTTCCAAGTTTTAGAAATATTTCAACCTTCACTGAATCAAAATTGAAAGACGCTATCCTCCAACTCAAGAGCCTGAGGATATGTCATTACTTCAAACTAAACTTATAGATCTAAATCTAATTAAGTGTTCTATACTTTGTATGAACACAAATTTAGACTGTTCATGAGCCAAAAGCCTTACGAGGATGTATTGATATCTAGTTAGCCTAGACCATTTCCATGAATAACAAAAATATTGCGTTACCATAGCAGCGAACAATAACTCATAAGAAGTGTCCACCGAAATTGTGAAAATCGAAAAATTGGAGTACCGAGCCATCATGAAGTACCTGTATTTAAAAGGGTTAAGAGATGAGCAGATTTACGAAGATATTCTTAATACCCTTGGTGATCAATGTCCTTCGTATGCGACCGTGAAAAATTGAACTGCAAGCTTCATAAGAGGTAAATTTTCCATTGAATATGATGACCGATCGGAAAGGCCAGTTTTTGTGTCAGTCCCCGAAAATATCGATGCAGTTCATGACATGATTTTATCAGACCGTCGAATTGGGCTAAAACGGATATCTGAAGCACTGAATATTTCATACGAATGCGTTCATCATATAGTTCACGTCAATTTGGACATGAGAAAAATTGCTGCAAAATGGATCCCCAAATGTTGACAAAAAGCGTGCAAGAATAGAAGCATCGTGTTCGATCTGTGCTCGATTTGAAAACGATGTAGACTTCTTAAACCGAATTGTTACTGTGGATGAAACTTGGGTACATTTCTACGATCCAGAAACAAAGCAACAATCGATGGAATGGCGACACTCTGGTTCTCCAAGACCTAAGAAGTTTAGTGTCAAAAAATCTGCTGGAAAAGTTCTTCCTTCAGTTTTTTGTGATTTCCATGGAGTAATCAAGTCATGTAAGTAATCTTTTTTGGATAAGGGTAGAACAATAACCGAAGATTACTATTCGACATTACTGACCAATCTACGGAAAAAAATTAAAGAGAAAAGACGGAAGGCTACCCAAAGGTGTTTTGTATTTGCAGGACAACGCCCCTGCACACAAATCTCATGTTGCCATGCAAAAAATTCGTGATTTAGGGTTTGAATCACTTCCTTCAACGAGGAGGTAATTAAAGCTTTGGAGGTCCAATCAAGAGGAGAATATATTGAGTAATAAAATATTTTGACATTGAATTTTTCAGTTTCATCATTCTGATAGTATTTTCATATTTTGAAGTAAGTCTTTCATATTTATTTAACGTTTTCTTGAAATTGCAAATTACTGCTAGCTTCAGTGGCTGCAGTTAAACTTTTCTGCCAAGCTTGATCAGAAATTGGTTCTCCCAGTTGCTGGGATTTCCATGTCATCATTGTTCTACATAATTTTTCAGAAATCAATGAAAAAAAAATATCTGAATTATTTTTTATTTTCTTTATACATAAAGAGATTGGAAATAACTCATGTCTTCTATTTTGTTTTACTGAGATGGATACCATTGCTTGACGTGATGGGGGGTTATATTTCCCATGTTTAACCGACGCTCTGTGTTACATATTGATAACATGCTCTTCCGCGTGTTTGAACACGACCGTGTAAAGTGCAGCAACTTCAAATTCAGTGAATGGTTTTTGTCGATAAGGGTGCCTTATCGTGAACCGAAGTGGCCTTATTCCATTATGGAGGTGAATGAAGTGTAACATAGCTAATTAATGCAGGAAGTTCACCTCTCATCCGCAGTTGCATATGGTGAGAAATTTTGTAGGCTTCTAGCGAAATTAGAAATTGTTGAATGAGCCACAAATGAAATTGCGTTTCACAATTTATAAGGACACGTATAAAAGATCGAAATAGTCCGTTAATACCACACACTGTCATATAATAGAAATGCTTATTCTTTTTTTTGTGCTTTCGATAAAATTCGACAATCATGTGAATCAATTATGAACAGTAATATGGTAATAGTTGCTGAATTACCAAAAAAAAAATATTGACGTTGGATAGTACGAGTCCATACATTTATGATATGTACTTCCTTAGTATATGGAAATGAGACAAAAAAATAGAAAAAGAAGATTGCTTCATTTTCAGCACTTCTAAATGAAATGTAATAGAAAACGAAGCAAATTTTCTTATTTCTAGAAAGTATTTTCTTGTTTTTCAAACTAAGTTTATATAGTTTAGAATCAGAGAAACTTTTTTTTTCGTATTGAAAATTTTCTCACCAATAGGTAAAGAAATCAACACGGAATGTTCTCATGAGACTTGGTAATCTTGTTCATTCAGATTAGTTGGAATTGACAAAATTACACATTTCCTGTCGAAATCGTGCTGAGAAAATGGAACAGCTGAATTCAAGCAAAATGTTGTGAGGAACATCAAAAATGGTAACAGACAATCGAGTTTTATTCGCTTACATTTGAAAAATGCATATTTTATTGTGTTCCGGAGAAAAAGTCGAATAAATCAATACTTGAAAAGTATTGAAAAGAAATATTGGTAAATTCAATTAAGTCAATTAAATTCCCTTCTGGATTCATAATTGAATAACTATACACGGGTTTCTTTTCAACAACAGTTAACGGTAGAATCGATTATACACAGTGACTACCACTTATTGATGAATAACTGAAAAAATAATTATAGTTCAGAAATACAATGACATGTCTTTTGTGGCAAATTGAATCGATTCTTTATTTTTCAGAAGTGGTCAATTAGTTGCATCGTGAGGATGTCGATAATTCGACAATAGAAGAATAGAAGCCATTCACTGACGATGGATGACTGTTAACTTAAATACATGAGATACACTAACAGATGTTGAGTTTTTCAGATGGTTCTAAAAGGTTATTTAAAAAAATGAGAATCTTGGGTGGGATCTTGATCATTGAAACTACAGGTCGATCACATTCTGAAATTTACGTTAGTAAATTAAAATTAAAACTGTCAATTCGATATTAGATATACTCCTCGAAGAAGGACAAGTTTGAAGTGGTGAAAACCCATTGTTAAATATACGAGAGTACGAAGGATAAGAAGCTTTTTTCAGCAGTCGTTTTCCACTCGTAATAAATACTTAATACCTGATAATTTCCAGTGAATTATTGAATGAGGTTTCGAATTCTACAAGGTAATTTTTAAAAATATGAAATTGGTTGCTAATAGAATATGAATGGAATTTTTCATTCAAATTATACATCATTATCTGAAAAGAGACTATGTACTCTGTACTCTACCACTGTAATTCTCATAATCTTAGGTCTTGTTCTCATGAATAAAGGCTACCACTAATCAATTGTTAAAAAAAATTACCACGTATACAGGGTGTTTCCAAATTAGACGTGAATCTTGGAGGAGGTGTTAGTATCACTCATTTGCTGTGGTTTGAGCCATATTTATTGATAACCAAGAATCAACAGATTCCGAGATATTTGAATTCTTGTGTTTTTCAAAAAATTTCTCACCTTACCTCATTTTTCGTCAACTTTTTCTACGTTCTACGTTCGATTATAATTTTGGATTATTTTCATCAGAAACAGATATGGTACGTATGAAAACAGCAAAAATTTCCTGTATTAGATGTTGAGAAAGAATTAATATGATTTGAAATTAGGTACTTGAAAAAAAAAATTTATTTCTAATATCAATTCGCCTGAAATTTGAAAAATTGTATACTTTGGCTGAAAGCAACTCTGCTTAAAAGATCCACAGATGTATAGTGGTCACAGATTTAGCTAGTTATTCTGAAGGCAATTTTGTTTTTCCAGGAGTGGATAAGCTCATTATGAAAAATTTCTGTACCGAATAGGAATAAATGGTATGGGAAAAAGTGTTTCTTTTGACCTCAAGAATTTACTGTTAAAATAATTGTACGAGTCAAAGACTCACCCTGGATATGGACCTTATTTTCCTCATTTATCAATACATATCTCATTTCACATGAACACAGAAATCAGTACCGAGCAGTTCATCCAACATTTTTTATGTGTGTAACATGGATCGTAGAGATAATAAGAAGAATTAGTTAAAAATAATAAATTCTTCATCGTATTTCATACGATATTTTGCCTCAAAAAATGCATCTATCGAAAATATTATGTTCGAGCATTGATGCATCCTGCATTTATCAGTGTAACTAATATAGATAAGCTGAAAGATCTGAGGAAAAACTACAGCCCTTATTTTCATTCTTTCTTAAAGTTTCAAACAATACCATATGTCTTCTTCGAATAAATCACAATTGTATTAGAAATAAAGTGTACACTTTCGACAATACAAGAGCACTAGTTTCAGTTCATTTCATCTAATAAGGCGCCCTTTCCTCCAACAAACCGAAAAAAGAAATAACGTAAAGTTCAATAAAAGTTTAGGAGGCATTTTATCAATGTTAACTGAACGTAATTACAATCTGGTGCCGATTCCAGCAAATGGAGAGGAGGAAAGAGGAATTATTGAAGCACTATAACGTTATCGAGACCTCGCCTTGTATTGGCAAGCTCCTGAAATAAAGTTAAAACGAAATTGGAACGGACGAATCTGTTTTGGAAGTTACAGGGCTGCTGCTTCACAACCGACCATCAATTATGAGAACGGGCATTTCGGGGAGATCTTCGGAACGGATAGGAAACTGGAGAAAGAGTGAGCTTATTGTAAACAAACAGCCACTCGAACAACCTAAATAAAACAAACACGACGTGAACCGTAACAGACACTAAACAGTCTCACAGCATCAGCACGGGAATATATCACTTGGGCACAGGAAATCGAAAATAATAAAGTTAAACCAAGATAACAAAGGATGTGTTTTTTCCTGCGGAAAGACTACCGTTTTAAGACCTGTTGACGCACAAGATTACCGCCTGATTTGTGGGAGAGGGTTTAGGTTACTTTGGTCCCAAGCCTTCCAGATAACACAGGAAGAAATGGCACACCTTTATGGCATTTTTACAGGGGACGTGAGCAATACGTTGTTATTTGGAGAGCTTTGAACAGTAAGTACCTACGTATTTCCGATACAGAGGAGGAATAACTACACTGGACCTGGACCACACCATAATATAGGTCAGCCCATTGTTTTCATAAAACTAATACTTCTTTATACAAAATGCCTTTTACTTCCACTTTTTATGGGCAAAGTAAACCCTTTCATGATAGCAGATTTTGTCAG
Organism: Coccinella septempunctata; assembly: GCF_907165205.1. Taxonomy (NCBI): domain Eukaryota; kingdom Metazoa; phylum Arthropoda; class Insecta; order Coleoptera; family Coccinellidae; genus Coccinella; species Coccinella septempunctata. The sequence goes on along the minus strand of NC_058189.1, from coordinate 54,370,040 downwards.
GTCAACAATTATGAAATGTTAACCTCGAAGTAGTTAATTTATTTATGCAAGGTGTCCCAAAGTGGTCAATATCTATATATGTTGGGGAAAATTGAAGTAAAAATTTCAAATAATGTTTCTGCACGTAACTATAAGCTACATTCATTTAATATCGTACTTAAATTATGAAATGAATATTCGATGAAAATCCATAATTGACTCCAGATTATACGAACTTCAGGGGGGCGAAGATAGCCTGAAGATGCTATTGTGATAGCTAAACACGTGTTGTAGTTTAAAAATTCATTTTGTGAAAATCGTATAATCTGTTTTAAGTTCAAAAAACATATTCCATGAAATTCTTTCTTATCAGACCATTAATACTGGGTATACTTGGTATACCTACATATTTCGTGGAAAAAGATGGGGTCAAATATATCCCTTCTGAGATATGATGTGTCAACAATGGGTGTTTTGTTAACTTTTCCATTGATGAATTTGAAAGGCAAAGAGATATATCTCTAAAATGCTCGATATTATGTAATTTATCTTTTTCTCGATCTTTCACATAGACATAGAAACATGGACTGAGCAATACTAGCATGAAATTTTATATTTTATAGAAAAGGGGAAATGATCGTCTGCAAATAACTGTCTCTTTTCTTTGACATAGAGATGAGTGCGTAGTGCGGACCAATCAAAATTCTAGAAAAAAAAAACTAGCATGAAAGAGAGAGAAAGAAGTTTCTCTCTGTCACTTTTTTGACCGTATTTCATGCATAGATAGAAAGTAAGGCACAGTCCATGTCTCTATGTCTGTATGATCTTTCATAATTAAAAAAAAATAGGGTTATTCGAATAGTGATTGTAACGTGATTGAATTATGTTTTCGCTGATGAAATTAGAGGGCAAGAGATATTTACTCATATTCTGTTGAAATTCTCTATGTATTTATAGTTTTTCATGTCAATATGTAAATACTAATACAGGGTGAGTCTTCGACTCGTACAAATATTTTAACAGTAGATTCTTTTACTTTATTATTTTTTCCGAATCGGCTCTGATGAAAAGGTTTAGTCATTTAAAGTTTTCATAATGAGCTGTGTCACCCCTGGAAAAACAAAATTACATTCAGAATAATTATACTCCATTCACATTTATTTTAGCAGTCGGTTGGCCATGAAATAACTTTCTCAAGTTCTTGTAACTAGAACGGTCGAGTAAGGTTGGCACTCATAAAATGTCGTTAATGTCACAACGCCGTTGCCACAGCTAATATTAATTTCTATTACGAAAATGCCGAAAGTGATTGAAAAAACACACAGGGTTTCAGGAAGTGCTATTAAGAATTCAGGTCCGCTCATTCAAATAGTTATACCCTGATATTCTAAAATCCACAATAAGTCAGACGGTAGCGAACATATTCAATGTAAGAGAATTTATATAATGTTTCATCTGAATCTAAACGACTTATATTTCAACTGAATATTTCCACAATCAGACAGATTGTGAATGAAGAGGATGACAAAGAATTTCCTTCTATTGGGAGACTCAAAAAAGTGGTGGCATTTGAGAATTTTATGTTTGTGTGAATTAATGCGAAAAGTTTACTACAGGATTTTCGATGAATGTCATCGTAGAATAAGTTCCCGAAAATTAATTTTTCTATTTTTCATTTGATTTGTCCAATACATTGTAAATGTCTTAAGGTACCAATAAATACCTAATTATTATTATTATATCAATGTATCAAGATGAACAGCCACAAATACGCGCCAGTTGTCCTGTTAAATGTTTATTCATGTGAAATTTTTGTTCAAAGGTGAAGTTCATCTTGACTTGAAACTTCCTTTAATTCCTTTTACTTATAATGATGCAAGATGATTTTTGTTGAAGAATTTAACATTCTTTTATTTATTATTTTATTTATTTATTTATTTAAGTAATACACCATTCCACAGCCTAGGCCAATTATAGAATGGGAGAAATTTACAATAAAAAATGATACGATAATTTAACTTCGTGTACAATTCGTGACTAAGCTAAACAAACAATAAGCACCTTTATAATACCCAAAGCAGAGCATGAGCTGAAAAAAAACTCCATTGGAGAAAAAAGCTCACACTCGCGATAAAAAAAAAAAAAAAAATAAATTTAACCAAGAATGGCCCTTTTTACATCAGATGGATTGCAATGAAATATATCAATAATGTCCTGATGGGACATGTAATCACTACACATTCTATACAGAGGCGAAAAAAGAAGTACATTAGAACGTGGAAAAGGTAGGTAAAATGTGGTCATATTTCGCACGGGTAGTCTAGGAACATGAAAATTTATAAGGGCAAGCAAGTAGGGACAATCAATTACCGAGGATAAAATCTTCATCAGGAACAGAATACCTAAATAAGTACGCCGTCGCTCTAGAGAATTAACTTCAAATCTACTTAAAAGATTTGCATGTGCAGTACCCCTGTTTGGATAAACACCGTCAATTCGAAAACATATATACTTCAAAAATCGCCTCTGTACATTCTCTAAACTATTGACATGCACATCGTATCCCGGGCTCCATATTAAGCATCCATATTCGAGCCTTGACCTCACAAGAGCATTAAACAAAGTGAAAAGTGTCCTGTTATCTTGTAACCACCTTGAGTTTCGCAAAATAAAACCAAGCGTTTGAAATCCTTTTGAAACAATAGATCTCACATGTGGTACAAAACTGAGTCCCTGGTCAAACAGAACTCCAAGGTCCCTATACTCCGCAACCCTACCAAGGACACGGCCGTCAACGTTATACGAAAACTCAATCATTGTTCTTGTAATTATCTGTTAATTCCTTCGGGAGATACCCATTCCCAACAACTGCATCATACGCATTTCATCTTCGGGTTAATATTTTTGAAATCTACAACTGATGTAACGTATTCAAACTTTAGCCAAAGAAGATAACAAACATTAACTCTCCTAAAGCTAGTGCTCATTTTGGTATTATTCTGATCTCTTGTATTTTCCATGCAAATAACATGGATTTGGTATGCCTTCAATCAGTTTGTATAAACTTCAATTATGTTCGTCACAGATTTTCCGAAGACATTCGACATTGTGATAAAAGACGTAATAACAGAAAATTTTACGTAGAACAGAGCGTTCATTTAAAACCCAAAAATGTTTTGACAAGCTTCATAACCCCACATTTTCGTACTATACAGAGTGAAATGAGTCAAATTTCCATGGCCAACCGAGTGCTGAAATAAAAGTGAATGGAGTATACCTAAATCTGTGACATTACACATCGACGGATCTTTTAAAAGATTTGCATTTTGTCAAAGTACCCAATTATTCAAATTTCACACATACTTTTTAACATCAAATTACTCGAAAACATCACACTATACGAAAAAATACGAGGAATACTTTTATTTTACAAAACATTCAAATATTCATTAGATAGCGTCCAACTTAGTTTCAAAAGTGGGGTTCTTTGAGTTTATGGTATTTTTATGCTACGTAATGGTCATAATTAGAAAACAGGAAGACGTGAGTGATATCTTGTGTTCGAAAAAGATTCATCAAATGAATAAAAAACTATATTCCGAAATTAATGTCATTCGATAAAACTGTTTGTGAGATTGAACTAAAAATAACATTTTTTATGCTTTTTCAACAGCCTGTATCTTTCAAACCGAGCCGATTCGGAAAAAATGTCAAAAGAAAAAAGTGTTCCTTTTGACATCAATAATCTACTGTTGAAATATTTATACGAGTCAAAATATCAATTAGAAAAATGTTTTCTAACCTTTAGGGCCTTTTTTTTTAGGAAGGGTTGGGATTAGAGAGCATTTTAGACAAATTTTTTTCGACCAATGCTATGGTAAGATGGGGCACTTTCAGTTCTGATCTCATGTTTCTTCAAGAAATATTAATATTTTCGAACGAAGAATCACCTACCGCATTTCGTAACTACATTTTGAAGAAAATCGAAAACCAAGACAGCCAGAATTTTCTTGGAGTATTCACCTCCTCCTCAAGAAAGACATCTTTTCAACATCCCATTTCAGGGCAGATAAAGCCCGTAATGATTCCCATTGGGAATGACGCCCATAAATCATGGCCAATTCACGTGAAAGTCAACTGCTCGCGTTCAAAAACTGCCGGGAATTCCGGGCCATAAAAGGGCAATTCATTCGGCCATATAAAAATATGGAATAACCTAATTTCGTATTCTGGCGTTCTCGAGGTATCGAATGCCTGAAATGTCGTGTGCTCGGGTCACCGCGCCCCTTTCAGCCTATCACTCGATATCCATCTCACTTGGGAAAGAATGAAATTCAAATATGAAATATTGGAATAATATAATACCCCCGAGGTTTCGGGGATGTTTATAGCCGATAATATTTCACATTTTCCTCACTTTCCTTTCAATTACCGGCATATTTTATGCGGAATTTTCGGCGCATCGGGTTGCCGGGTTTTCGGACGAAATTTAAGTGGATGTGGGTGGAGGACCTGAAGTAGGTGAGGATGGCGAGTTAGTGAAAAATGATCAGGAAATGTCTCGAAGAAAGGGGATTGTGTGGTAAGACAGCCAGTCTGGCGCGCCACTTGTACTATATTATATTTCACATATCACGTAAACTGGCACTGGATTTTGAGACTTATTCGTTGAACAAAATAAAAAAGTTAACCATCGGTTTGAGACTATTTTTCAAGGGCTATGCAAATATGCTATCGGAAATAGTATCGAACATGAGCCTTGATGTTCTGTTCGGAAACTTAACATGTACGAATTAGAATTGCAAGGTGGCGCTGGCAAGCAATAAGAATGAACCATTGAACAATAGATACATTGAACAATGTAACGTGCATTCAAAAAAATTCGACGTCATGTAGGCTATGGAAATTTTCGTGTCTAAACGTGATTCTTAGCTTTTGCTGTACTATTATTTCCCAGGTGACCTGTCGAGATAGAAGTTAGCATTTTGGATTATTTTTGAATTAAAATTATCAGGAAATTATAAAGATGTTTTTCACGGAAGTGTAAAAAGTATTTTATTATTGAATCCTACTTCAAAATTGAGGAGGAAATAGAAGGAGAGTGGAAATATTCTCCATATGTTCCAGCGACATTCCCAATATTGCTGAAAGAATCTTTCGAAAGTACTGTTCTGGGATGCGTTGACGGAACAGGTATGTTCAAGCAAAAAAAGTAGTGGTCGACCAAAGAAGAAAACCTCAGATTCAGCAATAATGAAAATATGATAACAGAAGACAGAAGCTCCACGTTCGGGTTTTATCTGGAGTGGCTGAAGTATCTGTTGGCATATTTTTGCTAATTTTGAATGAAAGACATCAGTTTGTTTTCATAAAGATTGACATGTTATCAGAAAACTGAAAAGATTGATTACCTATCCTTGTAGCATAAAAAAACATTAGAGTTCGGTATGCATAGGTCAATGGCAAAATGTGGGACCTATTTTCTTTTATGGAACTTTAACAGTAGAACGTTGAAGAAGGGGAAAGCATCATGCCTTTTTATAGCTAAATTGAATTTTCATATTAATTGTCCAATAGAATCATTCGGGCAACTGTGTGCGCACTTTTGCTTTTCAAGCCATACCCTGTTTCAAATGTTGAAGCTAGGAACATTAAAACATATTAATAAGATAGAGAATTTTCTAATCTTTAAAAAAAAAACATCAAAAAGCAAACAAACAAAATCGTTTTTTTCTCCGCAAAAAAAAATTTAATAGTGAAAGTACCTACCCAATTTTCCGAATATCACAGATATTCTTTATTTTTGAACATCAAATTACTCGAAAACGGGGCATAAGATATAGGAAAAAATATGAAGAATACTTTTATTTCACGAAATGCTCAAATATTCATTAGATAGCGTCCAACTTAATTTCAATAGTTGGGTTCTTAAAATTGTTGGTATTTTTTTATGGCACGTAATGATCATAATAATAACACTGAAAGACGTGGGTGATATCTTGTGTTCGAAAAAGATTAATCAAATAAATGAAAAACTTTATTCCGAAATTAATGTACTTCGATAAAACCGTTTTTAAGAAGAAATGAAAATAACATACTTAATGGTTTTTCAACAATCTGTATCTTTTAAACCGAGCCGCTTCTGAGAACATGGTATAGGAAGAAAGTGTTTCTTTTGACCTCAAGAACCTACTGATGAAATATTTTTACGACTCAAAGACTCACCCTGTATATTTGTAATTACAAAGCAAGAGAAGATTTTGACGTTATATACAATTATTCAATTCATATACAAATTATCATAATAGATATTTTTTAAACAATATCGTTAAAAAAATTGTACTTGATAGATATTTTATAATTTCTACAAAGGAGAGCAGCAATTTTTCTCCAAGAACAATTTTGTGTTTCTTTTGTTTCAGATGTTAGATAGTTAAACATATTCGTTTCTGATTAATTGTTTTGTTAGATTGATCTCCAAAATCTTCAAATTTCAACAAATTCTTCTTTTTTCACCATGATTTAATCAAAGAAATATGAATGATATTCATGAAGATGGTCCATATATCCTCTGATCTATTTGAAAAAGGCACCAACACAGTGCAACCCTGTCATTAGGTACATCCTCTATCCTTATATTTGTTATTGCTCCACAGCGCCACATGTCCTATTTCAAGTTTTTCGCGCACTCTTTTCGTCTATCTAGTTTGTTCTCCTTCTCGATACTCTCCATAGAAAAATGAATGGCACATTTTCGACCTCGATTTTTAAAAGATGAATAATGACCAAAACCGAATCACTGGGTCTATTTTTTTTTCTCAAGTTCCTTAAGGTTTCAATGATATCGAAAAACAAATGTAACACACTCACTATTTGATGTAGAATTCAGAGTCCAAATTTAAATTTTTCATTTTGAAAATATCTACTTGGATCTTGGTCCCATAATTTATCCCAACCCTGAATAAAATGTCGTTGCCACTAAAAGATCAAAAGTTTTGCGTAGGTACTCCCTCCATGATCTCATAAAAATTTTAATACCGTCTAGTATGAGTAAAGGCTTATTCTTCCTGCTTCTTGACAAACTTTGAACTTTATGCGGGTTATTCCACAACCATCTGAGTGAAGTTTCGGTTACGTCCAAATGGCTTGTATAGTGCAAGGGGAAAAGGCCTGCAGTATGTCCCATCATAAAATATAATACATGAGTACATTACTAGGGTGTAAGCGAGAATGAGAACGTATAAGTCTTCGGGGAAAGGGAGAACCTGACTCATCAGAAAGTCTAACACCGGCCGGACATCGACGCTCATAATAGAAGGAAAGAGGATGGAGTTTAGACTCCAGAGAGCTGCCAACGTAAGTGAGAATAATGCCTACATACTGAGGAACTTTCGGAGGACGAATAATCTATTGCTATAGTGATATTTATGGGATGAGATACCACCAGGTTATTCGACTAGATTTGAATAGCTCTTTTATCATGTTATGTTCAATTAACAGCCGAAAACATGAGGAATAAACAAGTCAAACGGTTCAAGGGAATACGCTAGATTCCCACATATACGGTCGAAATAATCCCATATTTTCTATGAAGTTTATGAAGTCATTCGACATCCAAAGCTACAACCTCGTATACCTATGGTATATGACAAAAAAAATGTGAACACAAACTAATAAATTTCTCCGCCACTAACAATGGTTAACAATTCAATAAGTGAAAAATGTTTCCTTGTTGAAGCCTCGAGAGGAAAAAACTATTTTATTGAGTGGAGATACAGGGTGAGTCTTTGACTCGTACAAATATTTTAACAGTTGATACTTGAGGTCAAAAGAAACACTCTTTTCCTTTACCATTTTTTCCGAATCGGTTCGGATTAAAAGATTATTGGAAAACCATAAAAAATGTTATTTTTAGTTCTCACAAACGGTTTTATCAAATGAAATCACCCACGTCTTTCAGTTTCCTCATTATGCATACTATATGGCTGAAGTACGGGTTTATCATTTGATTTCCTTACCGAATTTCAACTATATAGTCACGAATTATAATTTTTTAAGACTCGAGAAATCAATGGATTTTAACTCCTCTCCCAAGCCTCCCAAATCGATGGGTGACTTGTGACAAGCATATTTTATTTTTTTTAAATTGTGTTTAAATTGCATTGTTTATATCGTAATCAATAGTCTGGGTCATTGAGCATATTTAAACCTTTTTATCAGATAAAAATAGGTCACCATTTTCAAAATATGACAAGTTAAATTTGAAAATGGTTCCAAGTCACCCAAATCTACGGTAATCATTACGTGCCTTAAAAATACCAAAAATTCGAAGAACACAAGTCATAGTTAATCTTATTCCAACACAAGATATGACCCACGTTTTCCAGTTTTCTCATTATGACCATTACGTACCATAAAAATACCAAAAATTCAAAGAACCCAAATCTTGAAACTAAGTTGAACGCTATTTCACGAATATTTGAACGTTTTGTAAAATAAAAGTATTCTTCATATTATCTCGTACAATGCGCCGTTTTCGAGTAATTCGATGTTCAAAAATTAAAAAATATCTGTGAAATTTGAAAAATTGGGTACTTTGGCTGAATACAACTCTGCTTAAGAAATCCACTGAAGTGTAGTGTCACAGATTTAGCTAGTAATTCTGAAGGTAATTTTGTTTTCCAGCAGCGACACAGCTCATAATAAAAACTCAAAATGGCTATATCATTTTATCACGGTCGAATCGAAAAAAAATGAAAAATAATAAGAAAAAAATGGATGTGAAAGATCCCCACTATTTTTGACAAGGAATTTTTTCGAAACTATTCATTCAAATAAAATTTGGTAAAGTTTAATGTCTTCAAGAGTCTTTTTTGAGTCGATCCTACAGCCATAAAATGGTTCAATATTTTTATACTAAACTCCGCATCCCATCTCTAATTAAATTTCATCAGTTTCTCCGAACTTTTGCCACTATCCGTAAAAATTCCACGGATCTCATCAAAATTCCTCAGAGATAATCAACAATGAACCGAACTCCAGAAAAATTCGATCTATAGGATCTAGGTTTATGTTTCCAGTAAACCGATACGCTTAATCGTAAGTCATTGTTCGACAATCAATAAAAACGTCCTGTAAAAATGTGACTTGATGATTCACGATAACGATCGAAACCTTTTACGTATTCCGACAAGATACCTCATTTCAATACGTTGTATTGATGTACCACACGTACATCTTTCTTTTCTTCGGATGCCGAAAAACAAACAGCGAAAGACAAAAGGCGGCTTCGGTTTGTGACGGAAATTTTGTCGTTATCGGTAAATCAAACATCGCATTGGTTCGATAACATCACTATATACTTCCAGTCTATTCCACATGTGTCGAAGGGTGAGCCCCCAAATATTCTTCATTATTTCGAGAGTTGAACGCAGGGTATTGTGCAGCGCTGATGAGCCTTAACGTAGTTATGTCTTTTTGTCTGAAGCCGCCTTTTAATGCTGACACGACATGGATGTAGGTATTAGGAGAAAATTGATCGTGAAGATTGAGATGATTTGCTGGTCTAAAATCAATATTTAATTAAGGTTTTTGGAATTTCACACTCATGATAGCAGATACACTGAAAAGTTTTGTTTTTTGGACAGAGCTCGCTGATTGCTATTCCAGACTTTCACCAGTACTGACTGAAATATCTTTTTTTCTTCAAAATGGGCGTTTTCGGAAGTAAAAATTTATTTTTGTCAATAACTTTTTTATTTCAGCAGATTTATATTTAATGCCCAAGATTGATTGCTCGATAAAAACATTTTATTCCTCTCTGTATAAAGGGTGAGTCTTTGATTCGAACAAATATTTCAACAGTAGATTCTTGAGCTCAAAAGAAACAATTTCTTCCCATTCCATTTTTTCTGATTCAGCCCTGGTAAAAAGATTTTGAGTTTTCATAATGGGCTGTGCCACCCCTGGTAAAACAACATTACCTTCAGAATAACTAGTCAACTAATCAAATCTAAGACACTATATACAAATCTGTGGATCTTTTACAAAAAGTTGCATTCGGTCAAAGTACCCAATTTTTTGAATTTCACAGATATTTTTTATTTTTGAACATCAAATTACTCGAAAACGGCGCATTATACGAGAAAATATAAAGAATACTTCAAATATTCTTTAGGTAGCCTCCAACTTAGTGTCAAGAGTTCGGTTCTTTGAATCTATATTAATAAAGGAGGATCTATGGTTTACTTCAAAATGCTTTATTGTGCAAACGATCGCACCAAATTGGACAATTCTTTTTTTGTTGTGTTTATTATTGTTAGGGCAAGGTTTATATAACAAAATATTCCCAAAAAAAATTGTACAGAACAGAAAAAAGGCATTCCTTTTTCTTACGACCAATCGAGCAATCACGATGAGTTAGTTATTATTATCTACCCTAGGAATAATTTAAATGGCAAAACTAGGTTTGCCGGGTCAGCTAGTTTTTGATATTTTTATGGTCCGTTATGGTCATAATGAGAAAACTGGAAGACGTGGGTGATATCTTGTATTCTGAAAAGATTAATCAAATAAACGAACAGCTATATTCCGAAATTCATTTCATTCGATGAAACCATTTGTGAGACAGAACTAAAAATAACATTTTTTAATGGTTTTTCAACAGCTTGTATTTTTTAAACCGAGCCGATTTGTGTGACATCAAGAATCAACTGTTAAAATATTTGTGCAAGTCAAAGACTCACCCTGTATACAGGTTGTCCCAGAATTGATGGATAATCCTCTAACAGCTCATAAGAGCTATTCGCTCTGAAAAAATTCCAAAAAAATCTATCCTCGACGAAAATGTCTTTTTTTCAATTAATGATTTTGTTCATACCTCCAGCAGTCTTCGTAAAATATTCTTTATGCATGACGATAGGATTATTTAGGAAGAAAAATCGCCAGTCGAAATTTCATGACAAAATGTGATCTCGTGGAAGTTTCAGCTCTTGAGGTGCAAAAATATGTATGGAAGCCTGACTGACCAACTACTCGAAAAATATGCTCCCTCCATGAAGATTACAAAATGATACATCTTCATAACTTGTGTGAATACGAACCAAGGTATTGAGGAAGTGTGAATCCGACTGAATGGGTAAAGAAATATTCAACTATTTGTTTTCTTGAACTGTTGGGGCCTCAAAGAAGCAACAGAACACAGTAGTAACCCTCTCACTCAGCAAATCGAAGTTGAAATTAATCAGATTTATTAATTATTTTTTTTTTTGATAATGTTTGGAGTAAATAGTTTGAGAATATATGGGGTGAGCTATTCCTCAATTGGAAAACAATTTGTCCCTCTACAACTACATGAATACTACTGTTTGCAAATTTTTATTGAGTCCTCGAAGTGGTTCATACTTAGTGTACCTACTAATCAAATGTTCCATTACTAGACGAACAGAAATACAGTCTGTTCTCAAATGTTTTCTTCACATTGGCAAAAGTTTCGCGGGAAATATTGCCTAATCCGATCCGCCTGACAAGTTTTCAAAGGAACACCCTGTATACAAGGTCCCCATTACTATAATACTGCTTTTCTATCTGTTCCCTTCTCTGATACATGCTCGACATCTGCAAATGAACGCAAGTTTTCGTGTTTCAAGCAATTCCATTAAAAAAATCCATCGGATTCAGATCCGGAAGTGTTGAGACCAATAAATGAGGCCCAAACGCTCATTTCGTTGAACAATGGAAATATTAATCACATCATAAGAGGAAATTCGCAGTTTCTATTTTTTTTAGAATAACGACAACTGCTTTTTGATACAGTTTTCGGCATATCTATGGAAGTATTCCATTAAAAATGTTTTAGCACGAGAACACTACTATATTATATTCATTTGTTTCCGTGGTTCCCTGAAACTCAACTCGTTGGTGAAAAAATCGTTATTTTGAAGAAAACAAAGACATTTTGCAGGGATAGCATTTTTGCTATTTTTTGCAGAGAGCCCAATAGCTCCATTCATTCTGGGACATACTGTATATTCGGTATATTTGAAAATAATTAAGAACTCCGAAACTAAGATTTCATGTCTATCGAAAACCACGCTGCTGGTGAAGTTAACCCCACAATTTTTTTTTCAATTAGAATTCACTATTTGTCAGAACGAGTAAGAATTTGTCTGAACTCCAGAATTCAATCAGATCTAACCAGAGAATGAAAAAATACAGCCTCAACTCCACATGAGTCCTATTCTGTATAGTTCATTTTAAGGACAAAAGGAACTTTAACGCTTCTATTTAATATTACGATCTTCAATGGAATGATGGTGTAGGGAACTATACTAATCATCCTCTCCATATCGACCCTACGCTCCCCTAAAACTAGAATAATTTAATATTACATTGTCGAATCCATCGAAATTAATTCAGGAGAGATATCCATTCGCGCCATTGTGGTGAAAACAGTAAATTCTAGGCTGTTAGCAGTAAATAGCGGAAATGTAATGAATTACTGCTATTTCACGGACACTTACATCTCCGTTCATTAAATACCAATAGCTTAATGATAACATTCCATCTTAATGACAGTGGATGCTGTATTCATCCTGATTAGTTCAGCCTGACAAGGATCAATAAATTCTTGTCGTTAAGATCCAAATATCCAAACTTAGATATTTGGATCGAAAAGAATCATCGAAGGACTCTTATACAGGGTGAGTCTTTGGCTGGTACAAATATTTTAACGGTAGATTATTGAGGTCGAAAGAAACACTTCGGCCCCGATAAAAAGATACAGCCATTTTAAGTTTTCATAATAAGCTGTGTCAGCCCTGGAGAAACATTAATTACCTTCAGAATAACTAGCTAAATCTATGACATTACATATATGTGGATCTCTTAAACAGAATTGTATTCAGTCAAAGTACCCAATTTTTCAAATTTCACAGATATTTTTTAATTTTTGAACAGCGAATTACTCGAAAACGGCGCATTATACGAGAAAATATGAAGAATACTTTTATTTTACAAAACGTTCAAATATTCATCAGATAGCGTCCAACTTATAGTTTCAAGAGTTGGGTTCTCTGAATTTCTGGTATTTTTATGGTACGTAGGGGAGACTGGGGAGGGTTGATACGTTTTTGGAATATTTATTTTTGTAAAATGAATTATATGAAGAAACAGGACTTTTATAACATTATATAATTCTTCGATTAATCGTTCAACGAAATAAATATAGAATTCTCAAAATATAAACATCCTATTCTGTACAAAACGTTGAACACAAAAACATGCAAACTGTCTCAAGCCTCCCCACATATGGGAGGATTGATACGGTGTACTGGGAGGCATGAGACACATAAACTGAAAATATAATCCCCATTGTTATCACTTGCAAATGTCCCATATAAATATTTTTGTGCCATTTCTAACACGGTCACATTCTTCTTGGCACCATTGCGAGCACACCTGACGCCTGATCCAGAATTACTAGATCAGTAGGTAGGTCAGCAATGATACTGGTTTGCTTTGGTCCCGTAGGTGCAGAAACATGTTCAGAAGGTAGGTTGGATGGTAAAAACGCCTTTATGTAGGCCTGTCCAACCAGCTCCGGAATATTTTTTGAAGATGATACATATATCAGGTCTCCCCACCCTAATGTCTCAAACCCCCTGAAAGCAAGTTTTAAAGTAATTCATGTTTTCATTTTATACCCATACATTTTGGCAACCTAATAAAACAGTAAATTAAGTAGGATTATGCATATTTCCCAGTCAAATGTTTGTTTATGCCGAAAAATTAATGCATGATCATAAAACCCTTAGGTAACGTGAGTAAATACTTACAATTTCTCACCTCGAAACACTCTTTGCTGAATATTTCACGAACGAACTACTGTTAGCCTCACAGATTAAGGTCATGTAGTGCTTTCTGCCAGAGAATAGTGTAAACCAGTATATTACTTTTGAAAACGGCTACAGACCGCGGATATAAGCCTGTATCAAGCCTCCCCATGTATCAATGCTCCCTAGTCTCCCCTAATGGTCATAATCAGAAAACTTGAAGACGTGGTTAATATTTGTGTTCGAAGAAGATTAATCAAATAAATGAAAAACCATATTCCGAAATTCATTTCACTCCATAAAACTGTTTGCGAGATAGAGCTAAAATTAAGATTTTTTTATGGTTTTTCTACAGCCTGTATCTTTTAAACCGAATCGATCCGGAAAAAATTATAGAGGAAAAAAGTGTTTCTTTTGACCTCAATAATCAACTGTTAAAATATTTGTCGAAAACTCAGCCTGTATAGGTACTTATAGCATGCAGTGAGACAACCGAACTATTATTTCAGTATTTTAGCAACTGAAATATTATTATAGTTGTATTGTAAACTCCAAATCCAACTAATTTCCTAGTGTTTTCATTTGAAATATGAGAGAACAAAATAGGTGTAATGGACTTCATCATATTCCTTATTTTCAAAATTATATTAACATTGCAAAAATAAGGAATTGACGTTTGGTACAAAAATCAAGTGATAACGATCCTTCCAAATTTTGGCTACAATCGACTTAGAATTTGAATATAATAGAGGCTTTGAGTATCATAATTATTTTATTAACGAAGATTTTAAAGATCCAGGGTGTCCCAGAATGAATGCATATAGAGCTAGAACTATTAAGAGTTCAGAGAGGTAAGACGAAAGTTCATATGGTTTTGAATTTCATACAAAAACTTGTTTTTTGCTGCTTTAAATATGTGTTTACTATACAGGGTGTCTGTAAACTAATGCGAAAGACTTAGGGAGATTATCCCTCGATGAAAATAAGCAGGGGTAGTTCCCTTCCAAGATACAGCCTTTGGAAGGCGATGACGAGTTAATTTTTTTTACGGGTTTTAAAAAACACTGAGTCCTGAAACTATACAAAATATGAAGCACTAAGTAGATGTTACTCAAACAATTTATTTAGATCTCATAACATTATTATTAACAACACCTTATGATTTTCCTTCAGAAATTGTTTTCGTGGGATAGATTTTCGAAAAATAAAATTCTTTTATGGTTTCCCATTCAATTGTGTAGAAAAAAAATCTCCTGAAAAATTTCGATACAGTCGATACTTTTCTCGGAATAAATAAAAACTTACAATCAGTTTTGATCAGTATTCATTCCATTTTCATATCGTAAGTGTTCCATAGAATGACCCGCTGATATACATGCCACAAATCTCTGCCTCATATACCTTCGTATACTGGTTGTAGTGGTATTTATTTATTCCGAGAAAAGTATCGACTGTATCGAAATTTTGCAAGAAATCTTTTTCTGCAGAATTGAATGGGAAACCATAAGATAATCTTATTTTTCGAAAATCTATCCCACGAAAACAATTTTTGAAGGAAAATCATAAGGGGTTGTTATTTTCAACCCCTAAGAATGAAGTTATGAGATCTGAAAAGATTGTGTGAGTAACATCTACTTAGTGCTTCATATTATGTATATTTTTATGACTCAGTGTTTTTTAGAACCCGTAAAAAAATTAAAAACTGTCAACTCGTCATCGCCTTCCAAAGACTATATCATGGAAGGGAGGTCGATTTCAAAAATAATTTATAGGAACTACCCCTGCTTAGTTTCATAGTCCTTGGCATTTGTTTACAGACACCCCGTGTATAGCATTTATTTTTCGGGGAGTTTATGGTGACAATGCTCAAAGTGACAAATAATTCCATTCCAAATGAACTCAACAATCCTCCACTCTCGTAAAGGGTACATGACGAAAAGTTCAATTTATTATAATTACAATGAATAAAAATTGAAATGTCCTCGCATTTTCTACAAAATAGTAAATACCGACGATATGAAGATGCTTTACTTTTTGATCACTATGTATATTTACTCGTCTTGAAGTCATCTTTCAGTTATAAAAATAACAATAACAAAATTCAGCCGATTTTACCGACCCCAAAAAACAATGTTCTAGCGCTCGAATTCTGCAGGATACGAATAGGAAAAAAACAAACTGAGGATCTCCCATTATTCACGTGAAGAAATAAAACACGAATGGGAATAAGGAATAATTCATAGAAACATAAACATACACTTTATATGAATGGGAACTAAGTACGAGAAGTCGAACGACAAAAACTCACCTAATACTTCCTCGTATGCCAACATAGGGGAGTGTCTTCCTCATAAATTCACGTTTCCTGAAAATAAAAATGAAAATATATAAAAACCGAGGGATACACAGATTATGGCTGGAAGCCAAGAGGACATAAAGCTATTAGCCGGGCCAATTTACGGAGAACTCTCTTGTGTCCCTGACAATGTGCCCAGGCTCACCGCAAATTGTATTACCTCGTTAAGGAAACAAAACTACCATATTCTCTTTCGGGACACACCACACATCATACAAATGAGGAGCCAGACAGTCCGTGTGTGATGAAAATGGAGGATTTATATTGTTTCCATGATACGTAGAGAATTCAACTCACATCCAACAGGAAAAATAAAAAATCCTCGTCTGTATTTTAAACTTCTCGTCACATATTCGATCGATTATTTAGCGAGAGGTTTATTCGATTGAAAAACTTTTGCTGGTTTGGTTCTTTGCATTTTTCGAATAATAGTAAGTTTTAAAAAAAGCCGCATTATCAAAGTTGAAAGTTTCGGATTCAGGTATAAATTCTCTAAGCCATTCTCCACAAGATTTAGATGGCAGTTCGAATCGAAGTCAGTCTAGTTCTCCTTGTAGGTTTTGTACTTTTTAACTTGCTTGGGATGGACCTTTATAGGTCGGAAACATTTTAAATTTGAATAAAATTTCAGAGCTTGACTTTGAGAATTGACAATTTATCGTTTTCTTACTTTCATGATTTCTAGGGATTTTTTTGTAAAAAATAATTCAATTTTTGATCCATTCGATAGAAGATTTGCTATATAAAAATGCAAAGAGTTTAATAGCCTCTACGGCTGTTTGCAAGAACATGCTTTTCTGATTAAATTTTTCATCACTATTTTCAACTAATTATTCCGACGATAACAGTAATGAATATTTTCTTAGCATTGTCTAATTATAATCCTTTACATATCTATAAAGAAGAATGAAGATCAAAAAAAAAAATGTGGAGACCATCCCAAATTGCTTGAGTTTGGCTGTTTCTTGTACTTCTAGACTAGACCATATAGGTTACGTTGATAGGAATCCTGGACTCGATTTTTGTGAAAAATCCATTATTGGAAACCGTTTCACGATATCTTCATTTGTCTTGAAGATATTACCAGACTTTGATATTTTGTCCAGTTAGAAAATGTGCCATAAATTTTTGATTTTCGAAAATATCTAAGAACGATAAAAGCTTTCTAGAAACACTTTTTCTGGGAATAGAATAATATATTCAAATTTTCTTTACGTCTTCCACTAAGGGTGGGAAAAAAATAACTTCATTATTTTAAATACGCATTTTTTTGATTTCATGTTATACAAAAAAAACAGCTTTTCAAAAATATACAGGGTGTTTCCTAATTGAATGTCAATATTTATGGGGGTGATTTTTGGGCCCATTTGAAGAAAAATCTCCATATGAACATATGTTTTAAACGTCTTACCTTTTGAGATACAGGGTGTTAAAGTTCAGATATTTTAATGAAATTTGTCTTCCATGTACTGAAAAAATTAAATCTACGTCTACGTATGTCTCTGCATGATGATATTGTGTCATATGTATGTATTAATGATATTGTTGTGGTCATTCAGAGAAATGGTTTTTATTTTTTTAAGCGGAAACCGTGAATCGCATTGAAAAAAGACAAGTGATCAACTTTGGTAAGAAATTATTGGGAATTTCAACATTAATTTTCATTTCAGGAAAAATCTGTTGCGTACCATCAACCTATGTCTGCCAACATAGGAAGTTCAAATTACATACGAATGCCACTGGTGGAAATAAAAAAAAGTGATGCATTAAAAAATGCCCCTTGACATAGTATGTACATGTATGACAAATTTAATTGAAATATCTGAAGTTGTATTGTAGATATTAATAATAAATGATTCATTTTTGAAAACTTTACCACTCTGGCACTCTGGTATCTCAAAAGGTAAGACGTGAAGGACATATATTCATATACGATTAGGAAACACCCTGTATATACGGGGTGAGTCTTCGAGTAGTAAAATTTCAACAGTAGATTTTCTTGAGGTCAAAAGAAACACTTTTTCCTTTACCATTTTTTCTGAATCGGCTCGGTTTAAAAAATACAGGCTGTTGAAAAAACATAGAAAAATGTTACTTTTAGTTATATCTCCCAAACGGTTTACCGAATGAAATGAATTTCGGAATATAGTATCATTTATTTGACAAACCTTTTTCGAATACAAGATATTACCTACCCACGTCTTCCAGTTTTCTCAATATGACCGTACCATAAAATACCAAAAATTCAAAAACCCAACTCTTGAAACTAAGTTGGACGCTATCTGATGAATTTTTGGAAGTTTTGTAAAATAAAAGTATTCTTCACATTTTCTCGTTCAAAATGTTCAAAAATTAAAAAGAATCTGTGTAACTTGAAAAATTGGGTACTTTGGCTGAATACAACTCTGTTTAAAAGATCAACAGATGTGTAGTGTCACAGATTTAGCTAGTTATTGTGCACGTATTTCTGTTTTTCCAAGGGTGGCTCAGCTCAATGCCATTTTTTTCGAAAACCGTTCACTTTAGAACAATGAACCAAGGTACTTTTTTCGTGTAAAACACATTGGCGCATTAGAGTTTGCTGTGCAAATGCAAATTGGAACAGTGGTGTAAAAGTTGGGGGTGAAACCATTGTGCAAATTCAGTATCTAAATCACTGGCACGTCTAATGAAACCAAGAAAAGTGCAAAAAAGTAGCTATTATCAGTGACAATCGGGTCGATTCTGTTCGCATCTTGTTATAACATTGCTAAATCTAAAACATTGTTATAATTATAAAATATAGCAATATGACTGACCGAACGAATATTGTGTTTCACCGCTTTACGCAAGATTGGTAATGAGTTTTGGCCATAGCAATATTGTTGAAAAATAATCGAATGTTTAAGCTGACAACACTGTTTTGAAGGGTAAGATTCTCATTTCATAGAAAAGAACATGTAATTCTATAATTGTTCTATGGAAAAGAAGAATAAGTTGTGTTTAATCAAAGAGTATCAACAATTGATACTCTTAGGTTTAATGTTTTATTCGGTATTTGGATTGTTAGTTTTTGGTTGAACTGTGCATCATGTCTGGAAATAAGAAAACAACAAAAAATCAGATGGAATTGATTTGATACTCAATCTCCTAGAAATTCTCTATAGATTTTCACACACTTGTAGGTAAAAAGGTATTTTTACTGGTCGGTTCCTCAACCAATCCATTCAACTCTTCTTTCCTTATTCAAGCGAAACAGTTCCAGAAACTTTTCATCAGGCAATTCAAATGAATTACTAATGTCCCTAATATATCGAAATTGTAGTCTCATATTTTCGCTATAAATGAAAAGTTCAAGTGAATGTTTCCAAAAAGTTACTGAAACGAAGCATGTTTATAATTACCTACTTGCGTATTTTCTAAATAACGCTTGGAAGAAATGTAAAAACAAGAGATTCACTGCCATTTTCAACATTGTTATGAAATAGCAAGTACTTAAATGATGTTGCTGATATAGCAAACTGAAATAACAAGATCTTCTAGAAATTGACAGATCATATTGCTCAAAATCAATGATTAGAATACCAGTTTTTCAAACTTTGCTGTGATAGCAATATCTTTTCTATAACCATATAACTATTTCCAAACAGAATCGACCTGAATGTGTGTGTAAAAACTCAAATCTGTAATTCCAACGGTTCCTAAAATATTAGCAAAAAACTGAAAAAATATGAATTTTTGTCATTTCACCCGGAGAAAAATGGAAGAGAAAATAAAATGTTATTTTTTCATGAGAAATCTACAGTGGACCGTTGATACACTTATTTAGATAGAGGTATTTCGAAAGAGTATTTCGAAAGAGGTAATTTTTTTGTTCAAAAACGCATTCGTATTTAAAATAACGAAGTTGTCTGTTTTTCACCCTTAGTACAGAAGATTAAAAAAAATGGATATAGTGTCGCATTCCCAGTGAAAAAGTTCCTGTAAAAAGTTTTTACAGTCTTTAGATATGTTCGGAAATAAAGTCGAAATCGACAAAATACAAAATTTGGTTATATCTTCAAGACAAATGAATATTTCACCCCTAAATTTATTGAAAATTCCCATCATATTTTAATTCTCTGTCTCTGCCAAAATATGGTAATAAAAGCCTGAAAAAGGCACGAACGCTCCCTCACGGTGTCCCTGCAACATTCAATCGCACAATACGCTCGAATTTCAAAACAACTTCGGCCACACCACAAAAATTCCTTCCTCCCAGCGCACCAGAGGTATCGACGGAAAGCGAAATGGAGGAGGCTCAGGAATGAAAAAGAGGGCCCGGCTCCATTAGGCCCCCTCACGTTTCCGAGTGTGTACGCTCCCAAGGGTCCTTCAGACGACACCAGGCCGTTACCAGTCTGATCTAGTAGATAAATTGATGATATTTTTCAGCGCCGATATGGTTTCGCCGATTGGCGAAGGAACAAGGATCTGCACGCCAGGATATCTGGCTCGTTCGGCTACCTGTTGGCTCCTGCTGCTGCTGGGGGGATGCTTTCACCGCTGACAATCTAAGCGAGGATTACCACGCCCCACGTGTAAGGATCCTTGCTTCGGGACATAAATGTAGTTCGCCTGGAGATTAGTCCATGACGGGAAGTATTGGGCAGAGAGGGTGGTTTCTGGCTTATCGATGTTTTCATTTGAGCGGAAAAGAGAGTGTTGAGAATCAATGAGACGACTCAAATTACACTGTGTCGGATAGAAAAGGAAACAGAAATTATTTCGGTTAGGAAAACTATATATGTATTTGGAAGTTCACTTCGACACGCTGGTGTCCCAATGCAGAGCAATTTCAACCCTTGAAATTTGCATAGGTGATAGATTCACCTCCAAATTGAGCGGAAAGTTTTTCGAAATCAATAAATAATCGGCATTTTCCGAGCACGGTCAAAGAAGGCTTGATCGGGAAATCAACGCTTGACTGACAGATCCAAGTTGATTTTTTTACCGACATATGAATTATGAGCGTTCAAAATATCATAATTTTATCAAATTATGATCCACAAACGATGGATGAAAAATTTCAGTGATTTGATTCTGGAAAACGAATGTCAAATCGTTGATCCAGCAATCAAAGTTTTGTGAAACCCGCCTCTAATTGATCAGAAAAATAAAATAGGATCGCCTATCATAGTTTATAACCTCCAACAACGAAAATGAAGAGATTATAAATGCCCCTTATACAGGGTGGAGTCTTCGACTCGTACAAATATTTTAACAGTAGATTCTTGAGGTAAAAAGAAAAACTTTTTTTCTTTACTATTTTTTCCGAGTCGGCTCAGTTTAAAAGGTACTGGCTGTTGAAAACCCATAAAAAAAATTATTTTTATTTCTGTCTCACGAACGGTTTCATCAAATGAAATTAATTTCGGCATATAGTTTTTCATTCATTGGATTAATCTTTTTCGAACACAAGAAATCACCCACATCTTCCAGTTGGTTCATTACGTACCATAAAAATACCAAACATTCAAAGAACCCAACTCTTGAAACTAAGTTGGACGCTATCCAATGATTATTTGAACGTTTTGTAAAATAAAAGTATTCTTCATATATCCTCGTATAGTGCACGGTTTTCGAGTAATTTGTTAAAAAATTAAAAAGTATCTGTGAAATTTGAAACATTGGGTACTTTGGCTGAATACAACTCTGTTTAAAAGATCAACACATGTGTAGTGTCACAGATTTACCTGAAGGTAATTTTGTATTTCCAGGGGTGGCACAGCTTGTTATAAAAATTCAAAATGGCTACATCTTTTTATTAGGGCCGAATCGAAAAAAAGTGTTTCTTTTGACATCAAGAATCTACGTTGAAATATTTGTACTAGTCAAACTCACCCCGTATACAGAATGTTTCTAAATTGGAAAAAAAGTCTGCCCTTCACGAGATAGGTATTTAGGTAACTGAAATTTGGCTAAAAAACTAATAATGAATTTATTCACCACAGTTTAATAACTGTAATTTATGAAAATTTTGATTTTTCTGAGGATGAGCTAGATACAAACAAGAATAAAAAAACTAAAAACCGACCTCTTCAAGCTTAAATATTAATGTTCAGATAATTATCGAACAAATTCTCAAAAATATTTCTTGTATGGGTTCTGATTGAATGTCCATATTAATTTGAGCGGATTAGTCTATGTAAAATTCTCGAAGATTATAGCGTGCGGAATGAATTCAGTAAATTTTATTTTTTCTGAAAATGCTCGGACAGGTCAATTAGTATTTTAAATTATCCTCTTTGATGTTAGAAAATGTTATAGAGCGTTTCCCAAATTTAAGTTATGGCGCCATAATTTTTCAAATGGAAATCCTATTTATTTTTATGATTAATGTTAAAGGGTATATCAAGTTACACATACGTACCAAATATCAAATTAGTATACCTCGTCGTTAAAAAGATATCCAATAAACGTCAACTGATCCAAAAATGAAGGATTCTGATTCAATTCAATGAATTAATGATTATTAATGCGGGGAGTTTAAAAACCGGATGTCAACAAGTATTTGTTCATTATTTTTGTCAATCAAGAAAGTTAAATAAAAGTGAGGAGGGTCCGTTTAGAAATTCTCAAAAAGTGAAAGAAAAGATTGATGTACGGATATGAGGACAAGAAGCTTTTGATTCACAGATGAAAATCCATATTCGAAATTCTATTTCAATTTTTTGTAGGAGCAATATAAAAATTCATCGTAGACAAAGCCGAGTTTAACGAGAACGAATTCTAAAATCATTGAGTAAACTATCTGTAAAAAAAAAACTATCAAAAAAAATCTACCATTAATCATTCACTAAAGTTGGATCGTGGGCATCTTATGGTTATCTCTCTGGCCTTATCCAAACTTTGGGTAAAATTACCTCCTCGAATAAAATGCCACCTGATACATTATCTCTCAACGGCTACTATACAAGATAATAATCAAGCTTAACATTTCATTACACTTCTGGCTATTCATTTTTTATCTATTCACCTTATACCTACACAACCTGAAACTACTTCAGATTTGAAAATCCGATATCTGCTGCAACGGCTAATATCTTAGAGCCATTCCCTAAAGATAATAGAACACAATCTTACAAGAATTGAAAGAATGCGCTGGAATACCATCGTTTCCTCGACAACATTCCGAAAGCTTGAAATTGGTAGCATTGTACACCGTATTACATTGATATAAATACACCTCGTGTAGTTTTCGATCTGAAATAACATCAATTTCCCATTTCCATTTGAAAGGGATAACCTAATCCGTAAATTATCTGGTGAGAAAATTTAATGAATTGCTTTTTGTGTTATTTAATTTACCTTATAACGAAAGCATCATGAAGAGAAAATTGAATTGAATATTGTGATGGCGTTTGAAAATTTATGGTTATTAAGGTAATTTGTATCACTAGGTCAATAATGCGATGGGAAATTTGTGTAGAGGTTTATGCTCGGGTTTATAAGACACTTTTCAGGGAAAATAAATTTCAACAACTATCAAAAAATTAACTAATTTGTTCCGCTCTAACTAGAGCAAATACTCAAGAATATTATTGTTGCGAAAATGATGTACGTATAAAAATCTGAAAATCTATTGTTTGTGGAAATCGTTGAGTTTTCACTAATCTGTATATCACTATCAGTATAGTTATTTACAAACAAATTATTCACTAAACATAATGTTGTAACCAAAAAATTTTTGTATTTCGCTGAAACAATGACTTGGTATACTATGGTTATAGCGAAACACTTGTTGAGGTTCATAAAATTTGACTGTGTGCGAGTATTTTCGATTGAGTCAACAGTGTCAGCACTTCCATTTCAAATAAAATTCAAGATTTTAGGAGTGCAGGTATTTTCTCTAAAAATGAATCCACAAATGCCCTACAGAGTAATTAGGGTTCGATATATTTTATTATTTACTTCACATGTTTTTGGACGAAAACATATTGCTTTGTCCTGAGAAATACACCCCAAAAATTTCGTTAATTATTTTATAAAATATAGAGATTTAAAAGTTCACAAAAAATGTCATTCTATAGTCGAATAAGGTTCGCATTCGATACTCCATTTGAAAAACAATTTCAAGAAAGAACACAATATAATTCAATAAAATTACGAAAATTCTTTCACAAGGAACTTTCCATTAATTGATATACAGGGTGTCTGTAAATAAATGCGAAGGACTTAGGGAGACGATTCCTCAACGAAAATAAGCAGGGGTAGTCCCTATGATTTTTTTTCGAAATCTACCTACCTTCCAAGATGCAGCCTTTGGTAGGCTATGTCGAGTTGACAGTTTTTAATTTTTTTACGGGTTCTAAAAAACACTGAGCCATAAAACTATACATAATATGAAGCACTTAGTAGATGTTACTCACAATTTTCTTAGATCTCATAATTTTATGATTGGGGGTTGAAAATAATAATTGTCTGATGGTTTCCTATTCTGGACAAAAAGAGTCTCCTGCAAAATTTCGATACAGTCGATACTTTTCTCTGAATAAATAAAAACTTACAAGTATGTAGTTCTGATCACTGTTCATTCCATTTCATCGTATAAGTGTTCTATAGAATGACTAGCTCCCGCTGAAATACATGTTGGTATTTACAACCCCTAATAATAAAATTATGAGATCTCACAAAAATTGTGTATGACCCAGTGTCTTTTAGAACCCGTAAAAAAATTAAAAACTGTCAACTCGTCATCGCCTTCCAAAGGTTGTATCTTGGAAGGGAGTTCGATTTCGAAAAAAAATTATAGGAACTATACCTTACTTATTTTCATCGACGAATCATTTCCCTGAGTCCTTTGCATTTGTTTACAGACACCCTGTATGATATCCTATCTATGAATCTAAATAGCCTTCCTAGTAAATGAAACCGAAAAATCTTCATCAATGTGTGATGACCATTTTTATCTCTCTTCACATTAAAAACCCCCCATTAATTATTATTAATCAATGAAAATATTTGGACGATACGAATTTTTTGAACATCACATATAATATAAACGATGAGTGTAAACAGTATAATAATTATAGGCGTCAAATTGGGTCGGCAATAAAGTCAATATGTGCTCAGAAAATAGCTGAAGAGATAATAACATGTTTCTTCCAGAGAGAATTGGTGCGCCTTATCTAATATATAACCTACCGAACTCAAAATACACTAATGGATGTACAACCAGCTCCCTCGCAAGCATGAAATGTAACCATTGAAATACTTATATCCCTTCTGCTCTGTTCTCCAGAATAGATCACTGAACGCAATTCACTTTTGAGCGAGTATTTTCGTCCAAAATTTCCGAATTAAATCTCTTCAGAATTCTCTTATAATAATACTCCGTTCTGGATCTTGAAAGTTTAATTCATATGCGAATTCACTAGGATTCCTACGTTTATTACCACCTGTTAGTACCTATTCATCATTACCCTGTATCCGGTCAAGTAGAGGACGTCTATTGTAATTCCCAGAATTTATTTCTGGATGCATCTTGAATTTAATTACTTATTTGTATGCTGCTTATTCTGTGTATTTTCGCATATTGTTTCTTGACTCTTTCGCGGGAGATGCTATTCTGATTAACCATCATTTTCCATAGTTAACTTTATAATATTTATGTAATATAGTAGACGAATGATGGAGGATAGCTGTTTTGGCAGTTCCATTTGGGGATTTTGAAAAATAAATCGATTTGAGTTTATTTTCTGAGAGAGGAATCAATCAGAATAAATTTTTTTCATTTATTAGGTCTCCTTATTTTTGAGTAGTTTCTGGACTCAAACAAAAATATTCCTTTTCATCCCCAAAACTTTTTCTGGAAAATCCAGAGATAAATTGAAGAATTTCCTTAAAAATTGAGTATCATTATTAAAAAAGTTGAAATTTGGTGAAAGTTTTTTGATAACTTCAGAAACTGTTAATAGTAATAATGTTGAGATTTTCGAGTCTCATTATATTTACTCAGTAAAATATTTTTCAATGAATAGCTCAATAGGTCTTTTTTTTATGAAAATTTGAATTTTGTATTAGACTTTTCGTACAGTTTATTTGTACATATACTGTCCCAAATTCGATGTCCAGTGAGGGAATCTCGGAAACAGAAGAGCTAGAGCAAAACCGAACTTTCTTTCAGAGAAACACTATCCTTCGTTTTTGAGTTATTATAAAAAATTGAGATTTTGAAAGTTCTTATAACTTTTTTGTCTTTAAAGAAACGGATCTGGAATCTGCACCTTCTAAAGGCACTCTCATAAGTACAATCTATTGAAAAACGATTTTTTTCCCAATTCAATAATAACGAATTCAATTTTTAGAAAAACGAAAGCTCGCCTAATAATTCGAAATCTAAAACAGGAAAAAATCCGAGTAAAAATCTTTTGAGCTCTTCAGTACGTAAAGAATTGCCTGTAGAAGGTTCAAGTTTCAGATCTGCAACTTCAAAGTTAAAAGAAATTTTCGAAATCGTCAAAATCTAATTTTTTGCTGATAACTAAAAAACAAAAAGTCTTTCTTTGCTTCTCGGTTGTTTTCACTGAGTCATCAGTTTTGCTCTAGCTATTCTAGTTTTCAAGATCCTCTCACTGGACATCAAATTTGGAACACCTAAACAACAAGGAGAACGTCAAAAAAAAATGAAAAAAAAAGCATTCGAACAGATAAACTTTTTCACGACATATTCGCATACTTCAATACATTTGTGAAAAAATTATCTACCACGGGAATGAAAAAAAACTATAATTTTTTAATTGATTGTTTCTTGTGAACTTTTATCAAAGATAAGCACCGCTTTCAAATTTCAATTTGATATTGTTATATTATTATGATGAAGAATTATTTGATAAATGAAATATTTGTTAAATTCAGTAGTTGAAAAAGATCAAGTGACCCTTGCTAAAATTTCGAACTGATTCCACGAAAATTAAAATTTCTTCGATTTTGAGAAACGGTTTAAATATTCTTCAAAATTATCTGAATTGAGTTTACATTGCGAGGCACACATCTGGCTGTAAATATAACCGAATTTCCCATTCAATTTCTTGCAGGTATACCTCAGAAACCAATTAACAAAAAGTTGAATTAGAAATTTAGTTATATTAACAGGTATTTCACTATTCGAAATTGTCTTAAATCAATTCATTTTGACAGATGAGCAAGAGGTTGACTGAATATTTTCCAAAACAATCAAAATTCAAACGAACAAATATTTTTCACCAATTTTCTTATGACCATTATTTTTCATAGCAATTTTATGAATTTTCGTATGTAACAGATAAACCATATATCCAGTACGGGACAAAGCTGGAATTGGTTTCTGCTGGGATTAAATAAGCTAACAGCTCATTCAAGCTTCACCAAATTACATAGGTAATAAACTATACAACAATGTGCCTAGATTGAAATAAATGAATGGGGGGTTTTTCAAGAGCTCGTTCAAGAGTCATCTCTATTACTGAATAGGTGTTATTTAAGTGTCGAGGAATAATTTCTCTGTGATAACATTTGTTAATTTTCATTATTAATTCTTCGAGTGTTTCCTATTTTCTTTCCACACGACTTATCCTTTATAATTTATTGAATAATCGATTGAATCTATTCATTGAAATAATCAATAACCCATCTATATATATTTCACATTATGTTCAGAAACAAAATTATGGCTTCCTTGTCCGGCTTTCCTCTGTGGCAGATATTCAATCAAAAGTTAAAATGAAATACGAAGATATGATACGCAATTATTCATTTTTTTTCAACACATAAGGACATAACAACCTATAATAAAAATCAACCTGTGAGGGAAGTTTTCCGAGCGTCATGAAAAATAGGAATTTATTCCACACTTTCGGCATGTACTGTATAATTCATACACATCAAAGGGGCAAGTAATGTATGAATACTGTATGAAATCATTGTCCACCCCTAACTCAGCGACCGTCGACCTCTACTTGACGAAGGTATGAAATATTTCATTTATTCATGCTCTATTCGGGAAAGGAATCATAATTATAAAATCGATGCAGAGAGCATTCCACAAGGAAAAATCCCAGCACAAACATAACACTTTTATGGTTTGTAGGAATCGATAAAAGTAATATTAATTTTTCAAAATTTTTGTTCAATAAATTCGGAGAACAGCGGTATCTTGCATTTCTGAATTTATCGAGGGATTTTGGTAAAATTTTCCTCATGCAAAAATTTTAGTTTTCAATTCTAAGAAAGGGGTTTGTTTCAATTCGCAAGAACTCGTGGAAAATCCAGGATATCGAATGTTGAAGGACAATTATCAAAACATTTATTCGCAACCATGGATTGAAGCTTTCATTGATTGTTTTGATAACTGACAGTAGGCGATTTTGAGCAACAATTGTGTAATGTAGTTTGGCATTGGGGAAAATAAGTGTAGCATGCAATGTTCATAGTTTTTCCATAAGAATTGAATGGAAAAGTGTGAACGAAAATCGAGTAGCTTCGTTGGATGATTCAAGGAAGCTCAAATTTTCATTCAACGGTGATTTTTCCAGGGAAAACTCGGAGAAAATTTTTACTAACCATGTCCATAGTCCATACACTAAAACCACCGTACACTCAAATCACTAAATACATAACAAAAATCGATTTCGCACATATCTTCTCCTACTGGCTACATTGACTCCATCTAAGAGCTCATTTCCAGCGTGAATTCATTGCGAAAATTCATCAAAATTGGCCAGCACTCGTGTACAACATTTATCGATAGCATTCTACTAGTGTTATTGTCGTATACCGAAACAAAATCAAACAAAGAGAAAGAGCAACAAAGCTACTCTGCCAGTGCCACTGGCGGATCTTGGATCGATCATTCAGTGGAGGAAAGTTATTTCCCCTTCTACCGGCACACCGTTCCCCCACCATCCCTTCTACACATTTAATGGCTGTGGCGCTCGCTACGCTACTCCGGACTCCGGAGTCCCGACGTATCCGGTAGGGCTTTACGTTTACGGCCAGGTTTTTGCCTGGCGCTCCAAAGCTTCTGGGATCAACGTGAATGAAAATATAAATATGACATTGGATATTTTTCAGGAATGGAATTGGTTTTTTGCCGAGACGCCAATTAGTATGCGTCGGGTACGGGACTGTTGTGTCGGTTCATTGAAATAAAAGAACACCAGATGCAATTCCAGATTGGATTCCTGGAATACCGTCCGATGTTTAATATTGCAGATTGATGGCTGAGCCGGGGCCAAATGTGTGAGATCGCACACCTATGATCCAGGGTCGGAACCGAGAATTATTCGGGGTTTCTGAAAAAATAATGATATTTTTTCAGAAATTATTCCTTGAGTAAGAGGAGTTTTTTATTCAGCTGCAGGAACCGAGAAAGAATATGAACAGAGTGGATGTAAAGTAACCCTCAAAATTCATATTTTCGATATTAACTATTTTTAAAAAACAATTTTTATTTTAAATTTAGCTTCTTTTCATGTATAATTGAGGAGTTTGTCATGCATCTCTAAGAGCAACGAAAGGTAGTTAATTTTTTTCAAATGACAACCCTATTTTTTTTTCTGCCAGAAATGGACAGATGTTGTTGATAACCATTTGGTCATTAATAGTTTTTCAATTATTTTTTTATTAAAGGGATGAAATGGTAAAAGTAACTGTATTGAAATTTTCCCTTTTTCATGGAATTTGAGGTCAACAACATATACCTACTTGCATTTTTCGTAAAGTAGTAATTGATGACAGATGAAAGAACATATTAATTGAAGGTTCATTTTTGTGATTGTGATTTGTATTTTTAGAAAGATCATCAATTCCTTCCCCAT
The DNA here is from genome assembly GCF_907165205.1 of Coccinella septempunctata. Classification (NCBI taxonomy): domain Eukaryota; kingdom Metazoa; phylum Arthropoda; class Insecta; order Coleoptera; family Coccinellidae; genus Coccinella; species Coccinella septempunctata. The sequence continues at coordinate 54,340,056 of NC_058189.1, read as the reverse complement.
GAAAAAAGCATGTTTTCGATATTCTGATTTTCAATTACCTCAAAATACATAAAAAAATATTAAAAAGTCCATTTCAATAGAAATAACCATTTCAGACCAAAGGTTGATGAAAAACCTAGCAATAACCAAATCCTGCTCAGCAACAGAAGGTCTAAGTATTTCGTTTTTGGGTTGCCATTTGCCATTTAAGAAACTTTAATACCCCCAGCACCCATCGTGCATGATAAATTCCTCAATTATGGATGAACATAAAAATAGAACATGCCGAAGATATCAATTTTGTGCGTTCTTTTTTGCCCACGTTTTTTCACAATGTAGGTATGTAATTAATAATTTTATTAGTGCTTTTTCAAATAATTTGATTTTTATGAATAACGGGAAAAACATCTCTTCATATTTATACAGGCTGGTATAAAATTGAGACGAAAAATTTTAGAGGGTGATTTTTTTGCCAAAATTATGAAGGGTCTTTCATAAAACTTTTCGTTCGAAGGCCCTTTCCCTTCAAGTTAGAGCAAAATGATCGATTTTATTTAATATCTCCTCTAAAAGAGTATTAAGAAGAATAAAGTCCAAAAAATGACTAAAACTAGCAAAATTGTAGTTTTCTATGGTTTTTTAAATCAAGAAATGTCATTACAAGAGGGTGAAAAAGCAACCACTAAAAAATATTTCGATTCTCTCCACATAAGTATAGGATTACAGTTTGCTAGGTACAATGCGTTAAAAAGTCAAACAGGATACTTCATAATGACATTTAGTTTTATTTTTGCAGTTTTCTAAATATAACAATAAGAAATTGAAAAGTAATTGTAATAAATAATAATAAACAAACTTACATGATATTGAATAAAGTCGATTGTTTTGTCCTTACTTCAAACTTGGAGAGAAGGGATTTTGGACGAAAAGTTATAAAAAAGACCCCCATTGATTTTGGCTAAATAAACATCAATTTGAAACAAAAAATTTGATATATGTATAGACCAAGAATTATTGACATCCAAGTAGGACTTGAAAGTCCAGACGCAGCTTAATATCTGTTCATAAAAGAGTTTCAATAATTTCTGTAGTTTTAATCACAGAACTGGAATCCTGAAAATCATTTGAAAAGAAGAAATATTCGAATTCAGAGCATATTAATCTGCATTCAGAATTGATAGTATAATGTTTCCAATTTGTACGAATGAATTAAGGACATAAACAGCAGTTCAAAATTTCAATTATCGTCAGTCAGTGGTTCAGTTAGTGCATAGATTCACTTATAATAGATCACTGTTCATTTACAATACCAAACTGAATTCCGCAACACAAAATCTTAACTTATGGGCTATTACCAACTTAAATTCAATTTTTCATAGCCACCCAAGATGTCAATCATTCTTGAATGGACTATAGATACATATCAAATTATTTCTTTTGAATTTCGGTTGATATTGAAGCTTTATTTTTTTTATGATTGATTTATTATGTTTCATTCGTAAAACAGAAACAAAAGTAATTTTTTTAAACTTCCAGCACATGTCTGTCGAATGATTGTTCTTCTCACACATCAACCAGTTGATCAGCAGAAATTGAATTTTCGTGAAAAAATTGATTTTCAAAATTGAAAATTTTTTTTAAAATAATACAATAATTTTTTTTTTGCTTTTGGTAGATATAAATCGAAAATTTCAAATCTGCACGTTCAATTACTGCAGATCCAGTGAATTTTTCGATTTTTATTATATATCTCATTTCTTTCAGCGAAGAGTGAAGAGTTAATGTGAAAACATTAAAGATGTTGCGAATAATTCCTAGTAGAACAGAGTGAAATTGATTCAAACGAAAATTTTAATTTTCAAGAATTCGCCTTATTTTTTAGTAGTACAACAAGTTTCTAGTTTACCACATTAAACTGATTCACCCCATTTGTCTTTTACCTGTTTTCATGGTCAGTTACTGAAGGACTAGCAGCGTGTGGTCTTGTTTGTCACCTCATTTATTGTCATTAACTCCTCGACGGCTCGACGTCTTTAACCCGAACTAATGAGTAATTTATTAGTCTTCGGCGGTTGCTTCGATGCTTCTGAACACAAGTTAACGAATGAATAATGTCCACTTGCATCAGGAATAGATTTTTTTCTCCTCGAGTAAATGGCATCTCTATTTCTTCTTCAATTTTTTATTTATGAGATATTGTAGGAATGTTCAAAGTCAAGATGCGGATAAATATTGAGACTGACTGATAAATTTTCAGGATAATTCAAGAACGGACCCTACAGGGTGATTCTTTGAGTCGTACAAATATGTTAACTGTGGATTCTTGATGTCAAAAGAAACATTTTTTCCGATCTAGCTTTGATAAAAAGATATAGCCATTTTGAATTTTCATAATGAGCTGTGCCACCCCTGGAAAAACAAAAGTAACTTCAGAATAACCAGCTAATTCTGTGACACAACACACAACTCATCTGTGGATCTTTTAAACAAATTTCACAGGTACTTTTTAATTTTTGAACATCAAATTACTCAAAAAAGAGAAAATACGAAGAATTCCTACTTTTATTTTACGAAACGTTCAAATATTCAATAGATAGCGTCCAACTTAGTTTCAAGAGTTGGGTTCTTCGAATTTTTATTATTTTTATGGTACGTAATGAGAAAACTGGAAGAAGTTGGTGACATCTTGTGTTCGAAAAAAATTCATCAAATAAATGAAAATTTATATTACCAAATTCATTTCACTCAATAAAACCGTTGGTGGGAACTGAAAATAACATTTTTTTATGGTTTTGCAACAACCTGTATCATTTAAACCGAGCCGATTCGGAAAAAATGGTAAAAGAGAAAAGTGCTGCTTTTGACTTCAAGAATCTACTTTTAAATTATTTGTACGAGTCAAAGACTTACCCTATATAAGTTTCAATATTTTGATTTTTTTACCTGGATAGTAACCAGTCTCCGTTCTCTGTATATGATAACAGTGATAACACTCATCCAATGCCATGAAGGGTAAAGACCTAATGCTATTGTCGTAATATTTCGAATAAACCGATAAGAGAATGAGCACGAATACTCTAAAATTATCTAATGGCCACTTTTCTTAAATGGATTTTTTCGGAGCACCCTAATAAAAGTTACGATTATATCCAAGAGCAACTCTATGTTCAATATAAATCATGTTTTTTGTATCAATTGATATCAGTTCTAAATGTATACTATTGTTCTGTAAGGTTCCCGATTGTATTCAGAATATGCCTATATGAAATAGGAAATATAAGAATATATTATGAAAATGTATAATATAATAACAAACTTTTTTTCGCAGGTATATACAATATATAGGGTGTAAATGGGAGTGGATACTGATGCAATTGAGAATCATGAATATATATTTAGAAAATTTTCAGTTTTTTCTTTTTTCCTTTGTTTATTTCGGTCACAATTATTTATAAATGAACGAATTGTTGCAAAAAAATTTAGGGGTGATTCCTTCTTAAAAAATGGGGTGTGTCTTTGATATAGATTCTCTTTCTGTGTGATTTTTGCTGATGACTTTAAGCTTTTCAAGATTATTCACTTTCTTATTGACTGTCAACGATTGCATACCTTGACACGGTTGTGATATATTTTCGTGATCAAAATATGGTCATAAAGACCAAATGTAAAGGTCTTGGCATGCAACTTCAAGCTTATATGAAAAATAATGACCATTACATTCATGTTGTAAATGATACCTGGACTTTGTATATTGTAATCAGAAATTCTAAGCACTTAAGGGTAGGCACAACAATCAAATTGTATAATTTTTTAGTACAACCTTCTGGTCCCCAGAAGCAGAACCCAATATTAATTATATCGAAAGAGTTCGAAAAAGATTTCTCAGATACTTATTTAAAAAAAAAAATGTATATCTTTTCCTTATGCCTACAAAGTACTTGTTCAAAAAATTCAACCTGAAGCAGTCTTTGCAGCAGAGAAGAGCATTGCAGAATTTAAATACATGAAGTAATTAACAATGCCAAATACAGAAAATGTAATTAAATAAACTTTATAGGATTCCATAAAAAATTGTTAAGTGTTCTTTTTAGTGTTTCTCCTTTTAATGCTTCTCCAATTGATTATATGCAATGAAATAGTTGTCCAAACGGATCTTACATATTGATTTGTTCAGTTGTACAATCAAGGAAATCAAGATATACTTTGTGTGTGATGAGATTTGAAGATTGTATCGTTCAATTTTTTTTGCATGGTGTTAATATTCCTATAACAGCTAAGCAGTTAGCACTCTTTTATGTTGTTACTTCTTTAGTGGTGATTGTTAGAGTTTTCCATTAAATAGATATAATTCTTTTTTGAGCAACTGAAATCAAAGTGGGCAGATATTTTTTGGGAGTGAGAGAGCAATCAAAAAATATTTTGGTGATATTTGGGTACATTATCGCCTCAATTGCTTTGTCTCTGATTTCTATAGATGAGTAGTAGATGGAAATTCTTCGTTATCACTCATTAACCATTATTTCTGAAAAACGGTATGCATACATGTATTTATCATTCGTATAAAATATTCATTGAATAATAAATTGAACTTAATATAAATAATCTTTCAGAATGCAATAAAAAAAATTTTATACGATAGTTTTTATAACAGAAAAACAGGTACCGTAGATTCGGGTGACTTGGGACGATTATTGAATTCAGCTTGTCATATTTTCAAAACGGTGACCTATTTTTATCTGAAAAAGAGGTTCGAATATGCTTAATGGCTCAGACTATTGATTGGGATATATACTATGCTTCAGAATTCGGATATAAATTTTGAAAAAAATTAAATATACTTGTCCCAAGTTACCCACCGATTTGGGAGGCTTGGGGCACAAGTTGAAATATTTTGATTTCTCAACTCTCAAATGAAATAGGTGACTTGGGACGGTGTATAGTTTTGAAAAATTAGAATTTGTTATTATATAGTTGAAATTCGATAAGGAAATTAAATGATAAACCCCTATTACAGCCAAAGTGAATATATTGCAACTCAAATATAAAAAAACCAAAGAAATCAAGGGAACTTTGATTTCTTTCATTCTTTGGTGATTTCTTTGTGGAAATAAGGTAAATAATAATATCAAAGAGTAACCAACTGTTACTCTTTGATAATATCCTGCGAAAAATCGCATACTTTCTGCTTCCAATGCGCCGCTTGTATCTATTCGGCATTGTCCCAAGACACCCTATGAAACAACAAAATAAATGAATGAGATCCGTGTTGGCGTTTGATTTGTAAACAACCTTGTTTCATGACATATCTAATATAATAATATAATAATAATAATAATAATAAGCATTTATTTCCAACAGGTTATAACCCAATTACAGGAAAATTAATTCAACAAATAAACCATATATGCTATAAAATCGGCGTGTCATTGAATCAGAAGAACACGCACATAAAACAAAAAACTGAAGAATCAAAAAGGCAATATATACCAATATCCTACGTATCTAGAAAAAAAATTACACATGCACAAAGTGAAACACATGTGCAGGACAATAGAAAGTATAAGGGCCATAAAAAAACGCACTTTTACTCTCCTGAATTCGTTCTGTTTTTCTGTCAATTCAAATGCTCTGGTCACGACAAACTCAACAGGAATTAATTGTTAAACTAACCGAAAAGAAGCTACACAATCTTATGAGTTTGTCCCTTCACCAATAAATGGTAAGAAACAAAGAAATCTGCAAGGAGGGTAATTGTCCCAAATTTCAGCACTGTCCCAAGTCATCCAAATCTACCGGTACCTACATTCTTGGAGAATTTTTGAATTATAACAATCATTCAAAACTTTTTATACTCTCAATTCTGTTGATATTTTGTTGATTTAATACGCTTAAGCCTCCTTTACGTGAAACACCTGCATTATTTTTAAAGGTATGAAAGCCATTGATACAAAAATAAAATAAGTAACATGTGACTTCTTCCAATAAAATCTACCAAACGGATATGAAAATTCTCAACCCCCTCGAATAATTGTTGAATAATAAGAGCGCAATTTTTCCAGTCTAGCTTTACACGTTTTCATCCTGTTAGCATCGTCAGAACCAAAAAAAAATAGTAGAATTTCCACCTCGTATTCAACCATCAACATCAACATCCCAAGTTCCTTTCATGAGAAAGTGAATAGGAAAGTCACCACGAACTCGGTCCGCGTTCTCTACGATGAAAATTTCGTTATCCCTCAACCACAAAATTAGATTTCCGAAAGGGCACGGTCCAGTGCTTTATGTGTTATCTGCGAGGGGGTGGTTGGATCAAAGGTTTCGTTTTAAGTGGGCGACAAGATGAGCTCCGAATTGACCATATTGAACACCTAATTTTATTTCAGCTGAATCCAGGGAGAGATTTTACTCGCGTAGTGCCAAAGGAGATAAGTAATTTCATTCCATTCAATTTGGGGTGTTGGGCATATGCTCGTTTCACGAAAAGAGTTCGAAAACTGCTTCATACCGCTCATTTGAAGTGGATAAAAGTTCCAATGAGCCACAGAATTGAAATACGGTATCCATCAGTATCCGTTGTATGAATTATGGCATACCATTTTGAAAAAACCGACGAAAAATTCGATTTGATAGACTCTTCGTTGGAATTTCGATAACTAGGATTTTCATTTCACTTTTCTTGCAGAGTTTGATTTGAAGGGGTCCTTTATAGTGTTTTCCTCTCAAAATTTTTGGAACATAGAATATGTTCTGAAATAAAGAGGGGCAATGCCTGATTTTGTTCTATATATTATGGAATATCTTCAAATATAAGCCACCCAAAATTTTCATAAAAAGCTGTAAGTAGGTTAACCTCATATCTCCAGAAAGCCTCATCCAACGTTTTTGAAATTGCTTGCGGAAAAAAAAATTTTGAAAGATAATATATTTGATAGAAAAAAAAAGCTTTTCAAATTCATTTGGGAATTCACTCAAAATAGGATAAGCATTGGGAATTTGTTTATACAGGGTGTTTCATTGGTAAATGAACATACAGTAACCTGAGCTAGAGCTACCCTAGGTCAAATCAATTCCATAACCGAGATGCAGGGTGCTTCATGTATTCACCTAAAATTTAAATTTCTCATAACTTTCGAACCAAAAAGTATAGTAGGTTGATATTTGGAATATATGATTCACTTGCACAGGTCGATAGATTCGCATTTAAAATCCCAAAAAATTCCAGGTCCGTAATAGAAAAATATGGGACATCTTCCAAGCTGGGATTCAACACCCTGTATATCAAAATTTGTGGATATGATGGAGATATTTGAAAAGAGCAGAAAGGTTTCAATGAGATTCAGTAGATTTCACTCTCCCGCACCTCATTTTGCTCAAAGGAAACTCCAGGGAAAGCGAAATGAGAAATGTTTTCTTTGCTTATTTTATTTACAAATCGTTCTTAGACAATCTGTTCTGTTTTTGAAGTAAGATTTAATTGAGCAAGACACTCAATTCGCACTTTGATCACAAATCGGAACACGCATTTAATTGTATTGTAATATGTGTTGTTTCGAGTATACTGCGACAATTTCTATGATCACAATGTACGATTTTCCTGAAAATTAGATGAATTCCAATATTCAATTTGATCTTTCCATGGAGTTTCCTTCGAGCAAAGTGACGCGCGGGACAATGAAATCTACTGAATCTCATTGAAAATTTTCTGCTCCTTCCAAATATCTCAATCAAATTACAAAATTTTAATTTGAAGGGTGTTGAATTCCACCTTGGAAAAAGTCCCATATTTTTCAAATACGGACCTGGAATTTTTTTTAAATTTAAATGTGAATCTAATCATATATTCCAACTGTCAACTGACTATACTGGTTGGTTCAAAAGTTATGAGAAATTCAAATTTTAGGTGAATACACCCTGTATCTCGGTTATGGATTATGGTTATTGATTAGATCTGTCTGATATGGGTTTTTGGACTCGCCTAGGGTAGTTCTAGTTCAGGTTACCGTATGTTCATTTACCAATGAAACACCCTGTATATTTTCTGACAGTTTCTGATCAATTTCTTCTTACGTTTTCCGTGAGAAATTATCTTTTTTCACAATAATCCGTAATTGGAGGTTCATGATGTATGATCAATCAGTATTATATGAACCCTTTTTTAATTGAATAAGAAAGGAAAGGTATCCATTAGATCATCTAGCTTGAGCTATCAAGAAACAAGATCACTTTCGATTTCATGAATTTTGGAGCATGCTGGAAATGTTAATTTCTCAGTGTTTGATTATATGGCGTCAGAACTAAACAGTTCTATCATTCTTGTCTATCTCAAGGCAGTAAAAGCGTGAAAATGTCTCTTTATATAAATATTGTTGTTCCTTCATACATAGATAAATAGTTCGTTTATTGACTTTGATAAGCGCTAAGAAAAACCACACTCCAATTCGAGCTTTTTATACGATAGAACTGATAATTTTTATAACTTTGCTCTGTTGGTTTTTCAACGGAAAAAATTAGTTGTGGAAGCTTCACGAGGGATTCCAGAAGATTTTTTTCAAGATGTTCCAGGGAACTTCGAACTCTGTGAAGGATGGAGGGCCTCGTTACTTATACATTATAATATATTTCGTCTTCACGAATAAAAAAAATTTCAATTCTGCATCATCAAGGTTTTACCAAATAAGTGCCAAAGTTTCCTTGTCGAAAATTGAAGGGGTTCTTTCATGTGAACTAAAGCACTTTTCTTGTAAATTTACTAGCTTTCAAAAATTAGTAAAAAAATAGATATTTTTTTATTGAAAATGCTGAACAGTTGAAGGTATGGTATTTTGTGGGTATATTTTACAAATAAAAGGGCTACCTATGAATATTTTTTCGATTTTGTTGCGATCTATAAAGGGGTGGAAAATGCAACCTCCAATCCATTTTCCACCATTTCTCAATTTAAAAATATGTATTGAAAAGAACGATTGATTATTGCAAATTTTTTTTGATTCTTGTATTAGGTATCTTTCATTAGTTTCCTAATGGAAAAATTGAATACAACATTGTGCATACCTATATTATGCCTGACCAGATCTTCTGCGAATGGAATCGAAAAAATCTGGCTGTCAACTCGCTTTGATTTCTATTATAGCCTTCTTAATCGTAAAACATGCGCCCACAATCCACAATATGCTATTTTTTCAACTGTTCAGCACTACCTAATAATAATTAATTTTTCTCATTCTTTACGGCGTGTAACTTTTCGAGGAAAGGTGTAAAAGCTTCAGTAAACAACCTGTATATGGTGTATTTAGTACAAAATATACTCTCACTAAAAAAATAAGGAAATCAAATCGGAGAAATTTGGTTAATTTTTCGTTGATAGTTGTAACCGAAAGAACCTCAGTCAATCTAATAGCAATAATCTCTTATTAGTATCAATTGACCATGGCTTCAATAATTATCACAATTCGTAAACGATTTATGGCGTCCATTATAACAAGTGATTTGATCTAATCTGACAAACATATTTTTAATCAAATGTTGAGTTTGAACGGCACGACGAAAATTCCTCAGTACTTCATGAATTAATTTCTGGAACAAATATGACAATTTTACGGTTTTCATTTTATTCAGCTCTACAATCCAATTATAGTTCAATCAAGAATGATTGACATCCCCGTAGGCCTTGAAAGTCCAGACGCAGCTTAATATCTGGTCACAAAAGATCTTCAATAATTTCTGTAGTTTAATTCACTGAACTGGAATATACTGGGTGAATCTTTGACTCCTACAAAAATTTTGACAGTAGATTCTTGAGGTCAAAAGAAACAGTTTTTTTCCTTTACCATTTTTTTCGAATCGGCTCGGTTTGAAAGATACAGGCTTTTGAAAAAACCATAAAAAATGTTATTTTTAGTTCTCACAAATGGTTTTATCGAATGAAATGAATTTCTGAATATAGTTTATCATTTGTTTGATGAACCTTTTTAAAACAAACAAGTTCCAGTTTGCTCATTATTACCGTTACGTACCATGAAAATACCAAAAATTCAAAGAATCCAACACTCGAAACTAAGTATTTTTCCTAATAAATATTTGAAGGTTTTGTAAAGTAAAAGTTTTCTTCATATCTTCTCGTGTGATGCGATGTTTCTAGTCATTGATGTTCAAAAATTAAAAAATATCTATCTGTGAAATTTGATGAATTGGGTACTTTGGCTGAATACAACCCTGTTCCACAGATCCACAGATGTCTAGTGCCACTACACTAACTAGATATTCTAGTTTTTAATTTTATTTTTCCAGGGGTGGTACAGCTTATTATGAAAACTTAACATGGCTATATATATCTCTTTATCAGGGTCGAATCGGAAAACATGGTATAGGAGAAAAGTGTTTCTTTTGTCCTCAAAAATCTACTGTTAAAATATTTGTACGAGTCAAAGACTCACCCTGTATAATTATTACCTAGAAAGGTATTTGAAAAGAAGAAATATTCGGATTCAGAGCATTTTAGCAGCATTCAAAATTGATACAATTATATTTCCAATTTGTTTCATTAAATGAAGGACAAAAAGAGCAATAAAAATTCAAATTATCTTCAGTCGGTGGATAGATTCACATTGGTATATAGATCATTGTTTATTCTCAATACCGACCTGAATTCTGCAACACAAAATCTCAACTTATGGGCTATTTCCAACTTAAATTGGATTTTCCTTAGCCACCTGCGATGTCAATCATTTTTGAATGGACTGTATACACATACATGAACGATGTTTTATAGAGTTTTGCAGTTTTGGCAATCTGTAAATTTGCAACGATGAGTTATCTGAAAGGAAAACCATACGTTTTTACCTCTCACCAGTACGAAATAGTGAACACTGCAAAAACAATAAAAAGACTGAAAACGTTGGAAATTCGAATTCAATACATCACTCCCAATTGAACCACTCAATGATCACAACATCCTCAGCAACATGAAAGCTCTATCCAAATTTGTAATTTGTTCAACCTAATAAGTTTCCTTTTTTTGTCATCATGATACCTTTTTCGATAAATTTATTAATCCAAAACCATTCATTCAAAACTCGTATTTGTGATGTATAATAAGAATCTTCTTACCATAACGAAATGGAAAATGGGTTATTCTACATATTTCCCTTTTCTGTTGTACCTAAGTATCACTTATATCCTAGTTGGGAACCATCAGTTTAACGACAAATTACCAACACAGAAACGGTTGAGCAAACTAGCTATGCCCAGTGAACCATTTGGAAATCAATAAATATTAGTGCAATAAATATCCGAACAGTCGGGGTGGTTCGGACAAATCAATTTGCCGGATGGGGCGAAAGAAAGAGCTATACAGAAAAACATCGCTCCTATGTGTAACTTTTTAATTCGGTGGGAGAGCCTTTGTTCGGATGCTGAACCCTCTTCAACGTTTGCAATTCGAGATTACCAGTATTCATTGTTTACTGCGAATCTAGCAATAAAAAGACCCCTCTCATCTGACCCCCTAAGCAGGTGTGTGTTTAATCCAAGTTGTATTCAAATCCCAGCCGCATATGGTATTGTCGGAGAACTCCTGCTGGAACATATTAAATGGGGATAAACGGGACAAAGCGAATTGATTCCGATCCCATATATCTTTCGCTTCTGGTCATCAGTTATCCCTTAATATATTACATTTCTATAAACCAGGCAGTATTAACTGATGAAAAACGAGAAAGGATTGTTTACACTATTCGGTAGTGGGTTAGTCATTTGGCAATTTTGTTCCGTCTGTTTGCAGTCGAGAATGGTTGATTGGAATTACTGGACCCCTAATTAGTACGCTGATTTTGATATATTCGGGCCGAAGCAATTTCACTGGCGTTGAGACGAGATGGAATAAATATGCGGGGAATTAATTTGATTAATTGGTTTCGCTCGCTTGGCAGTTCACTTCAGCGAAAATTTATTTAGTTCGCATTTTTTGAGGAGATTGTTTCAGATGCTTGCCCAAAACCAATGGACTTGTTCAGAAACGTTTGCCAACCTTGTATATACACTTTTACAATGGAAACGTATTTTTTTAAGTTATATTTGGGCACTTCTGTTGCTTTAAGCATTAATACAATCCTTGGAATGTCGCCGGCTCTCAAATCCAAGTGATATATGAAAGAAAATTTATATTGTATTTTCAAGGTAGGTTTTGACAGTATTCAGGAGGTTTTTCGTGTTTCGTGCATTATATTTATGGTTTCATCCATAGACTTATTATTTATTGTTATTACGTTTCCATTGTGAGAGTGTAGTGTGTAGTCGAATATTTACAAGGTTGGCAAATGTGAAAGTGTGAATTGTGTGATTTCCTAAAACCCATTTGTCTCAGCTTCAAATGCCATTAAGCTTTTCATTTAAAATTTTGTTGTTCATCGAATGACGCATTTCTGGACCAAAAAAGTTAGACCTGTTACGCGTCATTTCAAACTATCTTAAAAACGTTGCAATAAAAGAATATTCTGAAGGAACGTAAAGTGAGGCTAAATCATTATTTCGTTAAATCACCATTTTCAGCATAACATGAAACGAAAAATAATTACAGATTAGGTACACAGCTTATTTCCATATATAAAATAGGTGTTTTTTTGAAAAATACCAGATATGTAGGCTAAGTCTTTGACTCGTACAAATATTTTAACAGCAAATTCTTGAGTTCAAAAAAAGCACTTTTTCCCTATTAGGCCCTGATAAAAAAAATATAGCCATTTCAAGCTTTCAAGCCCTGGAAAAACAAAATAACCTTCAGAATAACAATCTAAATCTATGACACTACACATCTGTGGATCTTTTGAAAGATGTTGCATTCAGGCAAAGTATCAAATTCTTTGAATTTCACAGACATTTTTTATTTTTAAAATTACTCGAAAACGGCGCATTTTACGAGTACAAGAAAATATGAAGAATACTCTTAAATTACAAAACGCTTAAATATTCATTAGATAGCGTCCAACTTAGTTTCAAGGAATGGGCTTTGAGTTTATTGGTATTTTTATGGTACACACCTTATGGTCATAATGAGAGAACTGGAAGACGTGGTTGATATCTTGCGTTCTAAAAAGATTCATCAAATAAATGAAAAACTATATTCCGAAATTCATTTCATTCGATTGAAACGTTTGTGAGATACAACTAAAAATAAATTTTTTTATGGTTTTTCAACAGTCTGTATCTTTTAAACCGAGCGGATTCGGAAAAAATTGTAAAGAAAAAAGTGTTTCTTTTGGCCTCAATAATATACTGTTAAAATATTTGAACCAGTCAAAAACTCACACTGTAGATTTCTTAATATACTCATTAAAGTCTCAGTTTTCTTTAATAGTTTTCATTTAGAATAGGTAATTGTAGAATATTCTGCCAATAATAATTAAAGAACCTTTCAGTGGAAATTTCCCAAAAGACATGGACTAAAGACCAATGTGAAATGTGATATTGATTTTTTTATATCAATTTTTGTGGTTTACCAGCGGTCAACAATAGATTTCACCTAAATTCAAACATTCTAAAATGTTTCAAAATCCAAATCCAGCTCCGATCAGACAAAATATGGTAAATCTTTTGCATCATCCTTGAAATCGTAAAATTTGATTGGTTTATTGAGAAATTTGGATGAGCCTTGCAATCAGATAGATGAAAGAATTCATATATTGTGAAGCCTCTCAAATTTCACCCAATGAAGCTTGGGCGGATGTTGGTGAATCACAGATTCCTGGTAGGTGAATTGATACAATGCGTGATGATTGAAAATGACGTCATATATGCGAATTTATTCTATCAAGACATGAATCTTACTAAATAAGCAAGGAGGAAATATCTGAATACTACCTTTCAACAGATTTTGGTCACTTGGTGACACCAGTCACTTCCGAAGAAAAAAATTTTGTCACAGATTCTCGAGATAAAATTGGGATACCCATTATATTTTATTTTTATCAAGAGGCCCCTTTTTTCGCAATTACAGACCTCAAGAAACAAACTCTCGCAATTTTTTAGAAAAATCTAAAAATTTGATCGGACGCATTTCAAGATTCGTATGGAATTTTACATCTATGGATTTTTCTCAAAATTCTTTCGTTTCATGAACATATTGCAATAGACAAGAAAGTTTTTCAATCGATAATGGGTTTAACAATTTTTGAAGTTAATATTCATCGCCAAAATAGCACTTATGAGATTTCTCATATCACAAAACTCCTGTGTATACAAAATTCAGTAATTCGGAGATAAAAAGGAAAGAGTATTTCGCCTGCTTGCAAAAATCAAATGCTTGAAACTGATGTAAAATTCAAGGCCCGATGATGCTATAATGATCAAAATATTCCAATTATCAGTAACAGATCTTTTCGCGCGCTTGTTTTAATTTCATTCAGTACCTATATAAACAGCTTCGCACATTCTGGCATAGCATCATAATACATAAAGAAAGATTTCATCTCTCCAATTTAAATCGAGACCTCACACATCTTCTGCTCTCGTACGACAAACAAAAGTATGCAGTGTATATTCAAAGTCACGTGCGAACTTTGTGCCTCCTCCTGTAAGCTAAGATTAATGCCCAAGAAAGGGATTGAACAACATTCCTGGGATGTCATAAGGTTTATAAATAGTTAGGAGGTATCCTTGCAAGCTTAACATAACATATATCAAAGTGATTGCAGTTTAGTTTGGTTTTACGTGGTAGGGCACCCTCTTCAAAGAAGACATAGATGAAGTGCTAAAAAATTCGACGCACACAAAATTTAGTAGGAATGGGATTTTCTTATTTCAATGTTGCGAAGGGTGAATATTAATATTTATGTCGAATTAAGGATGTTTTCCATGAGATAAAACACAAAAAGCTTATTGTTTATGGTTTCGACTCTTTGTAAAATAGTCACGATTCTTATATGCACAGTACGAGAGAAAGGAAAATTTCTGTCAACTCATGAATTTCGATTTGATATGGGTCGACAAGTGATAAGCTGGTTGGTCTTTTGGATAGAAATCGCCACTTCAGAGAACTCTGAATTCTGTGATAGGTATTTCAAACATGAACATGGATCCGAACAACAAGAGTAAAATGGTGCAGTATAAGCCCATAAAACCAAGGGCCAATCATTTTGATTAAGAAAAGAAGAAAAAATTCTTCTAATCTAATGCATACAAAAACAATCAATTATGAACACCTTGTACAAGAACTACTATTGTCTACATGCAATATTATAGTTCGCTCTTTAACACCAGAAAATTATAAAAAAATTATAAAAATACAACTTCATGCAAAACTATTTTGCATAACAAAGGAAAAATAACTGTGAAAACATTGATTATCAAGTTGATACTATTGGACTTTACTTCTTCAGCCAGCTTGTAATTGCCGTTTTGAAACAAGAATTCTAATACTGTTTTTCTAGTTAGGTATAAGTTAGTTATGATCTTCAAATGTGAATACATATTTTTATTAGGTGAAAGAAAAAGGTACGTACTTTAGATTAAAAATTTATTATTTCTTATTGAAAATATAGATTCGCAGGATATAATTTCTACTGGGTTTGAATCTTGTCGATTTGTTTCTTGGGTTTCGATCAATTTAGCATCTTATTTCGATGGTTACCAGTTCTTTCAAACATTGTACCGCCCCATATCTGCAGAAAAACTGCAGTTATGAATTTCGAAACAAATTTCACTCCTTTCCCGATTAATTTCCACTTCAGTCTTATATTCCAGACAATACGATTCCCAGAATGAAGTTGTGTAAACCTTTATGGTTCAACTCTTCCCTTAATAGGGAATACTCCTTCTGACGAAAATGATGTGTTTTTAATTAAATATCTTTGAAACTTCACATTTTGAAATAACCATTTCAACCGTTTCCCGAAAAAAATTATTTTAAGTACTTAAAAATGAAAATGGGTATTTAAAATTTAAAGCGTTTCGTTTCTATTGCACAAGTTGGCAACATCGACTGAAATATGCGTTGATAATAAAGAACAACAAATTTTCTAGTAGGCGCTGTTGCCAAATAGTAAACTAGAATCGAAGCGATTTAAATTTTCAAACCTCATATTTGAAGAATGATCATAAATAGTTTCCGCGTTGCATTTGAAAAATTAATGAATGAAACTCATAATTATTCAGTTTAAACTTGCAGATATTGTGATAACCCAAATTGAGGAGAATTCCCTTTTCGAATATAAGGAACAAGGACATTTGAGTCTGAATGAAATACTATTTTCAACAAAGATCTAGTTATTGATCATTCGAATAGAGTTCCTGGTTTTCATATTTCCAGGAAAATATGGTATATTCTAAATCGTCTCGGATATTGTAATAGAATCTACCCTTTTCAGATTGAATTCAGTTGAATGCAAGGAAGCAGAAGAAACAATAAATCATCTGGTTAATCATTGTCCCTCATTTATAAATTTGAGATTTGGGGATGTTTTATGGCTATACTATGAGTTTTTGAATAATTTTTGAAGTGAGTTGTGAATTTTAAATCAATCTGGCATGTTAAATTCAATTTTATTATCTTACATTTTGCTGCTTTTGTTTTTTCTTTTTCAGATAAGAGTTTCTGCTAACTTGAAGAAGACTGTCTGGATTTTTTTGACGAATGAAACAATTTTGAAGAAAGATATGTACTTCAGTATCAAATATTTCAGCCTATTTAGTAAACAGTTTCAATTCTTACACTCCAGCACTACACTCAAGGGGAGAAAAGGATTTTTACTGGGGTTTTTCCCTATGTTCTTGTATCATATGGCGAATTGTATGGTATCCCATTATGCTACCATCTGATAAAACCTTTTCTCATATACAGATTCTCTACTTATTGTTTGTTAAAAAATGTTATGCTCTTCATCAAAAGCATTGGAATCTCAACAATTCATATGTATAATCAATATCATGACTGAAAATTTTGACGAAATCCTAGATATTGTATTTCGTTTATTCTTCTAATTCTACGTTCGCAACGAGATAATAGGCACATTTTCTCCCCTGAACTAATCTCCAAATAACGGAAGTTCGTGGCAAAGATTTCAAAATAACATCCAATTTCCTGCTGCTTGTTACTAACATGACATTCTTGACGGCCCCGTACTAGCCTACCCTCCTCCCACATTCCTCACAAAATATTGATTCGGAAGGAAATACAAATATAGGTCCATACACATGTTGAAGTTCTGCCTGAAATTTCCATACAGCCATCTTATTATCGAATCGATCTGACTACACAACTAACAAAACTCATTAGAAACTACAATGGTACCTTAACAGCCACTTAAACGACCGTTTCGGCGTTTAATATCCCTACAAGACATAAAATTCAAGAATACTCGTTATGATCCTCTCTTAAATCTTAACGTGAAATCAGGATGGAATAAAAACAGAAGAGGAATACACCGCCACCTGAGAGCTCAATAAATTTATTGGTTTATTAAACAAAAGCGTTGAAGCAAACAATTACAAGATCGTAAATAAGGTTCGTAGATAATAAACAAGGAATTTTATGGTGACAGCTGTTTTCACATGAAACAGTGTTGATTTTTCCACAGAAGGGGTCAAGAATGCCCCTAAAGAGTTACCTTGAATTATGCATAAATCAGGTAGTGTCCGTGGACACCCTCGGAGTCTCGATAACCCACAAAAAATATGATTTTAATGACTTTCTGTCTGAGATACCACCTTTGGTTTATCTACCCTCATTTGTATTTTGTCTAAGAGTTATTCTTTCAAGATAACATATGATACCTACGAACCATAATTATCACGCATCGGTTGAAAGAAAATATCAATTACAGGGGCACACATTTGCCAGGACCAGCCTACTTTTCCGAGGCTCTGAATTTGAGGTCTTTTAAAGCCCTTGGAATGGCTAAAAAAAAAGTTCATTTGTTCCATTGCTCCGTAAACCCTCCAAAATTTGAGCAAATTGCGAAATTTAGGAACACATATTATTTTAAGGCTTATGATCCGAATAACTAAATAACCTTGAGATGTGAAAATCTTACTCGATTCAGAACCATAAAAAAAATCTATGGATTAAGAATAGTAATTTTTGAGTAAAACTATTCCAATTCTGGTGCATAATAAGAGCAAAATTCACTTCAAAATTACGATTCCACTACATAAAGAACTTTCTTGATCAAGATCCGTAAACAAATTTCATCTTAATTTTAACGGTTTTTCATCAATTTACTCGAAATTTATTGGGTAGAACTGAATCGAAATCTGAAGTTTATTTGGTCCGCAAACTTTTGGATTTTGGAAGTTTACGGCCAAATAAACTTCATCGGCGCATCGACCTACATGAAAAACTCACTTGATCCATATAAAATCCATATATCCATATATAAAATCGATATAAAAAAATTTATGGATGAATTGAGTAGTACCTAATTGCGAAATTTACTCAACCTTTGGAGTATATGTATATAAAGGCGAAATACATTTCAGAATCCATTTTACGCGGTTTTTAGCGGTTTACTCGAAATTTATAATGAATCTGAATATTCTAGAGATTCTAGTATATTTTGGTCTGTAAGTATACAAGGTGAGCCTTATTTGACTAGTAAAAATATATTTTACCAGTTGATTCTAGAGGTGAAAATAAACACTTTTTTCTATACCACTCTTTCCGAATTGGCTCGGTTTAAAAGATACAGGCTGTTGAAAAACAAACAAAAAATGTTATAGGTATGTTTAGTTCCACCTCACAAACGGTTTTATGGACTGAAATGAATTTCGGAATATACTTTTTTTTTTCATTTATTTGATGGATCTTTTTCGAACACAAGATATCACCCAAGTCTTCCAATTTTCTCATTTTGACCATTACGTACAATGAAAATACCAAAAACCAAAAATTCAAAGAACCAAACTCTTGAAACAAAATTGGATGCTATCTAATGAATATTTGAACGTTTTCTAAAATGAAAGAATTCTTCATATCTTCTCGTACAATACTCCGATCAGTCCGATTTCGAATAATTTGATCTCCAAAAATTAAAAAGTATCTGTGAAATTTGAAAAATTGGGTACTTTGGCTGAATACAACGATTTTTGAGGATGCACTGCAAATCGGACCTCCAATTCGCATATTATAGTACTCCTGTGTACCAAATTCAGTGATTGTCGTATGATTCTGAGATGAAAAGAAAAGATTTTAGGGACTTGGCAAAAATCAAAAATAGGGTTCTGCTAATTTTGTCTCCAGAATCTGTGTGTGCATTAATTTCGGGACACTCTGTATACAGAGATAAAAAATTCAAATCGAATAGGTATACATAATACATTATATATCATTGCCACTATCATATCATTCGATATCATTTCAAATACCAAATAGAATGGATTTGTGGCGTCATCTATGAATTGTTGTTGAAGCTCTCGTGTCCACTTCGACGACAGCCTCCTTGTACTTACAGATTTCAGGTTTTCTATATTACACCTTCAGCATTTTTCAAACATGTTTACACTGTCCATGACAATAAATTTTGAGGTTCGAAACGAATGAACGGTTTGGTCCTTTTTACCATATTCAAAAGATTGAATTTTCGCTAGGTCCCAAATAATCAGTTGAACGTTTTCCTTGCTTGGGAAAGTTGTTTTATTTGACCATGTTCGTTATCCCAACAACATTCTTCTCCGAACGATCCATTTTAAGGGTTGAAAACAGAAAAACACGAGGAAGAGACAGAGTAGATATTTTAGTATCATTACGCAAAAATATCTTCTCTGTCTCTTCTGTCTGTTTTCAACCCTTAAAATGGGTCGTTCGGAGATAATATTGGGCGTATGAAAATGGTCAAATAAAACAACTTTCCCAAGTTATCTACTGTTGTTTCGGAGACTGGCTGGAGTGCAGGTCAAAGGATCTTTTATTTGAGATGTCTCAAAACTCTGTAAAAATTCATGAGATACTTGATGTTTATCTGAATTTCCTCCTAATATTCTGCATTTTTCAGTTAGTACTGCAAGAAGTTCAAATCAACATTGAAACATTTTTGCAGGAGAAAAAAAAAACAATCCCCAATTTTTATTCTTAACTTTATTCAAATAACGTCCATAACTAACAACTCATTTACCAATGATTACAGTGTATGTCACCAATGCAATAATTATTACAGCTAATGCAGATAAAGGAGCTGAATATTTCTTGATGAAACCAACTTCATCATCAATGGACTGACTCCTCCTCTCTCTATTCTTCCTTTTCCCACCAAATTTCTTCACATACCTCTCCATCTCTTCTTTGTTCTTCAGTTCCTCTTGCTTCCTAATCTCTTCAATCAGGATCTGGTTTTTTCTATCGGTTTCCTCTTTCAATTCTGCACAAACTTCGTCGCACTCTATTTTCGCCTTCCCATTTCTCACAGTGTCACAATTAATCTCCTTTTTCAACCTTTTGCATTCGCAAAATACTTTCACTTTCTTTTTGCAAGGGTTTCCCTCGGGACATGGACCAGGGTGACAGTTGATTTTGCATCGATGCCCACATTTCAACTGCAAAATTGTCAAATATATCAATACAGTAATATAGTTCATTCACTTTTATAAAAGCAGTCGGTTGGCCACGGAATAATTTTCTTTAGGTTTTGTAGCTAGAATGGAGTAGGGTGGCACACATTAAATGCTGTTAATGTCAAAACCATTAACCTTAACTCCTATTTTTTAACTGATATTTTGAAATCGAAGATTTATCAGACAGTATCGAACACTTTGAAATTTGAAGATAAAATGACTCTCTTGTGAAAATGTTTACAATATAAATATTTGAATGAAAATATCAGATTTACCAAAACTGATGTCGTAACCAACTTTTAGTACAAGAGGATAACCAACATCCACACTTCTCAAGCATCTGCATATTATGAGCCAATAAATTAATTTTTTTTCATAGCGAAAATAAACAGTGATTTTTTGTACTTTCTATGTAATTAACTAGATAATAAATGCCTTCAATCAGTTTAAATGAAGGTTTATTATGTTCATCACATATTTTCTAATTGATTAATTTCCCATTGTAAATTCACATTACGAGAAATACGAATTACTAAGACCTTTATGTAGAATCTACAACATAGCGCTGGTTCATAACTGTTTTTACGTTGACGTTTTGAGCGTCATAACCTCATATTTTCGTACCTAACATTGTGGTTTTTTATATTTCCAAGGCCAACCAACTGCTTTTATTAAAGTGAATGGACTATATATAATTGTTTAAAAAAAATTTAACACCTGCCCACACATAATTTATTGCATGTCCATATTTTGATGAATTTTCTGATCATTGTAAACTGATTATAAATTTGAATTTCTCAGAACTTGACAGTTGACAATTGTTCCTAATGACATTTTTTGTTGGGAAATGGGAAGGAAACTGTTATCATAAACTTCACTTTTAACTTACATTTTTAGGACATTGATTCCCACAACTCTGAATTTCTTCATGTTTATCCGGGTTCAGCACATCTTTGCATACTACATACAGTTGAACTAGACTACAATGACATTTCAATCTAACCATTTGGTTACAGGGAGGACAGTCTCCAGGGTGGCATGGTTTAGGACAAGTGTGTTGGCATCCTTCAGGTCTCTTTTTAGTACATTCATTTTCACATATCTCACAATTGCTTCCTGCCTGCAACACAAGATTGTATAGATTTCCCCCCTTTCATCATGCCCTATCATCTGAATTTCACTGCAGGTTCCGATTTTGAAATGATGCGCTAAGTATTCAACAAAGAATTTACCATAGTATCGTTATCACTAACACTTTGAACAACGTGGCAGGCTAAGGTACACTTATGGTTTCCACATGGTAATTGTCTACCACAAGGACGGAAACAACTTCCTGGTTTTGCTAAATGACAAGGCCAATCAGCTATCTCATGCTTGCCTGAAAATATTTATAGACATATAGAAAATAACGAAACTAGGTTGCAGACCAATTTTACCAAAGCACTCAACAGGAACAGGAACAATGCAATCGGGACATGGTAAAAGTTTTTTTTCTTTTTGGGGTTTAACTTCTTCCCAAGGTGCAGTCGCCTTGGCCCTTTCAACTTTAACCATCACAGCATCATGGCAGGGCGCTGGACATAGATGGGGGCAACTTGGTCTGGTGTTGTTACAAATCTGTTTACATGGTGGGCAGTTTCCAAAATGACATTTGTGTGGTTCTCGTTTCTCATGATGGCATTCGGTAGGTGCTCTGAAAATTTTTTTCTATGAGAAACATCGCATTGAAGTCAACATTATTGGCTATTTCATATTAATCCTTCATCTTTATCAACTTACTTGCACAACAGGGAGCATTTTGGTGGTTTAACATGATTCTTCCTTCCACAGGGCACACTCACTTTGGTTTCACCACAATTACACGTCACAACATCCACCAGATTGCACGGAAAGCATGGACCACGATGACAAACCGATGCACATTTATGGTTGCCACAATTCAATGTTTTTCCACATGGTTTTTCGCAAGGTGGACATTCTCCATTGCAGCACTGAAAATGAAAATTTTTGAAATAGTTAATTAGAAAATGGGGTAGACCTAATGGTACCTTCTTATTGCAAGGATGCTTGTTACAGTCCCTCATATTTTTACATTTCGTTTCGCAATAGAAAGGTTTGCTACAATGAACATCTTTGGTATGTTGTCCACACCTACATTTTTTCTTGACAATTTCCAAACACTGAAACGAAATTATGGAATTGAGCAGTTTATCCTCAATTTGAACAACTTATATTTACCGTTCCACATTTTCCCTTGTGACATTTCAGAACACAGTAATGTTCACCACATCCTAGTAGTTTATCACATGTATCTGGACATGTTGGAGTATCTTCAGAGCATGGTAAATTATACTTGGTTTTTCCACAAGGACAGGTCCTTGGCAAGCTCCATTCACAGACATTGCAATCTCCTGAATGACATACTTTCATGCATTCATGGTAACCACAACTGAATGGTTTTCCACACACCTAAGAAGAATCAACGGTTTAAGCTTCTGCCCTGATAGTACCAACACTTCAAAGGATAACAATAATATCGATTAGATCAAATTGTTTCTGTGTACAAACCCTTTGCTAGAATACCTACATATTTATTTGTATATTTTTTAACCACCAAAATGAAAAATATTACATAATTCTTTCCCCTAGCAATTGATACAGGGTGTTCTTCAAAAGTGAGTAATTTTTAAACTTATATACATGTAATTCTTGAAAGTTATACTTTCTGTTCTTCGAATTACCTTTCCACAATTCCATTCAGGCGATGAGCAGTCCCTAAGTTTAGCTTGAGACCCGCAATTGCACTTTTGAATACATTTCTTTGTGCATGGTTTACAATCCCCTCCATGACACGGATCATCACAGTAATGTTTACCACATGCAAGTAAATTTCCACAAGATTCCCCACATGACCAATATTTATCACTGCATCTCTGGAGTCTGGGAGGCTTTGCACCACAATAGCATTTGGCATTAACTGTCACTGGACAAGGAGGGCATGGACCTGCAAGAAAGTACTCAAATCCCAATATCCACTTTGAATCCTTAGAGAGGAGACAATATGACAGCAAGACCAAATTGATAAAACTCAACCATTCACTCTAGTTATGTTGTAAATATGTACTATTAACTTAATTTCTTGAAGAATGAGGTAATCTTTTCACTTTTAAACATTTGAATGATGATATAATGAATACTTACACAAACATACCTGGATGACAAAGAAGTAAGCATTTATGTCCACAAGGTGGATCTAACTCCTTCCCACAAATTTCACCACATGAATGAGGAACTAAGAGAGCCTGGTATGTGGGATTTAATCTCTTTTTACAAAAACACCTATACTCTGTTGGAATGCTCTCAGACTTATAATTTCTCCTACATTTGGGACAACACCATTGAATAAGTTGTTCTGCAGAGGAGATATCAGATGTGAGAGACTGCTTTTTTTGGGAGATGCTATCTTTCGACCACCTTTGGATACACATCAAATGAAAAAAGCAATGGCAGGACTCACAACACCATATCTATGAGGAAACATAAAGATTTCAAATTATATTCTACAATTCATTCTTAAGATTGATTGTATTTCAATCTATTACCTGGTCATCCCTTTTAACTTTAGAAATACAAATAAGGCATGTTGTAGCCCCTGATGTGAGGTTGTCCTTCAAATAAGATACTGTCCTTTGCAATTTATCATTGGTGCCACCTTTGGTAGTGTAAGAAGCAGTGATTTTATCTAAAATACGCCAATATAATTCAGAATTTCTGAACAGTAGAATATGAATCGGTTACCTATAACTGTTTTACTTTCAACTAGTTCCTCATCAGAAGAGGATTCATAATCCTCAATATGTTTTTGGACAGCAGCTTGAAGCTTTTTCTGAGCTTCTTCGAACTTATTTACAGACGGTGCTTTCTGCGGAAGTTTTTTCCATGCATTCGCATTACCTTGTTTTTTACGATTATTCATCTTATATTATAGGAATATAAATAAGTTTTCTTTTAAAAACTGTTTCGTTTTATGTTTTATCTAACAGTACCCATAACATAAATTAAACACACACATAACGTAATTAATACATTACATAAAATCAGATGATCCTACGTACAAATTACCTACAAAATCTGTTACTTTTTCCTTCAATCAAATCATGACGTGTTTGATGTTTGAGTGTTTGACAGATATAAGATAGCATTGTTGCCAGACTTTAAAAAAAGATTCCTCTGATAAAAATTTGATAATGATTTTGAGGAAGATATATTGCCGGTGATGATTACATTTTGCTTCACTGGTGATTGGTGAAGTTCCGAGGGCGAAAGGAGAAATCGAATTTGAGCCTAGATAAAAGATAAGCAAAGCTTCGGTTGGAAGTTGGAACTCGCCTGCTATAAATTGTAGCAATGTACCGTAGATACCCGATGGAGACAAACTGTTGTCTCTGCCGGAAGATAAAAAAATCGTAAAAGCGAACCAAAACAGGCCTAAGGCCCAACGTAGTTGACCGTTGAAAGTTCAACCGTTTTTCTGTTTCCCGCAAAATTTTGTTTTGGCGCCATAACCCTCACTTTAGACAAGATGAACTGTAAACCAAAGATATTACAAAGAGGAACCTCTTTGCTAGGAATGAGATTTTGGGAAAATTAGCTTCTTCTGACGGTTGATCGTGAAAAGCGTCTGGTTACATGTATAACAATACTCAATGCAAATAGTCAGAAGCATACCTATATAGTATGATTCTCAACTCCCAATTAGTTTGAATGAAATTATTCTTCAACTAGAGAAAAATTATCACTTCATATTATCCTAAACAGTGACGATAAAAAAAGCTTTTTGAAATTTATAACATTGTCTATAGGATGGTACTAGTAAGAAAACATAAACTTGGGAAGAATAATAAGACATAAATAAACCAAATAATATCAAAAGAAGTTTATTCAGAACGTTTAAAATTTGGAAGGTAATTTAATTTACAACTTTCTCATGAAAGAAAACAGTAGATTGATGAGATACTCTTAAAAATAAAGTTAAAGTTAACTTATTCCTAAAAAATGTGGAACCTTTTCCAATTCAATATACATTTCTTTAATAAATATGGAAATGGAAAAGACTATAGGATTAAATTCATCTTTATTCAATAACATCCACCTGTCTGTTGTTGGTATACTTCTATAGTGTCGCCTTCTTCCATATCCAAAGATGTAGGTGTGTCTGTTTCGTTGATTGGGTTTCCATCGAATCGGAATCGGAGTACTTGCATGCTTAAACCCTGCAAATAAATGGAATATTCTTATATGATCAAAACACTAAATATTTCAATTGATCCCCATTCTCTATCGACGTTTCAGTTTAAAGATAAAGTCAAGGAATTCTACTATTGCGATTCAATCACAATCATGCATTAGTAGTATCAACTAACATTGATGTGTTTGGATTACAGTGATTTTTTCAGGTATGACCAACATTATAGAAATTTAATCGGTTATAACAAACTGTAAGCACATGTTGAGACTACCACAAGCTTTTAAAAGTCTTTGAAGTTTTTATACCTGAATTTTCAGCATAATCTTTTAGTATCCAAGCTATACACAAACACTGTTATTCAGTAAAATACATAGATAAAGGAATGGGGATATGCTTTATCATTCCCACAAGAAATTAAGGAATGCAAGAGTCCCAATTAAAACCGAATTATTGCATTCAGAAAATAATATATCAACTAATTTACGACTAACGCCACATTAAAACTAACGAGATTACAAACCAAGTGTTAATACAATAAGAAATTAACAATTTGGCAAAAAATACTTACAGCTCTGTCACAGTATGCACTCATCAATTTCCTCAAAGGAGTGTGTTTTTTGATTTTGAATTGAACTACACCGTTATCTTGACCAAGTACCTTCAAATTGATGTGTTCCGATTCGTTATTCTGTAAACAATTGCATTTATAAATAATTCAACAAAGTGAAAAACAAATAGCAAATTCTGAACAATTATTTACACAAATTACCTTTTTCTCGTCACCCATTTTATTTGAATGTAGTCTATCTTATAAAATATCTGCAAGTTATTATAACACTGCAACAGACTTTTTTGCAATGATGCTAGTCAATTACTAGACACGCAGCTTCACAATTTAGAAATGGCCGGCTTGTTCAATAGAAGAGCGGCAACTCTCATACCGGAAGTAAAAGTCAACGAAAAAAACTATTGACGAAGAAAAATAGCACCCATTTCAAAATAAAAATATGATTGAATTCAAAAAATTCTCAAGTTTTTTTTCAAATAATGTATATCCGAAACGAAAATTCAGTAAGTTTTCATTCTCACGATTGAATTGCTGATTTGACTCGGATGAAATGTTTCCGGTTTTAGCCTTAGCATTCAAATTTATAATGACATTTCAAAGACCATATTTAAGTTTATTTTGTTGATCTCTTGTATTTTTTGAATAAGCCTAAGATTTTCTCAGTATGAAATGAACGATATCTTGGAAAATAACTTTAAATTCAATCACGAGATGAAAATTAGAAAATAATAGTCAGTTGTCACCACTTCACTGTTAATAAATTTTACAGTTGGTAGCACTGCACAGTTCTTCAGTCATAGAATTATCTAAAAATAGGATTAGAGGTTGACGTGATCGGTTAACTCAATAAATATTAATCAAATATTCTGTATTTACTTAATATTCTTTATTTAGTTCACTGAGGCAAGCGTCTGTTGGAAGCATAGACCAACAAAGCTTTGAATTTGTCTATGGTTCGAGGGTGATGACGTCGTGGGGGCAAGTTCAAGAACTAGTCTCGCTCACAGAACAGACACAGAACTTGACTTACTTTATGGTCTCGCTACTCGCTAGTCAGTGGCGTAGATAATGCCTCGTTTGGTAAATTTCATCTCATCCCCTTGACTAATTGCCGTCATAATAGACTTGTTGCTCCAACTTCGAGGGTCTGATGAAGAATGTCAGTCATTCAGTTTCCACAACGAAAACATTGAAACTTTTTCTTCCTTCATATTGAAGAAGTGATATTTTGAATATCAAATGATTTGAATTATTTGATTTTCACTGGGATAGGTTATTACACATTGTTTCGATTTAACAATATAGCATATAGCATTGTCTATGTAGCATGTCAGAACGAGTTGAGAGGTCGTAGAGGTATAGCTTAAAATGAAATTCATATGCCTATATACCTACTATACAGGGTTGGGATAAAGTTTGGCACCAAATTAATATCTTTAAAACAAAACGGGCGATATTTTTGAAATTTGGCAGCTGAGTGCAATGGACCACAATGCATCTGATGAGCATATTTTCATTAATGAGATACTTCCGGTTTAACCAGAAATGACAAAACTTTTTTTTATTTAAATGGGACACCCTGTATATTTCTGCAGATTCTGAAAGTGCACCTTGTTTCGGATCTGTCCATATCGGGTTCCATGTAAAAATTATCTGTAAAAAGAAGAAATTCAGTCTTTTTGTACATTTGAGAAAAAATCCATTCAAATAAATAAATCGTTGTTATTTGTATCAATAGTGAGAAATAAAACGAAATACTTTGTATTAGATAACTCTTTCTGCTTTTCATGACGTATTTTTTATGAAAATCTTCAAAATTACCGTCCGTTCCGTTTTAAATATATTAATTTGGTGCCAAACTTTATCCCAACCCTGTATATCTCCGAAAACATCCAGTGAATTTTATCCTTCAGAAGAGGAGAGTTTTTAGGGCCGATCAGATCACCTTCAATATTGCCTGAAATGCAGTGGGAAACGAAGAGGAATAGAAGATAATGAATAATTGAAAAAGATTTGCAGAGTTTTTTTAATAGAGAAAAAATATTGATCTCCATTTCAAAATGTATATCTCTCAATAATTTCCAGGATTCCAGAATATATTCAACTACTTTTCATTATAATTCAAATAAAAATAAATGTTTTATTACATTTGCACCTTTCAAATTTTACATAAGAGCCGCCTATTCTATTTACACGATTATTAAGAAAGTAGTTATTTTTATATCACAATTTCACACAAGCACAATAATAGATAATATCGTTCATGGTAGTGCAGAAACAATATCTAAATTTACAAAACAGCCAAATGATTATCAAACTATACTCATATATTCACAGAAAATTATACAGTTGAAAGTTTAAATTTTAGTCGATTTTTTCTGCATGGTACTATGATATGTTTGAGTTCAAATTAGATTAGGAACAATTAATAAATTGAAACGATTATAGAAAGATATTTTTCTCATTTATATTATATTTTTCTTCATTTAGTGTAAAAAAATTAATGAAAAAATTCCCCAACTCAACTTGAATAAGCCGTTTGTACAATTTCATGAAAAAAATGATTAAATTCTTAAATCACGAATATGTGAGTTGTGGAAATTCTATGAGATAAGTTTACTTTGTTTGAAGTTTCATTTCATTCGTTATTTAATGAAACAGTTCAAACAGTCGTATATCTAGTTTAATGAATGGATCATAAACATGTTCAAATATTAATTTTGTTAAAACTGCAAAATTGAACATATAATAATTTCACTGTGCTTTTAGTTAGTTGTTTTATTTTTCGTAAAAACAGTTGAAAAATGTTAGAGGTTTGGTCGTCTTCTGTTTTCTTTCTTGTATTTATCAGGAACGCACAAAAAATATTCGTAATCGTGTAATAACCATAAAAATGATTCTAGCTACCCGTTCTGTTACGAAAATTCGCAGATTTTATAATTAGAAGGCACAATGAAAAATTTTTTGAAGACAACCTGACACTTTTCTACTGGTTCTTTGTACAGAACAACACATCGCCTAGACAATTTTGATCTTGCCGCACAGTGTAATTGGTGAAAATCATATGTACCTCTCCAGTGAGATGATTATTCTGTTCATTATTTCAAAAAGGTAATTATAGAACTTCATAGGTACTTATTAAAGTTTTCAACAGAATATTCAAATTTACTGAAAATGCAAAAGTTTCGTTTTCCCTACAGCATTTCCGGTAGTATCTCGGAAGAGAGATACTACAACTGTAGTCTGTAGTAACCTAGAAGTACCTTCATCTCATCATACATGTGATGTATGTATATCGACTTCTCTTCAAAATAGATCGGTGCATCCTTACAAGGAGAAGAATTTTAGGAATGCCGAAGGAGGAACCGGACTGGGAGGCATTGGTCCCCCTGCTTTTTGTAATCTTTCTCTGAATTCGGGACTCTGGTCAGCTATGCATGGATGACCTAAGGACCGCCAAAACAGGCATCTGCAGTATTTGCACAAGGAAAGCATCTCTGCATATTGCAGCTCTTCAGTCAAGCCGTATGTTCTGCAAAGAAACGATTCTATTGATTTTTATCCATTATACCGCTGATGAATTTTTCAGCATAGCGGCTTTTTGTCTTTGACTACTTGAAAAATATATTTATCTAATCTATAAAGAATTTTTCAATAGATATCGATTCTTTCCTCGAAATTTCTGTGTATTTTCACTAATTCTAGAACGAAATCGGGAGAATTGCAAAACAATCGATTGACGATTCATTTTAATTTCATACGCAGCAGTACGAATCACATCATTCCACTTAGGTAAATGAAGGTTAAGTCATTGGTTGGTTTCCTAAGAGCTACACAGGGTGAGTCTTTGACTCGTACAAATATTTTAACAGTAAAATCTGGATTTTTGATGTCACAAGAAACACTTTTTTTCTTTAACATTTTTTCCGAATCGGATCGGTTTAAAAAATACAGGCTGTTGAAAAACCTCAAAAAATGATATTTTTAGTTATATCCCACCTCACAAACGGTTTTATCGAATGAAATGAATTTCGGAAA
Source organism: Coccinella septempunctata (assembly GCF_907165205.1). Lineage (NCBI taxonomy): Eukaryota > Metazoa > Arthropoda > Insecta > Coleoptera > Coccinellidae > Coccinella > Coccinella septempunctata. The sequence continues at coordinate 54,309,688 of NC_058189.1, read as the reverse complement.
ATAGTTCTTCATTTATTTGATGAATCTTTTTCAAACACGAGATATCACCCACGTCTTCCAGTTTTCTCATTATGTCCATTACACGTACCATAAAAATACCAAAAATTCAAAGAAACCAAAACCCAACTCTTGAAACTAAGGGTATGTACTTGATCCGAATGCAGGTCTTTCTTAAAGATCCACAGATGTGTAGTGTCACAGATTTAGTTAGTCATTTTGAAGGTAATTTTGTTTAATAAAGAATGATCACGCCTAAACGGGGAGGCAATGAATACAATAATGAGGATAAATTCAGATGCATACCACCCGCTCATATGAATATCAACAAGTGTTACGATCTGAATTGAACTAGCCAATTTGCCATCGTCAAGGCCCCAAATGGAGTACGCTCCACCGAAGAAAAGCAGATGCTGACCATGGTTTCGGCCTCATTTGGCCTCATCAGAGCAACATAGCATTTTTCTACGGTGGAGAACGTTTGGGATTAATGGAACTTTATTCAATATTGGCATGTTCTACTGGGTAATATACATTTACCCAGAGCGCCACCCAATATGAAACGGTGTCCGATTCAAAGAAACCAAGACGAAGACAATAGCAAATGTAATTTTGTTTTTCCAGGATTGGCACAGCTCATAATGAAAACTTAAAATGGCTATATCTTTTTATTAGGGCCGAATCGAAAAAAAAGTGTTTCTTTTGACCTCAAGAGTCCAATACTGTTAAAATATTTGTACGAGTCAAAGAGTCACCCTGTATGAGACTCAAGAAGAACAGAACCAATCTAATTGATTGACAGACGCCCTCTTGTGGGATTGTTTCATAAAGGAACATGCCTATCGTAGCTTTCGAACCCCTTACTAGGTAACAAATTAAAGTAAAGTGTCATGGTTCATGGTTAGTTTATGCAGAGATACTAAAAACTGATACCTAAGAAAGAGACCAATCTAATTGGCAGATAGCGTGCACGTGTCTGCCATCTGCTCATGAAATTGGCCCTATCTTAAGGTATCAAGTCTTAGTAAATCGGCATAAACTGACGAAAAGGGTTATTTAGGCAGAGTTCGTAGTTCCGTAATTGACAACCACCAAAATTGTAATGGTGCCTTACCTTTTGAGGGAGTTGAATATGGCTTTCCAATCCCCGTGAAAATTATTCTTATTGAGAGCCATTTCTATCTGCTGATTGGTGAAATGGAATTTGGTCAATTCTCTCCAGACTCTCTGTTCGCCCACAATATTAGCCATCGTGTCACAAGCCTGAGCACTGGCTTGTAAGTCCCTATGGTCAGATAACCTCAAAATTATCTCCCGTATACACTCTTCCGGCAACTGCAATAGGTGAGGTTGATAATCCTTTTCGCAAATCTGCATCTGAGCCGCCATCTTGAAGATTTTATTGATTTTAATGCTATGTTGGTCCCACAATAACTGAGAACCAAGTGGTGCTCCCCAGTAGGCAGATTTCTCAGCCGAACTGAGAGCTCTGAGTTTCGACAGTAATTTACGGAAGCTTCTCGGATTGTGGTGACTTTTCGCTACGTGACTAGCCACTTCTTCCAACATGGCAAGGAGGGCCTTTTGGGCGCATCCAGAGAGGGCTGTCATCTGTTGTCCGATCAACAGGTCTAGTAGAGCACAAATGTAGTTGAACCTGCGTACGTCCTTGACAGCGTTTCGAAAGTCCAACCTTTTGACAACTTCATCTAATTCATTGAAACCGGCTATCTGCAATGAGAATTGTACAACAATAAATGTATGACATTTAAGAAGAATATGCGCGGAGAACAACTCTTGAATGATACCGTTGATTTCAGGCTTTAATGCCATATATATAACTTTCGAGGATAACCTGATGGATAACCCACAATAAACAATTTTGACATTTTTTATTTAATCCAAAATAAAAAGTTTTTTGACTGGTATGCAATAAATCAATATAAAAATGAATGCGACCTTTACCTGCGGCTTTTATTCCCGGTGAAAAATGCTTTTTAATTGATATTTCACGTAATATGATCGGTTGAGGAAATACGAATTTAGGCAAGAAATAAATAATTTACCCTAATCGCAGCGTTAGGAAGGTAATGCGAATTTTTTGATAATTGGAGTTTGTTTTTAGTTTACTTCATCGTTATGGTTTTCGTTACATGCTAATTAAATTCATTGTTTTTGATAATTAATTACTATTATTTTCGATGTTTTTTTTCATAGTGGGGATTGTCTGCCCATTATTTTTCCTGAATTATTCTATTTATGTTTAAATGTTTACTAACGTTTTACAATGAAATACTAGGTACTCGAGGAAAGCCGCGTGATAGTTACTCATATAAATATTGACGTTCATGCCAGTCTTTAGAAATCGACCTCAACATTGGGACTTATACAGGGCCATTTTTTCTTAATCTCACTCAAATTATAAGGAGAACTACAAAAGATATTTTCACCAAATTAATTTTCAATTTGAAACATGTTTATGAAAATCTACTTATTCAGTTTTTAGTTCATTTATGAGAATTTCATGAAGTATCGGCCACATCAATTCAATATTAAGATACTTATATCGAGAAAATTGAAAGATTGTAAATTTTCCGATATTTCCTTCAAGCCTATCATGGAAAATTGAAAATGACTTGATAATGAGGGATCCCGTAAACATCAACAAATGATCTTGGTCTCGTTAATTTTCATTTTAGGACATAACTTTCGATAGAAGATCCCGAGTAATCTAACAATAATAAATTGACGAAACAACTTATGAGCTTTCAAAATTGCGATTGTGCAATGATAAAAGGTAAACTGATTCATGCAATTATTCAAAGGACAACGGACTTACCTCTTTGGTACATTTTATCGTTATCTGACAATGAGGTTGCAATGCTTCGTCTTTGTCCATTTCACTCTTATCGATTGAATTTTCTGCTCTGAAAAAAATTATTGTTCAAAATTCAACAAATAGTTTTTGTTCGGGTAGCCAAATGAACAATGAATTCTCATGATAACATTTACAGCATCATAATATATAAAAGTTTCAAAGACCGACCGGTGGTGATATTCAGATAAGTACAATCGTTTTGTTTCATTTTTCTCAATAATGATTAGCATGAAATTTGGTGGTCAAACTTACATCCATATTTATATTCTGTATCAAATTGCATCTTGAATTTGATTATTCATTAAATTTGATGCGTATAAAGTGGCAAAGAATGTATGTAGAGTCATCTTAGGGTAGTAGGATATTCATCAAGTAGGTACTGGCAATCTTTTTCAATACAATGATGGATAAATTCCTGTTTTAGCTGGAAAAGCTTTCTATTTGAGGAGAAGTAGATGGGTACGCTGAACTGGAAAAACTATTATATCCAGAAAGACGTCCAAATATAATTTCCTTAAAATGTCGATCTTTCAATTCGATAAAGGAAAGATTCGACCAGAAACTCTTTTCAAATTCATTTTTCATCAATTTTTATATTGAATGGCCCATTTTCCACAATGTATAGATATACCCTTGCATGATGCCAATCCAGACTTCAGGGTATCTAGATTGAAATGCCTCGGAGTATGCCTCTAAATAAACTAATGGAAAATTTCATCGCCGTTCTGAACCGGAGAAAAATAAGACTAAGAATAGAAACGTTCGATGGCGAATGAAATATTGGAAGGTCACTGAATTCTCGTTGGTAATTTGCCGTGAATTTGACGCAGAAAATATGGACTGAATATTTTTAGAGAGATATTTTCCGATTTACCTATTATACCCAACAAACTCTTTGACCTCATAAGCATTCACAAAGTATCTCAAAAGAAGGCTCTTTATATACCTGCAAATAGGCCATTGCAGCTGCTTTTTACTTAAAACTTTTTTTCATTGAAGAATTATTTCATTTGATAATTCTTTTATTATTTAATAAAATAACCAACAGGTTGATCGATGAGTAATATTACTTTTTTGAACAATAAACTCATATCATTTGAATCTTTCTATAGCAATTAACGTATTGATTTATTCAATATACATCGGTTCATAATCTGCCATTTGAGATCTTTATTCTTTATGTTGGCATTTTGTTAAGTTTGTCTCCTTTCTGATGGCAGCGATCTTTCTCCTGTTTTCTGTATACTGTTTAGGTTATTCCACAAATATAGGAAATATATCATATCATTATACTTATGATCTTATAAGGTCCTTTCGGACCTTTCGTTTGCATAAAAAGTGTAGCACTTTTCTACACTCGATTTTAGTATTCATTTACTGATTGGATTTACACCAGTGTAGAGGAGGTGTAAATCAAATCGAGGGTAGAAAAGTGCTACACTTTTTATGCAAACGAAAGGACCTAAAGTTTTTAGATTACCTTTTTTCTCATTGATTGAGTTCGTTTTGGTCAGAGAAGGTTTAAGATCAGAAGATCATTTTCAATTTAGAAAACTGTCCTTAGAAACTCAGAAAGAACCTATTCTACGGTTTTTTTTTCTGCATGGCTACAAATTTTCGAAATCACATCCAATGAATAAATATGTATATATAAATAAAATGAATGGGTTTGTCCATCAGATGTACTCATGAAAGTTTTATTTTTTGATTTTTCTCCAATATTTGGATAAATTTTCATATCTGAATATTTTGACCCATTTTCGCAATATCTTGGAGAATAATGGTAAATGATGAGATCTATCGAAATTTTTGTGACCTTTTCACAGATCAATAACGAATGCCCGTTTTTGTATAAGTCAAATTTGGTGGATGAGTAAGTAATACGATGCTTTGATTTTGGCTAGCAAAATTTTCATGAAACAAAATGTTGCTTTCTCTGGTTCTCTAACCTTGTGCGTAAGTAGGTATGTCCCGAATAAAAACGTGAAATTAAATATTCAAATAATATTTGTGTTATCGAATAGATGAAAAATATGAATGCAATATATTTTCCAATATTGCAGCTGTTTTCTAGTCCAATTATTCTTAATGCGGAAAATAATTGCACAAATTGATAAATAACTCAAGATAATGTGGAAATTGATCCACTTGATCCATCAACCATAAAAACCGATTATCCTTTTTAATGGAAATAAATTATTTAATTATTTTCCATCTGGTGGTAACTATTATTAGATATTTGTTCGCGCCTCTCCTAAAGCTTTTCAGATGTAAAATTAAAAAAGAAAATATTCGGATATTTCATCTCACTCATTGATGGTTCCGTTTTTGTTGAGGTGTAAATAGAGTTATTAACAAGCCTTTCATATAATTTTTTATCAATCTACGTTATCCAACATTTTGAAATTCAAATTATAACCGTAGGACTCCGACCGGTAGGTGAAACGTAGGAAGCTGTCATAATATTTTTTTCTGAACAACGATGAAGTGATGAAGATGAAAAAATAAACGAACGCTCATGAATGAAAAACGTAAGAGGATAAGAGTTATCATTAATTAGGTCTTCCGTCATCTAACATCGTATTACGAAAATCTAGTGCGTTCTAAATACGTTCTAAATACTGCGGAAATGAAAGTAAACGTGTAGAGCAAGGAGCCTTTGATGCGGGACAAAGGAACAATCGATTGTGGCAATGAAAACGAATAACATCACTCACTTGATCGTTTTGCAATTTTCCAGGACCTTCTTCTTTTCCCAGCCCTCATCGGTTTTCACCCAGGCCTCTCCGGGTGAGCGCCAATCCTTGGAAATGAAAGGCATGTTCACTGTGTTCCTGCGGAACAGCTGATTTTATAAACACAACTATGTATACTCTTTTGACAGTTCCCGATGTCAGTCTAGATGTGGATGAAATCGAAGAGAATGTTTTGCGCAGTCAGCTGATGGAACGAGGCCGACGTTGCCATCTGTTCAACTATTTCTGGAAGTATGACTACCGGAAAAACGCGAAACTTGAATTTCCAGGAAAAAAATGCTACAAATTTCGGACTGATAGGTTTTCAGCTCGGATAATATTTCGAAATTGAGAGGATTTTTCTAATAATGCTTGAAAAATGCGAACGAAAATGAGGATTACTTACCTATTTCTTTATTTCCTCTGACATTTATTTGATCTACAGAATTTACAACTTTGGTATTTACTATTTTGTGAAACAAAATGCTCTAGCAATCTACTTTATTTTCAAATTTGGAATTAGCTGAGCTCTTCTACTTTAATTAAATTCACTCCGCTCCACTCCACTCCACTCCACTCCACTCCACTAGACTCGACTCCACTTCACCTCACCTCACCTCATCTCATCTCACCTCACCTCGCCTCGCCTCGCCTCGCCTCACCTCACCTCACCTCCTCTCACCTCACCTCACCTCACCTCACCTCACCTCACCTCACCTCACCTCACCTCACCTCACCTCACCTCACCTCACCTCACCTCACCTCACCTCACCTCACCTCACCTCACCTCACCTCACCTCACCTCACCTCACCTCACCTCACCTCACCTCACCTCACCTCACCTCACCTCACCTCACCTCACCTCACCTCACCTCACCTCACCTCACCTCACCTCACCTCACCTCACCTCACCTCACCTCACCTCACCTCACCTCACCTCACCTCACCTCACCTCACCTCACCTCACCGACATCCTGCTGTTTAATCACCCAAAATGGTTATGTTTTTCGATTCTGATGAGTTGTTTTATTTCAACATGTCACAACTTTTTATCAATATCATTCTGTATCTGTATGTATGATATGATATGCTCTTTCAAAGTTCTGAAAAGTTACCTTTGAGTAATTCTTCATCGACTAAGAAGTAAGAATTAAATTTAAAATAAACACTCAACAATACTCTAAATAAAAAAAGATATGTTATAAAACGTGTTTAGTACAATTGGGAACATCACATTTGTTTATTGTAATATCGCACTGGCGTTTTCAGAATTTTTTGTTAGCTAATATTTTCATGGTGCTTTTTTGTATTCGTGAAATGAAGAAAACTTTAGAAATTTACCCCCCTACCCCCCTAACCAATTAGATAATTTTGTAGTCGTTTCGAAAATTTTCAATATTTTAATTTATTTAAGATTTCTATCACAAAATCTAAATATAAATAGTAAATTAAATTAAATTCAAAATTTTAAATGTTCCTAACTGCCAGACGAATTTTCACTTCAGTTTGGTTACAGAATTTCCTTGTAACTTTACCTATAACATTCATGTTACGACAAGTCATAACCTGTTTATGTTTATTGCCACTCTTCATATTTCATAAAATACGAGAGGGCAGGGGATGTAAAATACTGTGTAACTTCGCATTTTCTTCCATTCCAACTGCATTTAGGGAATTTCATATGAGGAAACGTGGCAACGTGTCTGCATTTTATGTTTTAAGATGAAATTCGTTTGGGTAGTATATTTATTTACCTACAGTATGTTGTTGTTTTGCTTCCATTTTCCGGACCAATGAAAATAGATCCACTCTTGGTTCGTTTACCTTTGGCAGATGAGTAATCCAGACTTGGGAATTCGTAAACATAACATCTTACCGATTAATTATAATTAGGTACCTACTCTGCCTACCTCTATTCGGCCAATTTTGTTGCAGAATGCGTCAGTTTTCGCAGTACGTTTCATCTGTTTTTTTTTATCCACCATCGAATTTTAATTGAGATAAACAAACTCTTTGAAATATACAGGGTATTCACTCTTGAGAGTGACAGCTGCCGTCTAGGAGTTATACTTTCACTTCGGTAGAAATCGAATTTTTTCACACTTGTAAGCATTAAAATACCGGCAAGTTTCTCAATTTACACATTAAATGGAAATTCGAATACACCGTTGGAAATGCAATTCAATTTTGTTTCCCCACCTCTATTCTATGTTCAGAAATCTTTGTTTCAAAATAGGTATATCTTTATAATTGTAATGTTAGCTCTATGTTTGAAAGAAAGCACTTTGAAACTTATTCTTATTTGAAGAGGGAGAAATATTTTTCCGCCGACCTCTTATATAATAGCACTGTTTAGCGTACACGGAATTAGCTGTTGATGAACCCCTTTATTGGTTAATTTCCTATTAATGCATTATTGTCATGGGTAATCGAACATAGAAGTATTCAGCAGCTTCCATAGACATATTAAACACATGGACACGGCGTAGAGAGAGAGGGGGTGCGGCCGAAATAAGATAGAGCTAGTATGGGCAAAACATTCGTTTCAACTTTGTATTTATCGAAATTTTCAGAATTTTCTCATCAATTTTAGATCAACTTTGAATGTCGTATCCTTTTTCTATTATGAAAGTAATAATGGTGTCCTCGTAGAGTGCAATTAATAGTACGAAATGAGTTGAAAAGGCAGATAAAGTGAAATTTCACAGGTATAGTAACTTCGAATGTATTAATCGATTTATTATATCATAGTTGAATTATTCATTTCAAATCAATAAATGTATGTCAATTCTTTTCTCATCTAGCTAAAATAATACTCAAGAAGCACTTGAGATTAGAAGAGAAAATTAGTATGCTGATTGTAATGTCTATTTTTCAACCTTTTGATTAATATTGATCAATGAAATATTTTTTCAGATATTGAACAAGAAATCAGAATATTGTGTTGGCTAAAAATGTGCTCGATTGTTTTTATTCAAATCAATTTATTTACAAACTTTTCATGAACTTATCTGTTGTATTTTCCAAGGAATAGTTGCCGAAAGCAAAAATTGTGCTCTTTAGTTCTAATTGGATCATTAAACGCAATCTAAATGATACTAATATTCGTTCAATTTTTTATATTCGATTATAGGTACTTGTTTTTATCTCTAACGGGCGCCTATATACAAATATAGCTCGGAAATTAATACCATCTTGCCCATACTAGCTCCATCTCATGTTGGCCGCACTCGTGGCTATTGAAACTCACTGAAAGGGCGCGTCCATGTGTTTTATAGGTCTATGGCAGCTTCCCAATTAATTATTTTATTTGTATGTCGCATTGATTTTCGTAGTACCTAGCGGGTGAATTGAGAAGAGATGAATTGTGGAGATTGCAGAAAAATTATGACGGTTAGAGAGTAATCAATATATCTATGTACTACTACTCCAGCTTCCACCAGCTCCACACATTCTTTAACAGATATTATAGGGAACGATATCAATGTGATTTACGCAAAATGTCACAACTCGAATATGCCCTCTATGGACTTCACTAATTGTTCTATCGACCGCTTAAATATCAACATTCCGATATGAACATAGAAAATTTATAAGATGTCAAATTTGACTAGGTATCGATAGAAAATTTTTGCAATCAAGGATTCACATTCAATTCAAAATGTGGTCGACGGGAAAATCTAATCAACTCGTTTATTAATTGAGCGATTAATGATCTCGAACATTAACGTGCGAGCGAAGCGATAATAACCAAGTTGATTAAATAACTATTTCGATACCTATTAAAAACAATATTTCGGTCTTGAAGAAATTTTAAGCGACCCTCCCCCGGTTTCATAAAGCTCGATCGGGGAATCAACGCTTGATTGACAGATAAACGTCAATTTGTTTTCAATCAATAATTCAGCCATCATAATTCGGAATTAAATTCTCGAATTAAATTATGATCTATATACATGTATTCAATGATTCTAAATTGATTTTTGTTCAATATATGTAGGAATGAAAAAGTTTTAGTGATTTCGTTTTTGAAATCCAGTGACTGTCAAATCGTTGATCGGGCAGTAAGAGTTTTATGAAACCCGCTGCCTATCTTGTTGGGAATTTTTCGAAGATCAAATTTCGACACGTAGAGTTTAATGTGTCTGTGACACACATTCTGAAAGAGCATCTCTTCTTGTAATAAATCTGGAAATTTCATCTTTCTCAGTTGAACCGTTTGGTCCTGACGAATTATTAAGTTACCCCATCTTATTCGGCATTTTTCGAAAGTCAAATTTCGACACGCGTATCACCCAGAAAAATCATCCTGGAATGGAAGACCAACGGAAAAAATTAGGTGAAGGAGCACAAATAGCAGATGATATTGTCATCTAGCTTAATGTGAAATACACTGTGAAAGAGCAAATTTTCTAGTAAGAAATCTCAAAATTTCATCTACATCTACCTCAGTTCAGTCGAACCGTTTGGTCTTGACGAATTTTTAAGCTTACCACATCTTTTTGTGAATTTTTCGAAGGTCAACTCTCGACACGCGTATCTCCCAGAAAAACCATCGTAGATTTAAACGTGATACATATTCTGAAAGAGCAACTCTTCTTGTAATAAACATCGAAGTTTCATCAAGCTCGGCTTTGAAGCCCCCAGTTTTCAGTCTGTTTCAGTGAAAGTGTCTGCAGATGCTGTTCATTTGAACACAATTTTAATGGCAGTTGAAGCTTCGAATTAGTAATACTTACAATGAATGTTGTGAGGTGTCTGATAATATCAGCGGTGTACGAAAAATTTGCGAAAAAAATTGAGCAATCGTTCTAAAAATTCAGACTGGTACAGTGGTATTGCATTATTCATTACTGACTAATTCATCTTTGGTAAGGCTTGAAAAAAAATCCACATAGGAACTAGTGACATTGAAAGAGATTTTACTAATGCAAAAGCTCAGAAAGCAGATTTCTATGCTGTAAAGCCTTATGAGTTCTCAAAAACAAAGATAATTTGAAAAAAATTTTTTATTCTCCTTTTCTGAACCTTCAAAAGAAGGATATTTCAATGAAATTAGGGATGAATCATCATTCGATTGATCTGGCTAATGGAAAAATCATTTAGGATTAGTCAAATGAAAATAATCAAATTGAGTTGAATGATTTATTGGACATTCATGGACAACTGTAAAAACAAATCTGAATCGGTATAAAATAAGAAAAAATCACATTAAATATATTTTCCCAGTCGCAATGCTTATTAATATGTACATTTATAATTTTTTTGACACAGAGTTGGTATTTATGATGTGTTATTTTTTAAAAGTTCCTATATTTCGATACCGAAATGCATCTTTCTTCTTTTCAATCAAACTCGTTGAGAAAGACAAGAAAATTCACAAAAATTGATAATCTAATCAAAATGATCATATCGAATCAAGCAAATTTTTGGATGGCTACTAAAGGAATTGCAAATTATCAAAACATTCCTAAAACAGATGAGAAATTTCATGAGAAATAACTGTATGCATCGCTCTGTAGATACAATATTTGCAGATATGTTTATTTTTTCATAACTTCACAAGTAAAATGATATGATGTCGCGAAGAATGCATCTTTAAGTTTGAAGCAGATTGTTTAATATTTGAATTTTATTGGTATATCAAAAAGATTGAGATCCTCACTAATAAGTTAAATCTCATTTTGATTCAGCAGAATCTCTCTTTTGGCTTTTGAAAAGAAATTCTCGATTACCAAGGATAAAATAGATGTCGAACCGTTTATTAAAAGTGTTGAAGATTTTGATACTAGGAAGATATGCAGATCGAAGAGAATTAAGGATAAAATGTAGTTCTCTGTTCCATTATTAAAGGTATTCCATTTACATTTTCTCCATATGAAGTATAAATTTCTTTTATGAAAGTTATTTTCACCTTCAGATGAAAATTATTGACTTATAATGCTTATTTTTTTATTATTCAAGGTAATAATTATTTCATACTGAATATTGTGAAATTTCGTATGAGCTGAAATGATTCACATTAATTTGAATCTGAATGATGACCTAATACGTCGAGAGTAACTTAACGAAGTGAAATAGAGTATTTATTATTTTTTCAATTAATAGCTTGAGTCAAAATGAAAAGATAAGTTATGACAGTTTTGAGCTATTAGAATTTGGGTCTAAAGTTTTTGTCTAAATATTATAGTGGTTGATATTTATGCAAAAAAGAAATAAAGAGATTATGAGAAATAGTCTCGTGTAAATCTTTTTACTTCTTTTAATTCCTCAATTATGAGAATGATATTTCAGATGAAACTTTATAAAAAACATAAAATATGATGTGATGCGAAAATAAGAAGCGATCCTATAGCTACATAATTTAATTGATATGCATTACAAATACTATACATTCACTTGAAGAACCATTCAAAGCCGATGCATACTTTCAACTTAACACTAAGTTAATTAACATTTTCATCACAAAAAATTCACTGAATATATACCAGTAAATTCATACCTATACAGTTCGAAAGTAGAATATTTCAGCCCTTCAGCACATCATAAAATAAAATGCATTCGTTTCTGTTCCAACTATGGTTGACTTACTTTGTCATAGGAATTTTTAAATAAAAGTTTTGTATGTTAGGTTGAAGGTCTGATATAATTGCTGGCTTTCTATCTAATAACAATAAAAATTGGGTTAGTCAATCTTGAGCTGGTATACACGTATGATAAATCTGAATACTATGTGAAGTGAAATCGTAATCTTTTCTGCTACGGTTCGGTTATAAAATTATATTATGAAATTTTCGCATCCAGGTATTGTAATAGATGCTGAGGAATTTCACATGAGAATTCAATCAGCGAAAATGATCACCAACTCAAACTCCTTAAAATGAAAAAGGTAACGTATACAAACTTGGCGATAATTCGGATAATATAAATAAAAATTTACACTTATCGTCCACTGGATATATATCACGACGTAACACAAACAATATTGGATGGAACATTACGAAAGGTAACTTATGTTCAATTCGTGTTGATGGCTTCTTCTCTGTAGTCTTTTTCAAGCAGAAAATTCTTTTCACTGAATCGACTGGAGATATTTGTGGTATTCTTCCTCGCTCATCATGTCATCTTGATATGAGTACCTGCAATACAACGAAGTAACATCAAACAAATGAAAACACTGACAATTTTACACTAGGTTTATTACTTTTGAAATACCTTCATTTTACAGCTCAAATATTAAGTATCCACATATGGTGAATCTGCCTGAATGGTAACTGTAAGCTAGACTGCTTAGAATTACAACGTAGTGGAGAAATGAACAAAATAAAGAGTCCACCAGGTGGAGATTGCATGCTTAAAAAAAGTCCCTTCTGTTATAAACACCTCGAAAAAAGGGTTTAATATCAGGTGGGGCTATTCGGCATTGTGCCATTTAGGTTATCCATCAATGTTTGAAAAATAGCTTGTCAGATCAGATATCCATCAAAGCATTGGCGAGTTGTTGTAATGTCTACAGAGGGTCAGGTAAGCGGTGTAATTGCTGTGGCATTGCAGTTCAATACAGTTTTGGTATGGAGAGGCAGCAATTCATTCGGTTTATGCCATTTCTTTATATGTGTCATTGCGGACGAGCACCGCCGATGCTTGCCGCAAAGGGAACAAAATTATAGGTTCTACAATCAAATCACGACACCTTATCGCTGTCATGGTTGACAGATAATGAGATTTTAAAAGACATTAAAACAAATTTCTCCCCAAACGCATTCTGAGCCACCGAAAAGAGTTGAAATGTTCATTATACCGTTATACCAACATTCGTCCATCGTAATATTACAGACGAAAACTGGACTGGTGATACTACAAAACACCGGATGAGTTGTAATAGTCAACTATTATAAATAAATAAATAAAAGTTTAATAACGATCTGAAACGAACTGTCTAACCACCATCTCTGGGAGCATCAAACAGAAAGACCTTACATCGGGGAGAATTATGTTGACTATAATTTTTGCCTTATTTGATCTAGTCAGAGCAATACGACTCCCAACGCGATGAAAATTGAATGAAATGAATGACCCTTTATTCACTTTCAGCAGACGCTACGATACATGAATATACACCAGGGCCACCTAGCAGGATATTGAGCACATCTTCATGAATAAGCTTAACTTTAGACTCCTTCGAGTTCCTAGATGCTCGCACGATACTCCAATTTTTCGATTTTTACGATTTCACTCATCTCTCATCTCAAATTTCAATACGCAGATCTTGTTTGATTTTTTGACGTGAAACTTTAAACTCACACATTAAAAGAGTTGTCTGCCAGTAGTATCAAATTTTTTTTCCACCCATGGAACCGGTCTGGGTTGACTGGATAGAAATACATCAACGTACGAGGATGTATTGATATTTAGTTAGCCTAGACCAGTTCCATGCATAAAAAAATATTGCGTTACCATAGCAACGAACAATAACTCATTAGAAGTGTCAGTGCAATAAATAAAAAGAAGGAAGAGGATGTACACCGAAATTGTGAAAATCGAAAAATTGGAGTATCGAGCCATCATCAAGTACCTGTATGTAAAAGGGTTAAGAAGTAAGCTCTCTTGGTGATCAATGTCCTTCGTATGCGACCGTGAAAAATTTGACTGCAAGTTTCAAAAGAGGTAAATTCTCCATTGAAGATGATGATCGATCGGGAAGGCCAGTTTCTGTGTCAGTCCCCGAGAATATCGATGCAGTTCATTGATTTTATCAGACCGTCGAATTGGGCTAAAGCGGATATCTGAAGCACTGAATATTTCATACGAACGTGTTCATCATATAGTTCACTTTAATTTGAACATGAGAAAAATTGCTGCAAAATGGATCCCCAAATGTTTGAATGTTGACCAAAAGTGTGCAAGGATACAAGCATCGCCTTCGATCTGTGCTCGATTTGAAAACGATGTAGACTTGTTACTATGGATGATACTACTATGGTGCATTTCTACGATCCAGAAACAAAGTAACAATCGAAGGAATGGCGACACTCTGGTTCTAAGAAGTTCCGTGTCCGAAAATCTGCTGGAAAAGTTCTTGCTTCACTTTTTTTGGGATCACCATGGAGTATTAATTTTTTGGATAAGGGTAGAACAATAACCGGAGATTACTATTCGACATTACTGACCACTCTACGGGAAAAAATTAAAGAGAAAAGACACGGACAGCTATCCAAAGGTGTTTTGTTTTCGCAGAACAACGCCCCTGCACACAAATCTCATGTTGCCATGCAAAAAATTCGTCATTTATGGTTTGAATTACTAGAACACCACCCCTATTCACCAGATTTGGCTCCATCCGACTATCATCTCTTTCCTCAACTGAAAAAAAGTTTAAAAGGTCGTAAATTTTCTTCCCACGAGGAGTTAATAAAAGCAGTGGAGGTCTGGTTTGCAGAGCAAGAAGAAACATTTTTTTTGAAAGGTCTAGAGACGTTGCAGTTTCGCTGTAATAAATTTATATAATTAAGAGGAAAATATGTTGAGTAATAAAATATTTTGCCATTGAAATTTTGTTTGGTTCTATAGTAGGCCAAGAATTATTCAATATATCCTCGTATATTAAACCCATCACTCATCTGTGAATGTGATCGATGTAAAAGTTCAGAAAAAGATTGTTTCGACTGTAATTGATAGATAGCACATTGCTGCTTCCCCTCCCCAACGAAGAAAATGTTTTCAGATTTCAGGTGCCCCTGATTTCACTGGAATCACTTCCGAAAGTGTCAACCAAACATCGTGATGATTGATAATGCCCAAAGTTCCGGATGCTAATGGACTTTTAAAATATATTCAACCGTTAGAGAAGTTTCTCAGCAAATTCATCTCCATGTTAATATATTTTTGAATATGCTCGAATACTCCTTCGAGATTAAACGAATCACGTTTGGGGTATACACTTAGGATGATTGGTGCGTATGTAGAATGATATTGCGATCTGCCTACGAAGATATTACAGTAATATTCGAATATGGGAGGTTGCTAACATAGTGTGGGAGATTTGCTTCAAGGAATTCAGTCGAGGAAAGAACTTCCAGCAGTTCCAACGCTTATCAAAAATCAAACGTTGTTCAATCTACTTTCATGATAGCTACAGTGATGTTCTTGGAAGTAATGCACATTCGAGTAGCTGTTATGATATTGTACAGATTGCTCACATGAGGATATTTGCAACAATACAAATTCTCGTGGAACAGAGGTTCTCCACCTTTTCTGGGACCTCTTTTATATTACATATTCTTGTTAGCAGGGACCACCTGTAATAAATCTGAAAATTTTATGGTGCTCGATGCAGCCGTTCGGTCTTGACGATTATTCAATTGATTCCATCTTTTTGGAAATTTTTCGATAGTCACCTTTCGAGTGGATTATCTCTACATAACAATAACCGTAGATGGAAATGTGATACATATTCTGAAAGGGCAACTCTTCTAGTAATAAATCTGAAAATTTTATGGAACTCGTTGCAGCTGTTCGGTCTTTACGATTATTTAATTGATTCCATATTTTTGGAAATTTTTCGATAGTTACCTTTCGAGTCGATTATTTCTCAATAACAATAACCGTAGATGGAAATGTGATACATATTCTGAAAGAGCAACTCTTCTAGTAATAAATCTGAAAATTTTATGGAGCTCGATGCAGCCGTCTTTATTCCATACTTTTGGAAAATTTTACGTATAATCAGAATTGAAGTTTGCAAATAAAAGCTCGAAGGTTATCTTCAAAAATGAATATATTTGCGACGTTCTCAAATTTTTCAGCAAGTTTGTATTGACTGTACTATTAATTCTATTCACTAACGTCATCTATTAAACAGTTTGGTCTGAGAGCAGCGGTTAAATCTTCCATGTTCTAAGTTCGCGGACCATATTTTGGCTTCTGCGGACCACTGGAAGTCCACGGACAACTGTGGTAGAAGAAATGCACTCACGATATCCTTGGAAGATTAATTAGGGAAAGTATGGGACATATGCCATTGTCTTTGTCTTGGTTTCTATCTGGAGGGGATTGAATCGGACACCGTTTCATACTGTATGGCGCTCTGGGTAACTGTATAGTTCTCAGTAGTCTCGCTGTGTTACTGGATATTACTCAGTAGCGCTTGCCAGTATTGAATAAGGGTCCATCAATTCCAAACGTTCTCCATCGGAGAAAAAAGCTATGTTGCTCTGATGAGGTCAAATGAGACCGAAACCATGGCCAGCATCCAGTGGCGGATTTACCATAGAGGCTAAGTAGGCTGCAGCCTAGGGCGGCAGATTTCAGGGGGCGGCAAATTTGGGGACAAATTTGTTTGCACGAATTATAGAAATTGAAATACTTGTATTTCATAGATATTTTAATTTCTATCTACATCTGATTTTCCCTAATTATAAAAAAACTGACCAAGTAGTGCATCATTACTATTTTCCTGTTTCACTCTTATTTCGGCCGCTTTGGACTCTATACTGAAACTTCGTGAGGGTGAAAAATTTTGGTGAAACCAGATTCTGAATCATTGGGATGTGTTTCTTCGTTTCCTACGAAAACACAATTCAAGAAATGTTTGTCCAGAAGTTCGTATCTATGGCTCTATTTACAAGGTGAGCAAAATTGGTTGTCTACTGAGGGGATCTCAAGAACTATCGTAGCTAAAAAAAAAACGGATTACACATTCTCAAGCTCTTTTTTACATGACTGATCCAAGTCTGGAAACAGAACCGGCCTATCATTTCTAGATTTTGAGTTATAATCAAAAATTTGGATTTTGACGAATTCGAAAAGTTCTCATAGCTTTTTTGTGTTTGAAGTTACATATCTGAAACTTACCTTCTTAGTCACTTTTATACGTAGATTCTACTGACAGAATTTATTTTTTCCAATTCCATTCCATTTCCAAAAATAACAAATTCAATGAAAGTTTGCATTAAAAAAAAAAACGAAAGTTCGCCTAATGTTTCGAAATGAAAAAATATTTGGTGCTCGTCAGTGGATTCTACGTAAAAAGGGGTCTGTAAGAGGTTCAAGTTTCAGATCTGTAACTCCAAAGACAGAAAACTTATGGGAACTTTTCGAAAAATTTCATTTTTTGCTAATAACTCAAAAACGGTTTTCACCATTCTTTGTTTCCGTTTTCTTCCAGCTTCCATAATTCTCGAGTTTCCATCAGTAGACAAAGAATTTTGCCCACAATCTGTAATACACCAGCGACTAATTGTTCGGGTGAGAGAAGCTTTTTTTGCCTGAAAAAGGTGAAAAGTTAGGTACCTAAGAACCATATTAAGCCAAGAAAAGCTGAACGCTTTGGCTGTTTTGTGTATAAAGTCAAAATTTCGTATGACGACATCGCAGAAAGATATTTCCACAGCGGGTTTCATAAAACTTTTATTGTGCCATCAACGCTTGATTTCTAAAACGAAATCACTGAAACCTTTTCATTGCTGAATATATTGAACAAGTAGCCATTGCGAGAATAGTTTAATGGACGTATGAACATAATTTGATACGAGAATGATATTATGAATGATCATGACTGAATTATCGATTGAAAACAAATTGACGTCTTCTGTTGGTCAACCAAGCGTTGATTCCCTGATCAAGCTTTATGAAACCCAGGTGAGACTTTTATGACTTACATTCCTATTTTATTGTCATCATCAGTTAGATTGTGACCATATAATACATATAATAATATGAATTGTAGGGAAGGTCTTTTTTTTGTGCCCCTGTTTAGTTACAGCCCCCAAAAGATGGCGCCCGAAAAGCAGTTTTTGTTTTTTTTTTATTGAAAATGCATAAACTTTCACGTATTAAATCAAGCAGATATTTTATACGGGCGGGAAGGCATTAAAAAAATTTTGGTTCTGTTCGTCTATGATAGAAAGGGGTAGAAAAATCCATTCCTGATCCTTGCTTCGCATGAAACTTTTTCGATATTCATATATTATAATAAAAAATTAACTTTGGATAACTTATGGCCATATGCACCGTTTCATTAAACGAGATTAATTCCTTAAACATCCTTTTTTTTCCATAGAGATTCTATGCTTAAACGTCGTTTTAGAGCTTAAACTTCGTTCAATCAAACGGTGCATACCGCCATTAATCCATTCTCAAAAAATCATCTTGAAATTTTTGTCACATAGACTAATCAAGATGATTGTGTGCAAAAACGCAGAAATATTCAATATGCACTTTGTTTACGCGAATTTTTCCAAGAAACTACAAGAGACCTTATTCATTAAGAATGGATCAAGCTATCCAAAATCAATCAAAATCAATCGTTGCGTTGTAAAAATGATCTGGAAACTCGGGAACTGACACATCGATTCCCTAGGTCACAATAATTATTATGAGTAGTTATTAGAACCAACGTGTACAAATCTCTAAGTTACATTTTCACTGACACAAAAATTGTCATTAATATTTTGAACTAAATAATTATGGTAAGGGCGGCAAAATTTGAATAGCCTACTGGCGGCAAATATGTAAATCCGCCACTGCCAGCATCTGCTTTTCTTCGATGGGGCGTACTCCATTTGGGGCCTTGACGATGGCAAATTGGCTAGTTCAATTCAGATCGTAACACTTGTTGATATTCATATGAGCGGGTGGTATGCATCTGAATTTATCCTTATTATAATATAACCCATTGCTTATATTTCGGCAACATTTTTCGGGAGTAAGAAGCACTTGAATCGTGGAGTAAGTTGAGTTAAAAAAAGTGAACTCTTTCAGTTATTTTATCAAAGAACATCCCTGTAATGAAGCTTATCAACTAGAAATGAATACGGTTTACTTTTCCTTCTTCCCTTATACCCTTATTACTTCAGGATAATTACGAGATTATGAAGAATATCCATAGTCTCAAAACCAACAGTAAAATTTCTTTTTCCCCTGAACCAACAGTTCCAGAATTAATTAAAGAATTCCTTTAACATTTGATACTGTTATACCCACTCCCTTCTGTTGGTTCCTACATTTAATCTTACCGTTTTAACAGTAGCAAGTCTCAGATATTTGCAGCCGCTGAAATGATTTCGGTTCATTCATCCCAGAGATGATGCCCTAACATAAATTATGGAGAAGGAAGGGAGGAAAGAATCGAGTGACTCACCTGATATCATCTAGATCCCTCCGCTTTCTCTGCACGAAAAGTTCGGTTGTTGCCTCGATGCATAGTAGAATCAGACGCTTGTCACATGGGAACGGAGTTTGTTCTAGTAACCTGGGGCCTTTCAGAGATCCTGCCAACCCAACCTAGATAAGGAAACAGGGAGATGCATTTTGTTATCCATTTTTTTCTCAATACACCGTAGAATACACAAAAGTTTCTAGAACCGAGAGAGCTTCGAACCTGAGCAAAGAAGTCTGCATATTTAATGCAGCGTAATGGTAGGGAGTCCAAGAGGAAATGGCTCATCATTTTGTTATCTTGACAAATTGAGATAACTACCCGTAAGCGCATCAAATATGAATATAAACTTCTGCACATGAGTTTGGGATATTGACTTAAATTGCAAAAAAATATAGTTAAAATAAGATTTTTGTGATGAAAATTCATATTAATATGATTTCAAGTTGCAAATTAATTTTAGCCTGTAGGTCTGCAGCGTATACAGGGTGGTTAAGAAATATCGAGTAAAATAACGAAATTTTATTCTCAGAGAATTCAAGCATTTTAAGACTATCAATACAATGTATGGCCTCCACGGGCATCAATAACAGCTTGACATCTTCTTTGCATACTACACACGAGGTTGTTGAACATTTCTTGAGGAATTTGGTTCCATAAACGGGGCAGAAGATCGCTCAGATCATTTAAGGATTCTGGGGTAGGTTGATGATTATCTAATCTTCTTTGGAGCATATCCCAAACATGTTCTATACAATTCAAATCTGGTGAGGGCGGGGGTATTGGTAAATGTGGAATACCAAGCTCCTCGCGCGCATTCTCAACTATGGCTGCGCGGTCTAGCGTTATCGTCTAGAAATTGAAAAGTTTCACCAATAGCAGCGTGAAAATTTGGCACAACATTATCGATGACATGCTCCTTATAGTGTAAGGCGGTCATATTCCCAGGACAAATGTGTAGATCTGTGCGCCCGTTGAAACATATCCCGGCCCATACCATAACACTACCCCCTCGGAATGGATGGACTTCTTGGACATGGCGACGATTGCGGGGTATGCGTGGGATTATCCATACCCTTATTCTTCTGAAAATCGTCCATATCTGGTTTCATCAGTGAAAAGGACACTACGCCATTGATCGTTCCAATTGATATGTTGCCTTGCCCATTCCAGTCTTTGACGCTTATGGTCACGTGTTAATGGAACTCCTCTTAATGGACGTCCAGAACCTAGATTCACCTCTCTTGAACGTCATCTGATGGTTTCGATGGAAACTTGGACACCATCTGCATTTTGAAGAGTATTTCGTAGCATTCTAGATGTAGGGTTTCTTCTCGCCGAAATGGTGATGAAACGATCCTGAGCAGGTGTTGTTTGTCGTCGCCCACCAAGCCTTGGTCTTTCCAACACGGAACCTGTCTCCCTGAACCTATTCCAGAGTCGAGATATCAGACTTTGGCTGGCTTGGGAGCCTTATTTCCGCTACAACAACCTGAGTTAGGCCACCCTGTAGCATTCCGATAGCCCTATTAGCCTCAGCGTATGTTAATTCACGTCTTGGCATTTTCAGAAAACTCGTTTCAAACCGAAGCCGTTGATAAACTGACTTCATTTTAAAATAAGAACATTCATGAAGCATATGCAAAGAACCAAACTTCAGAAAAAAGGCAACCAGATTGACGAAATGTCTCATACTGATTTTTCTTGGATCGATTCAAGTTGTTATTGAGTTTTAAATGATTTTACAGCGATTTTCTCGAAGATTACATACTTTTAAAAACGATTGAATACGATATCCCTAACTATTGTGGGGCAGTTTATATTTGCATATCTCGAGCGGTTTCAAGGTATGTTTCTAAGAATACTTCAACACCCCATCCATATGTCATAAAACGAAGTATTTGCGGACAAAATTATATGGCAAACTGCGATTATTCTTTCATGCAGAATCACCTCCTTAAGTTTGTCGCACTTATTCACTAATAACCTGTATAAAGGACATTCAAAACGGCTCTTTTCGTCGACCTAAATATAAAATGATCGAAGTCGACTATTTGTATTTTTCGTCCGCATACACTTTTGGTCCGCAAACCCTGACTGTTCGTCACTAAGATATCAATGCTAGATAGAGGGGCCATTGAATCAATTTTGAGAAGGTTCGTTATCGGAATTGAACTAGGAACAAAAATGAATTACGCGAAAAGAATTCCCCCACTACTGTCATGAATATCTCAGTAAGCATTAGCAGCACGCCGTTTCTCACCTTATCTTCCGAGGACGAATGCCACGCGTCGCAGGATGTATCTAAGGCCCTTTCTCCATTCAGCAGAGCGCCATGCCATACAACTTTATGCGGCCAAGATAAATCTGTAAGGACGTTCTTGCCGCTGAAGGAATATATTCTGGGGGCGTGTGGGAATGGTGCACCATCTCCATTATACATCTCGCTCCAGGAATTGAAAAGGATCTCACCTCGGAGGTTGGACACCTGATGAAAATCTCAAAGTTATTTATCGGGGATGAGTGAGATATGATGATCCACTTTATTTTTCCTCGAGGTTCGCGGAAATCGTTCCTATTATGTGCTCGCTGCACTTCCATAAATCGAAAATAGCAGTTATTTATAGGACAATACTGGGAAATGTCTCCTTATTATGGTAGAGCGGCGAAATAGGGACACTTCGGATGATTCGATGAACAATCGTTCATCTTTCAATCGAAAGAAAAATTTCAAAATAATCTAAACTCGAAAGAATTTCAAAATATTATTCCACTTTTTTAATGTCATCCGAAATGAAATACATTGTTCGACAATTAAAAGGGATCACTGACCCTTCATCAATTTATTTCAGATATATTCGTTTTAAGATTCTTTTGATCAGATACCAAAGTACGCTTAGTTGATATTCTTGTTTTTCTCAGAGAAAATGTAGGAATTAAGTGTTTCAGAAAAAAAATCTTTATTTGAAATTCTGAAAAATTCTAGGTTTGCATAAGAGAGAAAAAAAATTTTTAGGGAAAATTGAAAGTTTCGGTAACGAGTGTAAAGATAGTAGGGGAGACTAGGGAGCATTGATACATGGGGAGGCTTGATACAGGCTTATATCCGCGATCTGTAGTCGTTTTCAAGAGTGATGTACTGGTGAACACTATTCTCTGGCAGAAGGCATTACGTGACGTTAATCTGTAAGGCTAACAGTAGTTTGTTTGTGAAATATTCAACAAAGAGTGTTTCGGGATGAGAAATTGTAAGTTTTTACTCAAGTTACCTAAGGGTTTTATGATCATGCATTAATTCTTCGGCATAAACAAACATTTCACTGGGAAATATCCATAAAACTACTCAATTTACAGTTTTATTCGGTTTTCAAAATATATGAGTATAAGATGAAAACATGAATCACTTTAAAAATTGCTTTCAGGGAGGTTTGAGACATTTCTCGTGGGGAGGCCTGATACATGTATCATTTTCAAAAAATATTTCGTAGCTAGTTGGATAGGCCTACATGAAGGCGTTTTCACCATCCAACATATCAAGGGGATTTTTAACAACTGGAATTTATCTGTTCAATCCCCATGTATTTAACGGGGCCGACTTTTCTTGTGCGGAAGTGACTAACCGAACATTTCCTGATTTTTCTACACCTATGGGACCAAAGCAAGCCAGTATCATTGCTGACCTACCTACTGAGCTAAATAATCCTAGTACATCCAGCAGCATACATAGCCGGGGCAGAACAAGAACTAAGAAAATCAAACAAAAGAGGTATACGAAAGAAAGAGTGTAGACCGGGGTATTTTGGACAATGAGGATGACACGGTTGAAGAATATGACAAGCCACAAAAATGTTTATATGTGACATTTGCAAGTGATGCCAATGGGGCTTATATTTTCAATTTGTGTCTCATGCCTCCCTGTACATCGTATCAATCCTCCCATATGTGGGCTTGAGTCAGTTTGCATGTTTTGTGTTCAACGTTCTGTACAGAATAAGATGTTTATGTTTTGAGATTTCTATATTTATTTTGTTGAACGATTAATTGAAGAATTATATAATATAAGAAAAGTCCTGTTTCTTCATATAATTCAGTTTCCAAAATAAAAATTCCAAAATAAAAATTCCAAAAAACGTATCAACCCTCCCCAGTCTCCCCTACTTAGTTGGCACTCTATTCGCAGAGACATACGATTATGAAATTTAGGAACAAATTGTTGAAAACATCAAAAAAAGCGTTATAAAGCTGCTCTAGATTGTTAATTGGTTATTCTAAGGGAAAGAGTTGTCTAAACATTTCTCCCTAGCCATGCTCGATGCAATTTATATCTGGAGAGCGAGCTGGCCGGTCCATCTATTCAATAACATTAGCTTCCAGCGCTTTATTATCCAGGCTATTTCGGTGAGGATAGGCTATCGTCAATTAAACTGAAATTTTCACCAATAGCAGCCGCATAAGGAACGATTTCTGGTTCAATGATCATATCGTGATATCTATCTACAAATGCCAACCCAACACGTATGTGGGCACCATTAACTGTTTTGAAAAATCAAAAGAAAAATAAAAGAAAAATAAAAGAAAAAAAAATTTTTAAGGAAAAAAGGAGGGGACATTTTTTTTGTCTTATATTTGTTTTTTTAAGATAATATGTATATCAATGACAATATTGATGAGATACTGTGTATATTGACATTCTCATTGAACGTTGTTTATCTGTAATTTTTTTATGAACTTCTTCATTTTTCCTTTGCCTTTTCTGTGTACATTTTTTGTTACTTGTTGTGAATACTTTAGTGGCCGTAAGCCGGTTTGTATTCTCATGAATAAATAAATAAAATTAAAAAAAATAAATAGCTTCGACCTCTTTTTCCCTAAACAAGAGTCATCCGTCAGAATTGACCATCCGACTCATCCGAAAATAAATACAAACTCCAATCTTCACTCTTAATGCCTACTCCAATTAGTCGATTTCAGAGAGCAAGAGCTTTAAATTTAAAAAGAATATTATAAGAACAACAATATCCTACTTTTTTAACGTTTTTACTATAATTCCGAAACTTAAGTTTCATTTCTAACCTGTAGTTGGAATATCATTAACTTGCCAAACTAAGTATTTGGCATAACTTATTTATAGAATCGATCGTCTTTTTTAAATAAAAGCAGTTGACCAACAGCAATTTAATGAAATTTGCTTACCGAGATTTCATTGAGCTTCAAAATGAAAATAAAAAAAAACAACAAAATCTCGTACAACAAATTGTGGGAGACGAATTTACTTATTTGAAAATTTTTTGTTCAACGACCATTTTAAATATTTTTTTGGTGAGGTTTCTATGATTTTCTCCATTTGAAATCAATAGCAAAGTACAACTCAAATAATTCCTTCAATATCAAACCATCGATTTTCATTTAATTACGCTTTCAATCCTGCTAAATTAAGAGCACGATGAAATATTCCCCAAATATTGGGATTCTCGGATTCTCAGAAGGGATGTAATAAGTCATTAATTATTCAAGACACAATAACATCCCCAGAACTTGTTTCCACTACTGATACACATCTAACAAAGACTAATTATTAAATTTAATTAGTTACACAATTTCTTCCCAACAGTTTGATGTGACTTCCCTTACATGATATTCTGTAAACTCACTACTATTATTCTTTCATACGTATTCGAGATTTTATACTTTGAGAGTATGTCAAGGAGATTTTAGCTCGTTTCCTCCTTAGGGGTAGCAAGCTTCATATAGCTGTAATACAGAGAGGATGACCTAGAAATAATCCTGAGTAAGGAGTTCAAAACCAGGCCGTTTTTAAATCGATGCGAAATATTGTAGAGAGCGAAATCTAAGAGAAGTTTCATATAAGTTTCAGTTGAAAACCCTTTATTACCAGGTTCAAACGATATAATTCATTATATTTTCGAACTTTTCGATGAGATGATAATCTTTGACTTAGATCGCTCTGAAGATGCGTACCGCAATTTTGGGCGAAACGTTAGGTCAAATACCGACAAGACCAAGGCTTTACAGCCCAGAAACTTCAATTATTCAATCGACAATTATTTTTTTTGAAATATTATTATTGAATAGGCTCCTTCTTATCATTGTGTCTGAGGAATTATTCGGATTTATCCATATAATTGTTTATTTTTGTGTTTTTATCACAACACTTCACATTATTCCTTTGTTTCGGTTTCTTCCATCGTATAAAATAATTCTAACCCAAACATTATAACATTATAATACTCACTGGTAATCTTCGGTCTGCCTGTCTCACAATTGAGTCTACATTCTGGACCCTGGATGACAAGAAGGCTCTGAAGGTACCACGTAGACCTGCCCTTCGTGCTTCGCGGTAACATGCGTAATCTGCACCGCTAACGCCATGGATGTCACCGGTATATGGTTCATTAAGAGCACCCATTCTAAGCTAAAAGAAATTCGATTCTCAGTATCAAATACTGCAGTCTGGAAATTTTTCTCGAATGAGAAAATAATACTCACCATTCTTGGATGCCACTGCGAAAGAAAAAAAATATTAATATCGTTTTCTTGGTTTGATTTTGCAACAGAGTTATTTCATTATTAGTCGTGATGAAGGAGTAGACAGTACAAAACTCTTGTTAGAGGAATGTAATCAAGTGAATACACGGAGTAAGTAAAATGTAATGAAAATCCAGTCATAATTCCTATGAGAGACGGCTCTCCATTATTCTTCAAGGCACTTTAAGATAAGAAATGGAGTTTTCCACCAATGTTGTCTATAAGGGATACGATCTATGTATTATATAGGATGTTTGTGAACGGATGCGAACGATTTTAAGAGATGCTTTCTCACACAAAAAACCAAGGGATGTCTTCCGTATAATATTTTGTTCAGAGCTCCTTCCGCTTCACGTTACTGCCTTTTAAACTTGAGAGACAAAATCCGGGTTACTTCCATTCCATTGACATTCGAATTTATTCTTTCCTAGCTTAATTTTTAGATATATATAATTATGACCTCTGTTATTTTATGTGGAAAGACTATACAAATTATTTTATTTTTTGAGAAAAGGTCTAAATTTAAGAAAGTTATATATGTAAGCACCAACTTATTTGTCTTTCCATTGTTGAAAAATTCTTCCTAATTGTTCCATATTGGAGATATTCAACAGAGACGAATTTCTTGCTCGACCTCAACAGAAAATTACATTTTACCTACTACTTTACTAACGAAAATGCGACTATTCCGAAGGCAAGCATTTTTCGTCCGCAGACACTTTTGGTCCGCTGTCGTCACTCTGCTACGACACGAATGGCAATTGAGTAATTTTCGTGAATACACGATTCAATAAATTCACAAGTACCTGTGATAATAACTATCATTTGCTGTTGTCAAATATATTCTTCACGAAATTCGCTAGTTTTTACGAGTTGAAAACTACGGCGACGTAGCCGAGGCCAGCAAACAGGTAAGTACTTACTTTCATTATTGTGTATTGAGGGTTGTAAGAGGTTGATTACTCAAATCCTGTAAGAGGTGTTGGAATAAGTTTCAGATTTGATGGAGGCCTATTTAACCTGAAGCGCCTCAGAGCAAAAACCCGTAAAAAATTTACCACGGAACTTCAATATGCAGACGACTGCGTACTTATTGCTATAGCAGCTCAGAGGATCTACAGATAATGTTGGTCACCTATAAACATATACAGGGTGATTCAAAACTCGAGGCGAAAAATTAAGGGACATATAGAGACTGATATTCTTGATTGAACGTAAAAAAAATTTTGGCCGATAAGGCTTCGTTTCCGAGTTTTTGGACAGAAATGTTTCTCTATGCAACCAATTAAATTTCATAAATTACCACCGCATGTTGGATGAAACGTTGTTGCCTGGTTACACCAAAATTTCAATGGTAGATGGATTGGTCGGTGTGGTCAGGTGCTATGGCCAGCAAGATCACCTGATTCGAATCCTTTGGATTATTTTGTATGGGGATATTTGAAACAACAAGTTTACGTAGTGTAAAATTAATGATAAAGAACAATTAATGGAATGAATTATTATTGCAGTCGAATCCACTCAGAATAGGCAAAACATGCAATTAGTGTACAATTCCCTTATTCTCCGTTGCCAAGCTTGTATCAATGCTAATGGAGGCATTTTCGAACATTTGATTAAATTTTTCCTGTATTTTTATCAGCTATTAAAGATTAAAATTGATGACATGCAGAAATTTTGAACACTTATATCTCGGAAACAAGACAATATCCAAAAATTTTATTTTACTTTTTTTATCAAGAATAGCAGTCTGTATACGTTCCTCAATTTTTCGCCTCGAGTTCTGAATCACCCTGTATAGGCTTTAGGCCTAAGACTCAATATCAACAAAATCAAAATCCTGGTAAGTCCGCCAGAAAGCCTTCAAACAGATATCAGCCTGGAGAATGAAACTCTAGAACAGGTCGAGCAGTTCAAATACTTGGGAAGCTTCATAAATACTAGGGCTAACCTAGACACGGAAATACACAACCGTATCAATTCGGTATCACGAGCATTCTGGAAGCTAAACGATAGAGTGTTTCAAAATCACGACCTCAATCTGAAGACCAAGACAGCTGTTTACAAAGCAGTGGTCCTTCCAACGCTTCTTTACGGAAGCAAAAGCTGGACGCCCTACAGGCAACATATCAAAACAGCTTGAACAAACGCAACAACGTCATCTAAGACAAATAATGCACATCAGATGGTTCCACAAAGTTTCGAATGCAGAAGTCTTGCAACGCGCGAGTTGTACAACAATTGAGACTCAAGTAACGAGGGCCCGACTCAGATGGAGCGGCCACATTCTGAGGATGCAGGACACAAGACTCCCCAAAATAGCTCTGTACGGCGAATTCACAGAGGGAACTCGGAAACCAGGAGGCCAGTATAAGCGGTTCAAAGATATACTGCATCAATCTCTAAAATCAGTTAATATCAATCATAACTGGGAACAACTAGCGTCAGACAGGTCACATGGAGGTCTCTAGTACACATCAGTTATAATGGAGAATCGAGAAGGATACAGCGGCGGCCAGATCTGGTTCGTGACTATCCATGCCCGGAGGATCTTTAGGTCACGGTTGGGGGTCTCTTCAGTCACAGGAGGGCACACAGTCGCAATTAGACCTAAGAAATTATAAGTCTGTCCGCACCGTTTTTTTTTGTTTTTTTTGTCTTTTATTTCTTTTTGTAGATTTATTCCCGGTTACGGGATGCAGCAATGAATGAATGACTCAAAGCATTGATAAAGGTATAAAGAGGTCGACGAAAAAATGTAATATGCGCGTTTGATTGCTAGCCCCAGCTGCGTCTCGGCTATGAATTTGCAGGCTCGATTATAACAGACAGTTATTGTTTCATCCGTTATTTCCCAAAGTCTTTCAAGTCGGTGTAGAAAACTTCGTGTATACCTGATGCATCCAGAAGCTCAACTTCTTCGATTACATATTCAGTATGATAATCAACCAATTTCCATTTGTCCGTTGCGGATTTTAGAAATGTAATCGATTCACCCTCAAGCGCAGAATTGAAGGTAATACCTGATCTAACAGAGCAAACGGAATCGAACAGAATTGAAGTGCCTGTCTCGAGGACTTCTTCGAAAACTGTTCAGAATCGTGATACATTTTACGTTTAATGGGATTCAGTGAGGCGAGAAAATAATGAAATATAATCCAATATTCGTTTGTCGTCCTATTAAGCTCGACCTTACCTGGGTTAAAAAGAAGAAATTACTCAGCGAATAAAATCACTTCAGCAAAAAAATGTGGATTTGTTGGAATAGCTGAAATGCTCGGATAAGTGTTCATTGAACGCATTCTACATATTTTGAAAAAGATTTGTAGACCTTCAGAGGGTTTAAATCGAGGGTCCCAAACCTTTTCTTGGCCAAGGACCTCTTTAATATTATTCTTGTTAGCAGGGACCATCTGTAATAAACCTGTAATAAATCTGAAAATTTTATGGAGCTCGATGCAGCCGTTCGGTCTTGACGATTATTCAATTGATTCCACATTTTTGGAAATTTTTCGATAATCACCTTTCGAGTGGATTATCTCTAAATAACAATAACCGTAGATGGAAATGTGATACATATTCTGAAAGAGCAACTCTTCTAGTGATAAATCTGAAAATTTTATGGAGCTCGATGCAGCCGTTCGATCTTGACGATTATTTATTTGATTCCATCTTTTTGGAAATTTTTCGATGCTACCCTTTCAATCTTGACGATTATCTAATTGCTTCCATCTTCTTGGGAATTTTTACGTATAATCACAATTGAAGTTTGCAAATAAAAGCTCGAAGGTTATCTTCAAAAATGAATATATTTGCGACGTTCTCATAAATATTTCAGCAAGTTTGTATTGACTCATTGACTGTACTTCTGATTCTATTCACTAACACAATATATTAAACAGTTTGGTCTGGAAGCAGCGGTTAAATCTTCCATGTTATAAGTTCGCGGACCATATTTTGGCTTCTGCGGACCACTGGTGGTCCAGGGACCACTGGTTTAAATGAATAGTTAGGGGTTGATTTCTTGCCAAACAATAATGTGCTTCTATCACATAATTTTTTTTGAGGTGCTTGAATATAGGGTGGTATTCTGCTTTCATCTGTAACTTTTCATAAGCTTACAGGAAAATTGCAATTCTGGACGTTTTTAGTGATCTGTAGCTTACAGGAATCCGTAACTATTTAAGATAAGTAGTTCAAAAGTAACACTGAGAAGAAGATAATTACAGGAACACTGACAGATCGATCGTAAGCTATAGATTTGTAACTTACTGATAAAAATCAGAATACAACCATTAGTCTCCTAAAGATGGCATCTGAAATCCAAATGTTAGGGACTCGTGAAATAAATATTATTAGAGGTGGTTTCATAGTGAAACCACTAGGAACGAAAGGGTTAAACCAAAACACTGACAGATGAAATAAAGCAGACGAATTCTGGAGACTTCTTTATAATTGTACGTCGTGACATTCAATCCTATTCAACAGTTCACCAAGATCCACAGGTTCCGTTATGTTCATGCGAATATGAGATCTACGAAACTGATGCTAATACTCATTGTTGCGAAAACAATGCAATGTTATCAGCAGGTACGTAGTTGGCAGTCAAAGTGCAATAGCCTTATCCCAGTTTCCCAATAGCCAACGGTAATGTTCTCAAAGGGCTGCATTAAAATAATATAATCAACATGGGCAGGGTATTAAAGGTTTGACGTCAGCGCGGTTCAGTTTAGGGCCCGCTATTATTAAGCCGATATGTGAGGCTGGCCGATAATTGAGTTCCCTAAACCTTAGATAAACATTAAATCTGAATCCTATCGCGAAGCATATCTTTTCCGGGGCAGTTCAGATGGCGTTACTTACATTGGAAACATCGGCAGGTTTGGCGATGTTATTTATTAGGTTGCTAACTTCAAGAGGGGGCCGCAGATGCGGGTTATTTGTAGTTGGCGGTGCGGGGGTGGTCACAGGTAATAGGGATCCCAGCTGCAACAAATGGTTATTTTATGAGCGGCGAAGCAGCGTCTATGAGTATTGGTTGGAATTTTCTGATATAATGAGGTTGTATTTTTAGATTTGCGAATAAGTTTCCAAGCTCGAAGACTCATATGAGCGAAGTTTTTTTGCCTTGTGAGTCAGTACCGAAAGTGTCCCTCCCTTCGGAAGGGAAAGCAAACTTAAGCAGAAAAATAACGATAAATATATTAAAAGTAATTCTTTAGTTGGAAATTACATTTTATATTAGAGTAATTTTCTACGACTTATTTTTAATTAATTTCTCAACTTTCAGAATGCTAAAATTTTTTAATTGATTCGATAATTATTTGAAATTTTTTGACTTGAATCAAGCATCAAGTGATAATTTTGGGGATTCATGTTAATTCAAATCAAATACCAAATTAAAATTCATTTAAAAGGCTCGTAAATAACTGAACGAAAATTGATGATGTTGATAGGTTGTACATCATGAAAATATTCTGTTTAACAACGCAAAAAATGTTTGAGAAAATCTATTGGGCTTGCTTAACGTCGTTTGTTGATGTTCTTCCAAGTTGCTTTCCTAATGACTCACCAGAAATTCGATGATTTATATCTGAATGGTTATTGAAACGAGAAGGTTTTAAATTTCAAATTTTAACGCCCTTTCTATCAGCAAATAAAAAATGGGTCATGCATTCTTATTCATATTAGATATTATGGATACCAGATATTTGAAAGGGTCTATATAATATCCACGTATCTACAGAAATAATTTGTGTCAAGAGGTACATCCAACATTCTGCACATAATCATTTAGACCTATTACATATTTATATTCCTTTTCAAGAGATCAATCAGATAATTCCCTAGAAGTAGAGGTAAAGAAGAGAACTACTGAAGCAGGCAGTCCCCAAGATGATGATGCAAGAGACATCATATTGCAACTCCATTATGCACATAAATAATTCTGATAACCAACATCAAGTTGATGAGCCAGTATCTTGAGGTATAAATTTCGAGTATCTATAATATCTTAATTTTAAACAGAGTGAAGAGTAGTTTCAGGTCATATACAGGATGTATTTGAACGACACCGGAAAAATGAAAGGAGTGATTCTCTGAAGAAAATTAAAGTGGGTCGAAGTTGTTCGAAAAAGCTTGTAGAAATGAAAAAGCTAGGATATGAATTGGGCTTTTCATCCATGTTCTTTCCAAAGGTAAATTTTCATCCAAAAAAAAAGGGTTGAGAAAAAATATCTTAGGGGTTTACTATTTCAACCATTTCTGAGCATCCTTCAGGATTGAAAAAATTCCAACATGTATAATTTTATTGACAAATAATATTCACCAAGTTTCGAGTCGTTAGCTGAATAAACAGGAAAAAGAAAAACAATTTTTTTTTGTTAATCTTCGGAAATGTGAAAATTCACCGGGGGAGGTTTTTCAAGAAATTTTATAACATATACCACCACGGAATCATCCCTCACATTTTTTCGGTGTTATTCAGATACACCCTGTATAAAAATAGAAGAGACGGAAATATAATTTTTTGAGGATGTACTATGTACGAACTCTGTTTTTTGTTGAATACTTGATGTTCATTCTACGATGCTCTTAAATAATTTGATCTATATTGTTTTGCAACAACACTTCAACTTGACATATTCCTTTATGGTATTATAAAACACTCAGAACCCCGTGAGAATTTTGAAGTTGAGCAACACTGCGTGAAATTTTTATAATCAGAAATAGTTACCAACTAATATTTATTTGATCTCTATGTTCATATGTATAGGTTTAAGTGTAACTTAGTTTTTTATATATTAATACTATAAACATGATTTGTATTTTGCGGTGATAAAGTTATGTTATTGTCTTCATTAAATATTCACCACATTTTATCTATATTTTGAAAATGACAATCTTTCGAATCAATATAATAAAAATTGCAGTATTAAAATATTATGGTAATCTGTCAGCAAATAAATGGGGCATCATTACCCCAATATTCAATTCCTGGAAAAACATACATAAACTCTACCCAAGAAAAGGGGCAATAGCCTTCCCCATGCAAATTTATTCCTACAATAAGTCGTCAGTAATACTTTTATCCCCAACAGAACACATTTTTCAAGCTGGTGTAATGGGATAAAACACTCACCGCAATGTATTGCCAGCCATTATTGACCCTTACTAATATCGCTTCCTCCTCAATGATATACGCTATCGTTCCCACAGGACTGATGGAAGTCATTTTCATCATGGCAGCCCTGTCTTGGAAAGACACGGCTCCAGGCACAATTTGCCTGGGAAGATCATCTTCCTTTGATGAAGGTGGAATCGGTGTCGCTCGACCTGAAATCAGGGATAATATGCTCAAGCATAGAACGATATTGTATATTAAATATTTGTTATCTTATCTGGTTGTTCGATTGACGTTAATTAGAAACGTTCGCTTGGAACTTGGAATAGCGAACAGGATGTTTCTGAATTGATGCGACAGGGTAGTGACTATTTCATTCCCCTTTAAGTTACTGAGCTTCAGAATTAGGTTTGTTCAGTCGTGAATGTTAGGTAGCCCAACTCGAGTTTGTCAGGCGTTTTTTGTCCCAGTTGCTGGCGACGCCTTGCGGGCAGAAAACGTAGATTTGCCTAGGTTTCTTCTCTAGCCCGTTGAGATAAGTAATTGCATTTTCACCTGTTCAGTTGCCCAATATCCATAATAATAATAATCAGGAATTCATCAACAAATACTTAACGAACCAATTGAGGTTATTTTTTCTGCCTTTCGGTTGCTTTAATCATTTTACAATCCTTGGAATGTATCCAGCTTTCAAATCTAAGTGATATGGAAGAAATTTTATATTGTATTTTCGAGGCAAGTTTCAGGCGTTTTTCTGTTCGTGTTTCGTGCATTAGATTTATGGTTTCGTTACAGAATATGTCCACTACTTATGTTTCTGATGATAGGTCGAAGTTTTATATCACCTCTTTGCGCAGTCTCATAGAGGTAATACATTAGTAGTTGAGGCGTTCTGTGACGAAATCATAAATATAATGTACAAAAGACGAAAAAACGCCTGAATAAGGTCAACATTCACTTTTTAAACACAATATAAATTTTCTCCCATATAACTTGGATTTGAAAGCCAGCGACATTTCAATGATCATAAAATGAAAGCAAGCGAGGCACAAATAAAATTTGAAAAAATACGTTTTCATTGTAAGTGTTCAGTCGAATATTTACATTATATTATTGTTTCTGAACTCGTCCATTCAGTCTGGATTAATTTTCATCCAAAGAGCAAAGAGTAGAAAAATAGGAAACGATGCGACTAAAGTGATGTGTGCGCCATCTGTGTTTCAAATGTGTTACTAAGACCCTAAGACTGGTTAGAATATCAATTTGAGGGCCATTTGCAGAAACAAGTTTCCAGATGGCCCTTTTGATCAAAGAGGTTTTGAATGTTTTGATTCTCGTACCACTTTTTATTTATCTTTCTAGTTGCTGGTTATTGATTTTTTTCGTATAATTTATCGGTGAAAACCTCAAAATATTCGCATATTATTGCATGGTGAAGAACTGTGGATGAAATAAAATAAATTTTGAATTTTTATATTGACATAAAGAGACTACACAATGAAGAAATCATAAAAAAGCATAAAGAAACTATACTGACGGGCTAAAATACAGGTCTTGTATAATACCTCTGTAAGGTTTTTTCAATTGTGGTTCTGAAAATTCTTTACTTAATAATATGTAGAGAACGAAAATGTGTATACTATGATGGTATATTGAATATTCGTCCATATTAATAATCATAATAATAATAACTGTATTTACGGCAATCGACCTAAGTCCTTCAAGCAAAGTCCATATTAATTTCTGATATAAATTGTACAAATTCGACGAAGTTTATCAATTGAAAACAATGTATTTCACAGAAATAACACCTTTGACGTATCACATATCACCATATATATTGTGTCCTATTAAAAACTCTATTTTTTTGTCCATAATTTTAAGATTTAAGTTTTTTGTAAATTGTAAATAAAAATATACCAAATTTGACATCCTATTTCATTCAAGTCAATTGATTCCCAACAATGCTCAGATTGAAACTAAAATCCTGATCACAGAATTCTAATTTCGCACCCATCAATTATAAAACAGAAAACTGTTATTGAACAGTACGTTTTCAGCGCCATCTCATTGTCAAATGTGACAAACACAGGCCAGAATGTAGTCGGTTTTTAGTACTAGAGGTATGAGAGATTTCTATCTTTCTCCTCTATAATCTTTGTTTTCATCATTATCATGACATCGATGTCGGTTATTGTCATGAATTCGGACGTTTCTGCGCTCTCTCTCTCTCTCTCTTTGCTTGATTACAGCAATATACGGTTCCAGCAATATGAGAATTTGGACAAAAGGAATTATCATCTTCTTTCTGAGGAAGGCATTGTGGGTACCAAGTACCGAACATAATTTGATAACTTGAATAATTCTTTCAAATTTCAGCCATTTCTCCGGTTCTATCACTTTGAAAGCTGTTGTTTCAGTCGAATCATCGGCGATTGTATTTTCATCACATCTATTTTCTCTGCCATTCAGTGCGTACTGAGCATCACATTCATGAATGCAGATTTGCGATTCGTACCTATGAAAATACATACATGAAATCTTCAGCTAACCAATCTCACTTGCATAATTCTCTTGTTCAATTCGGCTTTGCTTCGTCACCTCTACGTTCAGGGCGCTAAACCCGAGAATATAGCCATTTGCATAGGTTTATTTGCGGTCCCCATTTTCATGGTTCGACTGTCCCAAATCTCCTTCATGGGAAGGCACCGAAATGCCGGTGAGAGAGGATCTCCCCTGAATTGCGGCTTTCCACTTCGACGAATTGAATTTCCTGTGTTTCGGGGAATTTTTTCGAATTGCCTCTGAGAAATTTATGAATCGAGAATTTGTATTTCAGAGTAACAAAAAATGTAAGTGTTTACGCACTAATTTCCAAAAAAGCAGACACTTTTCGTCCGCAGACACTCAAATTGAGACTTTAAATAACACCCTGTAGGTATCTCTAGGTAGCATTTGCAGCCCAAATCTCTTTCTTAAAATTGTACAAGGAATCTCTCCTTTACATTTCATTATAATATTGCTTTTTCTTAGTTTTTTCATATGAAAAGTTTAAAAAATCGGATTCGTTATGGGCTCTGGGGGGTAATTACCTCCTTTACCACCCCCCCCCCCCCTTGGGCCAGCCTTGACGAGAGTGGTGTCATTTTCGTGAATCCACCGTGCAATAAAAACATAGTGTATTAGCTTTAGGCAATCTGCTTGATCTTACTCGTGAATTAGAAACGAGGATTGAATATTTATGTTCAGATCAATCAAGAATTGATAGTGATAACGATATGATAATCAGTTACACTCCTCTAGAGCTGAGGGAATTGGAAACAACGAGCGACGTAGCCTAGGCCAGCAAACAGGTGACTACTTACTTTCTCAAAGGTATGTGAGGTGATCGAAAAAATATAATATATGCACCTCGTCAGAAAACTGTCTATTGCAGGGGTGTTCAGACTTGAATCGCCTGCGATCTACTTCAATATTATCAGACACCAATCGATCGACTTTGAGTAAGTAGAGTCCTTCGGGGTGACTGAGCGCAGAGGGTAAGTGTGTGCGCAGTGCGTATCTCAACTATGAATTGTATGAAAGACTGGTTCATTTGGGTGAAGCAAGGGCGCAGAATCGCCAAATTAGTTTTTCATAGGAGTGCGCCGTGCGACGTTTCGTTAACTTTTTATTTGCAATCAATCAAATTCACTAGTTTTCTTGTTCATTTTCAGCATCTCTGCAAATTCTGCCAGGTCCAAGTGCCGAGTCCGATAATGTTAAACAATATTTTATTCGATCATGCGCATATTAATCTAAATATATAATAAAACAAAATCAGGTTCTCTTAGCTGCTCAACTCTATAAGAACGTCAATTCAAATTTTGGCTTACTGGGGAAAGTGTGCGCGGGTAAGTGTGCGCATAGATTCATTATATGGGCATTAGTTCAGTGAGGAATAAATTATGACATTGTTGATTTTCTTGGTTAAGACTCGATCAATATTGTCCTATTTGTTCAGAAAAATATGAAGAGCCACCAACAGGGGAATGTATCAAGTGTTGTGTTCACCAGGAATGGTGGCACGAAAAATAATACAGTGCTTGTGAAAAGGCGCTTCTGTATTGACAATAAAAAGCATTTCTCTAAAATTGTAACATTTTGATGACATTATTTTGTAATTTGTTTTGATTGTGTGGTTCACTAAGCACTGCGTTCACTTACCCCGTGAGGGTGCGCACACTTACCCGCAATACAGGGGCATGTGAACGCACTCCGACTTCCACTATTAAATTTTTTTTTGCGGAAAAAAAAACGTTTTTGTTTGTTTCCTTTTTGATGTTTTTTTAAAGATTAGAAAATTCTCTATCTAATGAATATGTTTTAATTTTCCTAGCTTCAACATTTGAAACAGGATATGGCTTGAAAGGCAAAAGTGCGCACAGTTGCCCCGAATGACTCTATATGTTATGTAGTTATTTATACAGAGTTAGTCTTCGATTCGTACAAATATTTTAACTTCTTCTTCTTGAGGTCAAAAGAAACACTTTTTTCCTATACCATTTTTTCCGATTAATCCCTGACAAAAAGATATACAGCCAGTTTCATAATCAAATTTGAAGTCCCTTTACGCTTAAACTTTCCTTTGGTGTCATTTTCAGTAGGAAGATTTAAAATTAAAGGGACTTTCAAGTTTGATTATAAAACTGGCCGATGAGCAATTTTAAGTTTTCATAATGAGCTATGCCACCATTGCTACCCCTGGAGAAACAAAATCAGTAAAATCACTTTCAGAATAACAAGCTAAATCTGTGACCAAACACATCTGTGGATTATTTAAACAGAGTTGCATTTCGAATTTCTCGAAAACGGTGTATATTATGCGGGAAAATATGAAAATATTCATTAGATAGCGTCTAACTTAGTTTAAAGAGTTGAGTTCTTTGAATTTTTGGTTTTTTTATGGTACGTAATGGTCATAATGAGAAAAATGGAACACGTGGGTGATATCTGTTCGAAAAAGATTCATCAAATAAATGAAAAACTATATTCCCAAATTCATTACATTCGATAAAACCGTTTGTGAGATGCAACTGAAAATAAATTTTTTTATGGTTTTTCAATAGCCTGTATCTTTTGAAACGAACCGATTCGGAAAAAATGATAAGAGAAAAAGTTGTTTTCTTTGACCTCAAGAATCTATTGTTCGATCGATTCAAAAATCTCACACAATCGACAGTTTGAACAGCCCTGGTCTATTGTCTCACTTGTTAGTTAGTCGAAAATTCATTCATTCATTCATTCATTCATTCATTGCTGTATCCCGTTACCGGGAATAAATCTACAAAAGAAGAAGAAAAAAAAAAAATTCGAACAGACTTGTAACTTCTTAGTGCTAGTTGCGACTGTGTGCCCTCCTGTGACTAAAGAGACCCAACCGTGACCTGCAGATCCTTCCACACTCAGGGCATGGATAGTCTCCAACCAGATCTGGCCGCCGCTGTATCCTTCTCGATTCTCCACTATAACTGTGGCAAAAAACTGTAAGTATACTATCGTTGAGCCTGCATAGTGCTAGCTGAGGCTAGTAAGCAAATCTACACTAGAAAGAATGATTCATTGTTTTCACCCTCCAATACCGATACCAATGTAGTAGAATATCAAGCTCTCGATATTTTTCATGAGAGTTTCTCTGCTCTTTCATATTCGCTTTCAATTTTATGACTTATGTCATGTAAATGAAATGTTATCTATACAGGCTTGGGATAGAGTGTGAAGACGAAATGAACGATATAACGCATATCTTTTGTTAACTTGATTCCGTACCTATGTTATCACAACCCTTTTACATCTTCCGATGAAAACGGAGAATCACCAAATTGTTATTCCTAAATAATCAACTACATAAATGCGCCCATCTGAAGTCTGCATTGCACACAACAAACATCTGAAGCTCGTTCCATATTCATGAAACATTTCATGGCCTTGACCCCCCATTTTATAGGGTATAAAGGTGGCTGGCTGTCGCATTGTTATCTCGAAATTTTACATTCTGCAATATCCCGGGTAATACTTTCCACGCTTTAGCTGACCTACAAACCGAATAATAGGATGCATTTGAGTGATGAAGAGAGCTTTGTTCCATAAAATATGAGGAATGTTTGTCTTTCCGGATTCTTCCCGAAACTGAGTGCTCTATGCGGAAATAATTTTATTGCCACAAGTGACGTTGCACCGTTTCCGTGACAAGCGAATCCGCAAATGAAATACACGACAAAAGAAGTCTGGAAGACGATTAGAAAGTTTCACGAGGCTTCGCAATTTCTAATCAGTCTTTTGCGGAAATATCACACCGATCGCGAAGGTAACAACAGCGAACCTTCCCAGTAACAAGATGAAACAGTGAAAAAACTCATCATCTAGAAAACCTCAACTACGACGCTAAAGCCGGGTCCAGACTATGTAACAAAACATTTTATTAACAAATTTATACAACAAATATATTATAAAATTTTGTTATATAACTTGTTATAAAATAGCAGAGGCATCCAGACTATGTAACAAAATAAAACTAAACAAAAGTGCTCATCTGGAAGCAGTGCCAGTGTATTGAAAATGTTTTCAAACGTAGAGGATGTCATTTTGGCAGCAGCAGCTTGCGTGATTTTATGTAGACGACGAGTGAAATCCAAACGGAGATTTTGGGTACGGCCATCGTTGAGAGCTAGAGGAACATATAGTGGAACAACTCTTTTGAGGGATCTAGCAATGGATGACATAGAGTTCTGCAATACTAAATTCAATCGCCGATTTGCCGATGCGCTGGTTGGCTGGCGCTGCAGTATATGTTTAATAACACAAGTGTGGACAAGTTGCGGCGTGTTATATAACAAAGTTATATTACTTTCTTTGATCTTTACCGACACCCAACGGATAACATAAAATTTGCTATAAAGCAAGAAAAATGTTGTATAACATTGTGTTTTATAACTTTTCCCTTGAATTTCTCTTACAGGTTATATTAACTTTGCTATAAAACATGTTTTGTTACATAGTCTGGACCCGGCTTAAGAAGAAAACAAGACTGGAAAATGCAGTCCATACACGCCCACACGCTCTCAAAAAGAATACCATGAAATGGTACATGTTCTATAAGAACCTTAAGCCGGGTCCAGACTATATAACAAAACATTTTATTAACAAAGTTATACAACAAATGTGTTATACAACTTTGTT
This sequence comes from Coccinella septempunctata, assembly GCF_907165205.1. NCBI lineage: Eukaryota > Metazoa > Arthropoda > Insecta > Coleoptera > Coccinellidae > Coccinella > Coccinella septempunctata. The sequence continues at coordinate 54,269,033 of NC_058189.1, read as the reverse complement.
ATATAACTTGTTATAAAATAGCAGAGACATCCAGACTATGTAACAAAATAAAACTAAAAAAAAGTGCTCATCTGGAAGCAGTGGCATCTGTAGTATTGAAAATGTCCTCAAACGTAGAGGATGTCATTTTGGCAGCAGCAGCTTGCGTGATTTTATGTAGACGACGGGTGAAATCTAAACGGAGATTTTGGGTACGGCTATCGTTGAGAGCTAGAGGAACAACTCTTTTGAAGGATCTAGCAATGGATGACATAGACCTATTGACAGGGGACATTAAATGTGATGTTAGTTTTAAAAATTTCCTAAGGATGACAAGTTCCGATTTCGAATACCTGATGGCTGGCTGGCTCTGCAGTAAATGTTTAATAACACAAGTGTGGACAAGTTGCGGCGTGTTATATTACAAAGTTATATTACTTTCTTTGATCTTTACCGACACCCGATGGATAACATAAAATTTGCTATATAGCAAGAAAAATGTTCTATAACATTGTGTTATATAACTTTTTCAATTGAATTTCTCTAACAAGTTATACAACTATGCTATATAACATGTTTTGTTACATAGTCTGGACCCGGCTTAAGATGGTATGGGAGTGCCGAAGATAATTCGACGAATTATTCAAAAATTACATATTGACCCGGAATCTAACTGTGATAGGTGATTGTACAGGGTGTCCCAAACTTGATGCTGTCTGAGACCATCTCAAGAACTATAAGACTTAGAGAACATATCGTCGAAGACCCCCAATCTCTTTTTCGATATCATTGTATATCAGATCATAGATATCTCAATTCGTTCTCGAGTTACAGGGCAAATTGAGTGTATCAAATATTTCGTTATATCTTGGTTTATGTTCGAGTTATTCGAAAAATTTCAAAACATTTTTTTCAGAAATTTGTATGTTTTATATGATATTCCAAAGGGGTTGAGGAAATCAATCACCATTTCCGAGATATAGAGGTCGGTGTATTTTAAATGGGACACCCTATATTTTTCTATGCAGTTTTTTAGTCACAGATTTGTCGAAAATCATCCCATTACCGTTTTTCAAAAATGCCATCCGTTATGAAGATATTTGGTTTTTCAACTTCATTCTTGACATGGGACACCTTAGATAAATCTTATACGGGGTTAGAACTATTTAGATGGGGACTTCAGCAATATCGAAAACCGTTAAAAATCTAGGGTGGCTCAAATTACAAAAAAGTAGTACACCAGTAGAATCGCTATATTGGATGATATGAGATATATGAGATATGTTCAAACTGTTTACACCAAGACACTCATCCTTGCATAACGCAACTTTTTTGTAATTTAATCCACCCTGTATTTCTAACGGTTTTCCATATCCCTGTAGTCCCCCTCTAAATATGTAGTTCTAAAGCTTTTTATTCGACTTACTTTAGTGCTCTTTCAAGTTCGTCCTTCGTTTCGTTTCTATGGAAGTTTCGATTCAATTTATGTATAATTAAAACTTTCAGATAATTTCTCCTTCTTATATTATCTTCAAGAGGGGTCTACACTCTACACCGTTTTAGTGGTAAGTTCAAAAAGAGAAAATGAATATCTTACGTCAGAATCCACTTATTTATATGGCGTTTTCATTATAATTCAATTCAATCAGTTCGTCATCTCGGAAAGCCAGAATATTTTTCATTCGCCAAACGGAAAAAAAATTGGGAAATTTTTTCATTGAAGAACAAATGTTCATTCATGTTATTCACTTTCCGAGGTGAAATGATTTTTTTAATGAATTTCCCTTTATAAAGATTTCCCGAAAAGTCTCGCCATTGGCTACAATTCGAAACCTGCTGAAATTGAAAAGAGACGTTCCTAAAGTACTGCCAACTTTTCGACGATAGTGGAAACTATTGTAATATTCTCAACTTTTACTGATCGTTCAAGTGTTCTGGAAACACCCCAGATTCTGGTAATCTTTACCCCTTAGGGCTTATACGGATGGCGAGAAAGTACCGTGGTATAAATGTCCTCAATGAAGAAGATTATACAATGGATATAAAATGAACTAAACCTCTAAATAAATGAAAAATATTCAAATATGCATAAGTTGTCTCATTTCAAGAACGAAGTCAAAAAACTAAATATCTTTGAAACGGATCACATTTTTTGAAAATCGGAGACGGCAAGCTTTACACAAATCTGCGACTGAAAAATTATTGGATGTCCCATTCAAAAAACTCCGACTCTCCTATATATCACTGGAAAGGTAATTAATTTCTATGATCCGATACGAAAATCACAAAAAATATAGAATAACTATGTATGAATTATCACGAACATAAACCAAGATATAGCGAAATATTTGAAACAGTAATTTTTCAGAATCCCCCTGTATCTCGAGAACGAATCAAGATATCAATGATCTCCTTTCTGATATCTAATTATCTCGAAAAAAGAGATCGGAGGTTTTCGAAAATTTTTATAGTTCTCGAGATACTCTCAGTGAGCATCAAATGTATTTGGGACAGCCTGTACCTACAGAAAAGAGTTTCAGGGGAAGAAAAACACCGCAAGTGAAACACTCTGGTGGAATCTTCCTGTGTCGGATCATCCCAAGAAGCTCATTCGAATCTTCAATATTGCGAGATAAGAAAGTATCTGGATCTTAGCAAGACTATGCTACACCTCCTCAATGGAGTGCTTAGAGGGCATTGCCGCCACAGAAAGCACCTTATGAGAATGGGTCTAGTGAGGCAGTAACTTCATGAAGCTATCTCAGATACTGGAGGGCAAGCTAGAGACTACTTAAAGGCGAGAATGCCCCTGATGGGGGCACAGTAGGCAGGAGTAGACCTTAAATACAATGAAACCTCCCTTAAATGTACAATCTACAAGGGTCTGTGATTCATATCTTGGATATGACATTATTTAGGAGACGGAAACGATTTGGAAGAACGCCACCTCATTGCCTCCCTTGCTACTTGTCTGAAGTTTCGGCCAAGTTAAATCCAAAAATTCCTACCTCTTTTTACTGCTGCTATTTCCACGTTAGTGATTAGGTGTACCTTACTGGTATGTGAACTAAGGTCCAAATCCGATTTACAATTGAAATAATGAATGTTAAAATCATGTAATAAAATTTACCTGATTCTTTCAAATCCTTCAGTTCCCTGAGAGCTTTGAGCTCTTCCAAACTAGATCTGGATCCTTCGTAAAGCATGCGTTGAAATTTAATGTTGGTTATCAATAACATCAGATCAGTTCTATCATATCTAATGATGATTTATGTCGATAGGATTAGGAAGAGTGACATATTGGAATTATGAATAATTTACGGGCTCGAAGGACAAGTGGATTCTTCGGTTTGACACAGATCATTAATTTGATTATAGTCTAGCTAATTAGGGAGACGTGTATGCTACCGAATGGGTTATGAGGAGAAATACTCAATTATGATAGTTTTTCAATTTAACTTCGACTATTATAGTAGGATGAATTATTTTGTATTGGATTTCAGTATAATTGGAAACTATTATACTATATATTAAATATTAATCCATTGAGAACTTAAACACAACAAGGAAATGTCTGCATGTCTCGAATTCAAGTCGATGTAAGAAATACCTCTCTAAATCAGTTTAAAACTCACCTGGCCTCAGGTTGTATGTAGTTTCGCCATAATATGAAGACCCAGGCTCACCCTTGGGACCTTGTACTGACACACCTGGAGGTCCAGGTGGTCCCGGTGGTCCAGGAGGTCCAGGAATGTAGCGCATTATATCTTCATTAGCTCCACCTGCTGGTCCAGGAGGTCCTGGGAGTCCAGGCTTGCCGTCTGTGCCTGGAATACCGTCATTTCCTCTCTCTCCTTTATCGCCCTTATCTCCTTTGGCCTTTGAAGGACAAAAATAAATTGAGCAAAAGATGGTTGTGGTGAGCAAAATGAAAATTAACAAGAATTCAAATATCGAAGAGGTAAAGTGTTTATTTCTCTCCAGTAATAATAAAGTATTATACTTCATATGCTCGAGTGAACTCTGCTAATCAAGGGAATCTTTTGAAAAAAATCTATACTTTTATATCATATAAAAGTTTGGAAACTGGAGAAATAAATGCTTCGATTAATACAAAAGTTAGTTTCATTTTTTTAACATAAAGAACGCTTATTTTTACAAATATTTTTTAAAATTGAATAATTGATTTTTTTCTAGTGTATGCCCGACAAAACCATTTTGCGTTAACGGCTTTAGCGTGTAAACGACCTTTATATCAAAGCTGATACACATTATCTGATTTTGTTGTTGATCTGTGTCGACAGCCCAACATGGTCAGGTTGGATATCATATATCAGGTCGAGTGCAGCCGTCTGTCATTGTTATGTGCGAGTTTTTGGATTTGGGGATTATGAATTTTCCATTAAATCTCATAGTTTTGTGGAAAAATCATATAAATATATTGTTCAATTCATTGATTTGGTTTGTGCAAAGTTTTCTTCTACGTTCACACGTTCAATTCGGCTTGCAAAAACCACACAAAATGTATGGAAGTATGGAAGGGGCCAGTCCAGCAAGAAAAAAATGGGTTTTTAAGCCTGAAATAGATTGTGCTATACATGTACTGAGTTATGCCGACGAATTTTTGCGAAATTTCGTCTTATGTCCCAGAAAATCGAAAATGAAAACAAAAGTTGTTTTCTGTTCCTGAAAATGAGTGCAATAATTTGTGCTACATTTGTGATGACTTGTGCCGTAAATCTTGAAATTGAAAAAAAAAGCTAGCCCAGTACTTTCGTTTTTCATTTGAAAATATATGAAAAAAATTTTTCTACACGTTTATTACTAACTTGTGCCGTTGAAATTTTCACGAAAATTTCTCTAGTTGCCCGAAAAATAATGATTTTGGAAAAAAGCCCAGCACTTTCTTTTTTTTTTTGTTGAAATTTTTTTATATAGTTGTGTTACATTTGTGTTGACTTGTGCGGTTGAGATTTTCAGAAAAAGCTCCTAACTTTTTCTTCGAATGGTGGATATTAGAAAAAATTGTAGTATTAGTAAATTGAAAATCAGTGTAAATGGCAACATGCCTAATATTCATACCGTTGAAAACGGCAACCACCCATGCACAACATACTCGTCAAGATTTGCATAGTGCCAAAAATTATCAGAATATATAACAATGTTGCCAGAATTCCACTTTTATAAGAGAAATCTCTAGTAAATTGAGCTTGATGAACTCCAGCTGGGATAGCCGATAAGCCGATGATTATTATCGTTTCTGAATAAATCTTTTTGCATCAAAAAGTTGAGTCAGACAATAGTTTAGCAGATGAAGTCAAAATTTCATTTTCGTCGCAGAATTAACTTGCACTACTTTTGTATTTTCAGTGAACGACAAACTTCTTTAGTCATCAGCTGTCCATACTAGAGTTCAATTTACGATTTTCTTTATGAAAGTTGGATTCGGGCAACACACTGTTGTTGTTATAATTTATGACGCAATATAAAACTTAACGAGTCGTATGTTGTGTATGGAGAGTTGCGATCCTCAACGGTATGAATTTTAGTCCTGTTGCCATGTACAGGGTGGGCAAAATTGTTGATACCTGTACTTTTTCAAATAAACGAGATAGAGGAAAATGCATGGCACATTTCGGTCGTCATTTTTCGAGAAACTAATAATGCCATCAATAGCATTCCCCTATCTTCTTTTGTTTTCGAGTTATAGGTCAAAATTAAAATTTCAACTTTGGTCATTATCTCCGTTTCTGTTTAAGCTAGGATGTTGAAATGAAAACATTATAAAGACATTTTTTTGATAGCAATCCAGTGGCGTACTATGATTTTTTACAGATATATTCGTTGAGCTACAACATGAAGATGTGTTTTTTCTTATGAAAACAGAAGTTTAAAATGACTTAGAAAGACTGAGGGCGGTGTATGATATATTGCTGAAACGGTGAAAACACGGCGATTCATTGTGAGTCATTTTAAACTACTGTTTCCATAAGAAAAAAAATACAACTTCATGTTATAGCTCAGCAAATAAACCTGTAGGAAAAAATCATAGTACGCCACTGGGTTGCTATCAAAAAAGTGTCTATATAACGTTTTCATTTCAACATTCTAGCACAAACAGAAACGGAGATAATGACCAAAGTTGAATTCGCCCAAATTTAAATTTTGGCCTATAACTTAAAAACAAAAGAAGATAGACGAATGCAGTTGATAGTTGATAACATTATTAGTTTCTTGAAAAAGACGACATGAATGGCACCTTTATTTTCCTCTATCCCGTTGGATTAAAAAGTTGTACTTCATCACCAATTTTGCCCACCCTGTACATTGATTTTTCAACAATCTACTGATCTTTTCTAATATCCACCATTTGAAGAAAAGGTTGGGATCTTCTTCCGAAAATCTCAAAGGCACAAGTCACCACAAATATAGCACAAATTATTCCACTAATTTTTAGGAACAAAAAACAAAAGTACTGGGCTAACTTTTCTATTCATTTTCGATTGTCTGGAAGATGAGAGGAAATCACGAAAAAATTCGAACAGCACAACTCAGGATTTGACGTGTGTTGCATTGCGCCATGTAACCTTGCCCTTCATCTTTCTGCAGTCCCAATACAAGTGGGGAAATCGTGGAAGCAGCAGAGTGTCTGAAGACAACCTACGGATTGCGGTGTCTGGGGTTTCTCCTAATCCACCGCTTCATTCGAATTCGAGCGATCATTCGAATTTCACTCAGAGTGACAATCTAACCGTTCTCACAATTCTCACAATGGGAATATCAATATCAAGCGTTCTTGCACTCGAAACGGTGATTCATCTCACCTGAAATCCACTTGATTCATTTTCAGTTCTTCCCCTCGTTATCCATTCATATCCGCGATTCTGGTTAATGCGGAAAGTGTGGAAGTGGCATTTCGTGTTTTAACTGCGAAACTGGATAGAATGCTGCGTTTCGCAGCTCGAGAATCCTTTTAGCTCTAGCGTTGTAAATCCGGAATCCAAATTATCTTTAGATACGCAGTTTGTACCTACTTACTGGCATTTGTGAAAAAAAACATTTCCTTTCCAGAACCTTGGGGGGTTGCCTGTAAGCTAGAGGAATGAATCTGGAGAAGTGCAAGCCTCATAAAACATATGCCACTTAATGATTCATGGAAGAGCCGAAGTAGATCGGCTTCGTCGACGAAGAAGTGTCAGTACAAAGTTTCATGCCGAAAGTTGAAGCAGAACTGAGCTTCAAAATTCGAAAAAAAGTACTTATATGAAAATTGTATAGATGGGGTTTCGATTCATCACCAAGGCCCGGTTGTACAGTTTAAATTCGAGCCTAGTTTAACCTGTCAAAATTGTTCGGAATTGTCGAAGTTAAAACTGGGCTCAAACTTGAACTCAGCTGGAGCTTGAATTGTACAACTGTGCCTAAGTATCAGCATTAAAATAAAGTTTAGTTTTATGGGATCACCCTGAAGTAATAACATAATTAATCATCTGGATATGGAGAGAAAAATAGGGAATTTCGGTTCGATTTCGTTGACTGCTATCGGAAAGTTATCCAAAAGTGTTCTGTTCTTGCAGAATTATTGTATTCATATATTTGAAAAGAATTGATAAAGTTTTCAGAATATGGGAGCAGAATTTTCGGAATATATTGTGCAAAAAATTTTGTTGAAACAAAAAAATTTGTCAGAAATTGTCGCTATACCAGTGAATTCTGAAAACCAGTGAAATCTGCTAATATTTTTTGAAAAACGGTTTTTCGGTAATAACTTTCCATTCGTATATTCTATAGTTTTTGAGACATTTCGAGAGCCATTGAAACACACTGTATAAAGGAGAAGATATTTTTAAAACCTCCCATTCCCATGATTTCAATCGACACTCAATCCATCAATTTTATGTAACCTGTTCTTGTGTTGACAAACCCTCAACTTCATTTATTTATGCGGCAGTCAAAAATGAGAATGTTGTTCACAAAGGGATACTATATATACCGGGTGGCCCACCCCAGACGCGGCGCTCATTTTGAGAGAGTTAATGAAGATATTTTGAAAATCTTTTCTTGTTGTGTAGGATGTCCCAAAGCACAAGTTGAAATTATTGTCATATATACATGGTGTTCGAAAACAAAGATGTAGACCAAAGTTAAACATTTTTAAATGTAACACCCTATATTTGACTTCAAAAATGGAATGCCAAGCTCAAGTTATGATGAGTTTTTTCAGATCACTCTGTACCTTAAATGCACCCTTTACCGAGATAATGGCGGAAAGTCGAAAATATGGAGTTTTTTTAAATAGCAATTAATGAAGAAACTAGTTACGCCAGCGATACAGACAGAATTTTTTCGAGTAGACAAGTTGGCTACTCCTACATAAAAAAGAAAATTTCAACTCTTGAATATACAGAGCGATCATAATTAATTCTCAAACATGAACTACAAAAAATCATCGAAAACTTTCTTATTTCAAATGGCACACCCGGTATTTCTATATCTCGTTGAACGAAACAATTTATTTCGAAACTATCTTCATAAAATTTTCCTAAATCTTAACCTGATAGGTTCTGATCAATTTTCGATTCTTAATTCAAAACTATAATAGTAAACCATTTTCGCCATTATTTCATGAATGGTCCTTCTAAGGTATAAAGTGATCTGAAGAAAATCATCATAATTTTAGCTTGCCATTCCATTTTTGACGTCAAATGCAGAGTGTTAATTTAAAAAAGTGTAACTTTGGTCTATTTCTTTGTTTTCGAAGACCCTGTATATCTGGCAATAATTTTGAATTGTGCTTTTGAACACCCTACACACACCACAAGAAAAGATTTTCAAAATATCTTTATTTACTCCCTCAAAATGAGCGCCGCGTCTGGGGTGGGCCACCCGGTATAAATATGTGTAGGTAATACATAAATTTTTTAATGAAGAGTCTAAAATGAAAACATTTACCGCTTTTCATACTATTCAATTTAATTTTGTGTATCTCTTATATTAAGATGATTACCTACATGTTACATGTTGAAAAGTAAGTATGTATTCTCTAGATCTGTCAACTTAATCGTGACGAAAATGTGTGACAGGGCGCCAAACATGCAAAAAAAATTGTCACGTGTACATTTTCGAGCGCGGTGGCCTTTTTTTTTATTTTGAAGCTAATGATTCAAGAAGAACGGAAAAAGTATAATCTGAGAGTTTCAGCAAGCCGAAACAATAAAAATTGGCCATAAAGGTAATAAAAATCAGTTATTTCGAATTATCTCCCCTCCTGGGCTTCAAATTGTTTTCACATTCATCATAAAAGTTGTAGAGCATAACATTATCTACAAATTTTGTTCGAAGCTATTTTTTCTACGTTTGACCGTTTTTGAGATATATGGTGATGAATGTAAATTAGACTGGGTTTCTACATTGACCTTGGCATTTCGCATGTGTAGCTAAGCCCTCGTCGTTACCTATAACTCGAAAACTGTTAAGGGTATGTGAAATTGCTTCAGACAAAAGTTGTATAGAATTTTATTATCCACGACTTTTATAATAAATACAGAAACGATTAAAGCAACAGGAAGGTAGATAATTCAAAAAAATGCTTTGTTATCATCTGCAAACTGTCAGATTGAGAAACCCTGCTGATTATTGTCAGATTAATGGGTTAACACGTCTGCAACACCGATATTAACCATCTGAATGAAAATCTGACACGCTCGAGTATGTACAAGTAACGAATTTTTTTTTTTGCATGTTGAAAGGACTCCTGTGACCGTGCGTCACGTCCGAGTTGTCAGTCTCTTGAAAAGTAGCTTTCTTTGGGTTTAATAAACATATCCTCTAAAATCCGGCAAGCTCAACAAAAATTTTTTTTACCATTTTCAACTCTTCCGTACGGCCAGCCCCACCACGCAAACTGTCAGATTTAAATAGAACCTTTTTTTTTCCACCATATTATAATCTTCAAAATCCACTACTTCTCCATGACGCTCGAGTAAATCCCGATTTAGCATCGTCAGCTCGCCAACTATAAATATTCCCTCACTATGGCAGGACAACTTGTTTGAAATAAAAATTACCCTGTTCGAGCATTTGACCCAAAAACAGTACATGTATTCGTCTTTTATTCCTACAAGTATTCTAATGAGCCACAATTCCGAGCGTTTAACTCATTTTAAATTTTAATATTTCGTCAACCACTGTCTTGATTCTTCTTCCTGTTTTCATATTGAGAAGAGGAAGTTCAAGACAGATATAAAAAGCAGCGCAAGGGTAGAAATTGTTTTGATTTTCCCTTCGAAATAACTCACTAGCTCCCCAACAGCCATTCTCGACGATTCGTCGAAGTGAAACATTTGTTCTGAAGAACTTCCCTATCTCCGCAACCTTTTTCATTTTGCGAGGAAGAGGAACTCATTCCTGACCAGAATGGAACAACCTAACGAGATTTTGTAACTGCGCTGGCGGTAAAAGTGCGGCTCACAGATAAGCAGGAATTATTGTCTGTCATTAATTGGTGTGTGTACAACTAGGAACAACGGAAAATGAAGTGGACAAAATGAGCAGAATTTAAGAGGTCTCACCCGACGAATGCTAGGGATTCTGTTGCCAAGCTTTGGGACAACTGAAATTATGAGTTGTACATGGCTATACCTAGAGAGTGAGTAAAAAGTAACGCAGAAAATCTTCAGTATTTGCTATTTTGTAGAAAATGCTGAAACAGGTCAATTTTCATTAGTCTGATCAAATGGCACAATGAAAGTGCCTGTTTCGTAGCATTATACAGGGTGATTCATAACTATTGGGACATAGACTAAGGGCAGATTGTTTGGACCAAAATATGGCGATAGGACCAAATATACCTCAATAAAATATTGCTGTAGAAAAAGATAGAGGGCGTTAAAGTTGAATTTTTTATAAGGGGAAAGAATAATATTTCCTTCGAAGTTCGAAAGTCCTTTATTAATTCAACTTTAACGCCCTCTATCTTTTTGCACAGCAATATTTTATTGAGTTATATTTGGTCCTATCGCCATATTTGGGTCCAAACAATCTGCCCAATCTGTCCCAATAGTTATGAATCACCCTGTATAGTATATATTTTATGTTTCTTGGGGTGCTGAATACGAATCCGAAGTTTGCTGCCTCGTAGCAGTAAAGGCTCAGTTATAAAAACGCGAAATACCTTGAAATTTTCGTAGTTTTTCCTTTTGTCTTGCAAACGATGCATCGTACGGAAAATGCCATGGTATTCGAAATTGAAAAAGATAAAATTCTGCGTCGAAAAACCTTTCTAACCTTGTTACTCTTATATTTATAGGCTCGCTATTGTCAGTCGAAAAAAACCGATTTTAATGAACTTTTTTTTTACTCTTTCAGTGTATTAATTTACTTCATAGAGATAATTTAGGACCTGAAGTTAGTGTATGATAAGCTAAATTGATAATAAATTTATGGGAATCTATTCATTAGAATTAGTTTTTTGAAAATTCATGTTCAGTGAAAACTCTATGGGCTTTTTATTTGAAATAAGTGTAGTTCTCTTCAAATTTGTTTTTCTAAGTGGATCCCTCTATTATTATTTCTATTATCCTGAATTATTCGAATTCACGCAGAATTTGGTTATGATCCATGTGTGCAAATTTTTAATTTTTCTAGTAATTTATTTCATCTACGTATCTCCAAACAAACAATTTTTTTTGAGGTACAATCGACTTAACACGAACAGATTTGTTCAATTAAGACCTATAGCTCACTACAACTTAGGAACCTTATAAAAAATTAATTTGGGGATTTTGAAATTGAAATTAAATCAATAAAATCATGTGATTCAATTTCTTCAAATCACAAACGTGCTTTTTTTGCACTGGGTGTAGTTTGTTGAACGAGAACATATCAATTGATTGAAAAAATTCAAGGAAAGGGTGGTAATATGACAGCGCATTGAATGATTGAAAACATCTAGCCTCGAAGTAACTGGACCCCAAGTTCTTCCAATAATAAATGACATTCGAAAATTAAGAATCGAACATCCAGAGCACTCACCACCAAAATGATGGAAAACAGATGTCCTTCGGAAACAAACATCAAGTTCGGACAGTTTTAATTGGAAGATAAACTTTTGGAGAATCAGTTTGGAAGGCAATTATCGAAAGTTGTTATAGGTCTAATGGGTTTCAATGGATTTTCTGAAAACCGGCAGATGCGATCGTGATAATCAAGGACTGAAAATGCCTTCTCCACATTTTCCAGCGCTATGCAGATGACAGGGGATGAGAAAGAGCCGCGATATTTATGAATTCGATAAAAAACTGGCGAAATGGCTGAAAATGAACAGGTTTCCTAAAATCAGCACGTCTCAAACTTGACGGCCTCAAGACATATCACCTTAGCAGACTTACATGGGTGTAAATGATTAATTTAAATTCAAGGAATGATTCCTGTTTAAAAAATAGTAGATCTTTGATGAACATTTTTTTTTAGCAGTCCCCTCAAGATGTCATGTGAAAAGCAATTCTTAATTTTTTTCTTAGAACTCAGAAAACTGAGAGATATGAAATTGAGCAGACATTCTATGGAAACGAGAAAACAATCAAAACATTTTTGGTGATGATCTATAATGTCAGCATCAAAGATTATAGAGTAGAAAAATGGGAAACGAAGCGACTAAAGTGATGTGAGCGCCATCTGTGTTTCAAATGTGTTATAAGGACGTTAAGACTGGTTGAAATATTAATTTGTGGGCCATTTGCAGTATCATATGAAATTTTTTAAGATTTCAGATGGCCATTTTGATCAAAGATATTTCGAATGTTTTGATTCTCGTACAGCTATTTATCTAGCTGATTCTAGTTGCTGATTATTGATTTTTTTGTCTAATTTCTTGGAGAAAACTCCAAAATATCGTTCGATAATTATTGAATGGTGTGGGTAAAATAATATAAAATGGATTTTATGAAATTAAGTTTTTACTTTACTTAGGAAAATGCAAATTGTAAGTATTAAAACTTGTAATTTGTGACTTGGTCATTCACTGATCTTTATTTTCAGTGCTCTGGAGTGGATAAAATGTTCATGGCGTAAAGACAATGACTTCAGCAAACACCACTGCCTACACCATGTGCAGTGAACATTTTACTGTAAGACAATTGAGAACTGTTTTTCCACGTGAACTGTTATATGCAGAAAGCATCCTCTACATGAAGGGAAAATTATGAAGTTTATAGGTCCATTCAATGATTCTCAATTGCTATTTCTTCAATACAGGGTGATTCAGAACTCGAGGCGAAAAATTGAGGAACGTATGCAGGCTGCTATTCTTGATAAAAAAAGTAAAATAAATTTTTTTGATATTGCCTTGTTTCCGCGATATATGTGTTAAAAATTTCTGCATGTCATCAATTTAAAACTCTAATAGCTGATAAAAATACAACAAAAATTAAATTAAATGTTCAAAAATGCCTCCATTAGCATCGATACATGCTTGGAAAAGCAGAATAATAAAGGAATTGTACATGTGCATGTTTTACCTATTCTGAGTGCATTCGACTGTATTAATAATTCGTTCCATTAATTGTTCTTGATCATTGATTTCCACTGCGTAAACTTGTTGTTTCAAATGTCCCCATACAAAATAATCCAAAGGATTCGAATCAGGTGATCTCGTTGGCCATAGTACCTGACCACGCCGACTAATCCATCCAGTGAAATTTTGGTTTAACCAGGCGACAACATTTCGTCCAACATGCGGTGGTAATTTATGAAATTCAATTGGTTGCAAACAGAAACATTATTGTCCAAAAACTCCGGAAAGGAAGCCTCATCAGCCAAATTTTTTTTTACATTTAATCAAAAATATCAGTCTCTATATGTCCCTCAATTTTTCGTCCCGAGTTTTGAATCACCCTGTATATTCAGAAATACAAAGGTTTTATTGATTTAGATCGAAAACGATGATCACAACACAAAACCATACTTTTGTTTTGTCCCTCAGGATGTTTGTTTTCTGGTCTCAATAGAGGTGATATTGAAATTCAATACAAGGAAAAGAATTCTAATTTCGCGCCTTTTAATTATAAAACAGAAAACTAATACTAAACAGACAGTACGTTTTCAGAGCCATCTCATTGTCAAAAGTGTTATCACTAATCAAAATGTAGTCGGTTTTTACTACAAGAGATATAAGGGCGTTCCTCTCTTTCTACTATATAATCTTTGGTCAGCTTAATATCCGGCTACTAGGAAATTTAAGCTTTAAGATAATTCCAGTCTATAAGACTGACCCTACATAGATTTTGATGAATTACAAGAGACCTTTTTCGTTCAAAATAAATAAAGCTAAAAAAAATTAATTTCTCAATGTTATATGAAAATTGAAACAAACTTGAGGGGTGGCTTTTCTACCAATTGCTATCAAAGGGGAACACCATAAAAAAATTTTAATGCCTTCTCCCTCTCATGGAATATCTGTTCAATTTCATTCTTGTCAGTGTTCTGGTCTCTAAGAAAAACATTAAAAATTAATTTTCAGTTGCCATCTTTAGGGAGCTGTTTCTTTTTCTTCTGGCAAGAGTGGTGTCTTCTTCATTATTTTCCGAGTGATCAGGAACCCAGATTTAAAAGAGCATGCTATTCTAGCTTATTTCTGAATAACCTACACGATTTTCATCAACAAAAGTTATTCAAGAAGGTAAAGTTTATTTTCAAGATATTGACATTGATGTTGGGACAACAAAACACGTTTAATGATTAAATTACTCATGCTATTATAGAAAAAATCATATAATTCAGTTTATAACTTTCTCAGTTTATGATGTTAAATGTTGAATTTCATCCCTTTCTCGAAGTAATTATTGAATCCAAAGAGTTTCTCATATTAAGCCCGTTTGCAACAGCCGAGAATTCTCTAGAAAATTTACTCGAGATTTCATGCGCCGTGAATTATGTACCGTTACATACGCACTTTCGGTAGAATTCTCTGTTCAGTTGCGTACTAAATAGTCTCCGCCCTTTTCTTGCGAGAATTTTGTAGAGAATTCTCCAGAGAATTCTCGACTGTTGCAAACGGGCTTTATTTGTAAGAATAAACGAATATATCCTTCTATGGAACATTTTTCAATCGTGCATCATATGAATAGTATAAAATCCTCAAAATAGAAATGAGTGAAGGTTTTCTCCTTTGAAAGACAGCGTGTCCTCGGGCTAAAAAATCAGAATGATTTCGGAATAATACTCACTGTCCAAATGTCGGACGATGAAGATTTTCCTGGTGGTCCGGGAGGTCCAGGCTTGCCCCTCCTGCCCCTTCTGCCTGGATCCCCTTTCTCTCCCTGGAATAGAAAAACATAAAATGAGTTGGGAACGATTCTTTCCATGAATTAATGACCACGATGCGGTGAACCGCCGAAATTCACAAAAGATCCTTGTTCACTTGAAAGGGCTCTAAACCTCTTTGTTCCGAAGGCTTAGTGTATTTCCTTGTAACTAATATTCGATGGTGCTCGCTTTTTGAATTGACCTTTCATCCCTGAATCAGGGAGCGCAATATGATGGATTATTGCTTGAAAAAAGCGAATTCGATGTCCATTGTGAAAAAATGAGTAGTCTTTATGCTTTTATTCTGATTGTATGGCGAGTTCAATGGCTCGATTTGAGATCAGTTGGAAACACAGAGATATTTTGGTCAGAGTAGGGAAGCCACTGGTTGTTCCTTGAATACGAAGACTGAGAAAGATGCAACTCCATGCATTTTCGTCTATGGAGTCAAATAAATAATGAAAAATTAATGGAAACAACAATTCCAAAGGAATCGTCGTTCCAATAATGTGAGTTAGTCATGAACTATCATAGGAAATCCCAGAGAAGTCGAAAAATTCAAGTGCAACTGTAGACCGGTTTCGGGATCATTTTCCCTCGTCAGTACAGTATAGCACTGAATCCCTCGAGCGGAGGATGGTAGTCTTATGCGATCTTGGGACGTCGCTTTGAGATATCTCATCACGATACGCCACCTGTCACACAAAGGCTGAACCAAAACCTCACTTTCTCTGCAGACTCCTACAACAGTTCATGGCTCCCAAGTTCAACTACTACCCGCAGTCATCGAATGTGCAAACATTCATCAAGGACCACGGGTGAATTGAGGGGGTTCGCTCACTAAATATAACCATACCCTGGTCCGGGAAAATTCAATACACTTGAATTTTTCGACTTCTCTGGGATTTCCTATGATAGTTCATGACTAACTCACATTATTGGAACGACGATTCCTTTGGAATTGTTGTTTCCATTAATTTTTCATTCTTCCGATGCGCCTTGTTAGGCGCTTGAATTGGAGTGCTGTACACTGTACAGTACTACTTTTTGTATCAAATAAATAAGTTTATCGAATACATGACAGTTATGACTGTCATTATTAATGTCATTTTAGATAAGCAAACTGTTAAATAACTCACTAGTGAATTATGGATTATAACTCACGTTCATATGCAAAGTAGTATTCTAGTTATGTATTACTATTACAAGCAGAATTTATATTCATGTAGGTTGATACACTTCCTTTTAAATAACAAAAAAGCAGCCAGAACTAGTATTCTTTGGTCTCAAGGAGATTCTCCAAATGAAGTTTTTTAGATAGCATTCCTCGATAGATGCGCTGTCGAAAGTAATTTATGTTTTTTGGAGCGCATGCATAGTTTTTTTTTTGAACGAAGATCTAACTCAAATTTTCTGTTCTGCAAAGCATAGTGTGAAAAATAATATGGCTACCTGAGTGCCAAAGTAAGACAAAACATGCCTTTTTCACTGAGATTTTGAAATGGTATAACTGACAGTATTTTCAAAATTAAATAAAGAATGAATTTTTATTAGAATGAGTCATGTTCTAGTTCAATGTTAAACCTTGTTTTTAAAATTCAAATGAGAAATGCAAGCAGAATAAAGCATCCATTCATTAGAAGGTGTGTTCACATCTTTTGTGAAACTTAGTTCAATAAAACGATATTTTAAAATTGTTATTTCAACACGTTTTCTTTCAATATTGAAACCCACAGTTGTGAAATATTTTTAAATTGAAGTTGAAGTAATGAAGTAAATTTTTGTAACTTAGAAAAAAGGTCTGAACTGAATGTAATAGGCATTTAATATTAGCTTTAATTTTAATAACAATAGTGCTAAAATTCACTTCATTACTTGAAATTCACATCATCACTCGATATTCACTGAAAATATTAATTTTATAATTATGCAGCAATATTGAAAGAGAACGAGAGAAAATAAAACAATTTTACAAAATCGTTCCATTGAATTAAGATTTTCAAATGGTGTTCATCATCGAGTGGCCATCATGAGCTCTAGACTAGATGCTCTACACTATTCAATGGATGATTGCTTCATTTTGCTTGCATGTCTCTTTTCAGTTGCTAAAATAAAAATTAACAAGCTTTGCCTTCACTCATTGTTATAGAGATCTATTTTGTATTTAATGTAATTTATGAAATACAGTGAGTTACCATTTCTGAATCTCAGTGAAACAGGCAAGTTTTTCGTGCTTTGGAAGCTTCATTATTTTTCAAACCTACCAAAATTTCGAGGTGCCAAATCTTTGTTCGAAAAAAACTATGCATGCGCCCCAAAAATCATAACTTTCATTCGAAAGCGCATCTATCCAGGAATACTATTTGAAAACAGATTGCATAAATTCCTTTATTTGAAGTCACCTAGAAGAGTGGCAAAAAGTGAAAACTTTTCTTTTAATTTTCGAAAATGTCGAATATCTCGAAGAGCAAGGTACTTCTAGTAGACAAAAAACATATTTTTCTGCCCTAATGCGCAGGTATCATACTATCCATTCATTACGCCACACCCTGTATATTTTTATATGACTGCTGAAGGTGCTTGCCTAGGATGCTCGTAACATAAAATCCGCCTCTGTTCCCCCCCCACAGAATGTCAGCTCAATTTCAGTTCTGTTTCTGGTTTCTAAGAAAAAAAATAAGAAATTGCTTTTCAGGAGCCATTTTGAGGGGGTTGTATTTAATCAAAGTTTCTGAAAAAAAATTACACCCTAGGGGGAGTCCGAGAGACTTGCTCAGGTAGGAGACTTGAACCTCCTTAAATATTTCAATTCAAATTTCGCGATACCGGTATCGTAAATAGCTTGCGACATACCCGTAACTAGGCAACTAGTGGCTGCTCCATTTTGGCCGCCATCAGAAAAGTTCGGGAGTGATTTTGCTGTTAGGAAGTAAGAAATTGAATAATTATTGTTTGTTACACTGGTGTTATTTAGTTTTATTGCTTCCATTGTTTAATATTGTTTGACAAACGATGAGCCTTTTTGATAATAGTTGTAAAAGTTTCAAGAAAACATAATCAGTGGTCCAAGTTTTCCTCAGATGATAGTTTGCTTCAAAAAAAGAAAATTGAATAATAGAAATAAATATTAAAAAATATACAAAGGTTCAAAATAGTCAAAAACATCTCGGAAATAAGTGAGAATGACTCTGAAATAGAAAATATATATTTCATACGCTGATACATCTAATGATGAAAACCTCGACATAGACAATCGTTGGTCATTGTTGTTTTCTTTCAATGTTTTTCCTGATGAACAAACTTATGGTCAAGTCTCTCTCGCCCCCTGTTCAATTCTCCCATGGGTTAGGGAGACATGGGCCAATTTTCGGTTTCTAAAAAAAGAAATGCTCTACTCAAAATGTTCATCTCACCATCTCTCTACTATTATCTATTGTTACCTATTTGGGCATGATATCTTCATGCAAAAAAATGAGTCGCTACCATTTACAGATACATACAACTTAAGTGGCTTCAGAGTGAAAAGGGGTTCAACTCCCCCGCACTGCTCATTTATTTTCGAGACAATTTTTCTGATG
The DNA here is from genome assembly GCF_907165205.1 of Coccinella septempunctata. Taxonomy (NCBI): domain Eukaryota; kingdom Metazoa; phylum Arthropoda; class Insecta; order Coleoptera; family Coccinellidae; genus Coccinella; species Coccinella septempunctata. Next base: position 54,250,173 of record NC_058189.1, on the reverse strand, counting down.
GATTCAACGCGGTTGAAGCCATCAGCATCAGTATTCCATCGAACTCACCTGCGAATGACCGTGTCACAAATAAACGTCGGAAAAAGATCATTAACCTTACGAATTTGCAGAAAAAAATATCGAGTGAATTGATGGCTGCGGTAATGGAACCCGTACACCTTTGAAGGCAGAAGAGATCATCTATTACGGGAAAAAGACAGAAGCAGGGTATCGTTCTCTATTTTCCCACCCACTTTATTTCATTGCACGCCCCAGGCGATTGATTACCTTCAGAGATACCAACCGCAGAACAAACACATGAGTACATGTGTTTTTCGCCGCGATTGTCCACAGGGCCAGAGGGAAACTTTTGATTATGTAAGTGGCAGAGTTTCGTGCTTTTGGTTAATTAATGCGGAATGAAGGATTCATAACAGGCTTTTGTGAACCCGAAATTATGTTGACAGTCAATTAGGTAATGCGGGAAGTCATTTGTACCGTTATTATACCCGAATGCGATTGAAACTGTTTACCCAAATATCTTTATTTGGAGCGGACTTGACTTGAAAGTCGGCTCTGTACATAGGGTGGGCAAATTTGGTGTACTACAACTTTTTCAATTCAACGAGATAGAGGAAAATGCATGCCACCTTACGTTCGTCTTTTTTCGAGAAACTAATAATGCCATCAACTGCATTCCTTTATCTTCTTTTTTTTTCGAGTTATAGACCAAAATTAAAATTTCAACTTTAGTCATTATCTCCGTTTCTGTTGAAGTGAAAACATTATACAGATACTTTTTTGATAGCAATCTAGTGGCTCCCAATGATTTTTTCCAACAGGTATATTTGCTGAGCTATAACATGAAGTACGAAGGCGTAGAAGGGCCACATAATATTTTAAAAATATTTTTCTTTATATTTCGACTTCAAAGTCGGAATTTACTAAATTCCGACTTCAAACTCGGAATTTTATTCAGTTCCGAATTTCTACAGGGTGTTCTACGACGACGTAGATTTGTTCCTGAATTACAGTTAGCTTTTCTACAAATATTCAAATTCATATAATACTAGGTGTTCCCACATTTATTATGAATGAATAATTATGTACACAGGGTGTACATTATTATTTGAGTTTTCTTCTATGAGAGGTCATAAGAATGATATGACAACCTTTTACAGACATGATATGACATGACATGAATATTTTTTTAGACATAACTGTTTTTAGGTATATTCCGGATATTTTATGAAAAAATTTCCTTCTCATATGTACTCGTGAGGCTATCTCAATGCACAAGAAATCAGTACACCCCGAGGTACACCCGGTGTGCTTTGATGTTTCTTACATGAAAAGGTCATTACAACGGTGAGAAAACCTCATATAGACGAATTGGTTCATTTCCAAATAAGCTGAGATATTTATGAGCGGATTCAGATAAACACGTTGTTCTTTAATAAATATTCATCTTGATGTATTTTATTGGAGAAAATTGTCATTAGGTGCATGTTTTCGAATAATTATGAAATTATGGTAGTAGGTAGAGGTAAGGTTGGGAATTTAGTTCCGACTTTGAACTCGGAATTTTGTTAAATTCCGACTTTGAACTCGGAATTTAAGGAAAAATATTTTTAAAATAGGTATTATGTGGCCCTTCTACGCCTTCGTAATAAAGATATGTTTTTTTTTTTATGAAAACAGTAGTTTAAAATGACTTAGAAAGACTGAGGGCTATGTATGATATATTTCTGAAAAGGGAAAAAAATCGTGATTCTTTCTAAGTCATTTTAAACTACTGCTTCCAGAGGAAAAACAAAACTTTATTTTATAGCTCAGCAAATAAACCTGTTGAAAGAAATCATAGTACGCCACTGGACTGCTATCAAAAAGTGTCTGAATAATTTTTTCATTACAACATCTTAGCACAAACAGAAACGAAATAATTGCCAGAGTTGAAATCGCCCAAATTTAAATTTTGGCCTATGACTTGAAAACAAAAGAAGATAGAGGAATGCAGTTGATGGCATTATTAGTTTCTTGAAAAAAGACGAACGTAATGTGATTCTATCTTGTTCTGTTAAAAAGTTTTAGTTCATGTATCACCAACTTTGCCCACCCTGTACATACAAGCAGACAGGTCAATCAGTATTTCGAATTGTGCTCTTTTTGTTGAAAAAATTGTATAATTACATTACGTTTGTATACAGAGTGGCAATACAAAGTTACCTTTTTTGAAACGGAACACCCTATATTTCATTCGACATTCGAATAGATCTTGAGAAGACGAAATCTTTATATACAGGATGAGTCTTTGACTTATACAAATATTTAAACGGTAGATTCTTGATATAAAAAGAAACACTTTTTTTTTATACCATTTTATCCGATTCGGCGCCGCTGATAAAAAGATATATCCATTTTAAATTTTTATAATGAGCTATGCCACCCCGGAAAAACCAAATTACCTTAAATCTTTGACACTATACATCTCTGCATCTTTTGAACAGAGTTCTATCCACCTTATTTACCCAATTTTTCCAATTTCAGAACAGAATTCCTGTAGAATTCAGGGAGAAATAGGTTCCCCATCATGTTTTATATACACTGTTTATGATTAAATGTTTCATTCACCTTCTGTCAAAAAACCCTCACCTTTGAAAACACCCTGTATTGTGCACTAGCCTTCAACAAACTGATGATTAAGTTTGCTAGCAAACCGTGGGCTCAAGCATTTAGTGGAATAAAGAGGATGGTATGAAATAACAACGTCAATCAAGAAATTGTTTCATTCGGAATTCAACGACGTAAAAACGCATTTTATTTCTTTTCAGCGGATTCCATTTTCGAACAGCGTAGATTTAAATTGGAAAGTTAATCATTTATGAGTTTCCTTAGAGTCAGTAAAGCGGAATTTCACTTCAAAGGGCAAACGATTAGTACCTATTTTGTTTATATATTTATACATGCGATAACAAACAGCATTGTGACTGAAACGTATCATTCCACATCAATCAGCTATGTAGGTAGTTTGGAAATATACGCAGTTGAATGTATATTCCACATAGCAGGCTGATTCGATATAAATTGCAAGAATGTTCAAATCAAGTCAGCCCGAAACTGAACCAAATTCAAAGACATATTTGAAATATAACAGTTTTGATAAAACAGGTCCGTGGTAATTAAGGAGAGCATGACAGAAGCGTTTCCTGATTCTTTTTAGCCATATTTTCTGTACAGGAATATTTTCAATCGAACCGAATTCGAAAAATTGATTAATGAAAAAACGACTTCATACGACGAGTGTTACTGGTAAAATACACAAAAATTCAGTCTAGCCGGATATTTGCGTATGAATGAAATTTCCAGGAAAAGTGAATTTTATTTGAAGTGGAACATCTTCTTTTGAATGTCCATAGGTGTAATATCATCCCCTAAGGTTGTCACCCATCATTCTGAAGGTTTTGAAATTCTCCTTTCGTTCAGAAACTCCACCTCCTAATGCACTTTTTCATCACTTCGCTATCGTACTGGTGGAAGTGTTGCATACACTCTTGGGGTTGGAAGATCAAGAGCTATAACTGTCGCGCAAGATCGGCTAATATACGGTCAACTGCACGACAAAATCTCTACCTCACTACATTTCGAATTAATAACTCATTCAGGCAAGCTACCGGTAGGATTTTTTCGTATCAAACAATCCGAAATATTTTTCATTTTTAGGGTGGGAATATCTAATGGACACTCGCTATTGAGTATTTGAAATTCTGTAAGGCGTTTCTTGATATAAAATAGGTATGTATATTTTTATAATTGTAATAAATGAGTGTACGGGATAGTTGAATTCCTTTTCACTTTGAAGCTACCTACTTATGTTGTAGCTGTAAATGTTAGCAACTCATTTTTTTGCTTGAAGGTATCATGCCCAAATAGGTAACGATAGAGTGATGATGAGATGAACATTTTGAGTACAGCAATTCTTTTTTTAGGAACCGAAAATTGGCTCATGTCTCCATAACCCATGGGAGAGTTGAACAGGGGGCGAGAGAGACTCGACCATAAGTTTGTTTATCAGGAAAAACATTGAAAGAAAACAATTTTTAATGACCAACGATTGTCTATGTCAAGGTTTTCATGATCAGATGTATCAGCGTATGAAATACATATTTTCTATTTCAGACTCACCCTACCTTATTTCCGAGATGTTTTTACCTTTTTTGAAACTTTTAATTTTTTTATATTTATTTCTATTATTCAATTTTCTTTTTTTGAAGCAAACTATTATCTAAGCTCAGTGCGGGAAACTTGAACCACTGATTATAGTGATTATGTCTTCCGACCATAGCATGGGCCAAGTCTCCCACACTTCCTTTTATTCTATTCAACAGATGCTTTCCTGAAACTTTTACAACTATCATTGAAAAGGCTCAGCGTTTGTAAAACAATATTAATTAATGAAAGTAATAAAACTAAATAACACCACGTACCTATTAAACTTTTCAGACAGTGTAACAAACAAAAAATATTCAATTTCTTACTTCTTAACAACAAAATCACATTCAACCCTCTCACTCCCGAACTGTTCTGATGGCGGCCAAAATGTAGCCGCCAATATTTGTGCCTTGTTACGAGTCGCAAGTTATTTACGATACCGGTAGCGGGAAATTTGAATTGAAATATTTGAGGTTGTTCAAGTCTCCTACCTGAGCAAGTCTCCCGGACTCCCCCTAAGTTGTATTTTTGAAATAAAACTTATTTTTATTTGAATTGTAAGAATAGTTGTTTGTGTAACCAGTTGGATTATTTGGCATTATTTTTCGTAATGAGCGTAAAAGAACGCGTAATACGAAAAATAGTGTTTCCCACAATTTGGCTATAAATTAAAATTAATTGTACCAAAACAGTCTATACAAGCGTCCCTCGCAGATTCCATTCAAATCGCCAAGTGACTTAAATATTCAATTTTTCACACCGTTACTATGGAAGCAAGTATCTTTCGGAGCCTACCGTAGATTCGGTTGACTTGGGACGATTTTTGAATTCAACTTGTCATATTTTCAAAACGGTGACCTATTTTTATCTGAAAAAGAGGTTCGAATATGCTTAATGACTCAGACTATTGATTAGGCTATATACCATGCTTCAGAATTCGGATATAACATTCGAAAAAAATAAAATATACTTGACCGAAGTCACCCACCGATTTGGGAGGCTTGGGACACAAGTGAAAATCTATTGATTTCTCAACTCTACAATGAAATAGGTGACTTGGGACGGTGTATAGTTTTGAAAAATTAGAATTTGTGATTATATAGTTGAAATCCGGTAAGGAAATTAAATGATAAACCCCTATTATAGCTGAAATAAATATACTGCAACTCAAATGCAAAAAAAAACTTTGTGAAAATAACGTGAATAATATAATATCCTGCGAAAAATCGGCATATTTCCTGCTGCCAATGCGCAGCTTGTATCGGCATTGTCCTAAGTAACCCTATGAAACAATGAAATAAATGAATGAGATCCGTGTTGCCGTTCGATTTGTAAACATTCTTGTTTCGTGACATATCTAATATCCCAATATCCCACGTATACAGAAAAAAAAATTACACATGCACAAAGTGAAACACATGTACAGGATACTAGAAAGTATGAGGGCCATAAAAAACGCGCTTTTACACTCCTGAATTTGTTAATTTTTCCTGTCAATTCGAACGCTCTGGTCACGGCAAACTCAACAGGAATTAATTGTTAAACTAACCGAAAAGACGCTACACAATCTCATAAGTTTGTCCCTTCACTCATAAATGGTAAGAAACAAAGAACTCTGCAAGGGTGGTAATTGTGGTAAAAGTTACAGGACTGTCCCAAGTCACCCGAATCTACCGGTACTTTATTTGTTTTTTAAGGATCTCAATTTTTCCTGTTAAAACGAAGTGATACATCAGTTCACTAACCTTTAAGGTAATAACTTCTTCATTTCCATCGGGCATGATGACAGCTCCAGGTGGACCCCTCTCTCCCTTGTCACCCTTGGTACCTGGCGCACCGACAGGTCCCATGGCGCCGTCGGAACCCCTATCACCCTTTTCGCCAACCCTTCCTACGGGTCCCATAGATCCAGGTACTCCGGGGAATCCGGCCTCTCCCCTATCACCCTTGCTACCTCTGTCTCCTTTTTCCCCCTGTTCTCCCTTTGGACCGGGTATAGCCGGTGCGATTCCTATTGAATCGTCGGTGTTGAATGTGATTCCTGGCACACCTGGTGGTCCAGGTTTTCCCTGTTCCCCCTTGTCACCTTTATCGCCAGGTTTTCCTGTCGGAGTGGATAGTGTTATAGTTTTTGGTTTCATTAGCATATTCGGTATGGTAATGAATACAAAAAAGTATCTGATAAAGCGTGTTAAAGTTTTTCTTCCATTTTGACGTTGTACATTATTCAATCTATAGCAATAAGAGCTAGCTGACGTTGTCCACTCATGCTCATTTATTTCACACAATGGATAATATAATTGTCAATTCACTTTTTAGGTAAGATGCCTTCTATATGTTACGGCTAAAGATATGTGTGAACATAAACTTAAGATTAGCCGGCTAATCTTAGGTTTAGCTTCGGGTATTTGCTAATGTTAGTTTCTTCTATCTTTAGCCGGCTAAACTTAAGTGTAACCATATCCCATCGGCTAAAAATGTAGAGGGCTTGAGGGGCGCAAATTTTCGGCAATTAAAATAATGTTAAGAAATAGTAATACGAGTAAAATCGAACTATCAATGCAATGCATTTTTTGTATGAATTTCACATATTTTAATAGCAGAAAAGCATTCTGTCAAGAGGTTGAGAAATTGGAGAATGAACATATATTTGTTTCAACTGTGTGTCAATGAATTCTTATTGACGAATCTAAAAATCTAAACACTTGATGACAAAATTCGAGACATGCTATTGAGAGTGAGGGAAAACTGTGGTGTTAGTGATTATTTTTTATCTTGTTATTATTCATAATTTGAGGGGAATTGAATGAACAAAAGGAGGGAATGGAGACAAGAATGCCGCGAACTTCTTCATCAAAATAGCAAAAGTCAAATTCTAGAAAAATATCAGTAGAAGTACCCAATCTTGTTTGTAGTTAACCTGACTATTTGGCTGATAAGCTTTACGATGACTGCACTTGTATCCCCCAGGATGATTCATCAAGGGTGGCGACAGGCCGTATTTTAGAACCCGTATGTTCAATGACTCGGGAAGAAATTTTTAACAAAATCAGCTAGATAAAGTGTTTTCAACTAATGTTCCTGTTCATAGTTTTTGTTTTGTTTTTTGCGTAAGAATTGGTTGGAGAGAAATTGCAACGTTAGAAAGTATTTCGTAATTTTTCCATAAACCCAATTAATGAATGGTAGAGAAAATATACTTTTCTTTACAAAAAAAATTTTCTATGTCTAATATCACATTTCCTTGTGGGGTCATAATATGGTTTTTCACAAATAAGGCTCGCTTTGAAGAGCATTAATCTCCTAAACAGATGAAAATAACTCGTTAAATGTTAAATTGAAAACCCATGCATGGGCGTTATGTAATACAACCGTAATACATTCGATGCTCTTTGACACATCACCTCTCCGCGTGTCCATCGAATACATTTTTAGCCGTTCCGTTTTGGTTAATGTGCACATTAGCCGGCTAAAGATGAAAAGACCTGACGCAGATGAATATTTTATCGAACTTTAGCCGATCCTCGAATATAAACCTAAGTTTAACTGGCTAATCTTAAGTTTATGCACACACCTATCTTTACTTTAGCCGTAACATATGCACCATTCACCTTTATTTTAGCACTCGGTTAGCCATGAAATAATTTTTTCAAGTTTTTGTAAAAAGAAGTAAGGTTGGCACTTGAAATGTCCTTAATTTCATAACGCCTTTGCCACAACTAATATTAATTAATATTACAAACATGCCGAAACAGAGGGGACATGGTTTCAGGAAGTGCTATTTAGAATTCAGTTCCGCTCATTCAAAAAGTAGGTAACCCTGATATATTCAAATATCTCCAATATATCAGACGGTAGCGAACATATTCAATGTACAGGGTGGGCAAAATTTGTAGTCTACTGAGGGGATCGGGAACTATAGCAGCTAGAAAAAAACGGATGACACATTCTCTTCTAGCTCTTTTCTCATGACTAATCCAAATCTGAAAACAGAATCGGCCTATCGTTTTCAGATTTCGAGTTATAAACAAAATTGAGATTTTGAAGATTCCGAAAAGTTCTCATAACTTTTTTGTCTTTGAAGTAACAGATCCGAAATTTGGACCTCCTTAGGCACTTTAATACGTAGAATCTACCAACAAAAGATTCCTTATCAATTCAAGAATAACAAATTCAATAAATGTTTGAATTTAAAAAAATGAAAGTATACCTAATGATTCGAAATGAAAAAATATTTTGAGCTCGTCAGTGGATTCTACGTAAAAAAGTGCCTGTAGAAGGTTCAAGTTATAAGAACTCTACGAAATTGCCAAACTCAAAAACGAAGTATCGTAGGAGATTGCGGTTTTCACAATTCTTTCTTTCTCCGAAAAAGAGCTCGGAAATGTGTCATCCGTTTTCTTATAGCTGCTATAGTTCTCGAGATTCTCTCAGTAGACAACGAATTTTGCCCACCCTGTACTCGTAAGTGAATTTATATTATGTTTCATCTGAATCTGGAACGACTTATATTTTAGCTGAATGTTTCCACAATCAGAAAGATTGTGAATGAAGAGGATGACAAACAATTTTCTTCCATTGGGAGATCCAAAAAAGTGGTGGCTTTTGACAATTTTTTTCAAGGGTGAACGAATACGAAAAGTTGCTACAGGATTTTCGATGAATATCATCGTATAATAAGTTCCCGAAAATTGATTTTTCTATTTTTCATTTGACTTGTCCTTTACATGGTAAACGTCTTAAGGGATCAATAAATATATAATTATTATTATTATATCAAAGTATTAAAAATATACAGCCATAAATACGAGCCAGTTGTCCTGTTAATTGTTAATTCATGTGAAATTTTTGTTTGAAGGTGAAGTTCGTCTTGCCTTGAAACTTCCATTGTTGCAAGATGATTTTTTGTTGAAGAATTTACCATTCTTGTAATTATCCGTTAATTCCTTCGAGAGATATCTATTCCCAACCACAGCATCATATATATGCATTTCATCTTGGGGTTGATTTTGTTGAAATCTACAACTGATGTAACGTTTTCAAACTTTAGCCGAAGCAGATAACCAACATTAACTCTACTCAAGCTACTGCATATTATGAACTCGTATCAATAGTTCAATTTTCTTCCATACCAAAAATACTAAAAGTAGATATAGGTATTTAAAAACTGATCCCTTGTATTTTCCATACACATAACTAGATTTGATATGCCTTCAATCAGTTTGTATAAACGTCAATTATTTTCGTCACATATTTTCGACTTAATATTTATCGAAGTGATTCGACATTGCGATAAAATACGTAATTACTGAGAGTTTTACATAGAACGAACAACATAGGGCTGATTCAAAACTGAAAAATGTTTTGACAAGCGTCATAACTCCACATTTACGTACTATACAGACAGAGTCGGATCCAGGATTCGATTTTGGGGGGGGCACAACCCTCCCCAGGTAAATTTTCGGAAATAGGTTTGAAAATCATATGAAAATTTAGTGCAAGCGAGAAATGAATTTTTGGTCTTGGGGGGGCATGTGTCCCCTGTGCCCCTCCTGGATCCGCTACTGTATACAGAGTGGAATGTGTCAAATTTCCATGGCCAACCGAGTGCTAAAATAAAACAGAATGGAGTATAGCTAAATAATGTCGTCTTCAAACGTCAAAATGTAATCAAATAATTTAAGTCTCTATGCTTAGATTTTTGTACTCACCTGATGTTCCTGGCAGTCCATCCAGACCATTTTCACCCCGATCACCCTTAGGGCCAACCGGACCTTTCTCACCAGGTAGCCCACGATCACCTCTATCACCCTTGCTGCCACTATCACCCTTGTGACCTTTAGGACCGATCGGTCCTCTTTCACCTCTGGATCCAGGCATTCCAGGTTCACCTTTGGTTCCAGGCACACCTGGTCTTACCAGACCTCCCCCGCCAACGTTCGTTTCCTGAGAAAATAAGAAATAGTTGTAATAGGAGAAAGAGCACGAGATATAATTATGGTCTTCCTCGAAAAAGATGTGTAGAGCTCTCTAACGACTGTTCAGATTGTTTAAAATCAATATGGGACTTTCAATACTAATCGATGTAGAGTAGAAGAAATTGGAACTATTGTAGAAGGGTACAGTAAGAAAGGGGCTTTTTTTCAAAAATAGAGCGATTAAACTTGATGAGGTATAAACTTCCAGACAATAAAAGAACAGACTTCAGCACAACGGTGATACCAAAAGTGAGGAGAAAAGATGAATTCTCTTTGATAAAAAAGGCACGTTCACGAAGTTTCAGGAGTCAATTTTATAGAGCACTGCTTGTCAATTAATACGTCTCTCGTATTCTTCTGAAACTCCTTGGATTCGTGAATTTCTGAAAAAGTTTGCCATTGATTTCGGATTATTTCCGCGACAAGTTTCTCGCGTAAGATTACGACAAAATTTGAGGTTTGATTAAGACTTCTGAGAAATCCGATTCACTTCGAACTAATTTTATTCATTTGGACTTTGAATGGACTCCCGAAGTACGGATTACAAACGAAGGTTAGAATATCAAATATGCTATACACGAAGAAAAGTAAGCGTGCGTTTGATAAAATTCGTAATCATAGCGTCCACTCGTCCATGTGCTCTACTCATTTAATGCTGCTTGGTTTCCAAAGAGTATATTTCCAATATTTCCAAAAATATAAAAATCCAAACGAGTTGAAAATTTGGAAGATTTATGCAAGACGTGTTTTAATTTTTTAAAAAAAGCCTCAGCCTAGCCTAACTCTCTTCTGCCAAAACCTACAGTACCTACTCTCGAAAAAATAAACGAATTTTACCATGAATTTGGGAAGCTTTTAGGCTAAAAATTCAAAAAATTGCAGAGAGTTGAGTTCTAGGAACAAGCGCTTTGAAAGGACAGACGTTTTTTCGAGAAATACGAAAATTAACCAGGAGAATTCTTTCTCTTTCGGTTTCACGTGATTCATAGGTAAGATAGGTAGACTGAAAGTTTTTGTGCCATATCATACATTGTAGTAGCAGTTTTGATACAACGGCCATATTATCGTGTTCGTTTTTTTGTCCCATTTCTGTAATTTCTTCTTAACAGGGTGAATCTTTGACTCGTACAAATATTTCAACAGTATATTCTTGAGGTCGAAAGAAACACTTTTTTTCTTCATAATTTTTTCGAATCTGCTCTAAACCGAACAGACACAGGCTGTTACCATAAAAAAAATTATTTTTAGCCCTATCTCACAAACATTTTATCGAATGAAGTAAATTTCGAACATGAATTTTCATTTATTTGATGAAACTTTTTCGAACACAAGATATCACCCATGTCATCCAGTTTTCTCATTATGAGGTAGCATAAAAATACCAAAAAATTCAAAGAACCCAACTCTTGAAACTAGGTTGAAATACATCTAATGAATATTTGAACGTTTTGTGAAATGAAAGTATTCTTCATATTTTCTCGTATGATGCACCATTTTCGAGTAATTTGATGGTCAAAAATGAAAAAATGTCTGTGAAATTTGAAAAATTGGGTACTTTGGCTGAATAAAACTCTGTTCAAGTGTTCACAGATCTGTCACAGATTTACCTAGTTATTCTAAAAGTAATTTTGTTTTTCCAGGAGTGGCACAGCTCATTGTGAAAACTTAAAAAGACTATATCTTTTTATCAGGGCCGAATTGGGAAACATGATATGGAAAAAAGTGTTTCTTTTGACCTCAAGAATCTACTGTTAAAATATTTGTACTAGTCAAAGACTCACCTAGTATAAATAGGTGAAATGAAAGTTTCGCCTGCAGACAAGAGATTGTTAAAGAGTGCCACAGAAAAGCTGTTACCTATAATGAGAAAATGGAACATCAAAAAATTTAAATATTTGTGAGGGTTTTTGTGGCGTATGAAATATAATAAGACTGCAATAGTTGTCGAGAGACAGAAAAAAGACAAATTCGATATATTGGGTAAATATTGGTACCGGGGAATTACTTCAACTAATTCCGAAATTAAATCTGAGAGCAAAATCATGGTCTGCATAGTCATAATCAAACATTTTCTGTTTACGTCTACTGCTTGGCAAAGGCCTCCTCAAGATTTTTTTCATCCATTTCTATCCTGCGCTGTTGCAACCCAATTCGTAAACATATTTTTGTCCTTATAATGGGTTAATTATTCGATAGTTCGAGTTAAACCTAACTTTTTGAACTTTTGAATCGAATTATCAGTATTGCTAAACATGCACACCATGTGGAGAGGCGTCTGTTTGCTTGGTTCACACAGACAAAAAATGGTCCTTTTGATATTACAAGAAATTCATTTCTTGTCTCTGATATTTTTGTTTGTGGTCCGTATACGATGATGGGTTATTAAAACTCCTCAGGTGTTGTGTAGTATTAATTGTCACGAATTCTACATATGAGTTAGAAGCCTTTCAACTGGAACTTGAGAGTTTTGGTTAAACGAAGGTTCAACTCAAGTAGAATAACTATCGTAAGAAGTGCTGCATGTACATATGGGAGTGGAAGAGCAAGAGTTAAAATCGTCATACAAGATCTGCTAATACGGTTGACTGCTAATTGCCTGGCGAAGAACGACTTTATGTCTCTTTATTATTATATTATCGTCCAGCATTATTATTATACGATTTTATGATTTTGCAATCAAGTATTTCGTGATAATCATCATCATCTTTTACGAATGAAACGTCGGGATCACCTATTATGTGATGATATGGCACAAAAACTGATCAAAGATATCTCACTTTCAAACCACAATATGTGAAATGACTTACTCTGGGAATTCTTATCTGAATTTCTAGTAATACAGTTGGACGTATTAGAATAGGAAAAAAGATATGTATGTACACTGCGCAAAAAAATTAACGCACATTATGGAAATCTCAAATTTATTCTACAACTGAAGGTGTTCTCAATGATAATTATTTTTATCTTTCAACGGTTTTCTTCAATGCAGATGTTTTTTCCCAGCAGGAATAAAAAAAGATGATATTATCAGATTTTGAATGTATTCGCTCCATTCTAAAATCAGTTGTTCTCGATCAATTCTAGTGATCAATAGTTTTTCTTTCGTTTGATTTTCTACACTCGATCGCTATGCAACGCGAAACACGCAATTTGACCCAAGAGGAATGTGCCCAAGCAGTAGTTTTGCGAGTAGAAGGGTGGACATACACAAGAATTGCAGAAAGGTTTGGAGTTTCCCATACAAGTGTGTCCAGAATGTTGCAGCGATTCAGGGAGAAAGGTATGAATGTCCGAAGACCAGGACAGGGTAGACCACGGGTAACAACTGCCATTCAAGAACGTTACTTGAGAGTTTCTTCGTTGAGACAACGGTTTGCAATCGCTCGCCTCCTTCAAATTCAGCTTGAGCAAACTCATGAGGTGCAAATAAGCACTCAGACAATAAGAAATCGCCTCAGATAATATGATTTAAGGCCTCGTGTCGCGGCAAGAGGCCCAACTCTTACCCCAGCCCATCGAAGGGCGCGTTTGGATTTTGCGAGAGAACATATCCATTGGAAAGAGGCCGATTGGGAAAGAGTTCTCATCACAGATGAGTCTAGATTCTGCCTCCACCATTGTGATCGACGTTCCCTTGTATACAGACGTCCACATGAAATATATGCTCAGTGCAATTTCCTGAATACAACTGGTTTTGGGGGAGGATCGATTATGGTATGGGGTGGAATATCTTTGACTGCTCAAATGCATAATGCCAGACCCCATCGTGCGCGCATCGTTCAGGAGTACCTTGAAGAGGTTGAAGTCTCTCGAATGGAATGGCCAGCAAGAAGTCCAGATCTCAATCCGATTGAGCAGGTTTGGGACAACCTCAATAGAAGACTGAGAAGTTCAGAAAATCATCCATCTACTCTTAATGGCTTAGGAATCCAACTCGGAGAAATCTGGGAAGGATTAGATCAGAACATTTTAAGATAACACATTTTGAATATGAACCGTCGTTGCCGAGCTGTAATTAACGCAAGGGGTGGAAATACCAAGTATTAAAACACTTATCAGCATTTCAGTATTTTGAAAATTGTTCATTTCTCTTCTTTCACATAAGATTCGGTGAAATCCTGATATTTTCTTACATTTAATGTGTCTTGTTTCGTTCAAAACCTTCCCGAGAGAACATAAAAAATAAGTTATAAGTCAATGTTTTTAACTTTTTAACTTTCATTAAAATTGAGATTTTCAGAATGTGCGTTAATTTTTTTGCGCAGTGTATGTTGTATGTATGTATGTATGTATATGTATATGTATAAGATATGTATTTGAAACCAATTTTATCGATCGATAACAATATATTCTTAGGGAGTATCGTCTTGAAGCATTGTGGTAATATTCAAAGTAACAAGTTCCGAATTTTCTGTATACGAGAAGGTACAGTATTCCATTTACTGGACCTATTTCACAAATCAAGGAATTATAACAGATAATATATAATATATGTAAGATCAGGAGTTAAACAATCAAACCATCATCCTGTTCACTAGTGGATCTGTAGGACATCACGAACATTTCGGAGCTGAAACAAGTTTTACCTTGAATGGTCCTCTAGGTTTCCAACTTGGCTGCATGATGAAGAAAAACGAGAGGAATGAATTCAAATTGTGAAAAATAAATGTCTTACCTCGAAGGGGAAGCTGTATGAGGAAGTTTATGGGTATCGTGTTCACTCGACATATACAATGATTTTACACGGATACTACTGAATTCTTGCAAACATTGATAAATGTACACATGATCCCAATTGTACAAATCGAGTGAACGCAACACATTTTGAAAAATTCTTTTAGGTATTCGACATTCGTATTCGAATGTACAAACTGGTCGATAGTTTGAAAGCAATCAGTCGGTAAATAATTCAGCATTCATTAATTCATCGTCGATCTTCCAAAAATCTTTTTATTAGAACAGGATTTCTAATGGATATAAAATGTCCTGACCTTAATTCAGCAGAATAATTGAATTTGTTGAAGAAAGCAAATGCTTATCGTTGTCTCATTCTTTTGAAAGTTTTTCAGGGAAACATAACTATATACAGGGTGAGTCTTTCACTTGTACATATATTTTAACAGGAGATTCCTAAAACACTTTTTCCCTTTTCCATTTTTTGAATTTTTCTAATTCGGCTCGGTTGAAATCAGGCTGTTGGAAATAAAAAATATAATTTTCAGTTATATCTCAGAAGTGATATTATCGAATGGAATGATTTTTGGAATATAGTTTTTCATTGATGAATCTTCTCCGAAAAAAATGCCAACCAAACTTTCAGTTTCCTCATTATGACCATTAAAGACCATGAAAAATGCCAGAAATTTAAAGTACCCACCTCTTGATAGTGAGTTGAACGCTCACATATGAATATTCGACCATTTTGGAATACAAAAGTACTCAATATATTTTCTCGTATAATGCACAGTTTTCGAGAAATTTGATAGGTATTCAAAAATAAAATGTATCTCTGAAATTCGAAAATTGAATACTTTGCCTATATGCAAATCTGTCCACTTCAGATGTGTAGTGTTATAGATTCAGCTTGATATTCTGAAGGAAATTTTTTTTTGGGGGTTACATAGCTCATTCTGAAAAATTAAAGACGTTGTATCTTTTCATCTAGAGCGTATCGGAAAAAATGCTAAGGGAAAAATGTTTTTCTTTGATCTCAAGAATTTACTCTTAAAATATATGTACAAGTCAAAGACTCACTTTATATTTTGAGTTCATAAATTTCATTTCATTGAATGAATAAAAAAGCGTTGAATATAGATTCTCATCAATTTTTCAACTATATCGAATACACTGGTATAATCCTCATTTCCTTTCGATATTTTCTATTTCACTAGATTTCACGAGAAATAACTTTCTTTGGAACTTTCGACCCACAAAACAAATTACATTATCAAAATTGGCGATGAGCTATTGAAATATTCATTCAAATATAGATCATTAAATGAATATTCCTATAAGAATGAAGATAAATGGAAGGTGGAATTATTCAATTAGACATTTTTGCATGAATAAAACCATGAACCTGTCGTTCCATTAATCCATTTATCGATTACCTGGAGTTCGAGTTTGTAATTCATAGAGAATAAGAAATTGTGATCTGTTTCTTGTCTACCAATCTAGATAAACGATGTGAATAATGAAATAACATAATGAAAAAAACAGTACAGTTAATGAGAGGGTCGAAAATAATACTCACATCGACGTTTTCGAATTCGATAGGTCCAGGCGGTCCAGGAGGCCCGGGGGGGCCTGCAATACCTGGGAGTCCGTCCCTGCCTGGTTCTCCTTTGGTACCAGGCCGGCCGTCAGCACCGGGCGACCCCCTGTCTCCCCTTTCACCTTTCTGACCAGGAGGACCAATAGGGCCTCTCTCTCCCATGGCTCCAGGCAAACCAGGAAGACCTTGCGGTCCTTCCTTAGTTTCCGCGAAGCTTGTATACTTCTGGTTTTCTTTTACGTAGGAGCTAAGGAGACCAGTGATATTGCAGGAGCAGACACCCTGAAAAAAGGAAAACTGCATGAAAGAGACGAAGCGAGGGACGTGGGTTTTTTAGGTCATGTAGCAATGGATCCGACCTTTAGTACTAGGAAATTGTCCGATGTCGTTCCCCCTAGAAAATGACGAGTTCGAGCGGTTTTCTACATTTTCACTTAAGTTAAGTTTTCGTTGGACCATACTGTATAATGGGAATAAGTTGTAATTTAAAATTACAGGTAAATTATAACGTCGCGTCGTTTGCAATTTAACATGGCGCTGTCACGCCTCACTTTAATCGAAAATTGTAGAACCCAAAAGTTTGTCTGAAATGGTGACGCATAATGATGATGGTTTTGTTTACGTCTATCTGCCTACCCTATTCTTACATTAGCGTGATGTCAAAATTATTCGACCGGTTTTAAAGCGGAAAACAATAATTTATTGCCCCCGTGATATCAGAAAAGAAACAAAACCAATATTTTTCCGAAAATGTTAACTTTCCAAGTATATTTTGCTACAATAATAATTCATTCATTTATTTATTTCTTTTTAACTTCATGAGTTATGAAAAACTATGTGTATTGGAATGCCATTGGCTCATTATACAAACACTTGACAAATCACATAGTGAGATAGTTTCATAGCATAAGAGGAAATATCTGTGAGCTTTAACAGTATCTGTAGTGCAGTCCAGTGGTAGGCATTTCCCTTACGAAGTAGTGACATCGAGTAATAGAGATCTGTTAGGTCAATTTTGATCAGGATCAGGAATATGGAAGTGAGGGTGGAGTTATTCTGAATTTTGAAGTTTTGATTGAGTAGGTATACTCCATTCACATTTATTTTAGCAGTCGGTAACTATATAGAACGGAGTAAGGTTGGCACTCATGAAATGTCGTTAATGCCATAAGGCCGTTGCCACAACTAATATCAATTTTTATTACGAAAATGCCGAAAGTGATGGGAAAAAGAGACAGGGTTTCAAGAAGTGCTATTTAGAATTCAGGTCCACTCATTCAAATAGTTATAACCTGATATTCCAAAATCCACAATACGTCAGACGGTAGTGAACATATTCAATTTAAGAGAATTTAAATAATGTTTAATCTAAATCGAAATTTCAGCTGAATATTCCTACAATCAGAAAGATTATGAATGAAGAGAGGATGACAAAGAATTTCCTTCTATTGGGAGACCGAAAAAAGTGGTGGCATTTGAGAATTTTATGTTTGAGTGAAGTAATGCGAAAAGTTTACTACAGGATTTTCGATGAATGTCATCGTAGAATAAGTTCCCGAAAATTGATTTTCTATTTTTCATTTGACTTGTCCTATACATTGTAAATGTCTTAAGGTACCAATAAATACCTAATTATTATAATTATATCAAATAACTTGTAATTATGTGTTGATTCCTTCGGGAGATACCCATTCCCAACGACTGCATCATGTGCATTTCATCTTCGGGTTAATATTTTTGAAATCTACAACTGATGTAACGTATTCAAACTTCAGCGGAAGATGATAACGAGCATTAACTCTACTCAAGCTAGTGCATATTATGATATTATACTGATCTCTTGTATTTTCCGTGCAAATAACTGGATTTGGTATGCCTTCAATCAGTTTGTATAAACTTCATTTATGTTCGTCACATATTTTCCGAACAGATTCGACATAGTTATAAAATACGTAATAACAGAAACTTTTACGTGGAACGGAAAAAAACACAGCGTTGTTTTAAAACCCAAAAATATTTTGACCAGCGTCATAACCCCACATTTTCGTACTATACAAAGTGAAATGTGTCAAATTTCCATGGCCAAACGAGTGCTAAAATAAAAGTGAATGGAGTATAGTGTCATCCAACAACAATTATTCTTTTCTCCTTTTTTAGCGTTGAAAATCGTGAAAGAAACAAAAAAAAAAGATTTCTCGGAAAATGTTAACTTCACAAACAACATGCTTGTGAGCTGCAAGTGTCTGTAGTCCAGTGCTGACATTGCTGTTAGGGAGTAGAGAAATAGAGAAATCGAGATCTGTTAGGTCAGTTTTGATTTGGAAAGTGGAAGTGAGAGTTGGAGTATTTTGAACTTTGAAGTTTTAATTTAATATATTCAATGCTTTCCACATATGGAGGTCAACTTATATCACTCTGTATCAGTGGAAACAAAATTACAACTGTCGCCAGAATATATGTTATTCTGCCGACATTCGCAGTCGAATGAAAAAAGAATGAAAACTGAACCGATCCGTAAAATTTTTGTGTGGAAACACAGCTCACAGAAACCTTTTCATCAGAAACACGTATCACAGTTTGAAGTATACCTATGTATGCTTCCGTGTAGGTCTTCCCAGAACAATAGATGCAAGAGCGAACTCTGCTTCAGGGGATCGATTCAAATAAATAGAACTTTAGAGCATATTGTGTTTCGCTTGCAAACTTGTGAATGAGAGATGATTAAAAAAGTTGCAAAATTCCACCACAGAGGTTGATTATTTCAAAAATCATCCAAATATTTCAACTCATACTTTCCGAACGAACATGGAAAAGAATAAAACATTATTCGACCAATATCCACAAATTTCAACATTTTGGCATCAACATATTATGATTTCATGTTTTATATTTCAATTTTCTACAATCAAAATATGTCGCTCGGTGCTAAATTCTGGGGAGGACCGTTTTCTGATCATTCTTGTGGCTATTTCTCTAAGAGGTATACCAGCTTCACTAATATTAATAACTAATCGACCTCTATCAAACACGATGTCTGACGCCTCTGTTAACCTGCCTCCTGCAGACCACGATTTAATCACCTTTGTAGGGTGATCATTTCACGAAAAACTGGATGACAGCACATTCAACGTACGAATTTCACCCTCATGTAAGATGTCTAAGAACATGTGGGTAGCGTTGTTTGGAAATTAACAACTCATTGTTAATTGATATTCGAAAATAATTTGAGCTATTATTGGTGTGAGAAAATGTATCAGTCTCAGAATGTGGAATTTCTTCAACATGTCGTTCAGCTTTCTGAATCTAACAGTCAAGAACTTCAGCTGAGAATTCGGCGTTGTTGAACTATCACCCTTTGCTGTTGGAATTTGAGGCAAAGCAAAACCAAATCTCAGATGAATAGTCTGGACTCATACAACTGACTTTTTATGGCAACTTCAGCAATAAAAGGAACTGCAGTGGAAATAAGAAATGTGGATTGGGAGCATGTATTGGGAAACAGAAATAAGTATATAAATTTATTCGAGTCTGTTCTTCAAATATTATTCACGAGTATATATAGTGAAAACTCCGTTTTCTCCAAATGATTATATTGAATATTTCGCCAATCAACTGTGTTTCTTTGAAATCATATTGAATTCCCCTTCTCGTGAATAAAATTTGTCAACATAAATTATCTTGTAGAAAAGTAAGTATTCCCTTCGACATCAGTGCTGCAATATCTGCATATTTGTTTTTACAAATATTCAGCTGAGAAAATGGTCCAGTTAATTTTCTCATGTCCTTGATCGATTGAGATCACTAATTACTGCAATCTGTGATCGATATCAACGCAGAACAAAACAAAACGAGAGAGTATCATTGGACTTCCTTTGATAGAAAAGGATAGAAAGAAGCAAACATTGAACTCTAAAGAACTCTAAAAGAACTTGAAGGGCCTCTTAGGTACCGAAATACGACGAAAAGTGTGTCCAAGTGAGACGGAAGATGTAGAGCAACCCATCTCTATCTAATGGTTCGGCAACCAATCGAATAACCTTCTTCTTTTTGTAGATTTATTCCCGGTAACGGGATACAGCAATGAATGAATGAATGAACCGCATCAGACGTCGGACTTAGCAGTCGTCTCACTTCAACGCCCTGGGTGGTTTTTGTTTACATCGTTATAAACCGATTGACAGAGTGCAGAGAGAGATAGATTGCTCTACAATCTACATCTTCCCTTTCAGTCTTCCTCAGTTACCTGCATCGAGATGCCATTCCAGTTCTTTTAAAGTTCAATGGAAGCAAATGACATGGTGGCGCCGCCAAGAAACAAATCTCTTATTTCAAGATTATAGAGTAAAAAGATGGGAAACGAGGCGACTAAAGGGATTTGAGCGCCATGTGTGTGTCAAGTGTGTTTTGAAGACGCTAGAACTGGTTAAAATATTAATTTGAGTGCCATTTGCAGAAACATATGAAATTTTGTAAGATTTCAGACGTCCATTTTGGTCAAAGAGGTTTTGAATGTTTTGATTCTTGTACCGCTTTTTATTTATCTAGCTCGTTCTAGTTGCTGATTATTGAATTTTTTGTCTTATTTCTTGGTGAAAACATTACAATATTTTTCGAAAATTATTGAATAGTGAAGAACGGTGGATCAAATAATAAAAAGGATTTCTCGACATTAAGTTGTTCAATTAACTAAGGAAAATAGAACCGTAAGTATTAAAACTCGTAACATGTGGATCGGTCATTCATTGATTCTCATTTTCAGTGGTCTGAAGTGGATAAAATTCTCAGGGCGTGAAGACAATGACTTCAGCAAACACTACTGACTACGCTATGTGCGGTGAACATTTTACTGCAAGTCAATTGAGAACTGTTCATTCACGTAAATTGTTGTATGCAGAAAGCATCCCTTGCATGAACGGCCTATTAAGGGGATATTATGATCTTTATAGGCCCATTCAATGATTCTCAATTACTACTCTTTCAATATATTCAGAAATGCAGATTGATTTCTATTTGGGAACCAAGTGACTGTCAAACTGTTGTTTGGGAAGTCGAAGTTTCATGAAACCACCTGCGAGTGTTTTGTTCATTCATTAATCAATTTGTATGTTGTGTCATAAAGAGACCATATCATAAGGAAATCATAAAAAAGCACCAAGAAACTATACTGACATACAGGTTTTGTATATGTCTGTAAGGTTTTTTTTAATTGGTTTTGAAAATTCTATAAATAATACCTACATATGTAAGTAACTGGAGTGTGTTCGCTATGATGGTATATTGAAAATTGGTTCATATTAATTTCTGATATATGTATATTTTACAAATTGAACTAAATTTATTAATTCAAAACAACCTATTGCACAGAAATAACACCTTCGACGTATACCAGATCAACACATACTTTAGTCTCCTAGTCAAAGCTTCATTTATTGCCAATAATTTCAATTTTTGTAATTTTTTTTATAAATTGCAAATAAAAATATAGCACATCCAACAGCGTTTTTCATTGATATTAATTGTTTCCAAACAATGTTTAGATGTAAACTAACATCCTGATCACAAAACAAAACCATACTTTGTTTTGTCGCTCAGGATGTTTGTTTTCTGATCGAAACAAAATCGATATTGAAATTTAATGCGAGGAATAGAATTCGAATTTCGTGCCCCTCAATTAAAAAACAGAGAAATGTTATCGAAAAGTTTTTCTGTTTTGACAGTTACAATGACTCTATCAAACACAGTGGCGACGATTGGAAATTTAGCAAGAATATGGCGGCTTAGAAGCACAGATTTCAATGCTATGATCTCTAACTCGGAATGCAGATTGGCTCACGTCACGTCACGTGACCAAATCCGCCATATTCTTGCTAAAACGATGAAAAACGAGACCACAATTGTCGCCACTGTCTCGTTAGAGTCACTGTATTGACAGTGCGTTTTCAGCGCCATCTCATTGTCAAGTGTGTTTTCACTGACAAAATGTAGTTGGTTTTTAGTACTAGAGATATGAGGGCGTTTCCTATCTTTCTACTCTATAATCTTTGCTCTTAATCTCAATTTGGTCAGATGTCATTGAATTCAAAAATTAACGACATGCTTCTAGACAGTTCAAACTCACCGTTTGAAACATGATAATGTTTCATCAGATATTCCGGTATTTACAGATATTTACCTGTACGAAGCTAACCATTCATATAAGCTATTTTCCACCCCACATATTCGAATTATACTTGATTCGTAGAATAAGCAACTTCAGATCGTTCGTAAGTTTCCATTTCTACAAATTGTCAATCTTTGGTCTCAGAAATCCTAGATTTTGCCTCTATGATAGGGTAATCATCCTGTTCCCGTTATTCTAAGTGTGGCCATTCATATTTAGTGGCATTTGATATAAATGACAATGAAATAAACCTAATCATATAGGTGCTACGTATTGAATACTTCGATATTGTTGATACTTGTGTTTGTTATCAATATAGTATGGAAATTCGAATTGAAAATGATAATGTTATTTTAACGAACAACTCGCTTTCGCACTGCAAACCGTCGATTTATATCCAGATTGAACAAACAGAATGGACAGTCCGAAATATTTTCAATTCTCTGTGCGCTAATTGGAATGCGTTATCGAGTAATAACCAATTAAATGAATTATATCAACTTATTATAAACAGGGTTTTTGTGGATAAATGCGAAGGACTTCAGGACTTGACTCTTCGAGGAAAATGAGTAGGGGTACTTAAGAGGAGTTGATACCACTGGACTTTCTCGCCATTCATCGTATAAGGCATAAAGGGGGAAAGACTACCAGAATGTTGGGTGTTGCCGGAACACTTGAACGATAAGTAAAAGGGACGGATATTACAATAGTTTCCTCTTTCGTAGAAAAGATGGCATCACTTAAAGAACTTCTTTTTCCAATTTCACCAGGATACGAATTGTAGTTAATGGCGAAACTTTCCGAGAAATTTCTTCATGTGTAAATTGAAAGAAGAGATAATTGCACCTCGGAAAGTTAATAACATGAATAAATATTTGTTCTTCAATGAGAAAAACTTAATTTTTTTTTTCGTTTGACGAATAAAAAACACTTGAACACTTGAACGATAAGTAAAAGGTACGTATATTACAATAGTTTCCACTTTCGTAGAAAAGAGGGCATCACTTAAAGAACGTCTTTTTCCAATT
Source organism: Coccinella septempunctata (assembly GCF_907165205.1). Lineage (NCBI taxonomy): Eukaryota > Metazoa > Arthropoda > Insecta > Coleoptera > Coccinellidae > Coccinella > Coccinella septempunctata. Next base: position 54,226,545 of record NC_058189.1, on the reverse strand, counting down.
TCACCAGGATACGAATTGTAGCTAATGGCGAAACTTTTCGAGAAATTTCCTCATGTGTAAATTCAAAGAAGAGATAATTGCACCTCGGAAATTTAATAACAAAAATAAATACTTGTTCTACAAGGAAAAAAAATTAATTTTTTTTTCGTTTGACGAATAAAAAAATTTCTGACTTTCTGAGGTGACGAACTGATTGAATTGGATTATAATGAGACCTCCATATAAATTAATGGTTTCTGACGTAAGATATTCATTTTAATCTTTTTGAACTGAGCATAATAACGGTGTAGACTCCTCTTAATATAATATTCTTATTCAAAACAAAATACAAACTGAAAATCATTAAATTGTGAATTTCTGACAATAATGGACAAAAATGATTGAATTTGCGTGACGATGAACCAGAAGATGTTCCTATATTCGCAATGATTTGATGTAATTGATAAAATCATTAGGATGATTCGGAAAATAGGAATGCATCATCGGAAAATATCAACAATCAAGCTTTTGACTAGCTGTGTCATTAGTACTCACATTATGTTTCATTATTCAACACTGTCTTCATTATTTCTTATTTTGCTTGTACAGATAGGAAACATAAATAATGAAAAAACTCCGATATCACATTTCCACTGAAAATGATCGCTGTCTCGATTTTTTTTGTCTGAACAGAGTGTCGTTTTTTCAATGGTATCCAGGTGTCGTATTATAATCGAAAATTAAATGCGAACAAACCATTCCTGTGAAACGGGGACACTAGATGGATATTTCATTTGTCCCCATTGTGAAGTGTATTTCGATATTTCGCAATTAAAGTGGTAATACGAATTTTCACCCAACATAATTATCATTCGGCTGAGCTGAAACGGACATTTTCATTGAAGCTTTAATTCTCTTTCGATTCGAAATTCGGAATCCGAGCGGAAAGAAATTCAATACCAATGTTCACAAATTGGTTTTTACGTTCTGTGCCGTTCGTTCGAAACAGAAATATAATTTTTCCAAGCAAGACCATTCTTCTATTTATATGTTAATTCGAGAACTGATGTGATCCAAACGGTTTCGAAATTGGAATTGAAAATGCAGGCCGTATGCTGGAGTTTGATTAACTGATGTCAGCACAACCGAAAGATGAATGTTTTTCATGAGTGATCTTCTTCTTGATGATCCCACATAGACGAAATCAATGGTTGAATTAAAGGTTTTTCTTGTGAAATAAAATTGTTTTCTCATTGTATACATTCTGCTTTCTTCTTCAACTAATGTTGTTCAAGAGTGAACAATTACTTCGAATTGGGCCCGGTACTTTCACCTTCGAATAAATTTTATTCACTGTCAATAAGTATCTGCCAAATAATTTCCTATCTGAAGGATACCTTATTTCGGTGCTTTCAGATGAAATTATTTGACGAATAACAATTCTATGAAAGCACGGTATACTACTTTTCACTGATTAATGTAAAATGAGACACCGCATTGTATAAATTGTCATAATACCAACTAGAAAGCAAATATTTCGTGAAAATCACAAACAGAATAACCATACATCAAGAATTTAAAAAATTCAACGAATAATGACGTACCGACATTCGATCTATGACAAGTAAACTCTTATTCATAGACTTATAATACATGGACTCACTGTCAAGTGACTTTTCAGTAGATCGAGAGGTTGGGTGCATTAAAGAGAGAAGAGCTTATGCGTTCTAATCGAATAAGAAAGAGATGAACTGATTCCGGGTGGGCAATGTCAAAATCATATGATGGATATAAACAAATATGTGACGCTGACGTTGCCCACAAGGTGTTCATACGTTGATTATTATTCACATTATATTTATTCTTGAATGAAACTCACATAATTTTTATATTTTCCATTTCGAAGGAATGTTAAGGAATTCCTGTTTGCCTTCTCGGAAGCTTGTTGAACATTTATTATAGAAAGTTTTTACAATTTTCGCAGACATTGCCCACAAGGTGTTGAAACGTTGATTATTAATCTCATTACATCTATTCTTGAATAAAACTCACATATTTTTTTAAAAATTCATTTCGAAGGAATGCTTTGAAATTCCTGTGTGTCTTCTCGGAAGCTTGTTGAAAATTTATTAAGGAAAATTTTAGCATAAACTTGTGTTCTGTAACCTTTTGACAGCTTGCCCACAAACTCTCCATCTTATTCAACCTACCGACCTCTCTCTCACAGGCGGAGTCCATGTTATTATAAGTCTATGCTCTTATTATTTAGTTTCAATGACAGATTTATTCGATGAATAACATTATCTGAAACTGAAAAGACAGCATTTTTACTTATTCTATGAATAAGACTTATCTATCGAATGAATTTATTTATTCGCAAGTGAAAGTCTTGGGCCTTAATTACACACAAAAAATATTGAATCACTAAACAATTTAAAGATTACACATATGGGGAGTCAAGGAGAGTTGAACCCTTTTTCACTCTGTAAATGGTAGCTACTCATTTTTGTGTGTGAATATATTATATTATGCCCAAATAGGTAACGATAAATAATAGTAGATTGATGGTGAGATGAACATTTTGAGTACAGCAATTCTTTTTTTAGGAACCGAAAATTGGCCCATGTCTCCCTTACCCATGGGACAGTTGAACAGGGGACGAGAGAGACTTGACCATAAGTTTGTTTCTCAGAAAAAACATTGAAAGAAAACAGTTTCCAATGATCAACGATTGTCTATGTAAAGGTTTTCATCAGATGTATCAGCGTATGAAAAATTTAATTTTCTGAGTTACCCTATCTTATTTCCGAGATGTTTTTAACTGTTTTGATTCTTATTCTATTTATTTCTATTATTCAATTTTCTTTTTTTGATGCAAACTATTATCTAAGCTCAGTGAGGAAAACTTGGACACTGATTATGTCTTCCGACCATAGCATGGGTCAAGTTCCGCACTCCCTTTCAGTCTATTCAACAGATGTTTTCTTGAAACTTTTACAACTATTATTTAAAAGGCTTATCGTTTGTAAAATAATATTTATCAACGAAAGCATTAGAACTAAATAACATCACGCACCTATTAAACTTTGCAGACAGTGTAACAAACAAAAATTATTCAATTTCATCTTCCTAACAACAAAATCACGTTCAACCCTCTCACTCCCGAACTGTTCTGATGTCGGCCAAAATGGAGCCGTCACTAGTTGTGCCTTGTTCATTGAACTCTAAAAGAGTTCTTTTAGAGGTCAATGGCCTTGTTACGAGTATGTCACAAGCTATTTACGATACCGGTAGCGCGAAATTTGAATTGAAATATTAGAAGTGGTTCAAGTCTCCTACCTGAGCAAGTTTCGGGGACTCCCCCTACATAAAATATACTTTTATTATATGGCAAAAAAATTACAAATATAAAATGGAATTCCTCAAGGGCAGATATAGCTTTTTTTCGAGAGAAACCTGACCAGAGATCGTATGAATTTCGATACTAATGGGGCAGGGGGAATTTCCTCCCGTAAATCCGCCCTTGTGATTGCTGAAATGAAGGAGAATAATAACCTGTATTTTAACCTCTTGCCCTAATGAAAGCACAAATTCGTGGGTGTATGATTTCAATTCAACAATTTCCCCTGGGTAATCTTTCGTTTGGAGTCTAATGCAATACTCGTTGAGAACGTCCGCTAATGCGTATAACGTCATTTACAGGACATTGCTAGGGGGTTCATTTGGTTTCGTTACCTGCCAGATGGCGCTGGGTTATTATTATAACTTCAAAGCGTCTACTGGCATTTTATGAAAGTCCATCAATTCCTAGACGTTTTCAAGTTGAGTGCTTTATTGCCATATAAGACCGAAACCATTGTCTTCTACTCTTCATCGAAAGAAAAGTTGTTGGGGCTCCGAATGTGACGTTAGCGAGTTCAATTCGGACGGTGACATTTGTTGATCTTTATATCAGTCGGTGGTATTTGTCTGAATTATCCGATATTGTTTTCCGTATATACGTGGTGTCCCACCTGGAGTGCCCATTAGAAGTTTATGGAGATAATTCTATCTCTTCAAAATTTTGTATGAAGATATTAGTCAGTGAGAAATTCATTTCTGAAATATTTTCAAAAACCAATGACTTCCCGTTGTACCGGAAATGGCACCAAATTTCTTATTTCAGATAGAACACATTATATATTATGACATATTCGGATGTGTCTTTAAATTCCACATTTCCCTATAGAAATTTTGAGCCGTTTTCGAGTTATTCACTGTTTTTTGAAAAGAATCACAAATGAAGGCTTGAAGAAGACTGAGGATTTCATAAAAGCGCAACACACAATCTCAGATCTGTTTTATGAACTTTGTTACCGAAAAAATATTCTACGTCGACATGTAGAGAACATTATACTTTTTGATATACAGGAAGATCAAATGAGATTCTCAAAGTTGGTATACAAAAAAAGGGCAAAAATCAATTTTTTCAACTGGAAACTTCTCTTCATGTCGACGTAGAATATTTTTTCGGTAACAAAGCACAAAAAACAGATCTGAGAATGTGCGTTGCGCTTTTATGGAATACTCAGTCTTCTACAAGCCTCCATTTGTGATTTGTTTCAAAAAACAATGAATAACTCGAAAACGGCTCAAAATGTTTAAGGGAAATGCACATAAAATGAATGTGGAATTTAAAGATACATCCGAATATGTCATAATATATAGGGTGCTCTATTTGAAATAAGAAATTCGGTTCCATTTCCGGTACAACGGGAAGTCATTGATATTTGAAAATAAGCTGCTCCACAAGAGTTTGAGATATCGTATTCAATCGTTTTTAAAAGTATGTAATCTTCGAGAAAATCGCTGTAAAATCATTTAAAACTCAATAACTTGAATCGATCCAATAAAAATCAGTATGAGACATTTCGTGAATCTGGTCGCCTTTTTTCTGAAGTGTGGTTCTTTGCATATGCTTCATGAATGTTCTTATTTTGAAATGAAGTCAGTTCATCAATGGCTTCGATTTGAAACGAGTTTTCTGAAAATGCCAAGACGTAAATTAACAAACGCTGAGGCTAATAGGGCTATCGGAATGCTACAGGGTGGCCTAACTCAGTTTGTTGTAGCGGAAAGGCTCCAAGTCAGCCAAAGTGTGATATCTCGACTTTGGAATAGGTTCAGGGAGACAGGTTCCGTGTTGGAAAGACCAAGGCTTGGTGGGCGACGAAAAACAACACCTACTCAGGATCGTTTTATCACCGTTTCGGCAAGAAGAAACCCTACATCTACGTGTAGAATGCTTCAAAATGCAGATGGGGTCCAATTTCCATCGAAACCATCAGACGACGTTTGGGAGAGGTGAATCTAGGTTCTAGACGTCCATTAAGAGGAGTTCCATTAACACGTGACCATAAGCGTCAAATACTGGAATGGGCAAGGCAACATATCAATTGGAACGATCAATGGACCTTTTCACTGATGAATCCAGATTTGGACGATTTTCAGATTCTCGAAGAATAAGGGTATGGACAATCCCACGCATACCCCGTAATCGTCGCTATATCCAAGAAATCCATCCATTCCGAGGGGGTAGTGCTTACCTTAAAGGTAAGCGCACATACAACGGCATCGGACGGACGGTATGGATCGGAATAAATTACTTTCAATGGAACTGAATGGAGCAACGCACATATGTGCGGACGGCAGGCATCGCATCGCATCGCATCCGACGGAATTGAGGAACGAGAATTAAATTCCGACCGATGCGTGATGTGCCGGCCGATCCCGACATATGTGCGATACCAATCGGAGATTGCCGCGGCATCTGCGTCATTTTACAAGTCACTACATGCAGCGGCTTGAACGGGTAGTCATAAGAAATACGAATTCACGGAAGAAGCATGAGTTTTCAGGAGAAAATAATACTGCGCGTACAAAATTATAATGAATTGTACAGGGTGGGCAAATTTCGATGTTTTAGCACTACAGCTTTTAAACCAGTGGAGATAGACAAAATCTGATACCCCATTCTCGGTCTCTTTTTCTGAGAAACTAACAAGAGTAGTAGTCATTTTTTTCCACCTTCTTTGGTTTTCGAGTTATAAGCGAAAATTGGAAAAATGGCGATTTCGAAATTAATTTATATCTCCGCTAATACTGATGATAAAGCTCTGGAATTGAAACATTATACAGGCACTTTTTCAAGTAGAATCCAGTGGCGTGCTTGCCTTTTTAGCAGGATTTTTAATTACGAAGCTATTACCCAAAGTTTTGTTTTTTTAAATGGGAACATCAGATTTCTGTGCAATTTTCTGAAAGCTTAATTCTTACTGATTTCAAAAATATATAACATCATATAATTTGTATCAATATAAAAAATAGAAAATGGTCAAAAACCTTTGTTTTCCCAATATTTCTATGGTTTCAACTTTTGACGAGAACAGAAAAATAGAGCTTCCTAAAACAAGATCAGTCTCCTTCCGGCAATGTCATTCTTTCTATGCTTTTTACCAATTTTCACAAAATTTGAATTTTGGAGAAATTGAGTAAGAAGCATAGAAATGAAAGGACTAATAGAAGGAGACTGTGGTAATGATAAGATGCTACATTTTTCTATTCTCATCGAAAGTTGAAACCATAGAAATATTGAGAAAGAAGGTTTTTGACCATTTTTTATTATTTTTATTGATACAAACCATATGACGTTATATATTTTTGAAATCGGTAAAAATTGAGCATTCAAAAAATTGCACAGAAATCTAGTGTTTCCATTTAAAAAAACATAACTTTGGGTCATAGCTCCGTAATTAAACATCCTGCTGAAAGAGCAAGCACGCCACTGGATTCTACTTAAAGAAGTGCCTGTATAATGTTTCAATTTCAGAGCTCTATCATCAGTATTAGCGGAGATATAAATTTATTTCGAAATCGCCATTTTTTCAATTTTCGCTTATAACTCGAAAACAAAAGAAGGTGGCCAAAAAGGACTATAACACTTATTAGTTTCTCAAAAAAAGAGACCGAGAATGAGGAATCAGATTTTGTCTATCTCCACTGGTTTAAAAGCTGTAGTGCTAAAACATCGAAATTTGCCCACCCTGTACAATTTAAGTGACAGAAATTATAGCAACCATTTTTTTTTTCGTCCTTCATCAAGTGCGGAAATAAATGAACATATTCTCCAAAATCCTTCCTTTTTTACATATGTCATGTATCCACATTCGTCTACGATTCCTTCGCTTTTGAAACTCTTCTTCCTCCAGAACAAAAGCTAGTTCCTCACCGCTTGAAGACATATTCGCAACTAATCTATTCCTCCGGAGTCCGGCGATTCCGATGTTATATGTGCGATACCTTCATAAAAATTCCGCCGCTGCCGTGCCGTTCCTTCCATGCCGTCCGTCCGATGCCGATGTATGTGCGCTTACCTTTAAAGGTAAGCGCACATACAACGGCATCGGACGGACGGTACGGATCGGAATAAATTACTTTCCATGAAACTGAATGGAGCAACGCACATATGTGCGGACGGCAGGCATCGCATCGCATCGCATCCGACGGGAATTGAGGAACGAGAATTAAATTCCGACCGATGCGTGCCGTGCCAGCCGATCCCGACATATGTGCGATACCAATCGGAGATTGCCGCGGCATCTTCGTCATTTTGCAAGTCTCTACCTAGAGCAGCTCCTTTGTTGTATGGGTAGTCAAACGAATAAGCAGGGCAGAAACATGAATTTTCACTAGAACTGTGGGTACATGATTATAATTTAGTTTGAGTTGTATAATTTCAATGCATGAAACTAAAGCAATCATCAAAGAAAATATGGCGGGTTGAAAATTCATTTATTCTATTCAAAAGTATTAAATGGACCACTATGTATAAGTCTCCTCTTTCAAATTGTAGCTTTTAAACACTTTACTTCATTAGTGGTTCCTCTTATGTATTTCAATTGAAGAACTAAATAAGAGAACATATTCTCCAAATCCATTCCTTTTTCTACATATATATGTATATCATGAATCCACATTCATCAACGTCTCCTTCGGTTTTCGAAAATTTTCTTCTTTCAGAACAATCGCTATTTCCTCACCGCTTGAAGACATATTCGCAACTAATCTATTCCTCCGGCGATTCCGATGTTATATGTGCGATACCTTCATAAAAATTCCGCCGCTTCCGTGCCGTTCCTTCCATGCCGTCCGTCCGATGCCGATGTATGTGCGCTTACCTTTATGGTATGGGCCGGGATATGTTTTTAGACGATAACGCTAGACCACACCGTGCAGCTATAATTGAGAATGCGCGCGAGGAACTTGGTATTCCACATTTACCAATACCTCCGCACTCACCAGATTTGAATTGCATAAAACATGCATGGGATGTGCTCCAAAGAAGATTAGGTGATCATCAACCTACCCCAGAATCCTTAAATGATCTGAGAGAGCTTCTGCCCCGTTTATGAAACCGAATTCCTCAAGAAATGTTCAACAACCTCGTGTTTAGTATGCAAAGAAGATGTCAAGCTGTTATTGATGCCCGTGGAGGCCATACATTGTATTGATAGTCTTAAAATGCTCCCTGGAATAAAATTTCGTTATTTTACTCGATTTTTCTTAACCACCCTGTATTCGCTACAGACCTACAGGCTAAAATTAATTTGCAACTTGAAATCATATTAATATGAATTTGAATTTTCATCACAAAAATCTTATTTTAACTATATTTTTTTGCAATTTAAGTCAATATCCCTAACTCATATGGAGCATTTTATTTCAGAAATGAGGTTCTTACTGACTCATATGTTCATTCAAAATTGGGAATTGATCGAAATATTACTTCTCCATAAACTTCTAATGGGCACTCCTTGTGGGACACCCTGTATTCAGTACCTTTTTGAAATAAATTATTTCGCATTTTATATCACATGAACGTTTTGTTGAGCATTATACTTTGGCTAATATTTGTGGGGAGAATGGACTTGTTATCTTTTATTCTTGTACGGTTAACATCCGAAGTTGTATCGAAATTTATCGACCGTAGTAAAATGATGTATAGCTGCCTCGATTCAGACGTATTCGGACAAATATATCTGGTGTCTGGATAGTGAGTTATGTTTCGGAATGAAAAACTTCAACCAATTACTGCCAGTTTTGTAGGTGATATAGTTCACAATGTTACGAATGACGTACCTCGCAGTGAATGCCAATCTACGTTGGTTTAAAAACCAACAGGATTCCTGACTTGATGAATAATATCTACCTGTTGGTAGTAACCTAGTTTTCAAACAAAAATTATGCAGTGTTGCATTAGAAAGCAAGGTACATCAAGTAAAGTAAATGGAAACCATTATAATCACACTCATGTTGGATTCGCATTCGAATAACCTAATGTGAATAAATATTGTCGTTAGAAATCCACCTATCCACCAATAACAGAACACTATGACCCATTCAGGCTTTGTGATTTGCATAGTAAGTTATGATATAATTTGAAGGAAAAATTGATCTCCGCAGTCATTTAGAAGAGCACAATGGAGAAGTCATAGCGACCTATAACGTTAAAACGACGAGATTAACATGAACTTTTGGGAATTCATGTAGATTGCAGCGACATGGTGATGACAGTTCGAAGTAAAAAGTTAATGGAGTCATTGTCATTTTTGAAGGGGATTTTGAGAATTTCGTCAAATAAATCTTTGTTTCTCAGTTTATAGTTAATTTCTCTCAATTTTGAAGATTGGTTGTCGAAAATGGATTAAAGTGTGTTAATTATTATTAATTTTAGGTCAATAAATGTCATGACGTATTAATATTTATGAAAAAAATTCCAACTATGTTCTGAATCAGCTGAAAAAAGAGAGCAATATTTTTTGAATCCGAACTTCTTGGCTCTTTATACGATAATAATAGAACGAAATTGATTATATGGAGAGCCACAACTATGATAGCTGGCCTTCTCCGTTATATACAATGGCCAAAATTGCAACATTGATGCTAAGAAAACTTGTCCGAATTGAACTGGAAATCAGAAATGAATTTTGTGTGAATGTTATCGAAATTCATATGTATAACAACTCACTAGGTGGAAAAAGTCCTCTCTGGGGAAAACAGATTTGTTTTTGTGTAAATTCTTTCATTTTGAGGTTAGTTAATTGTTAATTCACCTTCTATTCTCCGTAATCAATTTGAAATGTACAAAAACTTTACCGTGCTATAAATACGAGATACATATGTCCTTAAACATTGACTGAACGTTCATTTCATCGTGGAAAATAGTAAAAACTGACATCTTCACAAGAAAGTCGTAATCGAAGATTTGCTCAAATTATACCTACAAACTATGAAAACTTCACTAAGCTTGCCCCATTGTCACAAGATAGATTAAGATATTTTCAACAGATTAAGATATCATTTTCATGAAAACTCTTATTAAAACACCAAAATTTTCTCCGTTCCTCGATGTAAACAAACAAAAGTGCATCAACTTTTTATTTACAAAAATTGACACCAGGGGGCGTATCACTTGTTTGGAATTCCCAATTATTAAAGCCATGTACGTTTTTCACCGTAATTTCGATTCATGATTTCTTTAAGGGTAGGTATTCATAAAAAAATTCAGAGTTTAAGTTTGAGGTTTCATTCAGAACATCTTTATTGCAAATGGAGAACTATATTTTTATCATAAAACCAATGAAAAATGTCTCATCAACCATTTTCCCTATTGATTATAAGATAAATTACTAGAACTGCGAATGCGTTACTCACCTCAGATAAGGGTTTTTTATTAAATATCTCGAAATGGTTAATTTGAAACCTAGTGTTAAAAGGACATTTTTTAGGGGTAAAATCATGAAACCATGAAAAAATATGGGTAGGAAAGTAGGAAGCTTTTGATGAAAAACCGAATGAAATTTTGGCATATTTTGTGAATAAACCATAGAATTTTCTCATCAAAATTATTGTGAAAAACATGTAGTTCTTCCATATCAGTTTCAGAAAATTTTATCCTTTCAATATAAAAGCGAAAATCACAAAGAACATTTTTGTGATCACCCAGAATTGAAAAGATTTGTCTAAAAGCTACAACATGGTATAAAAGAAAGCTTCATTCAGAATATCACTGATGCCATGATGAGATCACATCAAAATTTGATGGGAAATACAAAAATGTGACAATTTATTGTTCTGGAGTTGACAGCTTTTTCTGGTAAAACCGGATAAATGCTCGAAAATATTTTAGATCTTTCCGTTATCCCGGATAATGCACCACCAATAAATTTCATGAAAATATCCTTTGTAGATCTCCCTATAACTTCGGGTGTGGTTGAAGAAGAATGACTCTGTGAAAAGGGACGATATGATGGAACGTTTTTAGTGAAAATTTCAGTGGAAATCATCACAGAAAAAAAAACAAGAACGTTCTTTTCAAACACGACCGAACTTACCCAGCGCATTCGCCAATTTGCAACGGACCTATTAATTCGCGATTCTCCATAACTTTGCGAGAATTCATTAGACCGGCTTAATGGAACCATAAAGTTTAGTGTTTTGTCATTCTGCTCGAGAACGTGAAATTTCAGGTCGTGGTGCAGGAATGTTCGTTAAAAATAGAATATAAGGAATTCTATGCAGACCATTTGAATAGGTTGGTCGCCAGACTCTATGATGAAATAGCAGTGTCACATTGTTCCGAAGGATTGGCCAAGTATTATGCCACTGTCGTTAAGCATTGTATCTCAACGATAACCTGAGTATATATCTCAGGGATAATCCTTTTGTTCTACCTGCGAATCAACTGCGTTAAAGTTAAAACTCACTGCTATGCATCAACGAAAGTTACCTATGTTTTTTTCTCAACCAATGTGTTGGGGAACTTCAGGTGAAAAGAGTTTTTATTATACAGGGTGTCCCGGATAACATGGCAAACATTTAAATGGGAGACAGAAAACACCTAGGGAATCACGAAAGACACCCATATATAGTACCTATGAGTTCTAGATTCTTATTTACGGGGTGTTTTTCAAATTTTGAGTAGAAATTAAAACCACTCTGGCTCCCAAACGGGAATCACCGATTTATCCGGAAATGAATGAAAAAAGCTTCCATGAGGTTCCAGAAAACTGCAATCAAATAGCACATAAATTTGGACATGTACAATGAATTTCATGATTTTTCGAAATCTGCGTAAACTGTGAGATTCGAAGAAATCATGAAAATCATTGTACAGGGTGGGCAAATTTCGATGTTTTAGCACTACAGTTTTTGAACCAGAGGAGATACACAAAATCTGATACCCCATTCTCGTTCTCTTTTTCTGAGAAACTAACAATAGTACTAGTCATTTTTGGCCACTTTCTTTTGTTTTCGAGTTATAAGCGAAAATTGGAAAAATGGCGATTTCGTAATAAATTTATATCTCCGCTAATACTGATGATAGAGCTCTGAAATTGAAACATTATACAGGCACTTTTTTACGTAGAATCCAGTGGCGTGCTCGCCTTTTTAGCAGGATTTTTAATTACGAAGCTATGACCCAAAGTTATGTTTTTCTAAATGGTAACACTAGTTTTCTGTGCAATTTTTTGAAAGCTTAATTTTTACTGATTTCAAAAATATATAACATCATATGGTTTGTATCAATATAAATAATAGAAAATGGTCAAAAACCTTTTTTCTAAATATTTCTATGGTTTCAACTTTTGATGAGCATAGAAAAATATAGCATATTATGATTACCACTGTCTCCTTCTATGAGTCCTTTCATTATTATGAAAATTTATGAAATATATCTTGATTCAAATTTTGTGAAAATTGGTAAAAAGCATAGAAAGAATAACATTACCGGAAGGAGACTGCTTTTGTTATGGGAAACTCTATTTTTCTATGCTCGTCAAAAGTTGAAACCATAGAAATATTGGGAACAAGTGTTTTTAACCCTTTTCTATTATTTATATTGAAACAAACCATGTGATGTTATATATTTTTGAAATCAGTAAAAATTGAGCTTTCAACAAATTGCACAGAAATCTAATGTTCCCATTAAAAAAAACAAAACTTTGGGTCATGGCTTCGTAATTAAAAATCCTGCTAAAAAGGCGGGCACGCCACTGGATTCTACGTAAAAAAGTGCCTGTATAATGTTTCAATTTCAGAGCTGTATCATCAGTATAAGCGGAGATATAAATTTATTTCAATATCGCCATTTTCCCAATTTTTGCTTATAACTCGAAAACAAAAGAAAGTGGCCAAAAAGGACTACTACAATTGTTAGTTTCTCAGAAAAAGTGAACGAGAATTGGGTATCAGATTTTGTCTATCTCCTCTGGTTTAAAAGCTGTAGTGCTAAAACATCGAAATTTGCCCACCCTGTACAGGGTGATTTCGAGAGCTTGTCAGTCAAAGTTTATGTAATATCTAATTGCAGTGTTCTGGAACCCCATGGAAGCTTTTTTCATTCCTAATTATACATTTTGCTACAACAAAAAGAGAGCAATTCAAAATACTGATCGACCTGTCCGAGTATATGTATAGGGTGGGCAAAATTGGTGATACATGAACTACAACATTTTAACCCAACAAGATAGAGGAAAATGAATGGCATATTACGGTTGTTTTTGTTTTTTTTTTTCGAGTTATAGGCCAAACTTGAAATTTTACGATTTCAACTTTTGTCATTATCTCCGTTTCTGTTTGTGCTTGAATGGTGAAATGGTATACAGATACTTTTTTTATAGCAATCGAGTACCGTACCATGATTTTTTCCAACAGATTTATTTACTGAGCTCTAACATAAAGTTGTGTTTCTTCATAATATCTGAAAGAATCTGAGGGCGATGTTTCATGTATGATATATTTCTGAAATAGAAAAAAATGGCGATTCTTTCCGAGTTATTTTAAACTATTTTCATAAGAAGAAAAAAAAATAGGTTATAGCTCAGCTAATGAACCTGTTGGAGAAAATCATAGTACTCCACTGCATTGCTAAAAATGCTCAAAAAAGTGTTTTAACTTTCACCTACAACTCGAAAACAAAAGAAAATAGAGGAAGGCAGTGGATGTTATTATTAGTTTCTCGAAAAAAGACGATCATAAGTCTCTTATTTTTCTCTATCTCGTTGGGTTAAAAAGTTATAGTTCAGGTATCACCAATTTTCCCACCCTGTACAACAAAAAATTTTCTTTGATTTACTGAAGAAATCCCAAGTTAGAGACTCGCACTGTATATATTTAGTTAAAGATCTGTCTGGGTGTGAGAGTTATTTCTCCTTACTTTTAAATTGAAGTTTGAAACAATTTCATTGGAATAATAGTTTCTGTCAAAAAAGCGGAATATTAAAACTTTTGAGCAACTTTATTCGATACAATTGGAAGGAATTTTAATTATTGGTACAGTCAGAAGAACTGAAGATGAAACGATTATTTCCCTTATATCTATACGTTTTGAATCTTTTGAATTCTAAAGGCCGTACTAAAGGGCATGAAATTATTCCAATTGGAATTTTCCGATCGATAATTCTTGATATTCCATTCAGACGAATTGAGAAAACTGAACTCATTATTTTTAGTGAATATTGCATTTCCACAACATTGCATGGCGAATCGTCACTTTAACAGAGTGACTTCTAATTATAAAATCTCCCTCATTCTGATTGAAATCAGATAGAGTCATTCGGGGTAACTGAGCGCAGTGGGTAAGTGTGCGCAGTGCGTATATCTCGACTATGCAATGTATGAAAGGGGTTCATTTGGGTGAAGCAAGGGCGCAGAATCCCCAGATTAGTTTTTGTTTAGGAGTGCGCCGTGCGAAGTTTCGTTATCTTTTTATTTGCAATCAATCAAATTCACTAGTTTTCTTGTTAATTATTAGCATCTCTGCAAATTCTGCCAGGTCCAAGTTCCGAGTCCAACAGTGTTAAACAATATTTTATTCGATCCTGGGTATATTATTCTTAATATATAATAAAAAATTTTAGGTTCTCTTAGCTGCTCAACCCTATAAGAACGTCAATTCAAATTTTGGCTTACTGGGGAAAGTGTGCGCATAGATTCGTTATATGGGCATTAGTTCAGTGAGGAATAAATTATGACATTGTTGATTTTCTTGGTTAAGACTCGATCAATATTGTCCTATTTGTTCGGAAAAATATGAAGAGCCACCAACAAGGGAATGTATCAATAGTTGTGTTCACCAGGAATTTTGGCATTGACAATAAACAGCATTTCTTTAAAATTGTAACATTTTGATGACTAAGCACTGCGTTCACTTACCCTGTGAGGGTGCGCACACTTACCCGCAATACGGGGTATGTGAACGCACTCCGACTTTCTACCATTAAATTTCTTTTTGCGGAAAGGAAACGTTTTTGTTTGTTGGCTTTTTGATCTTTTTTTATAGATTAGAAATTTCTCTATCTTATGAATATGTTTTAATTTTCCTAGCTTCACAGCACACAGGCACAGTTGCCCCGAATGACTCTACAAGTAATTAATTGACGTGCCTAGGATTGTAATTATGACAAAATAAATGATGTTGATTGGTTAGAATCGTCGGCCATTTTACAGTCGCAATCACTTATTCTTGAATAAACTTAGGTACTTTTTTCCGCTAAATATGAGTAGCTCGTGCAGAAATATTCTGAACTTTTCAAATTTGCATTATACAACGACATATACCTGAACATTCAAGCCACATCATCATGTTTCGTGACAATTTGAAATTTTCAAATGAATCATCAAATAGAAAGGAGAGACCTACCTCTGGTCCTGGTGGTCCTTGGAATCCAGGAGGTCCTGGTGGTCCCCGGATTGATTCTCCAGGTGGGCCCTGAAAAAAATTCCATCATTTCATATTGTGATAAGTTCTGAGAATCGAGTGTAAATTGGGTCTAGTTTCTTATTTTTCTCGGTGGAAATTATTGCTACCATTTGTCTATATATGTCCTTATGATCCTCGTTATGATCAGAATTTCATACTCCCCTTGACTCTAGACGAAAGTTCAGAGGTTATGGGATGTTTTTTTTGAATCATTTGAAACGGTTGATGTAAGAATATTTTTGAAATTTCAGAAATAAGGGGCATTTAACAATGTTACCGCATTATCCTACATCTTTATGCTATCTTTATTTTGTTTCGAAAATTCAGTTTCATATCAATTGTTGTTTCTTTTGTTTATCTTTGATGAATCAGAATCAGGATATAATATTCAAGTCAAATCATATGAAATTTATTTAGAATGTGCCAGAGCTCACGGAGTAGGTGTTACACTTAGATACTGGGTAGATTGTGTTAATAGAAATAAGAATACTCTGTGAACTTGGGTCTTGACACTTTCCACTTCCGTGAGATAGGATTTCAAAGTTGCAAAAAACAGGACAAAGTGAAAGGATGAGTGGTTGTATACGAATCAATGGTATAATTTGATTTGTTTTCTGTTTCAACTTCCTTCATTTTTCAATGAACCATTCCTGTATGGCATGTTCGTATCGTAGGGAAGTATTCATCCGGAATTGATTTTGATAGGTATTCGTAATTTGAGGTTTCATTGAAATTAAACCGTTGTTTTCAATTTATTCGAAACGATGAATTCAATAACACCATTAATTAATTAATCGTCAGATGTGGAACTGCACGTGGAATGAATATTAAACTGCGTGTGAATCGAATATTCACAGCTGAGCTACCGATCCAGAACTAGATTTATATCTAAATGATGCAGATATTTTTATTATGGAATGTATTTTAAGCGAAAGATTGCGAATTTCGATGGAACCTGTATTTGCCAACGAAAGATCAATACAGCTTCAAAAGTTGGAAATAACAAACCCCATAACTTCTGTCGAGGCTTCGTTGGCTTGTGGGAATTTTTTGTTGTCGAATTTTCCACCACAATTCCACAGATACAATTTTGAATGTTGTGGGAAGCACGATACAAGATATTCCAAAGAATGAATACTCATCATGCATTTCAGGGATCAAAGCTGCTCAAAAAATATTATTGGCAAACATGGGATGGTCGATACTTGGTTACATTCTATTACATTTAGTGGGCTGTGGGGACAGTAGGTTATTAAAACACTGTTATTCCCTTGCCAACGTTTCGAAATTAATTTATTTCTTTCTCAAGGCTGAAATAAAGTACGATTTTTATAGGTTAGGTGGATCTACAGTTCCAGAAAACTCTCACCTCTAAAATTTATCGTGATTTAATAAAATTCGGATGAATAAGATACTCTGACGCCTACACATTTAATACCATCATCATTTCAAACATAACAAGAAAATCCAGATGACGTAAACCAACACAGAAACAAACATCAGTTCCGAACAAACACAGATCTATTGTTCAAAATACACTCTTCTTGATCTTTATGTTGTAACCCTTTGAAAACAGATATACTCGCCACTTGCAACAAAATCATCTTACAATATGTCTAATAATATTAGTGTAATTTTGACTCAGGTTTTTTACGTCTGTCCTGAAATTAACACAATCTAAACTTTTTTTCATGAATATCATCTCACTAATATTTCTCTTCCACCAATTTTGTTCATAGTCTAGTAGGTATAATTGTTTCATCAAACTTAAATGAATGTCCCGTAGAAAAATGATGCACAGCTAAAGCAGTTTTTTCTTGTTTCTCAACCAAAACGGGGTTTTGTCCTTTACCTTAAAAAATATGTTGCCCACCCTTTTAACAGTGTATAAGGAAAGTTTGAAACCATATTATGATGTCTTGGTTACATTATTATTCGATCATGTACTGCTGCATACATTTCTTAAGATAAAATGTTTCAAGCATCTGCAGCCCAAGAAATTGTCAGGTTTTCACACTCGAGTGCAAATTCTCCACCATTCAACCAGAAATCCTAAAATATCCGGCAACATGTGGCATACTGAAATGAATCCATTACCTTTTTTTATCCTACCACCGCAAGATAACAGGGAAGTTGAGGCAGAAAGCCCGCAGATGATTAATTAGAACATCTCTGAGGCGCGTGAATCTGGAAATTAGCATCGCCATGTTTCGGGAGTACCTCATAACTCACATCAGCTATGAATCACACGGAAGTTATTTCGGAGAATCGGACGTGGCAATAAGGGAGCTGTTATAATCTCAAAATGGCTGCAATAAGACACACCGCGTATCTTTTTAAACGGAATACCCGGAGGAAACTTCGAAAGCGGGAGCTATCGGAATCGAGAAATTTTTTTCTTGTTGTATCATTATACAGTGTGTCAATTTGAAGAGATACTACCCTCAATATCTCGACCCTATGCAAAATAAAAAAAAATGCAAAAAATAGAAACTTTCGTATTTTTATACGGTGTTCATATCAACCCCGTGAGCCTGATGACAGTGAACTCTGAAATCTTAAATGGGAAGTGGAGTTGAGTGACACTTTTCAAAAATTGAGTTGAAATAACTCGGCGTATTTCGAATAAATATTTTTCATTTCTTTGATTATTTGACACTCGAAATATCATATCCTGTAAATCAATTTAATCTTTTTCTATTTATTCATTTATTCATGAATTTTAATTCCCTCAATTAACATAGATATGTGGAAAAAACGTTTTATTTTTCAAGTAACGATATTATTATTCATCGTTGAAAGAACGGCTTAATGTCGTTAGGAAACAGGTTTCATCCTGGTTTCATAGTAGTGTTACCTCTTTACGTTTCTTCTAGCTTTCTTAGCAAACATACTTTTCTCAACAAACTCTAGGGAAATATAACGTTACAATTTTATTTCCCCATAATGTTGTTGAGGTACGAATGCTAAACGTTGAAGTTGATATCTTATTATCTCGAAGATTTTAAGTTTTATAGTTCCCGAAATGCTCACAGTGAGCCCAAGAATGAAATTCGGGATTTACTCGAAGTGTAGTTTTATATAAGGAGAGATACTTTGAACCTTGTAGAGTACCTCTACCAGGAGGGGAATTGTCGAGGACAGCCTGTCAGAATGGTAAAAAAAAAGATCATTGTACCTAATCTCCCTCAATCTGACATTTTAGGCGTGGCGAAAATGGGTGGGGGACTCCTAACTTGCAAAAAAAGTCACGTGTGAATTCACGAGTGCATTCTCTTTTTTTATTATTTTGAACTTAATTATTCAGGAATAACGGAAGAAATATAATTTGACAGTTTCATCAAGCCGAAACAATATAAATTGGCCACAAAGGACACAAAAATCAGTTTTTTAGAATTATCTCCTCTTCTGAGCTTCAAATTGTTTTCGCATACATTATAAAAGTTGTAGAGCATAACATGTTCTACAAATTTTGTTGAAAGCAATTTTTCTTGTTTAAAAGTTTTCGAGATGGCGATGAATGTACATTAGACTGGGTTTCTACATTGACCTTGGCATTTCGCATGTGTGGCTAAGCTCTTCGCCTTTATGGCCCTCTAACCCGAAAGCGGTTACGAGTATGTAAAGGCGCGTACTCACTGGCGGACAGCAACAGCACATATTACGACGTTCCTCGTTCGTCGCAGACTTGGAAGCGATCCGAGACTTGTCGGTCTCGCCAGTCTCAAAAGAAAGTATAACTGTGCTTCGCAACGAAGAACGGGACGTACTCACTAGTGCAACATGCAACGTCGTTAAATTTTATGGGATTTTTATGGGCGTTTATGTTGCTGCTCGCCAGTGAATACGCGCCTTAAAATTGCTTCGCACAAAAGTGGTATAGAATTTTATTATCTATAACTTTCATAATGAGAAACGATCAGAGGTACAATAAGGAAAATATTTAAACAAATGCCTTGTTATCCTATTAAGACTGTCAGATTAAGAAAACCCTCCCTGGTTCGTGTCAGATTAATGGTTCAACACGTCTGCAACACCGAGATCTGACACGCTCGAGTATGTAAACCTGACGATATTTTTTCACATCTTTGAAAATCTGCAGACGCTTTGCCCACAGCTCAAAGTGCATACATCATAGAACCTTTTTTTAATTTCTATTATCGAATCTTCAAAATTCACTAGGTTTCCACGACGCTCGAGTGAATCCTAATTTATCATCGTCGACTCCCCAACTATGAGCATCGAATTTGGTGGAATTTGGGAGATCATGGTACACAACCTGTTTGAAAAAAATTGAAATAATCAAATAGAAATAGAAAAAATCAATCAATCATGCATAGGATAAAGATACAGGGTGTATTTAAAGGCTTTTTTTTCAACAGAAGGTGGAACTGGCCAAAATGGAGCGATTCACCAAAAATCACCTATACAAAACTTTCAAAATGACAAAGTTGAAAAAAAATTTAAAATGATTACTGAAATAGATTTTAATACGACCCTAGACCGTTTGTTAGCTGATTTATCGCAAAGCAGTGGGACAAAACTTATCTCCTGATTCAACCATGTGGTTTCGTTTAGGATATTGGCTCGTTCGATATTTACGTGGTAATGAAAATGGAAACTTAGGATTGCCGAATTGTTCTCATTATTTTTTAGTTACTTACACGATTTTATGAAATGGCTCATTTCAATACCCATTGACAGAAGAGACTTAGGACACAAATGTGAAAAAAAGAATGTTACTTCATAATCTCACCAATAAAATTCGTCTAAATTATTCAAGAATTTTTTCACAATAGGCATCACAATCTTCTTGTTCGAATATTCCAACAATCGTCGTAAAAATCGGATGAAATAGGAAAACATCATAGCATTTTTTCTACATAACTAACATAAGCACTTTCAAGGAACTGTCTCGATTTTCTAAATTTTTTTCACCCTAAATTGCACAATACAACAATTATGATTCTCTCAAAAGTAACCTGATGCATCTAATCCGATGAACTTCGTACTGAACCATTCATTGTCCAGACATATATTTATGGTTTGTATCGTTTTTGCGATGCCGGCGTCACCTTCCACAGTCCCGTACTTGAAATTCAATTTGTCGAATTTCTAGAGGTTGTATCTCAGCCATCTCGGATATTTTATATAGACAATTTTTGGTGAAACGATTTATTTTGATGAGTTCTACCTTTTAAAACACTCGTACTTAGTACTTAGATTGATTCGACACTACTTAATCACTTATAATCTCTCAGTACCGGATTGGCCCCTCGATGGCAACATTTATGCGGATTTAAATGTCACCAAATTAACCCGCGGCGATGCTAACCTAATCCTCGGACGGATTGACGTCGGACCAAATCGCTTCAAAGTTTTTACTGCGTTTTAACGAACACCCATTGTTCTCTTGGGGAAATCTGAGTAAAAGGGAGAAGAGTTGCGTGAAGCAATTAAACATTACTTACCCTCGGGCCCCTGTCGCCTTTCTCCCCTCGATATCCTAATCCGGCTGCATTGTTGGAAGACAAAATTTCATTGCAACAATTCTCACAGCCATAATTACAATTCTTACCATCTGGCGGCGGAGGAGGTGGCGGAATGAAGCCGAATTCTTCGTGCCCGCTGCCTTCCGGATAACCGCCGCTACCCGGAGGCGAATCGAACTCAGAACTCTCGACCTGAAAAAGGAAGGGTTTTAATTTTTTTTTCGATGGGGTATAGACGGAAAATTAGAGGGTTATTGGTTAATTTGCTATGTTTCCATCACCGACATCATTAGTTGTGGGTCAGTAGACTTGCTCTACAAGAAAGCGATTAAATTGTTCCAGCAAATTGTATCGTTATTTTATACAGGGTGTCTCACGAGCGGCTGGCCATAGCTTAATGGTGAATGAGGGTCATCTAGACCTTTGAGAAAAGTTGCTTCTTTTGTACCCAAAGGCCGTTAGTTTGGGAGATACAGGATGATTTATGGATTTCACCTTGAAAATTTTCTATATCCATAACTTGAGAACGAGTCGTCCGATTTTGATGAAAATTCGTTGCCTCGTTTATTTCTAATGGCCCTTCGAGATGACACATGCAACTCTCAGATTATCAGGACAAAACTCAAAATATTGAGAGTTATGTTTCCAATGTGAAAATCTATATTTTCCGCATCAGTGGAAAAATTTTTGTTTTCACTATTGAATAACACATAGAGTCATTCGGGGTAACTGAGCGCAGAGGGTAAGTATGCGCAGTGCGTATATCTCGACTGTGCAATGTATGAAAGAGGGGTTCATTTGGGTGAAGCAAGGGCGCAGAATCGCCAAATTAGTTTTTCATAGGAGTGCGCCGTGCGACGTTTCGTTAACTTTTTATTTGCAATCAATCAAATTCACTAGTTTTCTTGTGAATTTTCAGCATCTCTGCAAATTCTGCCAGGTCCAAGGTCCGAGTCCGACAGTGTTAAACAATATTTTATTCGATCATGCGCTGATTGATCTGAATATATAATAAAAAATTTTAGGTTCTCTTAGCTGCTCAACGTCAATTCAAATTTTGGCTTACTGGGGAAAGTGTGCGCGGGTAAGTGTGCGCATAGATTCATTATATGGGCATTAGTTAGTGTGGAATAAATTATGACATTGTTAATTTTCTTCTTTAAGACTCGATCAATATTGTCCTATTTGTTCAGAAAAATATGAAGAGACACCAACAGGGGAATGTATCAAGTGTTGTGTTCACCAGGAATGGTGGCAGGAACAATAATGCAGTGCTTCTAAAAGGCGATTCTGTATTGACAATAAACAGCATTTCTCTAATTACATTTTGATGACATTATTATGTAATTTGTTCTGATTGTGTGGTTCACTAATCACTGCGTTCACTTACCCCGTGAGGGTGCGCACACTTACCCGCAATACGGGGCACATGAACGTACTCCGACTTTCACTATTAAATATTTTTTCGCGAAAAAAAAAACGTTTTTGTTTGTTTGCTTTTTGATGTTTTTTTTATAGATTAGAAAATTCTCTATCTTATGAATATGTTTTAAATGTTCAGTACGCTGAATGAAAATTATATTTTTGAAAAATATAATATTGAACTATGAATTCTTTCGAAACTATCAAGGTAGAATGATTCGAAATCAATTCACAAAACGAATATTCAATGTACAGGATGGGCAAAATTGGTGATAGCTGGACTACAACATTCCCACCCCAACGATATAGAGGAAAATGAAAGGGTACATTACGTTCGTCTTTTTCCGATAAACTAATAATGCAATCATCTGCATTTCGCTATCTTCTTTTGTTTTCGAGTTAATCGAATTATAGACCAAAATTGAAATTTGGACGATTTCAACTTTGGTCATTATCTCCGTTTTTGTTTGTGCTAGGATGTTGAAATGAAAAACTTGTTGAAAAAAATCGTAGTACGCCACTGGATTGCTATAAGAAAATGTCCTTATGAGGATTTCATTTCAACATCCTAGCACAAACAGAAAAGGAGATGATGACCAATGCCCAAATTTCAATTTTGTCCTATAATTCGAAAAGAAAAAAAACAGTGGAATGAAGTTGATGGCATTATCAGTTTCTCGAAAAAAGACGAACGTAATGCGACTTGCATTTTCCTCTATCTCGTTGGGTTAAAAAGTTGTAGTTCATGTATCACCAATTTAGCCCACCCTGTACACAAAATCCATATTTTCTGAGCAATACGAACTTATCCATATTGTAAAGCAAACACACTCAAGAAAAAATACATTTTCCTAGATCCTACTTAGCCGTCATTAGGCCTAATATTTGATAATTTTGAAAGAATTCATAGTTCACTAATACCTACATTTTTGAAATATATTTTTTAGGCAACGTGCTTAAAAACCTGGTGTGTTGATGTTTCGGAATGAAAAATAATTGAAAAGAGGCCTTTCTATATCCAAAATATTGGCAAATGACAATGAAAATCTAAATATGCAATTGAAAATATATGATTTCGTTCGTTCGTTTTTCTTTTGCAACAAGTGTGTCATGTGGAGTGTAAATTGAATTGACAAAAATGTCCTTTTTTCAATTCTGAAAAAGAAAAGTTTTTCAACTGATCCAGAAAATACATAAAGATTTTGATACATATTTGAAAGATGAATCTCGGAATTCTGAAGACTGTCCTGATAATCTTGAAATTATATGTGCAATCTTAAAGAGTAATTGGAAGTCAACAAACTCACAAAATTTCATTTATATCGGACTACTCATTCTCACGTTATAGATATCGAAAATTAAGGCAGAAATCCATAAATCACCCTGTATCTTGGGTACAAGACAAGTAATTTTTCTCAGAGAGGCCTAGATGACCCTTATTCACCACTAGCCCATAGCCAACGACTCGTGAAACACACTGTAGGTGACATAAGGTTTTTATACGAGGTGTCCCAGGATTAATGGGGATAAATTTGAATATAGTTTCAGAACCTCAAAATAAGACGAAAAGTTTCAATCGAAACGCTTTGTTT
Organism: Coccinella septempunctata; assembly: GCF_907165205.1. NCBI lineage: Eukaryota > Metazoa > Arthropoda > Insecta > Coleoptera > Coccinellidae > Coccinella > Coccinella septempunctata. The sequence goes on along the minus strand of NC_058189.1, from coordinate 54,202,258 downwards.
AAGAGTTACGTTTCATCAAAAATGAACACTTGATTATGGATTTATCAAATTTTTTCAAAGTAGGACCATGATGAACAAATGACATTTTGCAACTTTTGTATTGATGAAGATAACTTTTCACAGCAGTTTTATTTGAAAACTTTAATAAAATTGAGAACAGTTCATCCGATTTTCACAAAATGGAATAAATTGTTCTCAATTTTAATTATGGATTCTCATCCAGCATCGATCACCTCTATTCAATTTTTAAAAACTTTATTGCTTCTTGAGTTCCTATCGTAAAATTTCTGTAACAAATGAAATATGTCCTTCGACAATCAAAAACTGCCATGATATTCTCTCATTGTTTAGAATCGACCTTTTTTAATTTCGAATCTCACCACTTATTAACGATTTACTTCTATGTGTACTTAATTTGTGTTTAAAAACAGACCAAAAAGGATCTTATTTCGTGTTTGACAGACACAGTTAAAAGGCAATTGAGTTTCCAGAAGAGAATCATCATTTATATGCATATTTTCTGATCAGCCTGAATGAAAAGTTAATGTGGAAAATAAAAAAGGCTTGTCCATTACACCCCTCTCTACGTGTCGGGATTCAGTAAAAATTGAGTTGACCCCATGATCTTAAGATATCAGGAGCAAACGTTATAAATTGGCCAAGCTAGAGCTTCACTCTATAGTTAAAACAATATTGCTACCTATACCATTTAGTGAACACTAAATGAAGCTCAATTAAATATCTTTGGGGAAAAATGTCCTTACACCTTACACGTATACTGATAATTCAAATTCCAAACACCCCCTTTATAAAAACGAATAATTACACCAAATGATATATCAAAAGTTCATCAGCCACAAATTTACACCTGCTTTAACCGCGTTTAAACCGATAATCTCCAGCTCATGATGAAATTTATATGCACTAATTCTGTCATTCTATACAATAGAGACAAAAGTGAGGGGCCACAGTATCGCGATATATATTGGACCGCAATATAGAATGCTATCTGCGCAAAATTTCATGCTGGATGCGAAGACAGAGCCATTATGTTCTGTTGTACAACGTACTTATCTCACAAATGATGGGAAATTTGATTCCGAATAACAATTATTGCTGTGATTGCAAATATTTATGGAATATGTAGATCGTGGAGATATGGCCTTATTTGCAAACCGCGGCTGGGAATGGAGATTGGCTTTGTTAAATATTTATTTTATATGAATCGAGATATCGTATTAATTAGATTGTTTGTTTGATTGTTCCTTATTGGGACCATATACAGTAGATGAGTGGAATCAAAAAGCAATGGAAATTCTTTCGAGACTGTTTAAGTGGTGCAATGTGCTGAGTAAACCTTTTTTAAGCCTCTAGACTCCACCACATAGAGAAACCGGAATTGAACAAGCAAAGTGCCTTCTAAAAGAGGAAGAAGAAGACTCCACCACGAATAATAATCTTTATTATGATCAGTTCTCTACTGTTTTCGCTTTAAAGTAGTCTTGCTTATGTACTATTGTTATTTCAGGCAGGTTAGCTATATATAGGCCCCTAACTCGACACATCAGAGCATATACCGAATTTTTTATTTTCCCTTATACAAGGTGAGCCTTTGATTCGTACAAATACACTGCGCAAAAAAATTAACATTCTGAAAATCTCAATTTTAATGAAAGTTAACTCTACATTGACTTTATAACTTATATTTTATGTTCTCTCGGGAAGGTTTTGAACGAAACAAGACACATTAAATGGAAAAAAAAATTCAGGATTTCACCGAATCTTATATGAAAGAAGAGAAATGAACAATTTTCAAAATACTGAAATGCTGATAAGTGATTTAATACTTGGTATTTCCACCCCTTGCGTTAATTACAGCTCGGCAACGACGGTTCATACTCAAAATGATTGATCTTAAAATGTTCTGATCTAATCATTCCCAGATTTCTCCGAGTTGGATTCCTAAGTCATTAAGAGTAGCTGGATGATTTTCTGAACTTCTCAGCCTTCTATTGAGGTTGTCCCAAACCTGCTCGATCGGATTGAGATCTGGACTTCTTGCTGGCCATTCCATTCGAGAGACATCAACCTCTTCAAGGTACTCTTGAACGATGCGCGCACGATGGGGTCTGGCATTATCGTCCATAAAAATGAAATTTTCACCAATGTATGGGTCAAACGGCACTACATGCTCTTCAAGAATGTTCCTTATATACTTATCAGCATTTATAGCTCCATTATCAACGACCACTAGGTCTGTGCGAGCAGTCAAAGATATTCCACCCCATACCATAATCGATCCTCCCCCGAAACCAGTAGTATTCAGGAAATTGCTCTGAGCATATCTTTCATGTGGACGTCGGTATACAAGGGAACGTCGATCACAATGGTAGAGGCAGAATCTAGACTCATCTGTGAAGAGAACTCTTTCCCAATCGGCCTCTTCCCAATGGATATGCTCTCTCGCATAATCCAAACGCGCCCTTCGATGGGCTGGGGTAAGAGCTGGGCCTCTTGCCGCGACACGAGGCCTTAAATCATATTCTCTGAGGCGATTTCTTATTGTCTGAGTGCTAATTTGCACCTCGTGAGTTTGCTCAAGCTGAATTTGAAGGAGGCGAGCGGTTGCAAACCATTGTCTCAACGAAGAAACTCTCAAGTAACGTTCTTGAATGGCAGTTGTTACCCGTGGTCTACCCTGTCCTGGTCTTCGAACATTCATACCTGTCTCCCTGAATCGCTGCAACATTCTGGACACACTTGTATGGGAAACTCCAAACCTTTCTGCAATTCTTGTGTATGTCCACCCTTCTTCTCGCAAAACTACCGCTTGGGCACATTCCTCTTGGTCAAATTGCGTGTTTCGCGTTCCATAGCGATCGAGTGTAGAAAATCAAACGAAAAAAAAACTATTGATCACTCGAATTGATCGAGAACAACTGATTTCAGAATGGAGCCAATACATTCAAAATCTGATAATATCATCTTTTTTTATTCCTGCTGGGAAAATCTGTATTGAAGAAAACCGTTGAAAGTGGATACCATATGCATGCATAATTCTGATAAAAATAATTATCATTGAGAACACCTTCAGTTGTAGAATAAATTTGAGATTTCCATAATGTGCGTTAATTTTTTTGCGCAGTGTATTTTAACAATTTTTTCCTATACCATTCTTTTCCGATTCGACCCCGATAAAAGATATAGCCACTTTAAGTTTTCATAATAAGCTATGCTACCCCTCGAAAAACAAAATAACCTTTAGAATAACTAGCTAAATCTGTGACACTACAGATTTGTGGATCCTTTAAATAGATTTGTATTCAGCCCAAGTACCAAATTTTTCACAGACAGTTTTTTATTTTTGAACATCAAATTACTCGAAAACGGCCTATTATAGAGAAAATATGAAGAACACTTTTATTTTACAAAACGTCCAAATATTCATTAGATAGCGTTCAACTTAGTTTCAAGAGTTGGATTCTTTGAATTTTTGGTATTTTTATGCTACGTATAATGGTAATACTGAGAAAATTGGAAAACGTGGGTGATATTTTGTGTTCGGAAAAGATTAATCGAATAAACTTAAGGATTATATTCGGAAATTCATTTCATTCGATAAAACCGTTCGTGAGATAAAACTAAAAATAACATTTTTTATGGTTATTCAACATCCTCTATATTTCAAACCAAGCCGATTCGGAAAAAATGGCAAAGGAAAAAAGTTTTTCTTTTGACCTCAAGAATCAACTGTTAAAATATTTGTATACGAGTCAAAGACTCGCCATTTATATTATTATATACGCAAATTATCCTCTTCAATTTTTGAGCCATGTGTATTCGTGAATATATGCAGAAGGTCCATCAGTTGACTAGTCTGCAGAAAACCTTTACGGTCCGTTACATTCAGAGTAAGGTCTGTTTGAATAGTTAATTGTCTACCTCATCAGTATTCTCTGATATTTTTTGCTTTGGAGAGAAACTCTAGTTGTATTCGAATAATAATTTCGACCGATATTCATGAAAAAACAATGAATATTCATGTGAAGGGTGTGCATGCATTTCTCCCCTTGGGATAATATCTTTTTCGTACAGAAAAAGGAGTTTTGGAGCCTATAGAATATACAAGGGTTTCTTTACCAAACTAAATGCCAAGAGGTAATCAAAATGAAAAACGAAAAGCCTTCACCAATTCCAATCGAAAAATAAATTTAAGTTTGAATTCCTTTTCAAGGTGAAAAAGAAGCTATTTTTCCATTGTTGTCCACACATTTGAAATGTTTTTGCTGTAGGAAAAAATCTAACATTACTACCGAAAATTTTGCGACTGTAAGGACGATTTGATAATGGTGAAGTGGTGATGAAAAAAGTTAGAATTTCTGAATGCTCATTAATAACTGATATATTATCCTCATTTCCAGAATTTATCATGAACAAAATGTTTTTGACAGAATAGTTTGTAGTTTCTTATAACTCTGGCACTATGATGGCAACAATGCTTGAGTATACCTATATTATAAGCTTCAAATTTCATTCTACACAGGCAAACTAATATTAATAAATGTTAGTTGTTATGAACAATAAATATTTCTACTGGTATGTGAAGCCACTTTGAAGTTATTCCTTATGGAATTAAGAGTTAATTCTACATTTCCATTTTTTCTTGTCACATTAGTTATTTGTTGTATTGTAGCTAGACAATTTCTGGTTTTTTTTTGAGAGTCACTTCATTTTCAAGCTGCAATGACTTCTCTTAATTTTATAATAGAATTTTGGGTTCCCGAAAAAACTCATCCATATATTAGCAAGTAATACATTTGAAGCTGACGTGTAGACTGGTTGGGGATTCACAAGGCGTCAACGTCCATTGAGAAATAATAAAAAAGCATTGACATTCTCATTCCTTGTGAATACACTATCACAGTGTTAATCAGAGTGTTATTCATGCTGCAAAATATACTTTAATCTCCTCTTGTTAGTTCGGTACAATGTAAGATTATTTTTTAACCACTTACACCTTGAATTTCGTTGTAGATATCTGACTCTTCTTCAGACTGAAAACCCTAATGAAAAACAAATTCATCAAACATGAACAATTCGAAATCCTTTGTATTACATATAATTAGATATTCAACATAATGTACGAAAAAAAAACTCTGAAATTCTGTGGTAGAATTCTTTATCGAGAGGAACAATGAAGAGCATCATTTTATATTCATCGCGTCAATCCTGAAATCGCATTATTACTCATCTATTATTCCTCGAAGTTGCATCGATTTTTCTCCATAATGAGCCTTGACTTCTGTCCTACTACCAGTGAGCTTTAGAAGAACTGATTTCACATTCCAGATTTGAGAAATATTCGACGTTGATTTGCCTAAAGAATCCGATTTTTTTTTGGCAAAGACTAATTTCTGAGTGGAAGTTTGCAACAATATTGTGAAGGAATTTGAAACTGTGTAAGTGTAGTTCAGGTTTTCTGTCAGCTTCAAATTTCATTTGTGAGAGTATGAGGCTCAAAAATAAGGTTGGTACGAGATTTGGAAATATTTCTAATGCATATTATTTCAAATGTGTTTTTTCCACTCGATTTGTAAATACATATACCTACTAAAACGTGTGAGATCAGTTTTCCTCGAATCATTTAACCATTATGTAATGTAATTTTTTTTACCCCATCTGGTATAATGGGATTCCTCTCAAGTTGTTTTTTGAAGTGTATTAAATTCAGACATGAATAGAATCGATAAGGAATGTATCAGTAACTTCATTCTGCTATCTTTTCCAAGCAGCTCATTATTTCCGATTTTGGGTAACGATGAAGTTATCCGTGTAAATGTATCGGAAACAGATTATTCTCCCATGAACTAATAACTCCTTCAGGATGTTTAAACTTCACCTTGGTATGGAAGATCGATTATATTATGAGCACTATATGCTTCTGGTCTCCTCTATTCTGCATTCTTCAGAATTTTACCTACCTTAAAGTATGTTTTACACTGCTCAGAGGCCATATTTGGGTCGACAAGTATCTTCAGTTGATCCAAAGCCCCCTTGAAAAAAATTAAAATAAAATAAAAATTTTCAATGCTATTATCTTCTTTCGTCACCTGTATGAATTATTCGTCTTTAGAGCATTTTATGCTTTTAAATCGTATTTATTGTTTGTAAAACCAATAGAGGTTTTTTCGACTTAATAAACACACAACTAACCTGTATCTTCTGCTTTTGAGAGATAATTTGTCAGTGCCATTAAAATCGTTTTGTAAAATTTTGTTAATAAGAAATTTTTTTACATATATCTAAGGACATATAGAATTTGTTGTCAATTTAAAATAAACTTTTCATGAATTTAAGTCTACGCGAAAAATACTGCAAAAAGTAGTAGTTCTACTGTTATCCAAATTGATTCTGTGAAATGGTTTGTGGTACAGATAAGAATTGTTCAGGATGTCTTTCATTACACTTTACATAGTTATTGGGTCCACTTTTGACTCATAATCGTGTCTGATCAATACTTTTTGGATAATTATCATAAACAATGGATTTCACGATTGATTTTTTTCAATTTAAATTCTTATCGAATCAAATGCGAATACATTGTAGTATAGCTCTCCCTTATATCATTGTATTCTATATAAGTTTTCAAATGACGTATCAGAAGTTGGGAGTTCCCAGTTCAATTTCTTGTCTTGAGATTGCTTAAACAAAAAGTTTTGGTCAGGGTGCAATTATTGTTCCCTTTTATGTTATTAAAACATTAAATTTCAAATGATTTTTTCCTACGACTTATAACTCCGGAGATATGCCAATAGTTTTTGAGTATGTATTGTGTAAGTATATCATTATTTTTTCCATTTACACAATTACTTAAACTCGCATGTGAATGACATAGAAATAACTCGTACATCCATTCTTTTTAATTTTTTTCGTCACGATTGCGTTAAAAACTGCGACTATTGATTTTTCGCAGATGTCATTCGAATTCTGTTCAGAATTTAGCCGGAACGAATTGTGCCGTGAAGGCACAAAATTGAATAATAATTAGGATACAGGTGGAGCTGGTATATGGGGTGCTAAATACTGGATATGAAATTCACTGCTTTCGTAACAGAATGATCTGAATGCTGAAAATACAAATTATATCTGCTCATGCGTTAAGAATGTGCGGAAGTTCCACATTTGATGTTTCGGACTGAAACTTGCAATTGAAGCAACAATGCAATATATTTTTTAATTTCTTTCTCGTTTTCTCCTATTTTCTAATGAAAAACCACTGATGTATTTATAAGAGATGAATCCACAACATAATAGTCCGAGAGCTGGCAGCAAAAACAACTACCTCATAAGTTACCAAAGGTTTGGTTTGGCACTTTGGTTCAACTTAATTACCAAAACTTGAAACCGCCCGTCTGCCGGGCGTGAGTGGTCGCCTTATGGGATAAAAAAAATTGAAAAGATGAGAAAAAATCGATTGAAACTTCCTAATAGTTACCAAGATGAATGTGGTGTCAAAATGGTCTAGAATCTTAACTGAATCGAAATCGTAAGCGTCTGCCAACAGGGGTGGTCGCTATTTCGAAACAGACGCTGTCAAATACAGGGTGGTCCAGATCATAACCAAGTACCTCGTACAGCAAAAAGTCACGAGACCGAATTTGCTCCAAATTGAATAAGGATTCAAAAAGTAATTTTTATTGTCGGAAAAACCAGTGGCGTATCATTTATTTATCTGAAAATATTCAGTCTTGCTGCAGTACGGGGGCCACTGGTAGAATAGAAAAGAAATGATATTATGCAAAAAGTGCTCCTTGACGCTCAAAACCTATGTATCAAATTTCATAAAAATATTTCAAGAGGTGTGAAAGTTATTAATAAAAAACATTTTTTTTTCTATGATTTTAACACCCAATATCTCGGAGAGGAAACATTTCTCGACATATGTTTGTATGACAAACTAAGTCTTATTTTTGATGTAGAATACGTGGTTAAAATTTCTTGATTATGATCTGGAACACCCTGTATTTGACAGCGTCTGTTTCGAAATAGCGACCACCCCTGTTGGCAGACGCTTACGATTTCGATTCAGTTAAGATTCTAGACCATTTTGACACCACATTCATCTTGGTAACTATTAGGAAGTTTCAATCGATTTTTTCTCATCTTTTCAATTTTTTTTATCCCATAAGGCGACCACTCACGCCCGGCAGACGGGCGGTTTCAAGTTTTGGTAATTAAGTTGAACCAAAGTGCCAAACCAAACCTTTGGTAACTTATGAGGTAGTTGTTTTTGCTGCCAGCTCTCGGACTATAAGGGTCCTGTAGCGTTTCTCGAACAATTGAACAATAGAAGAATCATCATTTCGAAGACCAGACCTGGTCAACAACAACAAGTTATGTAGCTTTGATTACTTATTTTTCTTTATTAGTTACCATCAAGTCTTCATCTTCATCAGTTCAGTTTGATGAAGGTTGTATTTTTTTACTTTTTCTTTCCCGTTTTCTTCTCGGTTTTTTGTTTCAGATATAATTTCGAGATGTAGATAGGATGAACAAATTTTTATGTTAAGGGCCATGGCCGTTACCTCGTAAGTATCCAGGACCGGTTTCCTCATATGAATGGTTCTAAGGCCAGTCAGCTCTGGACACAACATACCATGTGTTCAGCTGTTTCTGCTTCTGATCCACAGAGCGACAGAGCCTACAAATTTCATCTGCTGCCTCCCCACACGGTACAAATGATATTTGTACAGGGTGGTCAAATTGGTGATACCTGAATTCCAACTTCTTCAACCCATCGAGATAAAGGAAAATGCATGGCACATTACGGTCGTCTTTTTTCGAGAAACTAATAATGCCATCAACTGCATTACTCTATCTTCTTTTGTTTTCGAGTTACAGGTCAAAATTGAAATTTCAACTTTGGTCATTATCTCCGTTTCTGTTCAAGCTAGGATGTTGAAATGAAAACATTATACAGACACTAATTTGATAGCTATCCAGTGGCGTACTATGATTTTTTCAATATGCTGAGCTATAACATAAAGATATATTTTTTTTTTATGGAAACAGTAGTCTGAACTGACTTAGAAAGACTGAGGGTGATGTATAATATATTTCTAAAACGGTAAAAAAAGGTTTATATTATAGCTCAGCAAATAAACCTGTAGCAAAAAATCATTGTACGCCAGTGAATTGCTATCAAAAGAGTGTCTATATTGTATCTTCATTTCAACATCCTAGCACAAACAGAAACGGAGATAGTTTCTCGAAAAAAGACGACATGAATGGTGCATTCAATTTTCTCTATCTCGTTGGGGTAAAAAGTTGTAGTTCAGGTATCACCAATTTTACCCACCATGTGCCCTGTCAGCAGTCCCACCATCACCCGAAGCTCAGCTCGTGACAGCTTTATCAGGTTTCTGTAGGTCGCTAAAATCATCACGAATTTCTTTGACTGAGTAAGTCCAGAAGTGTTTCTCCAGAGAGTTAATCTGTTTTTAAACTCCCATTGTTGGACAATTGCCTTATATTGGTATTTTCGAAGGCCACAGAAAGGCTCAGGTCCAGCAGGTGTTAACCTTGATGCACTTTTTGCAAGTTCATCGGCTTTTTCATTTCCTTCAACACAACAATGCCTTGGTAACCATAGTAGTTTATTGCCTCTGGTCAGTTGCTTTATGATTATACGGCACTCCCATGTCAGCAGAGATCCCTGTCAGTGTGATTCCAGGGACCTCAGCTCAGTCTCCTGTCCGTGGTAATATAGATATGAGCCACTTTGAGGTTCATTTTAAGTTACTCCTCAGCGCATACGTAAACAGCCAGTGTCTCGGTCTGTTAAATAGAGGGTTCACTTCCCAGGGCTTAAGAGATCCTCAGTTTAGGTCAATATACGTGTAAATGGTTAGTATATAAGGAAAGGAGCAAGTCCTTTCAGTGGCCCAGAACCTTTCTGTGGTTTAGGAAAATTAACCTACACGAAAGTGTTTTAGGAGAAGGAAAAAACTAGAAGAACAACAGTTGCATTGATACTACGTTTGCAATGTCATTTTCGAAACCTGTAGAACATCAACGACTCATGTTCAATGAATGTCATTTCATCATGAAGTTCGTAACTTCCAAAAACCTCATTTAACATTATTCCCTCCAACAACTGTCAATTATTCAGAAACCGAATAAATTAACAGACAAACCTCGGAATTGTCTGCACACGGTTAGAGAAAGAACTAATTCAACAAAACTATTACTAATTCAATTGAATCAATTTCGATTGAATCAATTCTTCCTTGTTCCTACAAGTGGCGGGGTAATTCAATTCCGGCTGTCAATTAATCGGTTTCGATTTAACAACACGAAGAAGATAAATTCCCTTCCGAGACCGCTTATCAATTGAATGTCATGGGTTAAACGCGACCGCCTCAAATAACAGATATATATCGTGGAGAGACTCGAACCAAGCGAGATATCGTTGAGCTCATCAGTCAGATGGCGATAAAGTAATTAAGCTCCCATCTGACCCGATGCTGTCGGCAGCTTTCCGAACGGCTTTTTGGGTTTGGAAGCTCAGGTCTGTCAATGAAAGGTGATTTTCCACCGGGTTGCGGTAATCTCGAACCCATTCACAAGATTAGTGGTACATTTCCGGAAGGGTTGAATGAAATAGAGTACAACTGACCACATTAAGACTGAGCGTATTGGAGACTTGGGCTATAGGTAATTGTCATTCGACGATGTGGAAGAGTGTTGTATTCCTTGTCTCCACTTGATAAGAATTGATTATTTCAACTGTAGATTCTTGAGGTAAAAAAAAAACACTTTTTTCCTATACCATTTTTTTCGATTCGACCCTGTTAAAAAGATATAGACATTTTAAGATTTCATAATGAGCTATACCACCTCTGGAGAAACTAAATTCCCTTCAGAATAACAAGCTAAATCTTTGACACTACACATCTGTGGATTTTTTGAACAGAGTTGCATTCAGCCAAAGTACCTAATTTTCCGAATATCATGGATATTTTTCAGATTCAAATTACTCGTAAACGGCGCATTGTACGAGAAAATATGACAAATACTTTTATTTTACAGAACGTTCAAATATTCATTAGATAGCAACTTAGTTTTAAGAGTTGGGTTCTTTGAATTTTTGGTATTCTCATGGTACGTAATGACCATAGTGAGAAAACTGGAAGACGTGGTTGATACATTGAGTTCGAAAAAGATTCAGCAAATCAATGAAAAACTATATCCGAAATTCGTTTCATTTGATGAAACCGTTTGTGAGACAGAACTAAAAATACATTTTTTTTATGGTTTTTCAACAGCTTGTCCGTCTGTTCCGATATTCCTGAACAGTACTGTCAGTATTTCAGAAACGATGCCTATTGGCCCAGTCGTTCGAGTTCTATTGTTATTCGATTGCGGGCCAGTACTAACAGCAATATCGGAACAGGACCTATATCTTATAAACTGAGCTGATTCAGAAAAAATTGTAAAAAAAAAAGTATAACTTTTGACATCGAGAATTTACTGTTAAAATATTTGTACGAGTGAAGAACTCATCCTATATATTATATTATATATTATCCAGAAGCTTCGTGTGCTTGTACGAGTTCGGAGAACCAGTTGTGTTCTGTGTAGGCCGTGTTACTGAGTACGCCATCGGCGCCATCTTAGGCACAGCTCTGTTAACTTTAACCCAACAGTGAATGGAGGATCGTACCCGTATCTACTGGAAAATGTACTTCCTAGCCGACGCTTTAACCACCAATCTACGCACACTATGCCTAAAACCTACTTACCTATATGATATCAACAAGTGTTTCGATCTGAATCGAACTAGTCATTTTGTCATTGTCAGGACAACGAAAGGTAGAACGTTCCACTGAAGAAGAGTAGATGCTGACAATGGTTACAGTCTCATTTGACCTCGTCAGAGTAACAGAACTTCCTCCGATGAAAAACCCTGGGAATTGACGGACCCTAATCAAATACTAGTATGTAGTGAATATTATCAAGTACTCGAGCGCCACCTAGTATGCAACGAGATCAACTTCAATTCTCCCTACTTAGATTGCAGTCTAGACGAAAACAATGGCATGTCCCAAATTTCCTTTGATTCAGAATTCAGAACGCCTACACATGAGTGTAAGAAAAGAGGATGTGGGAACGCGTTTGAATTCACGGCACAATTGATGGCAGCGGTAAAATAATGGAAGAGTGATAACGCTTAAACTGGATTCAGATCGTAACACTTGTTGATATTTATACCAGCGGGTGGTATGCATCTGAATTGAGGAGAAGAACAGATGCTGACCATGGTTTCATTGGTTTCGGTCTCATTTGACCCCGTCAGAGCAACACAACAACAATAACAAATTTTTTCAGTGTTCCTCAGTGATTTTTATGAGCCCTCCTAATCAAGTGTGGTTTGAGAGAAGAAATTATCGAATCTTCAATATATTGTTGTTTGGTCGGATATACTACTTCTGCAGTTATAAGGATGCATTGTATTATTTTTCAAAAATTTGAAATTGTTCCTCCACTTACCATCTAACTTTCACAGAATGAAATATTCATTACTTTAAGATGTTGATTTTACGTCATAGATATAAAAATCACTCCTGATATTGACTACGAGATGAATCTACAGTGCTTCGAACAATGATTTTGTAGAGAAAGGACGTGAAAATAACTCCTGCTTTCCAAGTGGTACCAATGACGTGAATTAGATTGTCATTCAGACAGCCAGAATGTAAGATTTTCCTACAATGGAAATTCGACACGAAATAGACATCGTCGATAAACTGAGGGGGGTTCTGTATCATTCCCTCAATGGGAAGAGGCTCATATCGATTCCTTTACAGTTCTTGAATGAATTCGTCCCTGACATTTTCAACACCCCATTGAATTGAACGTAGGGAAGGTTTCGTTAAGATATCTGTTCTTCAGTTCTTGCAGTAGGAAAAACCTTTGATTATTTGATGGATTCGAAAAGTGGAAATCAAATTCCGACAAGGGTTGAGTTGCATTTGATAGATACAGGGTGTTTTCTCAAATCGTTAGGTCATTCCAAAGAAAAATTTGATTAATAAAATATCCTAATCGAAATAGTTGAGATGTGGTGCAGTTAATTGAAGTATAAAGGAGGTTATGTAGTCCTAACTAAAATAAAGGTCCAGTGGCGTCTCAGTGGCTACCACTGCCAAAAGTATTGGTGAAAATAAGTAAGTCACTGACATTTTATTATTTTTTTTTATTCTTAGACTGAGCAATTGTAAATTCAATGTTTTGGTTTCTTATGTTTTCTTCTTATCAAGATTTGTTTAAAAAAAAAACATAAATTCGTTTTTTACTCATTCTGAAAACTATTGATAAAGAACATGAAACAAAAACAAAAAGTAAAAAATGAACGAACTGTATTTTTAGTTGCCTGATCTGAGAAAAAAAAAACTTCGAAAAAAGTTAGTGTCGTAATTTTTTCTTCAATATTGAAGCTTGTGGTGTTAACTGAGACACCACTGGACATAATTTCAATGATCTAGTAACCTATACAGCTAAATAGGTTACTTTTGTTTTCAAACGACCTTCTGAATTAGCGCACCGTACCTAGTAGTTGGGGAGCCGACGATGCTGAATCGGGATTTACTCGAGCGTCGTAGATACCTAGTGGATTTTGAAGATTAACACGAAAGAAAGGTTCTATGATGTATTCACTTTCAGCGATGGGGAAAGCGTCTGCAGGTTCTCAAAAATGTAAACAAATATCGTTAGGTGTACATACTAGAGCGTGTCAGATTAAGATACTGTATATTACCTACGTGGACCCAAAGGAAGCTACTATTCAAGGGACTGACAATTCGGACGTCAGGCAAGGTCACAGGGGTCCTTTGAAAATGCAAAAAAAATTCGTTACTCTTAAATACTCGAGGGTATCACATTTTTATAGAGATGGTTAATCTCGGTGTTGCAGACGTGTTGGCCCATTAATCTGACACTAATCAGGGGGATTTTCTTAATCTGAAGGTTTGAACATGATAACAAGGAATTTTTTCAAATATGAAATTCTATATAACTTTTGTCTGAAGCAATTTAACATGCTCTTAACCATTTTCGAGTAAGAGGGCGATAAGGGCGAGGAGCTTAGCAACACATGTAAAAGGCCAAGGTCAATGTAGAAACCCAGTCTAATGTTCATTCATCGCCATATATCTCGAAAACGTTCAAACGTAGAAAAAATTGCTTCGGACAAAATTTGTAGAAAATGTTATGCTCTACAACTTTTATGATGAATGCGAAAACAATTTGAAGCCGAGAAGAGGAGATAATTCAAAAAAACTGATTTTTGTGACCTATATGGCAAATAATTATTGTTTCGGCTTGCTGAAACTATCAGATTATAATTTTTTCGTTATTCTTGAATCATTATATTCAAATTAAGGCAAAAAGTCACCTCTCTCGAGAATGTACAAGTGACGTTTTTTTTTTGCAAGTTTGGCGCCCTCCCACATATGTTCGTCACGCTCAGATTGTTAGATTAAGAGAATATATACTTTCCAACATGTAATTAACCACATTTATCCTCGAGTATGTACAATGATCGTTTCTTTTTATTATCTGACAGGCTGTCCTAGACAATTCCCCCTATAAAGAGATCAAATTTTTGGTAGAGGTACTCTACAGGGTCCAAGGTATCTCCCCTTTATATTTCTGATTCGCTCTAGTAAATCCCGAATTTCCTTCTTGGGTTCCCCAACTATAGGAAGCATTCTGTAACATCTCTTCTCGGAGTTACTGAAAACCCTATACCTATACAGGGTGTTATATATGAATAGGAAGTACGAGTAATGCACCATTACTTGAAGATATTCGAAAGTTGCAATATGGCGAATGCGCAAACACACAAATCCGACAAATATGGTCGATTATATTCGAAATCACGAAGTTTCGTTTCAAAGCATGCCTATTCGCTCTGAACGAAACGTTTACACGCATTCGTGGGTCATGACCAAGAATTACGAACTTTTTCACGGTTCCAATTATGTATTATCCACCGAGAAAGCATCCATAAGCCGAGACACTCGTGCTGGAAGTTATGATCGAACTTATTCTTGTTACATGCTCAGGAGTGCCGCTACAGAAATATTCCCAACAATTTCTAAGTTGTGCGCTAAAAAACTTGGCGGGTCGTTCTGACTGGGATTTGGGGTATCTTGGGAACTTTTATTATTTTTATGACTCCTTCACGAATACACAGCTCTCTATTTGTATTTCCCGAAGGTGTGCTTGCTCAGATGGAAATATAAACCTTCACGCTCTTTTAGGAACATTCATAAATATTTAACAGGACCTAATGATGAGTTGTAATTTTTAAGTATAAAGGACTCGAACAACTTTTTATGATGTGTTGTCAACTTTGTTGATCGAAATTGAGCCATCGGCTATAGAATTCAGGACAGGATGAAAAAACTTGTTTCCTTTCAGAAAAAATATCTCTTGGATTTCATTCCAAGAAACTGGACATACGTTTTTGAAAGTATTCAATGAACCTAGAAAGAGAAGCATTATTTGAACCAACTGTGAACATGTGAGACCTTCGTATTAATGATTGCATTATTCTGCCTTCATGTCTCATTTCAGTTGCTGAAAATTTTAAAATAAGGTTTACATTAAATTAGACCTTAACTTACTGTAATAGAAAGTTATTTTTTATTGTATAATGGGAAAACAGTTATTTTATACCTTTGCGGAATCTCAATGAAACAGGCATATTTTTCCTCATTTTGGCACTCGGGTACTCATATTTTTTTACATAACATTTGGTTAAAATTAGAAGAAAAATAAGCAAAACAAAAATCTAGCCAGGAATTATATTAAAAAAACGCGTTGTTTCCACAAATCAAGATATGAGAGTTTCAAAGCTGAAGTGAACCAAGTCCATTCAGCCTAGTTTTGAGATGAATGGCTTAGAAGTTGTTTATCACCCATTAATTCAAAAGTGACTTCTTTAAATTTTAAAAGGTTAGAATGTAAGCATATGCTTATATAAGAATAATAATAAAGAAAGAAGAAGTCACTAAACAGCTTCTAAGCCATTCATCTCAAAATTAGGCTGAATGGACTTGGTTCACTTCAGTGCTGAACCTCTCATATTTTGATTTTTACCCCATATGCCCCCTTATCATTCCAGTTCAAAATGAATGCGATTAAGAGTGTTCACTTCGTCACATGACAAATATACAATAAAAAAATTAACTACTGTGAGTGCCTCGCTTTTCTCTATAAAATAGTGATTTTTTTCCTACATGTGGCTTGGACTACATCCGATGTCTACTGAACTACTCAAAAGTTTAACAAATTCATGAACTACTTCCAAATAAATTAACAAAAAATTTCCCTAGATCCATATAATGTCAACCAGTCAATTGTGCCGAGAACCGAGGCTCATAAAACAGCGAGAATACATTGTTTACTGTAAAAGATGAGAAATTGAAGAAAAACATAAGAACTCTTCGCTGGCATACGTCAGAAACGAATTCAATTTAGAATTCATAACATTTGCTCGTCGCGCAAAAGCTGGCTAAATTAATATCGCAGGAGCAGTATCAAAGAATTGAATTTTCCATGACGTTTTTACTTTTTACGCATTGGTTTATGTATATGTGTCTCGAACGAACATGTAGCATCAAGTAATGCTATAGTGTTAGGGATAGGTATTCGAATTTATTCCCCACATATGGCTCCTGTAGCTCTATAGAACAGAATATAATTATCATTGACTGGTTTGTAGAACCACTACATCTATCTCACTATCTCAATAGACATAGACAGGGTGAGTCTTTGACTCGTACAAATATTTCAACAGTAGATTCTTGATATCAAAAGAAACACTTTTTTCCTTTACCATTTTTTCCAAATCGGCTCGGTTCAGAAAATACAGGCTGTTGAGAAACCATAAACAAATTATTTTTACTTCTATCACACAAACGGTGTTATCGAACGAAATGAATTTTGGAATATAGATTTTTCATTTATTTGATGAATCTTTTTCGAACACAGGATATCACCTACGTCTTCTAGTTTAGTCATTATGACCACTACGTACAATAAAAATACCAAAAATTCAAAGCACCCAACTCTTGAAACTAAGTTGGAGCTATTCAATGAATATTTGAAAGTTTTGTAAAATAAAAGTATTCCTCATATTTTCTCGTATAATGATCTGTTTTCGAGTAACTGTGAATCTGTTAAAAATTAAAAATTGGGTACTTGGGCTTAATAAAACTATGTGTAGTATCACAGATTTAGCTGGTTATCCTGAAGATAATTTTTTTGTTTTTCCAAGGGTGGCACAGTTCATTATGAAAACTTAAAATGGCTATATCTTTAGGGCCAAATCGGAAAAAATGAAATAGGAAAAAAGTATTTCTTTGACCTCAAGAATCTACCGTTGAAAGACCCTGTATAGCGAGCCACTGAAAAGTGTTGTAAATTAAAATTTTATAAACTGGACTTCATGAAATAATTCGAGATACAACATCTGCTCATGATACATCAACAAATGTTATGTCTAAAACGTAGTTCCTAGCCATACCACCCTTCGAGATCCTTTTACTCCAAGAATAGTAGATGCTGGACAGTATGCGGTCATAGATTTATTTTTCCTCTCCAGAGTGGAATTGGCGGCATTACATTGAATGCTAGCAAACGCTTAAAAACATCAATATCAATAATCGCTATTCCAGCGATGTGGCTAGTCAGATTCAGGCGAAACTTTGTGGAAATTTATAACAACGATTTTTGTATTAGAAGTTTTTTCTATTTTATTCAGGCGTTATCCAAACCATCATTTCAATTCTTTGGTTAATATGAATTGAAATAGAATATTTCTTCTCGGTCCGAAGAAATCAATATCCTTAATTCATGAAATGGAAGTTGCAAAATGATATTGATGAAGAAACCTATACGGTTACTGATCGTCTATGTTTTCTATTTTGCCCTTCCTCCGTCAAATAATGACTAGATGAAATCATGATTTCTTTTCAGGAAGGAGCTATTGACGTGAATTAAACAGGACAATGTTAAGAGAAGATCAGGCTTCAAAAGACCCATCATTGAGTCACTAATTACCCCACAGGGTGTACAGAAATTAAGAGGAAATTGCAACTTTCAGTGCTACCCTGTATACCGTCAAATTCAATAAAAATTCCTGCAGACTCGACATCAAGTGATGAACTAGATGAGATGGGCTACAAATAGACAATAAAATGATCAAAATTGATGCACACCTTGAAAAGCTATTTCAAAATGAATATAGCGAAAACATTTTCAGTCCGGTTTTTTTTTATCCAGGAGTGTACTTTCACTGAACTTATGTATGACTTCTCTTGAAATCTAAAAAATTCACAGGTCCTCCATTTGAATTTTAAATATTGAGGATATCCATCAATTGCCTGTTTCGTAAATATCGTCGTTTTTGTTTCAAATATATTCACGTAGTTTCTTGGTTAGTCTCAACCCTGTATAACATTTGTAGTCTTTTCCATTCGTCTTCCCGTTCTCGACGCCGTTCAGAAACACGTTAGATAGCAATTAATCTAATCGCACAGAGAAGTTTCGGGATGAACGGAGCGAAATAAATTTTATCGAAACCCAAACATTTATCCAGCCGAACAGATTTCAATATCGTCAAGAAGTCCATTCCACGATTCATCCGACTTCGTTTCAGATAGAAATTGTATCACGACCCACAGGGTCTGGCCGGAGTTTCATCAGCTTCTTTCATTCTGTATTCAGCATTGCATCAAAAAGTTTGAACAACGAACAAAAGCATTAATCAGTATGTAAGTTAACAGCGATGAACTTGAGAGGAATTCATTTGACAATTTATTGTAAACTTGAAAACATATGATGATTTTCTATATTATGATTATTTCTATCTATTATCTATCTATTATTATTATTATTATACTCAATTCCCTTTTATTTTAGCACTCGGTTGGCCATGGAAATTTGACACATTCCAATCTGTATAGTACGAAAATGTGAGGTTATGATGCTTGTCAAAACATTTTTGGGTTTCAAATCAGCACTATGTTTTCCGTTCTATGTAAAAGTCTCGGTAATTACCTATTTTATCACAATGCCGAATCACTTCGGAAAATATGAAGTCGAAAATATGTGACAAACATAATTGACGTTTTTACAAACTGAATGTTTGTAAAAACAAGAAACCAAATCTAGTTATTTGCATGGAAAATACAAGAGGTCAGTTTTTAAATATATTTATTTTTGCTATGGAAGAAAATTGAATTAGTGACACATAATATGCAGTAGCTTGAGGAGACAATACATCAGTTGTAGAATTTTAAAAAAATCAACCCCAAGATGAAATGCATCGGATAATTGCAAGAATGTTAAATTCTTCAACAAAAATCATTTTGCATCAATTGAAGTCGAAATAATTTAAGGTTTCAAGGCAAGAAGAACTTCACCTTTAAACAAAAATTTCACATGAACTAACAATTAACAGGACAACTGGCTCGTATTTATGGCTGTATATTTTTAATAGTTTGATATAATCATAATAATTGTATATTTATTGATCTTTTAAGACATTTACAATGTATAGTAGGAGTCGAATGAAAAAAGGAAAAATTTATTTTCTGGATCTTATTCTACGATGACATTCATCGAAAATTTTGTAGTAACTTTTCGCATTCGTTCACACTGAAATAAAATTCTCAAATGCCATCACCTTTTTTAGTTACCCAAAAGAAGGAAATTCTTTGTCATCCTCTTCATTCACAATATTTGTGATTGCGGAAACATTCAGCTAAAATATAAGTAGATTCAGATGAAACATTATATGATATATTGTAGATATCAGAAGATCGACTATTTGAATGAGCCGACCTAAATTCTAAATAGCACTTCCTGAAACCCTTCTAGCTTTTTCGATCACTTTTTTTCGGCATTTTTGTAATATCAATTGATATTAGTTGTGGCAACTGCGTTATGACATGAACGACATTTCATGAGTGCCAACCATACTTTGTTCTAGTTGCAAAAATTCGAGAATATTATTTCATGGCAAACCGAGTGCTAAAATAAAAATGAGTGGAGTATGAGTAGGATGTTAAATATTATTATTATTGAAAATATCTTAAGTAAGGATACATAGGAAAAAAATAATATTTCTTCAAGCAATGATATGAACTTGATAATGAAAGTTTTTCAAGTGGCATTTTTAAATTTTTGTTTTTTCAATTAATTATCGATTTAATTTTTTTGAAGAGGTTTTTGTGCTGGAAATTAAAATATTCGAAACGATTGTTCACAAGAATTATGGAACTCTCAACTATAGGATATCCACGTTCTTTCGATATAATAAGTGATATTCTAATCTCAATAATTATCCGCCTACGAGCGAGAAACAACCAAGAGAGGATAGACAGAGAATATTATACCCTATCATTAGGTCTGACATCCACTTCTACAAGGGTCTTAAGTTAGCCAAAATAATGGGTTCGACGCTCTCTCTCATGATACGGGGAACTTTTTCAATTCATCAACTCAATTTTCGAGGAATTAAACTCGACGACCCAATGAACCAATTTCGATTAACTTTTTCTACCCTGCGCTCGGAAAAGAGTGAGGGTAGATATTAGATTCAGTTCGCCTAAAGTGACTCCAAGATAATCGATTATTCGCAATTTGAGGGAAGTAATTAATTGGTAGAATATGATACGTTCTTGCTGGATTCACATTACTATATAACGGAACTTTCAGATTGTGGTTGAATTTCTATCACTGTATAAGCGATAATTTGTTGAAAATATTGCATATGGTGAGAGTCTCTAACTTTGAATAAATTCAGTAAATAGAAGACAGTTCTGTTATTGTGAATATGCTCGGACAGAGTGATTAGTACATACTGGGTGTCCCAAAACTAGTGAATCAAACGTCACACCACGATAGAGTATACCAAATATTATCGAATGACACAATTACAACATTACAACATTAGTTCAACGAAAATGTACCGTTTCCAAAATAATCAGAATTTCATTAAAATACCTAAAGTTGCCGATTTTCGAACTATTTTTCTTAATCACTGGGCCAGTTTGTGAAAAAGGATATGGATTTCATGGTATTTGTTGATAAATGTTTGGTCAAACAAAAAATTTCATGAAAATAACTAAGGTTTATTTATAATCCTCTTTGGCAAAAAAATTATAAAAATTTGATAATGGGTGAGTATGTGTAACTTCATATACCCTTCAAGACTATTCATAGAAAATTGGGATTGCCATTTCAAAGAATTATCGATGATGTGATATCTAAAATTCGGAACCGGTTGTATAAAATTTTCTTACTTTATAGAAAGCGCAATTTTAAAAAGTAAAAGACCTGTCAGAGGATATTAACAACAAAAAAACTGTCTGAATTTATTTGAAATTAGGGACTATACGAATACCATTTTTTAATTGAGAAGAATTATTTTGGATGGTGTTGTGCAACTGACGCGTTCATTTTAAAAATAATTGAAAATGTCAACTGGGAATTAATCAAAAATGATTTATGGCGGTATTCTCCTCCTATCTGTAAGCCAATCTGTAACTTTTCATAAGCTTACAGGAAAATTGCAATTCTGGACGTTTTTAGTGATCTGTAGCTTACAGGAGTCTGTAACTATTGACGATAAGTAGTTCAAACGTGAGTAACACTGTAAAGAAGACAGGTGCAGAAACATTTCCAGAATTGCATTATTTACGCGTCAGTCGGACACTGATAGATCGATCGTACATTACCATAGACATAGAGACATGGACTGAGCAATGCCAGCATTAAATTGTCTGTTTTATAGAAAGAAAGAAATGATTGTCGGGCCATTACCTGTCTCTTTTTTGTTCACATAGAGGTGAGTACGGACCAATCAAAATTCTAGAAAAAGACAACTCCATGCCCGATGTTCAGTTTCTCTCTGTCAATTTTTCTGACCGTATTTCATGCATATGTTACGGCTAAAGATAGGTGTGAACATAAACTTAAGATTAGCCGGCTAAACTTAGGTTTAGCTTCGGGTATTTGCTAATGTTAGTTTCTTCTATCTTTAGCCGGCTAAACTTAAGTGTAACCACATCCCATCGGCTAAAAATGTAGAAGGCTTGAGGGGCGTACATTTTCGGCAATTAAAAGAATGTAAAGAAATAGTAATACGAGTATAATCAAACTATTAATGCAATGCATTTTTTGTATGAATTTCACATATTTTAATAGCAGAAAAGCATTCTGTTAAGCAGTTGAGAAATTGGAGAATGAAAATATATTTGTTTCAACTGTGTCTCAATGAATTCTCATTGACGAATCTAAAAATCTAAACGCTTGATGACAAAATTCGAGACATGCTATTTTGAGTGTGAGGGAAAACTGTAGTGTTAATTATTATTTTTCATCTTGTTATTATTCATAATTTGAGGGGAATTGAATGAGCAGAAGGAGATAATGAAGACAAGAATGATGCCGCGAACTTCTTTATCAAAATACCAAAGATTTTCTAGAAAAATATAAGTAGAAGTACCCAATCTTGTTTGTAATTAACCGGACTATTTGGCTCAAAGATTAAGGAGTTAACTTTATAATCTTTGATTTGGCTGATAAGCTTTACGATTAATGCACTTGTATCCCCCGGGATGATTCATCAAGGGTGGCGAAAGGCCATATTTTGTAATATTCAATGACTCGGGAAGAAATTTTTAACAAAATCAGCTAGAGAAAGTGTTTTCAACTATGTTCATGTTCATAGTTTTTTTTTGTTTTTTTTTTGGTTTTTTTTTCGAAAGAATTGGTTGCAAAGAAATTGCAACGTTAGAAACTATAGTTCCTATTTCGTAATTTTTCCATAAACCCAATTATTGAATGGTAGGGAAAATATACTTTTGTTTACGGAAAAAATTTTCTATGTCCAATATCTCATTTTCTTGTGGGTTCATATTATGGTTTTTCACAAATTAGGCTCGGTTTGAAGAGCATTAATCTCCTAAACAGATAAAAATAACTCGTTAAATGTTGAATTGAAAACCCATAGGCGTTATGTAATACAACCCCAATACATTCGATGCTCTTTTGCATATTTCAATTCTAAAAATTTAAACAAAAAAGTGGCCGTGTGCGTTCGTCCTCTCCCATCCGACCATTCTTGAGACATCACCTCTCCGCATGTCCATCGAATACATTTTTAGCCGTTCTGTTTTGGGTAATGTGCACATTAGCCGGCTAAAGATGAAATGCCCTGACGCAGATGAATATTTTATCGAACTTTAGCCGATCCTCGAATATAAACCTAAGTTTAGCCGGCTAATCTTAAGTTTATGCTCACACCTATCTTTAGCCGTAACACATATATAGAAAGGGAAGGCACATCCCATGTATCTATGTCTATGTACATTAGAGATTTGTAACAAACAAATGAAAATCAGAATACAACCAGTTGTCTCCATTCAAGAATGATTCACATCTCGGTCGGCTATGTAAAATTCAATTTAAGTTGATAATAAATAACCCATGAGTTAAGATTTTGTGTTGCAATATCCAGGTTATTATTGTGAATAAACAGACCTGTTACATCTAAATATACAGTGTGTTCCATCTGAGACGAGTCACCCAGTATACTTCTTAGTAATTGGAAAAATTTCCTGAAATACTTCGAATGATTTTGTTTGGGGGACATATTTTGACGTATATTTGATGCTTAAACGAACAACCCCTAAGAAGGGGCGCTTCAACCACTAAAAATTGAATAAGGGAGAGGGGTTGAATGATACTTTATTTGAAAGGACTTGGAAGCCTCTTTAGAATGGTCAAAAATTCATTTTGTAGCTCAAATAAGCCACCTTGAATATTTTGGTTATTTTTGCAATGAAGAAATTTTTGGAGACCCCCTAGTTGGACCTCCTGGATTGATCCGTTAATAAGAAATATTAGAAAAAGATCCTCCTCGTTGTGAAGAGGCTTCCAAGACCTTTGAAATGAAATATCACTCAACCCCTCTCCCCTAATCAATTTTGAGTGGTTGAAGCGCCCTTTCTTTCTTAGGGGGTTGCTCGTTCAAGCTTCAAATAAATGTCCAAAGATGTCCCCCAAACAAAATCAATCGACGTGTTTCGGGAAATTTTTCCAATTACTATGGGATAAAAAATATACGGTGTGGCTCGTCTGAGATGGAACATCCTGTATGTACTGACCGAATATAATTTGAGTTTTGTACTGCTGTTTGTGTTCTTAATTCAACCGAAAATATTGGAAACATAAGGTATATTATTAAATATACTTTAAAGTTGAATATTTCTTTTTTCAATTACTTTTATGGGTTATATTTATACAGGGTGGCCATTTGAAAACGAAACAGACGAGATTACAGACGAAATAAATTTTTTCGATAGAAATGCTCGGACAGGTCGATTTCCGTTTCGAGGGGGACAACTTAAGATGTAGGTTACGGACGCATAGCGCTTCAACCCTTGCTACTACAACCCTCACCTCCAATTTTTGAATAGGGAAGATGGGGTGAGTGATACCTCATTTGAAAGGTATTTTTATACTGATTTCAGCACAGTAATCGTTTTTTCATTTTATTCATTAGTTCTCGAAATATTCTTAACTAAGTATTTGAAAATGAAGTGGTGTTTTCATGGCTCTTGTAGTGTTTTTTTGTGAAAAATCGACATTTTGAGCTTCAAAACAACCATGACTGTGGCTCCCTTCCTCCAATCCACTGACAGAGAAATCTTTAATCAAGATGTCGAACAAACAAAGCGTTTTGCGAAGGAGCTCAATCTTGCTGAAACTCAATCTAAATTATCTTCGATATAATTTGCAGTATTTCCAATAATATGCGGTAACACTTGATCGATAGAAATCTCCAAAAAGTCCAAATACGTACATATCTCTAATCAGATTACCAGGTAAGAAAATCAAATCCTTAATGATGCCACAGAAATATTCCAGTCCCAATTCGTGAAACGATTTCCGACTTAATAATGAAGTGTTTTCTCAGTTGGCTTCAATAATGTTTTCATTTTGTTGATTATTGAATTCATATCTTTTTCAAAAAAATGAGAATCGATAATTTTTTATTTATTACGAACAGATCATTAAGTTGGCTTACTGGTTCTTTGACATGTGAATTATTTTTAGTTTTGAATCGAGACTTGTATGTGTTCTAATTCATTGTTCGACATGGTTTATTCAATTGCAGAGCGGGTGGAAATAATTTCACTTTTTTTTGCAAACAATCAATGTGCGAATAGAACCGCAGTAATGATTAAAGATTTCTCTGTCAGTGGATTGGAGGAAGGAAGCCACAGTCATGGTTGTTTTGAAGCTCAAAATGTCGATTTTTCACAAAAAAAACACTACAAGTGCCATGAAAACACCACTTCATTTTCAAATACTTAGTTAAGAATATTTCGAGAACTAATGCATAAAATGAAACAACAATCACTGTGCTGAAATCAGTATAAAAATACCTTTCAAATGAGGTATCACTCACCCCATCTTCCCTATTCAAAAATTGGGGGTGAGGGTTGTAGTAGCAAGGGTTGAAGCGCTATGCGTCCGTAACCTACATCTTATGTTGTCCCCCTCGAAACAGAAATCGACCTGTCCGAGCATTTCTATCGAAACAATTTATTTCGTCTGTAATCTCGTCTGTTTCGTTTTCAAATGGCCACCCTGTATAATTCTGTTCTGTGAATGAAACTTCAAAATTTTTATGACCCGATATCAAGTTGCGTCTGGCGTTTCAAGGCCTACTGGGACGTCAATCATTCTTGAATGGACTATATAAGACTTTTCAAAAATTGGTGGGACGCGTGTTGAAAATTTCTTATATTCTCTTCTACTACTTTCAATGTAAAATATTCAGAAACGAATACCATCGTATCACAGCAATGAAACAGAACCTTTAGCCTCTACAGCAATGTTGTTGACATCGATGTTGTTATCAGCCATATACTTCGTCCATCTGCAGGCCGAACTCTATTTGCTGAAGTACGATAAATAGAGAAAAAAAAAACCTTCTCAAAGAGAAAAGTTCTCCGGAAACCGTGATTGGATGACCGGAAAATGCTTTCCTTGTATCCAGTTACGGCCGGTCATTTGTCGCAGACCAACATAAGTTTACAAAACTTCGGACTTAATTCGTAGAAACTATATAAAACTCCTGAAATCAGCGGCAGATGGAAAAGGGGACTTGAAGAACCACTCTGAATCTGAAAACTATCCCTTCGTTCCTCCTCTCTTCCTCTCTTCCTTGAACATTGGGTTCGTGCAAGAAGTTCAAGTAGAGAGAACCATTCCAATGTGTTTCTGGAAATTTTTTCTAAGGAATTGAGTGTTCGAAGGAATGAATTATGTACAGGATAAGCTGAGACATTTTCTCAGAACATAAAACTTTTTCTTGGCACTTATCCATCCAGTAACTGTCGCCAAACATAGATTAGCCCTCAGAAAAAAAATGTTTTCCCAATAATTATTCATCTGATCATATTAAAAACAGGTAGTTCGCTCTAACATAGCGTTCTAAAAGTTCATACAAAATTTGAGAGTCATGTTTGAATTTTGAAGTTTACTCCATTCACCTTTATTTTAGCAGTCGGTTGGCCATGAAATAATTTTTTCAATCTTTTGTAACTAGAACGGAGTAAGGTTGGCACTCATGAAATGTTGTTAATGTCATAACGCCGTTGCCACAACTAATATCAATTTTTATTACGAAAATACCGAAGTGATTGAAAAAGAGACAGGGTTTCAGGAAGTGCTATTTAGAATTCAGGTCCGCTCATTCAAATAGTTGTACCTTGATATTCTAAAATCTACAATAGGTCAGACGGTAGCGAACATATTCATCAAGAGAATTTATATAATGTTTCATCTGAATCTAAACGACTTATATTTCAGCTGAATATTTCCACCATCAGAAAGATTGGGGATGAAGAGAATGACAAAGAATTTCCTTCTACCGGGAGACCCAAAAAAGTGGTTGCATTTGAGAATTTTATGTTTGAGTGGATTAATGCGAAAAGTTTACTACAGGATTTTCAATGAATGTCATCGTAGAATAAGTTCCCGATAATTGATTTTTCTATTTTTCATTTCACTTGTCCACTACTTTTGGAATGTCTTAATGTACCAATAAATACCTCATTATCATTATTATATCAATGTATTAAGATGAACAGCCACAAATACGCGCCAGTTGTCCTGTTTATTGTTTATTCATGTGAAATTTGTGCTCAAAGGTGAAGTTCACCTTGACTTAAGACTTCATTTAATTCCTTTTACTTACATTGATGCAAGATGATTTTTGGTGAAGAATTTAATATTCTTGTAATTATCTGTTAATTCCTTCGAGAGATACCCATTCCCAACCACTGCATCATATGCATTTCATCTTCGGGTTAATATTTTTGAAATCTACAATTGATGTAACGTATTCAAACTTTAGCAAAAGAAGATAACGAACATTAGTTCTCCTCAAGCTAGTGCATATTATGATATTATACTGATCTCTTGTATTTTCCATGCAAATAACTGGATATGGTATGCCTTCAATCAGTTTGTATAAATTTCAATTATGTTCGTCACATATTTTACGAAGAGATTCGACATTGTGATAAAATACGTAATAACAGAAACTTTTACGTATAACAGGCAACAAAGTATTGATTTAAATATTCAAAACCCAAAAATGTTTTGACAAGCTTCATAACCCCATATTTTCGTACTATACAGAGTGAAATGTGTCAAATTTTTATGTCCAACCGAGTGTTAAAATAAAAGTGAATGGAGTATAGATATGTAATACTCTCCGAACTAAAGTTCCTGTGATCATAACGGTCATTTACTGCAGTCAATTTAATCTTCTACGAAATCCGATAGATTTAACGTTGAATCAAGAACGTGGTTTGAATAATGGTTCATAATAATCAATAATGGTGGATATGGATATCAGTAACACCCCTCTAAATCTGTGGGAATTATTGTATATTCAACACTATTGATAATGACATAGCTTCATAAGTACCCACAACTGTGTCCTACTGCGCATCATATTTATAATTTTCAGTCCTTCATTTCGCCCGTCTGCCATTTTTTTTAGGAACCATGAATGCGCGCCACTTGAGAATGAAGAACGAAAATGGCTTTTTAATTCCCTTCCGCACACAACTCATGCGATTCATTACACCGCGTTATAAATGGGTCATATTTAATTACACGTTTTTGAATATGTTGTAGTTAACCTTATCATACAGTCTAGATAGGATTGAACATTGCAGCTCGCATTTGACGCATGTAGTTTTTATGCAAAATTATTGGTGAACAAATTGGGTCCGGTACTCAAATCTGGAATATATTGAGTTTAACTAATATTATGAGAATACTGTCATAAATCTGATTGGGTTGGAGTGTTTTACTAACACAATCTTTCAATTTCCAAGATTATTGTGGGAACCAACACGAATTTCAAGAAAATTCCAGCCACAAAAAAGTGGAAAATTGGTTCTATGAATCGTGGAGCTAGAATACCAAATTCTCTGAATCATTTTGTATCAATTCAAGTTTAATGTTTGAAAAATATAGAGTTAAGGTTTAAAAATGACCATTTGGTACATCTCATGTAAGTTTTATGTACATACCTCTATTTCCGAATGGACTTTTATTGGGATAAACCACGTCGAACAAAAACTGACGTGTTTCTTTTCGTTTCAGCTCTTTTTTAGGAATTATATTATAATGTATCTATCTGTCTCACAAGGCGTAAAGTAAGTTTTAAAAAAATATGAATGGAAAGGAAATGCTAAATTCTTTCCCCAAGTATTTCTGTTCATCTAATAATATCATGTAAATATATGTAAATCATCAGAGCTGCATATTGATTGATTCATTATTTGGTTTGGTTCTATATATAATTTAATAGAATTAATATGAGAAGTGTACAAGTAGACGTCTAATTTCGGTGTGATGAATATTTGAGAGAAGGAAAACAAAGTTCCAAATTTGTCAAGGGAATAATTTCCGATATTCTTATACAGATGATGGATTGCATATCCCAAGGAAAAATTACTCATGTGTTCAAAAGTTTCCATCACTCATCTAAAGGTTCCAAAGTCTTTTACGAAGCATATGTTAGAATGTTTTTTCAGGCGTATTTTCATGAATGTATGTTCGTTCAAGTTTCTCAGTATAACTACTGAGATTCTCTGAATATTCTTCAAAAGCAGGTTTTGCCATCGGCATTGATCTATTACAAAACTAGTCTCCTTTCTTTCCCTGTTCTTATTGAATGAACATGAATCGTTCCTTCATCTGAAATATTAAAACTATATTTGATTATGAAAATCACTTTCATCGGATACACCTCTGAAAAGTAATTGATTGGAAAATCTTTGTTATTTTCTTCAGAAAAATTTGGACATCATATCATACTGTTTTTTCAAACACGAAGTTGAGAATTTCTTAAAATTACATTAAGACACTCATCACCTCAATAAAGAAAGCCTTAGGTGGCGTTAATTATCATAAGGTGGCAATTAATTCTTAAAATTATATAAGGGTTCATAAAGTCTCTGGTATTCCATTGAAGGAACAATATTTTCTCATTTCAATTTTAGGAGAAATACTTTCCTCCATCCAAACTCAACAGTGTAAATTCCGCTTGTGTTAGTCAAATTTATCGTGAGACGTGTCAACACTTCGTTGGATCTTCCCTACTCGCAAGTTCCAGTCCAGAATATTTCCGCAAACATGATATCATTCTACATTTCGTTTGCATTATCGATATGGCTTTTCTATCTACTCGAATAGGCGAAACTCCTACGAAAAAAGCGAAAGCCTGCAACTCTCACATTAAGTTTCGAAATGTTTCAAATGATTTCATTCTGAAATATGTTACAGTATGAGAAAATCTATGAAATATGTGATGTCGATCTTAAACTTTCTGCATCAAATTGATGTCTTAATCGAACAAATTTCAGTTTTTATTTTCAGAGAGTACATAACAAAATTTCGATTTAATTATCTGGAAAATTCAAAGAACCTTTTCAGGGGATTCAAGAATTGACAGCTCTTTTCTATGTCAAGATATCAATGTTACTTTTTCACCATTGGCGATAAAATGATGTTATCACGAAGATTCATATACAGTGTGAGTCATTCAGACGTACAAATATTTTAACAGTAGATTCTTGAGGTCAAAAGAAGTACTTTTCAAGTCTTCCATTTTCTCCGATTCGGCCATAATCAAAATATACAGCCATTACAAGTTTTCCTAATGAGCTGTGCCACCCCTGGAAAACCAAATTTACCATCAGAATATCTAGCTAATTCTGCGACACTACACATCTGTGGATCATTTAAAAAGAGAGTTGCATTCGGTCAAAGTAACCAATTTTTCGAATTTCACAGATATTTTTTATTTTTGAACATTACTTGAAAACAGCGCATTATACGAGAAAATATGAAAAACACTTTTATTCTTCAAAACGTTCATATATTCATTAGATAGCATCCAATTTAGATTCAAGAGTTGGGTTTCTTGAATTTTTGGTATTTTTATGGTACGTAATGGTCATAATGAGAAAACTGGAAGATGTGGGTGATATCTTATGTTCGAAAAAGATTTATCAAATAAATGAAAAACTATTTTCCGAGATTTATTCCATTCGATGTTTTTTGAACAGCCTGTATCTTGCAAACCGAGCCGATTTTAAAAAAATGGTAGAGGAAAAAAGTATTTCTTTTGATCTCAAGGATCTACTGTTAAAATATTCGTACGAATCAAAGAGTCACCCTGTATATGTGTATAAAAAATACAATACCCAATTAATTGGAAAATTTTCTTATCCAATTTTTCAAGTTCAACTCAAAATATTTCGTGGCCTCTATCAAGAAGTTCTTTGCACTTCTCCTTTCTCCTCAGAAAATGTTTTCACATCTCTTAAGTCCATACTTCCTTATTCTTCTGGACCAATTGGCCGAGAGAAGTAGCAAGGCTCTGAGGCAGTACGCCATTATTAACTCTTAACGGCCTGAAGAGTTGCAATGATTTTTTCTTCAGGTCTCAATACATAAGAAGTATTATTCAAAACTCGATCAAAATCAGCACTTTTCTTTAGGGATGCCCCCCCCCATTATCTCAATTGATTACTAGTCCATCTATGCGTGAAATGAATCGCAGTATCTCTTTCTGTTAGAGTTCTAAAGTCTTCCATAAACAACCTCCAATTTTTACTGCTCATTACAGTAACATCATTATCTCATACAAGCTAAACCTTGATAATCTAGATTTGAATGAGAAATATTGCCACTCAAACATAAATAAAATGACGCATCCCTATTATATTCTTGTATTCTAGCGAACCATTCAAACATATATGTATGCATACTATTGCATACCAATTAAAACATTTATATACCTAATCGATATTTCGGAATAAATTTATCAGTTGGCCTTTCTCAATTCACGTCGATTCATTTGCTGATTTCGGTCAATATTCAATTATTCATTACGTTATCGGAAAAATCCATTTTCCACCTTTCAATGAGTTTTGTTTCAAAATAAAATCGAAGAATTTTCATGCCGGAATTCAGGAGGCTTCAGTGACTGTCACTCGACTAGATTTTTCTGAGGATTTTTGAAACGAACCTCGAAATTTCGATCAATATCCTGGGTTAGGAATGTTCAGAAGTATTCTACTGAGTGATGTTTTCGAGTACCAAATTGGAAATTTTTCAATCTTGAATTTGAAATACCTACGTAACCAACAAATTTTAACAGAAAACACCAAACGTGAAGAGGGATTTCCAGAGATAATTTCATAAGAAAACAATAAACTACCCAATGAATGTTATAAAATTATGCAACAAATTCTTTCACGTTAAACCCTATGCCATATTGACATTCTAGTGAACTGATTATTGCACAGATTGAAAGCCATTTTGATGCTTTTGTTGTTGGTTGTTGTTCAACTGTTGATTGCAGTGTGAACTGTTGTTTGGTTTCCCGCAGATGGAAATGGACTCTAGCTACACTGAGGTAATTAATTCAAGAAACATGAATTGTGATCCTCACGGCGAATGTTTTTTTTGTTTTTTTTTGGAAATCCCGAAATTTTATTCTCTTTTTTATCACGTGTTGCAGGATATCGAATATTTATTACCTATTTCATTTAAACATGATTTATGTTGAGTATACTCGAAGTTTGAAGAATGTTGTCGTATAAAAATGATTATGGAATAAAGGCTATTGCAGACTTTTTGTGGTGAAAGACAATTCTTTGTAGAACGTAGAAGCGTGTAGTTGATATCAAAACTTCTACCGAAGTAACACTTATTAATTGAGTCAGAAAATACTAATGAATGGTCGAATCCCTTACGAATACCTAGTGACAGTAACAGGAAATTCCTAACAATCAAAATCTGTACCCTAATTAAGAGTAACACGAATTTCAGGAAAACAAGAATTGAAGTTTTCTTGCCTTCGGAACAATTTCAGAGTTTCACGATACTTTCATTTTGATTGAATTGATAAATAGCAGTAGAAAATCAAAGATGATAATTTTATTAAATAATTATGGATGTTCAAAACTGAATGGTCAAATGGGTATGAATTTGATAAAACTTTGTGAAAAAGTACAACCTCCAAATTCAACATTCACAATTTTGTTTTCAAAATTCCACCGTTTGTTCTTTTCATGTCAATGATATCATATGGAGGGAAAATTTAAGAGTATACTGGTGGGTGAAAACTTATTTCAATTTCGCTCCTAACGGAAACCAATTACTTCAAGCATCAAATGGTTTATTCAAGATGAGTGTATTTTTGGACAGTTCATGGTATTCATAAGAATATAACAGTCAGCGAACAGTTGATGTGCAATTTTATGTCCAGTCAAAAAATTTCCCCAACGTTGAATGCTATATATTTTTCTTTCATCATTTCAAAATGAAGCAACGTAAAATTTTCTCTTCATTAGCCCTTTGTTACCGAGTAACAAGGCTTTGAATGCATTCCTTAACCTATTAGGCTAGTTGTAGGCCCACAAAATATTATTCATGCAAACATTCATTCTACATTGATACATAAGCTTTAAATTCAGATGCACTCAATGTAGTGGAGACCTTTATTTCGAATATAATGTGAGTGTTCAGAAGATTTTGGCTTAAAACCAAAAAAATCTGATATAATTATTGCATGAAGGGATCAACGAAAAGGAGAGGAATGCTATAAATGATGTGATTTATGCGAGTAGAGATCGTCGAGAGATTCGTGAATAATCTTGATCAAATCTAATTTTGATGATGTACCTACTTTGCGTCTGAGAAAACTTCAAAAGAAGTTAAAATTTTATGACAAATAAAATTTTTATGAATGAAATGAACGTAAGCATAGCTAAGACAACACCAATGCTACCTGTCGGAGTTTGGCCGGCACAGGATCGGAAGGAACGGCAGGATTGAAAAGACCGGCAAACGAACTGATAGTGAGCGCACCGGCCAGAACAAACAACAAAGAGCACAGAGTGACAAGGAGTCTACTCTGATTAGACAGCACCATCGCCATCGGGAAAGAATGTCACATTAGCCCGTCATCGCGAAAATCACCGTGAACAAAGGGGTCCATCTCGTTTCCCGCGCGCTGCGAGACGTACATGAAAAACGGGCCTTATCTCTCATCATTATTCCCGTCCTATGCGTTTCGGCGCGGCCGGCCAACTTCAAAGTTATACGACATGAGCGCTCCTGGTGTGCGCGCGGCGAACTAACCTTGTGAGATGCCGCGACGCTACTGTGTCCGAAACGAGGCATCGGCGGCATGGCTCTCGTGAGTCGCGCGTATTGCGCAAGGCCTCCGAGACACTTGTTTCACCGGAATTAAGGGACTAATTGGCCTGTACCGTTAAGTTACCTGTCGTAGCTGAGCCGGCATGATTGAGTTATATGTTCATTATTGAGAAACTGCGATTTATACTTTCGCGATTAACTTTTAAGGGTTAAGGGGATGATGGTGATTGAATCTGTATTTTCGCATCAAGGCTGTAAGCTCTTCGTTCAGGCCGAACTGAGATATAAACCGTGCTGAATTCGTGAAGGTGATAGAAGCATAAAAATGTCAAATGATCTAATAAAATTTGACGCATTCGCCATTTCGCACCCTTGATGTTATAATCTTCATTTATCATGTATCAAACGTTTGTTTCTTTAGCGACGAGAGTCCATTGAATTTGCCCTGATATAATATCTCAACATGCATAAATCACAATAAGAATGATAAACTCGTTTTCATTAAAGGAGCGAACAAATTTGTCCAAACGCCTTCGGCATTTTGCAACCAGGAAAAAATGCAGCACTATAGAATATCTATTTGAGTTTCTTTCAGGCTGAGATTCGTTGAATGGATATTGGAATAGGGCTCTAACATCATACTTTAATAGTGCGAATTCAATTCGCTAACCATCATTGCCTAGAATTTAAAAAATTCGGAGAAATTCATAACAAATATTTCGATCTGAAGACTTGTTCACTAAAAAAAATGAGAAACTTAATGCCTACTTCCACCAAGAGAATATTGACAATCATCTTCATTTCGAGGTGAGAGTTTTTCTGATGAGGTCAAATGAGACGAAACCATGGTCTTTCTGTTGATATCCCGAATGATGAGTGGTGGCTTGTCCAATTCAGATCGTACGATTGTTGGTTCGTCTATCGATTGATGTTATGTATCGGAACTATTCTCAATAATTTCGATCAAAAATATTATTGTTTCATCAAAATATGATCCATTCATTAGATTTCAATTACTCGATATTCAGTTTGTTTCGAATCGAAAAAATTTAGAAAGATTTTATCCTGAAAATCGAACGGTTATCAAATGGTGGATGGAAAAATCAATTAGTCCTCATTTTCCATATTTTATTCCAACATCTGGATGCAAATTTTCAGTTTTTCTTCTCGAATTTTCTTCAGAATATTATTGGTTTTAGAAATCGAATGAATACATAGTATTCGTTATAATCATATCTTTCATTCGATACTATATATACAGCGGGTTTCATAAAACTTTGACTGTCCGATCAACGATTTGACAAACACTCGATTTCTAAAATGGAATCCTTGAAACCTTTTCATTTATAAATATACAGGGTGTCCCAAAACTAGTGAATCAAATGTCACACCACGATAGAGTAGATCAAATACTATCGAATGCACCAACATTAGTTGAGCGAAAATGTACCGTTTTTGAAAAAACCTAACCTAAGTTGCCGATTTTCGAATTATTTTTTCAATTACAAGGCCAATTTGTGATTAAGGTAGCGTTTTTCTCCCATATTATCACCCCTATAGAGGAGGTTTATTCTAAGTAATAAAGATCATGTAGAAAAAACAATTGTTTTAATTTACATTTACTTAGGTTATTGATCAACTACTTTTAATAATTTCAATTAGGGGAGATAAAACAATAGTCTTAGTTCAATATAATTCAAAATCGATATCCTTTTTCACAAACTGGCCCTGTGATTGAGAAAAATAGTACGAAAATCGGCAACTTTAGGTATTTTAATAAAATTCTGATTATTTTTGAAACGGTACATTTTGGTTAAACTAATGTTGGTGTCATTCGATAATATTTGGTCTACTCCTCGGTCTACTCTATCATGGTGTGACGTTTGATTCACAAGTTTTAGGACACCCTGTATTGAAGAATAATTGAATGGACATATGAACATCATAATTTGATAAAAGAATGATATTCTGAATGATCATGACTGAATTATTGGTCGAAAAAAATTGTCGTTTATTAGTCAACCAATTGTGAAACACAGGGATAGAGTTCTAGCAATACTTCTCCACTTTTTTGAATATTTTGAGTTTGATCATTTACATTATCTACATATGTATGACTGGGGACGTTTCTTATCATTTCAAGTGTTTCAACTCGGTTATACATGCGAAAAGCTGAAAAAATCATTCCATGGCCAACTGACTGCTTTTATAAAAGTAAATGGATTATAATATTATTCATATTTGGAATGTACAAATAGAGCCATTCATTTTCAAATGAGAAACATGTTGCTCCTGATTAACTCTAAATATCGTGTCGCAAATTGAAAATCAAATGGCATCTCAAGTTAGCAGAACATCGTATGATAATTGGTTCAACTTAAATTACTACATTTAGCTTAGTCGTATATTTCGTTCAAGTAGAATATTGCTTCCTAAAAAAAAGACGAAATTTCGCATGTTTCGAGGGATTTGCAGTTATTGAATAATTTTGCATTATTTCTGGAGATGATCTATCTTTGGCTAAAGGAAGGAAACTACGTTATGGAAGAAATATTCATCACTTTACAACTTATCTGAGAGTTTTACTGCCTTTTTTACGGTTTAGGGGATCATGGTCAGTAAATCTGCATTTCTGCTTATAGAGGCTATAAACCCAGCCATTAACGGAGTCCTGAACTTATTAACGTAATAGGTGCATAAGAGTGCAAATATATTCAATTTAATCGTACGCTTTCGCCATTTTGCAACCTTAATGTTATTATGCATAGAACATAGAACCCAGAGAACTTGCCTCTACAATCTTGAGACCCAAATGATAATGTAATACTTCAGGCAAAAAACAGCTATAAACCCAACCAGAACGGGAAATATTTATCAGCTAAAGGTAAATATTTCGTTCAATTGTGAGGCACAAAGTATCGTATATGATACCTTCATCCGTCAAACTACGAAAGGGAAGGAATTTTCAGAATTTTTCGATCATATATCACTTTAATATTTAATAGGGTGGAGGATAGACAGTATGTTATTTTATTTCGATGTGGGTTTGGCATACGGTATCAAATTATAGGGTAACAAATTTGAAAAGTTCATTTGACTCAACTCAAATATTATATTGAATCATTGAAGTTGCTTATACGAACCATTTTATATTTAATTGCAACTTTGATGTATCAATCGTTCTGTGTGCTCTCAAATTACCTCACAATGGTTATTGAATTTCGCCCTTTCAAAGAGGGCATTCAACTTAAATGTATTTTTATACCTTTGCCATAGGCTTTGCATAGATCAAAAAACCCTTAATTGTCGAGAATTTTGCTTCAGAACTCTGCCAACAAAGTGTTTGGAGAATGGTTTGATTGAAAATACAATAAGATTATAGCTTGTCAATGAGTAGAGAACATTCCCAGTTAAAAATTAATTGAGAAATTGGCAATTAACTCCGCCACTGGCCTAAATTGATATTCTCTGTTATCGTCACATCAACAATCCGGTAACCTGACTGAATTCAATTCGATTTTGAAAAATAAAATGATCGTGAAACTAATGGTTTTAGGAAGTCAAAATAAAGGAGCTCTAATTTTGTGTTCTATGACGTAAGTTCATAATATATCAATGTTAAACCTATGGAGACAGTAGAGAGAAGGAGAACGATCGCCGTACTAAAAATGTGTTCCCGAAAACGGGGAACGTAGGCTAGGAGTCGCTGCGATCGCTACGTTTATCGATAAGGGGTGGGGATTTTACCGTCAATTTTAAATGAACAGCCTTCATTTTATTTTAGGTTATGTCATCGAGGTTTTTCTGATGATTTTTCAAATACCTTTCTTCGAATCTATATTAAATATGAGTTCTCTGAACTATATGCAATAAAATACAAGTCATATTATTAAGAGGGCTATGTTATGAGCTTTATTCAGTTATAATAAATGACAAAATCAATAAAAGTCAAAAGAAATCATTGATCAAAAAAAATTTACCTACGTTTGTTTATCATTGTTCATTGAAAACAGGTATGTTAGTTGGTTTACTGTAATCTCAAAAATTATATAAATTCGCAGTGAGGAGTAGTACACATCAAGACAACAAGAGGTAGCGATTTCAGATTTAAAACTTGGGTAGTTAGAGAAGATTCTGTTTCCAATACTCAGCTGAGAACCTTTATAAACGATGTATTATGTTATACCAACAAAATTCTTCAAGAATATCTACTTCTGAACCATGTAGTTTTATTTGTTAAATATTCTTATTCAGAAGACTTCTCACGAGAGATGACATTATAGATTTCGTTTATAATGAATTCATCATCTTGTTGTTATCTTCATCGCAAAAGTGCTCTAGACACACAACTGATTCCGAGTCGATTCTCGAGGTAAGGTTTTTTCAAATTTTCTCTCAAAAATGCACTCGGAAATTTCATTCTCCTTTTCTTTACGATGCCAAAACACTCTTACACTAGCGCACTCTTCAACATTTCACCATGGTTGTTCTATTATCAAAAATTTAAAACAATAATATTCTAATCATCTGTCACCAGGAAGACAATTCACTCAGCCAACTACAATTAGTTTAAATCAAAATTTCGCCATCCCGTGATGACCAGCGCGCCTGTTGGCAAAAGCATGAACTACCCTCTTGGTACATATTTTAGGGGACAAAAAATCTATGGTCTCAAAGCAGCGATCGTTCTCCTTCTCTCTACTCTCCATAGTTAAACCGATGACTTTGTTACTCTATGCAAAACTCACAGGAAATATTACGGGTATGGTAATCCTTTCCAAACCAACTTGATACCAGATATGGTTGATATGCTCTCACAGCTACTAATGTATCCAGTGCAAAACACAAAGCATATTCTAACACTGCATGCATTAAAATCCATTCAAAATGGCATGGCAATGCCGAATTTCATGATGGCATTACTTTTTGTGTATGTTATGCAGGCCGTTAGTTCAGTTGAAACAGAATAATCGCTTTGTCGAGATTTACTCGATTTAAAACATATTCGCCAGTATGTAATACGATATAATGCGAATTAGTCCATTATAATGGAGAAAAACTGTGCAAGTTTCATACATATTTCCCAACTGCAAATTGCACATATCAAAATTTGGAATCATTTCTATTTCTGACATATGAAAAATGGAATATACTGAAATAGAAGGAATAATGTTTTATCCTCGTACTGAATACCCTTTTTATGCCTTAATTTCCGACTTATATTGAAATATCATTTCACTGTGATCAGTAGAATTCAACCACTGAGCCAAAAAATCAATTGAAAGAACTAGTTGGGAAAATCTCAAGCAAAACAATGTCTTATGGTGCATTGTTATCGCAAAATTTCTTATTTTTCCACTTCTCAAATGAAATCAGTCTTAGTCGATGGTACGATCGAATGGTACTCAATTCTTTTAGCGAATTTTATCGTGTTATGTCTAATAACTCCCGAGAAGAAAGTTTCGGATGCATTTGACAATTTTTGTCGCTGTTGCGTAGCTTTGGTGGGACAACGCCCTTAATCACGAATTATTTGCATGGCAACATGAGATTCGTGTGCAGGGGGGTTGTCCTGCAAAAACAAAAGCTTTCCGCGTCTTTTCTCTTCAATTTTTCCCGTAGAGTGGTCTGTGATATCGAATAGTTATCTCCGGTTATTGTTCTACCCCGAACCAAAAAATTAATTATGAATACTCCATGGCAAACCCAAAAAACTGAAGCAAGAACTTCGCCATTCCATCGATTGCTGCTTTGTATCTGGATCGTAGAAATGTACCCAATTCTCATCCATAGTAACAATTCGGTTTAAGAAGTCTACATCGTTTTCAAATGGAGCACAGATCGAACGCGATTCTTCTACCCTTGCACGCTTTTCGGGAACATTCAAACATTTGGGGATCCATTTTGCAGCAATTTTTCTCATGTCGAAATTGACGTGAACTATATGATGAACGCGTTCGTATGAAATAGTCAGTGCTTCAGATATCCGTTTCAGTCCAATTCGACGGTCTGATAAAATCATGTCATGAACTGCATCGATAATTTCGGGGACTGAAACAGAAAGTGGCCTTCCCGATCGGTCATAATCTTCAATTGAAAATTTACTATTTTGAAGCTTGCAGTCCAATTTTTCCGTTCGCATATAATGGACATTGATCGTCAAGAGTATTAAGCATATCTTCATTAATCTGCTTACCTTTTTTCCCCTTTTAAATACAGGTACTTGATGATGACTCGATACTTCAATTTTTCGATTTTCGGTGGACATCTTCTTTCTTTTAATTCATTGTATAACTCTGGTTTACTTTTTCGACCTCAAACTTCACACTGACACTTCTAATGAGTTATTGTTCGTTGCTATGGTAACGCAATATTCTTTTTATGCATGGAACTGGTCTAGGCTAGCTAGATTTTTATACATCCTCGTACACTACTGATAAACTGATTTCCGAACTAATCCAAAAAAAATCAAATCCTCGATGAGGATTGCAGTAGGTTGTAGGATAATACTATCTGTGAAAAGGATCGTTTCATGGTCCTCAATAGTTCCCCATTCTCGAAAAGTTTATGTTTTCCTGCTAAACGGAGCCCAACTTATAACACCGTTTTCAACGGCTTTATATTCTTCGAAACAGGTAACTCATTTAAGTTTTCATATCCATCGGGACCCGTAGGAAACGTGATTCTTTACAAGCACTTGCTCCAGAGGTCTACCTTAGGCCATAATGCCATAATTCTTCAGTATCGCCATTGTCTCATTTCTTATGAGATGCAGATTTCATCTCTGAAGGGATGAAAAAACTTTGGAGCTGCCCAAAAGTAATTTTGGAACACTACGATTGTATTAACCATTTAAATTCTGTCATTTTCTTCTGGTTTGTTTCAATAAACAATGCTTCAAATGGAAACATACACCATGTAGAAGGTCGTTGACTGTTTTCAATTTTGTGGTCTTTCAGAAGAAACAAAAAAGTCTCTCAGAAAGGATTAAATTAATAGTTTCTCAACCAATAACTTGAAATTAATACAATGAAACACGTTAATTGCGTTCCCATTGAACATACATGTTTGCGCTCTTTTTATTATAATTTCCATAGAACTTATGATAAGATTTGGATTGTGCTTCATTATATTGCTTTACTCGAGAATTGTTTCGAGAAGATGTTCTCAACTCCTAATTTCCACTTTTCACACAAAATGATCTAGAGGGTTCAACTCCGGCAATCTTTGTGGCCAAGCAATGGGGGCGGTGATGTGTTATAATCGTTATAATCTTTGTGATAGATCATGAAGCAACAATTCTTGAACCTTTGGAATGGAATGGCTGTAACTTTTCTTTTTCCTAATTCTTGTGAAATTTGCTTTCCGAAGTTTCTAACCCGATACTAATTTGACGATAACCTACTAATAAAGGGTTCGTACCACCCGTTCAACGCTTTGATTGGAAATTTCGTTATCAGTATTTGGCCAATCAATGTGATTCACTTTACTAGGATTCTGCCTATGTTCGTTAGAATAAAAAGTTCCTTTATTTGGTTGACGCCGGTTTGAAAATCCTCTTTGGTAATCAATTTTGGAATCATTCCCACTTCTGTTTCAAAAATCATGAACAAAATCCATATCTACATATTCCGCATGAGTAAGTAATTGTTGCATGTTTGATGAACTTGTGACAGATTATTCATTTAATATTCATCTTCACGAATTAACGGATTTTACTGGGATTAGAGCTTTATGGAAAATTTTCAATCTGAAGCTTCTTTTCTGTCGTCTCCTCTCCTACCTTACTGGACATCACATACATACTCACCTTTCTGAGACGGTGAGCATGTTATTGAACGAAATTACTTTACGTTAGCCGTTTCATAGAAATAAACTTTTTATAAGAAAACCGGAAGTGTGCATGTGGAGTAGTTTTCTGATTTAAGAATAAGAGCAATTAAAGATAGATTTTGATTTTGGCAGAAATATTTCAGAAAGAGCTTTGCTTGCATCCTTTGACGATATAGCTTTACTTGCTAGTTCAGAATATTCTCACTGCAAAATTTTGATATTGTTCTTTTTTGATAATCCTTTCTCGGTAAATCGAAGATGTGTCGCAAAAATTTAAAACACCTGAATAATGACTCATTATGATAGTATCTGAAACTAACAACAAGGTTTTGGAAACGCAATGTACAGGCTGGACAAAATTCGTTGTCTACTGAAAGGATTTCGAGAACTGAAGCAGCTAGACACATTTTCGAGCTTTTTTCCTTATATATACAAATCTGAAAACAGAACCGGCCTATCATTTATAGATTTTGAGTTATAAACAAAAATTAAAATTTTGACGATTTCGAAAAGTTCTCATAACTTTTTTGTCTTTGAAGTAACATATCTGAAACTTGAACCTTTTTAGGCACATTTATACTGACAAAAGATTTTTTTCAGTTCAAAAATAACGAATTCAATGAAAGTTTGCATTTCAGAAAACGAAAGTTCGTAATGATTCAAAATGAAGAAATATTTCGAGCACGTCAGAGGATTCTACGTAAAAAAGTGCCTGCTTCAAGTTTCAGATCTTTAACTTCAAAGATAAAAAAGTTATGAGAACTTTTCGAAATCCCATTTTTTGCTGATTACCCAAAAACGGAGAATCGTAGGAGGCTACGGTTTTCACCATTCTCCGTTTCTCTGAAAAAGAGCTCGGAAATGTGTCGTCTGTTTTGTTCTAGCTGCTAAAGTTCTCGAGATCCCCCCCGTAGACAACGAATTTTGCCCACCCTGTATAGGGCGTTTTTTCAATCTGCACATATAATCTTTAATTATTACAATAATCACTCGGTATTTTGAAAATCTGAAAACTTGATTGAATGAGCCATACTATAGTTATTGTTGAATGTAAAATCGGTCGAATCGGACATATCACCCTGTAGAGTCTCAATAGAGGCCCCCAGCTATAAACCAAACATTGCTTTGAAACTGTCTATGTATAGGTAACAATGATTATCTTATTGGCAGCATTCTGATCACCATATTTCTGAATTCGACATGAATATGTATATTTGAAATCGAAGAGGGGCTTTGAATCAAGGTTTGAAATCAAAATACTCGTACGTGGGTTAATCAACACTTAGGGGAATTCTAGCGGTATTAATATGATCCGAAGCTTACGTGAATGCAAAATTACACGCTAACCGCTAATTAAAACCTGATCGAAGTTTCTCTATTCGGCATATGAAGTTTAAATTGGCTCATGTCACTATCGCATCTTCAATTTCGAAATTTCCACAGTAGGAAATTGCAGTAGCTTTCGATGCGGGTAGGCCTCAATGAAGAAGTCTCTGGCTAATTAATCGTCGATCGTTTCGAGGTGAGCTTCGGATCCACTTCAGATAAGGTAACTTTGAATTTACGACGATTATTCCAATTTCCTAAGTCTCCGCCGTGTGATTTCATTCTAGGTTTCAATAATGAGGATTTTTTGCTAACAATACTGCAGCTTTAAGATTTTTTGTGTTATCCTGGCGGTTTTTTGTTTGAAAAGATTCATCATTTCTCCTATAGTGATAATCGGAATATGTTAGAGTTTTAAAATTCTTGCTGCTCGTCGACAAAAATCCATTTCCACGTTTCACATCCATAAAAACAACGCTCATGAAAGTTTCGTTGAATATTTGATGTTTTTTCTCTTTTGAGATATTGCTGGGTCAAAGTATTTGTCTTCCGTCTTTGAGTTGTAAATCCTCTACTTCTGATCAGCCACAGATATATTCTCCATTCACTTTTATTTTAGCACTCGGATGGCCATGAAATAAATACCTTAAGTGATTGAAAAAGAGAGAAGACAATATTTATGGGGGTGACTTTTGGGCCCATTTTAAAAAAAAAACTTCATATGAACATATGTCCTAAACGTCTTACCTTTTGAGATACAGAGTGGT
Source organism: Coccinella septempunctata (assembly GCF_907165205.1). Taxonomy (NCBI): domain Eukaryota; kingdom Metazoa; phylum Arthropoda; class Insecta; order Coleoptera; family Coccinellidae; genus Coccinella; species Coccinella septempunctata. Next base: position 54,158,483 of record NC_058189.1, on the reverse strand, counting down.
AAAGTTTTCAAAAATAAATCATTTATTATCAATATCTACAATACCACTTCAAATATTTCAATGAAATTTGTCATACATGTATACTATGAATCAAGAGGCAATTTTTTATGTATCACTTTTTTCTTAATTTCCACCAGTGGCGTTTGTACGTAATTTGACCTATCTATTTTGGCAGACATTGATGGTACGCCACAGATTTTTCCTGAAATATTTTTGAAATTCCCAATCATTTCTTACCAAAGTTGATCACTTGATTTTTTTCAAACCGATTCACGGTTTCCGCTTAAAAAAATAGAAACGTTCCTCTCACGGGCGTAGCCAGTGGGGGGTTTTGGGGGTTCAAACCCCCCCGAAATAATATAGGTACATAAGATTAGTTTCAAAGAGTCTCAATTTATATGTCAAAATTAGAAAAATTTCATTTCAAACCCCCCCCGAAACTCAACCCTGGCTACGCCTATGGTTCCTCTGCATGATCATAACAATATCCTTTACATACAATGACATATGACAATATCACCATGCAGACATACGTAGATTTAATTTTTTAGGATGAAACCCGTGCGTCGGACTAAAAAAATCAAGAGATCAAATTTGCTTATACTTATAAGCAAATTATAACTATAACTGTAAGCAAATTTGATCTCTTGATTTTTTTAGTCCGACGCACGGGTTTCATCCAAAAAAATTAAATCTACGTATGTCTCTGCATGGTGATATTGTCATATGTATGAGTCAGAGGCACGCCACTGACTGTATTCAGTTGAATACAGTCTAAATAATACCACCCTGTATCTCATAAGGTAAGACGTTTAGGACATATGTTCATATGAAGTTTTTTTTTTTAAAATGGGCCCAAAAATCACCCCCATAAATATTGACATTCAATTAGGAAACACCCTGTATATCAGACGGTAGCAAACATATTCAATGTAGGTGAATTTATGTTTCATCTGAATCTAAACGACTTATATTTTATCTGAATGTTTCCACAATCAGAAAGATTGTGAATGAAGAGGGTGATACAAAATTTCTTTCTATTGGGAGACCCAAAAAACTGGTGGCATTTGAGAATTTTATTTTAGGGCGAAAGAATACGAAAAATTACTACAGGATTTTCGATGAATGTCATCGCAGCACAAGTTCCAGAAAATTAATTTTTCTATTTTTCATTTAACTTCATGTCATATATATTGTAGATGTTTTAAGGGAACAATAAATAACTTTTATTATTATATCAAAGTATTAAAAGTAAACAGCCATAAATAAGAGTCAGTTATTCCGTTAACTGTTAATTCTTCTGAAATTTTTGTTTCTTTTTTGTTTCTTGCCTTGAAACATCCTTCAATTATTTTGTCTTCTATTGATGCAAGATGATTTTTTTGTTGAAGAATTTAACATTCTTGTAATAACCGTTAATTCCTTCGAAATATACCCATTCCCTACCACTGCATCAGATGCATTTCATCTTCGCAACTATTCTGACAAAACGAAGCAGATCTTGTCCAGGAAACTAAATTGATATTCCTGATAGTCTATTTCAATGAAATCGTATGTGTTCCTAAGTATTTTTTACATATCATTCGTGAAGTGGATTCTACGAACGTGCAGTATAGTCATTGAAAAAGAATATTACAGCTGAAACTGAATGTAAAATCAAAATATTTCATGAATTGGTAAAAACGTTTCCATTTAATCACCCTTTATAGGAAGAGGATAATTTTTAGTAGTTTTCATTTCGCTTCGTGTTCAACTAAAATACTGTCGGTTCCTATGGAGATCCTGCATATTCATAGTCAAGATCCACTCGAATCTCTTGTATAATATAACAAAAGACCAAAAGGATTCATTGTGAAAACCACTTGAAACACTTCTGGGAAAATTTAGACAATAAATGATTCATGGAATTCGGATGGTCCATTTCCACTGTGAAGTGTTTCCTGAAAGGATTTTTCCATTTAAACCTTCTTTATGCGGAGTTCTCCACGAAATTTGTTATTATTTTTTCATAATGAGAGGTACAAGAGATCTGAATATATTCAACCTGAGGGTATGTGCATATGCTACGAGGTTTTTGCATTCAATTAATCGATATAGTATGACCCGCATTATGCTCGTTTTAATTCAACTAGCAGTGAAAATAATAGAAAATTCATGAAGGCTTTGACTAGGAAAAGCACTATTCAAATGAATAGAGTGTTACCCAATTTTAATGAATGCAACCAACGATGAATGATTGTATACTTGATGATGAATTTTGTGGGTCAAAATTAATGTGATTTCTCCCTAAGAGTACCTAACAATTTTTGAGAATAAAAATTTATCAATAGGTACGAAGCATGAGTCTTACAGGCCGAAATCATATTTCAACTTAAATTCACCTTGTTGGAGGATACCATGCTGAAATTTTAGGGGAATAACACCAAAAATTTTTTGATTTACTCCCTGCTCCTATAGAAAGTCTGCTAAATTTGATATATCCCAATTATCTGGGTTCTAAGAAAGAAATTGAAAATTGCTTTTCAGATTCCATCTTTAGGGAGTTGTACCTAAGGCTGCTCAAAAAAAATTTTATTTCATTATTGTACGATTTGTGATGTACTGGTCTACGAGGATGTATTCATATCTAGTTAGCCTAGACCAATTCCATGAATAAAAAAAATATTGCGTTACCATAGCAACGAACAATAACTCATTAGAAGTGTCCGTGTGAAGTTTGAGGTCAAAAAAGTAAACCAGAGATTCGCAATAAATTATAGAAAGATCCACCGAAATTGTGAAAATCGAAAAATTGGAGTATCGAGCCATCATCAAGTACATGTATTTAAAAGGGTTAGGAGGTAAGCAGATTTAAGAAGATATGCTTAATACCCCTGGTGATCAATGTCCTTCGTATGCGACCGTAAAAAATTGGACTGCAAGCTTCAAAAGAGTAAATTTTCCATTGAAGATGATGACCGATCGAGAAGGCCAGTTTCTGCGTCAGTCCCCGAAAATAACGATGCAGTTCATGACATGATTTTATCAGACCGTCGAATTGGACTGAAACGGATATCTGAAGCACTGAATATTTCATACGAACGCGTTCATCATATAGTTCACGTCAATTTGGACATGAGAAAAAGTGCTGCAAAATGGATCCACAAATGTTTGAATGCTGACCAAAAGCGTGCAAGGGTAGAAGCATCGCGTTCGATCTGTGCTCGATTTGAAAACGATGTAGACTTCTTAAACCGAATTGTTAGTATGGATGAGACTTGAATACATTTTTACGATCCAGAAAAAGAGCAACAATCGATAAAATGGCGACACTCTGATTCTCCAAAACCTAAGAAGTTTCGTGTTTAAAAATCTGCTGGAAAAGTTCTTACTTCAGTTTTTGGGATTGCAGTGGAGTAATCATGATTGATTTTTTGGATAATGGTAGAACAATAACCGGAGATCACTATTCGACTTTACTGACCACTCTGCGGAAAAAAATTAGAAAGAAAAGACGTGGAAAGCTATTAAAAGTTGTTTTTTTTTGCAGTACAACGCCCCTGTACACAAATCTCATGTTACCATGCAAAAAATTCGTGATTTAGGGTTTGAATTACTAGAACACCCCCCTTATTTACCAAATTTGGCTCCATCCTCAACTGGAGAAAAGTTTAAAAGGTCGTAAATTTTCTTCCAACGAGTAGGTAATAAAAGCAGTGGAGATCTGGTTTGCAGAGCAAGAAGAAACATTTTTTGGAAAGGTTTAGAGACGTTGCAGATTCGCTGTAATAAATGTATCCAATTAAGAGGAGAATATGTTGATTAATAAAATATTTTGACATTGAAATTTTGTTTGGTTCTATAGTAGGCTAAGAATTTTTCATGTTACATTACCTCTTTAAGTGCCCTGATGATAGAAATATAATCTTCCTGAATGTCGGCCAAGGTGGAAGTTTTATTCCCCAAAAAATAACCTTGTTACCCCTAGAATTCTCGATACGAAAGTGTTATTTGGTAATTATTAATATTCGTATAGCGGTAGCCGTGTTAGCCTCTAAAAATGCATTCCTGCCACTTTCTACAAAGAAACCGATTCTTTGTTCACTTTCAAAGCCATATTTATCGAAGGAGAGTTCTTCAAACATCTGCACCAGACATTTTCCTGAAAAACTGCCCTGCAGAATCAGCGTTCCTGCCCTTCTGGCTAACGAACTCAGGATATTGACAAACAAATGGGGGAAAATAATTGCTCGAGTTAATTTGCCATCACCATTCAGCGATCTTAAAGGCAGAGACCCAAACTTCTTAATTAGATGCTAGACAACTAAAAGTCGGGTAGGATCGCAGGCCTCTCCTAGATTAGCCCGTTGGACTTGATGAACGTCACCCGGTTTTCCTTTTTAGTCCGGGAGCATAGCAGTGAGATGAAATTTTTTTCTGATTGAGAAAATTTCGAGTGGAATAGTTTCAAAAGAGGATCCCGATTATGAGAGTTCGTGAAAATGAAAGAAAACGATGGATGTCAATATAGAAATTCTGGAGAGTCCCAAGACTCATATAACTTTTAGAACAGAAATGGAAGATCCGTGAACATAATGCCCGTTTCATCTGTTTTCAAGTAACATTAATTTTTGAATATTGCAAGATCACAAAGTTATATTGGCTAGATTCGTCGCTTGATACATCATCCCATAATATTTGCAGGGCTTCCTACGAGAGGAATTGAAGAGCTAATAGCTTGCTCTGCGACAGTGGCGTAAATTATTGGAAATTTGTAGGTACTTAGTTGAATATTTCTGATATTCGAGCAATGCATGATATGAGTTTTTCATTCAATACAACTCATATCTACCGTAAAATGTCAAACACAGGCTCACATGAGGTTATGAATTTGAATAGTCTCTATGGATGTCCAATCTAAGCACTCTATTACCTGCATCCACTTAAGAATGAACAATCGGTATGTCGATTTTTGCGAAGAAAATGATCTTAGTGTGAAAAACTTCTGCCTTTGCATATTAGTCAATAGGACTTACTATGTTCGTTTTCTTCTTCGAGGGTCAACATTTTTTAAGGATCTCTAGAGACTCTAGCTATGGGAACTGTGATTTTCGGTCATTTAAACAAAGGATTTGTAAATCATCTAATGAAGACTAAGCTCGGACTCCTTATAGAAACTAGGACAGTGAGCCAATAATTATCTGCCATATTGGTGACCTGATTTATCAGTCCTCTAGTATTTCCAAATCTGGGATCTTTCTTTTGTGCACTGTTTTTCTGTTATTTTCTACAGGGTGATCCAGATCGTAACCAAGAAATTTTAACCACGTATTCTACATCAAAAATAAGCCCTAGTTTGTCATATAAACATATGTCGAGAAATATTTCCTCTCCGAGATACGGGGTGTTAAAATTATAGAAAAAAAAAATTTATTTATAAATAACTTTCACAGTGCTTGAAATATTTTTATGGAATTTGAGACATAGGTTTTGAGCGTTTTTATTCTACCACCGGCGTTCGTACTGCAGCGAGACAGAATATTTTCAGATAAAAAAATGATACGCCACTGGTTTTTCAGACAGTAAATCCTTATTTAATTTGGAGCAAATTCGGTCTCTTGACTTTTTGCTGTACGAGGCACCATTTTCGGTTAAAAAAATAAAACACATTCTCCTGCATGAAGAAATCGCAAAAATTTGATATGATAGGTACATGATAATAATAAGACTATTTTTGCTATATCAAATTTTGGCGATTTCTTCATGCATGAAAATGTGTTTTATTTTTTTAACCGAAAATAGTGCCTCGTACAGCAAAAAGTCAGGAGACCGAATTTGTTCCAGATTAAATAAGGATTTAAATAGCAATTTTTATTGTCTGAAAAACCAGTGGCGTACTATTTTTTTTTTCTGAAAATATTCAGTCTCGCTGCAGTACAGACGCCACTGGTAGAATAGAAAAGAAATGATATTATGCAAAAAGTGCTCCTTGACGCTCAAAACCTATTTCTCAAATTTCATAAAAATATTTCAAGCAGTGTGAAAGTTATTAATAAAAAACATTTTTTGTTCTATAATTCTAACACCCCGTATCTCGGAGAGGAAACATTTCTCGACATATGTTTATATGACAAACTAGGGCTTATTTTTGATGTAGAATACGTGGTTAAAATTTCTTGGTCACGATCTGGACCACCCTGCATCGATCAGTATACCCAGTTTTTCTAGAGATGCAAGCAAACTTGACAAACTATCCAATCGGCTTAGTACTTAGTAGAGAAAAATCCATAGCATCAAGCAACCTGCTTTGCAAATTCCAGTCCAGCTAGTTTTTTTTGGCACATAATAAATGTACCCTACTTCCTTAAAATTACGGAGGGTTTTTGCTCTTCTTGGATTCCTTCGAAATTTGAAATGTTCCTGTGATTAGACATTCCACACACTCCTTACTAGATAAATAGGGAATACTACCATATACAATTCTTGATTACAATAACCCAAATTAGCATTCTTTGATATAAAAGTCTTTCTCGTAGGCCCATTTAAGCTTTCTATCCATTTTGAAGGCTGTAGGTGTTCAGCCAACTCCACAAGTAGAATAGCTTTAGCGTCGGTAATTAAGGGTAAGTAATACCTCAAGAATCTCCATTCAAAAACGGCATTCACGAGTTCCTAGTTTACGCTTTAAATTTTTTATGTGAAGCCTTGATTTTTTTTTACTTTGAAGTTAAAGGACGTCTTGATGTCACACCGTTCCTTTTTTTTCAATTTTTTTTATGAAAAAAAAAAATTGAACTTTAGTGTCAATAAAACTTATTCTCACAATCATTTTTCATCGGTTTTTCGACATATTTTGATAAAAATAACGACGGGGTGACATTTCATAGCGATATATGCCAAAATTACGCTGAAATTCAGGAATAACTGAAAATTATTCAATATTCCTAATATTACCCCTCACGTGGTAATTTCTACCTTTCAACTGACTCAGTACGTAGTTCAGGCTATTGCTCAAAGATTTTCGTATTTGGGGTAGCATCCGAAAAGCAACCAATGTCGAACGTCTTGATCTCGAATCGTATGTACTACTTCCCCTTAATAAATTTTGGAAAGATTTAATCCTTTTTGCGACTTCCCGATTTTAAATTAATTGAATTAATTTCTACAATAAGAGATTGAATAGCAAAATTAGAAATCTTTTAGAAGGAATTCAATAGATATTATAAAGCGGACAATGTAAAGTTCGGAAAGAGAAGATGTCATGTTGAAATAATGTAGATGCGATATTTTTGTCGCTGTTGTATCTTCGTAAACCGATAAAAAATTTGTCCTTTCTTTCGAAAACGGTAGTTGAAACTAATCATAATGCAAAAAAAAATTTGTTTCTTCTATATCTTCAAATGTACAATGAGAAACTATGAAGGGTGGTCTTTGACTCGTACAAATATTTCAACAGTAGATTCTTGAGGTTAAAAGAAACATTTTTTTCCCATACAATTTTATCCGAATCAGATCGGTTTGAAAGTTACAATCTGTTGCAAAACCATATGAAAATATTATTTTTAGTTTTATCTCACAAACGGTTTTATCGAATTAAATGAATTTCTGAATATATGTTTGTATTCTGCTTTTCATCTGTAAGTTTCAAATTTGTTGTTTACGATCGATCTGTCAGTGTTCGATTGACAGATTCGTGAGAAATGCAATTCTGGAAATGTTCCTGTAACTATCTTCTTTACAGTGTTACGTTTGAACTACTTATCGTAAATAGTTACGGATTCCTGTAAGCTACAGATCACTAAAAACGTCCAGAATTGCAATTTTCCTGTAAGCTTATGAAAAGTTACAGATTGGCTTACAGATGAAAGCAGAATACCACCAATAGTTTCTCATTCATTTGATAAACCTTTTTCGAACACAAGATATCACCCACGTCTCCCAGATTTCTCATTATAACCATTACGTGTACCATTAAAATACCAAAAATTCAAAGAATCTAACTCTTGGAACTAAGTTGGACGCTATCTAATGAATATTTTGATGTTTTGTAAAATAATATTAATATTAATCATTAATAGTATTCTTCATATTTTTTCGTTTTCGAGTAATTTGATGTTCAAAAATTGAAAATTATCAGTAAAATTTGAAAAATTAGGTACTTTGGCCCCAAACAGCTCTGTTTAAAAGATGCACAGATGTGTAGTATCATATATTCAGCTTCTGTTATTCTGAAGGTAATTTTGTTTTTCCAGGGGTGGCACAGCACATTATGAAAACTTTAAATGGCTATATCTTTTTATAAGAGCGAAATCTGAAAAAATGTTACGGGAAAAAAGTGTTTCTTTCGACCTCTTCTGTTGAAATATTTGTACGAGTCAAAGGCTCACCCTGTATATATTAGATTTTCGGGAGCTTTTATCAATTGGAACATATTCTAAAAAAGGAGAAGTACAGATCTGGAAATCACAAAAAAAAACAACTAGATACTGTAACGATTCCTTTGATCATCTCCCGTATCTGGCAATAAACTGAGAAAATTTTTCGCATTCGAAAAACTCGGTTCGGTGGGAGCTGCTTGCATAAAAATTTATGGCACACCAACTTGGGGAGTAACTTAAATAATGCAACAATAAAAAGTTTAAATAGGATCTTATCGCAGGTTCAATGGGTCTAATTCCTTCGGCAATCTGAGGGGAAAGTCTAAACGATAGTTCCTTACACAATTAAAGTAAACGGTGGCTCGTTTTTGTGGAAATCGCAGCAGCGGTGGCACGGATACCGTTCCAATGAGTTATGGCGAAATCGAGACTATCCCATTTAATTGCACTCGAAGATTCTTGTATCAAGGTGAGACGGTCGGATATGGCCTTCCATTAGGTTAAGAATACCTTGTTAGGGGTTTTTTCACACTTCTAGAAACAGTTTAAGTGATCGCTTTTGGGAGGGCGTCCCAATTTCCTAGCAGACAATCGATTTTTGATCGTCATACTAATAATTAAGGCGAACACACATGAAACAGAACTCTTTCCAAATTGCTGGCTGGCTGTTTCTGGTACTTCCAGATTAGATAGATCAAAACGTTGGAAGGAGTCCTGGGTTCGATTTTCGTGAAAAGTCCATTAGTGGAAACCGTTTCATACGATATCTTCATTTATCTCCAAGAAATTTTGATATTTTGTCGATTTCGAAAATGTTCCATAACTATTTTATTTTCGAAAATATCTGAAAACAATAAAGAATGATCACGCCTAAACAGGGAGGCAATTAATAAGTATAAATTCAGATGCATACCACCCGCTGATATGAATATCAACAAGTGTTACGATCTAAATTGAACTAGCCAATTTGCTATCGTCAAGGCCCCAAATGGAGTACGCCCTATCGAAGAAAAGCAGATGCTGACCATTGTTTCGGCCTCATTTGACCTTATCAGAGCATTATAGCTTTTTTCTCCGATGGAGAACGTTTGGAATTAATGGACCCTTATTCAATACCGGCAAGCGCTACCGAGTACTATCCAGTAACACAGTGACTACTGAGTAAAACTGTTACGCAGAGTGCCACCCAGTATGAAACGGTGTCCGATTCAATCCCCGCCAGATAGAAACCCAGACGAAGACAATAGCATATATCTACTACGGGTGAAAAAATATTACATCATTATTTTGAATACATATGGTATTTTTTTTAATCTCATGTTATACAAAAAAAATAGCTTTTCAAAGATAAGTTTGTCTTTAATCAAGGCAAAATCACCATTTTAGTGAATTTCCCATTTTCGACAGAATTCCATGGAACCATTGACCACAAAAATCTCCAATCCCAATAAATCTCCAACTCTATGATACGAATTAGAACTTCATATCGAAGATTATAGAATAAAAAGATGGAAAACGAAGCGATTGATGTGATGTGAGCGCCATCTGTGTTTCAAATGTGTTTCTAAGATCCTAAAACTGGTTGAAATATCAATTCGAGGGCCATTTGCAGAAACATATTAAATTTTGTAAGATTTCAGATGGCCATTTTGATCAAAGAGGTTTTGAATGTTTTGATTCTCTTACCACTTTTTATTTTTTTTTATTTATCTAACGCGTTCCTGTTACTGGTTTTTCAATTTTACTGTCAATTTTTTTGTTGAAAACCTCAAAATATCGTTCGGAAGAACTGTGGATCAAGTTTATTTACTTCAGTAAGGAAAACGCCTCAACTACTAATGTGTTCTGTGATGAAACCATTGTAAAATGATTGTAAAATGATGAAAGCAACCGAAAGGCACAAATATAATCAAAAAAATTACCTTTCCGTTGAAAGCGTTTTTTCTATTATTTACAAGGTTGGCAAACGTTCCTGAACTCGTCCATTGAGAACTGTTCATCCACGTAAATTGTTGTATGCAGGAAGCATCCCTTGCATGAACTGCCCATTTAGACGGAATTTATGACTTTTATACTTCCATTCAAGATTCTCAATTGCTACTTCTTCAATATATTCAGAAATGCGAAGGTTTCATTGATTTCATTTTGGCAATCGAGTGAGTGTCTAATTGTTGTTTGGAAAGTCAAAGTTTTATGAAACCTACTGTGAGTGTTTTGTTCATTCATCAATCAATTGGTATATTGTGTCATAAAGAGACCATATCATAAAGAAATCATAAAAAAGCATAAAGAAACTATTCTGTTTTTTTTAATTGTGGTTCTGAATATTCTGTAAATATTAATTCAAAACAACGTATTGCACAGAGATAACACCTTTTACATATAGCAGATTATACCATATACTTTTGTGTCCTAGTCAAACTCTATTCGTTGTCCATGATTTAAAATTTTTGTATATTTCTTATATTTTGCAAATAAATATAGCACATCTGACAGCGTAATTCATTGGTATCAATTGATTCCAAACAATTTTCAGATGAAAACTAACATTCTGGCACAAAACAAAACCATACTTTTATTTTGTCGCTCAGCATGTTTTCTGGTCTCAACAAAGTCGATATTACTACAGCAAAAAATTTATGACTTCATTCATTCACCTCGTTGTCCTTTACTATTATAATGTATTGAAGTAATCTATGTTCACTTAATGACTTAATTCAATTAATAATGTATGTGATTATTTCACTTTTTGCTGATTTTTACTTGAAGATCCAAGTAATTTATCGACATATACAGATTTTTGAGAAGATAATTTTTTGCATGATATGAGATCAGAAAGAGATTGCACACGTATTCAACACTCGATTCAACATAACAAAGTTTTTTTTATTCCACCCTTACTACAAAAGATTTTTAAAAAATGAATAATCACACATTGCCGGTGAAAAAGTGCCTGTAGAAAGTTTTTATCGTTTTTAGATATTTTCGAAAATGGCAAAATATCAGAATGTGGTTATATCTTCAAGACAAATGAAGATATCGTGAAAAGGTTTCCTCAAATGAATATTTCACGAAAATCGAGCCCGGGACTCTCCTCAACGTTTTTACCTATGTAGACTAGAAGTACCAGAAACAGCCAAAACCAAGCAATTTAGCATACTCTGTGCATTCATAACGCAGGGTTTTCTCTGAAACCATAGTTATTTTGTAAAACACCAACAACGGTTTTCTCAGTTTAGGTTGGCATTCAAAAAACTCAACTACACTCGACTTCTCCATATAGGATGCATAAAAAAAACTCCCGAATTATACATGAAAATTTGAAATACGAAACTACCTTTCCAAGCTTTCTCAACAAAAGAGTGAATACTTGAGATGTGCTTTTGTGGCCTACTTTTCACACACTCTGAGTAGGTTCATTTTCTTGAAATCTCGTCTCCACGTGATTGCTTATGTGTTTTGAGCAGTACGATTCTCTTCTGATCAAGTTTTGTTGCTGATTCCCTCTTTTATCTCACGCAGCTGACAACTCTGGACGCTTTTTTTAGGCTTTCTTTCAGGGGCCTGAACACATACATTTGTATCACGAGCCGGCAGTGCAAAAATTATTCCGTTCAAAGAGAGCTATATCACGACTGCCCCCAAACCACTAAGCGTTTATTTTTCCGCCCTGATGGAGTATCGGTTTCATCCACCCCCGAGCAATGTGTTAACTGTGAGGAGCGATATAATCAGTACAATAGGGAGCAGAAGCACCTGGAATAACATAAAGTTGAGGTCTTTACAACATTGTTTTTGCAGCAATCCTCCGCACCTACTTTGGAATTCATGATCTCGGCAAACTAGTAGAAGGAAAAGTTTCGGGGGAAATCTTTCCAGGACGAGCTGGAAATAGGAATGGTAGACTCGAATCGCGTAATCTAAAACAAAGGGTTGGCTCTCGAGAAAAAAATATGAAACATCGGTGAGATTACGTTTTGTCTCTGTTTGCATGTGGTGAAATTTCGGACAGGAAAAAATTGTTTGCTCATGGTTAGAATACAGGGTGCTGAAAAATTCGATGCTCACCACTACTATCTTCTAAACTATACCTACAAGATAGAAATTCCGTTTATTGACAAAACGTTCTGCCATGGTAAGTCGTCCAATATGACGTCCCTCAAATCTTAAAATCTTCTTTTGTTCTAGATTTATAATGAAAAATCGGAAATATATATACAGGGTGTACCAAGAGGAAGGGTCTATTATATTCTACCTATTTGAAATATGAAAATTGGGATTATGATATTGTTCGACATTATATACTGAGCTAAAATATTTTTGAATCATGACCGCTTATAGTTATCAGTAAATGGAAATACATTAAAAAAAAAAATCTATTTTTTCATTTCTGATATTATAGAGTATTTAATTCTGAACATATTTCTTGTTCGAATAGTTGCATTCGTTCAATTCGTTTTTTCAAAATATCCAGAAAAAGCTGAAAAAAGGAGATATGCGTATTCAGCATTATGTTCGTCACCTATTCCTATTCTAAATATCTGAAGCACAAACCGTTGTCATATTTTTCAAGTCGAAGAATGTGGGAATATTGTACATATTGTGAGTTTTGAAAAAATCGTCACAGATTTGTCTATTACTTTCGTTTTTGAAAAGAGAACGCTATTTTAAAAAATAGCGTTCTCTCATAAATGATTGCGTTGGATTCTGAGCAGAAAAGTAATGAAAGTTTTTTAACATGTTAATGCTCCTAAAATGAATAATTCCGGAATAATTTAGGATTTCCTCAATTTATGTCGTATGTAGAGTCAAATGAACAAAACCCGCTTCATATCAATAATGTCTGATCATAGAAGATAAATTATCCCAATAATTTACAAGTGACAGATCTAATAATTTTATCTGAAATTTTTTTTTATTCACGCAAATTTTATATTTTGCCTTTTTTTCCAAAAATGAATTCAGAAAAGAGTCACTTTTGGATTATTGGGAAACTTCATCTTCTATGACCATAAATTTTATTGATATAAAACAGATTTTATGAATTGTACTCTACGTAAGAAATAAGTTCAGATAATCCTAAATAACTCAGGAATTATTCATTTTAAGAGCACTCACATTTTAGAACATTATCATTATTTTTCTTCGCAGACTCCAACACAATCGTAAAAAATTAGGGTTCTTATTTGAAAAACGAAAGTTATGGCCAAATCTTGATCCCAATTTTTGACACAACATTTGGAACACCCCGTGGCAAGTTTTTCAAAATCCAGGAGACGTACAATATTCCCACATTCTTCTACTCAAAAATGTGAAAACGGTTCGTGCTTAAGATATTCAGAATAGGAATAACGAACATAATAGTGAATACGCAAATCTCCATTTTTTTAATTTTTTTTCAATATTTTGAAAACCGTTTGGGCGAATGGATTTGAACAGCAACATACTCAGAGTTGAATACTTTATCATATCATACCAAATATCCAGATTTCGAATAGGTCCAACAATCCAGGAACGTCTAATAGGCCCTCAAACTTGGGAACACCCTGAATGATATTCGAAAATTGTTTGTATCTTTATTTTACGAACGATTTCAATTAAATTTTGAAATCCTCCAATGTTATTGTCCTTCAATGAAATTATACTTTTTTTATTGAAAACGGCCTCCTACCTTTCAAGATACGACTTTCAACTTCTTTTTTCCCATGGCAGCCAATAATCAATAATTTGGACGAATTTTATTGGTGAGATTTTGAAGTTTTATTCTATTTTTTATATTCGTGTCCTAAGCCTGTCAGTTGGTATCGAAATGAGCAATTTCATAAAGGCCCGGTACTTTCACGTGCGAATAAATTTTATTCAACGAATAATGACGTACCGACATTCGATCTATGACAAATAAACTCTTCTAATTAAGTTTCAATGACAGATTTATTCGATGAATAACACTATCTGAAAGTGAAAAGACTGCATTTTTACTAATCTTACGAATAAGACTTAATAAATGCGAATAAATTTATTTATTCGCACGTGAAAGTACCGGGCCAAAATCGTGTAAGTTACTAAAAAATAATGAGAAAAATTCGGCAATCCTAAGTGTAGGGACGATGGGTTAATTGCGGACGCGGGGTAAAAACGGACACAGGGATATCTACTAGATCCTTCTCCATGCGCTCAAATATCATGACCAGGTTATCTAGTTTCAAACATCTTTAGTGCGATGAAAACAGTTACTACCGGTGATCGTTCTTAGTTTTCAAGATAAGTCATTTCGAAAAATTGTGTAACTTGTGATTTGGAGGAGTTTTTATTTTGCTTGTGGTGTATATCGAAAGACTTATGTCGAATAGTAAATAATTTCCATCGATTGTTTTGTTTCAATAGAGGTAATGTTCAAATAACATTCAACAAAATATTTTACTAGTCTCAAATTTTTGTTATATTATTTCTGAAATGCCATTTGGGGTAATTGCGAACAAGGCAATCATACCAGATATGGTGAATAGAAAACAATAATAATTATTGTTGGTTTACAGATGTCTCGAAAATAGAAAGACGTACAAAAATGATTTTGTAACAGAAAAAAATGGACGTATTCTGCCTTTTCTGTTAACTACTATTTCTTAGACTAAGAATGTTTGTAAAATGCGGTAATTGGGTACACGAGAACTGTTCAGGTGGAACATCGTCCGAAAAAGGTTTTATCTGTGATTTCTGCAATTAATATTTACCTCAATTGAGTAAATGCGTGAGTACCCTAGGCTGTTTGCAACTAACCCAACACACGTCCGCTTTTACCCCAAATGATTCGGGTAAATACGGACAGAAAGGGTTTCGTAATTCTTGACAAAAACAAATCCCGTGAAATCGTAAATGATGATTCCATAGTTGATTAACCAAAGACTAATAAATTAATAAAATCAGACTGATAAGTTGTCATCTACAAGTGTTATACTTCATTTTCCTTAAACGTCCGCAATTTCCCCATCGTCCCCTACATTTTCAATAAAACGTATAGATATAAATATCGAACGAGCCAATATCCTAAACAAAACCACATGGTCGAATCAGGAGATAAAATTTTTCTCACTGTTTTGCGATAATTCAGCTAACTAATGGTTTATGGTCGTATTAGAATCTATTTCAGTAATCATTTTAATTTTTTTTTAACTTTGTCATTTTGAAAGTTTTTTATAGGTGATTTTCGGTGAAACGCTTCATTTTGACCAGTTCTACCTTCTGTTGAAAAAAAAGCCTCACCTTCAAATACACCCTGTATATTTCAGTTTCTTTACCTACTAATTATTATCGATGACAACGGTTGTATTCCAAATGAAGTGGGAAGTTCAGCAGTTCCATTTCTCCCACTTTTCATAGCCACCCAAACAAGGGTGTTCGAATCAGGTAGCAGGTGACGAAAGAAGTAGATAAGCACTTAAAACTAACATGCAACATTTTAACACTAGACAATTTTCCGAGCATAGGGTGAAGTACATTCCTCGAAAATCCATCAGACACATTACACCACGATGAGAACGTGTAACGTGCATTTCGCATTGTACAAAATCTCGCTGCCCATATAAAGAGGAGAATATGGAACACAGAAAGCGAACGCGAAAATAAATAATCATTTCGCTCTCTCAGGAAGCGATATTTCATGTAATCGTTGCATATTGTACCATGGGAAAAATTTCCAGCAGGATGTGAAAATGCTACATAATTTATTTTGCTTATCCTTTGCCCCCTTTGTTTCGGTTACATTTCTGCTAGGGTGCCGCGTAGGTTGTATTCCATAATTATTAATTTTTTTAATGTGGTAGGCTTAATGAGCGTATCGTTTCTACCCTCGATTAGTGAAGCAAGAGAATATCACCCCTATGGCCCAATTATGAGGATTTCGGTAATCTTGAATAAATTAAATGAGGCAATTTTTTAACTGATTTGACAGGCGGGACTTGGTCAGGTTGAATGTATCTGACAGGAATTAGTCGAGGAATGTTTATCACCGCAGTGGAGCTAAATCAAGTGATCCATGTTTATTTTATACTTATTAACATTGAAATAAGAAAACCCAGTAACAATTAGATGAATGAAGTGATCGACGTTGAATATATTCCTACCTATATATTTATTGACATGACAAAAACAGTATTTCGATCATTTTCGTTGATACTTTTCCAAGTTTCATTGTGTATTCTGAATGACCATTAGTTTCAAGTTTAAATGCTTGTATCTAACTTAGTGTCCGGGTAATCCTAGTTTCTTTCTCTAGTAGAAATGAAAAAAAATTGCTGCATTTCAATAAATTTAGTTTTACTCATATGAAGTAACCGCCGACTTTTTTCACTAACACTATTTTCTGGAGTTCGGGGTAGATTTCAAAGACTTCCTCAGGAGAATTTTTTCGGTTTCCACAAACCGTGGATGCTTTTCAAAAAAAGAATGCAGTCGAGCTGTATTTTTCGCAAAAATTGTGACATTTTTGATGAATGGAAAAGAGTTCTAGAATTCCTGATCGTTTATGGTGAAAGTTCTGCAAAAATAAATAATAAACTGATGTTTTTTTGAGAATATCAATTCTTTACTCTGGAAAATATTTTGGAAGAAAAGAAAAAGGGATATTACAAATCTGTTCGAATTTCTGAGTAAGTATAGTGCTATGGTTTTATAGAACAGGCCACTAGAGTTGAAAGAACAAAACTTCGTTTCAACAGCTATAATAAAGTCAAAAATTCGAAAAACCAGCGTTTAGAAGGCGTTCCTTCATTTATTATTCAGAAGGTGGTTGAAGATTAATCCCAGCGGAGCTTTTCGTAGAACTCGGCAAGCTCTACGAAAAATCAAAAGAGTTTAATCGAAAATCGAAACTTTTCATTATTTCAACTATAATTTTGTGGGTTTTTCGAATTTCTGGTCTTATAACAGCTGATAATTAACAAATTGAAAATTTTTATTTCTTCCATGAAACTCCCTCGACATATTTTGAAGAAAACTTCGAATGCCGCTAATAAGAACTCTTATAAGATTAGATATCGATTGAAATTTATTTTGGGAGGATTTTGCATCTCTTCATAAACTTTTTAGGGTTTTCACTCCCAATCTCTGAAACAAAATCGATTAAAAATGAAATCGATTTTGTTTCAGAGATTGGGAGTGAAAACCCTAAAAAGTTTATGAAGAGATCTTATAAGATTAGTTCTTACATTCTACATGTTGTTTTTTCGAATTTCTGATCTTATTATAGCTGATAAATTGAAAAGTTTTGGTTTTTTCATGTCATTTTCCCGACATATTTTGTCGAGTATTTTGTAGAACTTTCCGAAGTGCTAGTCTACAGCCCTTCCTTATAGAACTCATTTAGCGTTACTCAGAACTCCTAACAGGACTGAAATATCTCTCATGATGTTCAAGAGTCAAAAATTAATGTTTTAAAAAACAAATTTATTTTGCAGAACTCTTTCCAAAAACGATCAAAAACTTTAGAACTCTCTTAAAATCTACGATTTGCTGGAACTATTCAAAATTTGTATCAGAAACTCCAGAAATAAAAAAATTGTATTTTTCAAAAAAGTCGGCGCCAACCTCACATGAGTTTAAGTTCTTTTCTTGGTAAAGGACGGCATAGATTTTGAAGAACTCATAGAATATATATAAGGTTTGGGATAATAGGACTGGATATACAGAATCAAACTATCCCTGTGATATAAGAAAATGCAAAAAACTTTACGAATTTTTTTAAAAGCCTTGTCTTTTCAAGGAGCTTGAATTTCAAAAAAAGGTAATTTAAAGGAATCAAATACCGAAATAAACACAAATATATATAAACAGAAAACTCCCCTTGTATCAATTCGTAAATTCAATAAATTGCTCTTAGTCGATGGCTACTGCAGAGTTTTCGGTAAAACACTACATTCATAGAAACAGTGCATTGATTGTTTTAATGTTCAGGATTTGTAAGGCTTTATCTCCTTGGAAGGATTTCGTTCAAATTTTACTATGGGATTGGTATACAGGGTGAGTCTTTGACTGGTACAAATATTTTAACAGCATATTCTTGAGGTCAAAAAAAACAATTTTTGCCTTCACCAGTTTTTCGAATCGGCTCGGTTCAAAAGATACAGGTTGTTGATAATCTATAAGAAAATGTTATTTTTAGTTTTATGTCACAAACGGTTTTATCGAATGAAATGAATTTCGGAATATAGTTTTTCATTTACTGGATGAATCTTTTTCGAACCCACATCTTCCAGTTTTCGCATTAGGACCATTACTATAAAAATACCAAAAATTCAAAGAACCAAACTCTTGAAACAAAGTTGGACGCTATCTTATGAATATTTGAACGTTTTGTAAAATAAAATTATTCTGCATATTTTCTCATATAATGCGCCGTTTTCTAGTAATTTGATCTTCGAAAATTAAAAAGTACAGATTCTTTTTTCGATCATCAAATTACACGAAAACGGCGCATTATATGAGAAAATATGAGGAATACTTTTATTTCGAAATTTGAAATATTGGGCACTTTGGCTGAATACAACTCTGTTCAAAAGATCCACAGATGTGTAGTGTCACAGATTCAGCAACTTATCAAAACTTAAAATGGCTATGGGCTAGTTTCCCTATATCTTTTATCAGGACCGAATCGTAAAAAATGGTATAGGAAAAGAGTGTTTCTTTCGACCTCAAGAATCTACTGTTGAAAAATTTGTATGGTGGGTTACAAATAACAAATAAATAAATAATAACAATTACCAAAGAGGTAATAGGATAAACAGGGAAACATGGATTACCCACAAACAAGAAATGGCTTCAATTAACTGGAAGTCATTCAACATACTCAATAAAATCAAAAGGTGAAACTTGAACTTGAATATTCATCAAATAAAAAACCCACCCACTCGTGTGCTTCCCTTACAAACATCGTAAGTAATCGTATTCAAGTAAACAACCCTTTGAATACAAAAAATCCACCTTTGATTCAACAGGGATCACCCGGCACTCCACTCGATGCAAATTGCTACCGGACCCGTCTAATGAAAATATTATGACGGCTTTTAAGCACACGCAGGGCACTCACCTCGAAGGGCTCCCTGAGATTCGGTCCTGCCTGGGCGATGTAGAGGGTCGACGCGGAGTCGAATTGCAGCCCTGCAGGCTCCCTTTTGACGCTGACGGATTGTACTTCGTTGCAATTGAAGAAGAGGGTCACATTATCCGTGGACACCCGGAATGCAAATCTGGCCCATTTGCCGTGGAATCTGGGCAGGCTGAAGTTGGCGATGGCCTGCGAGCTGATAGACGAGGCGTTCGAATAGAAGAGCGATATTACGGTGTTCGTGAATCCTGCGAAGGAGAAAAAACGAGATGAGTTGGGTCACAATGGGGGTAGGAATTGCGTTGTTATTCCTTAGTCGGATGTGGATTATTGTATGCTTTTCAGTCCTTTGTCTGGCATCTAAATCTCTTCAAGTGGGAATTGGGGATTCACATTCAAATTGTAATAGAATTGAAACATGAATATCTGAATATAGTGGTAGATACTTGATGAATGATATATTATTCAAAGAGTCGAGTGTGGTAAATCACCCTAAGGATTAAGAGCCATATAATATGCAAGTAAAATACGATTGGGAAATAGTTATTTGTGCAACCAGTTGGAAAAAGCATTATTTAACGTAATGAGCGTATTTCTGCGCAACGAGCGAAGCGACTCACGAAAAATAGCGTTTCCCAACGTGTTTCACACAATATTTTTTCTAATTTTAAATAGGACGTGGCTGTGAATTTAAAGTACCAAAATGTCGCAGATTCTCTTTAGCGTCTAGTGCCCGAAATATTTAATTTTTCACACCGTTACTATAGAATCAAGTATCTATTCATCAGTTACGAAATATTTCACTTTGCGTACCGGTAGATTCGGGTGACTTGGGACAGTCCTGTAACTTGGGACAATTACCCCCCCTGAAGATTTCTTTGTTTCTTAACATTTATGATTGAACGGACAAACTTATAAGATTGTGTAGCGTCTTTTCGATTAGTTTAACAATTAATTCCTGTTGAGTTTGCCTTGACCAGAGCGATTGAATTGACAGGAAAAATTAACGAATTCGGGAGAGTAAAAGTGCGCTTTTTATGGCCCTTATACTTTCTAGTGTCCTGTACATGTGTTTCACTTTGTGCATGTGTAATTTCTTTTCTGGATATTTGGGATATTAGATATGTCATGAAACAAGGGTGTTTACAAATCAAACGGCATCACGGATCTCATTAATTTATTTTGTTGTTTCGTAGGGTGACTTGGGACAATGCCGAATAGATACAAGCGGAGCATTGTCAGCAGGAAAAATGACGATTTTTCGCAGGATATTATGATTCACGTTATTTCCACAAAGAAATAACCAAAAAATAGAAATAAAGGTTGCTCTGTTTTGTTTGGTTTTTTACATTTGAGTTGCAAATTATTCACTTTCGCTGTAATAGGGGTTTATCATTTAAATTCCTTAGAGAATTTCAACTATGTGATCACAAATTCTAATTTTTCAAAAATATATACACCGTCCCAAGTCACCTATTTCATTTGAGAGTTGAGAAATCAATAGATTTTAACTTGTGTCCCAAGCCTCCCAAATGGGCGACTTGTTTTTTTCAAATTTATATCCTAATTCTGAAGCATGGTATATATCCTAATCAATAGTCTGAGTCACTAAGCATAGTTGAACCTCTTTTTCAGATAAAAAGAAGTCACCGTTCTGGAAATATTACAAGTTGAACAATCGTCCCACCCAAGTCATCCGAATCTACGGTAACTGGTTGCGAAAAGTAAATAATTCAAAACGTCAGTTATTTTTGAAAAGTGTCACTTTATTTGTCAAAATTAGAAAAATTTGGTTCCAAAATATGTCATCCAATTTTCATTTATGTCACAATAATGGCTAAAGCAACTTATGACATTTCAAGACTGCTATACAGGGTGGACATTTGACGCGTACAAATATTTCAATAGTATATTCTTGAGATCAAAAGAAACCCTTTTTTCCTTTACCAATAAAAACAGAATTTGCATTTCGAAAAACGAAAGTTCGCCTAATGATTCGCAGTGAAAAAATATTTTGACCTCGTCAGTGGTTTCTACGTAAAAATGAGCATTTGGATGGTTCAAGTTTCAGATCAGTAACTTCAAATACAAACAAGTTCAAAAGCGAAGAATCGTAGGAGGATACGATTTTCACCATTCTTTGATTCTTTGAAAAATAGCTCGGAAATGTGTCATCGGTTTTCCTCTAGCTGCTGTGGTTCTCGAGATGCCTTAAGTGGACAACGAATTTTGCCCACCCTGTACATACTAAAGAATGTCAGATTAAGATACTTTATATGCCCTACGTGTCTCTGATAGTAAATTCATGTTAATCGGACAGTTTGCGTAGTGGGGCTGGACGTACGAAAGAGTTGAAAATGGTAAAAAAAAATTTTCGAGCGTGTCATAATTTTAAAGAAAATTTTAATTAGACCCAAAGGTAGCTACTTTTCAAGACACTGACAAGAGGTCACACCGGTCCTTTGAAAATTCAAAAAAATCGTTACTTATACATACTCGAGCGTGTCAGATTTTCATACACATGATTAATCTCGGCGTTGCATACGGGTTGCCTCATTATTCTGATACTAATCAGGGGGGGTTTTCTAAATCTGACAGTTTGATGATAATACGGCATTGTTCTTAAATATCTCCCTTCCTGTACCTCCAATCGTTTCTGTATTCATTATGAATGTCGTAGATAATGAAATTCTATAGAACTTTTTCTGAAGCAATTTTGTCTACTCTAACTGTTTTCGAGATGGAGGGCGATAAGGGCGAGGAGCTTAGCCATACATGCGAAAGGCCAAGGTCAATGTAGAAACCCACTCTAATGTACATTCATCGCCATATATCTCACAAACGTTCAAACGTAGAAAAAATTGCTTCGGACAAAACTTATAGAAAATGTTATTCTTTACAACTTTTATAATGAATGCGAAAACAATTTGAAGCCCAGGAGAGGAGATAATGAAAAAAACTCATTCTTGTGACCTTTATATGGTCAATTTTTATTGTTTCGGCTTGCTGAAACTGTGAGATCATATTTTTTCCGTTATTCTTGAATCATAAGCTTCAAAATAAGAAAAAAAGCCACCACGCTCGAAAATGTACACGTGACTTTTTTTTTGCAAGTTTGGCGCCCTCCCACACATTTTTGTCATGCTTAAATTGTTACAACATGTAATTAACCACATATATCTCAATTTGACAAGCTCGAGTATGTACAGTGATCGTTTTTTTTTACTATTCGGCAGGCTGTCCTAGACAATTCCCCCTATATACAGGTCTAATTTTTGGCAAAGATCCTCTACAGGGTCCAAGGTATCTCACCTCATATTAATCTGACACGCTCGAGTATATTCCGAAATTTCCTCTTGTGCTCCCCAACTATAGTCTGCAACCAAATAAATATTATAGAGTTAGATTGACCTAACTCTTTAGTCTTCAACAACAAGCAACTATATTCGATCGTCTCCTCTCTCTTCTCCGCTCTCTCGCTACACTGGTTTCATTCGTAACATTCAAAACATGCTGTTTACATTTCAGTTCAATTTAATTTTTTTGCGATTCTGAAATTTCATTCTTGCTTATGATATGTAAGAGAAATAGGACTTTAAAACGTCGTTTCGAAAGGTATGCATTTAAAAAATCCGAAAATTGACTTCACAGTCTTTTGTGGTTAGAAATTGTTCAAGTACCAATGATACTTTGGTAGTTTTTCTTCGTAGCTATACCAACGAATTTTTCGTTTTGATATAACCATCGCTTATGTTATATTTCGAAATAAACAGCTTCAGTGACAGGCCAGATATGATGTTTTTCAGGGAGAAAGCTGTCGCTCTGGCGAAACGTCGAATTTCACTTCCATCCCTCATACTCGCTACCCCCCCACACATTATTATTCACACTCTACCCAATTTCTTTCACATATTTCAACTCACCCTCAGGGGATATTTTCACACCAAGCTGCACCACCGTATCGTAGGGATTCATAACGGCGAAAAGGAATCCTCCTCTTCTGGATTTCAGTTTCGCGCTGATCCATATGGCGAACTCGGACGGCATCCTTTCCGGAAGTATCTGTCGGAAGGCAACCTTGACATCACTCCCGGTCCTGAAGCCGAAGGCTGGAAATCCATCATGGCCGTCATCGTCAATGTACTGGTTCTTTTGGTCGGGGAAGGGGATCTTGACGGCCTGGAGAAGGTCATATTCTGTAACTGAAGATGAAAGCTTATTAAACACACGAAAAGTGAGTTCCTTGAATATTCAGCTGGCTATACCACAAGATATTTCATACTCTATGAAATTAAAACGACTGATCAAAAAAACAAGAGTAGAATACTGTAATTTATCCACTATTGGCGAATCCAAAAATCTAGACGCCCTCTGCCGACTGAATTACGAAACTTCTTTGTCAGTACTGCAAAGTCAAAACAAGTTTTGTTCCTTATGTTTTTTGTTTTTTCTTATCTCACGTTGTCCAACAAAGTATTATAATTATTATTTGGAGAAGTTATATTGGGATTATTGTCTGGGTTTCTGAATAGAAATATTTTTTCCGAAAAAGTATTGGAAAAGGTATTTATACCAGTGCTTTTAACTGGCAGCAGTTTGGTTAAACGATTTTTCTTTGCGAGAGTTTTCTGCTGAATTCAATTGACGATTCAGAAATACAATTACATAATTTTCATACTTCCAAATGAATGCTTTTTCTCATCTGTAGAACTTGTTCCATGAGCTGAATCATATTTATGTCTCTTGAGATTTCAGTATGAGGAATAACTATATCCGAGCCTATATCATAACATGGAATTGAAATACTTCAAAAAGAAACTTCACAAACTCAGTATATGCTACCTCAACATTATTAGCTAGGTTTAATTCAAGAAAGAATCTGTGAAATAATAGGATTTTGTCTCTAGGTACAGTGGATCACCAATATTATGTCTCGATTTTATTCCACAATTCATTCCTTTCAGATGAAGTATTTCAAAAGAATGTTGATCTTTCTTTACGAAACTAAATCAATCAATTCACTTCCTATAATTCCGATAAATATCTTGATTTACTAGAAAAACTCTGTTAGGCCGCACAAATCCCGAAAAGAGTACTGACAAACGTCAAAGTTTGTTTTCATTTCGCAGCGCCTTCAACGGTAATTGGATTCGCGAATAGTGAAATAGTTATTCAATCAATTAGGTTATTGATGACAGCGATTAATGTTTGAGATATTTTAACGTTCGAGATCATTAATCGCTCAATTAATAAACGAGTTGATTACAAGATTTTAAGCCGATTACATTTTGAATGGACGAGTTCAGGAACGTTTGCCAACCTAACCTAAATTATAGGAAGAAGTCTTTCAATGGAAACGTATTTTTTTAAATTATATTTGTGCCTTTCGTTTGCTTTCATCATTTCACAATCCTTGTAATGTCCTCGGCTCTCAAATCCAAGAGATATAAAAGAAAATTTAAATTGAATTTTTTAAGGTGAGTTTTGGCATTATTCAGGCTTTCTTTTTTCGTGTTTCGTGCATTATATTTATGGTTTCATCCATATAGACTACTAATATATTTATTATTAGACTATGGTTTCATCACAGAAAACTTAGAAGTTGAGGCTTTCTGTGATGAAACCATAGTCTGATAATAAATTAATTAGTAGTCTATGGATGGAACCATAAATATAATGCACAAAACACGAAAAAACTGAATAATGTCAAAACTAAACTTGAAAATTCAATATAGATTTCTTTTTATATCACTTGGATTTGAGAGCCGGGGAGATTCCAAAGATTGTGAAATGATGAAAGCAACCGAAAGGCACAAATGTAATTAAGAAAAAAATGTTTCCATTGAAAGAGTTTTTTTTATTATTTACAAGGTTGGCAAACGTTCCTGAACTCGTCCATTGAAAGATGCTTTGGTGTTGGAGGCGTCGATTTCCTATTGGCATTAGGCTTGACAGTGAATGTGAAAAGATGTGAAGCCATTGTAGTTTCAACTGCAATTCTTCAAAACTTAGCAAATAAATCAGCTACCAGATGTTGATGAAGTTGTGTGACAAGAGATTCTAATATTTGTACTTTCGGTGCACATCTCTTCCTGTTTTTTCCGTCACCATTTTTCTAATCATAATTTATCGCCGTCACTCATATAAACTATCTCAACGCAAAAAGGATTTTCAGATTTTAATTTAAATTTGTTGGAAAGTGGTCATAGAAATAGCGATGTTAATGGTTTTCGTTCTGCCAAACTTGTTAAAATCCATATTTCAAAATCAGTATGGCCAACACAGAACACCAATGTGGCCCATAACAACAAACAAATATATGAATCGACTAGTTAACTAACAGTTTCGAAATCCATGGTTATTTTCTATGTGAAAAACGCATAATCCATCTCAAACCATAGTTACAGTTAACCCTTGGTTAGATAATCAATGAGTTAAACCACGAATGAACAACCGGAACCAAATCAACTAGGTGATGACAGCGATTAATGATCTAGAAGTTAATGTTCGAGATCATTAATCGCCCAATTAATAAACAAGTTGATTACAAGATTTTTCCGTCGACCTCTTTTCGAATTGACAACGAATTCTTGATTGCAAAAATTTTCTATCGATATTTGGTCAAATTTGACACTTTATAAATTTTCTATGTTCTTATCGGAATGTTGATATTTATGCGGCCACTGAGTCATAAAGACAGAAATAATAATGATGAACGTTGCTTTCAAAACTACAAAACAGTTTTTCAGATAGTGTGTCATTTTTTCAAAGAATAGAGGTAATAACCGTTAGTTCATCGTGTTAGTTTGTGTAGTGAAAAGTTTGGACTTTTTATGAAAAGGTGATGGAACTAAAGACGAGCTCTTTCCATTTCATCAATTATCGTCAATCTATGGATAATACCCAACCTCGATGGAAAAATTTCGAAAATAATGAACGCTGCGACCTATGTCCATAAAATAATGGAAAGATCCCTCAACTGTGAATTCGTATTTTAAAACAGTGGGAAAAGAATTAAACGAAAAAAATATCGTACCATTACGTGCTCGCTCGTGGACCATGTGGAAATGCACGAAAAACGATGGAGATAATTCAGTACAGGCCCGTCATTATTTTCACATGGTTCGTTGGTCTGGCAAAATAAATAGGTAGTGTTGCTTTAACCTGATTGTCTTTTCGACGAAGAGTTCTGGAAAATAATTCATCCTTCCTGAAAAACCGGCCTCGTTTCCACGATATTCCGTTTCGCAACGTTTTGTTTTCGAAAGATGAAAATTGGGTTTATCATAAAGGTAAAGACTACCAGTTGCTGGAGCATGAAGGGAATTAAATGAGAGGACTGTTGATTTTGTGTTATATCATAGCGAAGTTATTCCTCTTTCCTTATCAGGAAACTTTGTGGTGGACCGAATGGAAAATTTTCATAATTATTACGGATTTGAGATTTTATATTATAATTCATTGGAGCAGGTTTCAAAGATAAATTAAAAACGGGAACAGAATTTGTGGATTTATGTGCAGCATATGATATAATATCTAAGGATGGTTTGATTTTCAAACTTTATGCACATCTGAAGTGAAAATATGTTTCGATTACTAAAAAACATGCTGTCATGTAGATGTTTTCATGTTTTTGTTGATGATCATAGTAGTTATTTCAAAACTTTGAATAACAGTTTTCTACAAGAGTCAGTTTTAGTACCTCCTCTCTTGA